>NC_091437.1:30506749-31871119 GCF_964237555.1 Oryctolagus cuniculus | reverse complement strand
TTGTGTGTGTGTGTGTTCTCTGTAACTCTATGACACTTCAAAAAAAGTTTCCTTTCAGACTTCTGATTTACAGAACTGTAAGAGAATAAATTTGTGCTCTTTGAAAGTTCCAAGTTTTTGGTTGATTTGTTATAGCAGCAATAGGAAGCTGATACACATGTGTGTATCTTTCCAATTAGCAATGCAATCACATGAGTAAACTGCACTTATCTTACCAATTATCAAATATAAATCAAACAGCAAGAACTGATTTGCCACTTTTAAATATCTGAGTCAACAATTCCTTGTCTGGGAATTTTTCCAAAGGATATTATAGCATAAGATTTCAGCCATCCATTAGAAAGTATGACAGGGTGGATCTTGTGGTGCAGTAGATCAAGCCACTGATTATGACACCGGCATTCCATATGTGAGTACCAATTCAAGTCCTGCATGTTCCACTTCCAATTCGGCTTCCTGCTAACCTACCTAGGAAGGCAGTGGGAGATGGCCCAAGTACTTGAGCCCCTGACATCCAAGTAGGAAACAAGGATGGAGTTTCTAGCTCCTGGCTTTTGACTGTACCAGCCCCAGCCATTGTGGCCATTTGAGAAGTGGCCAACAAATGGAAGCTCTTGGGGCTGGTGTTGTAGCATAAGCTGCTGCGGTAGTGTCAACATCCTATACATGCACTAGTTCAAGGCCCAGCTGCTTCACTACGTGGGACAAAACAAAGGTCTTATTTGCTCATAAAGAGCTAACTTATCCCATGACTCTCTATGAATGCTGCACCTGCCAGCTATGCCTTGGGCTTAGCACCCTTCAAATCAGGTTCTTTGGTATTTACCATTTTACAATCAAAAGTACCGCCAGTAGAGCTGAGGAGAAGCTCAAGAGCCTGGATTAACACCATTTGATACATGAGCCTCCATTTTCTCCTTAGCTCCTTTCTGCCTCCTGTTTTTTGTATTTGGTTAATGACATCACCAAGTCCTAGCTGCCTAAGCCAGAATGTTGGGGCTGCTTTTAACTCTTCTTTATCCCTCCAACCCATCATTCACCATTATCCGATTTTATGCTCCTGACCTCTCTTATTCCCTGTTCTCTATCCCCATTATTAATTAATTTGTAATGGATTATCTGATAATTTCTCCCATAGACTATTAAGATACCCTTCTAAGTGGATCCACTGATTCTATACTGATTTGGCCAAGCATCCCTCCTTCAAGGGAAATATAAAAAATAGAGCTGTGGCTCTTCTTCTCATTCTACATGGGCTTCTTTCTGGCCAAGAGCTTGCCAAACATCCTGGCACAGTATTTCATGATTTGGTGTTTCTGATCTTTCTATCTTCTTTTGCTTACTTCTCCCTAGCCATACCTCTTGCATTCCACTGTTAGAATAATCACAGAATTTCTCCCTTCACCAGCATTTTAATATGCAATTTCGCTGCCTTGCATGGCCACAATGGCTCAGTAATTATTCATCCTTCAACATGTGACCAAATGGATACTTCCTCTGTAAAAACTCAGATGAATTAGGCTTTTCCTTCCCTAAATTCTCACAAGACATGGTAACATATCCTGCATATAGCTCTGAACTACAGCATTTATCATTCCACTATAATTAATTGCTTACGGAATCTGCAGCCCACCTCTATCCTAATGATAATCCCCTAAAAAAAGCATAGCTATGAATTTTTGTCTCCCTTACATACAATGACTGGCACAAAGAGGCAATCAATAAATCAATGATAAATGAATTAACACATACATGAATGCATAGCTAACTTTTATTGGATGCTCACACGGTAATTGGCATAGTATGCATCTTTCAACTGAAACCCTACAAAAATACTATAAGTATAAGGTAGGTACTACTATTATTGCCATTTCCCAGGTAATAAAACTAAATCACAGGTGGGTTAAATAAATTTTCCAAATTCACCCATTCAGAAAACATATACATTGGAGTATTCTAACTCCAGGATTGTGACCTCTAAAAAAAAAAAAAAGCATTGAATGAATCAATGAATGAATGTGCAACTTTCTGACCCTCCCTTTTATCTGTGTTCAACATGTAAGAATCTGTCCTTGACCTTCACCCATCACTGAGACAGATATGTCCAGTTCACTGTTCTTTATTCCTTCTTGATAATGGGGTGAGAAACTCAGAAAAGGTGTTCCTAAACAGAGCACAGTGTAAGAGTTACAGCTAGTAGGAGGGAAGGTGGGGAAAGCTGTGTTACTAGGTGGAGTGCTCCTTATTCATGAACGTGGGACTCTTGCATAGCAGCTGTCCCATAGACAGCACAATGTGAGAAAAGAAGGGTTTTTGATCAAGTATTTCTTATATTTAAATTAAGAGCCGTTTCTTTTGGGGACACACATGGAATCAGCAGCTTCCAGTTGTGGTGCTTAGTATCTAGGAACATGGAACATTCAGAAAGCCTCCCTGGTAAGAGTGTGGAGAAGATGGCACACACTCATCTTACAAGAAAGACATGAAAATCCTGAGATTTGTCATCTAGGTGAAGTCTCACGGTGATTCAGCACCTGACTCTCGAATCCCAAAATGTCTAGAACTATATCCCTCTTAGTCACAGTAAAAATGAGCCAATGGGACTAAATTCCACTATTCTGTAACACTCAAAAGACTATTTCTGGATGCTGTTTGATAAAAGTACATTCTTAGAAACATCTAAATGACATAAACCACTGTAAAATATATTGGGTAAACAGAATCTGTGAAGAGAATTAATAGATATGAGGTTACCCCCATCTTAACCAAGGAAGAGTGAGGCAGGAATTCTTGGTTGCAGATGGTAAAATCCACCTTAACTTAGCCCTTAGATCCTACAGGAGAAGTTAGGAGTTCATGGCACCAAACAAATGGGAGAAAAGGACAGGAGTAGCCAGAACAAGAGACCCAACACCAGTTGAATTCTCTCTAAATCTGTTTGGCAAATAATGATATCCATGATGAAACAGAATGGTCTCATTTTTATGCAAAGGATTAAGATAGATGTTTGAAGAATGGAATCGTCCATCACTTCTAAGAAGCATGTGTATTTTGTTGAAAAGATACTTGTATCTGAAATATACTGGAGGGGCTACCAGTGAGTAAGGGAGCTATTACAGCTCATTAGCCAACTCAACTGAAATCTTTATTGTTTTATCAATGCAATTTATATTCCCATAAACAAGAGTCTGTGTAAGACCTATTCTCCAAACAGATGCCTCAGGATTAGTAGCAGACTTTTTACTTTATAACTGCTCCTGTAAGGTATAAAATTTCAAGCCTCTTGTATATGGGAAAGGCAACGATGGGGGAAATGCAGGACCAGGATGATTATTTCCAGCATGAATGACATATCTCTGAATCACATACTAGATTAGATTACCTGGATATACCAAAAATCACATAAAAACCTCTTTAAACAAAGACTTGTTGGGCAGATACTTAGAACTATAACTCAGGGGGTTAGAGGAGAGCAGCCGCCCATCCCTGAGCACATTCTCTGTGAGCAGCTTTTTAACATTCTCTGTGAGCAGCTTTTCAACTATCTAAAATTTTAAAATGTACAGCTTGTCAAAGTGGTTTTTAAGGTTGGGCTGATGAACTACAAGAAGAGCAGCATAAAAGCAACAGCATGAGACTGACAGGAAAGGAAGTGAAGGATTTAAACTTGTATGCTCCTTATTAAGTCTCAGCGCAGGACCTGGGGTCCCAATTCATCCCTGTACTGCGATTCCACTCCTGCACCCTCTCCGATGGTATCAGTAGCAGGGCAAGTCCATTTGACTGGGAGTCAGGAGACTGGCTGGAGCTCAAGCCTTGCAATTAGTTACTGTGCGACTTTGGAGAAAGCAGTTCACTTGCTCATGTTCCAGTTTTCTTGTTTGTAAAATGGTGATGATCAGATCCCAAAACACCAACATTCTGTGAAGACTAGTCTTTAAGTGGCACCAAAGTAAATCCTGCAGTCTGGAAATAAGAAACAGATGATTTTTTCTATGCACTGCCTGCTTGTTGGTAAAGCAATTTGGAAAAACCATTTTCACTCTTTTAGGCTAAAAGGAATTACATTCATCTATTCTTCAGTCTGGGTAGAACTGTGGAAAAACTTGAAGGCAGCCACACTCACCATGAATGATCTCAAATTTCCATATTGGGGGCTTTACTCCCACTCCCTGACTGCCTCAACACTGTTTTCTTGCAGTCCTCATTTTGCTCCCAGGAGAATGGGATCTTACTCTCTTTGCTCTTCTGATGTTTTCTCTGGAATTAATCAGATGAACTGAGAAGTCACACTAAAGCAGAGATTCCCAGCTTTCCCATGAACCCCTTTGTACTGAGGCTCCACATCTGTGCCCCCTATATGTTTCCCTATAATCCATACTAACAATTAAAGTTACCTGTTCGTCTATGAATCACCTAAAATCATCTCACATACCATCCTCCACTACACCCCACGGTATACATTTTACACCTGGAAACACCGTATTAGAGGATGAAAGACAAATTCTTGCCAGGATATTAGATTTAGATGGAATGAACATCTCTAACATCTTTTAAGATACTTGCTATTTTCTTATAACAATATGTATTTCAGAGATGCCAGGGGAATGACGATAAAGAAAAAAGCACATTTTACAGGACAGTGGTTTTGAAACAAAAGAAAGGAGAGCTCCCTGAATTGTCATTCAGGAAGCAGGATGCTTTTTCCATGCCCTGAAATAATCATAAAATAACAGCTGTGGTTGTAATCACAAGAATGACAGCCACATATTAAGCATTGAGGATGTGTCGGGGTTTGGAAAGCCATCCTACCTCCCCCGATTTGCATTCCTGCCTGCATCACTGGCTGTCAGCTCATACGGAGGACCTGGAAGGCACTTTTCATGTGTGCCCTTATTTCATCTCTGAAAACAAATCGAGAGAGGGGGGAAGAGTGAGGATAGCCAAGCCAAACACCACGCATCACATCGCTCAGGCTTCAGCTCAAAAGCCCATTTCATGCTTCAGAGCCTGGACTGCAGCAGGGTGCTCAAGTTGCCAGGAAGGGTGGGAGCCAGGAGGGTGGGAGCCAGGCCCCAGATGAGCTCCTCTCACAGGCTGATTGAAATGAAGCCAGCCTGCGGGGAGAGAAGGCCACTTTCTACAGGTGCAGAACTGCCATCCTGTCCTGTTTCTCCCACAGAGAAAACCAGCAGAGAGGGAATAAGCTAAGTTACGGTCCATGGAATTCACTGAATCCACCAGGATGATGAAGTAGCCCTCCTTTGCAACTGGCCAAAGCTTATCTGGAAAAACATCATTGCTTCAGGCCTCTTACAGACACGCCTGGATTCAAGTCCTAGTTCTATCAGTTACTATATCTGTTATCGTGAACCATTTACATAATCTCTGAGCCTTAATTTCCTTAAGGAATTAAATTCCTTGAAGGGATTGAAACCATGCCTAGGAAATAGGAAGCTTCCTATCCTCGCTGTGACTAATTACCAGAAACAGTGAATGAAAGCAACACCCACTGATTGTCCCATGGCTTTCATGGGTCAGAAGTCTAGGCACAGTGTATCACAGCTGGGGTCTACATGCCAAGTCTTCTTGGTGGAAGCCAACACGCTGGCTAGACAGAGACCCTGTCTGAAACTGGGGAAGTATGTACTTTCCTGCTCCTGCAGGTGGTTGGCAGAATCCCACTTCTTGTGACCAAGGTCCCTGCTTTCCTGCTAGTTATCAGCAATGGCCACCCTCTGCTGCCAGGAGCAACCCACAGTCCTTCTCCCATGCTCCTCTTTACCCTCCAATCAGCAATGCCATACTCAGCCCTCCTCATCCCTCCAATCTTTCTGCCTCTTACCCTCTGCCATCTCTACTACCTTGGAGGGCTACTGTAATTAAGTTGGGTCCTCCTGGATAACACAGAACCATTTCCCTATTTTTAGGCTAACTGATTGATATGTTTAATTCTGCCTACAAATTCCCTTTTGTCATATAAGAGCATAATATCAGGGAAACAGATCATGGGCAACCAAACATTTCTGGCCATCACACAGTAGTCACTTTCTGTTAATTAACATTTGTAGGCCAGATCTACAAAAGAGCACAATTTATTTACTGTAACTACCTAGAATGCATAGGAATTCAAACATAGAATGATAATCACTCCCTTACTTTAACCTTTTTTTATTTTTTGACAGGCAGAATGGACAGTGAGGGAGAGAGAGAGAGAGAGAGAAAGGTCTTCCTTTACCGTTGGTTCACCCTCCAATGGCCACCTCGGGTAGCACGCGGGGGCCAGTGCACCGTGCCGATCCGAAGCCAGGAGCCAGGTGCTTCTCCTGGTCTCCCATGCGGGTGCAGGGCCCAAGCACTTGGGCCATCCTCCACTGCACTTCCGGGCCACAGCAGAGAGCTGGCCTGGAAGAGGAGCACCTGGGACAGAATCTGTCGCCCGACTGGAACTAGAACCCGGGGTGCCAGCACCGCAGGCACTTTAATCTTTATAATAGCTCCTGAGGAGAGGAGGTAGCATTACTATTTATGGACTGTAGAGTACAATATTTTAGGATTTTTAAAAGATTCCAAGACATGGTGGAAAAAATATACATTATTGCCATCAACAGGACTTTTGGCAAGGAATGGGGGCCTGTGAGTTGTGGCCCCCTTGGACCACATAGTGTTATTCTGGATCTCACAGTGAGAAGCAACATGACAGCCACTGCAAAGAGCTAGATCTGGTACTCGCAAATCTCCTGATTGAAAGGGAATCTTGTAAAATACAAACAACAAAGAGGGAAAATTCATATTTAATCTTAAGGATGCAAAGGAGTCTCACATAACCCATATTAAGGAAAGAGAAGGCCTCAGAAACCCATGCAGTTACTCCAGTGTGGACATCATCTTTGCATACTTGCTTCATTCTTTACTCGCGGAAGATCAACCTTTTTGTATAGCTCCACACCCATCCTCCCCCTAAATTCAGAGTTACCTGTCTGAACCTCGAGAGACCAACCTGACCAGTATTCTAGTTCCATTCTAAATTCAAGGAAGAGAACTTAGGTTGGTTGTGCATCTCTGATCTAATCAACTATAACCAGCCATGCAAGGCCACAAAGATGGACATGACTGCCAAAGCCAGCCGTGTATGAATGCTGAAGGCAGGAGATTCCTCCTCGGAAGGCCGAGGCCAGGAGCTGGACTGACATTCCCAACAAGTTTTCTCAGCATTCTTCTCAACACAGAGCTGAAAGGACCTACTCTCTCTGTAAGTTTTATAAGAAATTTCACTTCCTACAAGTGAGGATATGGCTGGATCTGACTGCCACCATCCATCTGGCTGATATTAGGCCAGAACCAGGCTGAGTCACCTTAGAGGTGACTGGCCTCAGTCACAGGCAGCACACATTTGCTTACTCTTGGCTTGCACTTAGCTCAATTGCTTGTGACTGAAGCTACAGGAATGACTTCCTTCTAAATACACAGTGTGGACCCCAAAGATTATACTAAAATGTCCTCCTAAGGCTCCTTAGGAGAGAGTCGCAGGCAGAGCAGCATCTTGAAGCTCCATAGATGGCCACACATCGCAAGTTAGCTAATGACTGAGCTGAGTCTTTCTCCAAGCAGTGAAACTCAAAATTCCTTCGGCTTCCAATTCAGCATCCTAGAAAATGGATGGGAACGTAGGAGAACTTCTTACAACCACAAGTTCTGTTTACAGCAAAGACAATATTTTTTTAAATCATAGCGCCTGATGTGGGAGAGTAGACTCCTAAAAAATACCTAGTATTAAAATTGGTGACCTGGCCATTTAATGTTCTTACACCCCCTCCTTGGGCTCTGCAGCTCCAGAGGACTCTGAAGGTGGCTTTTCTGAGCATCAGTTACTTGCAGCAGGCATTGTTGACAGGGTATTTTGCATAGTAGGTGTTGTCGCTCCCCGTCTTCGTGGAGGAACGACACAGGACCCTGCGCTGTTCATTCGTCTGCTCGGCCCTCCCCGGGTTTGCTGCTGGTTCTTCCCGGGTTGGCTACCGTCCCTTCCACCTCCGTGTAAGGGCGGTTCCCCCTGCCACATTCCCCACTTCCACAGGGGAGCGGCACACCGCCGGCCGGCTCTCTCGGGGGCTGCACAGGTGTTCCCCTTAGATGTTCCTCTTAGATGTTCCTGGTGCATGCCGTCTCTCTCCTCCTTTATAGTCCTCCTCCGCCAATCCTAACTCGGCTGCCCACACGCCGAGTACGCTGCTCTCCAATCAGGAGCAAGTCCTACAGTTTATTGGTTGAACTGGAGGCAGCTGTGTAAAAGCTGTTTTCTTCTCTCCCAGCGCCATATTGTGGGAGAGCAGATGCATAGAATAAGTCTTAATTCCAGTAACCTAGTCTAGTCCGAATTGCTCCCCACAGGTGTTATCATTATCTCATTCTTGGGCCAACTTTTAGATTATGAACAACAACAATAACTAACCTCTACTGAGAATTTACTGGTATCAAGTACTCTCCTAACCTGTGTAAAAAGATACAGGTGTGTACATTATCCATCTGAGTAACTAAAACATAAATGCATAATGAAACAATAAAACATACAAACGTACACCTTTTCCCATGCTCATTCCATCATTTTTACCCCCAAGGGCAAACTTTCCTCTTAGTGTCTTTGGTAACTCTCCAACAATAATGTTTTTCATAAAAGTCATTGTTTAGTAACTCCCTATTTTTACACCAATGGCAGTGTAATATTCACATTATTCTGTTCTACTTAACAGCACATTTGAGAATTGTTTTAGTTTAGAACATACACATATATTTAGGTCTTTACAACAAATGGAAAATAAATAAGTAATAAGTTACCTAATGCACCTTAACCTGTTCCACAAACTCCAATCCTTCAGTGGGTAGTCCATTGATTCTAACTTAGTGCAGATAACAGAAATCAGTTGTATCCTGATAAACCCCACCATCATGTCTAATTGCTATTCTTATCCCAATGCCTTTTACATTAACTGTAACACAAAGATTTTTCAAGAAAATAACAGGCTAAAGTAACCCCAAGTATCTAATAAAGAGTATTGATCTCTATTGGTTTTGTTCCTGAAGAACCATGCAATTATGTTACCTGAATTTCAGATGGGAACAAGAAACAAGCAGGGGAGAAATGTGAAGCCTACATGGGCTTAATTAGTTTACAACGGTCTCTTTGTAAACACTAACTTGAGAACAAATAAAAAACTCCCTATTGATCTAATTAGAAGTGATGATTAAATAAATGAATATTAAATACACTGAACATTTGTATAACATGACAGTTTAGAAGACCTGCTTGTATAAATAAATTTTTCTGTACTCCCACCCCTCCAGTACCAAATACATTAATAGCTGTGGAAAATCAGAACATCTCCAAGGGAAAAATTCTAAATTTTCTTCTAGAAACATCACACAACAAGAAAGTTTGAGTACAAAATGAGTTGTCTTAACAATTATTAAAAATAGCAAATGGAAATGCTTGAAGACTGTTGTGCTTGTGCTAACAACAACTCCTCATTAGAAAAGGGAACCTACTTCAAAGAGGGAGGTGCCTTTCTCTGAAGGGAGGAGAGAACCTCCACTTTGACTATGACCTTGTCTAAACAAGATAAGAGTCGGAGAACTCAAGGGGCTTCCATAGCCTTGGAAACTCATGACTGGTGCATAGGGAGATTATTGATGCCATAAACAGGAGTGTCAATTTGTAAAGTCAACAACAGGAGTCACTGTGCACTTACTCCTCATGTAGGATCTCTGTCCTTAATGTGCTGTACACTGAGGCTTAATGCTATAACGAGTACTCAAACAGTATATTTCACTTTGTGTTTCTATGGGGGTGCAAACGATTGAAATCTTTACTTAATGTACACTAAACTGATCTTCTGTAAAAAAAAAAAAAAAGAAATTATCAATTCCCAACTTGACTCTCACTGGGATTAAACATGACAATAGGTCTAATCTGATTTCATCATGATTTAAAAAAAAAATCATCTATTATTTTTCACTTTATGTTTCTGTGTGGGAACAAACTGTTGAAATCCTTACTTAAGGTATACTAAGCTGATCTTCTGTATATTAAGATAATCGAAAATGAATCTTGATGTGAATGGAAGGGGAGAGGGAGTGGGAAAGGGGAGGGTTGTGGGTGGGAGGGACGGTATGGGGGGGAAAGCCATTGTAACCCATGAGTCGTACTTTGGAAATTTATATTCATTAAATAAAAGATAAAAAAAAAAGAAAAAAGAAAAAGAAAAGGGAACCTACACACACACAGAAATGAGGGTTTTCTCTGTGCTGAATTAACTCGCACCTTATTTTGAAGGAAATCTCTACTGACAACTACTAAAAGAGCCATAAGTAGGATATATTCTATGGAAATTAAGCTACTACTCAGATTTTAAAGTAAAAACAGGAAGAGAAATAGCATGGAATCTGTCTTGATATGACTATATAGCTTATCAAATGAAAGATTCATCTGTTTATCACCAGTTGTTTTACTTAAGACAATTCCTATCCTGAAACAATTATAAAGCAATTTCTTGCCAGTTTTCACTTTATTGGTTACTACTTTTACTCAAAGAATAGCAATTACTACATAATTACAGTACATGGTTATCTGAGCAGTCTTAACCGTGCCTACCAACAATAAATTATACACTCAGTGTAGTTTTAATTATGAATTCTACAGAGCTTAAATGTGTAATGACAGTGCAGTTACATATTAATAAGTCCCTCTTTATTTTGCGAGCTAGTACAGGAAAATGGCATTGGATCATGTCCATGTGGTAACCTGTGAAGTCATGCTTCTGTTCTGAGCTTTCTGGTAGCCAAAGGACGACACCACGAGTTCAGCACTGTCCTCCAGTTTCCAATCTTACTCAAGTATACTCACCAGGGCAGAGACAAAAATCAAAAATGCAAAGTGAACATTTTTGTCTATGCCTACTTCCTAACACACATCCTTTTTGGTGGAAAACAAGCAGCCATGGCTTGCATCCAAGACTTGCAGGTGCAGAAGCTTGACAGGGCCCCCACAGGCTCACCTTCACATACTTACTCATTGCTTGTAAAATACCTGGATTCAGACACACGGAAGGGCCTGAACTCAGTTTTATGTTCCTAGGATATTATTTTGGTTCCAGAAGTTAATACAGAGAACCAAACTTCTGAAGAAAGGATTTAAGAATGCAAACCTCCAACAAACTTTAAAACAAGTATTTTAACTTTTTAAAAAATCTGAATGGCATGAAATAAGTATGTCACTAGAAAATCTAATAAAGTCCATCAAACTGCGTTAACCTGGACTACTATCTATGAGAGCAATAGATAGCGTTCTCATTTGAGTACAAAGGGTTAAAGGGAATGAATGTATGATAAGAAAGAACTTAAAAGAAGCAAGAAACAAAGGGCAAGAAAGTGGCCCTCCTGGAAGTTACAGGTGATCTCTGAGAGTTGTCACAATGGGGATATACATCCTGATATGCACAAGTGAGGGGAGAGTAAAATCAGAATAGCACCATGCCCTCCTACCCTTGAGCACACACAATTTCCAAAGGCAATCATCCTCTAAAATCTAACTCCTTTCCAGTTGGACCCTAATGTTCCTGCAGCACAGATTATTCTGACTTATTAAATGATTATCTCCTAGTGGAGAATCTATGACAAAAGAGCATCAAGAGGCAAGGCAAGAGCGCATATGTGCCCAGCAAGAGAGCCAAGGCCACTAGTGCTGAGGCCACCCAGCACTCGGGTCTTTTCTTTGAAAACTCGCAATGAGGTCCAGCTTCAAGTGAGGAAACAATAAAGTTTTTTAAAATTATTTATTTATTTGAAAAGCATAGCAACATAGAGAAGGAGGAGGAGAAGGGGAGAGAGAGAGAATAGAGATTGATTTCTTCCACTGGTTCACTTTCCAAATGGCCTCAACAGCCAGGGCTGGGCCAGGACAACACCAGGAGCCAGGACCAGGTTTCCCATATGAGTGACAGGAGCTCACAGTATTGGGTCATTTTCCACTGCCTCCCTAGGCACATTAGTAGGAAGTTGGCTCAGAAGCAGAGCAGTTGGAACTTGAACCAGCACTCTGACATGGGATGTCAGCATTGCAAGTGGCAGTTTAACCTGCTGTGCCATAACAAGGTCCCCATACACTTCTTTTTTTTTTTTTTTTTTTTTTACTAACAAATAAGTGAGTGAATAAAAGACTCTACACAGGATTTCATTCAAGGAGCAAGGTAACCAAATGAAATATTTAAAGAAGAAAACAGATTGCTAAAAAGTTATGGTTACTTTGTTTCTACTTACTGCTTGCTGAATTCTTTATTTAGTAGAGGATTAAGCTTGTGATTGTAAACTGAAAGCATGTCATCACAAAAATTAAAA
Source organism: Oryctolagus cuniculus (assembly GCF_964237555.1). Classification (NCBI taxonomy): domain Eukaryota; kingdom Metazoa; phylum Chordata; class Mammalia; order Lagomorpha; family Leporidae; genus Oryctolagus; species Oryctolagus cuniculus. The sequence goes on along the minus strand of NC_091437.1, from coordinate 31,858,729 downwards.
TAAAGGAAGGAGAAGGGAGGGTAAGAGGATGGGAAGGAAGTAGGGTGGGAGGTAGCACAATGTTTTTTTTTTTATTTAGATTTTTTTTTTAATTTATTTATTTGAGAAGCAGAGTTACAGACAGTGAGAGAGAAAGACAGAGAGAAAGGTCTTCCTTCCATTGGTTCACTCTCCAAATGACCACAATGGCCGGAGCTGTGTTGATCCATAGCCAGGGGCCAGGAGTTTCTTCCCGGTCTCCCACGTGGGTGCAGGGGCCCAAGCACTTGGGCCATCTTCTACTGCTTTCCCAGGCCAAAGCAGAGAGCTGTACTGGAAGAGGAGCAACCGGGAATAAAACCGGCAACCATATTGGATGCCGGTACCACAGGCAGAGGATTAACCTAGTGCACCACGGCGCCGGCCAAGGCACGATGTTCTTAAAACTGTACAAATGAAATACATAAAGTCTGTTAGCTTCATATTTATAAGTTTTAAAAATAGGGATCAACTCTGATGTTCTTTTTCTGCTTTTCCCAGGTAAGGACATTTAAACAAATAACTGATATTTTAAAAAAAGTCACCATTACTATGTAGTCATGTAGTATTACTATGTAGTATTACTACATATAATGGTGACTTTTTTTGCGACCTTCAGGAACTCTATGTTGGGTATTATTCTTATTTAACTGATAAGGAAGCGGAGGTTGGAACTGTTGCCGAGTGGAAGGGCTTGGGTTTTAACTCAAGTCTGTCAGACTAATAGTTATGCTCTTTCAACTAGGACACCCACATGTAGAAACACCTGAACTAATTTTTAATGCGTACTTACTAGGGACCAAATGCTTTATGTCATCATTTTATATAATCCTACTGAATAATTAATAACAAGCCTATTAGCATTCCCAACATACAGATGGGAAAACTGAACCTCAAGGAAGTGAACTCTTTTGCCCAAGACTGTGTAGTCAGTCCCACAGCAGTGATTCAAGCTCGAAGCTAATAGCAAAGCAGCCTTTAATCGTCACCCTACACAATTCTTCCACCAGAGATCAAGAGGGAACACATGATTCCCTGCCCAAAAGCAGCTCACAGTCTAGTGCAGGAGCTCCGGCTTTCCCACAGGGATTCATTACTGACTTACACAAGTATCCAAAGAGAAAAGGAACACATTTTCCCCTCCTTGTCTGCACCACCTCTTCTCTTTTTCCCATGACTATTTTTCTAGAGGAGTCTCTGAGCACACACACCTAGCACAGGATACTGACTTAGCCTTCTGGGCCCTGAAATCCTTGAGGTCTGAAACAAGAATTCCCATTTCTTCAACTACAGGTTCAAGTACAAGTCCTGGCTAGAAGCAGGTGTCCAATTTCTTTTGGGAGATCAACAACTGAACAAGTGAATGAATGAACAGATGTGGGATTCTAGACTATACGACTTGTGAAACTGGATCTCAATGTTTCACCAAATCTTTCTCTCCTTTTTTTGGATTCAGAAAAAATGTTAAGTAAGTTTCCCTAAAGCAACTGCTAGATAAATATAACAGACACACACATCACAGATTTTTAAATTTTTATACATTTTTCAGCTATATAGGCCACAGATTGTGATAACACACCCTAATTTGGCAAGTATTTTATATCCATAATAAGATTTCTAAATGCTATCTGTTTTGGGTATATAAAGATATACTGAGTAAAATATTTAACATATTTGTGTCACTTGTCACATCATCTTTCCTCTATACCCCCAAAAGGATCATACAGCCTGAGGGGGTAGCCTGCAACAAAGGGATTCTGCATATTTTTATATTTTTCTTTTTATTTTTTTGACAGGCAGAGTGGATAGTGAGAGAGAGAGAGAGAGAAAGGTCTTCCATTACCTTGGTTCACCCTCCAATGGCCGCTGCGGCCGGCACACCTCGCTGATCCAAAGCCAGGAGCCAGGTGCTTCTCCTGGTCTCCCATGTAGGTGCAGGGCCCAAGGACTTGGGCCATCCTCCACTGCACTCCCAGGCCACAGCAGAGAGCTGGCCTGGAAGAGGGGCAAGTGGGACAGAATCCGGCGCCCCAACCGGGACTAGAACCCGGTGTGCTGGCACCACAGGCGGAGGATTAACCTACTGAGCCGCGGCACCTGCCTATTTTTATATTTTTCATGCATGGATCTAAAAAAATTAGTTTATGTCTCAGCAGTGAATGATTTCACAAACTCAGAATGTACATAATATATACAAATAATGACTTTATAAATTATCTTTCAAACCAACATCAAGACACACTTGAGAGTGATAAGGGTTGTCACTGGACATTAGGTATGGCATGTGCCAAGCATCTCAGGACAAATGGCCAGCCTATCCATCAGGACATCTGCACAGAGAAATAATATATTTTCAGTGAAGGTAAGAGACATGATCCAATCAGCATGGTGGGAAAATCCTTCTTTGAATGGGACATGGTCCAGACAAGGATTTCTAATTTCCTACCTTTGAAGCTACTGAGATTCTGAAAATGAAAGATCTTCTCTTCCAGGCAATGTATACATACACAAGATTCCTTAAAAAAAAATTAAAGGATTTTTTAAGTTCTTTGAAGCCATCCCTAGACTCCTGGCCCCTAAATACAACCATCCAGATGAAGAATCCTGATTCTAGGATAGGATTTTTCAACCTCAAACCTATTGCCATTTTGGGCCAAACAATGCTTTTTTATCAGGGGTTGTTCTGGCAGTGTAGAATTTTAGTAGCATCCCTGTTGGAGTGGCATTCAGTAGCATCCCTGACCCACTGGATGCTAGTATCACCCCAAACTCAGTTGTGACAATCCAAAATGTCTCCAGAAATTGGCAAATGTCCCAGGGGAATAGAATTGCCTTCCCCCATCCCACGCTGAGGTCCCAGTTCAAGAGGCAGAACCATGAACATCTCACATAAGGGATAAAAAGTAGATGTAACTTAATAATGTTCAACTCATAGCAAGATGAAGCTTAATTAAAAGCAAATGTGGTACAGTATGAAAATTTTAACAGTCCCCTTTCAATCTGTGTATGCTCTTAAATTTATGCCCAGTATGACTATTCTCTTCATAAAAGAAGGTTAACGATGAACTACTTAGGAGAATCTGGCTCCCTTGAAGAGTTGCTTCCACATCATGCAACCATCTGACAGGTGCTGAGCAGAAATGATTCTGCATAAAACATTCCTAAAGTGTTTGTAATGAAGAGAACCTGTAAGCTAAACTGTGAGAAACATTTGGGAGGATGTTCCAGTTATAATCAGCCTTACAGAAACAAGAGATATTAGGCACCTGGAGAAGTGTGGCTTCCAATTCAGTAAGTATTTACGGGACGTGACTGCATTAATCAGCCTATTCTCACTTGGAAAATGAGGGAGTGGTCACTGTGACATTCCTGAGACTGGTTTCCTTTGTGTATGAAGGGTAGGGAACTAGACAACAAATCCCAAATGTGGGTCTGCAGATTAGTACCTGGAAAACTGCATAAGATGACTGTTATGGTCTGAATACCAGTGCCACCCCCCCACAACCTCTCCCGCACACACAAATTCTTACATTGAAATCCTAACCATCAAGGTGATGGAATTGGAAAGTGGAGGTGGAAACCTCCTGCATGAGATGAGGACATTGTAAAAGAGGCTTGCAGGAGCTCTTGTGTCCCTTCTACCACCTGAGGTTACAGCAAGAAGACAATCGTCTATGAACTAGGAAGTGGGCTTCACAAGACATTGGGACTGGCGTCAATGCTGTGGCGCAGTGGGTTAAAGCCCTGGCCTGACGCGCCAGTGTCCCATATGGGCGCCGGTTCTAGTCCCGGCTGCTCCTCTTCTGATCCAGCTCTCTGCTATGGCGTGGGATAGCAGTGGAAGATGGCCCATGTCCTTGGGACCCTGCACTCACATGGGAGACCTGGAAGAAGCTCCTGGCTCCTGGCTTCAGATCGGCGCAGCTCCAGCCATTTTGGCCATCTGGGGAGTGAACCAGCAGATGGAAGCCCTCTCTGTCTCTACCTCTCTCTGTCACTCTGTCTTTCAAATAAAATGAAACAAATGTTTAAAAAAAAAAAAGACACTGGGACTGCTGGCACCTTGCTCTTAGATGTTCTGTCCCCAGAACTGTGAGGATTCCCTTCTGTTCTTTAGAAGCGCAGTTCATGGCATTTTGTTATAGCACTCGGGATGGACTAAGAGTGCTCCTGGAGACTTTGTTACTAAGGATAACAAAGAAGGATGGGGACTTAGGTCCCATGGCTATGAAAGGCCTCAAATGTTAATTTTTTGCGTTATCACCAACTGAAACTGTATATATATATATATATATATACACACACACACACACACACACACACACACATACGTAGTCATTCTCTTCTGAACACATGTTAAAATAATGTTCTATATCCAAGCATATTCAAAATAATTTTTGGTTATCTTGTTACATTTCTTCAATTTCATTTTGCCAGGAGATTCTAAAATGGAAGTAGGGCATTGTGGCACAGTGGGTTAAGCTGCCCCTTGCTGTGCCCACATATCATATCCAAGTGATTGGAATGTGAAAGTCCTGCCTCTACTTCTAATCATCTTCCTGCTGTTGTGCATGAGAGATAACAGATGATGCCCTACCTATTGGGGTCCCTGTTAACCATTTTGGAGACCTAGAGTTCCTGGCTTCTGACTTCAGACTGGCCCAGCCTCAGCAGTTGTGGGGAGGATTTAGGGCATGAACTATCAGATAGAAGATAGCTCTCTCTCTCTCTCTCTATCTCTCTCCTTTTTGTATTCTTTTTTTTTTTTATTTGACAGCTAGAGTTATAGACGGTGAGAGAGACAGAAAAGTCTTCCTTCTGTTGGTTCACTCCCCAAATGGCCACCGTGGCGGTGCTGCACTGATCCGAAGCCAGGAGCCAGGTGCTTCTTCCCAATCTCCCATGCACGTGCAGGAGCCCAAACACTTGGGCCTTCCAGAGCCACATCAGAGAGCTGGACTGAAGAGGAGCAACCGGGACTAGAACCCGGCTCCCATATGGGATGCCAGCATCGCAGGTGGAGGATTAGCCAAGTGAGCCACAGTGCTGGCCCTCTCTCTCTCCTTTTCAAATACACGAATAAATAAATATTTTTAAAATGTTTGCAGCTTCAACATCTTGCTGCCTCAAAGCCTCTGCTTATTATGGAAATCAATGACTGTGTCCATCTCTCATGGATCCCATCACTGCTGTATTTGAACAAGCATTCCAGGTGACTCTGAACAGCTGTCTTGGAGCACACTTTAACAAGAAAGCTTTAGCTAAAGAGAGAAGGAAAAAAGTGTCTTTCCCCAGGTTATTAAACAAAAGAGAATACAGAGCACTGTGGGTGACTCGAACAGTTAAGGTAAAACCTTTTCCTTCACATTCTTCTTAACCTAGCAAACTGCCGCTTGTGCTTCAAGGCTCAGCTCAAACGCTACCTTCTCTGTGAAGTTCTTGGGACAGCCCTGTGCTCCTTAAGTCACTGCAACATCCACTGGGCTGTGAACTCTCAGAAAGATGCAGGGTATGTTGGCTGTATCTGATTTCTCTCTCTGCCTGGCACCAGACACATTCGATAACTTTAAAGGCTATTTTATACTCTGCTTCCCTATCATAATCTGTCCCAGAAGATGCCAAATTTCAAGAGTGGACCACACATTCTACTCCTGCATCTCCTAAGATTCTATTCTGGGGCAACATAGAGATGAAAGGGAATGCTCTGGAACCCTGAGAATATGGATCCTTCCCACAGCCCTGCCTTGGCTACCAATGTCTGCCTGTCCTCATAAGCAACAGGGAGCACAGGTGGAATGCTAGGGAGGAGCCATACCCTTTCTTTTTAACCCATTAGCTGATGGGGTGCAGCAGAGAACATCCTGCAAATTCGTAGGTGGCTGGCAGCCCTGTAATACACCTCTTTTTCCCTCTTATAAGGACATAGCTGGAGTTAGCACTTCCAATTTGACAAATTAATGCAAATTTCTGTTGTAATTTTATGTCACAAAATTGGCTGTATCAGTTTTACTGGTATTAACTTATATAGGCTATTTATAATGTTAATTCTACTATTTTTGAGGAGTTTTATATGCGCTAAGGATGGTACTTAGTAATTGGTATGCTTATTCTCATTTGATTCTCCCAGAAACTCTGTGTCTCAAGGTGGTTTTGAGAATTTCTGTATTTTTAAGGTCTATTTTTTTAAGGTTTAGTATTCGAGTAACTTGCCCAGAGACATATATAGGAGACCTAGAAATTAAACACAGCCCATCTGATCTAGATTTCTTAATAACAACTCCGTATGAAACTGTGATGTTCAACCTTCAATTCAAAGTATTAGCAGTCATTTTTTGAGCTAGAAGAGTTGTCAAAGATTCACATGTACATTCAATTGGCAAAAACAAAACAAAATAAACAAACAAAAACAAAACCTTGAACCCTAAGCTCATGATTGGGGTCAGAGTTTGATCATTTCACCTACACAGCAGAAACCCACACAGATAGAGCATGTAATAATTTATGTGAAAGCTATTTCACTTATTCCACTTCTTCCACACTCCAATTGAGCAGCTCTTTCCCTTGACTTTGTGCAAAACCTTTGTAGCTTGTGAGTCTAACCTCACAAGACAAATATCCCAATTCTAATCAAAGAGCAGGATAGGTGGTTGCAGTACCCCCATAAGAACAATTTATTTGCAAATCCAATGGGTCTTTTCCTTCTACTCTAGGAGCCCAGCAGAGGGCTATTAAAAGTGCAGTAAATTTATAGATGTTACCACTTCTACGAAATGAAAAATCCACTAGAAGCTTAAATCAAATGCCAACTGCTTTCACCTACACTCTTTGATCTAGGTTCTTTATTATGCAAGGAATATTATTATATGCTCTATTATTAAAAGTAAGGGGAAAGAAAGAAGTAAGAAAGGGAGATAAAAGAATAGAAAGAGAAGGAAATGCAGGAAAAAACTTTTAAAAAAATGCATAGGGAAGAGGGGAGATGAGGAGGGATGAAGTTTATTGTCTTCCTATTGCTTTCAGCACTTAGTATAGTGGAGAGATTGCTCTCTTTTTCCCAGACATTCTACCTCCAGGCAAAAAAAAGGAATAAATAAAGTAAATTTACATCTCATTTCTACCTGCACTGACTTGACAAAGATTAGGTTAAAAGAATCATCATTTGTAGAGAGCATCCTAAGAACTCCAGGGATACATTAGGAACTAAAGGCCTTCCTCCAAAGAGGAGTGAATCAAACACTAAAATTTAAGAGGAAAATCTGAAACCAACCATCAGAAGCATTCTGAATGACAGTCTTTTGATCTGTTGTCAAGCAGTTGGCTTCAGCTGAGCACTTCCTTGCTGCTGTGATACTAACTACAAAGATTCTCTTCAAGGGTTAAAAATCTTCCATTAGGGGCTCATGTTGTGGTATAGTAGGTAAAGCTGCTGTCTGCCACACCAGCATCCCATGTGGGAAGTGTTTGGAGTCCCGGCTGCTCCACTTCAAATTCAGCTCCTTGATGATGGACTGGGAAAGCAGTGGAAGATGGCATAAGTGTCTTGGCCCCTGCCACCCATGTGGGAGACCTGGAGGAAGCTCCTGGCTTCCACCTGGCCCAGCCCTGGCTGTTGCTGCCATCTAGGGAATGAATCAACAGAGGAACGATCTCTCTCTCTCTCTCTCTCTCTTTATCGCTCGCTCTCTCTAACTTTAACTCTGACTTTCAAATACATCAACAGATCTTTAAAAAGATCTTCCATTAGTCCCCAGTTACATGAGACTTGATTATAGCCAACTCTTCTACCACCCCATCTGGTTACACAACCTTCCCCAGTGGATATGAGAGATGCTGTCTGGCCTAGGACGGGCCCGGTGGCTCATTCCTCACAGCACCTTTTCAACTTTACTGTACCTCCAACTTCTCTGGATTCAAATCTCTGCTTATGAGCAGTCCTTGACAGTCACCAAGCTCTGTGATCTCCTATAGGCACTGTAGAACTCTACAGCATCAATCATCCCTCTGAACAGAACCAATGCATTGCTTCACGTGTTTTAACTCAAAATTGCATGATGCCTTTTAAATAGCAAAATTTAATCTATATTGCTAAATGAATTTTTGAATAACTGATTACTGAAGTGAATTAATTTGCTTACTTTACAAAAATGCTAATGAGATATTTTATTCTTGGAGATTTTTGCTTTATTTTTGCTATTTCAAGAAAGATGCAACATTGTAGGGGTGTACATATGTGATTTTCTTCTGGGAACAACAAATTCAAGAGCTACTGGGATGTAGGTCCTCAAATACAGTCTCCTTACTCTTTACCTCCTGCCACAGAGTAAAATTGAGATGCATCTCATGGAAGAAAGGGAAACCTTCTGTTCTTATTCAAATATACAACAGAGATCAAAGACTTTTTAGCATGAGTATTATTCTGTATTTATTATATATGTAGAGGGGTAGATGTAATTCAGAGATACAGTATGGTCCTTAAAATTTCCTGAGTTGCATATATAGAGAGTTTTATCAAATTCCTCCTTTGAGATGTAAGGTATTAAGAGGTGAAACATGAAGTGTATAAAAGACAACCAAGCACACTTACTGCATTGAGTGAGCCTTTCACAGGTTCTTAGCCATGTTAAATTATATGGCAGTCGTAAGTATGTGACATGGTTCCTGCCTTACAGTTTCTGTAATGTTCTTAAGTGAAGGACAATCATACACGAAACAAGAGAGCAATATACTCAGTAGAGGTTAGAACTTAATTGTGTTCTACAAGCTCCCCAAAGGGAGGTCAATACGGGCTAAAATTTCTCCTTTCAACAGCTTAGAAGCTACAGAGATATTTCTCCCAGAGGGGCTGACCTTACTAGGCTTAAGCTGATTTAGAAGAACAGATAGGATTTTTATAGCAAGAATTGAGCAGAAAGAGCATTCTTGGCAAAGAAGAGGGAGAGACCAAGAGCAAAAAGGAACTCAAAAAGCAGCTCGGTGTATCCCCAATGCATGCCTGAGACTCACCTGAACAAATGGAAGGAAAAGAAAGGGAGAAGCAGGTTAAGGACTGGTGACGAAGAAACAATCGTCAGAAATTATCTGCAAAATAATGAAGTAGAAAAGCAAAAGAAATCACAGTAAAACAAGGTGCCAGGGCTCCACTTTCTGTCTCTTCCCAGTGGGTGACTTTTCTCTAGAAGCTTCTTATCTTCTAAGATAAAGATTTAGCTGAGATTCGGAGATCTGATAGTCCTCAAACTTAAATGGCCATTGTCTGAATATTACGTCTACAATCCTATGAAAGGAAAAGGAAAAAACATACTTGAAGATTGATTTTACTTTTGATACTATTTATATTTTTGTGTTAAGCTGCAAAATTAAGGCCATATGGAGATCAGTGAGCCAGAGACATAAAACTCTGAAACCACGTTTAGTATTGCCATCTGAAAATGCCTCTCTACGGATTGGCTCCAGAGCAGGCCACAGACATGGCAGCAATAATTTCATTCCCCAATTCTAGAACTTTCTAGATGTATAACTTTGAACAACTAATTTGCTCTCTTTAAGACTCAGTTCTCCCCATCTGTAAAATTAGTTTAAAAAAAATCACCCACCTCCTAGGGATAGTGTGGGACAAAATAAGATACGTAAAGTACTTCATTAATAGGCTTGTAAGGCTGAACCCTCAATAAATATTAGCTATTATTAGCTACAATACTTTCAAATCACTGTTAGCTATCATTAAATGTAAGATCTTCAAATACACAGTGCCCCTAAAAGAAAATATGAAAGTTATACCTTAAAGTAGCAGAGTTTATAAACTTCAAGTTTAATTTTCTATTGCCCAATAAAAAACATGCATGCTTCATATCCAGAAAATTAGGACCTCAGTGAGTATATTCAGAATTTTTCAATCAGTATATCTAGAGTCAAGAAATTATCTGTCGTACAGTTTTCAGAGGTGATTACATGTGGCAGGTAACCTTCCAGAGTTTAAGGACATAAGGATCCTATGCTGGGCACAGGATGGGTAGGATATAACAGTAAACTCCAGAGGTACCATGGAGTCCTTGAAAATGTACACTAATCTTGGATGTTTTCAGGAGTCTTAGCTATAACCAAATTCTCAAAGGAGCCCATGACAAAAGCTAAAGATATCTACTGAATGACATCAATAAGGGAATGATCAAATCAACATGGTACACAAATAAGTTTAGTAGCAGTTATTATGACTTGGTGGATATATATATATATATATTTACTGACACTGAAGAGTCCAAGGCACAGAAATGATAAAAGCTCCAGAAATTATTTAAGTTTCAGAATAGTATTTATGTTACTGTTTTATAAGATTTATTTTACTTCTGTGAAAGGGTCTCCCAAGTGAATGGGTAGGGCCCAAGCATTTGGACCGTGCTCTACTGCCTTTCCAGGTAAATTAGCAGGCAGCTGGATTAGAAGCAGAGCAACTGGGACTCAAACAGGTGCTCTGATATGAGATGCTGGCAACACAGGCAGCAGCTTAACTCCAGTCCTGAGTAGTTATGTTGTGAGCCCTTTATTTCTCTCCTGAGCTATGTTCAAATAAAACAGGTCACAGAAATATGCACCTACTTATAGAAATTCATTACTTGCATATATATGTATATCTCTCCATGCCATTAAATGTTAGTTTCTAAAACCCAGGGAAGCTATCTATTGGCAAAAGAGCACCACCAACAAATATTGAAGCTAGAGGACCCTCTCTGATGACTTAACATAGACCAAATACAAGAAGATACATATTTTATTACAGAGTTTGTACAATACGTGAAGCACCGGTATAAACACTCTATTTGTATCATCTGAGTTGAAGCACTGGTATAAATGCTTTATTTGCATCATCTGACTTTTCACAATAATTCCATGAAAGTAAATTTAGCACAGTGAGCCCAATTTAACATGTGAAGACACTGAGTCTTACAGATTAAAAATTATGTTGATTCCTGTAGCTGATCTGAAGCAGTGGTGGCAAGCTGATCAATCTCTACACACCTATGCAGCTTCATTTTTTTTTTTTTTTTGACAGGCAGAGTGGACAGTGTGTGTGAGAGAGAGAGAGAGAGAGAGAGAGAGAGAGAGAGAGAAAGGTCTTCCTTTGCTGTTGGTTCACCCTCCAATGGCCGCAGCGCTGCGGCCGGCGCACCACGCTGATCCGATGGCAGGAGCCAAGTGCTCCTCCTGGTCTCCCATGGGGTGCAGGGCCCAAGGACTTTGGCCATCCTCCACTGCACTCCCGGGCCACAGCAGAGAGCTGGCCTGGAAGAGGGGCAACCGGGACAGAATCCGGTGCCCCGACCGGGACTAGAACCCGGGGTGCCGGCGCTGCAAGGAGGAGGATTAGTCTAGTGAGCCGCGGCGCTGGCAGCTTCATTCTTAACCCCTGCACTGCTCTCCTTCCCGCTCTTCTGGCTCCACCTCCTTGACTAGAGAACTAGTAGTGTAAATGTACCTGAACATTATTGTTTGCGATCATCTTTGATTACTCGAGAGTGTTCTTGCAACAGGGGAACCATGAGCAGTAACAAGGGCAGATCAGTATGAATAGCTCATCCAAACGTGCTCAAAACCAACTATGCTCTACTTCCCCTGGAATGCACCATGATTTGAATATGGACCTTTGAGGAAAAGACTATTCCAAGGGATTTTACTGGTTTGGTAGAAGCAGGTGGTAAACATTAGCTTCTGCTCTACATCTAATAAAGATTGTCAGGCCTGTTCCTATTTAGGTTACCAAGGTTTGCACAGATTAAAACGTGTGTTATCATCTTGGAAGCTAAATGGAACGAACAAAGTCTAATTAAATGTGATTTACTGGCTGATTCAGTATTTATAAGCAGACAGCTCTCTGGCTTCAGAAGAGAATGTTGGTATTAGCAAAGCAGAGGATATTCAGAGAGGTGAAAAATAAATGACTGTAAGATGAGGCTCAAAACCCGTTAGTGCCAAGTCAGATGATTTATTTCCATAAATCATTCCAATGTTCAGATTTCACATATTAAAATAATTCAAAACTAATTTTGCACTACCTTTTGATCTGAAATTGTCCTGAGTGCTGCCACTGAAGCAGATGAAAAATTAAATGTCTCCATTTCTTTGGAAACAGGCTACAACCAGATTACTCTATCATAAATTTTAACACCCATGATTCAGTACTCTGTAGGGACTGTGCTCAATTTGCTAGGTCTGGCTACCACGGAAACCAAAGAGCAATTAGCTATAGGACAGAAAACTGAGAATGAAAGCTTTGAGGACAGAAAGGACACTCAAAAGAAATCTCCGTGTAACTCAAATTAAAGGAGAGAAAACTAGAGAAGGACTGTGCACGTCACAGGTGCTTGGGGTGGGATGGCTACCAGCTACCACCACTGATGCCCTTTCAGTCACTGAGCTATTTTCCTCTGCCTGTTCCTCTCTCAGTACCCAGGGGAACCTCAAAGCTTCCTATCATCTGCAGCCCTGTCACATGCTCACTCCGATCACCTCCTTCCATCCTCGTTGGCAGTCCCCAAGCCTAGATGGAATCAACAGATCTAGTTTATTTACTTGTCACTGACATCATTATATTTCTAAGAAGTTGACATGATCCCATTACACCCCTACTTTCTTTTACTTGCTCTGTGTGTGTGTGTATTTTTCAAATTTATTAAATCACAAGTAAAATTATAGATGAGTATTTATGTTGTAGAACATGGTGTTTTGAGGAACACACACACATTATGGAATGACTAAATGACTAAACATACATTACCTCATTTATCAAGAACACTTAAACACAGCTTTGGCAATTTTCATATACACAATATAAGATCATAGTTATTAATTTTAACATCTCTTGAATTTATTCTTCCTGTCTAAATGAATTCTGTATCTTTTCTTCAACATCTCCCTAATCCCCCTGCTCTCCGCCTGTGGGAACCATAGTTCACCATTTTGCTCTCTATCTCTATAAGTTCAACTTTCCTCCCTTCCACATGTTAAGTGAGGTCTGGTGTTATATCTCTTTTGATGTCTGGCTTATTACACATGACATAATGCCCTCCAGGTTTATCCATGTTGTGGCAATAACAAGAATTTCCAGCTTTTAAAAATGCAATATGGCTTTCTATTGTGTAGACATATCACATCTTCAACAACTCATTTGTTTTTTTAAAGCTTTTATTTAATGAATGCATTTTTTATAGGTACAACTTTAGGAATATAGTGGTTCTTTCCCCATACCCACCCTCCCACCCTGACTCTCATCCCACCTCCTACTCCCTCTCCCATCCCCTTCTTCATTATAGTTCATTTTCAGTTTAATTTTATGTACAGAGGACCAACTCTATGTTAAGTACAGATTTCAACAGTTTGCACCCCCCCACACACACACAACATATAGAGTACAGCTTGAGAATAAGATCTGCAGTTAATTCTCGTAGTACACCTCATTACAGATAGAGGTCCTACATGGGGAGTAAGTGCAAAGTGACTCCTGTTGTTTCTTTAACAATTAATACCCTTATTTATGATGTCAATGATTACCGAGGCTCTTGCCATGGGCTGCCAAGGCTATGGAAGCTTTTTGTGATCATAGACTCTGTCAGTATTTGGACACAGCCATAAGCAAAGTGGAAGTTCTCTCCTCCCTTCAGAGAAAAGTACGTCCTTCTTTGATGGCCCCTTTTTTCCACCGAAGTCTCACAGGGATCCTCCATGTAGGACATTTTTTTGCCACAGAATCTTGGCTTTCCATGCCTGAAATGCCCTCACAGGCCTTTCAGCCAGACCAGGAAGCCTTAAGGACTGATTCTGAGGTCAGAGTGTAATTTACAGCAAAGTCATTCTAGGAGTCTGCTGTATGGACTGCTTCCCATATTGGACATTCCCTCCTTTTTAATTCTATTATTATTACCACAACCATTCCTTTGTTAATGGGCACACAGGTTGGTTCCATATCATGGCCAGTGTGAATGGTGCTGAATGAACACAGAACTACAAATATCTCTTTTACTGATTTCCTTTGAATAGATATCCAGTGGTAGGATTGCTGGATGTCACGGTAGTGCTATTTCTAATATTTTGATGAAGCTGCATATAATTCTGCATAATGGCTCAACGAATTTACATTTTCACCATCCACGTGCAAGTGTTTCCTCCCCTCCACCAAGCAACCCCACCAGCATGTTATCTTTCATCTCTTTGATGATAGCCATTCTAACAGGTATGAGGAAACATCTTATTTTACCCTGGTTTCATTTGCATTCCCCTGATGACTTACACTGTTGTAAGCTCCTGCTCTTTCCCATCTTCAGGTCAATCTTCAAGTTACTCTATGCCTGGAATGCTCTTTTCTCAACCCTTCCTTCTGCATCTGGTAAAGACCCATTGTTGAAGGACCAAGCATAATGCCATCTCCTTGGAAAAGCTTTTGGGAAATAATTAAATGGTCCCTTCCTTTGTCAGAATGGCAAATTAATCATACAGGGATCACATCTGTTACATCATATTATGCTGTCTTTCAGCCTGTCCACATAGTACCTCTGGTCACCAGAGAATTACTGCTCTGGAGACACAGACCCATGTCTGACAGCACAATCAAGATATATTTATACTATTAATACAAAGAGAGATGAAGACAGAGACAGAGAAAAAAGGACAGGGTCAAAAATCTTCTCTGTAAGGTGAACATAATACATGTTCCTAATCATAACCATTCTTACCTTCTCACCAAACATGTATATTCTATTCAACATGGCAATTAAAAAATTTTACTTCAGTGGTGGTCAGACAAATATTTTAATTTTTTAAAACTCTTATTTAATAAATATAAATTTCAAAAGAACAACTTTTGGATTATAGTGGTTTTCCCCCCATAACCACCCTCCCACCTGCCCATACTGACAAAGTATAAAGTACTGTTTGAATACTAGTTTTACCATTAATTCGCATAACACAACACGTTAAGGACAGAGGTCCTACATGGGGAGTAAGTGCACAGTGTTTCCCGTTGTTGATTTAACAACTGACACTCTTATTTATGATGTCAGAAATCACCCGAGGCTCTTATCATGAGCTGCCAAGGCTATGGAAGCCTCTTGAGTTCACAAACTCTGAGGTTATTTAGACAAGGCCATAATCAAAGTGGAAGTTCTCTCCTCCCTTCAGAGAAAGGTACCTCCTTCTTTGATGGCCCATTCTTTCCACTGGGATCTCACAGAGATCTTTCACAGACCTAAATTTTACTTTGTAATTTAGTTGTCTTTCATCTTACAAAGTAACATATCTGAATGTAGGGATAGTTGAGTTCAACATGGAAAACTTACACAAACTCCACAGCACTGAGAATTCTCTAAGGAGAAAACAAAATACCTGAGTCTTTTTTTTTAACTTTTATTTAATGAATATAAATTTCCAAAGTACAGCAAAATACCTGAGTCTTAAAGACAAGCAGCCAAGTGTTATGGAGAGGACCAATAATAATCTCTATCTGGAGAAGTATCACAAGAGTGAAAAAAAGGAAACACCCGGGTTTATTTTAAAATAAAACTGCAATAATCTCATTAAAATATCAGTTGCCTGAAACTACAACTAATGTTTTTTTCTGGATAGGCATGCTCAGAATTCTAATGGCCAAACGAGAAATGAGTGTTTACAATGGTAAAGCCTGAGTTACTGGGGACTTACTGCCATGGAGATAAGCATATGTTGAAGAATTTGGGGAAGTCACCAACTTTGTATACCTCAGACCTCTCTTCGGTAAAAAGTTATATGCCAGGGTGCTTTATTGTTTAAGACTGAAATTACTTTATAACATACATCTCTGCCCTATTCATTCAAAATGTCAGACCAGACTTTTCAAAAACAAGATGACATTTTTTTTTTAAATTCTTTAATATAAATAGATTTCATGTATTTCATATTTAGAATATATACACATATATATTCTAATATATATTATGCATTTCTAATATATAAATATATTTCATATTTAGAAATATATATACAAATTTAGAATTGTATCTAAGAAGATAACATAACCTTACATTCCTCTCTCCTTCCCTCGGTCCCCCTTCCTTCTTCTTTAATTTTTACAATAACATACTTTCAATTTACTTCATAATCATAGGTTCGATGTATGAGTAACCATAATTTTGAACCAGTAGAAAGTAGAAAGACCACTTTTTGAAGCTACCACTGTGGCATAGCAGGTGAAGCCACCACCCGCAATGCTGGCATCTCATATGGGTGCTGGCTTGTGTCCTGCTTGCTCCATTTCTGATCCAACTCCCTGCTAATGTGCCTAGGAAAGCAGCGGAGGCTGGTCCAAGCATTTGGGATGCTACAAACCATGTGGGAAATCCTGATGGAGTTCCAAGCTACTAGCCTTGGCCTTGCCCAAGCCTGATCATCGTAGCCATTTGGGGAGTGAACTAGTGGATGGAAGGGGTCTCTGTCTCTGTCTGTCTGTCTGTCTGTCTCTCTCTCTCTTTCTCTCTGTGCGTGTGTATGTGTGTGTGTGTGTGTGTGTCTGTCTGTAACTCTGCCTTTCAAATAAATAAATGTTTAAAAAAAATCCTCTGTTCAGAGTTCTGGACTCCTTGTTCTGGCAAGCAATACATTTTGATACCTAAAAACAGACATTTTGATGGTAGGGTAAGGGGAAGTGGTAATACACCCGAAAAGGAAACCTCTACAAAGGACTTTGTTGAGAACAAAATTTTAAAACTAAAATATTTTTAGGCCTATGACACACATGAGTGAATTATTGTGAATATGAAACAAAAGGTCTATGTAAGGCCTGTGTCCCAAACTATAGAATCCAAACTGTTACAAAGCATTCAAGTTCCAATTTCCTGAAACAATCTTCCTAATCAATTGTGTTGGATTTGATCTTTTGCTGCCTGTTTGGAGCATGTGTTGAGTCCCATCAATGGGATAAAGCTGGACTATCCTAGAGGGAGGGAATGGAAGTTGCATGGCTTTGAGGATTAGAATAGTGAAGGTGCTCATCATGGAGTAGACACTGGGGGTTTCAGGGTCATCGTCAGAGAGAGAAGGATGCCAACTGAATGTAATACAGTGTAATAGAGAAACTGTTGCTCAGGTGAGCAACTACATCCATTGGGAGCCCTTAGTTCAACTGATAGGACTCTAGTGCAAGGCAGTGGATGATGGCTGGTGAAGGACTTGTTCTCAACACAGCAGGAATCACAGTGGAAATTATGGTGACCAATCAGCACAGGCTGAAGACCAGGCCCTTGCCATCTTTTGGACTACAGCCTGAGGGTAGTTACATAACACAAATGGATGAAGAGCTCTATACAACTGCCGAAGACTGAATCTTTTCCCCAATTCTGGTGAATGAGGGTTTAACTTGGATTTAGTTTAATTTTAAAAAGAAGTATCCATGACTTTTTTTACACTGTATAGCAATTAATATGTTTTTCACAGAAGATAATAGCTACAATTTGTCAACCACTTAAATATTTCACATACATTATTTAATATTGAGCAATCCTATCTAGTAAATGCCATTACCACCTCCTCCTTTAAAAAAAAAGATTTATTTATTTATTTGAAAGGCAGAGAAAGAGACACAGAGAGAGAGGTCTTCCATCTGCTGGTTCACTCCCCAAATGGCTGCAAAGGTAAGAACTGGGCTAATCTGAAACCAGGAGCCAGGAGCTTCATCCAGGTGTCTTACACAGGTGCAGGAGGCCAAGGACTTGGGCCATTCTCTACTGGCCATAGAAGAGCAGGATCGGAAGTGGAGCAGCTGGGACTTGAACCAGCGTCTATATGAGATGCCATCAATGCAAGCAGTGGATTTACCCACTATGCCACAGCGCTGGTGCTGCCATCTCCCCTTCTTAACAAATGAGAAATGAGCTCCTGTAGCTCAGACTGATATGATCATTCCCTAAAAAGCTGTAGACATGAGATGGTAGCTCAACTGAAACAAACCTCAGTAGGACCTTCTGGGTCACTCCTAAGCCTGCTGCTTACTCCCAGGTAGAAACAGTCCTCCCAGAAGAGAGAGTTTCTCATCACAAAGTAGAACTCTCCACCCCCGCAGTGCACCTGCTGAGGGACATGGGTTACTTGGCACACTGAATGTACTCCTCACAAATCTCAGGCTGTACCTTGATGTTTGCTGTTTGCACTGCCTGCATTCCTCTTCTTTGAACTCGCAAGCCTGGCTCTTTTTCTTCCAGAAGCTGCCCTAATCCTCCCATTCGAAGTCAGCTCCTCCACCACACACATCACATCATTTGTTTATTTCCTCCACGGTACCCACCATAATTTGAATGTATTTTAGTTTTGGTTTAACTTATTTCAGATCAGTCTCTACCACTAGAACTGTGTTAGTCAATACAATAGCCCTTAGTCCCATGCAGCTACTTAAACTTCAGTGTATTAGAATCAAGTAATTCTAGCAGTTTAACTCCTCAACTGCACTAAGTCATAGGTACTGAACAGTTACATGGGGTTAGTAGCTGCTATCCTGGTCAACAAAGCATTTCCCAATGTAATCACATTAGAACCGTCCCATCATCACAGACACTTGTGCTGGACAGCGCTGATCTAGAACGCATGCTCCAGAAGAACATGACCCTCTCCTATCGTGTTCACTGCTATATTCCCATTGTCTAACACAGTGCCTACCCTGGATGGGTGAACAGTAAATATTTCACGAATGGATGAGAGAAAGGATAAACCCAGGTCCTATCTCCACTCTGGGTAAGAACAAAACATAAATAATGGGCTTGAGGAAAATGGACTCACAGGTTGAAATCACCCAGGAATTCTTAACATCTAATATGCATGCCGTCTATAAAATTAATGTATGAATGTGTGTAATATTGCATTTTCTGCTGATTAAACTTCTTAACATAGTTAACTCTGTGGTCAGCCCCATATTTCAGATATTCCCAGGAGATCTCTGAAAGGAAGGTAAAGGCAATAATGTACTTCTATATTTCCATGAACTGATTTACATAAGAGACTACATGAAAGCATTTCACTGGTTCCATTATTATACAAATGTGGCAAAGAATGAAAAAGTAGAATATATATTTCCTAAAGAATTAGGCATACTCAACTTGTCCCTTTAATAAATATATGAGCACCTGCTAGAAGAAACTAGGAATACCCTGATCCACAATTCCAAATTCTGTGTCCTGTGGTATCTCAGAAATAGGAGCTCAGAGTTTCTGAGGTCTCCTTTCACGATACACTGAATGAACAAGTTGGTAGCAGGTGACTTTATCTAGGTTGTTTTGCTCTTTGAAATCAAAGATCAACAGCATCAACATTCTTTTTTAATTAAAATACATGATTAAAATAAAAATCACGTGTATTGATGGGGTATCATGTGTCTTTGGATATATGCATACATCATGTAATGTCTAATCAGGGCAGGGCAAATAAATCTATCTTCTCAAGACATTTTGCCTTTCTTTATGGTAAAATCATTCAGCCAACCTTCTAGTCATCTTTTTTTTTTTTTTTTTTTTTTTTTTTTTTTGGACAGGCAGAGTTAGTGAGAGAGTTATAGACAGTAAGAGAGAGACAGAGAGAAAGGTCTTCCTTCCATTGTTTCACTCACTTAATGGCTGCCACAGCCGGCACTGTACCGATCAAAAGCCAAGAGCTGGGTACTTCCTCCCAGTCTCCCAGAGGGTACAGGGACCCAAGCACCTGGGCCATCCTCCACTGCCCTCCCGGGCCACAACAGAGAGCTGGACTGGAAGAGGAGCAACCAGGACTAGAACCTGGGGTGCTGGCACCGCAGGCGGAGGATTAGCCAATGAGCCACGGTGCAGGCCTCTAGTCATCTTTTGATGGAGAAATATGTAGCAGCCACTCGACTGAGTAACAGAATCCCAAAGGATCATACATTTAACCATGACTTAGTACCAGTTAACCAATCTTTTCTTAGCCTTTCCTTCCTCTTCTCTCCCCAGCCTCTGCTAACCATCATTATATTTTTAATTTCTACAAAATCATCTTTTTCTTAAACTCCCCTTATGAGTGAGATTATCTGGTACTTGCCTTTCTGTGCTTGCCTTACTTTACCTAACACAATGACTTCCAGTTTCATCCATGTTGTTGCTAATGACAAGGTTTCATTCTTTTTACAGCTCAGTAATAGTCCACCGAGCATAGGTATGACATTTTCTTTACCCATTGATCAGTGGATGGACACTTGGGTTCTTCCATTTCTGGGGTACTGTGGACAGTGCTGAAAACATATCGAGAGCAGACGCCTCTTCAACAGGATGATTTGATTGCTCCTGGATATGTACCCAGCAGTAGGGTTGCCAGCTCATATTTTTGCTCTTGGAAGAACCTCCATACTGTTTTCTACATTGATTGCCCCAATTTACATTCCCACCTTTTCCCCAAGCCTTGCCAGTATTCATATTTTTTATCTTTTACAGTCACTCTAACTGGAGTGAGGTGACACCTCATTGTGACTTTTTGATTTGTAGACTACTGAAAGTGGTTTTCGTTTGTGGTGACATTAATCCACTCTGAGTAACACAGAGCCATGCTTAACTGCAGTTGCTCAGATCTGTCCCAGAAAAACAGAAGTTCTTTTACTAAGGTCAGCCAGGAGGGGGAGCACCTTCTTAGATTCCACTGCCCAGTCTCCAGGGCAACCTCCTTTGGGGGACACTGTTTCTCCCCAAGTGAGCCTGTGGAATGGTATCTTGTTATCCCTCCATCCCCCATTCAGAAGGGAGGAAGGCAGAAGGAAGCTGCCTGATCCTCACGTAGTCATCCACGGGAGCCTCTTACACAGCTGGAGAAACTCGGTGCCGCACTGCACAGGTCGCTGCAACACAGCACCATAGGCTGAGGACCTCCCACAGCAGGATCCATCTCTCGCAGCCCTGGAAGCTGGGAAGTCCACCACAAAGTGCTGGCTGATGCAGTCCTCGGTGACAGATCCGCTCCTGGTTGGAAGACAACTCCCTTCCCTCTGATGGAGGAGAGAGGGTTATCAGGCCTTTTCTTTCTCTGCTTTTAACTCATACATTGTTTATTTTTAAAAATTTTTAATTTACTACTTTTGGATCAAAGCTGACCATAAACTGAAACTTTTCTTTTTTTTGACAGGCAGAGTGGATGGTGAGAGAGAGAGACAGAGAGAAAGGTCTTCCTTTGCCGTTGGTTCACCCTCCAATGGCCGCCGCGGCCGGCGCGCTGTGGCCGGAACACCGCGCTGATCCGAAGGCAGGAGCCAGGTGCTTCTCCTGGTCTCCCATGGGGTGCAGGGCCCAAGCACTTGGGCCATCCTTCACTGTACTCCCGGGCCACAGCAGAGAGCTGGCCTGGAAGAGGGGCAACCGGGACAGAATCCGGCGCCCCGACCGGGACTAGAACCCGGTGTGCTGGTGCTGCAGGTGGAGGATTAGCCTATTGAGCTGCAGCACCAGCCTAAACTGAAACCTTTCAAAGTGAAACTGTGGATTAGAGGGTGCCACCACATGCAGAGGTGTGTGTGTGTGTGTGTGTGTTAGAGACAGAAAGACTGAGGATGCATACGTACACACACATACATATACACGTATTTGTAAATGCACATCCTATTTCCTTCCCACTTTTTCGTAACAGCACTAGTCACATCCTATAGGCTCTGCCCTCAGGAATGCAACTCAACTGAATTACTCCCAGGTGTCCCAAGGCCCCATCTCCTTAAACCACCACACTGGGAGTTAAGGCATCAACATATGAGTTTGGGTGGATACAAACATCTAGTCTATAGCAGGTGGATGCATACAGGTAATGAGCTTCAGGACCAAAGCTGTCTCATCCAGCTCCCAGGGTCTGTGACATGCTTATCCATTCCACCTCTGCTTATCAGATCCTGATGTGCAAGCATAACCAACGGGTCCTACCTGTTCCCTGCTCCAAAAATTGTGGTCACTGGGTAAGAATTAACTGCAGCCTCATTTCTCCTTCATTTCCACCCTGGTATTGCTTTCTTGCCCACAGGGTGCTTCTGTTCGGTGTTCTGGTGAAGGGCAGCAGCAGAAAGCACGCTGTTCTTAACTACTGAGTGGGTGGTAGATAAGTGTTAAGCAAGGACTCCAGGAGATGTGTGTTGCAGCCTGACAGTCTCTCCAGAAACACGTTTCCATTACACAGCCCTCCCTTGCTATCCGTGGGGGATTGAATCCAGGGCCACCCACAGGTACCAAAGTTGGAATGTGTTGAAATCCCTTAGATAAAACAGCACAGCATTTGTTTACAACCTATACACACCTTTCTGTATATATTACGTCATCTCGGGATTACTTACAATGACAAGAAAAAAGTGTGTATATATTATAGTACACATGCAATTTAAAAAATTTTTGATCTGTGGTTGGTTAAATTCCTGAATGCAGAACTCATGGATACTGAGAGTTGACTGTGTTTATCTTTCTGTACATCTTATCGTATCCCTGGCACTTTTCATAGAATTTGACATCAGATATTCATATGAAAAACACAAGGAATCTTCAAAAAGTTCATGGTATATGAGTGTTAAGAAAAAATTATTTCAAATGTTTTTGCTACAAAATTAACATTTATATTTCATTTTTCCAAACTGAAGTACCCTTATATCTCTAGGAGGAAGGAAGAGATAGAGGGAGGGGAGGTGGGAGGCAGAGAAGGAAGGGAAGCGAGCAACAGTGCTTCCCGTCTCTGGGGACATACTCCGTTCTTTAAGAACACTGGACCACATCTAAGCAAACCATGTATTTACTGGGTGCTTTTCCAGTACTGTAGCAGACATTAAAGTGAAATAAAAACAGAGAGGCCGACGCCGTGGTTCACTAGGCTAATCCTCCGCCTTGCGGCGCCAGCACACCGGTTCTAGTCCCAGTCGGGGCGCCGGAGGCCCGCTTCCAGGCCAGCTCTCTGCTGTGGCCAGGGACTGCAGCGGAGGATGGCCCAAGTACTTGGGCCTTGCACCCCATGGGAGACCAGGATAAGTACCTGGCTCCTGCCATCGGATCAGCGCGGTGCGCCGGCCTCAGTGCGCCGGCCGCGGCGGCCATTGGAGGGTGAACCAGCGGCAAAGGAAGACCTTTCTCTCTGTCCACTCTGTCAAAAAAAAAAAAAAAGAAAGAAAGAAAGAAAAGAAAAGAAATAAAAACAGAGAAATGGAATTTCTCAGCAGCCGAGGACTGGGTACATTATAGATGTCTCATAAACGTTGAGAGCTTGTGAACATGAGCGAGAGTGAGAAGAATAGAACAGCAAAAAGAGAAAGGGAAAGCCAATGAAGAAAGAAGCACAATGCACTCAGGAAAGATGGGGAAAAGGAGAAGGTAGCAACTGAACAAGTATTGCACAAAAAGATAGTATAAGGCTAGCATTTGAGGCTGCTGAAAGTAACGATTTTTGAATCAGGCAGTACGGGGTTCTAATCTGGTCTCAGTGCTTTCTAGCTGTGTAACTTCTTTAGGTCTCAATTTCTTCCCTGGTAAAATGAGAATAAGGGTGGCATTTGCTTCTGGAGTTATTGAGAGATTAAATGAGGTAGTGCACCTAAAGACCACGACAGGCAGAGCTCCTTTTAACAAAGTAAGTGCTAGCTCAAAGTAGCTGATGCTTCTGAGCAAACGACGTGCTAATCTAGCCGTTCTGAAGATGTGTCAAAGCATTTCTGTCGAACAATTCTGACCTCAAACCCCAGCAAAAGATCCCTCTTCAGGGATCAGAGAGCACTTTCTTTTTAACCATCTGCAAATGGTTCAGCACTTGCTAAGTGCCTCTTTACTCTGGTTCCAAAGACCCTCATAAAAGAGAGGGGAATCAGAACTATCTCAATGCATCTCAGAAGGCAATCCTTTGAGATTCAGCCATCATAGATCACGTTTGCCTCTTTAAAAGAATACTTCTTTTTTTCTTCCCTTTTTATTTTTTTTCTTTGCAACACAGAGTGACACATGGAGAGAAAGGGAGATACACTCACACACACACACACAGAGAGAGAGAGAGAGAGAGAGAGAGAGAGAGAGAGAGAGAGATGTCTTCCATTCACAGACTCACTTGACCAAATGGCCACAACAGCCATGTCTGGGCTAGGTTGCAGCCAGGAGCCAGGAACTCCATCCAGGTCTCCCACATGGCCGGCAGGGGCACAAGTACTTCAGCCATCCTCTGCTGTCTTCCCTGGCCCATTAGCAGGAAACTGGATCAGAAGTGGAGCAGCCAGAACGACTCGAACCAGCACCCTGATGTGGGATGCTGGCATCACAATAGAAGCTTAGCCCACTGCTCCACAATACAGGCCTGCAACTTGGCCTTCTCAGCTCATTTTCCAAGGTTCCCCTACCACCACCCACATCCCATGAAGCAGGTCTTCATTCCATGTTCTCCACATGCCTGCATCCTGCAAGTGAAGGCCTCCTAACTCTAAATCTGTCCTATCGGATCAAGCTCACTTGTTAGCTGAACCCTTGAAGTTATTTTTTGTTTCCTCAGACAGTAACAAAAATCACACTAACTCCAAAGTAGCTGTTTTTCAATACTAATTATTTTAACTTATTGAATGTCTATTAAGTCCCATGTCTACTACATAGGTATTTCAACTTACATAATTCTCCAAGCAATCCTATTAGGCTTGGATGAGGCTCAGAAAGGTCAAGCAACATGCTTAAGGAACCACAGCAAGTTCATGATGCAAACAGAATTTGAACCCAAGTCAATTCATCTCCAAAGTTCAAACTCAATCCACCATGCCATGCTATTATTGAATATTCATATTTACTTTTTATCCCCTGACTTAATGTTCCAGGATGACTGGTTTCTTTCTAGAACTTTTTTCCCCTGGGTATAATAACTGAGCCTATCAATTTTTATCAATATTGATTGAAACACCAAGAAAAACCATAAGCAGCAGGACTGGGACCTAAAAACATTGGGAAGACTGTCTAAGCTTATCACCTTCTCTCTACCCATCAAAAACTCACCTTATTTTTCTTTGATACTCATAGTCTTAATATGATAATAACCTTGTTTATAAAGTTCTTGCTTTTTGCTAGGCATACTTCTCAGCATTTTATAATTATTAATTCTTTCAATATTCACAAAAATTTTATAAAATAGATAATATTATTGTTCCCATTTCACCCAAAGCCACGTGGCAACTGCTAGAACCAAAATGCAATCCCAGGCAGCCAGGCTGTAGAGTCCTTGTTCTCACTAGTCTACCTTGACTTTATACACAAAGATGAGGGGAGGGCTGCTTACTCGAAAAAGCTGGCATTGAGGAGTGACATTACCTCCTGCTAAGAGCTGAGGGGAAAACTTTTCAAGAAACAAATGATTGTTCCCACAAATGTCTAGTGTAAGAAACCCACAGACACCAAGTAATATAAAGGATACAAACAGTGTACCTAAGAGAAAATGCAAATAATAAATACATGTTCCCTCTAATTATGGAATTTAAAATTAAAACAACTTTGTTATAACATTATACATCTGAGAGATTAGAAGAAAAAATTTACAAAATAACCTGAAAATCATATCACACTATTGGGACAATTCTGGTAAGATTTGCATGTTCACACTTCTGGTGACATAAAAAGTTTGTACTGCCTAGTTTAGGAAGCAACATAAAAATAATAATTATTAGGAGCTATAACATGTTTCCTATCTTTTTCTTCAATAATGCCACCCTAGAACAGTTATCCTGGAGGAATCATTCTGTAGAAAATAATGTAAAGAAAATGTCCATCACAGCTGTAGCTAAACCCATAAATATCTGACAATGTTCCAACTTTTGACCATTAGTAGACTGAATGTGATCCATCAGTCCAATGCAATAGCATGTAATACTTACTAAGACAATGAAGGAACGTTGGGACATGTTTACATGTGTTATATGAATAAAGTAAAATATGCAATTACACATACAATTATTACTATTGTTCATCACTCTCAAGACTCACACCCATCCACACAGCCTTCTCTCCTCTCTGGAAACTCATTCTGCATTTCTCAGCTCTCATTGGCTTCCCATGTAGTTCTGTGAGCCTGAGAGGGACATCTATGTGGGGGGAGGGGATGCAGGTGGGTAGGATGTGTGTATCAGAGTAAGCAGGGCAGGCTCTGAAGGGAAGAAGGAAGCTTATTGTGAACGCGGATTCACCACATGCAGACAAGCACTTTCTCTCGTGGAAGTCTGATCATCTAGAAGAATCATAGAAACTGGCGTACCAAGTTTCCACCAGTGAAATCTGGCAAATTCCTTAATTGGAAAAGGGTAAGGAACATCCAGAATCTTAAAAAACCAAGCCCTGGATACAACCAAACCACAGCAGTGATGGCCTCAGACCATCCATCAGGCTTGAGACCACAGGCCAAAAGGTTTCTGCAGTACTTTTAGGCTGCTAGAAGCAAGAGACCACATTTGAGAGAACTCACAGGGGCAGCTGGCTTACTAATTCACAGCGTGTGAATGCAGATGCCTTCTTGGCTTCCAAGGTACCTCAATCTTGCAGAACAAGTTCCAGTCCAGGACTAGCAGACTTTGTACAAAACTATGGACTGGAGTGAGGGCTTGCACATAACTTCATGCTTTGCATACTGCCCAAACAGCTGTTTGAGGCACCAGAGAGCAATGTCAACAGCTGTGCCTTGTGTTTGCTCCCATGTGCCCCACTTCCTCCAGCATTGGCAACAGGGAAGAAGAATCAAAACTGCTCAGAAGTGGTGGGCGCTGTGTCTCAGTGGATTAAAGTCCCTGCCTGCAGTGTTGGCATTCTATATGGGCTCCAGTTCGAGTCCCAGCTACTCTACTTTTAATACAGCTCTCTGCTATGGCCTGGGAAAGCAGCATTAAGATGGCTCAAGCCCTTGGGCTCTGGCACCATGTGGGAGACCTGGAAGAAGCTCCTGGCTTTGGATCAGCTTAGCTCTGGCTATTGCAGTTATCTGGGGAGTGAACCAGCAGATGGAAGACTTTCTCTCTCTCTCTTTTTAAAAAGGCTCAGAAGTAGATTCTATGGCAAACCTGCCTTTGCAAGGGCCAGCACACAAGACATCCTATCTACCTGGATTCTGTCATTTCGTGGAGGCTATGCAGTCTCACTGGAAAGTTCTTGCAGTAGATAGATAACACTGGATATGTGGCATCACCTCTCTGTACCTCTCTTACTCGATCAAAAAAAAAATGGTACAAATGCTACCCAACAAGGAGCCTGTAGCATTCACCATTTTTTTTTTTTGCTTGATGATAGATTTTTAGGTTCTTAAAATTGACAGCTCCCATTTCCTCAGCTACATCTCCATCTTCTTGGCAAGGCCCTTCATGATCTTGCTCCTGCTTGCCTCTTGATATCCTTTTCTCAGCATGCCTTTACCCTCTACTCCGTCCTGCACTTGCCATGGCCTGCTCATCTCTCACTACCTTGCACAAATCCAACAGCCTAAAATAGCCTTTCCTAGCATTTCTGTTTATTCATTGTCCTGTTTTCTAAGGAGCCCCTCTTCATTCTTCATGACTCAACTCAATTGTCACCTCTTCCAAAGAACATTCCTTGGACTTGGTCTCTGCTCCACACCTCTGCCTTCAAACCAAAGTCAGTTTTATTAGCACCCTTTGCCATGCTACATCACTTGGGGCAGGGCGAGGGAGGGGGTCTTATCATAGCCTGAACTCCTTTAGGGCAAAGGTTGTCTTACTCATTTCTCTCCCTGCTTCACCTTCCTCAAAGCAGCCTTACAATGATTGTTGAACAAAAAAAGGTCATTTTGACACATGAAGTACTGCGTGCCCCTCTCAACCCCACCTGTACCCTGCCTTTACCCATTCCTGCTATAAATTATTTACTTGCTTTGGATTTGGCCCAAAAATGAAGTCTTATTTCACTGTCTTTTTTTTAAGATTTATTTATTTATTTGAAAAGCCGAGTTACAGAGTGGCAGAGGCAGAGAGAAAGGTCTTCCATCCACTGGATCACTCCCCAAATGGTTGCAATGGCCAGAACTGTGTCTATCAGAAGCCAGTAGCCTTTTCCGGGTCTCCCATGTGGGTACAGGGCCCAAGGACTTGGGACATTCTCCACTGCTTTCCCAGGCCACAGCAGAGAGCTGGATTGGCAGTGGAGCAACTAGGACTTGAACCGGCACCCATATGGAATGCTGCACTGGTAGGTGGCAGACTTACCTGCTATGCCACAGTGCCAGCCCCCGCTGTCTTTTGATTAACATCACTTTCCTCAGTATGTTGTACACAGCAAGTACTTAACAATGACCAGTAATAGTAATCTGCCTTCTACTTAATGCAATGTGTTATGAGAATGAAACATGGGGTGAATACTCTGAGAAGTGCTGATGGCTACAGTTGACACTGCATACAGCACAAGGAGGAATATTAAGAAAGACTCTAGGAATTCAATTTAGCCACCAACTTCATTGCATTATATTCCTCTTATTACCATATGAAATTAGGTAAGTCAGTTGACCTTTCTAAATCTCAGATTTTCTATAAAAAAAAAGAAAGAAAATATTAACTGCCACAGCACTGCCAAGAAGATTAAATAAAATTATGGAATTCAAGTGTTTAACATAGTGCTAGGGACAGAATACACACTCAGCAAATAAAATCTATTGTTCTTATTGCTAATGCTGTCACGAGAGCAACTTTTGCCGTAATGATACTGTAAAAATGTTTTCACTGGTCTAGACTTTTATACATTTAGATCAATATAATCACTCACATGTGCATTCAATCACTAAATCTATGAGACAGGTTTTCTTAAAAAAGGATCATCACAGCTTTTGCAGAAAGGGAAGCAGAAGTCAGGGGATTTATCAAGGTCACCACTTTGGGCCTTGAAACCAAGTCATCTTGGTTTCTGCTCCACCAGAACATCGTCCTGTACGTGATCCAAGAGTCGGCACTTTGAATGGATCAGAAGAAGCTGCAGAGTGAACCTATCTCTTCAGCTCTGAATGAGATTTATAAATTCAGCCCCAAGTTGATGAAACCCTTTATAATCGTGCTTGAAAGAACAGGCAGTCTCTTGTACAACTGATTCCCTTTAAGATCTAAAACATCTAAGGGATTTCTTCTGTGTCAGTGATTCCCTAAGGTAAATAAATTCTGGTTTCCCTTAAGTCAACTGATGAAGAAGTATACAGCTTGGAGTCCATTAAGTCAAGTGTGAACTGTTAGGGAAGGAAAATCCAAAATATCTACACCCCCTAAATTGTGGGGTGGGTCTAGACACAATGGAGTTTAGAATAAGGTGAACTTACGGGAATAATAGCATTGATGGTCCCAAATCTTCACCTATGATCATTCTAGATTCAGCAAGGCACCCTGCTTTGGCCCCTGGGACATTAGCAAACATAAGGTAAAAGTCAATTAAGCCCTAAAGCTTGCTTCCACTCTTATTGCCATTGCTATGAACACCCCCATATTACACTGCTTGAGACTGAGATACATGAGGCACAGCTGAATTGTTCACAACTAAGGCAGGCTAAACAGTCTCAGATCAGCCAACACCTTGCTGACTCCCCAAGCACACAGACTCAATAGAGATAGCACAGGCAAGATCAGTAGAGCTACCAGGTGTACCTACAGCTGACCATAGACTAATGAACAGAGTGGGTGAGTCAACCCAGAACAACCACACAGCCATCCTGTACTCTTAAACTAAAAAGAGACCTATTATTTCAACTCATGGAGATTTGGGTTCATTTCTTACAAAACAGTGGTATGGCTATTCATAACTGATACACTGGGACCAAATGACAAGAACAAAAGAACAGCCATATAAATGTAGCAAATAAGTATATTATGTTTCAATAGCCTTTGACTGAGAACTCTTAAGAGGAAGATACTTCTGCACAATTTCCCAGTGATTCTAATGTTTCAGAATAGATTACTAAAGTGTTCTTATATTAATGACTTCATGCAATACATAATGCAATTTTTAAATTTTTGTTGTTTAGGAAGAAACAGGCAAATAGCATTATAACATGCTTTCCTGATGGGCTCTACAGTTGCATCATCAAATGGAGACCTGGTGTTTTTGAAGGAATGCCAAGTGTTAGTATTTAGGGTCCTCTCAACCCTCATTGGACAAAATAGTTTTTCTGAAGATTACTCCTCTAATTTCTTGTTAAGTTCTTTCAAGTTCTGGGATACAGGCAGAGGACAGAAGTAGAGGGTTTGTGAGTGAATGTGTAGGTTTTAACTTAACATTCCTATTTTCAACATATTATATCCACATTTCCCTATGTTCAGCTTGTTGTTCATGAATCCAAAACTCCATGTTTCAATTATCTGGTATAAAAATCCTCCTGATGCTGCCAGGTAAGTTACTTGGGTGCACATAGCAGGTGATTTCCTGCATAGCCTAACTGCTCCTTATGCGGGCTTTCAGAATATGCCTCTGTTTCTAGTCCCAGGCCCTTCCGAAACACCTAGCAACCTGCTCACCCTGTGGGCTGGTCACAGGCTCAGCTTCAACGTGTTGCCTTTCACCTCCACCCAGCTTAGGCATTCTCATACCTCAGTTAGTCCTTGCATGTGTACTTTCTAGTTTTTAAAATATTGTTGATATTTTTCATCTGGTGTCATTTTTCTGGCTCATTCTCCTTGTCCTTGTAGTTTTATGACATCTTATTCCTCTTCTGTCATATTTGGGGTGTTAAACAGAGAAGTAGGAGAGGGGGAAGAAATTCTGTGCATGGGGCTGGCACTGTGGCTCAGCTGGCATCCTATATGGGCACCGGTTCTAGTCCTGGCTGCTCCTCTTTCGATCCATCTCTCTGCTATGGCCTGGGAAAGCAGTAGAAGACGGCCCAAGTCCTTGGGCCCCTGCACCCACGTGGGAGACCCAGAAGAAGCTCTTGGTTCCTGGCTTTGGATCGGAGCAGCTCCAGTCGTTGTGGCCATCTCGGGAGTAAACCATCTGATGGAAGACCTCTCTCTCTCTCTCTGCTTCACCTCTGTGTAACTCTGACTTTCAAATAAATAAATAAATCTTTAAAAAAGAAAGAAAAAGAAATTCTGTGCATCTAATCTCCTTTCTTTCACTTAAAGGTCCAAGTTTTTTAATATTCATGAGCTTCCTCTAAGAATTCCTGCCATCATCTTATAATTTTAGTGGTCAGAGAGACACAATAGATGTCTATAGCACAGGAATTGTTCTTTTTAAAAACTGTTTAACTTACTTTATTCATTTCAAAGGCAGGGAAACAGAGAGAAAAAGAGAAAAAAGAGAGAGAGAGAGAGGGAGCAAGCGAGCGAGCGAGAGAGCTCTCTGAACTTCTGGTTCACTCCCCAGACACCTGCAAAAGCTGGGGCTGGACCAGGCTAAAGACAAGAACTTGGAACTCAATATGAGTCCCATCATGTGTGACAGGGACCCAAATACATGAGCTATCACCTGCCTCCCAGGATTCTCTTTAATAGGAAGGCAGAATTGGAATCAGAATCCAGGTACTCCTTGCTTTCCTGCTTGCTTCTTGAGCAGAACTTACTGGTCAAGTAAATCCCAGTTTGGAAATAAGAGTTGCACTTAACTGTACCACAGCACTTTTGGGATAATTACATCCAATGCTTTCTTCTTCTTTTTCCTGCACATTCTAGGACATTCCTAGGGCTCCTTAAGAATAGAGAATACTCCAAGGACATTGTTAGGATTTTCTCAGATTCTTAATGATATGATTCCAATATTGATGAGTGACAGTAACACCCTACCTTCAATTAAAAGACCTCAAAGTCTTCAAGTTGTAGAGAAATGTAAAGGCTCCCCATCCCTTACCTGTAACTCTACTTCTCATCTAGGTTAACACATTGTTGACAGCTAACAGCTCTCATTCCTACTGCTCCTGAGTAATTATATACTCCCTGCTTCTCAACCTAAGCTATCTCCTGTGTGAATTAGATGAGGACTTCCTATTTTTACATATTTAAGTAGCAATCACCATGCTGTGCAAAGCTGATAAAACTAAGACCAATGCATTCAAATTCATGAACTCAGTATACTCCTGTGTGTTACTAAAACAACTAGTTCACTGGTGGTGCTGCACTCTGAGATCTGATTGTTGTCAAAGTTTGAGGAACACTTTTGAGCTTAAAGTAAAGGTAGGCTCATGTGTGTTCTATAGTCAGTGCTTCAAGCTACTGACACTTTGTCATGAACACTGTGAGGCTCAGTAAACTCCAGGTGTCCAATGAGTGAGTACTGTCCATGAAGCCCAAAGTAGGATCCTGTAGATGTGACTTCATACTGTCACCCATATTTCCCTTTCTTTCTAGAATGACTTTGTTACTTTGCCTAGGGAAAAAATAAACTGTGGTTATATTAAAGTTCAATTTCAGTTCCATCTCTAGCCTAAGTCAAGTCCTCTCTAATTCTGCCACTTTGTGTCTCTACAACACTTCACTGACTCATTTTAATGCTGTTTATTGCTAAGTTACCTGTTTCTGTGACTGCCTACCTCAGACCATGAGCCAAGGTCTGACTTGGCAAAGGAAGGAAGAGTTAGAGAGGTTAAAAAATATGAGCTTTGGGATCACACCAGACTGTGAGTGGAATTCAGGTCTGCCAGTTATCAGCTTACCTTCAATGTGAGCATCAACTACCTTATTCAGAAAACAGGGCAAGTAAGAGAACCTATATCACAAAGGGCAATGGGGAGTATGTTATAATATCTCCAACTGTCAGAACATTGCCTGATACATCAAACATCAGTAAATATTATCTCATCTTTCTTCTTGTTCTTAATAGCAGGGGCTGTATCATTCATCTACTGCAGTAGAATGCCTGGTACATAGAAAACACTCACTAGTTTTAAAGGAATCGATGAAGGGATAGATGGTTAACCATGCTGCAGTCAGATTTTCTTCATATAATCCCAGTAAATAAATCCTTTGGTGACTTTAAGTGATTTAATTTCCATACAGATAGTCTATATTATTCCAATAATCAGGATAACTTACAAATAGTTTATTTTGCACTCCAGAAGCTCAGCCTACTTCTGTGGACTTGCTGGATGTGAATTGAGGCAATGATGGGTTTTCTGGTCATTTCTGAAGCTACAGAGTATAATATGCAAGAGATGTCAAAACCACTTGAAAACATTTCAATCTCATATCACTCCAGATCTCTGAATTTTAAATACCTAGTGTCTAAAAGAGAATAACTAAAAATCACACCTATCAATGGTCTTTCTAGGGTTCTATTGAACATATGATATATGGGAAAGTATTTTGCAAACTTGCAAGACCTATATAAATACTCACAACTGTGTTTGTTTGATTGATTGTTTATTTGTAGAAGCTTATTTCTTGGCACCACCTGAAAAATTTCTATCCAACTTCACTAATAGCCACATTCCTTCAAATATATTTAACAGATTGATTCAAGGCCACCAACAAAATCTGTTGCTGTTTTGGTGCAAAACAGAGCTTAGTGATTTCCTGTAGTAAAGCCCAAGAGGACCAATAAAATGCTTTCATTGCTTGTGGTGTCAGTTTTAGATGCTGCACAGGCTCTCAACAAGAACAATCTCTTACAGGGATGCTGCTCCTGGCTTCTGACTTCCACCTAGCCCAATCCTGGACATTGTTCAGGCATTTGGGGAGTTAACCAACAGATGAAAGTTGACAAGTAGAAATAATTTCTTTTCGTCTATACAGCATTTCACTTTTATTGCTCAGTAAAACCACACCTCAGACAATGGTAATGCGTAAGTACTTTTGTTAAATGCTTTTATCTGTGAAAAAAAACAGAACAATCTCTTAGAATTCTGCTGTGGATTTACTTTTTATGGTCCTGGGATCTAGTGGGTAAATACAGCTCCTTCCATTAACACTAACCTGAAGAGACAAACCTCTCAGGAGAATCATCTCATCTTCATGCTTTTTCAACTCGGAGTTCTTAAATACCATCAGTCTGCAGAGACAAAGCATCCTAGAGATTATGGTAGCACTGAGGTACTTGTTGAGTGAACCATGCTAATAAAAATTAAAGTTCAAAGTCACTGGGTAATCTAAGGCATTCATTATACTTGTACTGAGCCAGTCATGGCTGATCAGCCAAATACACATCAGACCAGTGAAGCCTGTTGGAATAAAGTAAATGCCTCTAAGATTCACTTTGTTTCCCTCCAGGGAAGTGAATATTGTGAGATGCAGCCAATATTTCAAATAAATGTGACTTGGAAAGTAATGGAGGTCTTTAAAAAAAAAAACTGATCTGAGTATCTAGGCTGGAATACAAAAGGGCAGCATATTTATAGTTCATTCACAAAAAAAATAAGATATAGATTAAAAATCACCATGGCACCAATCTGAAAGAATGATTGGCATCAATGAGTTGTGTCATAATAAATCAGATGCTGGCTTAAAAAAAAAAAAAAAGCTATGGCAAGGTCTGTTTCAACCACAAGACTCAAGCAGATGAGAACCCTTGTAACAATGGAGCAGGATAAAATAATTCCAAAAGCAGGCTGGTGAAAGCAGGCTGAAATAGGTCTCCAGCTGTAAGGAGTAAGAGACTAGCTGGCAGTAGCAGGACACACGTTGGGAGCCTGATGATGGAAAGTCACAAGAGGCAGGCAGGGGAGTGAAGGGACACTCCATTAGGTCCTTAGGAGCCTTAATCACTTCTCACATGGATGATGTGACCCACATGGAACAGACAGCCTGAAATCAGTGTTTCAGCATTTGACCTGGCAGGGATACACACTTTCTGTTTGGGTCAAAGGGTAGATTATTTACCTCTTCCTTCCTGACATCTCCTGCACACTCAGATCACCAGGCAGAACATCTGCTGACCCTAGTGGAAGGACTCCGCTGAAAAGAGCAAAGGTAGATTGATTCTGGAAATATCCCTCCTCCTGTCCCAGGGCCTCTGAACAAGATTAACGAGGAGATTCCGTGTAATTGCCTCATGAATTCATAACCACATACGCACCTTTCCATGAATTATCAGATCTGTCAGAGTGGCGTATTAACGTGTGACTTTAATATTGCCTCCGACATAACTCTGATGGTGTTAACACGGGCTAAAATGTAAGCGGAACTTTTCATTCTTCATTTCTCCCTTCTGAAAATATTTATTGAGCACACTGCTAGGTTGCAGCAGGGATCGGGACATAAAATGCACAGTTTTACAATAAATTTTTCTCACTTTCTAGGTAGGGAGAGAGAAAAAGCAAACCAATTTTTCTATACAGTGTGATGCTGTTGATGAAACTTTTTTGTAGTTAGTCTACTGACATTAAATAAACCAATGACCTCAGACCCTAAAAATCTTACTCTTTGGGATGCAGCTTATGCATGCATGCAGAAGTTCACCAGGGAGTCTTCATTATACTGTTTAAAAAAACAGAAAGTAGCTAATGATCAAAATGCTCATAATTAGAAGCCTGGCTAATTATCAATTATGATGCATCCATACAATGAAAATACTATTTCTTTTTTCTGCAATTTGATTTCATTCTTTAAAAATTTTTAAATTTTAATCTTTAATTAGTTTTTAACAGATTCACTGTGCTTTGTAGAAATAATTCTAAGAACATAATTTTCTCTTCCTCCTTCCCTCCCTCTCTCTCAGTCCACCCTCCTTTCTTCTTTTTTTAGTTTTTGAGATAACATACTTGAAATTTATATTACAGTAAAAATGATTAACACGTCACCAAATAAAAAACTTAACAAGTAAAAAGCAAACAGACCCTAGTTTAGTGTGAATATAGATAATATCTATAAATAGTAATTGAATGGAAAAATGACCATTTCATCCATATGCAATATATTTTAAACTAATCACAGATCATTAAAACTATAATAATACTCTCTCTGTCTCTCTCTCTCTCTCACTGTCCATTCTGCCTGTCCAAAAAAAAAAAAAAAAAAAAACTACAGTAATACAACATTCTCAGCCATTGGTTTTGTAATGTTGAGGGAAATAAGCCAGACCCAGAAAGACAAATGCCCCACGTACTGTACTTCCTTATATGTGGGAGCTAAAATTTTTAAAAAAACAAACAAAAAAAAAAAAGAGGAAGAGGAGGAGGAGGAAGTGCAGGATGAGGAGAAAAGAAATGTCTGTGTGTACCAGTACTGCTTTAAATATAGTTTTGTAAAACTTTGTTTTAGAACACTATCTCTGAAAATAAAGCAGATCTATATGTTTAATGGAAAGATATCCAACATGTAGTTAATAAAAAACAAGATGAAAAAGATTCCCCCAAATATGATCTTTTCTGTGTGATTTTTTAAATCTGTCCTTTTATTTAACTACATGTGCATGAGCAATATGAAAAATTTCTGTTTTGTGGAAACATAAGAAATCATTAACAATGATTATCTATGGGAAGAGTGCCTGAGACTTGTATATAAAACATCAAATAACATTAATTATTAAAAAATACCATGTAGAAAGTATACACAGTTCTATAGTGGCTGCCATGGAAACACTACAAAGGGTTCATGAATTCTAATGGGAAAGAGAAAGGAAAGATCATGAATGCTATCCAAAAAACCTAACAGTTAAAGGAGGGAAGAAAAACACAAAAGTATTCTACAAAGATACATCCTCAGAGAGCCACATTCATTAGGTGTATGTCACTCATAGCAAGAAGAAGGGCTCAATCCAAAATAAATAACTTCCAAATTCCATAACTCACAAGAATAGAAAGATGCTCTTAGCTGCAGATCACCAAAGTTATGCAGCTTTAGAAAAAAAAAAAGTGATTGATTGATTTGAAAGGCAAAGTTACAGGGAGAGAGAGAGAGAGAGAGAGAGAGAGAGAGAGAGAGAGAGAAATGCTCTTCTATCTGCTGCTTCACTCCCAAAATGGCCACAATGAATGAACTTAGGTGGGGGCAAGCAGAAGCCAGGAGCTTCTTTCTGTTCCCCTTTTAGGTGCAGGGACCAAAGCACTTGGGCAATCCTCCCCTGCTGCATTCCCAGGCACATTAGCAGGGAGCTGGATCAGAAGTGGAGCAGCCAGGACTCAAACTGGTGCCAAAAGGGGGTGTCAGAGCTGCAGACAGCATCTTACCTCCCTATACCAGGCCTGTTAAGCAGTTTTCAAAAACACTCTGTACTTCTGTCTGAGAAAACACTGCACGCAGGTACCCAGGCAAAATCTGCACCACTGCTGAAACTGTCACTCCAGCTTTCTGCTCTAAATACTTATAATTCTCTCACTCTAATGGATGTTCAATTTCCCTCAAAATTCCTAACTTTCCTCAAAATTTTTTCCTCAAAATTTTTCCAGTACTCTTAAGTGAAGGTGAATCTAAAACACACCCTAAATGTTTCAAAGGTGTCAAAGGTTGACCATAACAGCATACTTTCATGACAGAAAAGCTTTTAATTATAATCACAATGTATCTATTTTATAGACTGTTATAATTAAAGTTAAGGATTTTTCAAAATATTTTGATAAGCCTTGCTTTTTGAAATTCTTACTTGGAATAATTTATTCTCACAAATACAAAGAATTTCCTTGGAGGTATCTGAAAAGAATGCATTTTTTTCCTTTTGTTGAATGAAACCAAACTGATTTGCAAACCAGGGGAAAATCTGACTCCAAAGGTCACCTCCTCACCCCAACCCCAATAAGTCTCCTTGCAGTCGTCTTCAATCAGGAAGAGAACAGTGGGAGGAATCGAGGAAATGAGGAAGCACAATTAGGGATAAGGTTCGGTTTCATCTGTGACACGAGTGTTTCCATTCCAACCTCAGTGCTTTCAGTCACTCATACAGAGTTTGATAAGCTGGATGGAAAAGTATTTCCTTTACACAAACTATTATTCTTCATTGAAGGGGCTATAAATGTTTTAAAAACTTATACTATAGATATATGTGTTTGTTCCTCTATCAGATAATTATTTTCTGTTTTTCTTCTGCTAGTCTTTGACATCCATCATTTCTGACCACACTGATGTTCTGTATTTACTGCTATTCTCTCCAAGTCAATTTGCTCCATGTATTTTATTGCCATAGACTTAGTCATCCATCTTAGGTGTTCTTGAGAGAAACCATCCCATAGTAACTGATGGAGAAAACAGTCACAGGTTTGTACAATTTTGATGTCTCCCTTTAAAAACTGCAAAACATTTTATACAAGGTAATTGCTGTCACAGATTACCTCAGTTCTAGGGCAGAACAAGACATTTTACTATATCATTAAAACAGTTTTAATTGAATTTTCTTTGACAAATTATTAATCCATTCCTGATAGTTGTTTATAAAAATGAAGGGAAATGCACACAAATGTGTGTATATTTTGTAGTACCTCTACATTAAATCTTTTTTTAAAAAAAAGATTTATTTATTAATTTGAAAGTCAGAGTTATACAGAGAGAGAGAGAGAGAGAGAGAGAGAGAGAGAGAGAGAGGTCTTCTATCTGATGGTTCACTCCCCAGATGGCCGCAACTGCACCAATCCAAAGCCAGGAGCCAGGAGCTTCTTCCGGGTCTCCCACATGGGTGCAGGGGCACAAGGACTTAGGCTATCTTCCACTGCTTTCCCTGGCCGTAGCAGAGAGCTGGATCAGAAGTGGAGCAGCCGGGACTTGAACCAGTGCCCATATGTGTGGGAAGCAGGGCCCGGCTCCCACAACATGGCGCTGAGAGGGAGTAAACAAGTTCTACACAGCGGCTTCGGCTGCTTCATCAATTTGACTAATGAGTTGCAGGAGCTGACCCAACCTCTGATTGGAAGAAAGTGGCGTGCTCAGCACGCAGGCAGCGGAGCACGGATTGGTGGAAGAGGACTATAAAAGGGGACTCAACTGCACTTTCTGGGACAACTACTGTCTCCTCGCAGAGGAGCAACAATATGGGATGCCAGTGCTTCAGGCTAGGGTGTTAACCCACTGTGCTACAGCGCGGGCCCCTAAATCTTTTCTTAATTAAACATGCCTGCTCAATGCCTACTGTGTGCCTAGCATTGTTCCAGACACTGGAAAGTTGATAACGAAAAAGGCACAGTCACTAAATTCATGGTCTTCACAGCCAAGGAGAGCAGAGAAACAGACTGGGTAAGAGGGAGTCACAGCTCTGTGGCGTGAGGGCGTTGATGGGGGAAGTTTAGGGAATTGCACTGCCAGTAAATGCTTCCTCAAGGCTATCATGCCCACACTGAAACTTGAAGAAAAGGTAATAAACAGCTAGCATGACAGAGAATGAAGAAAAAAATCACAATGAGGGTTTGAGTCCGAGAAGAATTTGCTCAAAGGCCCAGGAGCTGGTAGAACTGAAACACGAAGGAAGGGTTGGTAGGGAAGGATGCTCACGTCCCGATTTCATCAGTCTAAGCTGTATGCCTGTGTTGAAATATTGCTCTGTGCCCCCAAAGATACAGAAGTATTCTATATTACTCAAAATGATTGTAAAGTTCCAGAAATCAGGAAGCACACGGCATGTCAGGCAGTGTAGGTTGAGCACAGAGCAGAGGACGGAGAGGGGAGGAGCTGAAGGGAGAGGAGATGGGACAAGAGATGCTGTTACTTAGAGAGCACCGCCTGTGCATTCTGTTCAGGGCTTAGACTTACCTGATGGCCATGAGGAGGAACTTTAGAACTCTGCACCTCATTTTGACACGATCAGATGTTCTACTAAACAAAGGGAGGCTCCCCAGAGCCACAGAAGCCAGAGAAGAGTCCACCCAGGGAAATTTTGCCAAAACATGACTGCTTACACTACCACAGAGCAGTGGGTGGAAGCGCTGCAGGTGCTGTCTGTGTGTGTGCGTGTGCGTCATAAAAGCCACCATTTTTCATCCAGCTAATCAGAGAGAAGATACTTGCTCTATGAAACTCTGTAGTTACAGTTAGTGGATAGCACACAAGGACAGTTTCTTTAAAAAACAGGAAAGCCTTTGGCTGAGTTCTTGAAAAGTCTGTTTAAGTGGTCACTGCTGGTAAACGAAGTCGTCAGATTACTTCGTCGCTGGAAATGAAACGTGCACACTGACTCAGACTGCTCAGAAAATGCTGGCTGCCGTCGGGGGTGCTATTTAGTTGCCCTGCATCAAGTGCAGGAGATGGGAAGGGCTGGGTGAGACGGAGAATGCTGTGTATCCTATGACCAATTTTCTACAACCATTCCCAAATTCCAGCTGATGCACAGAGACTGACTATGGAAGTGAGTGAAAAACGCAAATAACAAAGAACACTGAGAAACAAATTAGAGCATTAGCCTAGACTGCAGCACCGTGGTATACATAAAATAAGCATCAGTTAAAGCTTAATGCGCAATGTGAAAACTAAATATACAACAAGTCTCATTGTTCTAAACTCTATATGTGGTGCATTGAGGAGAAAATAAAGAATAGTAACAA
This sequence comes from Oryctolagus cuniculus, assembly GCF_964237555.1. NCBI lineage: Eukaryota > Metazoa > Chordata > Mammalia > Lagomorpha > Leporidae > Oryctolagus > Oryctolagus cuniculus. The sequence goes on along the minus strand of NC_091437.1, from coordinate 31,818,379 downwards.
AGAATCCAGCAAAGTGCAGACCTGCGCAGGCACTGTGGACAGCAGTCATCTGGGAGACAGGGAAAGTCAGATAAAAAGCTTTCAGGTTAATGTTTTAGAAAAGGATTAGGCAGTCACACAAAACCTAAAGCAGAAATTAAATGACTGTGGATCAGAAACTAGAGAAGTAATCAAGATGAGAGAAACCAGCAAGTCAAGAGGAAGGCCCTGAAAAAAAAAGGATAAAAGGTCTCTTAGTCTCACCAGTGATTCTAGGGGATGATAATCAACTTTATGGTCAGACTTTGTTTGCCCTGTTGAGACACAGCTTAGGCTGGTGGCTTTCAACGTGCAGTCTGATGGGCTGGCACTGTGGTGTAGCAGGTAAAGCTGCCACCTGTAACACCGCCATCCCATATGGCCACCGGTTCGAATCCCGCCTGCTGCACTTCCGATCCAACTCCTTGCTAATGGCCTGAGAAAAGCAGCAGAAGATGACTCAGATATTTGGGCCCCTGCCACCAATGTAGGAGACCAGCATCAAGTTCTTAGCTCCAGGCTTTGGCCTGGCCCAGCCTCGGCAGTTGAGGCTACTTGAGGACTGAACCAGTGAATAGAAGATCTTGGGCTCCTGCTTTCTCTTTCACATACACACACATATACATATACATATACATACACATATACATACACATATACACACACACACAAAGTGGAGTCCCACAAAAGTCTTCCAAGTACTCCAAAAATGCAGAACCTTCCTTCAGTTCATGAGCAAATGGCACACTATCCCAAATATATGCAGTGTTACGTAAGACTAAGGTTTATATGCTAATAATATACTATGGAAGATAATGAGGGGTTAATAAAATATGACATTAACAGGCAAATGGTCACCCAGTCTTGGCATTCAAGCAGCTTTGGTCTGCAAATCACATTGCAACCTGCAAAGCTCTTGTTGCACATGTGCACCTCCAGAGAACCGCAACTGCCACAACTTCAAAGCCAGAATTTTAAAGTGAAACACTATGATGTCATTGTGCCAAAATACTCACTGAGCACTTCCTAAGAACCAGCTGTGGTGCCAAGTGCTGGTGTCACTCCAGTAAACAACAGTATTGCTGTCTCTGCCTTTAGCAAGCTTACTATGTATTAGGAAAATACATCAGTATTGTCTAAACTGGCCTTGATTATAACAGATGTTATTCTTGATGTTAGGTACAATAAATTTCTATGTTAATCTTTATTACCAATTTATATCTGTGGGGAGCAACTCGGACTAGACTAAGTTACTGGAATTAAGACTTATTCTATGCATCTGCTCTCCCACAATATGGCGCTGGGAGAGGAGAAAACAGCTTCTACACAGCTGCCTCCAGTTCAGCCAATAAACTGTAGGACTTGCTCCTGATTGGAGGAGAGCAGCGTACTCGGCGTGTGGGTAGCAGAGTTAGGATTGGCGGAGGAGGACTATAAAGGAGGAGAGAGACGGCATGCACCAGGAACATCTAAGGGGAACACCTGTGCAGCCCCCGAGAAAGCCGGCCGGCGGTGTGCCGCTCCCCCGCGGAAGTGGGGAATGTGGCAGGGGGAACCGCCCTTCCACGGAGGTGGAAGGGTCGGTAGCCAACCCGGGAAGAACCAGCAGCAAACCCGGGGAGGGCCGAGCAGACGAAAGAACAGCGCAGGGTTCAGTGTCGCTCCTCCACGAAAACGGGGAGCGACAATATCATTGAGTACTGATGCAGTCAAGTGCTACAAATTTTAATGAATAGAGATTAGGCCTTCATTTTTTAGATAGTAGATTTTAATTCATGATCAAATAAAAGTCATCCATACTCCTTATTTTAAAACCTATATTATACACATACCTCATCCACCCCATCTCACCCGACCCCCAGTATGCTTAATAATGTGAAATGTGTTATTTATATGAAGTTCTTCTACTCTTTTTACACTGGTAGTAGCAAAGAGTAAAATAGAGAGCCATGGCTAACTACTCCTCACATGGGCCTAATATGAGTCAGCAGTATAGACAAGAATTTACCAAGTTCTAGTCCTAGACACATTATGCTTGGTTGTCCTGAATCATCAATGGGAGGTGGAACAATGACTCCTAAATGCATGAGACCCTCGGAATCCCTTGGGCCATTTTGGAAACATCCAAATTCAGGCACCTTACCATATATCTACAAAATCAGAATCTCTTGGCAGAGAGGCCTGTAGATGCTCATATTTAAAAAGCTGCCCAAATATTTGTCAAATATTAACTTCTGAGAACCCCTGGGAGAACAGCTCACCATGGGTAGAGAAAATGCATGAATAAATGGAATTTCCAACCATTCATGACAATGTTTCCATCTTTGGCCTGTCATCTTCCCTCAAGGCTGCTGACGCAAAGACTGTCCTGATACTAAACTCAGTTCTCTGGTCATGCTAAAATAGGATGTGGAGCCCTCTGTTCAGAGAACTAGTAAGACACCTCCTCTTTTTTAAGGTAATACATGGACAAGTTAGTTTCTGAGTCACCCTCCAACGAATGGGCTGCACGGAATTAATTAACAAAGACCTCAGTACCTCTGAGGAACACATGCACTTTAATCATGCAATCAGCCAATATTATCACATCTCTTCTGCATCAGTACTGTGCTAAGCAATGGATTTAAAATGGTAAGCAAAATCAGACATGATCACTGTTCTCATGTGGGAAAGAAAGCCCTGATTAAATATTTATATGAATAAATGTATAATTGTACACTAATGGAAGTCCTAGCTATAAAAGGAGTGCTGTACTAGGAGTTCAATTATTGGGGCTACATTTTAGAAGAAGCTTTTCCAGGCTGTCAGATCAGAGAAGTCTTTCCTCATTGAATTATCCTTAAAGTGAAACCGGAAGGATGAATAGGAAGAAACTAGATACAGGAAGGGCGGTGAAGAATAATCCAGACAGGGAATGCAGAGAGTGAACGCTCAGGAGTAGGATAGAGAAATGTGGTTTTGGGATCCCAAAAGGAAATGATACAGACATGAAAAGCTGAGCCAAAACTTTGTAGAGCTATCAGATGAGTCGTTTCAGTTCCATTGTTTAGACACAGTTTCTAAAAATATGGACCTATTCTTCTGTGTATGAAGTAACTGAAAATGGATCTTAGTGGAAAATGGGACTGGGAATGGGAGATGGAGGAGGTAGAGGGTGGGAGATGGTAAAGGGGTGGGAGTGTGGGTATGGTGGGAAGAATGACTGTATTCCTAAAGTTGTACTATGGAATGAATGAAGTTTGTATTCCTTAAATAAAAGGTTTCTTTTGGAAAATTAAAAGAAATTCAAAAATAAAATAAAATAAAAATATGGACCTACGATATATGGACTATAAACCAGCTTATTCACAAAGTCTTCATGCCTGTGACCACCACCACCACCATCATCACCAGCCACCATTAGGCACTTGATACGAGCTAGACACCTGCTAAGTCTGCATCATTTAATCCTCACTACAACCATGAGGGAAGGCTTTGTGACTCACGGTTCCTGTATAAGGCACAGTCTACAGCTGAGCAGCAGAGCTAAGATATTAACAGAGATGCCCTAATTCCCAAGTCCATACTTTCAGTGACTATGCTACACTATGCTGACAGTATTCAGAGCAAGGTCTTGGTAAGTACGGTGGCTGTGAAGATGCCTCACAGATCTCCAATCACAAGGAGCAGAGCTGACCAAGGCTCAGCTGCTGCACTGTGACTCTATATCTGTATGTGTGTACGACAAGGCCACACTTCCCATGGACAGCTCCCAGCCCAGGACACGCAAGTCAGCTAATTCCCAGGAGACCTATGATTCCACTCATACTCGATTTCAGCTCAAGAACTTCTTTAAGGACTTGGAAAAACCTTGGACACTTCTTCCCCCTTTCCTTCTGCTCTCCTTCCCGTGATCAGATGTGCACAATGGTCTAAGTGTTCTCCATACCTTTCCTGTCTCCCTGTCAGTTTACTTTCATGATGAATTTCCCTAACGAAATTTTCACAGGCTTTATCTGGTGTGGGCATCAGTTTCTTGGAAGACACAGGCTAACATGGTATTCCGTAGAATAGGCACGTGAAGGTTCTTCGAAAAGTTCATGGAAAATATGTATTATCAAACAAAAATGCATGAATTTCAAAAATGTTTCACATCAAAACAAACATCTTTTAATTCCATTCTTTCATGAAATTTTTGGAGTAGCCTCATAAAACCAAAATTGGATGCAAGAAAAGAAAAAAGGCTCAAAGCTTTTTAGCAACCCAGTTAGTCTACTGCCTCAGTTGATTAAAAAATAGTATTGAGGGTATGGAATGAGACATTTCTTTTCCATCATTTTCATACTATTAATCTCAGTCTCTCTGGGACAGATTGTTTGCCATCCTATTATAATAATCTCTTCTTTTTCTCTAAAATTGATACCAATGAAATGATGTCTGAATTTCACTTTAAAATAACACTGAGTGATCTCAGGCATAAAAAGCCAAGTCACTGTGGCAAAAAATGACCTAAATGAAAGATCTCTGTGAGTGAGATCTCGGTGGAAAGAAGGGGCCATCAAAGAAGGAGGTACCTTTCTCTGAAGGGAGGACAGAACTTCCACTTTGATTATGGCCTTGTCTAAATAACCTCAGAGTTTGTGAACTCAAGAGGCTTCCATAGCTTTGGCAGCTCATGACAAGAGCCTCGGGTGATTTCTGACATCATAAGTAAGAGTGTCAATTGTTAAATCAACAACAGGAGTCACTATGCACTTGCTCCCCATGTAGGACCTCTGTCTTTAATATGTTGTACTATGAGAATTAATGGTAAAATTAATCTTCAAACAATACTTTATACTTTGTATGTCCGTATGGGTGCAAACTGTTGAAATCTTTACTCAGTATATAATTGATCTTCTGTATATAAAGATAATTAAAAATTAATCTTAATGAATAGGATGGGATAGGAGAGGAAGTAGGAAATGAGATGGTTTGTGGTGGGAAGGTGGGTATACGGGGAAGAACCTCTATAATACAAAAGTTGTACTTTTGAAATTCATATTTATTAAAGTTTCTATTTAAAAAAAAAAAAACAGAAAAAATAACACTGAGTGGCAGAGGGAAGTGGAGTCAGGCAAGGAGGCTGGCACTGCGGCACAAGAGGTTGTATCCCACATCAGAGCATGAGTTGGAGGCTGGCTGCTCTGCTTCTGATCTACCTCCCAGCTAATGTGTGTAGAAAAGCAACTGAGGATGGCCCAAGTGCTTGGGCCCCTGCCACCCATGAGTGAGGTCCAAATGGAATTTTAGCTCCTAGCTTAGGTCTGACGTAGCCATGGCCGTTGCAGCCATCTGGGGAACGAACAAGAGAATGGACAATCTCTGTCTGTATTTCTCCCTCTCCCTCTCTGTCACTGTGCTTTTCAAATAAATGAAGTAAATCTTTAAACCAATTTTAAAAATAACACTTAGGGAGGGAGGAGTTGATGGGATATGAATGAGGCAGGACTACCCATTGCAGCAATGTTTGCTGGAGTTTGGTAACAGGTCCCTAAGAGTCTATTACACTATTCCATTTGCTTTTGTTTAGGTAAATTTATAAAAAAGTCTTCATAATGAAGGGTAAGGGGTGAAAGTGCTCTGGTTTGGATGATATATGGTATGATCATCCTGCCTGTAACTCTTGAACAGCTACTGGTCACAGTGGATACTCGAGAGATTGTAAATCCATTTCCACCCATGGAAGTCCATAAGTTTGGAAGACTTTCCATTTTTAATGTCTTTTTGTTACAACTAAAAGTTATAGAAGTCCACCTACAAGGACGGACGGAAGGAAGTAAGGAAGGAAGGAAAGAATATTTTGACTTCGTAGTGCTTCAGACAGTAGGTAACTTTTAAGCATGGCTGGATTCAGGATCCTAAATTTTGTCATTGGGAGTTTGTCTCACACCCCATCTCAGCCCTCCTGTTTTTTCTGGGATAGTGCACTTTCCTTTCATAGCAGTAAAATGAGTGTTATTCACGCTAAAAAGATATTACCCTTGTTGTCGTCATATATTTCTCCATGTTTTCTAGAAAGTCCTAGGATTACTCCCAGTGGGCCAGTTTATATCACACGCATCCTAAAGCTGATCTCAATTTCCAGGACAGACTATGCGCATTGGCCAATCCTGGCTTGTCTGTCCTACCACAGACATTGAAGGTGGTTCCCACATAGAACTATCACAGCTTAACTATCTTGTCAGAGAGGAAGCAAACAGATATACGTGTGTGTGTGTGTGTGTGTGTGTGTGTAAGTCTACTCAAAAGTCGGGTCATTAAAAATTTCTGCTTATAGAATTATTCCTATCCCTTGAGATACATTATAAATGAACCAACTGCACAAAATTTATATTGCTTCTATTCTTTTCCCTTCTTTATCAGCAAATAATTTGTCCTGATTTACCTGCATTTTTGAAAAATAAAATCAAATTGGATTTTTACCTCACTAATTAGGCACAATATGCAGCTCTTGCAATAGCAAGGACAGAAGGAAGAACAGAAGAAAGGGAAGATATTTCAATACATGTATTATTCTTTTTTCCTCTGAGAAGACACGCTTGAAACTGAATTTTAAACATTTCAGCTCTGGTGAAACAAATTAATAATGGCTCAGACACAGAGGTGTTGCATATTATTCATGATCTTGAAATTATTAATGTAACACATATTGCTGTCCCAGTAATTAACACATCTTATCTAATAGAATAAGGCCGTCAAATCAAACTAAGAAGTAATTAAGTTACATAACTACACAGCTGAGGCAGAAAGATGCATGTCAAGTGGATTAAGAAATTGCAGCTCACCTAGGTAGTTCTGAAGAGCCAAGCAGGAGGTTTGTTATTCACGGCTGAGTTTATCAGTGATAAGTCACTCCACTGCACCGGGCTTCAATTTCTATGTACTGTGTGGAGATTAGGGTTATTACCAAACTCCAATCTGCATAAGAATCACCTGAGGGCTGGCGCCAAGGCTCAATAGACTAATCCTCCACCTGCAGTGTCGGCACCCCGGGTTCTAGTCCCGTTTGGGGTGCCGGATTCTGTCCCGGTTGCTCCTCTTCCAGGCCAGCTCTCTGCTGTGGCCCAGGAAGGCAGTGGAGGATGGCCCAAGTGCTTGGGCCCTGCACCCCATGGGAGACCAGGAGAAACACCTGGCTCCTGACTTCGGATCAGCGTGGTGTGCCGGCCACAGCACACCGGCCGCGGCCGCCATTGGAGGGTGACCCAACGGTAAAGGAAGACCTTTCTCTCTGTCTCTCTCTCTCTATCACTGTCCACTCTGCCTGTCAAAAAAAAAAAAATCACCTGAGGAGCTTCGGAAATCTATCCTCCCAGGTCTCCCATGGAGATGCTGTGGCTTCATTCTAAGCCCAGCCTGGCTTACTAGAAGTCAGGTGACCAAATGGCCCAATCACAAGCGTCAGCTCCACGGGATGGGCTGCTCCCACGTCCTTCCCTCTGCAAAGCTGTAGAAGACCTGTTTTCCCAGTACAGGCTGCTGTTCTCTCTCTGCATGGGGAAGCAGTCTGTCAGGTTCCCCCACCCTACAATAAACCTTTCCCCTTACTCCGGTGTGTGCTGTGCTTTGTGGTGGCCTTTCCTTTCTTTTTTTTTTTTTTTAACATTTATTTAATGAATATAAATTTCCTAAGTACAGCTTATGGATTACAATGGCTTCCCCCCACACAACTTCCCTCCTACCCGCAACCCTCCCCTTTCCCGCTCCCTCTCCCCTTCCATTCACATCAAGATTCATTTTCAATTCTCTTTATATACAGAAGATCAGTTTAGTATACATTAAGTAAAGATTTCAACAGTTTGAACCCACATAGAAACACAAAGTGAAAAATCCTGTTTGAGTACTAGTTATAGCATTAAATCACAATGTACAGCACATTAAGGACAGAGATCCTACATGAGGAGTAAGTGCACAGTGACTCCTGTTGTTGACTTAACAAATTGACACTCTTGTTTATGGCATCAGTAATCACCCTAGGCTCTTGTCATGTAGTTGCCAAGGCTACGGAAGCCTTTTGAGTTCACCGACTCTGATCATATTTAGACAAGGTTGTAGTCAAAGTGGAAGTTCTCTCCTCCCTTCAGAGAAAGGTACCTCCTTCTTTGATGACCTGTTCTTTCCACTGGGATCTCACTCGTGGAGATCTTTCATTCAGGTTTTGTTTTTTTGTTTTGCTTTTGTTGTTGTTGTTGTTGTTTTGCCAGAGTGTTTTGGCTTTCCATGCCTGAAATACTCTCATGGGCTTTTCAGCCGGTTCCTAATGCCTTAAGGGCTGATTCTGAGGCCAGAGTGCTGTTTAGGACATCTGCCACTCTATGGGTCTGCTGTGTATCTCGCTTCCCATGTTGGATCGTTCTCTCCCTTTTTTATTCTGTCAGCTAGTATTTGCAGACACTAGTCTTGTTTATGTGCTCCAAACGTGCCCGATCTCATCTGATCTTGGAAGCTAAGCAGGGTCGGGCCTGGTTAGTACTTGGATGGGAGACCTTTCCTTTCAAAGACACCTCTTAGAGAAGCACACAGTGTCAAATTTTAAAGATTACAATTGTGAGAAATGAAAGCTACTGCTATCCTGAGATTCCCCAAAGATCTTAGAAAGGCTTTTGAGATTGCTGCGAGATTTTACTTATCAGTTTCTGAGATGTAATCAATAGTCAACCCATTCCTACCCTCATGGCTAATAACCATCATTCCTGGCACAGAACAACACTGTCAATATCAAGCAAAGAGGAGGAGGGGTTTGGGGACAACTTAAATATTTAACTCTGGGGTCGGCACTGTGGTGTAGCAGATAAACCCACCATCTGCAGTGCCAGCATCCTATATGGGTGCCAATTCGAGTTCTGTCTGCTCCACTTCCGATCCAGCTCTCTGCTATGAACTGGGAAAGCAGTTGAGGATGGCCCAAGTCTTTGGACCCCTGCACCCACGTGGGAGACCTGGAAGAAGCTCCTGGCTCCTGGTTCCTGGCTTTGGATCGGCCCAGTTCCAGCCATTGCAGCTAATTGGGAAGTGAACCAGAAGATGCAAGACCTCCCTCCCTCCCTCCTTCTCTCTCTCTCTCTCCCCCCGCCTCTCTGTGTAACTCTGACTTTCAAATAGATTAAAAAAAATCTTTAATAAAAAATCTATAACTTCTTGGAAATACAAGTGAAGCATAAATATCAAGTTTAGTATCTATATATTGCTATATAAAATTATTAACATAGAAGAGTATATTATTCACATATTAAAATTCTCTCCCAGGGGCCAGTGTTGTGGCACAGCAGGTTAAGCTGCCACCTATAATGCCAGCTCCCCAGTTGAGAACCAGTTGAACTCCTGGCTGCTCCACTTCTGATCTAGTTCCCTGCTAATGCTCCTGGGCAAGCAGCAAAAGATTGCTCAAGTGCCCGGGCTCCTGCACCCATGTGGGAGACCCAGATGGAGTTCCAGGTTCCTGGCTTCAGTCAGGACCAGCCCTGGTCATTGCAGCCATTGGGGGGGGGGGGGGGTGAAACAGCACATGGAAGATCTCTCTGTCTCCCTCTCCCTCCCTCCCTCTCTCTCTCTCTCTCTCTGTAACTCAGTCTTTAAAATAAATATTTTTTAAATAAAAATAAAATAAAATTTTCTTCTTTTGGCTGGCGCCGTGGCTTAATAGGCTAATCCTCCACCTAGTGGCGCCGGCACACCAGGTTCTAGTCCCGGTTGGGGCGCCGGATTCTTTCCCAGTTGCCCCTCTTCCAGGCCAGCTCTCTGCTGTGGCCCGGGAAGACAGTGGAGGATGGCCCACGTGCTTGGGCCCTGCACCCCATGGGAGACCAGGATAAGTACCTGGTTCCTGCCATCGGATCAGCGTGGTGTGCTGGCCGCAGCGCGCCAGCCGTGGCGGCCATTGGAGGGTGAACCAACGGCAAAAGGAAGACCTTTCTCTCTGTCTCTCTCTCTCACTGTCCACTCTGCCTGTAAAAAAAAAAAAAAAAAAAAAAGATATGAATGTTAGAAGTGCCTAGGAAAATTCTGGCTGCACATGACAGTGCAGCAGGAGTAGGTGGTTGTTCCTAGCCCTGCAAGTTCTTTGTCTCATGGACGATGAATGGAAAGAAACAATGAAGAGCATACACCTGAGAGACTAGGAGGCCCTCTCAATGAGCACCAAGAGCCCAATCTGCGTTCAGATTGGAGTTTGTGTGGCATGGGTATGGGTACCTCGTTTCTTCTCCCCTCCTCCCTCTTCTGGGAAATTGTGGGTGGGAGATTTCTGGATGTGGAGTTCCCGAAAATCCTCCCAGGACCTTATCAGCACAGCATTATCAGACCTACTACCCCCTTGGTGCAGGGCAGGGGCATTTCCTGAGCTGCCCCCAGGAAGGGGGCTGAACCCATCTAAGAAGCTTACTACACAAAGCAGTGACTTTAGATCTAACTGCTGCTTTGCTTTCAGGGCTTGTTTCCTTGTTGCATTTTGCAAAAATTAATTTCTTTAAAAATTCCCAATTCACAATTTTTTCTCATTTTCCTTGAAAATTCCCATTTTCTTCAGCCCCCTCTTACAAACATAGGCTAATAACTATCTAGCTGCCTGAACAAAAGGAGAAAAAAAAATTTTTTTTGACAGGCAGAGTGGACAGTGAGAGAGAGAGAGAGAGACAGAGAGAAAGGTCTTCCCTTTGCCGTTGGTTCACCCTCCAATGGCCGCCACGGCTGGCGCGCTGCGGCCAGCACACCACGCTGATCCGATGGCAGGAACCAGGTACTTATCCTGGTCTCCCATGGGGTGCAGGGCCCAAGCACGTGGGCCATCCTCCACTGCCTTCCCGGGCCACAGCAGAGAGCTGGCCTGGAAGAGGGGCAACCGGGACAGAATCCGGCGCCCCAACCGGGACTAGAACCTGGTGTGCCGGCGCCGCAAGGCGGAGGATTAGCCTAGTGAGCCATGGCGCCGGCAACATTCGTATCTTGACCGAAAAAGCACCAGAGCTGTCCAGGGCAGAGTTTCCATCGTTACTACTATTAGACTTGTTTGTGATCAAGTATTGTTTGGGTGAGCATATTACAAGGTTTCTGGAAATCTTTTCATCATGCATGACATAATATTCTCAAGACACTGGGGATGAAATTAAAGAAGACTTTGAATGAGTGGATAAAAGAAGGACCCAAAACATGTATGATTTGTAAGACTCCACAAAATGCAGGTTAGGCAACCTCTAATACAACTTACTGAATGTACCTTATTAGCAAGATAGTCATCAAAGTAAGGCTAACTGAGCTAAGGCTTCATATGTCAGAATACATTTAACACCCTAGGGCACCCAGGTGGACCTGGAATAAAAACTCCATTGTGGGACCAGCGCTGTGACACAGCAGGTTAATGCCCTGGTGAAGCGCCAGCATCCCACATGGGCACCAGTTTGAGACCCGTCTGCTCCACTTCTGTGTGGAGGTACCCATACCCATGCTCTCTGCTGTGGCCTGTGAAAGCAGTAAAGATGGCCCAAGTCCTTGGACAGCTGCACTCATGTGGGAGACTCAGAAGAAGCTCCTGGCTCCTGGCTTTGGGGTGTAGCTCCAGCCATTGTGGCCAATTGGGGTGTGAACCAGTGGATGAAAGACATCTCTCTCTCTCTGCCTCTCCTCTCTCTGTGTAACTCTTACTTTCAAATAAATAATCTTAAAAAAAAAAAAAACTCCATTGTAACTTTTAACATCTAGGTATGCTTAAAAGCACGGTTGGGCCAGGGGGTCTGGCAACAGAGAGCAGATCACATCACTAGTGGTGTGACCCCGCCCAAGTGTTATTTCTGCCCAAGTTCATCTCATTAGAAGATAAAATGGCACTACTGCAAGTCAGATTCCAGTAGAATGTTGCAGAACATCTTGAATATTAACCACACAAAACAAGCATACAATGAATTTTGGTTACCATTACTATTTTTATTATTTCATTCATTCCAATAAATATCTGCTAAGCACTTACTATGTATCAAGAACTATGCTGTATCATAGTACCTCCTATACTTAGTAAATAGTGTATTATCTTCATTATGTTAGCTATTCCCTCACATAACAGTACTATCTGCTTAAGGTTTTCTTTCAACTGTCTCACTTCTAAATCTGAATTCCTACTTTGACCTCCTTCTGAACATCAAATCTATGGGATGACAGGTTTCAGATGTTTTATTTTCTTAATAAACAAATAATAATTAAAATGAATAAATGCTCAACTGTGAACTGCCTCAAATCATAGGTGTTTGTCACAGCTCATGTTACAGAGCATTCCAGTAGGGGAAATAAGACAAACTCTGTCCTCTAAAACTTCTTTCTCTGCAGGTAATCCTGAAGCCACCCAGGTCAGGCCTCAGCCTCTCTATGAAGGATTCAGGGTCCTGTGGCCTGCAGAGCAGTGAGATGCTGCGTCTGAGAGAAAGGTGAGCTCAGGGAAAGAGTTCCAATGCGATCAGGACTCAAATCTGATGGGAGAGCTCAGGCTTCTGTTTCATGAATCCGAAAGTGGCAAAGTAATGCAATTACCCTATTGTAGCAAAGTACACTTTCCCTGGTACCCCAAGAATCACATTATGACCACATACTATCATTATGCCTAAGGAAATGGACTATACATCTCCTCAGCATCACCTGGCTGCCACACAGATGTTCTCTCACGGCATTATTCCGCACTGTCAGTGGCAACATACAATGAACAACACACCATCCACATCAACACCGTTAGATCAAAGTCTGTGGTTAGAGATTCATAAAATCCTCCTCTTTGTGTCCCTAGCTGCAAAAGAGAAAGGAACAAAGGCTTGAGCAGGCCACTCAGGGCTGTGCCTTTGATCCCTCTTTCAAGGCTACAAAGAGATTTGCAAAGATGGCCAGGGCAAGAAGCCTCCTCTTTCCCACCTTCCCCGCCAGGGACTGAAAGGCAACTGCGAGAATGCATCACAGCAAGAGAGCATCCACCAGGCTTATAACACCTGCAGCCTCAGCACAGTGGGGGGCTGAACGGAAGGCATGTTTCCCCCAGATTATTTGTTCAGCCATTCAGCAAATATTTGTTGGGCATTATTGTTTGCCAAGCATTGTCAAAGACTCTGGGGAAACTCAGACGAACAGAACTCCCTCTCCACTCTCATGGATTGCCTAGTGCAGTGAGAGCAACACACAGGTAAGAGTCACTGGCAGTCTGTTGATGGGTCTTCAACATAGAGGCCATGTACAGTGTGAGGGGAGGGAGTTCTGTGGCAGTGAAGTCACAGTGAAGGAATGGCCCAGCGCTGCTCTAGAGAACAAGCAGCCCAGGAGGGATCAAAGGGAAGAGGATGCTAGTCAGGATTGTAAGGATTTTCTCAGTAGGACATGGAAGGAAAATGTGAGGGTGTGCATTCCAAGAAGAAGCAATGAGGGCAGGAGAACTGACTCCAGAAACAACAAGTATGACCTGTTGTCTATTTGGCTAAATGGTGGGGCAGGGACAGTCTTCGTAGGGCCTTACAGATTGTCCTAATAATTTTGGGCTCTCTACAGGTGACCAACAATCCTCATGCTTTACTCTGCCTCCATTGTGGATACCCAGGATCCACTTCACAGGGGTCTAGGACCCAGAAATCTGTACTTTTACAAGTAGTCAAAGTGGTTCCTGATAGCAGGTGGTCCACAGACCACACTGAGAAACACCATGATTACTCAAAACCAGCAAAGATAACATCACTTTCCCTCACAAGCAATTCTTAGGCTAGATGGCCCCTAGAAAGCAGTTTTTGCTTAACTGTTTCATTTTCCTAGTGTTGATCAGTATTGCATGAGCAACTTCAAAATTCTGGGGAGTTCACTGCACCACTGGGTGCTGATGTTTTGAGGACTCAGTTGTCAAAACTGAGACCACAGAAGTGAATGAAGCTATATACACAGACGGCAAAAACTGGGGGAATAGAGGAAGCAGGTGAAGAGGCATTGGCAAGCACACATCCTTGCACAGATGGAATGTGGAAAGAAAAAATCAGACTTCCTTTGGGGAGTAATTTTCCGGGTGCCTCTCAGTAGTTTCGGTAATTCCACTGTACCCAGAAGGTAGAAGTCCTCTTAACGGATCCTGACTCAACCAATTCACCTACAGGTCTATCTCCTTGTGGAAGAAGTCCATGTTGACCCCTACAGTAGGTCCAAGAGCTGGTGAGCCCCAAGCACTTTCGCTCTCACCCATTGTGCTCTGACCTTATCAGTTGTATATTTTTTACTTACCAAGAATCAGTGAGTTTCATTACCAAATGGTTAAAACCATTTTGTCTCTGTTGCTATAATGACCTACATTCTTTTAAAAATACAGAAACTAATATAAGAAAAAGCAAGACTTGTTTCTACGAAAATTATATTAGTTTGGAAAAAAATCTAAGAAGGATTTTTTCTTTAATCGGATAAGTCTCTGAACAATTTCCTTACCCACCCCCATAAAGTTAGTACAATTGAAAATCGTATTATAGGGCTGCCACTATGGCGTAGTGGGTAAAGCTGCTGCTTGCAGTGCCCACATCCCATATAGGCACTGCTTTCAGTCCTGGCTACTCCACTTCCAATCCAGCTCTCTGCTGTGTCTGGGAAAGCAGTAAAAGATAGCCCAAGTCCTTGGGCCCCTGCACCCACGTGGGAGACCTGGAAGAATCTCCTGGCTCCCAGCTTCAGATCAGCTCAACTCCAGCCTTTGCGGCCATCTGGCAAATGAATCAGTGGATGGAAGACCTCTCTTCTCTCTCTGCCTCTGCCTCTCTGTAACTTTGCCTTTCAAATAAATAAATACAGCTTTAAAAAAAATCATTACAGGTGTATTTCAGTACTACATTAATAGTTAAGACATTAATGTGGGGTGGGCATCTTAGAGTTGGATGCCAGTTAAGATACACACATCCCATATTGGAGCACCTGTGTACTATTCCTAGCTCAGGTTCCTGACTCCAGCTTTCTGCTAATGCGGATTCTGAGGGGTGGTGGCAGTGATGGCTCAAGTGACTGCACTCCTGAGACCCATGTGGAAGAACTAGGTTAAGTTCCAGCTTCAGTCCAACCCAGGCCCTTGTGGGTATTTGGGGAGTGAACCAGCAAACAAGAGCTAAATACATAAAAATGTTTGAAAAAGAAATTTTTGGCTGTACGGTTTAATTTAAGATAAAATCATATGCTACACATAGTTCACCTTTCACTTTCTGAATACTGCTCCAAGTGATCAGTCTTGATCTAGTAAGAAAGAATCATTGAGGCATAGAGCATTCATTTTAATACAGTAATTAAGGTACAACCTCTCTGTTTACTACCTGTAGGGAATCGTGCAGGCCACACAACCAGCAATCGCTCAGTCCTCTCACGTACTAAACTGACAAATAAAGTAGCTGTCTCACAGAACTATTGTGAGAAATGAATGTGCTAATGCACTGACAATGACACTTAATAAATATATTATTCTGGTTTTTATTATCATCATCATTATATTTAGGATAAAACTGCATGGAACTTCAATTTCTACTTCATATACTTCTCCATTATCTGAACTTTCATAACAAGTAGTATATCTTATACTTGGCAGAAATAAAGATAATTATATTTGGAAACAAGTGAAAAAAAAGAAAAGCCTCTTTAGCATTAATAAAAATGTTCAGAGTGCACTAGAAAATAATTTCTAAAGGAGAAACAGTAGGGAACCATAATGGATTTGGTGTTTACACACAGTTGGGCTTGTTCACAGTGGCATTTCTTGGAAAAAAAGAATCAGGAGAGGATATTTAGATGAGACTCGATGCTCCAAAGTCCACTGGATGATGTTAGAGGCAGTGTGCTGGCCTTCAGGAAATATGCGTCTTCCCATCACAGCACTCAAAGAACAGTGACGCTTTTGCCATTAAAATACCTGTGGATGGGAGTGGGCACTTAACTCACAGTTCCAGACTGGAGAACCTGGGTTGAGTTCTTGGCTCCAGTTCATGATTTCCACTTTCTGCCCATACAGAACCTGGGAGGCAATGGTAATAACGAGTAATTGGTTCTTGACACCCATGTGGGAGACCTGGATTGCATCCTTGACTCCTGCCTCTGACCCTGTGCTAGCCTAGCCAATTGCAGGCCTTTGGAGAGCAAACAAAATATAAAATAATTTTTAAAAACCCTAAAAATTTTTAAAAAATTTAATTCAATACCAGTGAAATCAGAATCCCAGGAAAACAACTCAAATGCATAACAATTACTCTAATAAACGACCATAGTTGGCTCTTTCCATTAGCCATAAAGACCACTGTGGTCTTCACACACAGCTGTCCTGGAACTGTGCAGTTCCTCCCAGATCCCCACGGAGGCATTACCAGAGCAGAGGTCTGGGCAGGAAGGGCAGACTAAGGGGTGAGCACAAACCTAGAGCTGTGAGTTGTTTCTGGTTTTGTTTTTGTTTTTCCCTTAGCGCACTGCTGGAAAATGACAAGAGAAACAACTGTGCCCATGTCTACTACAGAGGCCATTTTTTCCCAATACTTCTGATCTGAAGTTGGTTGAATCCGTGGTTATGGAAGCTGCCAGTGTGGAGGGACCATTGCATGGCCCAGTGAAGAACACAGCAGAGCTCCTGCACACACAGTCCTGACATCCCTTTTTCCCTTCAGTCCTTCCTGCCTCCTCCTCCTGTCTGCAACCCCCACCCCTAAAACAAACAAACAAAAAATAAGTGCTTAATGTGACACTTGTGGATGATACACAAAGACCTGGACAAATCTGTGATCTGTTAATAAAGTTATTAACAGAATTTAGTAACATTTCTGTTGCTGGGCTGCCTGACCAAGCTCTGGTGAGCCAGAGCAGACTGCACAATGCTATAGTTCTTTACCAGGCATGTAGACTCCAGCAACAGAAGATGATACAGCCTAAAAACTCACAGTGTGAGAGATTTTCTCCCAAACTTTATTACTCTCAACACAGTTACTCATCTCAGTTACCTTGCTTGCACATTGCTCAACGTTCCAAAAAACTCATGTCTCCCAATCAGAAAACAACAAGAACAAAGTACTTCTACTGCCACCCAAATACCTGGGGTCTGCCTATACCATTCATACTAATCTCCTCCATTGGTTAATAAATCTACTAACTGTCAAAATCTCCTTTGTTCCAGGTGAAATGAAAAAGAAACAAATTATTCAGACAATTTCACGTGATTCTTGCAAATGAGAGTTTAGCTAATACTGCCCAATAGTTGACCAAAGCAAAGCCACTATTCACCAACATATAGACTTCAATTAAATGATTCCTTTAAAACTCAGTTTCTGGCCTGGATGCAAACATAATAATGGCATCCATCTCAATGGGTTACTGTATTTTAAAGAATGACAAAATAAGATAAAACATACCAAATATTAGTTTCAGAGCCTTTTGCTATAAATATAATTGACAATTGAATTCCTGGGAGTTCAATAAATATTACTATTGTCACTGCTCCTCTTGATACTGACACCACCAGTACCATCAAAACTACAACTGAGAGTAAAGTACTTTAGGAGGTTCTGACTTCTAGATTGACGACTCATATGGATCAATTTTATTGGGTAAATCTTACCAATTTTATCAGGTAAATTTTCATAATCCTAAGCAAGGCAGGCATCACTCCCTGGTTTCCAAATACAATTTAACTATGGCATGGGTGCTGTTATGTTGATGTGAAACCATACATAAATCTGAATCAGTTCTTTCTGCTATCATAATTTTTCAAAAAGTAGAGCTGGCCCTTAAAATTCTAATCTACTCTCTGATGACAAAAGCTTACCGTAGAGTTAGTATTTTCACATCTGATCACAGATGACAGTCTACAGCAGTTTTGTGAAACGGAGCCCAGAGACCATCACAGTAAAACCACTCATCTGTTGTTCAAGATGCTGCTAATACACCATGCTTGCCAGAGATGTCCACTGGCAAACATTGAAATTTTTATGTCCACCAGCAGATCAATGCAATATGAATCTGATCCAATAATGCTCGTGTGCATTTTATTTTAAAATACTTGGTATTTCTACCTTTTTCTTTGTACTGATCTCTCATCACTTCAGAGAAACATAAGACAAAAACCTCAAAATATCCCTGCTCACTTTTAGCATGAATTCAAAAATCACATTTTGCCAACTCTTCTCCATATCCTGAAAATAGGTTATGATATTGCTGTTGGCCCAGCCCTGGCAATTTCTGCCATTTGGGGAGCAAACTAGAGGATGGTAGATCTCTCTCTCTGTCTCTCCCTCTTTCCCTGGAACTCTGACTTTTCAAATAAATAAATAAATATTTAAAATAACATAAAACATTAAGTTCTTTCTCCCAACTTTTTAGTAATGTTTCTTAACAAGATTAGAGATTATTTTACTTTCTTCTGTAATATCTAAATATTTATTGATTTAAAAATGCAGTCAACTGTGTTTTTTGTGTACAGTTTTAAAGCTGGGATTCTGTGAAATATCTTTCTCCTATTTTTGGTAGGTATCCTGCTAACTATATTATCATATATATTTATTTTGCAGTTGTATCTATCTGTATTTTGGAAAACAACCTTCTCCTTATTAGATAACCTATTATAAACTCTTCCCTTTTGACTAAATAAAATTCAACCTATAATTTTAATAGCTTCAGAGTATTTCCAGTGGCAGATACTTCAATGTTAATATTTCCCATATTCTTGGATAATTAGGGTACCAATTTTAAGTAATATTGAGATTACATCTATCTATACCTATAGAAAAAGTTCATGGGAAATACACATTATGAAAAAGCTATCCATGGATTTCAAAACACTTTTGTACCAAAACATCTCTTAATTCCATCTATTTCAAGCTTTTCTAAGTATCCTTGTGTATCTACCTGTCCTTACATGTATTATATCTTCATCATACTTTCTAGAAGTAGAATCTCTGAAGCAAAAGTTAAGCAACTTTTAAAGAACAATAAACATTTTGCTGAGGACTTATTGTGTGTCAAGTGTTTACTAGGTAATAACTCCATAATCTTTATAACTGTGAGGGAGTTAGATACTATTATTGTCTCTATTTTAGTGAAACTCAGTCTCAGAAAGACTGCCATCTTAAGTGCTTCAGGCAAATCTTAGAAGACCAAATTGGTCTAGCCTACCTATAACATAACTGTTGGGTAGCAAAGGAGATGGAATTCTCATGACTGGCTTTAGTGGTAAAGATCAACTTCCAAAGGATGGGCAGTAGAAAATATCCTATATCACTCTTTTAAAAGACTAAGGGGCAGGCATTTGGGAAAGGGGTTATGCTGCTGCCTGTGATGCCTGCATCCCATATTAGTGTGCCTGAGTTTCAGTCTCAGCTCCTCCCCAATTCCAGTTTCCTGTCCGTTCAGAACCTGGGAGGCAGCAGGTAATGGCTTGAGTAACTGGGTCACTGCCATCCACAGGGGAGACCTGGAATGAGTTCCTAGCTCCCAGCATTGGCCTGGCCTAAGCGAGCTGTTGTGAGCATCTGGGAAGCGAACCATCAGAGATGGAGCACACAATCTCGCATTCCCTCTCGCGGGTTCCCTCCTACTCCCCCCCACTCTCCATTTCTCTTTGACTCTCTGCCCCTCAAATAAATAAATAAGACTTAAATAAACAAGGCCTTCTTGTAAGGAAGAGCATACCTTGACACTGCTGCCAATGTACTTCATCACTCCCCAGAATTGCCTAATGGAATGAGCTTGAGGTCAAAACAGAAGCAAAGGTGGAAAGACGGGAATGCAGCCCAGAGGTCTGTCAGTGCATTGCAGTTTGGGCGATTCTCATTTCTCAACAACCATTTGAGCATTTACTCCTCAGATTCACATAAGTGAGAAGGGGAACAAATACAACCAACTCAATGAGTCAGGCCCTAAGTTTACAGAACTCCTCTGTATATTGGAGAAGCAAGTCATAAACCAGAATTTAGTACCTAGGGTTACTCTTTAGGACACCAAGAGTTTAAAAAAAACAACTTTGTTTCTGCTTTAAACAAAGCATTATAGGCAGTAAGAAAAGATTTCATAAAAGACCAAAAAAGATTTTACATATTATGTTTTAAATATACACAATGACACCATGCAGAACCAAAAATAAATTGAATTGCACTGCATACAAATGTTCCTGCCCTCCTCTCTCCTCCTACCATTCTTCTGTTTCCATGTTCTTCAGTAAGTTCCAAGGAGATAAATTCCCCTAAATAATGGTGTCTCTTTAAATCTCAACAGCTATATCCTAAAATTGTGTAACGCTGTTAGGATTTTATTGGGAGTCTCTTGAACTGAGGGCCAATGTGTGAGTTATTTAATCTACAGCTTTAAGCACTGGCTAAGCAGATGCATAGATTCCAGGTTATGCATTTGAGATCTATTATGCGATCTGTATTCAGACCTCTAGGGAACTGAGTACAAATATTTTGGTCCAATATAGTAACAGAAGTTTGTCTGGTCTCAGGACTCTCTTACCAGGACTGCAAATTACCCTGGCCCATCTCTCAACCCTACAAGACTTGGGAGAGTCAGATATTAGCGACCAATGAAGACTTCACTCAAAATATGCCAAAAATGTGTGAATTCACAATGTACCCCCCTGGGTTTTACAAGCAATTAGCTTGACCTTGAACCACTATTATCTTTCCTCCCTGAAAAAACCATGGATGAGATATGGCTGCTCTGGGTCTTTTGTCCAGAGGATGTTATTCTGGGTAGATATCTTCCCTCCTGGAGTTGTAGGATATATTGATCAAGAGTTTCAAGCGTGGATATTCTAAGACTGTACAAAATACTTTGGGCAATTTGGCAGAGAGCTGTCCATTAAACACAGCAATAAACGGGCTAGTATTGATTCCTTCTAACATTTCACCTCTTCTCATTACTAACTGGTTTGTTTCAGAGAGAAGGCAGTGTGAGGTGCTGTAAGAAATGTGGCAATTCTATCAGAAAACTTAGTTGTGGCTTAGATAGCACCTTTCTCAGGTCCTCTAGTAATGACTCTGTCATTTGTTCTAGAACCTATCTAGCCCATTTGGGGCCTCATTCCATTGTAATCATAGCCTCTACTCTAACATCAATGGCTCTACTCCCAACCTGTGTGCATTGATGGTCCTCCACTCCACTTCATGTTGTATGACTATTCAGAATTTCTCTACAGACAAACCCCTCTACCGGCAAAAGTTGAGTGGCCTTTCTCCCGGTCTTGGCTGGGATCAGATTTAAACCACATTCATCAAACAGTCCTCACAAGGATCCAGAGACACCCCCCACCCCTCATTTCCTCTCCTCTATGAAATCTTCTCATTACCTGGTTAATGCCACTCTTAGGATCACTGGTTGCTATTCTCACGCTGTCTGTTATACTACAGTGTCTGTTTAAGTGTTTACAGCAGGTTATAATGGAACAAACGAAGGCCTTCAGCAACCAGGTGGTCAACCAAGTGCTGCTACAGGGATATACTCAGCTCCCACTCAGGAGACAGTGGCTTGAGACATCGACCCATGCCAGCGAAGAGTACTCATCACCCCATCTGCAGGAAGTAGCTCTAAAGAGAGATCACTGTCCCTCTACCCCTCCTGGACTTTTGGGATTAATGTAATCTCATACAACTCCTGCATTATAAAAAACAAAAAGGGGGAATGTTAGTAAAATGGTGCAGTCTTATGTATGGCGCGATCTATACCCTGACACCATCCTAGGCTCTAGCCCCCGCCACCATTGCTGGAAGCCAGGGAGCCACATGGCCCAATCACCAGTGTCAGTCCCACCCCCATCCTAATGGGATTCGCTGCTCCTACTTCCCTGCCTGGCCCTTGGAGAAATTTTAAAAAGACCTGTTCCTGAACACACACCTCTCTCTTTCTCTCCTGATCTCTGTCTCTCTCTCTCTCTCTGCGTCTCCCTCTCTCTTGTGCTCTCCTTCTCCCTCTTTTCCTTCTTTGCTCCTTCCCTCTAGTCTGTCCAGTTTCCCCCAATAAACTCTTTCCCTTTAAAAACAAATGTGGCAATTCATAGTAGCAGACAAGGTGAGCATACAATCAGATGAGCCTGTGGTGGATCCCAACCCCACCACCATCTGTGTGACTCTGCCACTGCAGAGACTGGCTCTCAGTCTTCTGTGAAGAAGGGACTGTGAAATCTGCCTCAAAGGCCTAGCGGGAAGATTCAAAGAGACCTATATGCAAACAGTTCTACTCTGAGTAGATGCTCAATGCAATGTGCTTCCCTATTAAAAAGCAAACACGGGGGCAGGAGAAGCGTCATGCTCGGACTTTTTTGTTTCAGTCTGTTTTTTTCTGTATCAAAAACTTCTTCCTCGTACTCTGCTCAATTTGAGGATGGATGTAGATTTATCTACCTTTGTGTCTGAATAAGTTTGCCTGTTGAATATAGCAGCTCAAGGCACAAAGGGAGATACACACACACACACACACACACACACCCCAAGCGAGACAGAGACAGACACACACACACACACAGAGAAAGAGAGAGAGAGAGAGGGCTCCAGAATCTCCATATCTATACCAAGTACAACTTGAGTTTCCTATTGAGGTGATGTCAGCCTGGACGATCTGGATGCCCCAACAACCAAGCTGCCCAGTCATTAAATTCAACACCTGCCCACCAGCCCTGGGTAGGCTAAATTTTGCCAGGCTCAAATTAGAATCTGCCCACTGAGCCAACAAAAATAAATCCAAGGGGCAGCAAATTTCCTCAGAATGAATGCTTACCTGACAGGTTGGCGGCAGCCATTCTCAGCGCTATGTGTGAAGCTGTAACGAGGAAGCATTCTGGGTGTGGGACCAGAAGGCAAGCTTACATTTTAAATGCACTGACAGGGTTGCACCGTAACTACAAGAAGAAAAGGGTCAGTGTCCCAGGCATGCACAGCACAGGCAGTTAAAATTTGGGAAAGCCTAACCTTTTCTTCCAGCTATTAAAAGGGTGCCCTGGTTCCCCATCTAAGCCCCCTCAAACTAGCAGGTGCACAACATGAGCTTGTGAGAAAGGGAGTTGCCTGTGGAAGAACCTGAGGCAGGCAGACCATCTGTCAGCATGATGAATGTGCTGGGTAACACTCGGCTGTTCTTTCCTTCACATGGCAAATGTGTCCAACACATCACCTTTGTCCAGCTACTGCATGGCTGGCCAACATCAGCAATGTACCTCGATCCTTAATGACTCTCTAGGGCTCTTAATCTCCCTGAGCCCCTAATAGGCAATCTCCTAGGCTAAAAATTACAGGCAGCTGCAGCTGCAGCAACAGCAGTCATGACAGGAGGCTGTTCCATGAGCTCAGTTCAATGTACATAACTTCTTAAAATGGAAAAACTATTTAATCCAAATCAACTCATCATGTATATATTAAGTGTCCAGAGGCAGCATTCTAGACTGGCAGTGAGAATCATGAACTTCGAAGTCAGAGAGATATGGGTTCAAATTCTGCCTCCTCCATTGGCAAATTGTAATCTTGGGAAGTCAAGCAACCTCTAAGTTTTACTTGAATAATCTAAAAAATGAACTATTAAACAAAACAATGAATGGAAACAGTATTATGAAATTTGGCACATGGTAAGTGTTCCATAAATGATAATTATTAATCTAAAAGCACTGGGTGTTGCAAGGATATGACAAAAGAAAATTAAGAGGAGGATGCATAAGTAAACACTTCAATGACAATAATGCACCTGTGAGAAAGGCCAGTGCTCTATCAGTGTTACAAAGAATGCATGAGGGTAACTCAAGGAGAAAGGATTCTTTCCAATTTGGGAGACCAGGCAAGTTTCTAAGCAGTTCATTTCTGATCTAGGACTTCAAAGACAGAACTTAAAGAGATGGTGAGAAGAAAGGGGACCTTGGACAAGCAAAGGCATGGGAAGTAGTGACTCAGCAACAGCACACACACCATTGAGGCTGGTGTGCGATTGTGGATAAGGGCAGAAGGTGAGCTGGTACCAGGTTAGAAACCTTTGAGTGAGGAACTAGAGCTTTATTCTTTAAGTCATAGAGAGCCATTAGTCATTTCACAATAAAGGAATTACCTGTCCAGATGAGATCAGAGGGTAGAGAATTTTCTGTGGTTCTGGTATGTGTTAAGAATAACTATGGAAGGGGCCAGCATTGCGGTGTAGCAGGTAAAGCCGCTGCCTGCAGTGCTGGCATCCCATATGGGCACCAGTTCAAGAACCGGCTGCTCTACTTCCAATCCAGCTCTGTGGTATGGCCTGGGAAAGCAGTAGAAGATAGCCCAAGCTCTTGAGCCCCTGCAGCCACATGGGAGACCTCGAAGAAACTCCTGGCTCCTTGGGGCAAGTGCCATAGCGCAGTAGGTTAATCCTCTGCCTGCGGCGCTGGCATTCTATATGGGTGCCAGTTCGAGTCCTGGCTGCTCCTCTTCCAATCCAGCTCTCTGTAATGGACTGGGATAGCAGTAGAGGATGGCCCAAGTCTTTGGGCCCTTGCAGCTGAGTGGAAGTCTGGGAAGAAGCTCTTGGCTCCTGGCTTAGGATCAGCACAGCTCCAGCCATTACGACCATTTGGGAGTGAACCAACAGATGGAAGGCCTTTTGCTCTGTCTCTTCCTCTCACTGTCTGTAACTCTCTCTCTCAAATAAATAAATAAAATATTAAAAAAAAGAAAGAAAAAGAAACTCCTGGCTCCTGGCTTTGGATGGGCCCAGCTCTGGCCATTGCAGCCATGTGGGGAGTGAATCATTGGGTTGAAGACCTCTCTCTCTCTCTCTCTCTCTCTCTCTCTCCCCCTCTCCCTCTCTCTCTCTCTGCCTCTCTCTCTCTCTTTTCTCTCTCTGCCTCTCTGTAACTCCACCTTTCAAATAAATAAACAAATCTTAAAATAAAAAAAGAATAACTATGGAATTGAATAGGTTTGCCCTCAACACAGCAAGGAAGTCCTCAAGAGGAAGAAACTCTTACCTCCATAAATAGCAGCCAACATGTCCATTCCTGTTTGCAGGCATTTTGCAACGACTGAAATCCTGAGGGCACTGGAGGTAGCAGATGAGATTCATTAACGTTAACAGTCAGCACTGCACTACTAGAAAATCCCAAATAGACCTCACAGTTCAAGTCAAGCAGAGAATTGAAAAAGGAATGTGAGCAAACCAGGCTGAGGGGAAGGTCACTCAGCCCTTACACCCTACATCCATGGAGGAGCTGGTAAAGGCCATTGCAGGGCAATGCCAGTCCTAGTGGCAATCACTGGCATCAAGTGGGATGTAAACTTACTCCACCCTGAGCACAGCTGCGCTAGAGGTAGGCAAAGGTGGGAGAAGCAGAGCAAGAAAGACAAGACCCACTGTGACTGGGTTGCTGGGTGAGAGCAATAGAGGCGGTCCTGGTAGGTTCTGCCATTCCTTGGCCAGGGTTACAAAAGCACAAGTCTCTGCAGCTTTGTCCTTCCCTGAAATTTCTGCCCTAACCAAACACAAAGTAGAACATTTAGAATGATCCAAGTGTGAGGTTAAGCTGCTGTATTCTCTGCTCCAGCCCTAGGAAAACATAAGACTGGGATTGAGTTGTAAACACCTAGCAAGGGGGAGCTCAGCTACATAAGTATCTGTTTAATGATCACCTACTGCAGAGAGAGGTAATGATCATGATTATAGTGATAATAGCATATTGTCACTCTAACTGCGGTATCTGCTCAGCTCACGATAATCAATCTAAGAGCTACAGTGACCGTCAGTATTAGATTCTATAGCTGCCATCAGAAAAGATTGGATGGCTTAAGTACCAGAGTTTATTTTCTCACATGCTAGAAGCTGGAAACCCACGATAAACATATTGGTGGCTTTGGTTTCTTCTCGGTTCTCTCCCCAGCTCATGGAGGGCTCCCTCTTGCTGTGTCTTCACACAGTTTTTCTTAGTTGTAGATGAATGTCTGATTTCTCTGTGTCCAAATTTCCTCTTCTTATAAAGATGTCAGTTTGGTTAAATTAAGCCCCACCCTAATGGCCTTATTTTAACCTAACCACGTTTTCAAAGGCCCTGCCTTCAAATACAGTCACATTCTGAGGCCCCAAGTGGTAATGCTTCAACGCAGGGATTTTAGAGGGACACCATTAAGCCCATAACACCATCTTTGCTGTTATAACTTTCTGCCACTATTAAGCCAGGTATCTCTCACTTTACCGCAAGACACAGTATATTGGATTGACTTAAAACTTTGGTCAAAGCAAGGCAACAGGGGCTGGTGGTGTGCACAGCAAGTTAAGCCACCACTTGGGATAACTGTGCTCTGTTTCTCAGAGCTGGCTTGACACTGAGCTGCTTCTCTTCTGATCCAGGTCTCTGCTAATGTGCCTGGGAGACATTAGAGAATAGCCCAAGCTCCTGGGTTCCTGCCACCCATGTTGAAAACCCAGATGGGTGTTTGGCTCCTGGCTTCAGTCTGGCCCAGCCCCTGCTGTGGCAGCCATTTGGGGAGTGAACCAGCAGACAGACTATCTCTTTCCCTCTCTTTCTTCCTGTTACTGCCTCTGTCACTCTGCCTTTCAAGTAAATGCTAAAAAAATTTAAAAAGTGAGACCCAAGACAGTCTCTGTCCTCAGAATTTGGAACTGGGGCTAGGAGACAGTCCAACAGTTTGATTTCTTGCTGTAAGGAGCACTAAATGTGGAGTTGCCCGTATGACAGGTAAACCAGGCAGGGCAGGCAGTCAAGAGATAGGAAATAAGCTTATATCCTAGGAAAGCATAGCGCACACAAGACTTCTAAATTCTGGTGGCTTTCAATTTTCTGTTTCTAGACTTCAAAAGTGCCTTTATGGTTGCAGGCATTTTGCCTACCAGTTAAGACACCCATGTCACATATCAAAGTGCCCAGGCTTAAGTCCTCACCTCTGGTTCCTGACTCCAGCTTCCTGCTAATACAGACTCCAGCCACCCATGTGGGAGACCTGGACAGAATTTCTAGCTCACAGTTTTGGCTTGGCCCAGCTCCAGCTGTCATAGGCATTTGGGGAGTTAACTGGAATTTGGTAGTGTGCTCCTCTCAATCTCTCATCTCTCTCTCTTTCTCTCTCTCCCTCCCTACCTCCCTCCCTCTCAAAACAAATAATTTATAAACAATTTTAAGTGCATTCTGCCCTAGTGTTCTGTGAGATCCACCTGCCATGGTTAACGGAGGCAACCCAAAGGTGATACTGATGGGGAAGATAATGCTGCTCATGTGCATCAAGAATGCCACAGGTACTGCTCAGTAGTCCTTCCTTCCCTCGGGGACACGCAGTGCAGCCACTCGCCTTTCTACTTGATCATCCCCAGCACCAAAACATCTCAACCCCTCAGTAGATCCTTCCAGCATTTTACCACCCACCTGTGCAAGAAATGACCATTCCTAACACCCAGTGACATCTCCACTGCCTTCATTTATGCTTACTGATTTCAGTTAATATCGTCACTCATAGAGAAGAAACTTCTTCATGTCCTCAACATGAAAATAGATCCTATTCCTGAAGAGTGCATAAGCCAAATCCTTCTCTTCTCTTCCCCAGGCTGATCAATTCAAATTTTCTTAGCTTCTGCTCTAAGAAACAAGGTTCCACTATTTAAGCACTAGGCTCTTCTGAATTTTTCATATTCCTTTTAAGGGTCATGGATCACACCTGGATTCCCCCTGTAATGAAGGTCAGACTGAAGCTGACTGCACGGGAAGATGACTTGCTGCTGCTGTGTAACTGCTGCTACATTTCAGGATTATGTTGCCCTTTTCCTTTGCCCAAAGCAATACTCCCCACACTAGCTATTCACACTCAATTTATATTTAACTATAACACCCTTGTCTTTTCTTGTTCTTAGTCAATTTTTATCCTCACAAGATTTGCATTGTTCATTTTTTCTTTACTATAAGGTATTTCATTTAGATCTTTCATGCCCTCTTTTTGTTTAAATACATTTGTAGAATCACCAACTTGAGACCCAAAAAAGGCAGGAGTTTACATCACATATGTTGAGAGTGATAAACTGGCTGCTACGCAGCAAACAGCACCATAGATAAATTTTTTGTGAGATGATAATGCTGAAGCGTGTTCAAGGGTGTAACAACCCAAGGCCAGGTTGACACGCACTCTGATTGCCACAGACTTTATCTCCACCTTCCATCTGATACTCATTTCCCAGGCCTCTGATAGCACTTGTGTTTAAATTCCCAAGTCCAACCAGGTCATCCAAAACACAAGGTAGGCGCCAGAGAGAAAAAATGGCTTCCCCAGCACCACAGGGCCTCTTACTGGACAACCTGAGCCTCTCATTTCCCAGAGCACCCAGTCTTCCCATCATCATGTTTACTTGGAGAAAAGGAATGGATAGCAGAGTTTTATATATTTCACATAATATTTCTGAGTCAACCTAATCAGGTGTAGCTCCATCTCAGATAGGAAGCATCAGAAGCTCAATCATGTTTAAAACTTTGTGGTCTCTGCCCACTCCCAGTGCTCTTAGCACACTGAGGCCAAGAGTTCTGTTTCCAACTCTGAACAGCCCCTCCCTACGTGCGGGTCCTGGAAGTTCTTATAAGTCCAACAGCTAATTTTTAAACAATCATCATTCATTTAATAGAGACTTCATGGCCCTATAAAATTATTCACCTTTGCTATCACTCTAGAAAAAGAATCACTCATCTGGCTTATGTAACAAACATAAAGTTGAAACCAAGAAAGCTTGTATCTAAAGTATTACAATTCCGGAGCTGGTGCTGTGGCATAGCAGGTAAAGCCACCACTCACAGTGCCGGCATCCCATATGGGTGCTGGTTTGAAACCTGGCTGCTCCTTTTCCAATCCAGCTCTCTGCTGTGGCCTGGGAAAGCAGTAAAAGATGGCCCAAGCCCTTGGGCCCCTGCACCCATGTGGGAAACCCAGAAGAAGCTCCTGGCTTCAGATCGGCTCAGCTCTGACAGTTGTGGCCATCTGGGGAATGAACCAGCAGATGGAAGACCTTTCTCTCTCTCTCTCCTCTGTCTCTAACTCTATCTTTTAAATAAATAAATAAATACATCTTTAAAAAATACAT
This sequence comes from Oryctolagus cuniculus, assembly GCF_964237555.1. Lineage (NCBI taxonomy): Eukaryota > Metazoa > Chordata > Mammalia > Lagomorpha > Leporidae > Oryctolagus > Oryctolagus cuniculus. The sequence goes on along the minus strand of NC_091437.1, from coordinate 31,789,330 downwards.
TATTACAATTCCAATGACATTTTGCGGCAAAAATGGGTGAACTAGAGAGAACCAGACACCCTACTGTGTAGAGAAGTTTTGCTTGCATTCTGAGGTCTCCTCTCCTCAGCCGTATCTGTCAAGATTGCTAACAATCAGCAAACCACATGTCTTCTGAAAGGAGACACTAATGCCATTGCAATGCGAATAACATAACGCAATATGAAACGAAACTGGGGAGAGGAAAGGCCGGATGAATGATCAATAGAGGTAATTCGATTTCCCCTCTATATTACACAAACGATTTGCATATTCCACGGCATCCTGCTGCTCATTCTATATGTTGTAATTCTTTCCCACTAGCTATGGCCAACCCAAGGGGATCTAAATTAAAAGAGACATAACAATGCAAAAAGGAAGAGGTGAGTAGGCTTTTTACTCATTCTGTCAGTATCAAATTATGAAAAGCATTCTATCCTCCACATAAAACTAGGGCATAATCTCTCTGTTATTTGAAACCACATTTTACACACCAGAGCAATTGCTTTTACAAAGTCTGTGAATCTCAGCATCAAGAAAAACAGGCTATTTTACAGATAATTTACTTATCCTTTCTTTGATACTGTATGTGATATGCAATAATAAGTACTCAGGAACCTGGGAGTCATTTGAGCTAATTCTAACCAGAAAGAGAAACCAGTAGGTGACAATTTATGAATTTGTTAGCAGATCCAGAAATAGCAGGGGTAAGTAAAGCTGCTCTTCTACATCCAGGAGAGAACCCAACACCATGGGTGAGAGTCCCCTTTCACAAGGAATCCTCCTTTGTTTCTGTCTTCCTAATTCATGCCTTTCAGAAATATGTATTACACACTTACTGTCACAGAATATGTTCTTGTTCTTATTTTGAGCTCATTTCTCTTTTTTGTTATCAAGATTCATTTATGTATTTGAAAGGCAAAGTGAAAGAGAGAGCACAGAAGGAGGAGAGAGAGGGAGAGATCTTCAGTACACTGGTTAACTCCCCAAATGCCCACAAAGACAAGGGCAGGGCCAGGCCAAGCCCAGAGCCAGGAATTCCATTCTGGTTTCCCAGATGGGTAGCAGGGGCCCAAGTACATGGGTCATCATTCACGGCCTTCCCAGGTAAATTAGCAGAAAGCTGGACTGGAAGAGGAGTAGCTGAGACTCAAACCAGGCAGTTGCCTACAGGATGCAGGCCTCCCAGGAGCAGCTTAACCCGCTGTGCCACAATGCCGACCCCTATCTTTCTTTTACTCTTTTTCATCTTTCTCATTTTTCCTTCTCCCTGAAGCTTTGCCCAGAGTTCCTCAAATCCATAAAGTCTGACAACGAGCTATTAGGGCTGTGTCTCTATCATGTTTTTAAAATGGGAGCATAATAAAACTTACTTCATAATGTTTGCTTAAAAATTAAACAGGAAAATGTTCACAGAGTACTTAGAAGAGGGACAGCCACAGAGAATAAGTATTCAATAAATGAAACCTGTCATTGTTATTAGGAACAATAAAATTAAAAAATGAAATAATATTTTTTGAAATTTCTTGTTTCCATCTTCATAGATTCTAAAAGCATTTAAAAACTTCAAAATTCACTTTATTAAAGATGCATAAAAGATAGGGGTTTTGATGGGCAAACTGTTCAGCATTTGGTTGCTAAGGGAAGAATCATGATACATTTTTGCTCATGGGCTCATTTACACAGTAATGATTTCCAGGCTGTTAGTAACAACAGAGGCTTACCAAAACTATTTTATTCATTGTGCCTGTGAGTTTTCTTTTAATTTTTATTTATTTGAGAAGCAGAAAGAAGAGATATCTCCCATCTGTTGGTTCACCCCCCAAATGCCTTCAACAAGGGCTGTGCCTGAGCAAAGCCAGAGCCAGGAATCCCATCTGAGCCCCCAACAAGGGCAGCAGGGATCCAGTTACTTGAGCCATTGCTGCTGCCACACAGGGTTTGCATTAGCAGGAAGCTGAAATAGGAAGTAGAGCCAGATATGGAACCTAGACACTCTGATAGGGTATGTGGCCAGATGCTTACACCTGACTCCAGCTGGAGTTCTGGCTACTCCAGTTCCAAACCAGTGCAGGCTAGTGTGCTCAGGAAGGTGGTGGAGGATGGCCCAAGTGCTTGGATCCTGCCACACATATGGGATACTCAGCTGGAGTTCCAGGCTCCTGGCTTAGGCCTGGACCAGCCCTGCTCATTGTGGTCACTTGGGGAGTGAACCAGCAGATGGAAGATTCTCTCTCCACCTCTCTAACCTCTGCGACTCTGCCTTTTAAATAAATAAATAAGTCCTTTTTAAAAAATGATTTATGTATTTATTTGAAAGTCAGAGTTACACAGAAAGAGGAGAAGCAGAGAGAGAGAGAGAGAGAGAGAGAGGTCTTCCATCCGCTGGCTCACTCCCCAGATGGCCGCAATGGCCAGAGCTGCACCGATCTGAAGCCAGGAGCTAGGAGCTTCTTCCGGGTGTCCCATCTGGAGTTGGGCCATCTTCTACTGCTTTCCCAGGCCATAGCAGAGAGCTGGATGGGAAGTGGAGAGGCCAGGTCTCGAACTGGTGCCCATATGGGATGCTGGTGCTTCAGGCCATTAACCCGCTACGCCACAGCACCAGCCCCAATACATCTTTTTTATTTTATTTTTTAATCACCATCTCTTTTCTTACCTACTTATGGTCATGCAGCCTATAGTTCTGACTTCTAGCCATACTCTCTTTCAGTTCAATCTCTATGGAATTCCTAATCCAATTACCTCTCCGTCTAAAATCCTTCCCACTGCCTTCAGGAAAACATGCCACTTTCCATAACATGCAGTCCAAAGTCTTTGACAATCTTACTGATTCTGTCTTCCTTGTTCATACCCTCTCATCTTCCTCATCATGTTGTTCAGTCAAATTCCCCACCATTTCCCAAACATGGCATGTCCTTGCTGTGTACCACAGGGTACTCCATGTGGGGCTTGCTTATATTCTCGTATTCTAGGAAATGTCTTAAAGTATACGATGAAGTGTCTATTAGTGTGAAATCCTTTGGGAGCCTTGATGGAACAAGGGCATAAGCCTTACCCATTCTTGCTCATTGTCCAAAAGAGATAAACATTGGAATGTATTCCTTGCCCTTGAATCTCAATTAGGTCTCTCACCCTACTGCCTTCATACCCCAGCCCACAGGGCCTCCTGAAAGACCAGTTGCTTGGAACATATGAAAGACCAGTTCCAGGAATTCCCCTCTGCCTGTTGTCCCCTACTCCCACCCCCACTCCCATCCCAATCCCATCTAAATTATGAAAAGGCCTGGTCCCTGGGGGTCAGGGCCTTCTGCAACGTGTTCTGTCAATGTGCACGCGGGTAGTTGGTGACTCACTTCTACGAATTTATTTTCTCTGAATAAATTCGGTCTGGCTGCAAATTTGTACACTGTCTCCTCTCTATTCTGCACCTCTTTTTCTAGCATTTCGGTGCCCCATGTGAGGAGGCACCAATCTGCAACTCTTTCCTAACAAGCCTTCTGTATCTCCTAGTCGGACCATTATTAATAATGCGCTTACTTGGCTATACCATTCACCAGAATTCAAGTCTTCAATAGTGGGATATAAATTCATCCCATATTCCTTATTATCACCCTGATCTCCATGATGGGTTGAATAGTCAATAAACATCCATTTCAAATCATATACTAAATGTGGGAGGTCGATTATAACTTGTATTACAGACATACAATAAATTACATAGCAAAATGCCCTGTAGGTTACAATGTTTCCACTACATTATCTCAGTGAAACAGTACAAAGCAACCTATGCCCTATTAAAGAGTACTAATGGCAAGTTCTATTCAAAATTAGTAGCAGTTTTCACAGCAGGTTGCAAGAATTTGGGAGAAGAAATACAGAAAGAAAATCTGAAGGTGACAGATAAGCAGAGATGTCTTATTATGCCAGATACAAAATATCTGTATTTATTTTGGCTAAAATGGAACACATGAGACTTCCTTTCCCAGTTTCCTAAGTGTATCTATATCTTTATTGACTCAGTGCTCTTCCATTTGAGGGGTGGAAAACTGTTCTGGTAATAACACAAGCAGGTGCTCAGGTTATATCTGACGGTACCAGAATGTGTCCATTAATATCAACAGGTCACTAGACTCAGCTGCTTCAGAAGTAAGGCAGTTAGTTATATTGATCACGAAGCAATCTGTATTGATCTCTAAGATAACCAGCTGTAAATGATTGCTGATGACTTTGTCTACAGTATTATCCCTTCATTTCTCCATGTATAATAAAACATAATTTTGTACTGGCAATGTCAGCATTATAGTTTTCTGATTTTTCTTGCAATATAGAAGAATGCATGTCATTGTATTTCTACATTTTTAAAAATGTAATTCCAGTTTTGTACAATGCTTAGTTGTAAACACCTCCCTTTCCCATTTATTTTGTTCTCCTCTAGCCTAACCTTTTTCCTATTATTATAACCACCAACATATGCATATTATCCAAAGTGACAAACCCAGGGATCCAGCTATAAAAAAATCTATTAGTGAGGGCAAACAAAATGGGACACTTTCTGTTTTTCACTAGAGGATTTTAGTTCTGATAACCCTTAGATTTGTGAATGTGTAGATCCTAGACAATAATTGTGTTGAAGAGAGGACATTCATATTTGAGTACAGGTTTTCCAATCTTACTCTCTACAAAGATGTTGACATACCCTAGTAGCATGGTAAGGAGCCCATATAGCATAATGGTTATTACCAGATGTATGATTCTATCAAGTTGCACAACCATCTAACTCTTTCACCCTGAGCAATAAAATGGAAGTAGCAGTAATGCCAGTGTCAGTAGCTTCTCTGAGGATAATATGATAAAATCAGTGGGAAATGCTTAGCCACTCTTGCTATTACTTGCCTATATTCAAAATCAAAGAAGACATTTTCATTCCAATATGTAGAGGAAGCTTGCCAGTTAGCCGAGAAAGTACTTTGATGTAAGTGCAGGCCTAGACAGGTAAAACTCACCAACTCTCCCCTGCTTCATGGTCTCTCGTCCAGACATCTCTTGTGGCTTCTGGCTCCTGTGCCCTGGTGCCCTTGACCTCTAGACTCATGGTGGAATGGACCCAGGCCTTCTGGGAAGTCGTCTTGATAAATCACAGCCAGAAAGGGTAATCACCTTCTCACTTTGGGGACACAAGTAAAACTATTCATCCTGTCTTCACATGCCCATTGCTTTCCAGTGAACCAGTGCCTCGTTCTAAAGGACAGAGCCTTGGCCTTTGAAGGAAGCCATTGAAGAAAACAGATTTACTTAGGCACAAACCTCTCTATTTAAGATTTAGTTGTCCTAAACCAGTGAAAAATCAAGGTGAAGAAGTCTTCACATTCAAAACAAAACATGTTATATACTATCCCTGACATAAAGGTACCTGGACTTTTTGCCCAGCCTCCAGTTTTATTGGTTGCAATAACTCTCAAGAGGCACAATCAGAAATATTGTTCCCAAACTACAGAGTACTAGCTGACTCACTTTTGCCAATTAAGAGTCTGCCTGAGCACTTTCTTCCACACAATTAAAAAAAAAAAGTAATAAAACTAATGGTGGATGCAGCTAATTCTCCTTTGAAACCTACAGGGCAGCTAGCACAGGAACACAGGTGGCAAAAGAAAAACAGCAGCCAACCCGAGTGCCCAAGGATATTTGCAACATTCAAATGCAGCGTGAAAACTGAAAAATAAAGAGTACTTCAGGTCTGCACAGTCATCCTCACCCATGGCCTGGAAGAAACGAAAACCTCTGTGAGAAAGACAGAAAAATGAATCTTGATGTGAATGGAAGGGAAGAGGGAGTGGGAAAGGGGAGGGTTGTGGGTGGGAGGGACGGTATTGGGGGGAAGCCATTGTAATCCATAAGTCGTACTTTGGAAATTTATATTCATTAAATAAAAGTTAAAAAAAAAAAGACAGAAAACACAGAGTGTACTTAGGATCTGAGAACTCTCCCTTTCATGACATTGTGTAAAATATTTGTATGTAGGTCATAGAGAGTTATTCTAATAGAGCAGAGCTGTCAGCAAAGCAAGGGAGAACCTAATGTGAACAACAAAGTGGCCCTGCTTCTATTATTGGTTCTCTGTGGAGTAGGGACTGAAAGAGGTTGAAGATGATTTTTGCCTAAGTATTAATGGTCTATTTTCTACGAACTCCAGGCAACATCAAATAGCTCAGTGACAGGTAAAAAGAAAAATACATCCCTCTATTTCATAACATCTATTTGATTCATTTTTTTCCTCCCAAAGACATTTTGCCTTAGCCTGCTCCATTCCTGAGACTTTACTGGGCTGATGAGGATATTGACTAAATAGGAAAATGGAAAGCAGCCCAGAGAGGCTAAATTGATCTCCACAACAAAGAGCTGCTGCGTCTGAAAGCAGAGGAACAAGGGCCAGGACTTAGCTTGGGCTACACACAGGAGGAGATCCATATGCATCGGGGAGCATGTGTGACAATGAGAGGACTTCAGAGTAAATGAGTGGCGCAGTGGTATGAGATGTTTTTCTGTGGCATATAAAACTAACGCCATCTTCCTTCCTTGAGATGTTTACTAATGTTCCTCTTGTTTGTTTGGATGCTGGCCTGGTGTTACAGGTACGCCTTCAACACGGTAAGGCAGCAGAAAACCACCTCCCCAAGAATCATGTCTCAGAAGGCATCTTGAGACAGGGTGCACTTGCAGGCATTCATCCAGTCACTTAGCAATGTTATCTCATCTCATCATCAGAACAGTTGAGTTCTTTCTGGGTCAAGTAGAAAGTGTCTCTCCAGAGGGCTGGCGCTGTGGCAGAGTGGGTAAAGTCACCTGCAGTGCTTACATCCAATACAGGTGCCGGTTCGAGTCCTGGCTGCTCCACTTTCAATCCAGCTCTCTGCTATGGCCTATAAAAGCCGTGGAAGATGGTCTGAGTCCTTAGACCCTTGCACCAGCGTGGGAGACCCAGAAGAAGCTCCAGGCTCCTGGCTTCAGATCGGCACCATTCCAGCCATTGTGGACATTTGGTGAGTGAGTGAACCAGCAGATGGAAGATTCTCTCTCTCTCTCTCAGCCTCCATGTAAACTCTGCCTTTCAAATAAATAAATAAATCTTAAAAAAAAATAAAGTGTCTTTCCAAAACCCATGTGGATGTTTCAATTTGGATGTCTGAATGTTTAATGGTTGAGAGCAAGGAGTGGAGACTGGATCTATTGATGGTATCTGAAAGGTGGGGCTGGTGTGCAGTCTTTGGGTCACCGGCAGCCCATCCCCAGAGGGTGGTTCTTACAAGAGGCTAGACTATTCAAGCTCAAATTCTGCCAGCTGTTCTCTTTCTCTGTTTCCTGGCTCATCAAGTAGTCATTCCTCTGCATTCACCATGATCAGCCCCACCAGACCCCAGGCTATGGGGCTGCCTGATCCTGGGCTGTAACCTGGAAACTATAACAGATATAAATATGCTCTTCCCTAAGACACTCCTCTCAGGTACGTAAGTTAAATAAAAGAAAAGCAGACTAATGTAGGTACCTATGTCCAGGGTTGTACATCCAGTAGCCATCAAAATCCTTTCACCTCCTTCCTTGCTGGCAGAGCCAATTTCCCACGATAAAAGCTGAAAACAGCTGCTGTAGACATTCAGTTCTCAGGATTGTCTTGAGAATTTCAACATGGTGTGTGATCTGAGAGAAAAAGCTGGAGAAAATACTTTATTCCATACTAGCGGGCAACTCCCTGAAGTAAGATTCCTCTTCATCATGTGTGCTACATATCTCCAGGTAATGTCTGAACACTTACAGCCAACTTGAAGCCAAGATAAGAGCCACCTCTGGTCTGGTACGGTGGTCAGAGGAAGTATGGAAGCGTCAGGGTCTTTGTCTCACTAAACCAATTTTGTATCTGCTCTCTCTACAGACTTCTTAAAGATAATAAACCCAACAGCTGAAGCCTTTTTTGATAGTTTTGTTTACCTGCAGCCAAATACATTTCTAGTGAGACAACATTTAAATCTAAAAGGGGCTCACCTATGGTGCTAAAGTTCTACTCTTTTTTTTTTTTTTAATTTATTTATTTTACTTGAAAGAGTTACATAGAGAGAAGAGGCAGAGGCAGGAAGGGAGGGAGGGAGAGAGAGGGAGAGAGAGAGGGAGCGGGGGGGGGGGGGAGGTCTTCCATCTGCTCACTCCCCAACTGGCCACAATGGCCAGAGCTGCACTGATCTGAAGCCAGGAGCCAGGAACTTCTTCCTGGTCTCCCACATGGGTGCAGAGGTCCAAGGACTTGGGCCATCTTCTAATGCTTTCCCAGGCCATAGCAGAGAGCTGGACAGGAAATAGAGCAGCCAGGTCTCGAACCGGTGCCCACAGGGGATGCTGGCACTGCAGGTGACAGCTTTACCCACTACGCCACAGTGCCAGCCCCTAAAGTTCTACTCTTATAATGTAACAAAAAAAATTACTGAATTTTTAAGAGACAAATAGGTCACTTAAAATTGATAAAAGAGGGAACTACAAAGACAAAGGAAGTACTGTTCTGGTACTCCTAGCAGCATCTCCCAGCCCGACTGCTATCACCTCATTTCCATTCTTACTGGATTTAAAGCATTTTTAATGTTTGGGCCATCTAAAACCATGTAACTGACAGAAATCACATCCCAAAGTTCAGCATATGATTGAACGCATTTCAACTATGTTTGACATTCCAATCAGCCCTTTTTCTCTGAATCTTGAATACATGAATATGAAATTGATCACCTACACATATAGATTTTGTTCTAGGCTAAGCATAAAAGAGACAATTCACTTAGGATTCTTGCATAGGTGTCAAAGAGAAACTGGGTCGGAAGGGTAATCTTCAAAAACTGGGAAATATTCCTCTAGCCTGTTTTCTAGACTTTAACTCCCCAAAATATTAGCTTCTAAAGGATACTCCTTTCCCATTTCCAGATAGTTTCATTTTGTTTTTCTATCAAGCAAGCCAAATGCTCCAGAGGAGGATGAATTCTCCATCTGGTTAGTGACAGTAGTTTATAAGTGAGATGCTTAAAACACAATAAAATTCTCCAGGGAGACAGTGAAGTTTCAAGAGAATTTATACAGCATAGACATAGATTTAAGGTTTGCTTATTTATCATTATGTCTATAGAACACCCTTACTTTATAATCCACTGGCCCTTGGAGAACCAGAAAATGAAACAATCAAAGGTAGAAGAAAGTTTTGATCACCTCGTACTCTGTTAGAATGCAAACTGTCAATGGCTTACCTGTGATGAGAAGCCATTGCTGACATAACCTCTGTACTCTAGTAGTTGGCATAAATGTGCTTGTTCATTCATTCATTCATTTACTCAATTAACAAATCCTTACTGAGCACCTGAGTGGATACCATTGGTGATTCCTTTCTCCACTTCTGAATTCTTTCTACATTGGTGTAATTCTACCCCAATTCTTTGGAGAAGTTTCCCTGGGCTCTGAACTTGCTTTCATGGGAGAGCAGACATCCTGCAGCACCTATGAATTTATGTTCTCATATTAGTTTTATATTGCTGCTGTAACAAATCACCACAAACTTGGTGGCTTGAAACTATGCAAATTTATTATCCTGCAGGTCAGAGGTCAGAGGCAGGCCTCACTGAGTGTGGCCAGGTTGTATTCCCTTCTGAAGCTTATGGGGCATGGTCCATTTCCTCAATTTTCCTGCTTCAAAGGCTTCCCACATCCCATCGCTAAAACTCCTTTGTTCTATTTTCAGATTCATCTGTATCACGTGGCTCTGGCCCATCATGTATCTCTGATCTTGGGAAGGAAAATTTCTCCCACTTCAAGAGTGACCAAAAAGGGTCTGTCTGGATGGTCCAGGATAATCTTCTATCTGAAAACCTATAGTCTTTATTATAGCTGCAAAGTTTCCTTTGCTGTGAAAGTAATATAGCGACAAGTTCCAGGGATTAAGGCATGGACATCTTTGGAAGCCAGTATTATATCCTCCACAGTCTCCCATGGTAGCTGTTTAGTCCATGGGTAATAAGTACAGAAGCATGGAAACTCACCTTTCCTGTCTCAGTTCAGGACTCCTTGGAGACTTATAACTCACCACCCAAAACCTCCCCAAGGATCAGCTTGCCTCTACTAGAGGTGGCCTGAAGAAACCCTACCAAACACCAGAGGTTTGCCTGCATCAGGCACTAAAACAACCCAACAGTGGCTGGTTAGGAGATTAACTACTTCTAGTGCTAGTAATATTAATAACAAATCACTTACCATTTATTGAGCTCTTACCACACATTTTTCACTTTGCTTTGAACCTTACTTGACCAATCTAAGTTTTGTGGTCGATACTAGTATTATTCTTCATTGCTATGAATATCCCATCAAGTCAAAAACCATGCCTATCCCTAGCAATTTACATAGCATCTTTCCTGTATTAAATGCTCAATAAATAGTAGCTACAGATAAATAAATGCACACTACAGATAAAGCAACTAGGGTCAGAAGACAGGAAGCTAGCATACAGACATAGTAAACACTGAAGGAGTCACTGGGATGCAGTTCTTCCAGCATCAACACCCATGCTTTAACCATGCTATTGCCACATAAATCTACTTGTTCAATTCAAAGGAGATATTGAGATGAAGACTCTACATGGGAAGGATGAGGAAAGGCTTCCTTCTTTCTCCCCAAATACTTATCCTGAGGTTGAAGTCTTTATAAAAGGATTCTTCATCGGCTAACAGAGCTTAATATTCAGATGAGGAACAAGCACACTCAAGAGTAACTTTATGAACTGTTTCTGCAAATACAAAATATGAATCAAATAAATAACAAGGTAATGCGCAGCTAAAGATATCCCCAAAAGAATAAAAAGAAAGCTCATGCGAAAACATGCACATCCCAAAGAGTTAGGTATCCAGGAATGTGAGTGCCACTGAATACCTTGAGGTGTCTTGGGGAAGATGTACCTTAGGCATTCTGTTACAAACCAAGCTGCTCTGATTATAGAGTTATCAGCACTTCTGTGATAGGTATCAACTGAAAGTAAGTCAATAGCTCTTTAAAAATCCATTATAATCTGTTTTTGGCTATTCTGTCATTATTTTCATTTTAGTGTCAGCAAAAGCAAAATAAGGTATGATTTATTGGCACTCATTCAAACACCACCACAGTTTTGATTTAAAGAGATGCAGGGTTTATAATCTAGTTCAATCACTAGATAATCTTCTAAAACCGTTTTAACATTATATGCAAAATGTAATTGGCTTCTTGTTTAATTACATAAAGAACTGACTAATGAAATGAAAATGATATTTTCTTTTATTAAAACAAGCTTCTGTGGTTAGTTCATCATTGAAAATGGCATGGCCCTAAGGGAAACCAGAACTCCAGATGTGATTTACTAAGTAGGTTACCAACTCTGCAGCTTACCATGAATGCTTTAGAAAGCTCTATAGATAGATCAGGTTTCAGTCATAATTATAAGACACCTCAAAATAAAATTTCAGCAGTGAATGGGGTCAGAGACATTAATGACCCATAAGAAATGAAGCTTTAGTGCATCTTTATAAGAGCAAATTTTTATAAATAAGGATTTAAATTTCTAGAAAACCTGCAATAAAAATTATATAAATAATGAACATGAGCACTAAACATTGGGCAAATGTTAAATAGCAGACATCTGTATGGTTCCTTAAACATTCACAAAAGGAACAAATTAGGAAGACAGCTGATTGCAGAGGTTTCAGGATTTCCATACCATAGTGAGAATGTTTTAAAGCTTGGAAGAATGGGGAATTAGGACAAGACTATAAAACTAGACAAGCTGGAAAAGAGCCACAAACCATTCACCAGAGAACATCCCAGAGAGAAGAGAGTGCAATGGAAGGGAAAGGGAGCATGTTGATCAGTCAGACACAGAAGAGTAGGATGTGGATACTGTGAGAGCTGTAGGAAGTGAGGCACTGTACAGAGAAACGATCAAGCTTCTGATGAGTGAACCAACAATGTGCAGAGCACTAGGCCTTCAGTTCACCAAGACCTCATACAAAAAAGCAAAGGAATTTTATGCCTTGAGTATCCCTGTGTGAGGTCAGTCTGAGTCTTTCTCCACTGCTGCACATTGGCCCTTCCTGGGCAGCACAGCTCTTTCCTAAAACGTGTGCAGTCCAGCAACGCAGCTGGCTGCACAGAAGGCAAATGTGGACAAAGATCTCTGGTAGCTCCTGAGAGGTCGGAAACTGAAAACTCTATATTTTTTCCTATTTCTTTCTTCCTACCTCTCAATTCCTTCTCTTGTCTCAATCTTTCCACTGATAAATTAACTTTCAATATGTCAACTCTTCTCTTTATACTGTTAACTTTCAAATTCCCGCCTCCACATTCAATCTCCAAATCTATACCTAAACTCTCAAGATTTTGATGTAAGCTCAAACACAGTATAATAAAAATCAAATTCTTCCCTTTTCCAACCCAAAATATCACTTTTAGGGCTCATCTCTTACTATTTCTTCCACTTCACATAAACGTTGTCAAGGCCATACCTTCATCTTAAATTCCAATGGCCACCCTCTTTGACCTAGCTTCCTCTTCACATATCTGGGAAATGATAAATTTCTAAATGGAATCTGCCATCACCCCATCCTATACACAAAAGGGAGATTCATTTTTCTAAAAGAACCTTTAATCAAACCATGCCCTGCTCAATAAGATCCTGGGTTAATCTGGCCCCTAACCCTAAAGTCATTACCACAGCAAGGATATCCTCACCATGTGCCAAGACACCATTCCACTGAATTGGGATGCAGGGATATAACCAACATCTTGGGCCTTGCCTTTGAATTTTCTGTTTTTTTCTTTTTTTAACACTTTCACTCATATCTTTATTCTTAAACAAGGCCATTTATAAGATCTCATCTCTCTTTATTTCCCAGAAACCTTTTATTTAAGGAATACAAACCATACATTTCATAATTACAACTTTAGGAACATGGTGATTCTTCCCACTATAGCTGCCCTTCCACGAACTCTCCCACCCCTCTTCCTCCTCCCTCTTCTATTCTCATTCTTATTTTTTACTAATATCTGTTTTAAGTTAACTTTATACACATATGATTAACTCTGTTAAGTAAAGAGTTCAACAAATAGTACGGAGGGAAAAAAAGAAAAAAAAAACCTGTTCCTTGAGAGTCCAGAGAAGGGCTGTTCCAAATCATCGCTTCTCAAAGTGTCAATTTCACTTCTACAGATTACCTTTTAGGTGCTCTATTAGTCACCACAGGTCAGGGAGAACATATGGTATTTGTCCTTTTGGGACTGGCTTATTTCACTAAGTATAATGTTTTCCAGTTTCATACATTTTGTTGCAAACAACCGATTTCAGTTTCTTTTTCGGCTCTGTAGTATTCCATGGTGAACATATCCCATAATTTCTTCATATAGTCTTCAGTTGATTGGCATTTGGGTTGATTCCATATCTTAGCTATTGTGAATTGAGCTCTTGCTCTTAAATTGACAACAAAAGTACTCTCAGTCACTTTTGTGGCAAATATTCCTTCAGTAATCTGGTGAGGAGTCCAAGAGACCATTAAGCCTTTCTCATAACTAGGTTTTTAAATGCATAAAATAAAGTGCCACTGGGGCTCTGGTTATATCCACTTTGCTGCAAATGACAGAATTGCACTCTTTTTACATTATTTTTATGTGCATTCCTAAACACACACACACACATTCCACATTTTCTTTATCCCATCATTTCCTAATAAACACCTTGGTTGATTCAATATATTGACTATTTTCAACAGTGCTACAGTAGACATTATGGAGCAGGTATCTCTTTGATACAATGATTTCATGTCTTTTGAATATATACCCAGTAGTGGGATTGTTTCCATACTGTTTTCCACAGTGGCTGCACTAATTTAATTCTCACCAATAGTGCATAAAAGTTCTCCTTTCTCCATCATCAGCATTTGTGACTTTATCTTTTTGATAATAGTCATTGAGCGGGCATTGTGGTGTGGCAAGTTAGCCACCACTTGGGATACCTGCATCCCATATTGGAGTACCTGCGTCAAGTCCTGCATTTCCATGCATCTGATGTGGTTCCCTCCTATTGCACCTGGGAAGCAGTGGATGATGGCCCAAAAGCCTGGGTTCCTTCCACTCACCTGGAAAACGCAGACTGAGTTCCTGGCTCCTGCTTTGGCCTCGCCCCAGCTGCTGCAGGCATTTGGGGAGTGAGCCAGCAGATGGAAGATCTCTTTCTTTCTCTCCTTCTCTTGGTCTCCCTCTTTTCCTTCCTCCACCCATCCTTTATCTCTCTATGTCACTAGGCCTCTGAAGTAAGTTTTTAAAACTAAGAAATAAATAAAAGGCAAATATTCACAAGTATTTAAAAAAAAAAAAAAAACCATGACTATCTGAACAGATAGATAACTGCTTGTCATCAGTTAGGAATTCAAGAGAAGCTACGTGGAATGATTCCAACACATCAATGAGAATTCCTAGGGACGTTAGGTAAAACTACTGAAGTTGCAAGCAACCCTTCTTGACAGGCATTAAGAGATAAGTAAAATGAGGACTTCTTAGAAGCAAATGTCTTGGCAATGTCACAATGCCAAAACAGAAATTCTGACATTTGTCTCTAAAGGCACATCATAGATGGAAACACAGGATAGATCTTACTGATACAGAAGAGCAAGGGGTCTTTGAAAAGTAAGGCATTACAGAGGCTGCCTTGGGCTGGACGTTTGCTATTCTATAACTGGGAGGCATTCAGGCACACTGGCTCAATCATAAACATGCTTCGGAAAAATTAAAGAACACTTACGATTGCAACAGAACGATTCTAATATAAAAATAATCATTTCAATGAATTTATTTTATCTCAGTTCAGTCCATTCAGAAAATTTTTCTGAAGTATTTATGGTAGAGGTTTTTATTGTTTGATTTTTTTTAAAGATTTGTTTATTTTACTTGAAAGTCAGAGTTATACAGAGAGGAGAGGCAGAGAGAGAGAGATCTTGTATCCTATGGTTCACTCCCCAATTGGCCAAAATGGCCAGAACTGCGCCGATCTCAAGTCAGGAGCTAGGAACCTCCTCCGGGTCTCCCACATAGGTGCAGGGGCCCAAGGACTTGGGCCATCTTCTACTGCTTTCCCAGGCCATAGCAGAGAGCTGGACAGGAAGTGGAGCAGCCAGGTCTCGAACTGGCACCCACATGGGATGCTGGTGCCTCAGGCCAGGGCATTAACCCACTGTGCCACAGCACCAGCCCCTATTGTTTGATTTTAAACAACAAATGGTAATTATTATTCTTGGATTTTCATTGTATTTTTGATAGTTCTCTTAATTTTATAGTATAAAACCCATTTCCAGAAACAAAGGTTAATTTGCACTATTTTACTAATTAGAGGTTGGAATCAGTAGTAATGAGAAATTAAAATACAGCCACAATCTAGTGGCCAATTAAGATTAAGGAAGGGTTGCCTCTATCTTATCTGGCCATCACTGCAGTAGATAAGGCATGTCTATATACATATTATTTCCCTTAAGTCACACATAAGAGGGTGAAGTGCAGAGGCTATGGGGATTTTCCCTTTTCTCAGATCCTTGACTCAGGATCCTAAGATAGAGGAGAAAGGCACAGGCATGGAATCAGCAGAGGGATGTGTGTGGACTGCCCTCTCAACAGGTAGCTCTCTCCCAACAGAGGTATTTCCCAGATACACACGGGGACGGCAATGTGAGACTGATGGTAAGAGATCTCTACAGACAGATAAAGCATCCAGTGGGCACATCACTGTTTTTAACCTTAATTCCCTGTATCTTTACAAGACAATGGAGCTGATCCCTGCGATTTGCTTTCCTGTGTTGTCAAGACCTGAACTATCCCAGGATGAAATGTAGCAGGCTACAGCATCTAGGCACATTCTGCTTCTCATAGGAAGCTGGAGGAAGGGATAAGCAATAAAAACCTTTTTTTATCTTGCACACAGTGTCCTGATTTGCAACCACTGCTCATTTTTTAAGCTACCAGTACTGGTGCCATGAAAAAAAAGGAAAAAAGTGCACTAATGAAATGCCTTTTCAAGGACTGCACTTTCAAGCCTCCCTCATAACCTCGAGGACTCTGAGAAACCGTATACGACTTACTACAGAAACACAGGGGAGACTCACTCATTGATTTATTGACTGCCAAAATACATTTCTATTTTCCTCACCTGGATTCAAGGACAGGTACCAAATATGCTCAAATCTGACGTTCGTGACATATCCACAAAAAGCCCTGTCCACCTAGTGGTGACACAATCTGAGAAGGACGCAATGGGTGAGGGCTCTGCTGCAATTCAGTGTCACCATAGCCTGCATTTGCACAAGCCCCCTAGAGAATCAAGCAGTGCCTTCACATCCTCTCAAGAGAAGCTCACAGAGCCTGGTGCATCCCATGCAGTTAACGACATCTGCAAAGGTAGAAACAAGTTCTCTTGACCTTAAGCAACTTGCCCAAATTCTTACAACTAGAAATTGGTATACTCAGAATTTAAAACATACTTTTGTCTCTCCAAACCCAGTGTGCTTTCTCTAGAGCAGTTTTTAATTTATTTTTTTAGAAAAGTCCGATTCAAGACTCTTGTAAAAGAGTGACAGGGATGGATTCTAAAAATGTAACTTCTGAAGCCTCACCCAAGACCTGCTTTATCTGAATTTGTAGACAACTTATCTGCATCTTTAATAAGCCCCTGGGGTGAGTTTATACACATTAAAGTTTAATAATTACTGCTCTAGGTCTTTATACATTGCTTCATGGTTTGTAAATCACTGTACATACTTTTGCTTTCATCATATGAAAGACTATAACCTTATTAAAGTATAACCTTCAGAGTTGATCTAGCAATTAAAAGAATCTGAACTCAGACTTTCTGGACCTCAATCCTGGCTCTGTCACTTACCAGTTGCTAACCTTGGGAAGGTCACTCCATCTCCCTGCTACCTTAGTTTTCTCATTTGTAACAGAGAGTTATTGTGAGGTGTAGTGGCTGTAAAAATCCATCTACAGACTTCCAACTACAGGGAACTGAGCCCTTGGCCAAGGGCCCTGGCAGCGGTCCTCTGAACTCCACATCAGCATTTGTACCACATTTGCAACCATGCCCTACCTTGCACGGGCTTCTCCCTGCCAATGATGGAACACAGGAAGGGTATTAAGGTAGGCTCATTTCTGGAAACTGTGAGACTTCTTTAATGGCCAAGTTTGAATGAGAGACTTGTAACCATCTTTACTAACCAGTTCTCAGACTGATGGCAGCTTACATTGACTGCACCCAACCGTCTTGCCCTCTTTCTCTCACTTGAGATAAAACCTGACAGATGACCTGATAAACTTCCCAGCCTCTCTTTACTCCTTCCTCTTTCCTCTTGCCCCAGGGTGTTTTCCCCAAAAAAACCTTCCATATGTCTTGGCATATGCTTCTTGCTATAAGATATAGCAGTATATATTATTTGCTAAGTGATTTATTTTCCATCTAAAACTTTAAAGCCCTTGAAAACAGATACACACTTTTGTGTATTAAGTACAAATTCTCAAAAATGACAGCACAAGTCACAATGATACCCTGTGAGAGACTCTAGAGGCCCATCCAAACCTGAAACTCATTAAGCTAGAAAAAAATAAATAAAGATTATTTTTAAGGTAAGGAGATATCTTCACTCACAACCTTGTGATGAATATGAGGTTTGACTATCATCTCAAATAAAGCAGCCAGAGATATAAATACGAGATCTATTTAAAAACAAAAGAAGCCAAAAATAACTCCAAACTCCCAGGTTTCAGATCAAATTAGTCCTGCCTTGAAGTTGGCAGTGATTCAAAACAAAAGCATTGCTGCCAAAAACATCAAGTCAATGACACCAATAATTCAAGTCCTCTATGAGGAAAAAATTTAGTATGAGAGCCACAGTCACCCATTTTACAAAGACATGAGCTGGTGGATGAAACCATAGCATATGATTCTGGCATTCTGAATCTGAACAAATGGACCAAAACTTACAATGCTTTGGTGCAGGTGTACTGTCGTGTCTGCTCATCAGCACACCAACCACAACGTGCCATCATTTAAGATCATAGCTGAATATTTTTGAAATACACATCAAAGTAGAAGTAATTTCAAAATTAAAATAGAAACCCTTCTTTCATGATTCATTATTCTTACATTTGTGGAGCAAATGTACATCACATGACTGTTTTGGGAAACACTCAGGGAAAGATCCACAGCACATAAGCACTGTGCCCAGAAAAACAAAATCACTGAGTTCCAAGGTGGATACTGGAGTGTGAAAGTCATGTTCAGGCTCTTGGACTCTACACAAGACAGGACGTGGAAAGAAGGACTGTGACGGAAAGGAATGGCAAGGAGAAGAGGGGAGGGAGGCAGAGGGAATGGAATGAGACATTAAGGAAGTACAAGCTTCATTCTGAGATGCTGAGATGTAGTCACACTGAGATAGTTACACCAACTACTCTATGTGGCATATTTTGAGTAAAATGTTAACACTCTTGTTTCATTGCTATCTTTATTTTTCTTCTTGTGACAAAGATGTCGAGGACTGACTTCAGGTTCTCGGATTTCTCAGGTGCTAAACAGCACTCTAAGATCTGCAGCAGCAGAGTCCCTTCCATCTCTGTTCTGTTATTTTTGGATTCCAGGGAGTATTTTGTGATGCGCTGCTGCGGCTCCAATCCTTGCCAAGACCTTCTTCATACCACCCTGCAAGCAAACTCTACTCTAATGCACAGACTCAGTCTTCTGCAAAGCAATTTTGTCTCTGAGCTTCTCACCTCCCTGCCTCTGTTGGCAGCTGAGTTACGTGAGCTGCTTCTGTCATGGTGCATTTCAGACGATCGCCTAGGGATTCTGGCTGCGACACTCAGCTCTGAATCCTGAGCAAACCAGTGTGTGGTGAGAGTTATGGCAGAGGAGACAGAAGCATCCATGATGAAGAATGCCCACCCTTATCTCCCTCTGAATTACTGTCTTCAATACATGCTCTGCTTTTAATCCCTAATACCTGACATAACTTTTAACTTAAAAAGCCATCTTTTCAACTTGCAACCTGTTCCTTGTATTTTTTATAATAATAAAATAGAGCAGGTAGTAATTAGTAGAGAAAAGAATCATGCTCTCTCTTTTGTATATGCCATTCAATATTACTAGAGAACAGCATTTACTGTGCATGTCAGAGTTAAAATCACTGACTGTAAAGACTCAGCGTATTCACTGCCTCCCCTGGATTCAAGAGAACAGTTAGAGTTTTAGAAAACCAGCCTTTGAGCTTTCATTTTCACATAAAAAGCCTTCTGAGCCACAGTGTGCAGGAGAAAAGGCTTCTTTTCATAGTTTCCCATCTTTGTTTCAACATCACCTACATCCAAGAGGGGATAGATCTTGTTTTGCCTTTCTAAAATCAATGCCTTTCTCTTCTGCTCAAAGGACCTTGGGTTTCCTGAAACAGTCTCTCATTCATCTATGTGCAGGTGTATAGCCCATTTTCTGGTCCCAGGTCTGGCCAATGGGAATACAACCCAATTCAGACCAATCGATGTGCACAAATCACCAAATAAGAAAACCCTAAATATTTTCCCTGCTCTCTCTTCACCACTCAACACAATATTTCCTACTTCAGATACATATGAGATGACCCTCCCCCAGTCCTACAAGATTGCCCACCTTGCCTCTTTTCAAATGTCGATCCCAAGTAGTACGCTACCACCTACACTTCCGATGGAATGGTTATAAACCATGACACCCTCCTTGATCAATTAATCAAGAAGACATAAAAATCCTAAGTGTATCTGTACCTAATAACAGTTACTCAAAATAAATGAAGCAAAAATATGGATGTAATAAGTAAAGATAGACAAATCTACATTTATATTTGTAGACTTCAACACTCATTGCTCAATAATCAAAAGATTAGGGGGCCAGCGCTGTGGCGCAGCAGGTTAAAGCCCTGGCCTGAAGCACCAGAAACCCATATGGGCACTGGTTCTAGTCCCAGCTGCTCCTCTTCCAATCCAGCTCTCTGCTATGGCCTGGGAAAGCAGCAGAAGATGGCCCAAGTCCTTGGGCCCTTGCACCCACATGGGAGACCTTGAAGAGGCTCCTGGCTTCGGACTGGCCCAGCTCCAGCCATTGCAGACATCTGAGGAGTGAACCAGCGAATGGAAGACCTCTCTCCCTGCCTCTACATCTCCTTGTAACTTTTTCAAATAAATAAAATAAATCTTTAAAAAAAAAAAAAAGATTAGGTAGAGTGAAAACCACCAAGGATACTGAAGTCCTGGACAATACTATCCATCAACTTAATCTAATTAATATTTACAAAGCCCTCCACTCAATCATGACATAATACATGTTTTTTTTTTTTTTTTTCCAAGCACACATGGAGGATTCAATGACACAGATCATATACTGATCAGCACAGGAGTTCTGACCTGCTCTGTTTCTGACCTGGGCCAGTTCACCCCTTCTTAGGCAACCTGGTGGTCCTCCGCTCCTGGGAGGTCACCATATTGATGCTGAACTTAGTGCGGACACCCGATCAGCATAGCACACGACAGCCCAGAACTCCTGGACTCAAGCGATCCTCCAGCCTCAGCCTCCCAAGTAGCTGGGACTACAGGCATGCACCACTGCTCCTGGTGACACAGACCATACACTAAGAAAAAGAAACAATTTGTAAAATAGTTTAACTGAAATAATGCAAGGTATTATTCTCAGATCACAACAGAACTAAACTGAATCAATAACAAGAGATATCTCACAAATCCCCAAATATTTGATAGTTAAACACACTTCTATATAATCTAGGAGCCACAGAAAATCTAAAAATAAATTCTAAACTGAATGAAAATGGTCATAGGACACATCAAAATTTATGGGATGCATCTAAAGCAGTGCTTTGAAGAAAATATATAACATTTAATTCTTATATTAGAAATGAAGACCATTCCTCTATACAAAGAGCACATAGAATTTAAAACAAGCAGGAAGAAGCAAATATTAAAAATAAAATGGAAAACATTTTAAAAATCAATGAAATTAAAAGCAGCTTCCTTGAAAAGATCAGCAAAATTGATAAACCTTTACCCAAACTGACAAAGAAAAAAGAAGCATATTACAAACTGCTAACATCACACTATATCACTTCAGACTCCTGAGGCATTAAAAGAATTATAGGAAAATGCAAAGAATAAGTTTATGTCCATAAATAGCCATAAATACAACAAATCAGACAAAACGTACTAGTTGAAAGATACATTATCAAAACAGATAACTTGATTAGTCCTGTATCTATTTTAAAACTTGATAATTTACAAACTTCCAACAAAGAAAATTATAAGACCATATAGTTTAACCAGTAAATTCTATCTATCAGTTAATAAAATGATGATCCCAATTCTTCAAAATTTCTTCCACAAATAACAAAGGACAGGATACTGCTCAGCTCATGTCATGATGCCAGCATCACCCTCACATCAAAACCTGATAAATACAGAAATGAAAACTACAGACCAATATCCCCCATGAATATAAATACAAAGCCTTAACAAAACATTAGAAAGCTAAATCCAGCAATAATTAAAAAGAAGAAAAGACTGAGACAAAGTGAAGCTTATCCTAAAAACACTAGGTTGGTCACTTAGAAAATGAATCAATATCATGTACCATTCTAACTGAACGAACACAATCTTATCAATAGGTTCAGTAAAGACAGGAAAAAAAATAACACCCACTCATGATTTTGAAAAATCTTAACAAACTGGAAACAGTAGGGGTCTTCCTTAACCTGCATATTTGTTTTCAAGAAAATCTTGGGATTGGCACTGTGGTACAGCTAGTCAAGCCACCATCTGCAATGCTGGCATCCTATATGGGGACTGGTTCTTGTCCCAGCTGCTCCACTTACGATCCATCTCCCTGCTAATGCGCCTGCAAAAGCAACAGAGGATGGCCCAAGTCTTTGGACTGCTGCACCCATGTGTGAGGACCAGAAGAAACTCCTGGCTTCAGCCTATCCCAGGCTCAGCCATTGTGGCCATTTGGGGAATGAAACAACGGATAAAAGATATCTCTCCTTCTTTCTCTCCCTCTCTCTCTGTCACTGTAACTCTGTTTCAAATAAATAAATAAATTTTTTAAAAAAGAAAAAAATCTCAAAACTCAACAGTAATGAAATAACCCTATTAACACCTAGATAACATATTTTAACAGATATCCCCCCAAAAAAGATAGAAAATAAGTACATGAAAAGATGTTCAATATCATTAGTCAGTAAAAGTAAACCAGAATCACCATGTTATCATTACACATCACCTATTTTTTATTTTTAATTGTATTTAAGTTTATACAAATTTCATGTATTTCATATATATATTTAGGAACACAATGATACTTCCCTCCCTCATACCCACACCCCAACCCTTCTTCCTCTTCCCTCTCCCATTCCCACTTTAAATTTTTACAAAGATCTACTTTCAGTTTACTTAATGATCATAAGATTAACCCTGCACTAAGTAAAAGAGTTCAACAAATAGTATAAGGGGGGAAAAAAAAAAAAAAAACACTGTTCCTAAACAGAAGGGACAAGGACTGTAAACAATCATCAAATCTCAGAATGTCCATTTCACTCCAATACATTACATTTCAGATACTCTATTAGTTACCACAGATCAGGGAAAACACATGATATGTCTTTTGGGGACTGGCTTATTTCACTTCCAGTTGCATCTGTTTTGTTGCAAAACACGGGATTTCATTTTTTTATCACCTATTAATGTGGTTAAAATCTAAAGACTAAGAACTGCAAGTGTTGGCAAAGCTATACTAAACTGGATCTCTTATTCTAGTAGGACTACAGAATGGTGTAATCAATCTAATAGACAGTTTTGCAATTTCATATAACATTGAACAAATACATATTTATTACATGACACGATTCTATGTCTAATCACTTACCCTGGAGAAATACAATTTTTAGTTCACACAAAAACACATACATAATTATTTATAACATTCATAATCACCAAATGTTAGAATCCAAATATCCTTCAGTAAGTGAAGAGACAAACTCTGGGACATACATATGATAGAATGTCCTTCTCAGGTAAAAAGAATCAACAATAGTGATCAGTCTTATATACACTATGTAAGTCAGAGTAGCCAGATATTAAAGGTTACATACTGTAAGTTTCCATTTGTATGAAATCCTGGAAATGGCACTACTATTTCCATTGTTGCTAGGGTTAGGGATGGAAGTAGGATTCCGAAGAGCAGCAGTATTGTTTGGAGTGATGGAACTGCTATGGATTCTGATGGTGTTAGTGAATTTCTCAAAATTCACAGAATTGTATAGCAAGTAAAAATATAAAGGTAGTTCTAGTATCTAAATATCAGTTAACAAACATATGGTTAATAAGGCTGACCCTGATGCTATCTTGTTAAGTGATCTAGGATAGGATATATCCATCCGGTCTTTGAGATTCAACTTAGATGATATTTTTATGACAGTGTAAGTTCTTATCCAACTTTAGCAGCCAGTGATTGAAATCATAACATGCAAATGACAATGATTTTCTAAGCCTAGAACAGGAGGTTACTCAGCTGTTTATGATGGTTTTTCTTCAGCAAGGATAGTGCTCCCAATGGAGCCTAATCATCATCACCGTCACTATCACTATCATCATCATCACCATCATCATCATCAACACTGAGCTATCTACATTGCCTAAATGCACCAGGTAATTCCAAACTTTCAGATTCTGAGACATACTAAGCAACACAAAGAACCGTACAATTATAAATTATAACTTATTATTTTCTGCTCTACAACAAATGTTGGGAAAAACATAGTGAGTTTCTAACCTTCAATGAAAAATATGGAATCTATGGATATACAGCAACACTGAGTGGTTAATGTCAACAGCACACTCAGAACACTGCTTCAGAGCCTGTCATTATCCTATAGATAAACACAGCATAAGACTGTATTTATGATACAGTTGCTTGCAATGGTGTTGTTTTTAATCAAACACATTGTTGAACAGAGTTTCAACAGAGAGTAAGACTTCTTCCAGGAAATTGGAATTTAGGGTCAGAATTTAGGGGTGTGTGGCTCATCACGTTAAGCGACCCCTTGCAATGCATCCTATATCTGAATACCAGTTCTAATCCTGATTGCTCCACTTCCGATTCAGCTCCCTGCTAATGTGTCTGGATAAGCAGTGTAAAATGGCCCAAGTATTTGTGTTCCTGTCACCCATGTAAAAGACCCAGGTGCAGTTCCTGGCTCTTGGCTTCATCCTGACTCAGCTTCAGCCATTGGAAGGTCTTTCTCTGAGTCTGTCTGTCCTCTGTGTGTGTGTGTGTCATTGTGACATTCAAATAAATAAAATAAATCATTTTAAAAAATGAATCAGATGATGGATTTCTTTATCTGTTTCTGGGTCTTTCAAACAAATAAAAACTAATAAATTAAAATGTTTTATAACAAAGAAAAATGGAATGCTTCCAAGTGTTCTTCAGAATTAGAAAGCTGGGAGAAACCGTCATAATGATTCTATTTCTAAGAATTTACTGTAGGAACTTAGAACATGATACCCCAAAGTAAAGTGCCCTGCTATGCTGAAAACTTCTAGAAGAGCCTCAGAAGCAAGTGTCCTAACTTCTTCTTGTCTTTCTGCTCTCTTTTCTCCCCAGAGCAGTCACAGACCTTCTCTCCACAAAAACTAGAACGCCTCTTACCTAAAGCAAGCGATCTAACTTAGCAGGATCCCTCTTTCCCTTCTCCCTGAAAGCCCTCGTTCCAGAGGGCTCTTGCACTGTAACTGGGAGGAAGCACTGCGACATGGAGGCCAAGCAGAATCTGGATAGATTACCCTTACTGCATGACCACCTCAGTCTACACCATTATGCATGACCACCTCAGTCTACACCACAAGATTACATCCTTTTGATCCAATCACATTTCTACACAGCTGTCCATTCTTCATGGAACCTAAACACAAAACAGTGTTTCCTGAATCTTTGGGTCTGTACTGTGGAAGCCTCTCTGGTCATGTAAACCTTTGATTACATAACTTTCTTGTATGCTTCTCTTTTTATCTGCCTTTTGTTGTAAGAGCATCAGCCATGACCCTTAAGATAGGTGAGGAATGTATCACAGCATTCTTCCCTTACATTGTCCTAACATGACCCTCATGTACAAATACTTCAGGCAGTCCTTTTTGTAACAATGAGACTATGAGTAATCTTAATTAGCATTGAGATTGACTGAACTACAGTAATGATCACCTGCTATAATATTAAAGGTAAAAAAATCAAAGCTATTAAAAAATCAAAACCATTAGTTTTATTGAGAAATATTATTGAGACAAAAATCATAGCATAGAATCTTACTCTTTTTAAAAGCACACACAATAGTTACATATTGTACACAGGTACATATTATATATTTACTGTGTGTAAGAGCATTCTACAATTGTCTTGAAAGGCACATACAAAAGTCATAAGGGGTTGATTCAGGAGGGAAGAGAAAGGTATTAGGTTTAAGGAAAAAGAAGCTTTAAGGTAAAATGTGTTTATGTAATATTACTTTTCCAAAAGATTTACTTATTTGAAAGTCAGAGATGTGGGGAAAGATAGAGTTAAGTGGGAGAGAGTGGGAGAGGGAGAGAGAGGGAGAGAGATTGATTGATTAATCTTCCATCTGCTGGTTCCCTACCCAAACAGACAAAACAGCCAAGGCTAGATCAGGTTGAAGCCAGGAACCTGAAACTCCATCTGAGTATACTATGTGGGTGTAGGGATCCAAACACTTCAGCCATGTTCCACTGCTTTCTCAGGCACATTAGCAGGGAGCTGGATCAGAAGTAGAGCAGCCAGGACCCAAACTGTGGGTGATGGAACAAGGACATAAGCCTCAGCCATTCTCCCTTATTGCCCAAAGGAGATAAACTTTGGAATGTATTCCTTGCCCTTGAAACTCAATTGGGTCTCACACCCTATTGCCTTCATACCCCACCCTGCATTATTTTCCAGGTTCCCAAAGCCCCTCGCCCAATTCCTGGAGTTCCCCTCCCTGTTGCCCCCTACCCCTGCCCCCAGCCCTAGCCCTCCTTAAAAAGGCCGGCACCTGGGCACCTGGGGGTTAGGGCCTTCTGCCATATGCTCCACCTTGTACACATAGGCAGTTGGTCACCCACCTCTGTGGATTTATTTTCTCTGAATAAATTTGGTCTGGCTGTAAATTTGTGCACTGCCTCCTCTCTATTCTGCAACTGTTTTCCTAACATTTTGGTGCCCTTGTGAGGAGGCACCAATCTGCAACTCTTTTCCTAACAGTGGGTCCTGTGATATCAGCATTGCAGATGACAACCTAACTGCAGAGCCACAATGCTGGCCCCTACAATTACTTGTTAAAGGTTCCAGTGAAGGGCACCAAACTAACACACTTCATCAGGTAACTTTCCCAGGGCCACACAGAGAAATCCCAGACACATATCACCTGAGAAACAGCGTCCAAAGCCTGCTTGCTCAGCCTTGCCAAGACTTTCCACATGGTACAGCAGAAGCTGAACCCCTATTCAAATGTCCCTAAAAGCATAGGCAAGATGCTACAGGACCCAGCCACCCACCCTTAGCCCAAGATTTCCTTGCCCTTCCCTTAGTATGGCTAAAGGAACTGACTGAACTGAAGGAATGGTACAGCTGGTGATAGAACAAGGCCATAAGCCTTGTCATTTTAGTTCCTTGCCTGAAGGTAAGTCAAATTTCCCAATGAATGCCTTTACCCCAGTTCAATTCCACATCCAGCACTCTTTCCTCACCCCACCCTCTGCCTTCTCTTCCAGGTTTCAAAGCTATAAGAAGTAATACCTCCACCTATTGTTGCCTGCCCACCCTAAGTTATACACGACAGCCTGCTGGAAGACTGGACCCTCTGCCATTGTTCGATTTGTGTGCACACCGGCAGCTGGCTACCTCTGCGAATTTATTTTTCTTCTTGAATAATTTCATTTAGGCTGTGAGTTCGTACCCTGTCTGCCCTCTGTTCTGTTCCCCTTTTCCTTACATCTGGCCTAGTCATTCCAACCACAGGACACTGAGGAGTCATTTTCTTCTCCAATAGATAAAAACATTGTTGGGCAATACTGTCCAGGGGGGTTTATTTAGGGAAACTCCAGGTCTGGGGCAGAAAATAACACACCTGCATGTGACTCCCCAGACCTACTGAAGGCCTCTCGGCCACCAGAAAAATCCCCTAAACAGTATAGCATCTCCGACCGCTTGAAGGAAGGTCCTGTGCACCACCGACTAACCAGGAACCTGACGTGAAAGTGCATCTCGCAGCCCCAGCTTCTATCTGTAAGAGCCTTCACCCCTAACTCCTTGGGGAGCCTGGGAATTAAGCAATACCTACTTTGTTCCTCCGCCTTGATGTCAGGGACTGGAGTTCCGAGTGCCCAGTGAGCAGACCCAATTTTGAGGGTCTATAGCAACTCCTCCTAGTTGTTGTTGGGGGGTGGGGGAGGGGTAGGTTGCTTTATTCCACAACACAGACTGCTTTAAGAATATTAACCTGCAAGCCACATTTTAGGACTTAAGAGTCCATTCTACAAGTTTTTAAGAAATCCCACAGTCCTGGAAAGATCTCTAATGTTAAAATTTCACATCTTGGTTCTTCACTTCATTGTTGAAGTTCACTCCCATGCCCACCCTCCTCAGAACCCACGTCTTTTACCACCCAGTGCTCCCAAATCGGAATGATGCACATTTATTTTTAAACTTAGAGTGAATTAAAACTAATTTTGTTTTGAGAATCTCATGACACTCTTTAGAATGATTAGAAAGACCCTGTAGTGTCACAAAAGCAGAAATGGGAACGTATGAGCTTGTGTCGTTGCTATGGGGATCCACCTCCTCTAACAATTCAGGTCTAGAGACTACAGAAGCAAAGGGAGAAATCTCTAAAGGACTGTAAAAAGGGCAAACGGTGTTGCAAGGTAAACAAGACCTATAGGGCTGGAGCCTTGCCTTCCTCTGTCTGTCCTGGCTGCATGACACACAGGGAAGGAAGAGACTCTGCCCTGGTTACCAGCTGGCCATGGGGCTGCTTTGCTCACATTCATTCTGCAGAATTCTGTGCAGAAGGAGGAGCAGCCAGAAGGTGGGATTCTTTTCTTTCTTTGGTAGGTGTCCAGATGTGGCCATTGCCCCGTGAGTGACTGGGATTCTGGGGGCCTCCAGCTACCGCTTCCTCTCTGCCTTTCAGAGCATCAGCCCCTCCCTGGAGGTGTATCATGCTTCCCCATTTTAATTTTAGCAACTACACTTCAGCAATTTGCATTTAAATGTGTTGTCAGAGAACTTCCAGAAATCTTTAATAGGAAGACCGATTTGCATTTTAATATGCTGTTAAAGAATTTCAAAATATCTTTTTTTTTTTTTAGTGTGTGAATACGTATTACCAGAGGAATGGCCGCTATTAAAGAAATTATAATTATCTAGGTATAATTTAAACAGAGCTGGCTTTCAGACACACTGAGGCTTTGTTGGTCTTCCTTAAAAGTTCTTTGTAGAAACAGAAATTCCACAAGAAAAAGGAAATCCTTTTGACGGAAGAAGCCTTCAGGGGAGAATGGATAACTTCAGTATAGAAACCCAAGAAGACAAGCTCTCACGAGTACACAGGGCTGGGGTGAGTCCATGTAAGAAAGGAAGATGATCTCAAGAAGGAAGTAAAGAGCTAGAATCGTCTTTGACCTCCCTCTCCACTGCCCTGTTGCACTCAAAGCATAACTGTAATACATGCATCTTCCCTCCCCCTCTTTTCATAGTTTATCAAAAACCAACTGCCAATATTATGAATTTCCTGCGACTAGTCTTGTGAATAATAATGTTTTCATAAGAATTTTGGGAGCCTACTGAACGAGGCTGACTGGCAGGGCAGACCTTCCACCCAGGCTAAGGTTGACTGGCAGTGAGTGCCCTATCAGGAAACCTCCAGCAGAGTGGCCCTGGATTTCCCAGAAGCAATCTGCCTCTCTATCAACTGTGTGGACTCATTTGGTTTTCTAATCTCCTCCTGCAGCTAACCTCTTCCCTTTAAAAATCCTTTTTGGTATCTTATTCGGCGAGAGGAGCACATTTTGGATCCAGAGGTATGTCTTTCCCTAGACTCCCAGCTTCTTGAAATAAACCCTTTCCTCTTACCCACTCCCTTCTCTAGTGAACTGGCTGTGGAGGGCCTGAGGACTTGCCCAGTAACAAAGGTACACATACCTGACATTTGCAGGACAAGGCACTTTCTTCCCTACTCTGATTCCTGCAAGCTGCTGCAGCAACATGTGCACTGGGCTGCGGTGCACAGAGCTGCCTGCCACAGAGCTGCGGTGGGCAGGGGTTGCTAGCACTGTGCTAAGAGCTGACATTTAAAATTAACCAGAATTTACTATCTAGGCTTCCCTGGGAAGATAAACTGCAGAGTGCATGAAATCAGACAGAAGACACCAGTACAGCTGTTGAGGTGGTATGGTAGTCAGTTTTTTGTTACTATGACTAAAATACCTGAGAGAGGCTACTTATGATAGAATTTAGATTTATTTCAGCTCATGGATTAGGAGGTCCACTGGCCAAGATTGGGCAGTCCCACCGTTCGGGATCCCTCCAAGGAAGGAGGACATTGAAACTAGCAGAATGCCAGAATCCAAGTGGAGGAATGATTTCATGGCGAGGCAGGGAGCAGAGAGACAGGGAGTGCTCATTCAGATAGTCTCTCCTTATAAAGCCACCAGGACTCTATCATGGGGCCTGCACCCCAGCCATCTAAGCCAACCCAATCATTTCTCAAATGCCCCACCTTCAAACACTGTGATTATACAAGCCTTCACCTTCAATTCATTCTCCATTAAGCCCTAACACACGGGCCTCTAGGGGACACCCAAACTCATATCCAAACTATTGAAAGTGGGGCTATGAATTCCCAGTGCTTACCATTCCACCATGTTTCCAGAATTCTATCCATCTATGTTTGTTTTGTTTTTTTTTTTTTTTTTGACAGGCAGAGTGGACAGTGAGAGAGAGAGAGAGAGAGAAAGGTCTTCCCCTTGCCGCTGGTTCACCTTCCAATGGCCGCCGCGGCTGGCGCACCGCGCTGATCCAATGGCAGGAGCCAGGTACTTATCCTGGCCTCCCACGCGGGTGCAGGGCCCAAGCACTTGGGCCATCCTCCACTGCACTCCCTGGCCACAGCAGAGAGCTGGCCTGGAAGAAGGGCAACCAGGACAGAATCCGGCGCCCCAACCGGGACTAGAACTCAGTGTGCCGGCGCTGCAAGGCGGAGGATTAGCCTAGTGAGCCGCGGCGCCTGCTATGTGGTTTTAAAGAATTAGTATCTCCTTTAATTCTTTTAAAGAATTATTTATTTATTTATTCAAAAGGCAGAGCGACAGAGAGAGAGACAGATCTTCCATCTGCTGGTTCATTGCCCAAATAGCCACAACAGTTAGAGCTGGGCAGGGCCAAAGCCAGGAGCCCAGAACTCCTCCAGGTTTCCCACTCGGGTGGCAGGGCCCCAAATACTTGGGCCACCCTCTATTCCAAGGCACATTACTGTGAGGAGTCAGATGGATTATAGGTTGATCCTGGCGGAAACTGAGGGTGCAAAATGCTTGCTTCCCCAAAAGTTACCTTTAGCAAAATCAAAAGTGCCTGTCCCACTCCTTAGGGATTTCCAGTTTTACTAAGAGAATAGCAGGGAAGTGGGGATTCCACCCTGCTGAGCTCCCAATTTACTGTAAAACAAATTAGGTATCCCACCCTTCTGATGGCTTTTTTGTTTCATCTGGAGCAAGCCAAACAGGGTAAAAAGATTATAAATCAGGCCTTTTGATGGGGTTGTTCCCCCCTTGTAGTGATTGACAGTTCTTCCCTAAGACAGCTTAAAACCCCACTACTACCAGTTACTTTGGGTTTTGCCTCCCTTTGGAGTTCCCCTCCTGGTCATTCCACCAGGAGGGCTCTGACTTATATAAATCTTGCTTTAAAATACGTCTTGCTTTCTCTCTGCTGTGTCCACTCGGGAATTCTTCCATGTGAGAAAGGAACCGAGGTAAAACTTTTCTCTGCCGCTGTTTCACCCTAACATTATCATGGAGCTGGATCAGAAGCAGAAGCAGAGCAGCTGAGATCTGAACCAGAGCTCCAACATGGGATGCCAGTGTTGCTGGCTGTGGTCTAACCTACTGTGCCACAATGCAGATACAATATCTCATTTCACTGAGAGAAATAATCTTTAGCAGCATTCAGATGAGTTTATTTTGCAAATGATACTTTGAATTAAAATAAACTTCCAACAGGTAAAACGTAAAACTTAAAGGAAAGAACAGCACCTAATTTGACACATTTCCTCTTTCCTTTGCTTCTTCCATTGATTATGCATCCCCCCTCTTTGGAGTCATATATGGAGAATCATGGGCCTACGAGGAAGAAAGTATGACCCGTTAAATACAAACTGCAGAGACAGAAAGCAGAAGGAATAATGGATAAACAGGTAGACTGATAGCTTTTTGAGTCAGAACTCCAAGGAGCACTCATTCATTCATTTATTCAACTAATAGTTGATGCATGCCTTCTACATGCAAGAAGAGTTTTGCTACAAGTGTGCCACGACAAAACTGAAGAAAATTGAGAACAGCTAGCAATGTGAAGTTTTTCCCATGTGCCAGTCTTTCTTTAAATATCTTTCATTTATTAAGTTAATCCTCAAAGTAAACCTTCTTCAGTTGAAACAATTATTATCCATAGTTAATAGTCAAGGAAGCTGAGACACAGAAAACATAGAAAGTATTCACTGTCACTCAGCTCACATGTGGTGGAGCTTAGATTCAAATCAGGGCCGGCGCCGCGGCTCACTAGGCTAATCCTCCGCCTTGTGGCGCCGGCACACCGGGTCGGGGCGCTGGATTCTGTCCCGGTTGCCCCTCTTCCAGGCCAGCTCTCTGCTGTGGCCCGGGAGTGCAGTGGAGGATGGCCCAAGTGCTTGGGCCCTGCACCCCATGGGAGACCAGGAGAAGCACCTGGCTCCTGCCATCGGATCAGCGCGGTGCGCCAGCCGCGGCGGCCATTGGAGGGTAAACCAGCGGCAAAGGAAGACCTTTCTTTCTCTCTCTCTCTCTCTCTCTCACTGTCCACTCTGCCTGTCAAAAAAAAAAAAAAAAGATTCAAATCAGGCTATCTGACCCTGAACCCCTAATTTCACCACGAAGCCTATCTTACCCACCTATAATGAGGATCCATCATGATTCTCAAATATTTAGAATTACTCCTTGAGAAAGGTGATGGAGTTTTGTGATTCATCCATATTTTCTTGAACATTTCAACTTGTGACCAGAGAGAGAATTTAAGAAAGAGCTGGTGTTGTGGCAAAGCAGGGTAAGCCATTGCCTGTGAGGCTGGCATCCCATTTGCACACCAGTTCAAGTCCCAGCTGCCCTACTTCTGAACCTACTTCCTGCTAATGCACCTGGGAAAGCAGCACAAAATGGTTCAGGTCCTTGGGCTCCTGGACCCACTTGGGAGACCCAGATAAAGCTCCTGGCTCCTGACTTCAGGCTGGCCCAGCACAGGCTCTGGTAGCTATTTGGGTAGTGAACCAGCAGATGAAAGATTTCTCTCTGTCTCTCCTTCTTTCTCTGTAACTCTGCATTTCAAATAAGATAAATAAATCATTCTTATAAAGAATTTAAGATTAATGCATGCAAGATACATATATTAAGAAACACCAATGCTTTTGTGAAAATTCATACTTCAGGACCAAATGTGAAAGGACAGAATCTGTAAGTCAGCAAATGGTCAAAGAAACTTCTGATTCAATGAATTTTTCCCAGGGACAACAAGTACAATGCCCAACTGCTTGCTGTTAAGGAGAAACAACAAATGGAAACCTATGTGCTTAGCTGGTTTCATGTACCTTGTGCATGTCCCCTGTTAACTGTGACACTAAAGCTGAAATTTTACACACCAGATGGGAAATTTCAACAAACTCATGTGTGTATTGCAGATTTTTCTCCAACACGGAAAAACCGTATCAAGGTTGCGGAAGGATGGCCATTTTGATATGCTTCAATTTAGAAAAACAATTTAAGCCCATCAGATTCTGTTTTGAGAGGTGATTGTGCAGTTTTCGATGAATCATTACCCATGTGAATTATTTATAAAGCTGCAGGAAACCACAAACTCTGGTGAACAAATCTTTCTGATTCCCTCATCTCCTGGCAGGCTGTTTCGTGCCATCCTCTGCTCCCTGTGGCAGAAATTCTGGGCTGTCTTTGGCTACAACTGCCCATTCATCTCAAAAGGAAGCAAAGTGACAAACAAGACAGGATGGGGATCAGATATCCAGCCACGCTGTCCCTCTGAGCCTTTTAGTGTCCCCAGATACCACAGCAGCGAAGGGAAGTTAGGCAGTGATGGAAGATGTGTGTGTCTCGGTGCCTACATACACTTACACATCCACAGATTTTTAATTTTTAAACAGAGCCTAAAGGTGTCAATAACATGTATCCCCCATCACAAACTCTCTCAGCCCCTTAGAGGCAACCCACTAGGAAAATCAGTTCCACAATTCCAGCTACATAACTGGATTCCATCTTTTTTTAAAGTAATATTATTATTGTGGCCACAGAAAAGAACCAGATTCTGTAACTGGGCTGCTCAAACTTTCCTTTTTCATATATAAAGCCCTTTTAAGGTCATACAAATCCTACTGCTGTGTAGGAAAAAAAAAACTGAAGCATCAGTATCAAATATGGCTAGCTTTGACTTGTAGGCCTATCCCTATGTAAACTTGGCACATTAGTATCTCTGAGCTGTTTCTTCAAAGAGACAATACAGATAGCAATCACTGTAGATTAATGTTGCTGTGAAAAATTCAATTTGGTGTATTATATCACAGTGCTTGGGTGGGTGCTTGGCACAAAGTTTAAGTTCCCACTTGGGATACCTGCATCCCTTACCAGAGTGCCTGGGTTTCAATTTTGGTTCTGCTTCTGACTTCACTTCCATTAACGCACATCCTGGGAGGCACCAGGTGATGACTGAAGTACTTGGCCCCTGCACCCATGTGGGAGACTCAGTTGAGTTCCTGGCTCCTGACTTTGGCCTGGTCCATACCTAACTGTTGCAAGCAGTAGAGGAGTGAACCGAATCTGTCTCTATCTCTATCTGCCTATCAAAGAAAATGAAAATAAATAAAATGTTCAAAAATCACAATTGCCAAACACATCTCAGCTATTTAATAAATGGTCATTATTTTGATGATGGTTCATTGATTTAACAATATTCAAGAGTCATTTCAGAACCAGACATACACAACCAGCTTCAAGGATCCCAGGCTTCCTGGAGACCATGGATTTAAACTGAGGGAAGCTGGAGGTTATGGACTGGAGTTTGTTTCCGGATCATGAGTTGTTTCCTTAGCTTCTCTGTTGTTTGTGAAACAGTGCTATAACAAGATCCTATCTCACATTACTCCAATCTCTCTCACAATTTAATATTAAAGTCTGAGTGGAAAAATTCTTAGGGAGAGCAGGGAAAATGAAAGTGTCTGTGGAAAGCAGGTTACTGTATTGGTGTGGAGTGATTGCTATGGTTGCTGTTTGTTGTTTGCCTTTTTTTTTAACCATCCTACTTGATTGTGATTAAACTAATAATGTTTCACCACATTGATGTCCTTCTGCTTTGGAAAAAAATATAAAGACAATTCTGACACCTGTATTCTAAGTAGATAATTGTGTCTCTGCACCTGTTGACTTGACAACAATAGAGCTGAAATTGTTTCTTGGCATTGATAATTAAAACACACCTCAATCTGTTATGTTTTCATTCCTCTATAGTAGGGAGGAAAGACTGTTAACAGCTGGGAGTGCATGTCTCCAGTAAGCTAAAAACAAAAAAAGCAGGAGTATAAATGCACCATTTCCAAAAGTAAGCTTCATTCAACATTATTGTACTCCTCTCTGTGTAACTGATTGCAACTACATTGAATTTTATTTAGTAACGTTTGGAGCTGGCATCATAGTATAACACATAAAGCAGCCACCTATGACACTAGCATCCCATTAGGGCACCAGTTCATGTCCTGGCTGCTCCACTTCAGATCCAGCTCCCTGCTAATGGCCTGGGAAAAGCAGCAGCAGATGATCCAGGTGCAGGGGACCATGCCACCCACGTGGGAGATTCAGAGAAAGCTCCTGGCTCCTGGCTTCTGCCTGGCCCAGCCCTTGCTGTGGCGGCCATCTGGGGAGGAACCTACGGATAGATCTCTTTCTCTCGCTCTCACTCTCTTGCTCTCTGTCTTTCCATCTTTCTCTGTAACTCTTTCAGAAAAATAAATAAATCTTAAAAAAAAAAGGTGTGCCTTAAATCACTTGTTAAACTACAGGGCCAAATATCACATGTATATATACTTTGATTAAATTAAACTTTAAGTACATTAGGGAATATTTGATATTTAAAGCCATTCCATTGTTAATTATTTCAATAAACAAAATCACAGCTATAAATCTAAATTTACATTTTCAGATTCAAATTTTGGGCAGAGCCAAGATGGTGGAAGAGTGAGGGCGTGCACCGATAGTCCGGGAAAAGATAGTTTAATAAAAGTGGAGTTACTGTAGCCTCAGGAAAAGGCTCAGGAAAAAATTGCAGAGGAAACTCTTCCAGATCTAGTGGATGTGACACAGAGAACCTACGGGGAGAGCAAGGTCGCCCACTGCGTGGAAGCCAAGCCACAGAAGCCAAGCTGCAGAGTCTGTGCACCAGTGCTGGAAGGGGAGGTGAAACAAAAACCTCGGTAACCTGAGACATTGGCGGGGAAAGGCAGAAACAGCCCACAGGGAACAAGGCCTGAAGCCCCACTGGGGAAAGTTCACCAGGCTGACTGGAGGAGAGAAAAAAATGAATAAATAAGGGGAACCGGCACGGACATTAGCCTCTCTCTCCACTCACCTTACAAAGCCAAGCAAGACAAAGAGCAGGCGCCATTTTCGGTATGTAAAGTGGGGCCCACAATTAGCTAAGCAGAAAAACCTGACTCTAGTGAGGAGAAATAACAGGAGGTTAAGACCTAGTGAAAGTGTGGAGCTAACGAACTGAGACTGTGAAAATCTGAGGGGGCAGGGCGAGAGAACTCCCGAGTACACAAACTCGGTAACCGTGGCAACCCGGTGAGAGACTGCGGAGAAATCTGAGACCACAATGAGGGTTGCATAAACTCTTTGGGTGGTCCCAGGGGTAAGCAGACAAATACCCACAGGGGCCAGATTTCATACATCAACTACCCTCAATTCCACTCAGCTGTGTGGAATTACTTCCCAACTGAGTCAAAAAAAAAAAAAAAAAAGAGAGAGAGAGAGAGAGAGAGAGAGAGCTAACACAAGTGAGAGAACAATCTGGGTGAGTCACCTTTGGCACACCCTTAACCCTGAAGAACCAAAAGAGCTCTCTGGCCACACCCATCACAGCCTCTAAGGATCCATCAAAAGCAGACAGTCCACTTAATCTAGAGTCATAGCATAACGAGAAAAAACACCACAGTGAAGAAACCAAAGAATATCTCCAATATGCCAAAAAACAAATGCAAAAACTGAGGTAACAAGAACAAAGAAGACACTATGACACCCCCAAATGAAAAAGACATGCCAATTCAAGATTATAAAGATGATGAGATAGAAGAAATGCAAGAAGCAGATCTCAAAAAATTGATAAGAACATTAAGAAGTTCTAAAAACAAATTCTTGAACTACAGAAATCCTTAATGGACAGATAGAAAATCTCTCTCGCAAAAATGAAATATTAAGGAGGAATCAAAATGAAATGAAACAACTAGTGGAACATGAAACTGTGATAGTGACGAGAAATCATAATGAAATGAAGAATTCAATAGATCAAATGACAAACACATTAGAGAGCCTTAAAAACAGAATGGGTGAAGCAGAAGAGAGAATATTGGACTTAGAAAAGAGAGCACAGGAAAATATACAGTCAAACCAAAGAAAAGAAGAGGAAATTAGAAATCTAAAATAATATTGTCGGGAATCTACAGGATACTATTAAAAAACCCAACATCCGGGTTCTAGGAGTTCCTGAAGGCATGGAGAAAGACAAAGGATTAGAAGGCCTTTTTAGCGAGATACTAGCAGAAAATTTTCCAGGTTTGGAGAAGGACAGAGACATCCTAGTACAGGAAGCACATAGAACCCCTAATAAACATGACCAAAAGATCCTCACCATGACACCTTGTAATTAAACTCACCACAGTGAAACATAAAGAAAAGGTCCTAAAATGTGCAAGAGGAACCATCAGATTACTCTGAGGATCTCCAATTAGACTCACAGCAGACTTCTCATCAGAAACCCTACAAACTAGAAGGGAATGGTGAGATATAGCCCAGGTACTAAGAGAAAAACTGCCAGCCCAGAATATTATATCCTGCCAAGCTCTCATTTGTGAATGAAGGTGAAATAAAGACCTTTCACATCAAACAGAAATTGAAAGAATTTGTCGCCACTCGTCCAGCCCTGCAAAAGATGCTTAAAGATGTGTTACACACAGAAACAAAGAAACACGGTCATCAATATGAAAGAAGGTAAACGAAGGAAACCTCGCAGCAAAAGATCACAGGAAGTTCAAAACATATATTAGAAGATATCTTTGGCAAATGGCAGGGCAAAGTTACTACTTATCAATAGTCACATTGAACCTTAATGGCCTGAACTGTCCAGTTAAAAGATACCGATTGGCTGATTGGGTTAAGGAACAAAACCCATCTATTTGCTGCTTACAAGAAACACATCTTTCCAACAAAGATCCACACAGACTGAAAGTGAAAGGCTGAAAAAATATATACCATGCCAACAGAAATGAAAAAAGAGCGGGCATAGCCATCTTAATATCGGACAACATAAACTTTACCACAAAAAATGTTAGGAGAGACAAAGAGGGGCACTATATAATGATTAAGGGATCAATTCAACAGGAAGATATAACGATTATCAATGTATATGCACCTAATTACAGGGCACCAGTTTATTTAAAAGATTTGTTAAGGGACTTAAAGGGAGACTTAGACCCCAATACAATAGTACTGGGGGACTTCAATACTCCACTCTCAGAAATAGATCATCCGAACAGAAGATCAACAAGGAGACGTAGATTTAAACGACACTATAGCCCAAATGGATCTAACAGATATCTACAGAACTTTTCATCCTACACAGAAAACATTTACATTCTTCTGAGCAGTACATGGAACCTTCTCTAGGATTGACCACATACTAGGCCATAAAGCAAGGCTCAGCAAATTCAAAAGAATTAGAATCATACCATGCAGCTTCTCAGACCATAAAGGAATGAAGTTGGAAATTAGCAACTCAGGAATCCCTAGAACATATGCAAACACATGGAGATTGAACAATATGCTCCTGAATGAACAATGGGTCATAGAAGAAATTAAAAGAGAAATCAAAAACTTTCTGGAAGTAAATGAGGATAACAGCACAACAAACTAAAATTTATGGGATACAGCAAAAGCAGTGCTAAGAGGAAAGTTTATATCAATAGGTGCCTACATCAAGAAATTGGAAAGGCACCAAATAGATGAGCTTTCAATTCATCTCAAGGATCTAGAAAATCTGTGGCAAACCAGACCCAAATCTACTAGGAGGAGAGAAATAATTAAAATCAGAGAAGAAATTAACAGGATTGAATCAAAAAAAACACTACAAAAAATCAGCCAAACGAGGAGCTCATTTTTTGAAAAAATAAACAAAATTGACACCTCATTGGCCCAACTAACTAAAAAAAGAAGAGAAAAGACCCAAATCAATAAAATCAGAGATGAAAAAGGAAACATAACAACGACACCAAAGAAATAAAAAGAATCATTAGAAATTACTACAAGGACTTGTATGCCAGTAAACAGGGAAATCTATCAGAAATGGATAGATTCCTGGACACATGCAATCTACCTAAATTGAACCAGAAAGACGTAGAAAACCTAAACAGACCCATAACTGAGACAGAAATTGAAACAGTAATAAAGGCCCTCCCAACAAAGAAAAGCCCAGGACCAGACAGATTCACTGCTGAATTCTACCAGACATTTAAAGAAGAACTAACTCCAATTCTTCTCATACTATTCAGAACAATAGAAAAAGAGGGAATCCTCCAAAATTCTTTCCATGAAGCCAGCATCACCTTAATTCCTAAGCCAGAGAAAGACGCAGCACTGAAAGAAAATTATAGACCAATATCCCTGATGAACATAGATGCAAAAATCATCAATAAAATTCTGGCCAACAGAATGCAACAACACATCAGAAAGATCATCCACCCAGACCAAGTGGGATTTATCCCTGGTATGCAGGGATGGTTTAATGTGCGCAAGACAATCAATGTGATGCACCACATTAACAGACTGCAGAAGAAAAACCATATGATTATCTCAACAGATGCCGAGAAAGCATTTGATAAAATACAACACCCTTTCATGATGAAAACTCTAAGCAAACTGGGTTTGGAAGGAACATTCCTCAATACAATCAAAGCAATCTATGAAAAACCCACAGCCAACATCCTGTTGAATGGGGAAAAGTTGGAAGCATTTCCACTGAGATCTAGTACCAGACAGGGATGCCCACTCTCACCACTGCTATTCAATATAGTTCTGGAAGTTTTAGCCAGAGCTATTAGGCAAGAAAAAGAAATTAAAGGGAAACAAATTGTGAGGGAAGAACTCAGACTATCCCTCTTTGCAGATGACATGATTCTATTTAGGGGACCCAAAGAACTCTACTAAGAGACTATTGGAACTCATAGAAGAGTTTGGCAAAGTAGCAGGATATAAAATCAATGCACAAAAATCAACAGCCTTTATATACACAGTCAATGCCATGGCTGAGAAAGAACTTCTAAGATCAATCCCATTCACAATAGCTACAAAAAAAATCAAATACCTTGGAATAAACTTAACGAAGGATGTTAAAGATCTCTACGATGAAAATTATAAAACCTTAAAGAAAGAAATAGAAGAGGATACCAAAAAATGGAAAAAATATTCCATGCTCATGGATTGGAAGAATCAATGTAATCAAAATGTCCATTCTCCCAAAAGCAATTTATACATTCAATGCAATACCAATCAAGATACCAAAGACATTCTTCGCAGATCTAGAAAAAAATGATGCTGAAATTCATA
This sequence comes from Oryctolagus cuniculus, assembly GCF_964237555.1. NCBI lineage: Eukaryota > Metazoa > Chordata > Mammalia > Lagomorpha > Leporidae > Oryctolagus > Oryctolagus cuniculus. Next base: position 31,748,989 of record NC_091437.1, on the reverse strand, counting down.
CGGAAACACAGGAAACCTCGAATAGATAAAGCAATCTGTACAACAAAAACAAAGCCGGAGGCATCACAATACCAGATTTTAGGACATACTACAGGGCAGTTGTTATCAAAACAGCATGGTACTGGTACAGAAACAGATGGATAGACCAATGGAACAGAATTGAAACACCAGAAATCAACCCAAACATCTACAGCCAACTTATATTTGATCAAGGATCCAAAACCAATCCCTGGAGTAAGGACAGTCTATTCAATAAATGGTGCTGGGGATATTGGATTTGCACATGCAAAACCATGAAGCAAGACCCCTACCTTTCACCTTACACAAATATTCACTCAACATGGATTAAAGACTTAAATCTACGACCTGACACCATCAAATTATTAGAGAGCATTGGAGAAACTCTGAAAGATATAGATACTGGCAAAGACTTCTTGGAAAATACCCAAGAAGCACAGGCAGTCAAAGCCAACATTAACATTTAGGATTGCATCAAATTGAGAAGTTTCTGTACTGCAAAAGAAACAGTCAAGACAGTGAAGAGGCAACCGACAGAATGGGAAAAAATATTTGCAAACTATGCAACAGATAAAGAGTTGATAACCAGAATCTAAAATGAGATCAAGAAACTCCACAACATCAAAACAAACAACCCACTGAAGAGATGGGCCAAGGAACTCAATAGACATTTTTCAAAAGAGGAAATCCAAATGGCCAACAGACACATGAAAAAATGTTCAAGATCACTAGCAATCAGGGAAATGCAAATCAAAACCACAATGAGGTTTCACCTCACCCCGGTTAGAATGGCTCACATTCAGAAATCTACCAACAATAGATGCTGGAGAGGATGTGGGAAAAAAGGGACACTAACCCACTGTTGGTGGGAATGCAAACTGGTTAAGCCATTATGGAAGTCAGTCTGGAGATTCCTCAGAAACCTGAATATAACCCTACCATACAACCCAGCCATCCCACTCCTTGGAATTTACCCAAAGGAAATTAAATTGTCAAACAAAAAAGCTGTCTGCACATTAATTTTTTTTTTTTTTGACAGGTAGAGTGGACAGTGAAAGAGAGAGACAAAGGTCTTCCTTTGCCGTTGGTTAACCCTCCAATGTCCAACGCGGCCAGCGTGCTGTGGCCAGCGCACCGCGCTGATCTGAAGGTAGGAGCCAGGTGCTTACCCTGGTCTCCCATGGGGTGCAGGGCCCAAGCACTTGGGCCATCCTCCACTGCACTCCAGGGCCACAGCAGAGAGCTGGCCTGGAAGAGGGGCAACCAGGACAGAATCCGGCGCCCCAACCGGAACTAGAACCCGGTGTGCCGGCGCCGCAAGGTGGAGGATTAGCCTATTGAGCCTCGGCACCAGCCCAATGTTTATTGCAGTCAATTCACAATAGCTAAGACCTGGAACCAACCCAAATGCCCATCAACAGTAGACTGGATAAAGAAATTATGGGACATGTACTCCATAGAATACTATACAGCAGTCAAAAACAGTGAAACCTGGTCATTTCAAGAAGATGGAGGAATCTGGAAAACATCATGCTGAGTGAATTAAGCCAGTCCCATACAGACAAATATCATACATTCTCCTTGATTGGCGACAACTAACTGAACACCAAAGGGTAAACTTGTTGAAGTGAAATGAACACTATGAGAAACTTGATCAGCCCTTGCCCTGACTGTTGATGTACAATGTAATACTTTATCCATTTTAATATTTTTTTTTGTTCTAGTACTATTGGTTGAACTCTGTAATTAACACACAATTATTCTTAGGTGTTTAAATTTTAACTTAAAAGTGATCCCTGTTAGGAATTTGGAAAACATTATGCTCAGTGAAATAAGCCAGTCCCAAAGGGACAAATATCATATGGTCTCCCTGATCAGTGACAACTGACCGAGCATAAAAAGGAAACCTGTTAAAGTGAAATGAACTCTATGAGAAATGGTGACTTGATCAGCCTTTGCCCTGACTGTTGATGAACAACTTAATACGTTATCCCTTTTAGTATTTTTGTTTGTTTGTTCTACTTAATACTTTTGGTTGAATACTGTAATCAATACACAGTTATTCTTAAGTGTTGAAACTTAACTGAAAAGTGATCGCTGTTAAATATAAGAGTGGGGATAAGAGAGGGAAGAGATGCACAATTCGGGACATGCTCAAGCTGATTTGCTCCAAACGGTAGAGTTAGAAACATACCAGGGGATTCCAATTCAATCCCATCAAGGTGGCATGTACCAATGCCATCTCACTAGTCCCAGTGATCAATTTCTGTTCACAACTGATCATAATGATAGGACTAAGAGCCAAAGGGATCACATAAACAAGACTAGTGTTTGCAAATACTAACCGATAGAATAAAAAAGGGAGAGAACGATCCAACATGGGAAGCGAGATACACAGCAGACCCATAGAATGGCAGATGTCCTAAACAACACTCTGGCCTCAGAATCAGCCCTTAAGGCATGCAGATCTGGCTGAAAAGCTCATGAGAGTATTTCAGGTATGGAAAGCCAAGACACTCTGGAAAAAAAAAAAAAAAAAAAAAAAAAAAAAAACAATGACCTAAATGAAAGATCTCCATGAGTGAGATCCCAGTGGAAAGAACAGGTCATCAAAGAAGGAGGCACCTTTCTCTGAAGGGAGGAGAGAACTTCCACTTTGACTACGACCTTGACTACGACCTTGTCTAAATATGATCAGAGTCGGTGAACTCAGGGGGCTTCCATAGCCTTGGCAACTACATGACAAGAGCCTAGGGTGATTACTGATGCCATAAACAAGAGTGTCAATTTGTTAAGTCAACAACAGGAGTCACTGTGCACTTACTCCTCATGTAGGATCTCTGTCCTTAATGTGCTGTACATTGTGATTTAATGCTATAACTAGTACTCAAACAGTATTTTTCACTTTGTGTTTCTATGTGGGTGCAAACTGTTGAAATCTTTACTTAATATATGCTAAACTGATCTTCTGTAAATAAAGAGAATTGAAAATGAATCTTGATGTGAATGGAAGGGGAGAGGGAGTGGGAAAGGGGAGGGTTGCGGGTGGGAGGGAAGTTATGGGGGGGAAGCTATTGTAATCCATAAGCTGTACTTTGGAAATTTATATTCATTAAATAAAAGTTAAAAAAAAGAGATTCAAATTTATCATATTTTAAAAAGCACAAAATGAAAATGAGGAAATTCATATGTTAAGTGTGTTTATTCTTTCTTTTTTTTAAATGTGTTTATTTTTGAGTTTTGTTCCACGTGAAGTGATGCCTGCAAGATAACAAAGTTTCAGTAGATTATGGGATTCACAACCTTAAGAGGCTAGGAAAAGCAACCAAAGCCTCTTGCTCCACCCTGTGAGGAGACAGTGAGAAGGCAGCTGGGCACAGACAAGGAAGGGAGTCTTCATCAAGAACTTGACCACACCACACCCCAATCTTGGATTTCCCTTCCTCCAGAACTATGGGAAAAAATGTCTGTTGGTATCTCAGTATGACAACATGAGCTAATTAACACAGATGAGAGCCATAGGTCAGAATATTTGCCCAAACTGTAGTCATTTGTGTATCAACTTCATGTTTTTTGACAAAATCTGTATGTGATCATTATCATATATACTACATTGTATAATTTGTATTTCAAAAGATTCATCAAAAACTAAATGTTATATTCCAATCCTACCTAGAAAATGACCATAATTATCCATGAAGACAGAAAAAGAAAATAACTATAATCAACATAATAATATTAAATGCCAGCCAGATGCTGTCTCCTATTTGAAGTTCCTGATGCTGAAGTCTGTTCATTTAAGAAGGAAGATTAGCAGGGGTGCAAGAATTTAACAATAATCTGATATCAAACTGATTTTCTTTGTAATTATTAGAAAGATTGAAGAAGAAATTAAATAGCAATTAGGAAAGTGTGAATCTATATAATTTAATCCTAATGCCCCTGTCACCTACAAACATCTCTCCTCTTAGGTGTCCCATGCATTGGAATCATTGCTCTAAATAGCTTGGATAAATGATTTATCCTGTCCTCCAAAAGCTCTTCAGAATTGCAGAGTTCAGATTCTGGGGAAATTTGTTAGAATGATCACCCAGGAGGACCATATAGCCCTCTTCAAGGCGGCCAGGGCTGGGGGAAAGAAATCCAATTTTACATGACTTTTCAGTCCTAGTATAATCACTAGTAGCACTTCCTTTCATAATCAAGTGTGGCCTGATGTGGGACAAGCCATTACATGCTCACTAGATTGAGCAGCCACCCGGCCCTCATTTTTGAGCACCTATTCTGAACCTAGCTCTGTGACAAAGACCGTAAATAGGTAAGTATGACAGTGCGCAGCACCCCAGGAGCTTCTAAACGATGGCAGGGTCAGGGGAACCAGGTAATGACAGAACTAAGTGACAAGGGTCACAGAGAGGGCTGGGCAACGTGCCCCTGGGATCTGAGAAAGATGAATCCATGGAGCAGCGCAGGTTCCGGAGCAAGAAGAGCGGCTAATCGGTGATGTAAGGACCCAGGAATCAGCAACACCCACGAACTGCCTGTTTTGGCAGGGAGTTGTTTCTCTGAGAATTTTTTCAAAAACATTTTTGTTAATATAAAGAGAACAGATTTCTAAGAGAACCATACTTCTCTCTCTCCCCTCTCCCTCACTCAATCCCCCTCCTTTCTTTTTTTCTTTCATTTTTGCAGAAACACTTGCAATCCACTCTGTCACCAGGTTTAATTCACCACTAACCATAATACTGAACCAGTAAAAGGGAGGAAGACCTAAAACAGTGTTTCACTTCCTGTGTGCGAGCATTCAGGGAGCTAGCATGCTGCAGGCTAACCTGAGAGGCACACAGCTCCACACTCCTGTTTCCTCGGGGTCTCTGAGGCACAGGAAAACCTGCCCTGCCTGAGGAATCATTTAAGACACAGAGGTAGATAACAACGTCTGTAGAGCAAGGTTATTCTCCACAATCTACTAGTTTCCAAACACACGTCAGAGCATGGTGCTTCCTTGCCTAAAACCCTTCCAGGCCGAACACCGTGTTCACAATGAAATCTACACCTCTTCCCACAGCCCACAAGTTCTTCCCTTCCCTTGCTGCCTCAGCGGTCACCGTTCCGGGCCTGGCCCACTGAGCTCTGGCCATCTTCATATGCGCAGCTTTGTTCCCACTTGAGCTCTGCTCTTCACCTTTGCCGTTCCCTCTACCTGTAGCACTCTTCCCCCAGACTTCAGAAGCCTGGCACTGCCCAGTTAGAGTTCTTGGTTCAAACGTCACTTGCTTAGAGTGTCTCTCCCTGACCCAGCCACTCCTACACAGCCCATCCGGCTCACCATGGCTCACCATGTCACCTTCATAGCACTTGTTTTGTGGTCTTTCTCATGAGGAGGGGCGGGACAAGACTGAAGCACCCTCTGCGTGTAGCACAGTGAGGGGCGACATAAGCCCTGCTCAGGAAATATTTGTTACTAAATTAACAAAAGTTTGGAGGACAAGTACTTACTTGATCAAAATGAGTTCTTTGCAATCTTGGGCAGTTATGTTGTGCCCTCTCTGGCTTTGGGGACAGATAAGAAGGGAGGGGAGAAATGCCACTTGGTTTCTAGCTGTGTGGGTACTTGCTGATGCCAGCAAAAGGCCAACTGGTAGAAGCCTCATTGTAAAGATGAAGAGGAAAACTCTCTGTCCCTCCAGGGGTCCTTGCCAAGAGCAGCAATGAGCCTGGGTCTGCAGTGAGACTGCGAGGTATTTTTACACTTTGATATCCATTTCCAGGCTACTTCTCGGTGACCTTGAGTAAGCCATTTAGGGAAATTTCTGTGTTACTTAAATGAACCATCTCTATGGAGAGAAGTGATGAGGCTTGTTAATTTACATTTGTAAAAACACTTTGAAATCTCTGGATTAAAGAAGTGCTGCAGAGAGGTACAAAGGGCGAGGTAATATATTGGGTCCAATTCTACACTCTTACAGAAGCAGAGGGCCTGAGTAGACTGCAGGATACTTCAGGGGTGCCTTGGGCACGTTATTTTTCAAATTAATCTTCTAAGAAAACCCCTTACTTTTAGTGCCATGAGTGTTTTAATCACATGGATTAGTCTAGCAGTTATTTTTCTTCAACATTTTCCTTCGAATGCCTCTGCTTTGTTTAAAAGGCACCTTTCGGGCACTTGCCTCTGAGGTTTTCCCTCTACAAGTCTTTGTCAGTTTGTTCGCTGATAGCTTACACCTGTGACACTCGGTTCCTAAGCACGACAGCCTCTGTTCTCAACCAACTGGGACATGAGTGCACCATTTCATCAGTCCTCGACAGGTATTTACTAGTTGAAGGAGAAATTTGGATAAGCTCAGGAAGGAGAAAAGAGGGAACGTGTCAAAGAAATCTGCTAGTATATGCATTAATATTATCCATTTCAAAAACAATGATTTTAATAGTTATTGACCAAATAATACTGAGTGCCTGGCATCGTGGTGCAGCAGGTAAGGCTGTTGCCTGCAGTACCGGCATCCATCAAGAGTGCTGGTTTATCCCAGAAATGCTACTTCCAATGCAGCTCCCTGCTAATGTACCTGGAAAAGCAGCAGAAGTTTGCCCAAGTGCTTGGGCTCCTGCCACCAGGGGCAGAACACTGGGCCTGAACCCCCAGGCCTGATGAAACTGGGTGCAGGTAGATAATGTAAAGGCTAGTGGAATGCTGATTGCTCCAGAAAAGCCCCGCACCGGAGGCCTTTCCAAACTCCTGAGGTGGTGCATGGTAAGAACCTTTCTGCACCACCCCCACCACCTCATCTGGGCCCATGTGGCGCCCTGCACCTCCCCCAACAAGCAGCCTACGAAGGGACTCTGCCTGCTGCTCAGAAAAATGAGCCTGGTTTGAAACCTCCTGTCCTCTGGCCCGGCAGGCTCAAACCCCTGCTGTTGCTTTGCCTCCCCCTTTCTGTCCTGCTTAGAATTAAGTTTTCTCTACTTTAACCAGCTGCCTCCTCTTCTAGTTTGAACCCTAAAATCCTAAAACCTGGGAGACCCAGATAAAGCTCCTGGCTCCTGGCTTTAGCTAAGCTCAGTTGATGGCAGTAAAGCAGCTGATGGAAGATTCTCTCTCTCTCTCTCCTTCTCTCTCTCTCTCTCACACACACACACACATTCTCTTTTTCTCTCTCTCTCTCCTCCCTTCCCTCACTCCCTCTTTATAACTCTGTCATTCAAATAAATAAATCTTATTTTAAAAAAATAATAATACTGATGGAACAGAAATTCTTTCAGAATAATTTCTTTCAGCAAGATAAACACAAACTCAAAAAGATATGAATTATAAAACTGTCAGGCAAAAATAAAGCTAAAAAAATGGAATGGAACACACTTGCCAGCTTTTTCAACATGCCATACCAATTACACACCATGATTACAACCGAAGACCATATAATTTCCTTTATGTTTTTCCTGACCTCATAATTTTGTTTTCTTTGGGAAGGCAGCAATAAACATTTTTATTACTTGCTCTCAGAAAGAGCAGAAAAGATTAATCTGCCTTACTTTACCTCACTCTTTCTTAAAGGGGACTGAGATCCCGTCCATGGACAGAGGAGAAACTTGTCCTGAGGAGCTGCTCCTCCAGAAAGCTAGAGACACTATCTATTGTTCTGTCTCATTCATCCTCTAAGGACTGCCCTGGCTTGCTTTACCCCAAAATCTCTTCTTCCCCGTCTCACCTCTCAAAGGCCATGTCGAGTTGGCTTCTTTCCAGGCTGCGTGCCGCCTGCTCTCCATCAGTATGCACCAGCTCATTATTGAGCACGCCCAGGACCATATCCATGACCTGCCAGACTTGAAGACTGCACGTGAGGCCATGGGAGAACTGCCCAGAAACATCCTGGGTGCTCGCTTCTCGTGTTTTTCACACATGGATTGCACGAGTGCAGTGGGGCCATTCTATACTCAGGCCATCTTTCTGGGAGTCCTGGCTCAGATTTCTCCTTTTTGAGCCCAGTTTTCTTAGCTTTTGAACTAGTTATTGTAAGAGACGCCTCTCACTTCGTGCTGGCTGGCAACATGGAATGTGGGGTTTTTAGAAACTGAAATGTGAACTCCTGTCTGATCTCTGACTTATCACCTTTATGATGTCGTACTGAACATTATGACGGAATGGCAAACAGTTGAACCACTAAATTCCTGGAAGAAGGGTGTTTTGAACAGATGGATACTAAGGTACCAGAAAGAAAATCTGGGGTTTCAGAATAAGTGTCTAGCTGATGACTGTGGGGCTCTCCTCTAGCTTTGACAGGTCACCTATTTGTACCCGATGTCACGACTCAAAAGAAAGGAGCTGAGAGTATCATCACAATCATCCACAGTCAACGTGAAATACTGACAAGTGCAATAATATTACACTGTGAGAAAACACCTTTCTCTGGAAAGAATGAATTCTTAAAAGGATGACTCCAAACAAATGGGAACATTCATTTTTAGCCAGTCATCTGGAGGGAACATAAATAGACAGATTTGGGGTGCATAAAATGAGCTATCTAACAAGGTCTGCAAATGGACACATCTTTGAATCCAGCTATGAGTTCTTAACTGTGTCCAGATTTCTACATTTAAACATGGGATCAAAATCGTGCAGGGGAGGTGAGTCTATAAAAAAGGAAGTAGGACATACATTGGTTTAGAAGGATCTCAGTTTGACAGTGATAAGGATAAGGAAGTATCTGTGTTCACGTTTGACCTCCTGATGTAACGGCTGTCCTTGAATATGCTTGGTATTTTCACCCATGGTTCATCAGTTTTGAGGAAAATATGAAATGGCTTATGAGCAAGGCTTTGAGACAGACTGAGTCTGCTCTCATCACTGATGTAGTCATCTCTCTGTAGAGCTGCCACCAGTTCCTCATCTATGAGATAGCATAACAACATTGAATTCATACAGTTGTGCAAAGGAAATGAGATGCTAAAAATCATGATAATAGACAGCCTGGAACACAGGAAATATTCAAGAAAAATGAGCAATTTCCCTATTTTCCTCCCATTGAATTAAAGTGTATGTGTAAGTAAATGTGGCACACATGGGCTTTAGCAAATGCAATCTCTTTCCCTTAGAAACTTGTGCATTTTTTGCTTTAAGGTCATTTTAATTTCATGGCAGATCTATATGATCATGTATTATCTCTTCCGTTATTTAATGTTTTAATCACACTATACATTGGTTACACATTTAACCATACCAAAGATTATTTCCCCAGCTGAATAAAACAAAGCCTGTTGGCATTTTTTTATACATTTACCTTTTGGGTACATGTGAAGTATTTGTTAGGAAACTGGCGCAGTTTTAGCCAGGCAGCCACATGGCCCATTCTCTGTTGTCAGGCTCCACCCCCATCCTAATGGCATTCGCTGCTCCTGCTTCCTTGCCAGCCCTCCGGCAAAGTTTTAAAAGGGCCTGTTCCTGAACACGTGCTCTCTTGGCCCTTCTCTCCTGCGCTCTCTCGGTTCCTCTCTCTTGGCTCCTCTCCTCCTCTCCTCTCTTCTCCCTCCTCTCTCTCTCTCTCTCTCTCTCTCTTATAGTCTCCTTTTTTCTTTCCCTTCGCCTCCCCTTCACTCCAGTCTGTTGGGTGTTCCCCAATAAGCCCTTTCCCTTATTCTGGTGTTCGGTGTGTTTTGTGACGGCTAACATTAATATATAACAGTATTCAATTTTGTACTACCGTAATGACAAACTTGAATAACATGATAAATACCCATGATTGAATTATAATACTATCCATTAATTTCTAAGGTTTTTTTTTTGAAGGAACTACACTGTATAGGCATTTAACAAAGACCCAGAATATGTAGGACACTGTCTTCATGCAGAAGTTCTTCACATTGTATTTGGCACTATAGTCTTGACACCACTCATTTGAGCACTCCTAAGGCCTACCATGTTAGCCTATTGCACATAAAAATATTCTAGGTATGGTTGATGTATCAAAGAGTAGCCTTGAATACGTTCAATGTTAGTGAAATTGGAACATAGAGGAATATCTCTTTGAACTAGGAAGGACATAAAAATGGCCACTGGAAAGTGTGGTTAAAGTTTATCTCAACAGATTCTGGCAATCTAGCTCTCACTGAGCTACAGTGAGAGAGAGCTACAGAAAGGTCTAGGAAACTGAGGCTCCTCTACTGTGGTGAGGGTGAGAATGCTTGAGAATGAGAAGAGTTTCTTGAATTCAATTTTTCAGTATGTGTAATGCATCACACTTTGTACACTATCAGGATGATTAACCTATACATCACTGCACTCTAAGAACTCACAACGTAATAAGGATAAAGATACACATGTAAGTAACACAAATACTATAAAGTAGAATGCTAAGTCAGACAAAGAATCTTCAGGATTATGATCTACATATTACCTTGCAAAAGGCAAAAGTGTTGTCGTGTTGTTCACCTTGAATATTCTGATTTCTCTGTACTCCCCACTTAAACTGCTAACAGCTTGGGGAATGTAAGGTAGCACTGACCATCTTTTTAAGACCTGTGCAGATGATGTTGATCATAATTACTATCTCACCCTCTGTTTCACCTAATCTGTTATCCCACTGATTCTTCATATGAGTCACATACAAGAATGGGATTAAAGCCTTAAAGTCTTTAGTAAACAATGATTTTCCTTTAGCAACATGTGAATGTCCCCAAAGTGTCTATTTTGGTCACTAGACCCTGGAGGACTTCTTGTTGCTTTTGTAGAGTTGTTAAGAAGGCATACCTGCAGGGCTAGCCCCAGGGAAAGTCAGGCAGACTGCCACTATTAAAAGACTTCCTTGGGGAGTTTATGAAGGTCTCCCTGCTTATCTTTCCTAATATTCTCTTTACCATTGTAGCACATGAAATAATGAGACTTGTATAGTTAAAAACCTGCTGATGGAGAATTCTATTTGCTGAACTCCGAACAGATTCATTCTAAACAGATATTGTTCTGGAACACCAAACTTTGCAAATCTTTAATAGGAAAAAATTAGGTTCCCAAAGGTTGTTTTATTTTTTTTGGCTGAAACCACACTGTTGATACTAATTAAAGGGTTTCTGGGGCTTGAGGCTGTGGCATAGTGGATTAAGCTGCTGCCTACAGAGCCAGCATCTCATATAGGCACATAGGCACTGGTTTAATCTCAGCTGCTCCATATCCAATTCAGCTCCCTGCTAAGGTGCTAGGGAAAGCAGAAGATGGCCCAAGTTCTTGTGCCCCTATATCCACATCAGAGACCCAGAAGAAGTTCCTGGCTCCAGATTTCAGACTGGCCCATCTCTGGCTATTGTGGCCATATGGGGAGTGAACCAGCAGATGAAAGGCCTCTCTCTTGCTCTCTCTCTACACCTATGCCTCTCTGTAACTAAGCCTTTCAAATAAATAAATAAATAAATCTATAAAAAAAAAACTATACATGGATTCCAGAAAGTTTTTTGTGTGAAAATATGCTCTTAGTGACTTGTTATACCAGCATCTAAGCATGGCTAGTTTGAGGCTCTTGGAAAGATTAAACATTGGTTTCCAGAGAGCCCTGTCAGAGTAATGGCATTCTGTAAAAAGTCAAGCAAGAACAAACCTCAAATTGATAGGGAGGCTTGGGTGGAAGGATGATGAAATCACTGGTGCCTTACGGGATGCGTATGGGAATAACGCCCCAAAGAACTCTGCAGTTTATAAACGGATACCTCATTTGAAGAAGAGACAAGATGATGCAGGAGATGAAGCCACATGGGAGACCTAGAAGTTCCTGGCTCCTGGCTTCATCCTGTCCCAGAGTTGGCTTCATCCTGTCCCAGAGTTGGCTGTTGTGGCCATTTGGGGAGTGAACCAGCAGAGGGAAGATCTCTATCTCTCCCTTTCTCTCTCTGTAACTCTGCCTTTCAAACAAATAAATAAATCTTTACAAAAAGAAGAAGAGTTTTGTTGGTTTCACACTTCAAATAACAGGAGAGGAATGTAGCAAGCTATGTTTATTTTTCCTATAAAGAACCATCATTGCACCTTTTAGGTTTGGTTTGGTCCAGATGTTGCTGTACCTATTCCCATAGGCAATGCCCAGATAGTGAGGAATACATAGAGCTTAAAATAAGAAAGGAAGCACCTAGAACGAAAGATCATGGATTCAAACACAGATAACAGCAATACAATAACAATAATCCACTTTATCTAAAGGAAGCTTGAAAACTTTTCATCAATAATTTGTGGAGAAGAAAAATGGTGGCTGGTATTTACAGTATTATTAATATATTCCTTGATGATGGAGTATACACCAGGAATCTACTGTTGGATGACCTCACCAAAGCTATTTAATTTCTTCAAATCTCCATTTTATCATCTGTCAGAGTCAGATATTCTATAAGGTTTTTATTTTCTCCCAAATCCTATTATTATTTTAGAGTCTCTTCCTCACTAAATGTCAATTTACCTAGCATTTACATGCTTCTAAATTGCCTGAACAAAATGAAGTGACTTTAGATGTAAACTCAGGCAGTGCTGTGGCATAGTGGATAAAGCCACTACCTGCAGTGCCGGCATCCTGTATGGGCAACAGTTCAAGTCCCAGCTGCTCCACTTCTGATCCAGCTCCCTGCTATGATCGGGAAAGCAGCAGAAAATGGCACAAGTCCTTGGGCCCCTGCACCCACGTGGGAGACCTGGAGGAGGCTCCTGGCTCCTGGCTTCTGATCAGGGCAGCTCTGGCTGTTGTGGTCAACTGAGGAGTGAACCAACAGATGGAAGACCTCTCTTTCTCTCTCGCTGCCTTTCAAATAAATAAATAAATCTTAAAAAAAGAAGCAACTCATTGAAATTTTTCCAAAATCAATGGCAAGTTGGCCTCTTCATTAAATGTGAGAAATCAGTTGGGGGGAAATGGACTAAGGACTGGAACAGACATCTCTGCAAGGAGACATTCAAATGACGAATAGCTACACAAAAAAATGCTCAGCAGCACTAATCACCAGGAAAATGCAAATCAAAACCACATCCAGATATCGCCTCATGTCTGACACACTGGAAAAAAATTAACCAGCATTGGTGACAATATGAAAAAAACTGAAACCCTTGTACCTGGTTCACAGGAATATAAAATGGTACAGCCACTATGGAAAATTATATGGAGGCCCCCTAAAAAAATTAAAAGTAGAACCACCATATCAACCAGCCATCCTACTTCTGGGTATTTTTCTTTTTTCTTTTCTTTTTTTTTTTTTTTTTTTTTTTTTGACAGGCAGAGTGGACAGTGTGAGAGAGAGAGAGAGAGACAGAGAGAAAGGTCTTCCTTTGCCATTGGTTCACCCTCCAATGGCCGCTGCAGCCAGTGCACCGCACTGATCCAAAGCCAGGAGCCAGGTGCTTCTCCTGGTCTCCCATGGGGTGCAGGGCCCAAGCACTTGGGCCATCCTCCACTGCACTCCCAGGCCACAGCAGAGAGCTGGCCTGGAAGAGAGGCAACCGGGACAGAATCCGGCGCCCCGACCGGGACTAGAACCCAGTGTGACGGCACCACAGGCGGAGGATTAGCCTATTGAGCCGTGGCGCCAGGCCTGGGTATTTATCTTAAAAAGCTAGAAATCAATTAAGTTTGAGGGTCTTAAAGAGATGCCTGCATTCCTGTTCATGGCAGCAGTATTTGTAATAGCTAGGATGTGGAAACCACCTGAATTTCCATATATAGATGAATAGACACAGAAAATGTAGTATATACATATATACAGTACAGCTTTTAAAAAAAGAAGAAAATTCTAAACACAGAACAACATGGGTAAACCTTGTGGACACTGAAGCTAAGTGCAGTAAGTCATCACAAAAGGAAAAATGCTACATGCTTCCACTTACATGATCTATCTAAGTCAGTCCAAGTCAAAGAATTAAAGAGTAGAATGCTAGTTAGCAGAGCAGGAAAAAAGGAATTACTAATCTATGGCTATTACAGCACCAAGTCTGACTCAAGCAAGAAGATTAAATCCTAGAGATTTTTCTCTACAACACAGTATACCAGGGGCCGGCGCTGTGGCACAGTGGATTAACACCCTGGCCTGAAGCGCTGACATCCCATATGGAAACTGATTTGAGTCCCAGCTGCTCCACCTCCCATCCAGCTCTCTGCTATGGCCTGGGATAGCAGTGGAAGATGGCCCAAGTCCTTTTATCCCTGCACCTGTGTGGGAGACCAGAAGAAGCTCCTGGCTTTGGATTGGCACAGCTCCAGCTATTGGGACAAATTGGGGAGTGAACCAGCGGATGGAAGACCTCTCTGTCTCCTTTCTCTCTCTCTCTTTCTCACTCTCTCTCTCTCTCTTTCTCTCTCTCTCTCTGCCTAGCTGTAGCTCTTTCAAATAAACAATTTGTTTATTCATTTACCTATTGATGGGCTGCTTCTGATCCAGCTCTCTGCTATGGCCTAGGAAAGCAGTAGAAGATGGCCCAAGTCCTTGGGCCCCTGCACCCACATGGGAGACCCAGAAGAAACTCCTGGCTCCTGGCTCCTGGCTTCTGGCTTTGGATGGCAGCTCCGGCCATTGCAGCCATCTAGGGAGTGAACCATCAGACAGAAGACCTCTCTCTCTCTCTGCCTCTCCTCTCTCTGTGTAACTCTGACTTTCAAATAAATAAATAAATCTTTTAAAAAATAAAAATAAACCTCTATCCCACAAATAAAGTAAAAAATATATTTAAAAAATACAGTATACCAGTACCCCTGTACCTGCTGGGGATCTGTTCCAGGACCCCCACAGGATGCCTGACACCACAAGTCATACTAAGCCGTGTATACTATGTATTTTCCTATACTTTATCTATGGTAAAGTTTAATTTATGAATCAGGTATAGTAAAAGATTAATGATAATAATAAATAAAAAATATATAACAGTATATTATAATAATAAAGTTGTGTAAATGTTGTCTCTCAAAATACATTTTTTTTCTGGAATTTTCCATTTGGTATTTTAAGACAGAGACTGAAACTGAAGAAGGTAAAATCACAGGTAATGGGGGACTACTAGACCTCTCTTCAACAGTTATAAACTTTTTTAAAAAGCATTTATTTAATGAATGCAAATTTCATAGGTACAACTTTAGGAAAACAGTGGTTCTTAGCCTCATACCCACCCTCTCACCCCTACTCCCCTCCCACCTCCTACTCCCTCTCCCATCCCATTCTTCATTAAAATTCATTTTTATTTTTTTTAAAATAAGATTCATTTTTAATTAACAGTAATAAACTTGAAAACTTGTTGAGAGTATATCTCATGTAAAATATTCTAATTAAAATTTTTTAAATATTTCATTATTTATTTGAAAGGCAGAGTTACAGAGAGATGGAGTGAGATATTTCATCTGCTGGTTCACTCCCCAAATGGTTGCAACCACTGGGGCTGGGCCAGGCTGAAGCCAGGAGCTTCATCCAGGTCACCCACATGGGTGCAGGGGTCTAAGGACTTGGCCCCTCCTCTGCTGCTTTTCCAGGTGTATTAGCAGGTAGCTGGATCATAAGTGGAGCAGCTGGGACTTGAACCAACATGCATATGGGATGCTAGCATTGAAGGCTGCAGCTTAACCCACTGCAACACAGTACCAGCCCTGCTAATTATAGTTTTAAAAGAGATCAAGAGAATTAATGTAGTACAACCCATTTCAAGAGAACGAGAAGGCCCTCTGGACGGGCTGTTGGCTGATTCTTCCATGTGAGGAAACTGCTGCCCAGACAGTGCAGGGAATCTCAGGATGGGCAGTTACTAGCCAGACTGGCTTTCCCCAGAGCTCTACTCAGGCCTTGGATACACAGGTCAGCAGACTACAGGTTGTTACCCAGAAATACCTATAGTCAGCTGCCTACATTCACCCTAAGCCCCATGTGGGAATCTACATCACGATGATTTAGTAAAAACACAGGGATAACAAGGGACAACATTTTTTATCTCTAAAAAAATTCTAAAACTTTCATATGAGAAACCTATGTTTTCTAATTCTAGGCCAAAAAAAAATACACTTCTAGATTTCATTACCCTTTAATTTGGTCTGGGTGTTTGCATTTTTTTGTCATCTCCTACAGGAATTTAATTGTTCAGATATTTTTCTTTTTAAAAAAATTTTTTATTTATATTAAAGACAGAGTTACAGAGAGAGAGGAAGAGAGACAGAGACCAAGAGTGAGAGAAAGATCTTTCATATGCTGATTCACACTTCAAATGGCCATAATGGCCATGGCTGAGTCAGGCCAAAGCCAGGGACCAGGAGCTTCTTCTGGGTCTTCCACATGGGTGCATGGGCCTAAGAACTTGGGCTATCTTCTGCTGCTTTCCTAGGCACATTAGCAGCAAGCTGGATCAGAAGTGGAGCAGTCAGGGCTCAAACTGTTGCCCATATGGGATGCTGGCATCCCAGGTTGAAGCTGAACCTGATATACCACAGTGCCAGCCACAGGGATCAGGTACTCTCAAACAGCCACAATCTCAACATATAATATAAGACACACTTTAATAGGGGGGAAAAGCCTGTTAGAGTCTTTTTTCCGTTAAACAGGTTTAACATCTTTGGAAAATTACAGAGAGATGCTCACATGACCCTTAACGATTCTGCTATTTACTAGGGCCACAGGTCTGCAACAAGTTCATTTGTGGATCAAAAAAAAAGGGGGGGGGGAATGGCTTCCAAGTAGTGAAATTATACAAAGCCAGTTCTTATTTTTAAAGAATGAACAAATCTGATAAATAGGCAAGTAAACTCTGGTAAGTGAACTTGTATAAAGTGTGTGTTTTGTGCTAGTTGCAATTCTGAAGTTCATGAATATGCAAAAACACATGAACTTCATAGTTCCTGATAAGAATATGGGGAAATTACACTACTTTATATTTTTAAACATGTTTAAAAATTTTCATACTAATGATACATTAATGATACATCGATTCCAATATTGTATGACTACAAGAAAAGTAGTATGCAGGATATTTATCTGTAATATATAATTAACATATTATATAACTATGTAACACAGATAGTTATATGCCTACCTATAAGTGGTAGGGCCGGGACACAGATATGGTGATTTGGGCTAAAGATAACATTGAAAGAAGGCTCATTCTGGGACAAACATAAAGTAATCTGGTGATCTCTTCCCAAGTGGATACAACTAAATTATAGCACTCTTAACTCCACCTACTTTATTAAGTGAATTAGAAATAGCTCCAAGCAGGTCTTACCCTAAATATTAAGCCACAGAAGTCCAAATGAGTTTCTGATTCTAATTATTTATTTTTAAATTTTTAATTAGTTTATTTTATTTCAGAAGTAGGGAGAAAGGGAGAAAAAGAGAGTCAGAGAGGTCCTAATCTGCTGGTTCATTCTTTAGATGTCCACAACAGTGAGGACTGGGCCAGGCCAAAGACGTGACTGAGCCAGCAACAAAATCTGGGTCTGCCACAAGGGTGGCAGTGACCGAAGGACTTACGGCAGCACTGGCTGCTTCCCAGGGTACGCAGCAGGGAGCTGGAGCCAGGAAGGAAACCAGGAAAGCCCAAGGAGAACCTCGATTTCCAGGCCAAACACCAGACCCCAGCCCCTCATTTCAGAGACATCAACTAAGAATGAAGAAGGAAAAGACAGAAGGAGACAGGAGAAGAGACAAGAGAGATGAGAAGAAAGAACCATGCTCCAATCGACAGTTAGAGACGGAAGAGACTTCCCTGACACCAGCATCTGCACACTCATTTCCAGCCAAATGTCCCAGGAAGGCTTTCTGACAGGAGCTTTGTTATGTCCCCAGAATCTGAAGAACAGTGGAATGAGTCTTTGTGATCTACTTGAGTCCTGCTGAGAAAACAATGTACCTGTGAGACTACAGATGCCACCTGTCACTCCAGCCTGTGCTAATGACAGGCAAACGTGTTTGGCTATTTGAGTTTTTCTAGGGGAATGACATTCCAGGTTTTGATTCATCCACTCTGTCCGCATGAAAAGCACCAAGGCTACCTGACAAACGGCTGTACCTAAATGAAATAGACACACTGAAAATTAATAATGACATGGAAATACTTGAGTTTTTCTGTAAAGAAAAAAGGGGAAAAAATCAAAACTGACCCATTTGCCATTTCTATCCATAATGCTATGTAGTGAATACTGTTAATGTATCATTATTTAGGCCCACCCAAATAAACAGATACTTGGAATTTTCCACTGGTCAAAGTCTAGAAAGCTTCAGTATGCAGGATGAATATTCTCATGATCTAACATACAGCATGCTGACTGAAGTTAATAATACCCTATTATATACTAGAAATTTGATAAGAGTAGATCTTAAATCTTCTCATACAACACACACACACACACACACAATAACTACTGAAGTGATGGATATATTAATGAGCTTGCTGTGGTAACCGTTTTACAATGGATACGTAGATCAAAACATGTTGTACACTTTAAATACATACAATTTCTGTTTGCCAATTATACTTCAATTAACATGGGCAAAAATAAAGATAAGTGGCTTATCCCTTTTACATTTTAAAATGAAATGATCCTATTTGTCTAAAAAAAAAGACTTCTTTGTTTAAAATATTCAGCTTACAAAAATTAATGTAACCCAACTTTTCAGGAATAGATTTGCCAGATGTACTATATTTCTATGTTATAAATTATAAGCTGACTTTAGTGTGACTGTATATGCAAATTGCTTCTGCACATGTCTCTTTACATAGCAATTCTTAAACTCACTTCAGCCAGCAGTTAACTATGTAAGTAAATGGGGAATTTTTGAAGAAAATCTGATCTTTGCAGATGGACAAGAGGTTTAAAACCTCACTTTTTATGACTGTGTTACTCAAAATTTATCAACAGGCTCATGTTAGTAATAGAACAGCATTGGAGGGACTGTCTGCTGTTGTGGCTACTTGTCAGTAGAACAGTCACTTCTGTTCAAATGATAGTAATGAAAGCTACCATTTATTCAGTAGTGCTCTTAGTTAAGGGGAAACATACAACATCTCATACTACATTAAGTCTATGCTATTGACAATATTCTGACAATTGTGGAAACTGAAGCAGAGATTATATTATTTTCCCAAGGTCATGCAGCAGTGAACAGTGGGGCAGGGGTAGTTTACTTCCAGAATTATTTTTAAAAAGATTTATTTATTTATTTACTTGAAAGGCAGAGTTACAGAGAGCGGGAGATACAGAGAGAAAGAGATCTTCAATCTGCTGATTCACTCCCAAAAGCCAGAAGCCTGAAACTCCACCCAGGTCTGCCGCATGGGTTCAGGCTCCAGTGATTTGGGGCATCTTCTGCTGCTTTCCCCAGGACCAGCAGCAGGGAGCTGGATCTGAAGTGGAGCAGCTGGGGGTCCAGCTGGAGCCCATATGGGATGCTGGTGTTGCAGGTTGCAGCATAACTCACGGTGCCACAACAGCGGGCCTCCAGTATTACTTTTTAAAAAACACATCATCTGTCACTATCTACCTCTACCTATTGACGTGAATGAAGATTCCTCAACTTTTCACTTCTTCAGTCTTTTAACTGAACCTTTCAGATTTATATCTTATAGTTCAATACTTCTCCACACAAATGCTGGTCTTATCAAATTGGGACTGGCCACTCCCCCATATGTCCTAACCTTTGCTTCACAATGTTACCAATACCATTTCCCACAGTGTAAAAACGTGATCATGTATTCAAAGCACAGTGTAAATAAACACTATTTTAAAATATAAATATAGATAGATAGATGATTTTATAAAGGTAAATATTTTCTGATCAATAATTATGTGACAAGAACTATTGATTTACATAAATATACCATGAATGCAATTGTGTATAATAACATCTGCAAGAATACTTAATACAAAATAACCTAAGGAAACCATGTGTTAGAGGGGTTAAGTATGGTGCCAGCTATCTACAGGGCAGGCATCCCATATGGGCTCCAGTTCGTGTCTCTGCTGCTCCACCTCCAAGCCAGCTTCCTGCTAATGTACCTAGGAAAGCACTGGAAGATGGCCCAAGTGCACCCACGTGGAAGACCCAGAAGAATCTCCTGGCTCCTGGCTTGGGACCTGCCCAGCTCTGACCATTACGGCCATTTGGGGAATGAATCAGCAGATGGAAGATCCCTCTCTTTCTCCCTGCCTCTGCCGCTCTGTAACTCTGCCTTTCAAATACATAAATAGATCTTTTTTAAAAAAGGGGGGTGGGGAGGAGACAGAGAGAAAGAGAGAGATAAAAACAGAGGTTAAGTATGTTGTCCAAAACAACCCATCTAGTTAAGTGATAATTACAACCGAAACTCAAGTTTGCTTGACTCTAAGGAGCAAGATTTCATCCATACAATCTAGGTTGTGTCTATTTCCAAGTTTAATTTGCATTATAGTTAATGCAGAGTCACTTTGAATTTTCCTATTAAGCTGTATATTACTTGCATGATGGTTAGACTTTGCACCTGTGTAACACAGTTCTGGACACAGTAATAGCGAAAGTAAAGTAAGTTAACACAGCGAATTTCAAAGTACAATGTCAGTCATTTGACTTTTGGGCTACCCTGGATGGAGCCTACCTCCCTCTCCACACTGCCTCCAAGCACCACCTCTGTTAAAATGTGCATTATCTTTGCAGATGAGTAGGTTAACACAGAAACAGACAATTGCAAGAAGAGTTAGTGTATTGCAGGTCTTCTTGTGTACAGCTCTGCCAGAAATAACCCAAGGTGGAAATGGCCTGCAACTCCTCACCTTGTACTGATATGGTGGGAAGCACTATGGTTTGTGGAATATGTTGAAATTAACCACCAGCGCAGGCTTCTCAGGGATTATAAAGCTTCCACACTCTGTAAAATTCAGTAAAAAATGAGAAAAAGAGACTGTCTCCTATGAGATTTCTTGTATTCCCCGTTAGAATGCCGACAGCCAGTGTCTGAGAACTACCTATACAAATTAATGGAAGTTATTTAAACATATCAGAGCCAGCAGACATTAATAAATCTGGTTTTGGTTCTAAAACTGGACAAAGACTTGAATCAGCAAAATGTGAAACCACTTCTAATTTTATCTGACCCATTTGCTTACCTGCTGCTGCTTCTGAGAGCATCAGTGCCTGTGGTGTCATAGAGACTATGATATATGGAACAAACACCGGACTCAAAGCCAGCACACAAGGGTTCAAGGTCAGGTCAAATTCTGTCCCTTAAAAGCAGAGTAATTTTGAGAAAATTACATACTTCCTGCAAGCCTCATTTTCATTTCTAAAAACAGTCATAGCCTGACCTTTTTGTCAATATAAAAAAAAAATACTTGACAATTTGCAAGGTCTACAACATAAAATGTGTTAATTAATCATTTTGAGGCAAAATCATAGCTAACAAATTTGATTTAAAAATTTTTTTATAATAAGGAAGAATAGGATTTTTCTTTCTCTGCTTGCTCCATTCCTTTCTACCGTAATTACTTATTTATAAATATTTACTGAATGCCTAATCGGGGCCAGACACTGCCGGGAATACAGTGGCAAACTACGCTTCTCTTGTGGAAAGGGGAGGCAGAGGAGATAATCAATGAATGTGTAAATAAACAAATGAATCATTTTGGAGGATGAGAAGGGCTATGAAGAAAAATGATGACGATTATAAAAGAGCTTTCTGAGATGATAACACAGGGGCTGTGATTTGAATAATCTCAAGGAGCCGCTGATACAGAAAGGGGGGGAAAAGAAAAATACAATGAGCACAGAATTCCAAAAAGAATAGCATCTGCAAGTCCCCAAGACCAAAGTGGTCCTGGCAGGTTCAAGAAACCAAAATGAGGCCCTGATGGTAGCAACCTAAGAAGTGAAGAGGAGGAGGGTGTTAAAGCAAGTTGGGCAGGGAACAGGTACCAGAAGAGTGTCGGAGGCTGTGATAAAGAACTAGAATTTGATTCTAGTGGGTGTGGGAAGCCATTGGATATTTTCAAGGAGAGGGACGATCTGATTGCATGGTCAGGGGCTTCACTAAGGCCAGGTAGAGAGGCAAAAGTTTTGTTAACACTGAGGCTCTGATGTTTTGTTATGAGAGGCTGGAAACTTAGCTTTACAAAAGTCCTTTCCCAGGAGATAGCAACAGGCATCCTATTCTCAACATGTCCAATCTTTCTCCTCTCACAGACCTTCTTTTACGGATGCTTTTTAAATGTTTCGCATTTTCAGAACAAAACCCTAAAAAGAATACTTGTCCAATTCATCAGCAAACCACGGGGGCCCTTTTCTTCCAGTCTTCATTACCAAGCCCATGTTGACTGGAATGGCATCCCAACTGGTACTAACTGGTCTCCTTGCTATCTCCTTGCTTCCAGCCTTGCTAATTTTTAGACAATTTTCAACACAAACCAAAGGAGCCTGTTAAAATACTAGATGGTGCTACTTCTCTGCCAAAAACCTGCCACCATTCCCCTGTCTCAACATCAGCATCAAAGTCCTCAGGATGTCCTGTAAGACTTGATGTTGTCTAGCCCACCAACCTCTCTGCCACATTGCTTGCTGGCTTGCTCTGCCTGCACTGGACTTCTTGCTGTTCCTTGTACGCTGATGCCTATTGCCACTAATTCTTCTGTGCAAAATGCATTCTCTAGATAGCCATAGGTGTTTTCTCTTGCCTCTTTTAAGACTTAGCTAAATTCTATCTTCTTACTGAGATCATCCTCAGTTACACTCTCTATAATGGCACCACTATCCCAACCCTCCCTTTCTCATGTGTGCTTCCTCACAGCACTTACCACCCTCTATCATACTGTGTACTGTATTCATTTATCTTGCCCATTGTTGAGTTCCTCAAACTTGAGTGTGAGCTCCACGAAGGCAAGATCATCCGCCTGTTTCACTCACTGCTGTATTCCCTGGGCCACACAACAGGGACGCAATAAATGTTTGTGACATGAATGAAGACTCTGAGATTCAGAAGCCACAAGAGTCAGAAGAGTCACTAAGATCATTGTCACGAAGCCATGGAAATGGCCCAGGCCCTGTTCATCAATTGTGGCTTCTGGAGTAGGAGAAGTGGACATAAAGGAATGTGAAAAAATTATACAGAGAGTGAGAGGAAGTCAAGAGAGAAAACACACTCTTGGGTATCCATTTTTTTTTTTTAAACTTTTATTTAATGCATATAAATTTCCAAAGTACGACTTATGGATTACAATGGCTTTCCCCCCATACCGTCCCTCCCACCCACAACCCTCCCCTTTCCCACTCCCTCTCCCCTTCCATTCACATCAAGATTCATTTTCGATTATCTTAATATACAGAAGATCAGCTTAGTATACATTAAGTATGGATTTCAACAGTTTGCTCCCACACAGAAACATAAAGTGAAAAATAATAGATGATTTTTTTAAATGATGATGAAATCAGAGCAGACCTATTGTCATGTTTAATCCCAGTGAGAGTCAAGTTGGGAATTGATAATTTCTTTTTTTTTTTTTTTTTTTTTTTTTTTTTTTTTTTTTACAGAGGATCAGTTTAGTATGCATTAAGTAAGGATTTCAACAGTTTGCACCCCCATAGAAACACAAAGTGAAATATATTGTTTGAGTACTTGTTATAGCATTAAATCTCAATGTACAGCACATTAAGGACAGAGATCCTACATGAGGAGTAAGTGCACAGTGACTCCTGTTGTTGACTTTACCAATTGACACTCCTGTCTATGGCATCAGTAATCTCCCTATGCTCCAGTCATGAGTTTCCAAGGCTATGGAAGCCCTCTGAGTTCTCCAACTCTTATCTTGTTTAGACAAGGTCATAGTCAAAGTGGAGGTTCTCTCCTCCCTTCAGAGAAAGGTACCTCCTTCTTTGATGGCCTGTTCTTTCCACTGGGATCTCACTCGCAGAGATCTTTTGCCAGAGTGTCTTGGCTTTCCATGCCTGAAATACTCTCATGAGCTTTTCAGCCAGCTCCGAATGCCTTTAGGGCTGATTCTGAGGCCAGAGTGCTATTTAGGACATCTGCCATTCTATGAGTCTGCTGAGTATCTCACTTCCCATGTTGGATCACTCTCCCCTTTATTTACTCCATCAGTTAGCGTTAGCAGGTACTAGACTTGTCTATGAGCTCCCTTTGACTCCCAGTCCCTTCACCATGACCAACTGTGAACTGAAACTGATCACCTGGAACAGTGAGATGGCATTGGTACATGCCACCTCGATGGGATTGAATTGGAATCCCCTGGTATGCTTCCAACTCCACCACTTGGGGCAAGTCAGCCTGAGCATGTCCCAAATTATACATCTCTTCCCTCTCCCATTCCCACCACCATGTTCAACAGGGATCACATTTCAGTTAATTTTCAACACTTAAGAATAACTGTGCATCAATTACAGATCTAAACCAGTCATATTAAGTAGAACAGATAAAAAAACTACTAAGAGGGATAATGTATTTAGTTGTTCATTAACAGTCAGGGCTATGCTGATCAAGCCACCATTTCCCATAGTGTCCACCTCACTCCAACAGGTTTCCCTCTTGGTGTTCAGTCAGTCGTCACCGATCAGGGAGAACATATGGTATTTGTCCCTTTGGGACTGGCTTAATTCACTCAGCATGATGTGTTCCAGATTCCTCCATTTTGTTGCAAATGACTGGATTTCGTTGTTTCTTACTGCAGTATAGTATTCTAAAGAGTACATATCCCATAATTTCTTTATCCAGTCTATCGTTGATGGGCATTTAGGTTGGTTCCAGGTCTTAGCTATTGTGAATTGAGCTGCAATAAACATTAGGGTGCAGACCTCTTTTTTGTTTGCCAATTTAAATTCCTTTGGGTAAATTCCAAGGAGTGCGATGGCTGGGTCGAATGGTAGGGTTATCTTCAGGTTTCTGAGGAATCTCCAGACTGACTTCCATAGTGGCTTGACCAGTTTGCATTCCCACCAACAGTGGGTTAGTGTCCCTTTTTCCCCACATCCTCGCCAGCATCTGTTGTTGGTAGATTTCTGAATGTGAGCCATTCTAACCGGGGTGAGGTGAAACCTCATTGTGGTTTTGATTTGCATTTCCCTGATTGCCAATGACCTTGAACATTTTTTCATGTGCCTGTTGGCCATTTGGATTTCCTCTTTTGAAAAATGTCTATTGAGGTCCTTGGCCCATCTCTTAAGTGGGTTGTTGGTTTTGTTTTTGTGGAGTTTCTTGATCTCTTTGTAGATTCTGGTTATTAACCCTTTGTCTGTTGCATAGTTTGCAAATATTTTTTCCCATTCTGTCGGTTGTCTTTTCACTCTCCTGACTGTTTCTTTTGCAGTACAGAAACTTCTCAATTTGATGCAATCCCAATAGTTGATTTTGGCTTTGACTGCCTGTGCCTCCCGGGTCTTTTCCAGAAATTCTTTGCCTGTGCCAATATCTTGAAGGGTTTCTCCAATGTTCTCTAGTAACTTGATGGTGTCAGGTCGTAGATTTAGGTCTTTAATCCATGTGGAGTGGATTTTTGTGTAAGGTGTAAGGTCACACTCTTGGGTATCCATTAATGACAACACTGACTTGGTAAGAAAATATAGACATAGTCTGCAACATCATCTAGGCTTTATGTGTGCTAACAAGGAGTAAGGTTGGATTGTTTTTATTGGCTTGTTTACTTTCCTGTTAAGGCACCATAGAAAAATCACCCTGTCAGTGGGCATTCAGTTTAGAAGTTACAAGACTACTTGGGATCCCTATTTACCATTTTGGAATAACTAGATCTGAGACACAGTTCTGTTCTCAATACCAACTTCCAGTAAATGCATTCTCTGGGAGGCAGCAGGTGATGGCACAAGTGCCTGGGTCCCTGCTACCCATCAGGAGACTTGGATTGAGTCTCCAGCTCCTAGTTTCAGCCAGGCCCAGTCCCAGCCTTCATAGGCATTTGGGAAGTAAAAAACAGGATGGGAGCTCTCCCTGTCTCTCTGCCTTTCACATAAATGAAACAAACAGGTAATTTAAAAAATACCCTCTAAGCAGGGTAATAATAATGATTCACATGATAATGACAAACAGAACGTAGTGAAAACTACCCCATTTACTACTGATACCTAAGTATCTCTCAACCAGCTTAAAACAGCCATTTTTACCATAGTCATTGCTCTCTGGGTTGAAAGTTTAGATGGCACAGTGGGAATAGTTCACCTGTGCTGTATCACGCCACCAGCTTTAATTTCTGGGAACAAAATCATTTAACAACCTCTTAACTCACACTATGGAGAGCTTGTTTTCTGGGACTTCAACTGAAATTGCCGATTGAGCCTCCACGTGGCTTCTCTGGGTGTCTGGGCTTCCTCAAGCTGATCAGAGTTCATGAGAGTCAGAGGCCCAAGAGGAAGTGTTCTATCAAACAAGCTAGAGGATTCAGGGCCTTTCACGACCCAATCTCGAAACTCACAGATCATCATTTCCATCACACCCTGCGGTCAGAGGAGTCACGGTCACAAAGAAGCCTTAAGTCTTCCTTTGGATATCAGGGTCACAAAGCAGAAGAGCATGGCTTAAGGGGCACAGCTGCAATTGTATTTGAGAAATATAATTTCACAGAAAGTATGATAAGCACTTTACATAGTAGCCTAATTTAATTCTCACAAGATCCCTGGAAGATAAAATTATCTCACGTTTAGACTGAAAGGAGGATGCTCTGGTTTCTCTTCAGATCATCTAAAATTTTTCACCTTTACAGTGAGAGAAGAATGAATTTCAGAAAATCTAAGTGATTTCATCAAGATCACATTGTTGACATGAAGCACTGCTGAGAGCCAAACCAAGGTATAACTGACTGCGGAGTACGCGGTCTTCCTAACAAATCTGGTCCATGAAAAGAGCAGGAAATACTAAATAGGCTCAATAGAGAACACGATGTAGGAGTCGGGAGAATGAGACACAAATCAAAAGGCTTGAAATGGAGAAACAGGTAGAAAATGGAAAAGAAAAAGAAAAACAATAAAGGCTATGGCATTATGGTACCAGGTCAGTGATCAGTTACCTGCTAGTGATTTGATTTGTTTTATTTGAGGGAACAGACAATTGTAGGATAGACAATATCTGACAATCAATTTTTAGGTTAACACAAAATAAGTTTTTTAAACTTTAACTAAAAACTCACAAACCACCAAATTTTTATATTGTTCACTTTATTAGATTTTCAATATTTTGAAAGCAGGAATTTGTTAGGGTATTCTCAATATTTTGTTCCTTCAATGAAACCTGAGTGGATGTAGCTCAAAGCCAGATTTGGCTTGTTTTTATCCTAATGGGTTTTGCAAAACAGCCATCATTTATTCATTGAGCAAATGGACATTTTCTGATGGTTGTTAAGTGCTACCTGGAATTAAATTCAGTATCTTTTTGATAATGTATCCCGGGAAGAAGTTCAGAAGTCCTTCTGTGCACTGAAACGTTCAGATCAAATGACTCTTCTCTGTGCACATGATGACTGAAAATGGAAGGCTGCACTAGCTGACGTGAAGCCTGAGGAAGAGCAGCGTCTGCCTGTAGCTCACCTCATCTCTGTGATACAGATCACCACTTCTTATACTGCCTCCCTTTCCACTGCAAGTGCTCCTGTGCCCTTTAGAATGGAGACCTGACCACGTTCCACACAGCCCAGCAGGGGCTGGGCCCTGCTTCTCTCTCTGTCCCATCTCAGGACCCAGTTCGTCTTTGCTCCCTGCCTTCCTGCCGTTCGGGACTCTTCAGGTCTTGGAACCTATCGTTCTTCTGTCACTTCCATCGGGACTTTTGCAGATGTTATTCTTTTGCTCAGCATAATCCTACTCCCTCTGTGTGTTGTACTGACATCCACACCGTACACTCCACAGCAAGATGTTTTCCTTGCTTCACAATGCCTCCCTTGACTTCCCAAGGAGACTAAACTCTCCATACCTCCACCCTAACTGCATACTCTTGTACTACCATTCAGACTTGCCACTTCACACTTACTACTTTTATTGATTGATTTCATCTTCCTGCTAAACTGTAAGCTTCTTGAGGGACAAAGACTGTCCATTTTCTTTTCAATTTGCAGCACCTGGCACAGGGACAAGTCTACTGACGATACACAGTAATTATTTGTGAATAAATAAATGGATAAATAAATATTAAAATACATGAGCCAAAAACAAATTACAAGGCAGGTTTCATGAAGTCTCAATCAACTTGTAACAGGATATCCACCCAGATCTAGATCCAAAACTTTTCTCAGATCCAGAACTTTCTAATTTTATCATACCAAAAGTTCACAATCTGATGACAAGCCAAAATAATACTAATACTACAACAATTCAAATGTGATTTTCAGCTTTTAAGAAGGTTTCACAGTCACCACTATATTTTATTTTATCCTCAAAACCACAATAGAAGATTTGTTACTGACTTCATCCTTACTGATGAAGAATTCGAAACTCAGTGTGACACAAAATTAAGGGTAAAGGGCTGGCTTCGTGGTGCAGTGGGTTAATCCATTGCCTGCGGCACCAGCATCACATATGGGCACTGGTTCTAGTCCCGGCAGTCCCTCTTCCAGTCCAGCTCTCTGCTATGGCTTGGGAAAGCAGTGGAAGACAGCCCAAGTCCTTGGGCCCCTGCACCCATGTGGGAAACCAGGAAGAAGTGCCTGGCTCCTGGCTTCAGATTGGCACAGCTCCGGCCGTTGCAGCCATTTGGGAGTGAACCAATGGATGGAAGACCTTTCTCTCTGTCTCTCCCTCTCACTGTCTGTAACTCTAACTCTCAAATAAAATAAAATCTTTTAAAAAAAAATTAAGGGTAAAATGCTTCCCATACCACAACTTCTGGAAGATCTGGCCAGGGAAAGTCAGGACCTGGAATTGAGGCTACTTTTGATGGCACATTGGAAAAGTAAAGGTACTTCTCCAACTGCAAGCAAAAATACACTATTTATTAAAGGCGTTATTTTGTTAAAATTGAGATATATTGCATCACATATCAAACTGATCAGAGAGTATATCCAGTATGGGAGTGTAAAAAATGAAAAGAGAATAGCGGATTAGGAAATGACACACTGTGCTAGGTCAGGGATAAACAGTAAGGGAAGAAATGTAGGAACTGCACTCTCAGGAGAATTGGGGGGAAACCTGCACTGGAGGTCCTACAAGAGGAAGAGGAATGCCATGGACCTGTGTGGAGGGCGCAGATGCTCGGTAAGACACAAACACAGCCACAGCAGCCAAGAGCCAGAGCAGGCAGCAGTTTGGAGATGGAGGTGAGGCCAGACTGCAGCAACCTGTGGTGACACAGCTGGAGGGAGAGCATGGCCTGAGTCTGGACTGGAGACCTGGGGAATGGCGGTAGCTAGTGGTTGCCTGTGGATCTAGTGGAAGTAGAGGGGGCACCTTTATCTCACTCCAACTTCCCCACAACAGCACCTGCTGCTCAGCTGAGAAAGGGCAGTCATCATTTTCAGGCTGAGCAGCAGCTACGGAAGCCTTATGCATGCACACAGCAACTGGCTGAGACTGGATGTCTTCTGGCGACAGTGGAAGGCAGGGAGCCTCGAAAATAACTCTTGTGTATCTATGTGATCTAGCAGGGGGAACAATCCATAGTCCCCACTGACTGAGCCTGGCTGGGAGGTGGCTGGGCAATCACATGGGATGGTGAGGCAGCTACAGCCTCCCAGGATCAAGACATCTAGGTGGAACTGTCTTGGGGAACATCTGTCTCTCTGCTGACTGGACGGGCTCGTGGGCCAGAGAAAAGCCACTGGACTGTGGGAGCCTTGTGTGCCGAGACTGTAGGGATTCAATGGTTACATGAGAAGATGCAGGGTGTAGCTGAGTATTGAGATCTACCACACCAAACTTGGGTGTTACCCTGGATAATCCTTCCACCCTGGAGCACTGAACAGAGTTCCCTGGCCACACCTACCACAAACCTCTTGGTATTACTGAAAGTGCAGACATTCCATTAAGCCACAGAGGTATAGCTCAAATATAACAGCTACCAGAGGAAAAATACAAAAATCAACTCCACAAATGCCTAAAAACAAATGCAGATGTTCAAGAATCAAGAATAAGGAAGACACCATGACACTCCCCCAAAGGAACACAACAATATTTCAATATTAGAATGTGAACATGAAGGGATTGAGGAGATGCTACAAACAGAATTCATAAAATTAATGATAGGATTATTCAAAAGCCATCAAAAACAAATCCATGAACTAAAGAAAATCATACATGACATAAATGAAAAATTTTCCTATATTTTTGTCTGTTCTACTTAATATGACTGGTTTAATTCTGTAATTATCACACAGTTATTCTTAAGTGTTGAAAATTAACTGAAAGGTGATCCCTGTTAAACATAAAAGTGGGAATAAGAGAGGGAAGAGATGTATAATTTGGGGCATGCTCGGGCTGACTTGCCCCAATTGGTAGAGTTGGAAACATACCAGGGTATTCCAGTTCAATCCCATCAAGGTGGCATGTGCCAATGCCATCTCACTATTCCAAGTGATCAATTTCAGTTCACAATTGATCATAATGAAAGGACTAAGAGTCAAAGGGAGCACATAAACAAGTCTAGTATCTGCTAACACTAACTGATAGAATAAATAAAGGGGAGAGTGATCCAACATGGGAAGTGAGATACTCAGCAGACTCATAGAATGGCGGATGTCCTAAATAGCACTCTGGCCTCAGAATCAGCCCTAAAGGCACTCGGATCTGGCTGAAAAGCCCATGAGAGTATTTCAGGCATGGAAAGCCAAGACACTCTGGCAAAAAGATCTCTGTGAGTGAGATCCCAGTGGAAAGAACAGGTCTTCAAAGAGGGAGGTGCCTTTCTCTGAAGGGAGGAGAGAACCTCCACTTTGACTATGACCTTGTCTAAACAAGATTAGAGTCGGAGAACTCAAGGGGCTTCCATAGCCTTGGAAACTCATGACTGGTGCATAGGGAGATTACTGATGCCATAAACAGGAGTGTCAATTTGTAAAGTCAACAACAGGAGTCACTGTGCACTTACTCCTCATGTAGGATCTCTGTCCTTAATGTGCTGTACACTGAGGCTTAATGCTATAACGAGTACTCAAACAGTATATTTCACTTTGTGTTTCTATGGGGGTGCAAACGATTGAAATCTTTACTTAATGTACACTAAACTGATCTTCTGTAAAAAAAAAAAAAAGAAATTATCAAAAAAAAAACTGATTAAAGAAAAATCAAAATAAAATATTAGAAATGAAGAATTTAATATAGCAAATAAAAAGTGTGGTAGAAAGCCTTAACAGCAAACTTGGCAAGGAAGGCAGAATATCCAAACTACAAGACAAATCTCTGGAAATCTTACAGTCAAAAAACAAAAAGCAGTGTTGGAGATTTATGGGCTAATGGGATACTATCAATTGACCCAACATACAGGTCTTAGGAGTTCCTGAAGGTGTGGAAAGACAGAATGGACTAGAAGGCCTATTTAGTGAAATAATTACAGAAAAGTTTCCCCAATTTGAAGAAAGAAGGGGACATCCAAGTCGAGGAAGCACATAGAACTCCTAACAGATATGAGCAGAAAAGATCTTCACCATGACACACTATAGTCAAACTTTCCACAGTAAAACAAAAAGAAAAGATTCTAAAATATGCATGAGGAAAAACACCAGATTACTTTCAGAGGATCTTCAATGAGACTCACAGCTTACTTGTCATCAGAAACCCTACAGGCTAGAAAGGAATTGCGAGATATAGTCCAAGTCTTAAAAGAAAAAAGCTTATAACCCAGAGTACTCTACCCTGCAAAGATCTCATTTATGAATGAAGGTGAAATAAATACCTTCCATAAAAAAGAAAAATTAAAAGAATTTGTCACTCATCCATGCCTTACAAAAGATGCTTAAGGATGTGCTACACACAGAAACACAGAAAGATAGCCATCATTATGCAAGAATGTGAAGTCAGAAAATGCCTTAAAGTACAAAAGAAATCCAAAATTAACAATAAGAATACTTATGGAAAAATGGCAGGGCCACGTTGTTACTTATCAAAAGTCACCTTGAATTTAAATAGCCTCAACTGTCCAGTTAAAAAATACAGACTAGATGAATGGATTAAAAAACAACACCCATCCATTTGCTATCTACAAGAAACAATCTCACCAACAATGATATATGCAGACTGAAAGTGTAAGGATGGAAAAAGATATGCCATACTAATGAAAGCAAAAAAGGGCAGATGTTGCCATCCTAATATCAGACAAAATAGACTTTAACATAAATTCTCTTAAAAGAGATGAAGAAGGGTACTATGCAATGGTTAAGAGATCAATTCAACAGGAAGATGTGACTATAATAAATATATATGTACCCAATAATGCTAATGGACCTAAAGGGAGACATAGAATCCAATAAAACAGTAACAGGAGTCTTCAATACCACACTTACAGCAACGGACAGATCAACCAGACGGAAAATCACCAAGAAAACAACAGAATTGATTGACAGTATAGATCAAATGGATCTACCTTCTCT
This sequence comes from Oryctolagus cuniculus, assembly GCF_964237555.1. Taxonomy (NCBI): domain Eukaryota; kingdom Metazoa; phylum Chordata; class Mammalia; order Lagomorpha; family Leporidae; genus Oryctolagus; species Oryctolagus cuniculus. Next base: position 31,716,500 of record NC_091437.1, on the reverse strand, counting down.
AAGAAGGACCATATGCTATGTCATAAAACAAGTCTCAGGAAATTCAAAAAAATAGAAATTATACCATGCATCTTTTCTTACCACAGTGGAATAAAGCTGGAAATCTATAACTCAAGAATCTCTAGGTCATATGTAAACACATGGATATAAACAACATGGTCCTGAATGACCAGTGAGTCATAGGAGAAATAAAAACATTTCTGGGAACATATGAAGATGACAATTTATCATATCAAAACTTAGGGGATACAGCTAAAGCAGTGGTAAGAAGGAAATTTACAGCAAATGGTGGCTGCATGAAGAAATTAGAAAGGTACCAAATGAATGAGTTATCAATGCATCTCAATGACCTAGAGAAACAACAACAAACCAAATCCCAAATTAGTTGAGGAAATAATTAAAATTAGAAAAAAAAACTGAAACCAAAAATTAATACAAAAGATCAGTGAAATAAAAAATTCTTTTTATTTTTTTGAAAAAATAAACACAATTGATACACTATTGGCTTAACTAACCAAAAAAAAAAAAAGAGGGAGAAGAGCCAAATCAATAAAATCATAGATGAGAAAGGAAATTTAACAGATACTGCAGAACTAAAAAGAATCATGAGAAATTATTACAAAGAGTTGTATGCCAATAAAAAAGGAAACCTAGAAGAAATGGAGAGATTCCTAGACACATAGAATCTTCCAAATTAGAGTCATGAAGACATAGAAAACCTAAACAGAAAAATAACCAAGACAGAAAATGAATCAATAATAAAGACCCCGCACCCACCCAACATAGAAAAGCACAGATCTGGACAATTTCACTGCTGAATTCTACCAGACATTTAAAGAACTAATTCCAATTTTTCTTAAGCTATTCAAAACAATTGAAATGGAGGTAATCCTCCCAAATTCCTTCTATGAAGCCTTCTTCACCTTAATTCCTAAGCTAGAAAAAGATTCAACAGAAAAAGCTAACTATAGACAAATATCCCTGATTAACATAGATAAAAAAGCCCCAACAAAATATTAGCTAATCAAATCCAAAAACACAGAAAGATCATTCACCCAGTCCAAGTGGGATTTATCCCTGGTATGCAGGGATGGTTCAACATTTGCAAATCAATGTGATACATCACATTAACAAACTGAAGAACAAATCTGTATGGTTGTCTCAATAGATGCAGAGAAAGCATTTGATAAAATACAACATCCTTGCATTATGAAAACCTTCAGCCAACTGGTTATAGAAGGAACATTCCTCAATACAATCAAGGCAATTTATGACAAACTGACAGCCAACATCCTATTGAATGGGGAAAAACTGGAAGTATTCCACCTAAGATCCAGAACCAGACAAGGATGGCTACTATCACTATTACTATTCAATATAGTCCTGGAAGTCTTAGCCAGAGCCCTTAGGCAAGAAAAAGAAATCAAAGGGATATAAATTGGAAAGGAAGAAATCAAACTATTTCTATTTGCAGATGACATGATTCTATATATATATATAGATGATCCAAAAGACTCCACTGATAGACTATTGGAACTCATAAAGGAATTTGGTAGTGCAGGATATAAAATAAACAAAGAAAAATCAGTAGCCTTTTTATACATAGACAATGCCCTGGCTGAGAAAGAACTTTTAAGATCAGTCCCATTCACCATAGCTCCAAAAAGAATTAAATACGTTGTAATAAATTTAACCAAGGATATCAAATATTTCTACAATGAAAACTATAAAACACTAAAGAAAGAATTAGAAAAAAACATTAAAAAATGGAAAAATCTTCTATGCTAATGGATTGGCAGAATCAACATCATTAAAATGTCCATTCTCACGAAAGCAATTACAGATTCAATGCAATCTCAATCAAAATACCAATGACATTCTTTGCAGATCTAGAAAAAAATGATGCTAAAATTCAAATGGAAACACAAGAGATGCCAGATAAGTATAGCAATTTTATATATAAAAAACAAAGCCAGAGGCATCCCAATACCTGATTTCAAGATATACAACAAGGCAGTTACAATCAAAGCAGCCTGATACTGGCACAAAAACAGACTTGCAGAAGCATGGAACAGAATACAAACTCAAGAAATCAATCCATGTATCTATAACCAACTTACCTTTGCAAAAGGGGCTAAAATTAATCCCTGGAGTGAGGACAGTCTCTTTAACAAATGGTGCTGGAGAAACTGGATCTCCATGTGCAGAAGTATCAAACTAGACCCTACCTTACACCTTACACAAAAATTTCACACAAAATGGATCAAATTACAATCATTACCATCAAATTATTAGAGAACACTGGGGAAACTCTGCAAGACATTGGCATAGGCAAAGAATTCTTGGAAAAGACCCCAGAAGCACAGTTAATCAAAGTCAAAATTTGGTATTATATCAAGCTGAGAAGCTTCTGTACTGCAAATGAAACACTCAGCCAAGTGCAGAAGCAACCAACAGAATGGGAAAAATATTTGCAAACTAGCAACACCCAGAATTTATAAAGAGCTCAAGAAATTCAATAACAATAAAACAAACAATCCAGTTAAGAAATGGGCAATGGACTTCAACAGAAATTTTTCAAGAGAGGAAATTTAAATGGCCAACAGACACTTGAGAAAATTCTCAGGATCAACAGCCATCAGGGAAATGCAAATCAAAAACCATCTCACTCCAATTAGAATAGCTCTCATACATAAATCAACAAATCACAAATGCTGGCGAGGATGTGGGGGAAAAAATGAAATCTACTGATCCTCAATGGAAGAGGCAAGGGCTGTAACAATCATCAAATCTTAAAATGTCTTTTTCACTCCAATACATCACATTTTAGGTACTCCATTAGTTACTGCAGATCAGGGAAAACATATGATATCTGTCTGTTTGGGACTGGCTTATTTCACTAAGTATAATGGTTTCAAGTTTGGTCCATCTTGCTGAAAGATAGGATTTCATTTCTGTTTTTTACAGATGAATAGTACTCCATAGTGTGTATATGCCATAATGTCTTTATCCAGTCAACAGTTGATGGACATCTGGGTTATTCCAGGCCTTAACTATTTTGAATTATACTACAGTGAACATAGGGGTATAGATAACTCTTTCATAGACTGCTTTCTTCTTGTGTGGGTAAATTCCCAAGAGTGAGATGGCTGGATCACATGGTAGGTCTATATTCAGATTTCTGAGGTTTTTCCATACTGTCTTCCACAATTGCTATACCAGTTTACATTCCCTTCAACAGGAGACCAGGGTTGTAGGGTTAACTATAAGATCATTAAGTGAACTGAAAACAGATCTTTGTAAAAATTAGGAGCCAGAATTTGAGATATAGGAGGAGGAAGGGTTGGAGTGTGGGTGGGAGAGGGGGTGTGAGGGGAAGTGTCACTATGTCCCTAAAAACTATATATATGAAATACATGAAACTTATATACCTTAAATAAAATTTTTCAAAAAAGAATCAAAAGCAAGAAAAAGAGAAATTCAAGACCTAAGGCCATCAAGGAAATTGAGCACGAATTTCCCTGTGCTTTGGGCTAGGAAATCTGAAAGAGCTGCATGCTATAATAGCCCTGTTTTCACAAGGATAGAATCCTTGGGTGGAATCCAGAACTACTAGCAGTCTTAGCCACCTGCTAGATCGAAGAGAAAATTCCCTTTGAAAGAGGAAGGTTTCTTAGACCTCACCTCACTCTGACGGTTTTCCAGATAAACGTTGAAAGTTCAATAAAAAAAAATCAACAGGCTGAAGAAGGATAACAGTGGAATAAAAAATAGATAATATAGACAAAACCACATAGTATCTATCCAAAGAGTAAAATCAGATTCAGATTATTTTTAATATATTTAAAAAACATATGACATGCTCAAAATTTCTGATATGGAACTGGAAATTGCTAAAAAATAAAGCTGCAAAATATAATCATTAAAATTAAGAACCTATAGGATGATTTTAATATTACAGTAAACTCAAATGAAGAGAGAAGTAGTGAACCAGAACACAGGACAGAGGAATGCATACAAAATAATGCATAAAGAGATAGAAGGGCTGGCGCCACGGCTCACTTGGCTAATCCTCTGCCTGTGGCACCAGCACCCCGGGTTCTAGTCCTGGTTGGAGTGCCAGTTCTGTCCCGGTTGTTCTTCTTCCAGTCCAGCTCTCTGCTGTGGCCTGGAAAGGCAGTGGAGAATGGCCCAAGTGCTTGGGCCCTGCACCCGCATGGGAGACCAGGAGGAAGCACCTGGCTCCTGGCTTTGGATCGGCACAGCGTGCCGGCTGCAGCCCACCAGCTGTGGCGGCCATTTCAGGGGTGAACCAATGGAAAAGGGAAGACCTTTCTCTCTCTCTCTCTCTCTCTCTCTCCCTCTCTAACTCTGCCTGCCAAAAAAAAAAAAAAAAAAAAAAAAAAAAAGAGAGAGACTGAAGGATTTTATTTAAAAATAGAAAACAAAGCAATCTTTTTGTTTTTTTGTTATTTCTAGTTTTTATTTTTTTTTAACTTTTAATTAATAAATATAAATTTCCAAAGTACAGCTTTTGGATTACAGTGGCTTCCCCCCACCCATAACCTCCCTCCCACCCGCAACCCTCCCATCTCCCACTCCCTCTCCCATCCCATTCACATCAAGATTCATTTTCAGTTATCTAAAACAAAGCAATCTAATTGCATTACTAATGTACAAAACAAACTCACTGAAGAGGATGAAACAAAAAGATGCTAACCTCAGCAATTTGGAATAAATGGAATATGTTAGACTAAAAACAAAATAAATTGTAGACTAGTACTGATTTAAATTGGTAAAATTGTGTCCCAATGGATACACACTAACAGTTCTGATTTTGTGATACAAACATACTAAAATTGAAAGAATAATTAAGTGGACGGCAGAGAACAGGAGCATTTTCTTACTGCTGGGGAGAGAATTTACAATAAGCAAGAAGAGGCAGCTAGGGTAATGGATTAGAAATGGAAATATCATTATCAACATTTATGTTCATAGATATAAACCATTACACTATTTGTATAATATTCACGTATGTACTGTAAAATAGTTGTAAATATGTATCTATTCATGCATTAGAACATGTATGTTCTTGTTAAAGCAGCTGAGAAAGTTCTAAAAGCAATGAGCACACACAGTATTCAGATAATGATTTCTAATATCCTTACCCAACCAAAGATGCCAGGGAGCCTTGGAGAAATGACTGATCCTAGAACTTATGTGGAAGTAAGTCAAGACATATCTGGAGGACCTAGTGGGACCAGAAAACATGAAGTGCCTCCCCACACTTCAGGTAATACACAATAAAAGAAACCCTGTAAAGTAGGTGAAATGTAAAGGAGGGGCTGCTGCTGTGGCACAGCGGGTTAATGCCCTGCCTGAAGCGCTGGCATCCCATATGGTCACTGGTTTGAGACCCGGCTGCTGCACTTCCAATCCAGCTCTCTGCTATGGCCTGCAAAAGCAGTAAAAGATGGCCCAAGTCCCTGGGCCCCTGCAGCTAAGCAGGAGACCTGGAAGAGGCTCCTGGCTCCTGGCTTTGGATCAGTGCAGTTCTGGCCATGGTGGCCAATTAGGGAGTGAACCACTGGATGGAAGACCTCACTCTCTACCTCTCCTCTCTCTGTGTAACTCTGATTTTCAAGTAAATAAACAAATCTTTAAAAAAAATTTAAAAAAATAAAGAATTGTCAAAGGAATACAGGAACCATCAAAAATAGCTTTGAATATCCAAAGCTAGAACAATTTAAGGCAAAAAAACACACTAGTACTGCATTATAATTTATAAAGGACGAAACGAATGTCCACAGCAGAAATAAATGATTGAATAAAGAAACTAAATGGGGGAGAAGAGACAAATCTCCCAAGCAGACCACACTCTGCCCGAAAGGAGGAGCTAAATCCTGACTCCTTAAGTGGTGCTAGGCATAGTGAGTTCTTCTCAGAGTACAGTAAGAAAAGGGGAAATGGAGGCCGGCACTGTGGCTCACTTGGTTAATCCTCTGTCTGCGGCGCCAGCATCCCATATGGGCACTGGTTCTAGTTCTGGTTGCTCCTCTTCCAGTCCAGCTCTCTGCTGTGGCCCAGGAAGGCAGTGGAGGACGGCCCAAGTGCTTAGGCCCCTGCACCGCATGGGAGACCAGGAGGAAGCACCTGGCTCCTAGCTTCGGATCAGCGCAGGTCCTAGTGCAGCTCCGGCCATTGTGCCATCTGGGGAGTGAACCAATGGAAGGAAGACCTTTCTCTCTGTCTCTCTTCCTCACTGTCTAACTCTATCTGTCAAATAAAAAAATAAAAATAAAAATAAATGAAAATAAAAAAGGGGAAATAAGAGTACTGTATAATTGTATACTGAAGAAACCTGAAAACTACTACCTTAACAAATGATGGTCACTCTCAAAACTGCTAAGACAACAATCATGTTGATAACTAAGATTAACATGATGCCAGTTTATTAACTTGAATGTTGGCACACAATCCCTAGATAAATGAGTTTTGGGTGTTAGAAACCCAACTAATACGTCTTATTTTAATATATCTTCATACTTACAATCATAAGCTTACACAATATAGAACACATTACAAAAACAGCCTTCCCTTTCCCAAATTTACCTAAATCTTTAGGTTGCTGGCTTCACTCTGAATTTATGAATTTCAACTCAACAAGAAACTTTAGGGGCTGGCAGTGTGACGTGGTGAGTTGAGCACCTGTCTGCAGTGCCCAAATGGGCTCCAGTTTGAGTCCCAGTTGCTCTGCTTCCAAATCAGCTCCCTGCTAGGATGCCTGGGAAGGCAAAAGAGGATGGTCCAGGTGCTTGAGCCCTTGCATGGCAGACCTGGATGAAGCTCCTAGCTCCTGGCTCCAGCATGGCCCAGCATGGCAGCTGTGGCTATCTGGGGAGTGAATCAGCAGATGTGTGTGTGTGTGTATTTGTGTGTGTGTCTGCCTCTCCCCATCTATCTGTAACTCTGTGTTACAAATAAAAAAATAAATCTGAAAAACAAAAAAACAGAAAGTGGGTAACATATGATACACTTGTACCTGCTCCTCTAAAGAACAGAAAGTGTAAGCCTTCAATTCTCAACCACAACATAATTGCCACCTCCTATCAGAGATGTTGTACTAGCTAAATGAAGCATGGCACTGAAATGAGATTCTCTTCATGTTTCATGGAACACAGGGATTTGTGTTTTATTTGAGGGAGGGGTTAAAGATTGAATGTAGTGTTTCAATCATACCTGAAAAAACATGAGTTAATATCTCATAGTTATTTAATCCACTCATTCTGAAATGGTAATGCAAATGTTCAAATATGTATGTTTCATAGGCAAAACATGGCACCTGAAATTACTGTATTGTGCTCTCTTCTGCCACTGACTTATAATTCATTTCAGATCAGGTAACCAGAAAATCATTGTATTCAATAGTGGAGAGATAGTAATAAAACCTTTATACTTAAACTCCTTTTATTTTTATTCACACACAAGACTCTCTGAATAAAATTAAAATATCCACCAAAGTCAGTGACTAAGGAATTCGCATAAAAATATTGTGCCTTGGGGCGGGCGCTGTGGTGCAGCAGGTTAACACCCTGGCCTGAGGCGCCAGTATCCCATATGGGTGCTCCTCTTCCCATCCAGCTCTCTGTTAGGGCCTGACAAAGCAGCAGAAGATGGCCCAAGTCCTTGAGCCCCTGCACCTGTGTGGGAAATCCAGAAGAAGCTCTTGGCTCCTGGCTTCAGATCAGTGCAGCTCCGGCTGTTGCAGCCAATTGGGGAGTAAACCAGCAGATGGACGACCTCTCTTTCTCTCTCTCTCTCTCTCTGCCTCTCATTTTTTCTGTGTAACTCTAACTTTCAAATAAAATAAATAAATATTTTTTTAAAAAATATTGTGCCTTTAATTGATCTGACTGCAATTTCCAATATACGGTATTTTTACAACTCTTAAGCTCTTGTTAGAAGAGATTGCACTGTAACATCGAGGTATTCCTCAATATGATGAAGGCTCTCAGTATACACGTTCCACCCTGACCCTAATTAAACCCATCGGTCTTATTTTCAACCTGTCCTTCAACACTCCTGAAAAATGCTTTCAGAGCATGTGTAAGATCAGGAAAGAACTACATTTTGTAGGTGTACTTTTTACTCATTTAGTGCCCTTGGTTCTAGTACGACCATTCCTAGACTATCAAAGCCAAAAGCTAAATTCAGAGAACTCTTCAGAGTGACTTTAGAGTGACTTTCAGAGTTGAGACGAGGACCTCAGGCCCTCTGCATGACTGGATAAAGGAATTCTTTCCTGTTCCACCCCACAGTAGCCTCACCATGTAGAGCATAAGACACAGGAAGGAGAAGCTGCCATCTCTGAACCTTTGTTCTCTTTATCAATGTTTCTCTTTTTAATCTCCTCAGTAGCCTAAACAACCTAGGAGCGCTGAGTGACATTCTCAAGTCATGTGTTGTCAGCAAATACCAGCTGAAATGGAGCACTGGAGAGAGCACACCTCCTCCCTGATCTCCTACCCACGAAAGCAGAATCGCAAGCTAATCGTATGAAAATATCAGAAAAGCTCAAATTAAAATGCCCTGAAAAGTCTCAAGATCCTGAAAGCCAAGAAAAGACTGGGAGGTGTTGCAGGTGGACAGAGACTATGGAGACATGATGACTAAATACACTGTGGAAAAACAGATTCGATCCTTTAACAGGACAAGGAGAGTATTAAAAAAATTTTTGATATAAGTCCTGAACCTAAGCTAACAGCCTAATACTGAGGCAAACGTCTTAGTGTTGACAAATATTCTCCAAATATGTAAAATGCCAACATTAGAAGAGTGTGTATGAAGCCTATACAAAGATGGGAGTATTTTTAAATTTTTTTATTGAACTTACATTGCCTCAAGTTTGTAAAAAAATTTTAACTGTTAAAAATAAAAAGCAAAAAAAAAAATCACACATTGTGATGAAGGAAGGAAGATTCTAATTAAAAGAAATACTCGGGAGGTTCCAAATATGCCAACACATCAGTAGATCTGAGATACTCCTTTGAAAGTTGTCTGATGCAAATAGAGTAAGAAAGTTGCATAATATGGGAGCTAATAACTGCTTTATACCCAGTTTGAAATCTGACTTTATTGCCTGTTAACTATGTGTCTAATGTCACATTACTTAATCTCTGTGAGTTTAAGTTTTCTCATCTGTAGAAATAATATGTTAGCAGTATCAATTTCACAGGGTTGTTATGGGCACTAAATGGAACAATCTATGTAAAGATTTTAGACAAATACACCTTGACCTTAGACCTTGGCATAAAGAAGACATTTAATAAATCAAAGCAACTATTATTATCCCAGAAACAAGTACTATTCCTTGTACTCATTTCCAAAGTTTATGCCCTCTCTTTCAAGTATACAGAATAATAATTCTAAATTGCATTGTCATATCTAGATATTATCCATTCTTCAAGTACCAATGGAATCTCACTGCCTACAAAAACCTATGATAAGCCCTTTATCACCCAATTTTTCATATGGCTTATGTATTGCATTGTTAATCATTCATGGATATTTTATATGTGGTATTCATTTTTCATCAATTAGACCATAAAATGATGATAGAGTCTTATTTCTTCTCACATTTTCCTTAATGCTCAGCATATAATGGGCATTTAAAAATCATGATGTTTTTGAATATGATTTTTAAAAATTTGAGAGGTAGAGATTTATATAGAGAAATAGATGGGGGACAGCGCAGGGTGAGATTTGGTGTTAGCTCCTATCTGCTAATTGTCTCCCCAGAAACCCATGGCTTGGGCTGAGTTGAGGTCAAACTAACAGCCAGGAAATCAATTCAGTTCTCCTCTGCAGGTGGCTGGAACTCAATTATTTGAATCATCACTGCTGCCCCACAAGGTCTGCATTAGCAGGAAGCTGGTGTCAGGAGCTAGAGGCAGGTATCAACCCCAGGCACTCTGATATATAATGTAAGCATCTCAACCAACATCTTAACTACTAGATCAAATGCCTGCCCTGATAAAAATATTTTTAAGTGCTTCTAAGCGAATCTAGTGACAACATGGATTTAGTAATTGAGAATTTAGAAGCCTGTCAAAGCAAGACTTAAAGTGGCAAATAGATAATTACCAGCCCTTTATAGAAGAAATAAAAATCTTTCAAAATTTCTTCACTCCAAATGCAAACTAAATTAGATTCTTTGTCATTGTCTCTCGGGCCCATGTCGTGTGTTTTTGTCTTATAAAGAAGATAATTTAAAATAAGTCTTTCAGGGACTTTCATAGACACATTTCTTAGGCTGAAATCCATTCTCTCAGGAAATGAAAAACTCCTAATAACATCCAAATTCTAACAAAAATATGTGGTTATGCACAACACCAGGAAGAGCACATTACTTACCAATTCCCATATGATGGCTTCGTAAGTGCTTTTAAGTGTATAGTTTCAACTGATTCTCATAAAAACTCTGAGATGCTATCTGGAAAGTATTAGTATCCCCCTATTCCAGATAAAAACAACTTTGGCCCAGACTTGGGAAAAATTCTCTAACTAGTAAGTTGCAATTTAAAACTCATTCAACAAGCTTTACTGAGTGTCTCCAGGGGCCTTTCTTGTATGCTCTTTCAGCCCCACGCTTTCTCCTATCAGAGCATTAAAATGATTGTGAAGGGTTGTAATCATCTACCTACTTATTTGTTTCCTCTCCCAGACTAATGGCAAGCAAGTGTCTATCTAATTGTATTCCTAGTGCCCAGCACCAAGTACACACTCAGTAAGGACGTACTGAACAGACTAATGGGACCACCTCAGCAAATGAAGCTAAAGGATACAACAAAAGAGCTCAGATGACTTGGTTTTGGATAAATGCAAATTGTATCATCCCTTTACCTACCCTTACCATCTTATATCCCAGTTCTTTCCAACAAAGACCACAGTTGTGGACGATATTCACCTACTACAGTATTGGAAAGGAGCAAAACCTACGCACTGAGATGAATCCCTAAGAGCAAGTGAGCAAGGAGGAGCATGATATGCTGCCTGATTATCCCCAAACTCTCCAGCTACAGCACTTTCTCTGAACAAGATTCAGTCCTGCCTTTGTCCCATTCCCTAGGCAAGCCTCATTTCCTAAAAAAAAAAAAAAAAAAAAAACCAGTAACAAAAACTAAAGAGGGGACCAGATTGACTTAAATTGACTTAAAGCTACCAAACTAAAGGAAACTAATGTTCTTCAATGAAAATAGGAAAAGATCTTTAACTTTCTGGGTGATGAAATACTGCAACAGCATCCTACGAGACACTGAGAAGTCAGACGCCGGCAACCATCAAGAAGACAATACAAAGCTATCGGCATCACTTCCCTTTGTGAATCTTTTCTAGCTGTAGGAGACTTACTTTTCTTCTTATCCTCTGTGTCAAGTCAACATTTTGATGTTTTCTTCACCTATTTCATTGCAACAGTGTCTCCTTCTTTCAACCCGTAGCCATCTGGCTGTATAAGACCTGCCTTCAGAATCAGAACCAGGAGATGTTTGCAGATACTGTAGCTTTTGAGAAAGTTGGCAGAGGGTTTGCTCTTCACAGTGATGGCATTAATTTCCCCATGTGGGAAAAACGCCAATCACTAGTAACAGTGCTGATGCAAAACACCCAGAGCGGTTCCTGTAGGCTGTGCAGTGTCTGAGGAAAAGCACCAAGCAGCAATTTGCAGACACAGTTTGACTTAACTCTTCCACACACTCCGTTATGACCTCAGATACGTCACTCAGCTTCTCTGGGGCTCTCTTTTCTCTTACCATTTTAAAAGAGAGAGTAAGTCTTCTAGATCCTGTGTGCTCACTTCTGCTGAGACTGTCAACAAATCCTAAAGTGGGAAGGGCATGATTAGAAATGCTAAACAGCCACAAACCTATTCTAGATTAATTCAAAGTATAGACTGGGTTTATTATTACTATTATCCCTGTTCCAAAACCCTGGAGATTAAATCTAACAGGTTTAGAAGAGAGAATCTAGGTCAACAGAGAGGAAAAATAACTATTAATTAAAATCAAAGACTGCCTACAGAAAGATGAGGAATAAGAGAAACCATGAATAATCCCTGGAAAAATCAAAGTTACAAGGAAAAAATGCTCTAAAAAAATAACCAGCAGATAGGTTCATGGTTTGGACCATCTGCATCTGATAAGCGTAAGCTTAAATCCTGGCACCATCTGTTCTACTGGAATTTAATATTGTAACAATATGCCAAATCACAATTAGGATAGCAAGGACAGCAGCCTCATGGCTTGTGATCTAAATAGCAGCCATTCTTTAATGGGATGAGAAACCAGAGCCAAATCAACTTGGTAGGAAATTATTTTAGTGCTTGATGCTCACCCTGATTAGAACCAAATAGAGGCAAATAATTGGAGAAGTCATAAGCACCAGACTTTTTGAGTAGTAGAAACATTCTGATAGAGGGCCAGAATGCCCAAGAACTGAGGACTTTCAGAACAATGAAGGGAGAGACTCAAAAGAGATTTTAAAATAATTCTTTCCATCTTGAGCTCATCGCTGGTATCTGACCTACCAACATATGTTAGTCAGAGGACATTTTGTCTTTGGAAAATAGGCAAACAGTAAAACATGGTCTAGTGCTGGGACAGTCTTTGCCCATATGACAAATCCTTACACTTTCAGACTTTCAAAATGACTTGGTCCAAAGCATTTACTGTCCAAGAAAGGAAAACGAGGCCCACAAGGTTCAACAGCTTTCTCGGATCACTGTGCAGTTAGCAGCAGATTAAATCTCTTCCCTCCCAGACTGTGCTTATCCCATGGAGCCTCCCCAGGGCTAAATTCATTTGCAGATATCTTCCCATTCTTGCCAAATTAGTTCATGTACTTTTCCAGCCACTCATTCTAATGTCTGCTCTAACTTACCCTGCCTACCTAACTATCCTCAAAGCAATGTCTCTAGGATGGTACTTTTTGGAATATTTAGTCTACGTAACAAAATTTGAGTAGTGCATAGTTTAAAATGGTACTTCCTGGAAAAAAGTGGAATTTAAAAATAAACTTACTTTGGTGCAAAACATTTCAGCAACTGGCATTGTGGCATAGCACGTAAAGCTGCTGCCTGCAATGCTGGCATCCCATATGGGTACCAGTTTGAGACCTGGCTCCTCCACTGCCAGTTCAGCTCCCTGCTAATGGCCTGGAAAAGTAGTGGAAGATGGCCCTGTGCTTGGGCCCTTGCACCCATGTAGGAGATCCAGAGGAAGCACTTAACTCCTCACTTTGGTCTGACCCAACATAGTCTGTTGTGGCCCTTTGGGGAGTGAATCCTCAGATGGAAGATCTGTCTCTTCCCCTCTCTCTATAACTCTGGATTTCAAATAAATAAATAAATTTTTTAAAATTTGAAATTCATATACAAATTTTAATACACATTTTCCATTAATGTTTGAGGGCCCCTAATATATCTCTACATTAACAGGAAAGAATTATGTCCATGATTTTTAGGTTAGTATAATTAATAGCATGATCTCTACTATCATTTGTTGTAGACATAGGAAATTAGCCAACAATTCCATTAAATTCTGTGAAACTACCCCTTCAAGATTCCATGCCTACAAGCTCCCCACCCCACACTTTATGTGCCAGACCCACATTCACCAAATCCTGCTCACCTTTGAAGGCCCGGCCCCACTGCTACTTTATCTTCAGAATATTTCCTGCTTTCACTCAATACACAGTATTGACGTCTCCAAGTGCACTTAAATTTTGCTCCAAAAAATAGCAACTGATTTTCTGATAATTATTTGTGTATGTGTTTTTGTCTTCATGAGACTGTCAGCACCTCATGGTTTGAGACAGAGTTTTATCTTATCTTTAGCATCTAACAGTCCCTGGCCCAGGCAGGGGGACCTTAGATAGCTGCCTTGTTGCCGAAACAATGTCAGTGCTATGGAATCAGTGCCAAATACTATGCCATTTGTCTAGTTCTAGACTCTATACATCAGCAAGGACCCTTTGGTATAATAATTAAATATTGAGTGAATAACCCCAAAGTGTACAATATGGTGAGATTTGGGAGAACAGAGAAGAAATGAGGACATTCATATTTTCAAGTTATTTAAACACCATGGTGCACTTTGTCCCTTTAAAATAAGAATTAGGTATTAAAATGCTTACAAAAGGAATGAGGTTTATTCCCTGAGGCATGAATTTTCAAAAGAAAATCTCAAAAGACTTGTCTGAAGTTCGATAATCAGAAGGGAACGTTATAATTTTCTATCAAAGACTGTTAAGAAACTCTCACTTCTATAATAGTGAACACAATAATAAAAGCTAACTACACTGAGGGCTTAGCATGAGCTAGGCACTTTGTTAGACACCTTGTCAGTCACTGCATAAGGAGGACACAATTGTCATCCTCATTTCATAGATGAAGAAACTGAAGCATCCAGCATTTAAGTAACTTGTATACATAAGGCCAAATAAGGGATTCATGGCAGAGTAGGGATTTAACTCAAAGAAAGACCAGACCTGCTCAAGCTGCATGAAAATTGTAGAAACGAAGGTCCCAATAGTCCCACTGAAGCTCCCTGTGTTAAGCGGGAGATATCTGCTGTGTCTTAGCCTCTCTCTGCAATGCACAGGAGAGCTTCCCCTTCAGGAGAGGCACATAGAGCTTCTAAAGACAGGGGAAGCAGGGGACTCTAATGCACACCAATCTGGAGGAAGGGAAATCACTGAACAAGTAGACCATGTTTCATGCACAAAAACAAGATTATCACCCATATAAAATAATGTCTCCTGAAAGCAGGAGCTGTGAACATTTCATTCCATCAGCTGGGTGTGCCTGTGTATTTTCATGAGGTAGGAATTCAGCTCAACTTTAGTGAGCTAGTGTTTACGTGAGCATTTCCTGGGAATCATTTATTTATTCCTTACTAGCCACCTTTTGACTCTCATCTAAAAGAGACAGACTCAGGGATGCATTTCTGTGTTCCTCGGGAGAGAAAGAAAAAAAGGGTGGTGTCCTTTAAAAGGAAAGACTAGATTCTGGGCCATCTCAGAAACTCATTTTAGACCACAATAACACTTTTACACAGAAAATGAAGGATTGTGATGTACATGAGATATGTGTGTTTCAAAAAATTCTGAAACGCATGCATAGTTTTTCATAACACTGCTAATTTTCCATGAACTTCTTAAAATGCCTCCTCATAGCACAGATATTTACATTTTTTACATCAAAATAAACTTATCTTTTAATCCCATTTCCATGAATGTTGCAGCCTCCACAAATTGTGTGTGTGTGTGCGTGTGTGTGTGTGTCGGTGTGTACACAACTACTTTGTACAGTTATTCATAACTGGTTGTGTGAGCATATCTGTTCCCATTTTTGGCAAGACAACCTGAGACTCAATCTGCACAGTGGCTTGTCCGGACTCACAGCGCTAGTCAACAACACAATCAGAATATGAAACTCTACCTTTTCATTCCAAATCCAGGACCTTCCACTAAATTGCCCCCGTGTTCACTTGTCTTCAGGGTTGAGCGAAATTCCTTACAAATTCTTCATTCATGGGCTAGCATTGTGGTGTGATGGGTTAAATCTCTACTTGCAACACTGTCATCTCATACTGGGGTGCCTATTCAAATGCTACCTACTCCACTTCCAACCCAGCTTCCTGATAATGTGGCTGGGACGGGAACAGACGATGGCCCACACATATGGCCCAGATACTTTGGTCCCAGTCACCAATGTGGGAGACCAGGATAGAATTCCTGGCTCCTGGCTTTGGTCTGGCTATGCTTTGTTATAGCCATTTGGGGACTGAACTAGAGGATGGAAGATCTCTCTCTCTCTCTCTCTTTCTCTGCCTTTCAAGTAAAGAAACAACTAAATAAATCTTGACAAGTCACCTCATTGGCTGAATACCACTGATGCTTTCTCGCATGGCAAACATGATGTGATCTGACCAAGCCAGACTGAATTAAAAAGTGTTATAATGCTTTTTATACTACACTTATCACAAGAAATTTAAACTCTGAACTTTCTCCTGTGGAGTAAGGCTGGGGAACACCAGCTTCAGAATGGATGGCTCATGTGTCTTCCAAACAATGAGATTTGAACAATTCATCTTGACTTCTGAATCTTAGAACATCCAAAGGCAACATCAAAAGCAAAACTGACTCATAATTTCCTCCCCATTACTGAGGCTTGGCTGCTAATATAGCACCTGTTTGGTATTGATGGCTGTGAATGCACACACTTCTGTACAAAAGCAAAACACAATCACTGAAGATTATATCCTTTACAAAGGACCACCACCTCCTACTGTTATCTTCTTTCCTAAGCAGAAAATATGTTAAATCTTGGAGACTTTTGTCTCATAAATAGCATGATTTCTTAAGTGTAAAGAAGATACCACAGAAATTGAACGGCAAGAATTAGGCTTTTCTGGTTCCTTCCCATTCCTCCTCCCCTTTACCAGTATTGACTACCAGGGCAGGAGTGGATTTACTGAACCCAGATAAAACCAGTAAGCACAATTCAAACACCTGGACAATTCTGCCTAATCTTCCTAGGCAAGCTGGATTCTTTTATATTCATTATCTGTTCTGTTTATAGATGCTCTAAAGGATGTAAAACAAGAAAACCCCACTGTGACAATGGATTCCATTTAAAGTGCATATAATGTAATAGCAAAGTCCTTAACAGATGGGACTCTGACAGACAGAACCTGAGGCCATTATCACAAAACTCTTTGTCTTGTACAATAAAATACAATAAAAGGGGCAGGGTGAGGAAAAGGAAAAAGGATGGTGAGATGGACTGATGGGAAAATCTCAGACATGCCTTTCTTTCTATTCCTCTTTCCCCTGACCTAGGAAGGAAGAAGGTTCTGGTAGGTAAGTCTCCCTGCTGGTTGCAAAACATTGAGGGAAAGAGTCGACCTTGATGGCATCAAGCACTAACAAGGGAGATTTTAACACCATAAGGCAATGCACTAAAAATGATAGAATCAAAGCGGGCGCCACGGCTCAATAGGCTAATCCTCTGCCTGCGGCGCCGGCACCCCAGGTTCTAGTCCTGGTCAGGGTGTCAGATTCTGTCCCAGTAGCTCCTCTTCCTGTCTAGCTCTCTGCTGTAGCCCAGGAAGGAGGTGGAGGATGGCCCAAGTCCTTGGGCCCTGCACCCACATGGGAGACCAGGAGAGACACCTGGCTCCTGGCTTCAGATCAGCACCGTGCGCCAGCCACAGCACGCCGGCCACAACGGCCATTCGGGGGTGAACCAAAGGAAAAGGAAGACCTTTCTTTGTGTCTCTCTCACTGTCCACTCTGCCTGTCAAAAAAAAAAAAAATGATAGAATCAGAATTTTTTTACAGAATGGCATGAAAATCACAGGATCATAGCCTTCATGCCTTTAAGAACAAGAAGTTACCTCATGGTTGACATCATTTTCCTTTACTTAACAGTTGCTATGCCTTTCATCAGGAGCCCCAAGGCACACTCAAGCTGGATATACAGCAGAAACCTGCAAAGCTCTTATCAAAATGCAGAAAACACAATTCGACGATGATCAAGGGGTAATTTCTCTGCCCAAAACAAAAATTCTGTTTCCCAAACTTGCATTTAAAATAAATAATCCCCAAATCTCCATGTCTACTAATGAATCTGTAGTTTTTTGTGAGTAACTTGGGGCTTTTATTTTTATTTTTTGTATTTTCTCATATGAAAGGAAGAATGACAAAGAAAGAGATGGACACATCTTCCATCTGCCTGCTCTTCCTCCAAATGCCTGCAACAGCTAGGGTGGGGCCAAACCAAAGCCAAGAGCCGGAACTCCATCCAGGTTGCCCACCAGAATGTCAAGGACTCAGTACTGGAACCATTATCTGCTGCTTCCCAGGGGCATTAGCAGGAAGCTGGATTCGAAGGAGAGACAGAGGTGGAGCTCCAAGGCACTCCTTATGGGATGCCACACTGCCTGCCCGGAGACTTTTTAAAGGGGCACCCTCTTATACTATACTTTCCAATCAGCAGCCTTTTTAAACATGAAGTCATTGAATAATTGAAATATAGCAAGTGTGCCTTAAGATTTCAACTTTTAAATGTTAGTAGTTTTTGTTTTTTGTTTTTTGGGTTTTTTTGACAGGCAGATTTAGATAGAGACAGAGAGAAAGGTCTTCCTTCCATTGGTTCACCCCCCAAATGGCTTCTACGGCCGGTGCACTGCACTGATCCGAAGCCAGGAGCCAGGTGCTTCCTCCTGGTCTCCCATGCAGGTACAGAGCCCAAGGATTTGGGCCATCCTCCACTGCCTTCCCGGGCCACAGCAGAGAGCTGGACTGGAAGAACAGCAACCGAGACAGAACCGGCACCCCAACCGGGACTAGAACCCCGAGTGCCGCAGGAGGAGGATTAGCCTAGTGAGCCATGGCGCCGGCCTAATGTTAACTTTAATGTGAATTTTAATTTAAAATGTAAAACAATACAATATTTAGAAATGTGTTGAAATGATAATAGCTTTGACATATTTGCTTAAAATATTTTACTCAATTTTACTGTTTTTTAAACTTATTCACGTGGTTATTATAAATGATCGAATTACATACATGGTTCACCTTCTGTTTCTATTGAACCATAATACTCTAAAGACCACAGAATCCACTTGAAGAAGAGAACTAAAATCAGACATTACAGAAGAAGATACCTGAGGTTTCATTAAAAGGTATTTATTTGCCAGAAAGAAAAACACTGGCGGCTTGGCCAACTAGCAGTATGGATAAAAATACCGAGCTTCAAAGTCCAGACTTTTATAGATCCACCCTGAATCCCAGCTCTGGCTTTTACAAGCTGTGTAACATTCAGCAATTGGCTTAGCCACCCTGAGCCCATTACTTTGTATGTTCAGGAGATGTATCCAAAATGCTTAGAAAGTAAGTGATCAAAACATATTAGCAACTACTATTGTTATAATTCGTAGATTTGTTATTTGAAAATTATGAGAATATCTGAAACTCCAAAACAAATTTAAGAAGCATTGTGAACTTATTGGACCATACGTGTGGATTTTTAAAGGAAGAACAGCTTATGCTTTGGCAAATCTTATCAAGTAGCAAGAACACTCAAGCTTTGAGAATATCTCCCTCTTCTTTCTTTTTAAAAATTTATTTTTATTTATTTGAAAGGCAGAGCGATACAGAGAAAGAGGTCATCTATCTGTTGGTTTGCTCCCCAAATGACCACAACTGTTGGGGCTGGACCAGGTGGTAGCCAGAAGCCAGAAACTCCATAGAAATCTCTTCCATAGGTGGCAGGGCCTCAAGTACTTTGGCAACCTTCTGTTACTTTCCCAGGCACATTAGCAGGTGGCTGGATTGGAATCAGAGAAGCCAGGACCCATACCAGTACTGTGATACAGTATGCCAGGATGGCAGACGGTGTCTGTGGCACGATGCCAGTCCCCTTCCCTCTTCTTACTGTAGAGTTAATTACATGATTCAATATATTTGTCCTTTTTTAACATGAGGCTTTCATTTCATTTCACGAACATTTCATTTCAAATTTTTAATACCAGAATGGAACAATGGGGAGGGACTTTATCAACTTCATACCCAGCCTAAGCAAACCTGTCGCTCCCCCTCTTCGTGGAGGAACGACACTAAACCCTGCCTAGGCTTCATATCCGAGTCACGGCACCATTATGTCGCTCCCCGTCTTCGTGGAGGAACGACACAGGACCCTGCGCTGTTCTTTCGTCTGCTCGGCCCTCCCCGGGTTTGCTGCTGGTTCTTCCCGGGTTGGCTACTATCCCTTCCACCTCCGTGGAAGGGCAGTTCCCCCTGCCACATTCCCCACTTCCGCAGGGGAGCGGCACACCGCCGGCCGGCTCTCTCGGGGGCTGCACAGGTGTTCCTTCAGATGTTCCCCTTAGATGTTCCTGGTGCATGCCGTCTCTCTCCTCCTTTATAGTCCTCCTCCGCCAATCCTAACTCGGCTGCCCACACGCCGAGTACGCTGCTCTCCAATCAGGAGCAAGTCCTACAGTTTATTGGCTGAACTGGAGGCAGCTGTGTAGAAGCCTCTTTCTTCTCTCCCAGCGCCATATTGTGGGAGAGCAGATGCATAGAATAAGTCTTAATTCCAGTAACAGTATAGTCCGAATTGCTCCCCACAAAACCCTATAGGTGGTATTCACGGATAGCGATTTAAACTAATACCGCCGTGGCTCTTCTAACCCACAGAGTTAAGAATATATGCCATGACTCTGTCACTAGATTAAAACCTAGTTGGAAACGTAAGACACAGATAAGCAATGATAATATCACTATGAAATAATAATTTTAAATAACAAAGCATCTGTATATTAACTTGCCAATCAATCTATTTCTTCCAGTAGAATTTGGTTGTTGAAGAAGAGGAACTTGGTTCACCCTGAATCCCAAGTACTTAAAACATACCAAGTAAAGAGAAGGTACTCAAAAAATATTTGTCACCTAAATTAACAAAGAGGAAAACTCAGCAGGCATATAGTTAAAGAAAATAAATTTATGAGGATGGGCCCAGAAAAGTGTACCTCAAATCATACAATTGGATCTCACAGAGAGTTAGATAAGCATCAAGCAACAGTGATGCAAATTTGGCTAACACTAAATTAGTGATGAAAAAAGAAGGCAGGCATTGATAAGAATGTTCTGTGGTTGCTAGGTGCCTACAAATGTCTCCACCATCTGGGATGAAGTACAGTACCTTAACATGTCATATACCATTTCCCTTCACCATCTGCTGGGTTCTTTGTCACTCTCTGCCCTTACAGTTCAACACAGGGATTCAGAGAACAAGCCAAACTTAACATGAGCTCAATGCTTGGCACTGATAATCCTTCTTCCTACAATGCTTTTTCTTGTTTTGTCTGCCTGACAAACTCCTTTTTATTCTATGCAACATTGCTTAAGGATTGCCACAACAGATGCTGCAGCATTCCACATCAGAGTGCCATTCAAGTCCCAGCTACTATGCTTTTGATCCAGCTTCCTGCTAATACAGCCTAGGAAGCAATAGATGATAGATCAAGTGTGTGGACCCCTATCTCCCACGTGGAGACACACATGGAGCACTGTGCTCCCAGCCGCAGCATGATCCAGCCTGGCTGTGATGGTCATTTGAGAACTGAATGTGCAGGTGGAATATCTCTCTCTCTCTCTCTCTCTCTCTCTCTCTCTTCCTCTTTCTTTCTCTCTCTCTCTTAAGTAGATAAAAATAAATAAAAATTATTGTTTAAAAAAGGAATTGTCTTGGGCCGGCACTGCAGCTCACTAGGCTAATCCTCTGCCTGCGGCGCCGGCCCCCTGGGTTCTAGTCCCGGTCGGGGCACCAGATTCTATCCCTGTTGCCCCTCTTCCAGGCCAGCCCTCTGCTATGGCCAGGGAAGGCAGTGGAGGATGGCCCAAGTGCTTGGGCTCTGTACCTGCATGGGAGACCAGGAGGAAGCACCTGGCTCCTGGCTTTGGATCGGTGCAGTGCACCAACCATAGCAGCCATTTCGGGGGTGAACCAATTCTTTCTCTCTGTCTCTCTCTCTCTCTGTCTAACTCTGCCTATTCAAAAAAAAAAAAAAAGAATTGTCACGTCAGGAAAGACATCCCTGAATATTCTATAATGATTAAATACTTTCTCAAGACTAAACTTTCAAATATTATTTCTAGAGTTTCCTGAATTTTTTCTTCTGTTTTCTTTCCAATACCAGTTTTATTTCCATATTATAAAGTATTCTATATATTCATATATAATATCTCCCTGAATTCATGCATAAATGTCTAGCTATATAAATCAAACCAAAATTTGTACCTTACAAAACTGGAATTCCAATATCAGAAAAGAAAAAAGTAATAGCATGCCTAATAATACCTTCTTTTTAATATGATATCTTTAAAATATAGGTCCCACATTTTATTTATTTTCAAACTGAGGTTTTTTTCTCCTTCATAATTGAAAACTCCCTGAACTGACTTAAATCTAACAATATCCACTTAAGTTTCCATTTTTATCTCAGTTGTATTAAATTTATGAGATACATACATATCACAAATATCAGCATTTTTGTTTTCTATTCTCTACTCATTTTTTCAACTTTTATTTAGTAAATATTTTATTTAGTAAATTTCTGAAGTACAACTTTTGGATTATAGCAGCTTCCCCCCCATAACCTCCCTCCCACCCACAACCATCCCATCTCCCACTCCCTCCCCCATCCCATTCTTCATCAAGATTCATTTTCAATTATCTTTATATACAGAAGATAAACTTAGTATATTCTAAGTAAAGATTTCAACAGACTGCACAAACACAGACACACAAAGTATAAAGTACTGTTTGAGTAGTAGTTTTACTGTTAATTCACATAGTACAACACATTTAGGACAGAGATCCTACATGGGGAGTAGGTACACAGTGACTCCCGTTGTTGATTTAACAATTGACACTCTTATTTATGACGTCAGTAATCACATGAGACTCTTGTCATGAGCTGCCAAGGCTATGGAAGCCTCTTGAGTTCACCAACTCCGATCTTATTTAGACAAGTCCATAGTCAAAGTGGAAGTTCTCTTCTCCCTTCAGAGAAAGGTACCTCCTTCTTTGATGGCCTGTTCTTTCCACTGGGATCTCACTCACAGAGATCTTTCATTTAGGTCATTTTTTTACCACAGTGTCTTGGCTTTCCATGCCTGGGAAACTCTGATGGGCTTTTTAGCCAGATCCGAATGCCTTAAGGGCTGATTCTGAGGCAGAGTGCTGTTTAGGGCATTTGCCAGTCTATGAGTTTGTTGTGTATCCTGCTTCCCATGTTGGATCGTTCTCTCCTTTTTAATTCTATCAGTTAGTATTAGCAGATACTAGTCTTGTTTATGTGATCCCTTTGACACTTAATCCTATCCTTATGATCAATTATGAACTGAAACTGATCACTTTGACTAGTACGATGGCATTGGTACATGCCACCTTGATGGGATTGAATTGGAACCCCCTGGCACGTTTCTAGCTCTACCATTAAGGGTAAGTTCGAGTGAGCATGTGCCAAACTATACATCTCCTCCCTCTCTTATTCCCACTCTTATATTTAACAGGGATCACTTTTCAGTTAAATTTAAACACCTAAGAATAATTGTGTGTTAATTACAGAGTTCAACCAATGGTATTAAAGTAGAACAAAAAAATACTGAAAGGAATAAAATAGTAAGTTGTTCCTCAACAGTCAGGCCAAGGGCTGATCAAGTCATTTTTATGAAATGATAAGGGCATGATACATTAAAATAGTCAAATAATTAAATACATCTATACTGATAAAAACTATGATGAAGCTGAAAGCGAACTCTCAATTGCAGTTCCACACATTTCATCCTTATCGCCCTAGAACATGAAAGAATATAGTGCACTACTGTTCAGTAGTTGCCTAATAAGTCTACATTGGCAAATGACAGATTTGTTAGGCAAATGACACGAAACATGGAAAATCCCTCAGCTCCTTTTAATCAACAATGGCACACTGAGCAAAGTGGGCAAGATGAGTCCCACAGCCACATGCAAGTCCCAGTAGTACTGCTTCCTAGTTTGAAAAACTTGCACTGATTTACCAACACTTAGTCTCACATTTTCTCTCTAAAATTAAGATAAGAGTCATTATGAAGGTAAAATAATTCTTGGGACTTTCAATAGCCCCATGGATGATCTCTGAGTGCTTCTAATCCCCCTCTTGCAGAAATTATATCCTCCTTTAGTCATTCATGTTCATGGTCACATCTTGGATAGCATTACTATTAATCAATTAATTCTCCATTTGTCCAAGTTTGAACAGATATCATCTTCTCCCACGTTTTTGGCTCATTTTCTTCAGTCTCAGATTCCAAAAGCCCTTTTCCCCATAGAGAACTTCAATGTCCCTCAACTCCTTCATGGCCTCCCTGAATTTATCACCAGATCAAATTCATTGCTCAATCACTGTGACACATCTCTTGCATACACACCTGACTCTTAAACATTAGTAGTGGAAAACCTTATGATTAGGACCAAATATAGGCTCACTCCCACCTGCACCCAAGCAGCTGCAAATGGCTGGAGAAAACAGGAGAGCACTCTGGGTCAGCTCATTTTACCTGATGGTCAGTTGCTTCAAATGAGTCCTCTGTGCTGCCAGTCAATAATGCATTTCCCTAGTTCATTCACTCTCCCACAGACCTGTCTTTTATCTTCATATACATATTTTCTGTACATGTGTGTATGTATATGTATATAATTACCATATGTATTATACCTGCTACATTCAATTCTATATTCATTCATCCCACTACTGTGGATCAACAAACAAGTTTCATAACAAAGAGTAAACTATGAGCTCAACCTCATTCCTTCTTACATATTCAAGGATGTCATTCCAGTTATCTCTTCCCTCTCCTGCACTGTTTTTCTCTGACCACTGGATCCTTCCTATGGATATAAAAACATATTGTTTTTTCTATCACCTTAGAAAAACTCTCTTTTGCACGTTCTCACTTTCTTTACCACCACCTCATGTCTATATTTCACTTTCTAACAAAAATTCTTTAAAATTATGCCTACACTCATTTTTCTCATTTACTCTACTCTCCATTTATATTTATATATATATAAATATATTTATATATATATATATATATAAAAAAAATCATAGTAAGGCATTTGCCTTCACCAGCTCACAAAAATTGTTTTCAAAGTCCTCAGTGACCTTTCTTTTTTTAAAGATTTATTTTATTTATTTGAAAGACAGAGAGAGAAAGAGAGAGAGAGGTCTTCCATCCGCTGGCCCACTCCCCAAAATGGCCGCAATGGCCACAGCTGAGTTCCTCTGAAGCCAGGAACCATGAGTCTCCTCTGGGTCCCCAACGTGGGTGCAGGGACAGAAGCACTTGAGCCATCCTCTCTACTGCTTTCGCAAGGCATAGCAGAGAGCTGGATTGGAAGTGAGCAGCTGGGACTTGAACCAGTGCAGGCTGGGGCTTTAACCCCCTATGCCACAGCGCCAGCCCCTCAGTGAACTTGATATTGGTATATCCAATGGGCATTACTCTGAATCCTCAAAGAACTTACTCTTTCAGCAGGATAGGACTCACTCTCTCCTACTTAAAGCATGCTGTTTTCATTTGGCTTCTAAGAAACCATATTTTTCTGGTTCTCTTCCTATTTCACTGGCTCCTACTTTTAAGTTTCATTTGCAGGTTCTTTCCCAACTCCAAATGTTAACACATGAGGGTTCAGGCTTCAGTCGCTGAACCTGCCATCTTTTCTCCAGCATTCCTCCAAACACTGACTACTTTTTTGGATTTAAATACTTTCTTCATACAGTTGATTCTCAAATTGATATCTTAACTCTGAACATCACCCTTCTATCATAAACTCATACATCCAACTTCCTACTTGAAACATCTCCATGAATGTCTAAGAAGCACCTCCAACTTAAAACATCTAGAATTTGAGCTCTGACTCTACCACTCCTCTATAACTCTTTCAAATAAATAAATAAATCTTAAAAAAACAAAGTACTTATAAAGGACTATAAGTTCTCTTCCTTCTATTACATGCTCCAGCTACACAACCACCCTATGCTGTTTCTCCATTAGACTTACCTTGGGGACTTGTAATATACCTTTCCCTCTGCCTATCAGATGCCACAGAGTTGGAAACTTGACCCTCTGTATGCCTTTACTTAAATTTAATCACTTCAACGAAAACCTCCCTGGTTCCCATGGAAAATGACAACCCACACCCCAAACCCATACTGACTCATTCTCCACAGTGATTATCTCCACATCCATATGACATAACCTATATCCCACTTATTTATTTTGTAATTATACATTTCCCACTTCACACACATCCTAGAATATAAGCTCCTTGAAGACAGAAAATTATGTTTGTCTTACACCATGCTGAATCCTCAGTGCCTACAGCATTTCTTGGCATATATTAATTATTCAATAAAATTTGTTGAATTAATGAATAATGCAGAAAACTCTTGTCACAAAGCCTAGCAAAGAAAAATAAAACTACCCTCATAAATGTAGCTATTATTACTTAATCAGACAGGTGCAGATTTTTTTTTTCAAATTTAGAATCTTCCAGATTCAGGCTCATAGTGGACAATCTAAGAAACAATATTACTCATTTTATTTAATAAGCTATTATAGTTCTATGTTACAGTGATTGTTCTAAATGCTTTAAAAATACCAGCTCATCGGTAGAACAATCTGTATGCTACCGACTATCCAATGCTACTTCGCAATTGAAAGCCATTATACTCTTTGGAGTCAAACTGACTTGACCAGAGCATGCATGCTGACTTCATCGCTTGCTAGCTTAAACTTGAGTAAGGGTCTTTGAGGTCTCAGCTTTCTCCTACGTAAAATGGAGAAAATAAGCACTAATTCATCATGTTTCTAAGGATTCTAAAGACAGAACATTCTAACACCTACAAAACACTTATCACAGTGCCTGCTGGGTGATTTGCTCTCAATCACTGACATCTACATCTATGTTTTAGGAGTTAAAAGGCGATAAATAAAAACCATAACAAATGAGGAAAAACAAGAGTCTATACTTCCTTGTCTCTAGATTCTATGCTGTTTATCAAGATGCAGAAGGAAAACGTGTTGAGAGGATCAACTGGTTTGAAACAATCAAATTGTTCTTCTTAGTTTTTGATTGCAACTTTCCTACTGTAATGATTAAACTTCTAAAGTAATGGAATACTGTTCTTAACATAAAATATACCACAATTACATTTCTAAATAACTCTCCCAAATGCAAAAAAGGGCAGGATACTAAAAGAGAAACTTGTTTTCAAGATACTTTGTGATTCATGATAACAGTTTCAAGTTAGCCACAGGTTCAAGCTTAAAAATGTCCTCTTCTCTGGGGGCCAATAATGCCTTTTGAGCCACCTGGATTAATTTTGGTTAAAAATACTTGACCCAACTCTGTCTTGCTACTGACTCTAGAATTGTAAACTGCTAACTTGCCTTTCTATTTTTAAAGACATATATATATATATATACACACATATATATATTATTTACTTTTGCTTAGTTATTTGATAGAGTGGAGGAAGACAAGGATACATTGGCCCTATTGCATTTCAAATGTTGACATCTCTTTTGTGTTATGAAGCCTTATGTCTTTTTGTGTCTGTGGTACCTAGGCAATCAAATTCTTAAAAATAATGCTGCGTAGGTGTTTCTGGGAGAAGAGACTGCATCCCACAAGTTCTGTGTGGGTAACTGAGGACAGATTTGCAGATTTCAGCCCAATCTGGTTTAGTTTTTTTTTAAAGTTGTATTATGGGAAAACCATATTTATAAGACTTGAAATTTGAAAGGGAAAGAGAAAGAAAAATCATCCACGTTGAGCACTCCCTACCATCCGCACACCCTGCTGGAGTTTTTATGTGGGCTTCTCATTTAAACTGGTGAGGTGGTTCCTTCAAATAGCTGCCTTGGCAGTTTGAAGAAGACAGCATGGCCATCTGGTATTTCTGTGCTATGGCAAGACAGTTAAGAATGCCAGCACTAGGGTCAGGGAACTGAGGTCTGAGTTCTTTTTACACCAGCTGCTAGCCCATGTGAGAGTCACGGGATCTGCAAGTAGACAGGGTTACTTCTAACTGCAGCCTTGGTCTCCATCACTCCATCCTTACCCCATCCTCATAGCGACCAATGAACTTTTCTCACATCTACAGCCAGATGGGTGATACTAGGTATTTTTCTGTACAGAATCCTGGACAAGTTAATCCCCTCTGAGTCTCAGTTTCTAGTTGTACAGGTTTTGTGAGAGTTAAATGGAAAACACTTTACATGAAACATGATATGCAGTTCAATGAAGGATACCTATGATTACTGTCAACATTTCAGAATTTAAATATATCCTGAAACCCTCAAATATCTATATTTTTATTTCTATCTGAAGCCAAAAAGGACTGTAGTAGCGAGTCAAAATAGCAATTATTTGATTACACTACATCTGGTTGTTTTAAAGGAAAAATCATTTTCCCATAAAAAGAAGCAAATTACCAAGGCAAATCACAGACTATAAAAAAAATGGAAAATACAGCTATGATAAAAAGAAATTTCTCATGCTGTTTTTATACAAAAGAACATGATTGGTATAAGGGATTATTCCCAAACAACTCCAAAATATATTATTTTTTGTTTATAATTAATTATTCATGTAAGGGCGGAAAGTACAATTTTAACCAGAGACTTTTATGACAGTTACATAAGTTATTTGGAAGGAAAGATACTTTATTTAATAAGAATAACATACCCCTCTTGGACTTTATTCACAATATACAACACAATTCCAAACTACAAGTGTATAAAATCAGTTGTGGAAGCTATTTTTCACACCCCCTTTTCAATACAAATAATTCCCATCGCTTGTGTTATTACAAAAAATGTAAAATGGATAATTAAGGTATATTTCTCTGAAATACACCAAAAATAGAAGTAAAACTGCTTTAAGTTTGGTCTTTAGTTTTTCTAAAATTGCCTTCATTTACATTTTTGCCAAGAAGTAAATGTAAGTCAAGTTAAAAAAAACAACCACACAGCTAAGAACCTGACCACAAATATGCCAAAAGCCAATTTTTAAAAGATGGAAAGTTACCATTTGTTAAGAATGTTGGGGACAAATTTTTTCTAATAGCTACAGAGAGCCCTAGCTTCTCTGAAATTACGCTCAAGGACTACCAAGAGAAAAGCCAAAGAGATTGGAGAAGGAAAAATATCTTACCCTTCCTAATTTTCACTTCAATCAAAACAGTGCCACTTTAAAGATTTTTTTTATTTTGACTTTTATAAAGATTTCATCTAAATTCTGGCTACTCAAAGACAGGAAACTGAGTTATGAAATCGTACATCACCCCCACTCCCTCGAAGACACTCTGATTTTACAAATCAGGTTGGTACATGCGTAGCATTAAAGATAAACTTGAATCATCCATTCAGCATTATAGTTTGTTAGGCTTATGTAAGGGATTTGTTTTTATTCATCTGGTCAGCATCTGTATATCATAAGTGTATGATTATTACACAAACAGAAGAAACCAAAATATACCCAATATATCTCTTTGCATGCTACTCAATATTGCATCACAATAGCGTTGATGCTAGAGTCCTATTAAATAAAACCTGTTTGCCTATTTGGACCATTGATAGGTGAATACTTTGGCAATTCTCACTCTTCTCGGTTGTACCTATCCATTCTTAAGACATTCTCTAGATGCTCACTCAAGCGAGGATAAAAATCTGCCTGCATAATAGTCATCTAATCAAGCAACACAGTCACTTGACATAGATCATATTATTTGCTATTCACTCTATGGACCTATGAGGCAATTACACAGGTCCACTACTGCTAACCCACAGTTAAAGTACCTGAGATTTGGAGAGCTGAAACAGTTTATGAAAGTACCTTTCCCAGTCCCATCCATATCTTATCCTCTGTCTCAAGGTGTGTTGCCCTTTTCCTTTTTCTCTCATTTGTTTCTACTTTACTAGCCAGATTTACACACACACACACACACACACACACACACGGAGATCATGGAAAATGCACATTATCTTTTTTTTTTTCTTAAGGGGTTGGAGAGAGAACACTCCCGTCTACTTGCTCCTATGTGGATGGCAGGGATCCAACCACTTGAGTCATATCTTTGACACCTCCCAAGGTACACATCAGCAGGCAAATGGAGTCAGGAGTGGTACCAGGATTCAAATGCAGACACTTGGGTATGGGATGCAGGCACCCCAACTGGCAGGTTACCTGTAGGCCAAATGCCCACCTCTTCACATTATCTTTAAATTCTGTTTTCCACAAAGTTTTTGAAACCCCCGTGTGTGTGTGTGTGTGTGGCCATCATCATAAGTTGTCATAAGTTGCCTTCACAATGACAGAAAAATCTCATATTTTAATTCTACATGAGAAGTTCAGGAAAACAGAAAAAGAATCTAACTAATCTACTGTGCCCCAGGTACTGTACTAGCTACTGAGGATACAATAGAACAGAGAGAGAGAGAGAGAGAGAGAGAAGACAAAGAAAGAATAAGCAAGTAATTACATAGGTGAAGAGAGCTAGGGCAGAAATGAACAAGGCACTGTCTAGGAAGTGGCTGGGATGGTAAAAGAAGGGCTTTGAATGGGAAATCCATCATAGCTAGACACTGAAGGATGAGAAGGATTCAGAAAAGTGAGATGTGGAAAGAAGGGTGTTGTGGGCAGAGGAAACCCAAGCACAGCGTCCAGAGCTGTCGAAGAAGCCATTCAGGTGTGGGAGCAGGGTAGAGATGGAGGACTACCTTCAGAAGGGGCAGGAGAGGCAAGAACATGGAGGGACCTGCAGGAATGTGCACTATGTGATCTTTTCCTTTCTCTTAGGTCATGAAGTGCATGTGAGAACAGTGGAGACAGGAACCAGAGGGCAGCTTGACATTTTGGGGTGAGCAGCGTCATCTAAGAGTCCGTGCTCTCTTAGCTTCTCCTGCTGGATCCAAAGAACTACAGGAGAGGGCCGGCGCCGCGGCTCACTAGGCTAATCCTCCGCCTTGTGGCGCCAGCACACCTGGTTCTAGTCCCGGTCGGGGCGCCGGATTCTGTCCCGGTTGCCCCTCTTCCAGGCCAGCTCTCTGCTGTGGCCAGGGAGTGCAGTGGAGGATGGCCCAAGTGCTTGGGCCCTGCACCCCATGTGAGACCAGGATAAGCACCTGGTTCCTGCCATCGGATCAGCGCGGTGCGCCAGCCACAGCGCACTGGCTGCGGCGCCATTAGAGGGTGAACCAAGGGCAAAAGGAAGACCTTTCTCTCTGTCTCTCTCTCTCTCACTGTCCACTCTGCCTGTTAAAAAAAAAAAAAAAAAAAAAAAAAAAAAAAAAAAAAAAAAAAAAAAAAAAAAACCTGCAGAAGAGCCTAGAGAAAAACCTGCCAAGTGATGCGACTGAAGCTGCAAAGATGGCTCAATTCACTCAGTCCTCTCAAGTGTGCCGTGAGGGAAGCTGCTTTGTCCCCCTTTCCAGAGCAGTGCCCTGAGCTGTAAGGAAACAGGGGTTTTTTGTTTGTTTTCTTTCTGTTTTTGTTTTTGTAATGAAATGAAGACATGTGCCCAAACATGCCCTGGTAGGAAGTAGTGGAGCTGAGCTTTTCATCCAGAGAGGTCTGATGCCGTTAGTATATTCAGCCATTTTTTTTATTGTCACTCACACAAAGTGCACCGATGCTTTAAAGTCAACAGTAAGGAAAATGTCAATCATTTTACACTTCACATTTTCTCTGGTTAAGTGTAGCGTCGCCACTACCTGGTTACCGCTTCCTCGTTGTGTTTCAATGCCCTTTTTCCAGCCTCCCTCTAACAAGTTCTAGTGTTTCAGGCACAGTAGCTCAACACCAGTTTATGACAATGGACTCTATGCTATATAATGAACTGGAAGACAGGAGCTTTTCAGCTCCACACCTAAAGATAAAGAAACTGAACAGCTAGTTGCCTGGTTGAGTCAGTTTAAACTTTATTATCTCTGATGAAACACTGACTGCACCCACGAAAATGTACAAGAATTGCATGCTCATAAAATTTTTTAGGAATGAAATAAAAATGCAGTGTTATAAGAGTATTTGTTCACTCAATAAATGCTTGTTAAACACTTTCTGCTTGTTCAGCACTGTATTTGGGGCTAGAAATGAATCATGGATAAAACTGACAAGGTAAATCAGTAATTTCTAAATTTAAAATAATAATAATAATGACATGTACCATTCTGAGTATCTTTATAAAAGGAAACTACAGCACAATTGTCAAATTCCTTTAAAATCAATTAACAGTCATCTAGGCATCATTTGGACTTATATACTCTTATAATAAAAAGGTCTGAATGGAAGACAGAGATGAATAGTTTAAAAAAGAATAATATTGATTTTTGATATAGCTAAAGTAATTTACACAGCTATAATTAGGAAAAATCTAATTCAAAGAGAGATGGCACAATTATTAATGATCTTAAAGTAGTTCTAAGCCATCCTAGGATATAACTTTTACAACTTCATTAACCAGCTAGTATCTTAAAGTCAAAAAATACATTCAAAATTTAAGTGGTTTCTTCCCTATAAGTATTATTGTTAAACTGAGCTTAAACGCCTCACACCTCAAGTTCAGTTTAGGAACTCCCTCTCTACTCTGAACTCACACTTCTACCTCATACTGGATTAAAATGTACCACTTACTAATCTCTCCCTAAATTTTAAGTCCATGAAAAGACTGACCAAATGATTCTGTTCACAGGTGAATCCCTGAATGCAATCTCAGGTACATTGTAAGTGTTCATTAAATATTTCCCAAAGTGTACGCATCAATCATTACAGAAGTATCTAGGAACCTAACACACACAAAAGCACACAGCAGAGCAAGTTCACAGGGTGCCTGACATTTTCTCATGTAGCCAGAAGATAGGGAGAAAACTATCAACACAAAACTCCCATCAACATAATCTGCCTATTGTGATAAAAGGATGTCAAAATGTGTTAGAAAAGATATCCTAATCCACTGTTGGTGGGAATGTAACCTGGAAAAACCACTGTGGAAGTCAGTTTGGAGATATCTCAGAAATCTGAATATAATCCTACCATATGATCCAGCCATCCCACTCCTGGCAATTTACCCAAGGGAAGTGCAATCAACAAATAAAAGAGTTACCTGCTTCCCTGTTTATTTCAGCTCATTTCACTATAGCTAAGACATGGAATCAACCTGAATTCTTGTCAACGGAAGACTGGATAAAGCAATTATGGGATATCTATTCTATGGAATACTACACAGTGGTATAAAAAAATGAAATCTGGTCATTTGCAACAAAATGGATGAATCTGGAAAACACCATACTTAGTGAAATAAGCCAGTCCCAAAGTGACAAATACCATATGTTCTCCCTGACCTGTGAGAACTAATAAAGCACCTAAAAGGAAATCTGTAGCAATGAAATTGACACTTCAAGAAACAATGACTTTAACAGTTTTTTTTTCTTAATGGAGAATGGGACTGGGAATGGGAGAGGGAGGAGGAGGTAGGGTGGGAGTAGGGGTGGGAGGGCAGGTATGGTGAGAAGAATCACTATATTCCTAAAGCTGTTCTTATGAAATTTGTACTCATTAAATAAAAGTTCTCTTGGGGAGGGGGAAGATGCATTATAAAACGTGAGTATACTTGATATTCATTTTGTTTTCTGGTCTGTGTGGAAGGGTGAAGATGAAGCAAAGTTTCAAGTGTCTGAAGTTTCAAACCAGTCTAATCTGTGCAGAATGTTAATCACTTCCCCGGCAGATTGTGGAGATGTACTTGACAATCATTAACATGAAGAGTTTGTGAATGAGAATACTGATCCTTTGCATACAGATAAGAGAATCTCTACCCATCATAAATGGGAAGTCCTCTAAAGAGGCACTTTATATCAGACAGGTCCTCATAAGTGTGAATCAACAAGATATTTTCAAATATATTTGAGTGTCCAAAGTAGGCCTAATAGTGTTGACACATTATATTATCAGTCATTCCCTCGCCATGCCACAAGGAATAGCCACATATAAAAGCTAAGTAAAACTGCTCATTTTAAAGGCATAATTCAAACAAATAACAATAACTTTCTAACCATTTGTTTAGAGGAGGGGAAAGCATATTTCACCTACTTCAGAAATTAATGGAAACTAAATTCTAATTTTCATTTGCTTTATGGTGTAAATTTGCAAGTATATACTCATAGAAAAATGTCTTTAACTATCGTAACTGAATGCTTAAGCTCAAAAGAAAATTAGCAATGATGCCTGACCAGTGCTTTGATGTGTTTTGTGTTGTAGGTCAGCACTTGTTCTATTTGGAGTATTCTCAGAACTCCGCAACACCTCCTCAAGTTCAAGAATATTCCCTTGGCTGGCACGGTGGTGTAGCAAGTAAAGCTACTGCCTACAACAGTGGCATTCCCTATGGATGCAGGGTTGTGTCCCAGCTGCTCCACTTCCTATCCAGTTCCCTGCTAATATGCCTGGGAAAGAAGCAGAGGATAGCCTGTGTACTTGGGCCCCTGCAACCATGTGGGAGAACCTAGTGAAGCTCTTGGCTTCAGCCTGGCCCAGCCCTGCTCATTATGGCCATTTGGGAAATAAATCAGCAGATCGATCATTTCTGTTTCTCTCTCTCTTTCTCTCTCTCTTTCTTCTTCTCTCTCCTTCTCTCACCTTCTCTCTATCTTACCCCTCAGTCTCTGTAACTCTGCCTTTTAAATAAATAAATAAATCTCCAAAAGGTAAAAATAATATTCCCTTGGTCTTAATTCAATGCCTCTGCCACATTCTAACACACACATGCCCCCATTTCTTTATCCTAATCACTAGGCTTGCTTCTTGTTTTTTAAGATTCATTTATTTGAAAGGCAGAGTTACAGAGAGAAGAGAGGGACAGAGAGAGATCTTCCATCCACTGGTTCTTCTGGGTCTCCATGTGGGTGCAGGGATCCAAGAATTTGGGCCATCTTCTGCCGCTTTCCCAAGAGCATTAGCAGGGAGCTGGATTGGGAGTGGAATGGCCAGGACTCCAGTCATTGCCCAAATGGAATGCCGGTGCTGCAGACAGCAGCTTACCCCACTACACCACAGCACCAGCTCTGATCACTAGGATTTATCTGCTGCTCCAGGAACCATTTTACAAACAACAGCAACAATGACAACAAAATCCAAAAAGTTACCCTTACCAAAGCTTAGCTCTCCTTTTTTCCTATTTGGTTGTCTAGCAGTGTTAATTAGGTCAGTTCACATTGTCTAAAACACAATATTAAATAGCTGGGAAGTCACTTAAGTTTGCCATCGAATTACATACAGTGTGTTGTGTTCTATTTTCATCAATATAACCAGCTCCTAATCACATTATATCAGATTTACTCAAAATGCAATGTTGCTATAACATGGCCTGGGGAAATTAATATAACTTTTGGCTTCAGAATGAGATTGATGAATAAAAGCTGAAAAGTGTGAATTTTTTCCCATTGGGGCAGCTTTTAAACAGGTCACACATTAACAGCACCACCCCCTACTAGCAATCTTACTTCCTTTTTTGTTCCTTATTTGTTTTTAAGGCCACGATGCACAGCTACTCACAGTGTGAGGCAAAAAGTCTTGTTTTCATTTCTGGAGCTATTTAAATGATTGTATTGTCAGTGATGCACCCTAAAACCATTCTGTCACCAGGAAAAATACTCTCTTGGCTGATACTCATAAAAGGTAATCATAATTCAGCAGTGACTGAATGTATATTTAATTGTATTCTTAATTGTTCCCCCTAAAATGCATTTATTTACATGAGAGGCAAAGCCAGATTTTCCATCCTCTGGTCCACTCCCAAATGCCCACAATAGCCAGGGCAGGGTCAAATCAAGGCCAGAAGCCCAAAACTCCATCCCAATCTAGTATGTGGGTGGCAGGAACCAAATATTTGGGCCATCTTCTGCTGCTTTCCCAGGTACATTAACAAGAA
Source organism: Oryctolagus cuniculus (assembly GCF_964237555.1). Classification (NCBI taxonomy): domain Eukaryota; kingdom Metazoa; phylum Chordata; class Mammalia; order Lagomorpha; family Leporidae; genus Oryctolagus; species Oryctolagus cuniculus. The sequence goes on along the minus strand of NC_091437.1, from coordinate 31,680,897 downwards.
GCTGAATCAGAACTGGGGTAGCAGGGACTAGAACTGGCCCTCCAGTAGGGGATATGTGGTCTCAAGCACCATCTGAGCTTGATGTGCCATAATCCCAGCACATACTATCTTAGGTTCTGAAAATCCACAGGTTGAAAGCCAGGTGTGGGAAAAAACAATCTAATGACTTCCATTATGGAGCAGCCAGGTGGGTGCAGAGTTACCAGAACTGGAAGCCTTTTGAGGGGGTTACTTTTGTTTATTCAGATGTAATAATACTAGACAAACTTTCCTTTTTAAGGCCACTTTGAGATGTGCTTGTTTTGTGTGTCTCAGCACACAGAACAACAGACTGGGCAAAGTAGTCAACAGGACTGTTAGAAGCAGGTAAATTACTGAAAGGCAGCATGTATGTCTCATCCACGCCAGGACTGTCAGAGTTCTTCTTAGGTATTAACACTTGTTTAGCACTGGCTGGGTGCTAGGTATTGCTGTAAGCAAATGCCATACATACCAACTCTTATGACTGTCACAACAGCCCTATGATGGGGGGGGGGGATGGACTACTGCTATCATCTCCATTTTGCACAGGAAGACACTGAAACATGAAAGGAAGCAAAGTTGAGCTCCAAGCTCAAGCCTAGGTTTACAGGGCAAACAGCCTGCTTTTATCTGGGCTCCAAAACCCAGGCTCCTAACTATGATGTCACTTTGACTCTGGCATCGAGGGAGGATGGCTAACACTTTTGGGAAGAGAAGAAGAAGAAAGTGGAATACCGGAGCAAAAAGAAAATTAAGAAGGCAAGTCTCACAGCACATTTTGCATGCAAGTAGAGCTCTTCTCCTTTGGGGGCTATTTTATCAATTTTGCAGCATTTTTCTGAATCCTGAGTCCCTCCTGGGTTTCTCCTTTAAGCCTAGCCCACCCAGCTTCAATTTGCTCCTGCTTGGATAAATCAGCTAAAAGCAGACCCCAGGAGACTTTGCTGCTGGTAAGAGCTTCTTCCACTTCCCTAAAGCTAGAATCTTTGTGCAGGTGCTAAGAGTAGAGCACTTTTCAATGAGAATTCAATTTTTATGTTAAATGCTTAACACTCATTGAAAATTAGGAAATACTATTATTATTATTTAAAACATTAATCACAATATCATTGCTCTAGTTCCTCTACTAAGAGAATGTAACAGTATATTCAAGACAGTGGCATCTATGACCATAACAGAATATTGCAGGAGGCATTTATACTGTTTTTTAAAAACTAAATTATGAAGTACCTACATTTACGCCAGGTACTATACCAGGTATGATGAGCAGAACGGGTGTAGTTTCTATCTTCATAAAGCTTACAGTTAAAGAGACAGGTAAATATGCAAGTGGAACATGTGACTATCTGCACTGTGATACAGGAAAATAATGTCCCATGAAATTCACAGATGAAGAATCCAGTGCAGCTTCAGCACAGTCAAATGAATCCAAAAATATTCAAGTGTAAAATTAGAATAGCCAGAAGGTGAACTTTCAAACCCAAATAATTCCTGCTGTCCATCAACAAGACTCAGCACATATCTTTAAGAGGCTCACTGCACTCCGGATGGTAGCCCAGTCCAACAATGAGAATATCAGTGGATACTAGATAGTTCTTGGACAGCTAAAAGGAAAATTAGGGAGCCCTCGCACTGATTGGTCAAAAGAATCATCATGTATAATACAGGGAATAGTCCCAAAGTGCTATGTAGCCATAGGACAACAATGAAAAATCTAACAATAAAAACATGTCCTTCCTTTGCCTCATAAAATACAGCATGTCAATATACCAATACAAACTAAATATACACTTTCCATTCTGTATGATGATTTCTTGCCAGAAATACTGAAACTGAATCTCATCAAGACTCTAGATCTACCACATTTACAGAAAAACAGTGTTAACAGAAAATATCTTAATGACATCACAGACATGATCGAGATGGCCAGTAACACTCAGAATGCAGGATATTTGATGTGACGAGCAACATAGTTTTTTTTGAAACAAATAAGCTGTGAAAAAAAATAGTGAGAAAGGGAAAGAAACAATAGGAGTCTGGAATTAGAAGAAATACATACATTTTATACTTTGTTGCATTTAAGTTACATGTGATATTTCTATAAGTCATAAAAGGGAGAATAAAGAAATACAGCAACTAAACACAGTGGATGCTCATTTGAATCTTGAGTCAAATAAGCCAATTTTAAGAAAACACTGTAGGAAAATCAGGGAAGTTCAAATACTGACTAGATAACTGTTGACACTGAAGAATTATATTACTTTTGTATGTGATATGGTATTATGTTTTTAAATCACATTGTAAAAGTTAAAATTCAGTATTTGTGTGTTAATGAAATGATTGACAATCCAGGTCAAACAGGAGGGAAAGTAAGTAAGACTAGATAAAACAAAACTGGTCTTGTGTTGGTAACCGTACTTATTGGAGCTGGGCGTTGGTTCTATAGACGTTCATTATACTATCATCTCTACACTTGGATAATTTGAAACTGTTCTGTAATAAAAAAAATTTTTAACTGGTGTGCCAAGAAATGAAATATTTGAGAAAAGCCATAACAGACACCAAAGAAAAGAACAACAGTGTGTTATGATGCAGGAACTGAGCATTCATTTTCAACTTCAGGAAAATTTTTTTAATTATACCTCGGACTAACAGTCTGTCTATGCATAGTTACTGCTTTCTGAGTTTTGTGCTTGTAAGTGGTTTTGTGTTTTTGGCTTTGAGGCATAGCCTGTTATTTCTGTTTCTCATGTCTTTGGTAAGATCCAAACCTCCCTAGGCTGTCAGGAACATTTGGTGTTATCTTTCCAGTCTGACATATGCATTTCAATGTATCAGGACATGTGGGGGTGATCTCAGAGTCACCTCCCCACTTTCTGCATGCACGCCAGTCCTACTGATGCTTCTGCTGCTAGATCCATCCAGTGAGGACAAACACTCGGGAAGAAACGATTTTTATCACCTCCCCTAAGAGACTGGACTCAAGGAAGAGACCTTGGTTGACATGGAAGCAAAAGCAGTATAAAATAAAATTAAAATTAATAAGATATTTGACTAACATGTTTGCATTGCTGTTTTATTGAGCCTAATTCTCAGTGCACAGCACCTTAAAGAAATAAAAAACAATGCATCATTGCTCCTGCACTGTCACCACATAATATCTTCCTCGGTGTAGGTCTAAAGTGACTCCACAATGAAGCTTCATACCTAAATTGTGGTTTCCAAAAATTACCAATTAAGAAACCTTCCAACCTCAAGGTAAAAGCCTGCCTGACTTACAACTAGGAGAAGCACTCTCTTGAACCAGTACCCCTGGGAAAAGTAACACCAGGCCTTGAAAGCATTCTAAGTGTAATGACAGAGCAGAATTTTTCCTGACAAGATTGCATTATGGCTTGGAGGAAAAGAACTGGAGACCAGTAATGACTCCAATAGAATGAAAAGAGCACTTACTCATGAGAGGACAGCAAAAAGCGAAAGAAAATGGAGATGAGTTGGTGACAAACCAAGCCGCAAAAAGCGTACTCTTTGAGCCATGCTGTCCCTGTGTCAATATTGTAGCTCAATGGGTGTGAGACATTTGAGTTATGAATGGTGTCTTTCAAGTAACCAGGAGAAAAAGCTGGAATCATCTTGGGATAGATGCATTTCCACATGTTTTCCTCTAAAAGCTTCAAATGAAGCTTTGGGATTCAAGTTGCCGTAAATTATTCACATCAGCCATAATCATATACAAGTATCTGGTTCCAATACAAGGTCACACAGCTCAATTCTAAGTGGGAAATAATTTTCCAATCTACTTTTCTCCAATACTCTTACTAATCAGTAGCCCTAAAGGCATGTATAAACTATCTATATAATTTAGAGAATTTTGCAGAAGAATCTTAAAATACAGAGCCATTTGTTTTTAAAAATGATGACTTTGTGTTTTTTCTTCTGTAATTCCCATAATTCACAGTGCATATTTTTGGACAAGTGTCCTGTGAATTAAACTCCCTACATATGGGTCATAGTAATACAATTATTTTTTAGAGACAAATGCCTTCAGATCTTCATGCTTTCAGGCTATCAGCTAAAGTAGCTCACTCATGAGGAGGCGTAAGGCAAAGTGCACAATTTTCTTCAACCAAGAACAATCTTCCCATCCTCTGAGGCAATGGAAGATGGTTCTAGAAAGAAAGAGTTCACTTGTTTCCATGCAACTATTCTTGTGTTTCTAAGCAGTTGAACAGCTATTGAATATCTGGCTTCAAATCAGGACTTCTCTTTTCCAAACTACTGAGCTCCCATTTTATTTAGAGGGGAATCAAAGATGGTGTTGTCTGAATTTAATGATATATTACCTTCAGTACAGTCACTGAAATGAGAAAATGTACATTCTCATGGTTTTAAATTAAAACACAGGACACATATCTAAAATACTCTGTAAGGCAACCCAAGGGTAAATGTTTCTTTTCTATGCCACCATATCACTCATATTAAGTTTTCTGGTTGTAGTTAAGTGATTTACAATCCATGGCATCTGACATATCATATTTTGGTATGTGAGTGGTATAGACAAACACATTTCTTACCTCCCTCTTAAACACGTCAGAACCTATTGGCTTTTCAATTGTTTACGGTTCTGTAATAACATATTTCACTTACCATTGCCTCATGTTGACCATCAAACCTAGGTCCACACAAAAATTTAAATGAAGTAAGATTCTAGCACATTAATAATCAATAGTTAGATTTTGATCTCCCATGTTCCCTTTGGAAAACTTAGAACATAGGCAAATGGAAAGAAAACATCTCTCCCTATGACTGTCAACCACCATATGTAATGCATTAATTTTTTGCTGATCTTTTTTTTTTTTTTACTGAATATAGATTTATACCAAGTGGCTTTGCATTATTTCCTGGGTTATTAGAAGAATATGCCCGCTTGGAGTTAATCCTTTCCATCTAAGGAGTATATGTGTATATACTTCTCTCTCCTAAACCCAGGAGGAAGTTGAGTTCCTGTGAGAAAATCGTCTTTGTATATAGGCAACTCCCTGCTTTAGAGCACCTCCCATGGTTTTGGCCCATTAACCCGAGTACAACAGCTTGATGAATTAATGCTTATATAGGCACAGTTGGCAGCTTCTAATTAAATAATTATGGCTAAGCAGCTGCACGGAAGCTGTTATGCACCCTAGAAAGCCAGCTGTCAGTTTTATTGGTCCTAAGACAGAGGAAGAGTTAACACTTAGCTCTGGATATAGGGTTCGAAGGGGAAGTTTATCATCTGCAAGATACATGCTATTGGTATGAAGTTCCTGTGCATTATGTGCTAGCCTGTCCCTGGAGACGTGGAGAGCAAACTGCTTATTGGCAGCTTCTCAGCGATCCAAAAGAGGAGGAAGCAATTACAGGATGAGGAGAGCAGAGCCTTTCCAGAGCAATCTAAAGAGGACACAGTGTTAGACAGATGAGCCTTTGATGAACACACAAATGCCACTGAGCTAGCGGCAAACATGTTTCCAACTGCAGGTCTCATGTAAGTGAGCAAGTGATGCGAAATCAACTGTGGTCCTTTCGGGGGTTTGACTGGTATGTTCTTTGTTTGGCAGCAACGTCTTAGGATGCTTTGCTTTCAAAAAGTAGAAACTAGGCAACACAGTAAATATCCCACACCATTTTAACTCCGTTGGAGATGCATTTTCCCAAAAAGTTTGGGGATGATATCTGTTCCCCAGAATCACAGATAACATCAGATTCCTCAACAGAAGGCTAAAAGCCCAGAGTCTTATCTCCACACTAGTGGAAAATTGGCCAGAGGGAAGAAAGCAGTACCTGCTGATTAAGCTCAGGCATAAAGAAAGATACAGCTTATAGATTCAGGCCATAGATAGGGTTATTGGGCCACACAATGTCTGTTATCATGCATCACTATCCTCCTGCACCAATAGCTGACTTCATCTTTTCCCCACAGGCTGTCCTGTCTATCCAACCCGTGTGTCTTCACTGCTAAACACGCAATGTGTGGTAGCCCAGTATAGCACAGTTCTACTTCCCGGGACCTCTTCACCAAGGTCCCTGGCATAATCTCCAAAAGAAAAAAAAAAAAAAAACAAAAAACTACAGCTAGAGGCAGAAGCACAGTCTAAGAAATTCAATCCCATACTTGTATTTATAGAAATTTTCATTTTTGCCCCAAATTCAGATTTTGCTTTAACCAAAAGAATAGAGAAAATGTTAACACTGGAAATATGTGTTCCTCACGGAATTCACCTCACCCAACTCCCAGACCTGCTGGAAATCAGCAGTTAAATCAAGCACTAAACAGCACAGGCTGATTTACTGTTCTCCCTTCAGACATCAATGCTTTAGAGTTTGCAGCTCAAAATAATGCCATTTCATAAAACAAGGCAACTGGCACCATAAGTCTTCATTTAAGCAAAGAAACTGACCTCTATGAACCCCTTACTTAAAAGGCATTCATAAGATAATTGTTTCTTTCTTCCCCACTCTGGTTTCCTTTTACGTCAGTAATTATTTCACCTCAGCTGTCTGAAGGTGTTTGCATGGGATTGACAGTTCTCAAGGATCTACTTCCTTTTGGGTCTCAAATGAAGCTCAGCTTAATTAAATCTGCAGTGCAACTCCAGTCTCAGTACAAAATACTAAAGAATCAAATAGCAGATTTGTAAAGCCCAGAAAAGCCAATTTCAGACCTGGGGGGAGGAAAGGGGCCTTTCTGCAGTCTATACTGCCATCTAGCCAAGACTACACCACTCAGTACAACATCCATTTGTGCTCTGAAAGCCCCTGATGCAGGCAAGCCTTGGAAACAAGCTTAATGGAACCCAAAGTTCATCTAGAAGAAGAGTAAGCAGTGTCTACTGATGTGTCTACCAAACTCTCGTGGACCAACAGCCAAGTTATACAATCGTCAACTTTCTCCTCATAATTTAGAAAAGGGCAATAAAACAAAGCCTACTTGTTTGTTTTCCCTCCACACCAATCTTATCTGCATCCTGTGATTTTGGAGGTCTTTGAATATTCTGTGAGCATTGGAAAAATGGATAAAACATGCCTTAGGTAAGCCATGACAGCTGAATTGTAGCCTCTAATATTCTAGCTCTTACTCAAGAAATAGAACAATCCCCCAGAGTGTTGCTTCGATACTGACAGAGCGTGCAGGCCGTAAACATTTGTGAAGAGACTGATACACATGAAAGAGAAACGGAACCCTGAGCACTTACGGTAGAAGACGTATTCAGTGTAGCTTGACCAGATCTTGTCATCTGTATATTGGTTGACAAAAGATGCTGTCACCGATGAGTTACAGGCCACCATGTGGAATCCACACTCGGACAACATATCAAAAGCCCTTTCCAGATGCTTGAATTTGAGATAAAATCTGGAGGTGTATCTTTCCGGGGCTCGGTCAGGGTCTCTGCTTTCGTTCAAAGTTTCTCCGAAGACTTCCTTTGCCAAGGAAATCCTTCCACAAACCAAAATCCGGGGAACTCTGCGAAACTTGGCATCGGCTTGCCCCTCTCTGCCCAAGGTGCAGGATCCCCTGTAACCCACCGTAATGAAACCCCACTTGCGGTCAGCAGGGAGCAGTGTGGAAGGGGGACAGATTCTCGTGTCGCTCCCTTGGGAGGCATCCTCAAAATCACTGTGGCAGAACTCGTCCGGGCTTTGCTTGATTTCGTCGGGGGTCAGCAGTTTGACCAAGTCTGGGAGCTGGAAGTACTCAGCCTCCCGTTTCAGTCTTCCTCTTTCTGGAAAGTGATCAGGCAGGACCACCTGCCTGTCCCTGAGATAGTCCAGGATATAACGGAACAAGAATCCATCTCTGTCAATGAAAAACCTTCCCTTGGAGTCCTTGGCTAGATCATTAGCGGTGTCTCTCTTTGGGGAAAACATTTTCCACAGGAGGGAATGAGGGATGCTTACCAGTGTGGAATGGCGAGTGAAATAAACTTGACCCCCAACATTCAGCTCTACGACCTCAGGGAAGGAGTTGGGAACTGAGGCCCCTTGCTCCCGGGGATAGTAACGACTACAGTTTCCACTAAGAGCCATTGTCCCTTTCTTCTTCTTCTATTTTGATTTAAAGGTACAGCCCACTGGAGTCACAGCCTTATCCTCTGCCTCAACTTGTAAGGGAGGGAAAAGGATGCTAACTTCTTAAAAGCAATCTCCTCTTCACCCAGATATTTTTCCCAATAAGGCAAAATTTCGAAGCGTCCACAGGTGAATGGATGCTGAAAATGTTGCTTAAGCCCTGGAGGGTGGTAGCTATTACTTCATGGAATGCAATCAACTCATCTGCATCAGATCTTCCATCACGCTCAGTAGGCAAAGCTGGCCAACTCTCCAGTTACTCTGAAGTCCTTCTGAAGGAAGAGAGAATAAATTATTTCCCCAAAGCCAGAATGAGTCAGAAAGAGACTTCTGGGGGGGAGGGGTAGGAGAGGGATGAATAGAAGGAGGGAGAGATATTTTACATAAGCAGTCCTGGAACTGATTTCATCTGTTCTTCAACTAAATTGTAGCTTGTCTCATGCTATTTTGTGTCTGTATGTTTGATCCAGCCCTTAGTCTTAAAAAAACAATTCTATTTGTAATTATGCATTCAAAAGGAATATGCAACTGTCAACTTCTAACAAGGGATCATTCGGTCAACTGGACAAGAAAATCATTAAGTCTTGGCACTTACCTTAGTGAGTGCTGGAGCCCCAGTTCTAGTGAAGAGATAACCATTTGCAAAGCAATCAGAATCCACAGCGACACTGAGTCTGGATCTTGTCAAATCCCAAACAGGTGAAGGACAGAGGTATCAATGAAAAGTGCCAGAGAGACGTGTGCTTAGAAAATAATTATATATATATATTATATAAGTATTTATATAGATCTATATGTATGAATGTATGTACGTGTTCTCAAGTTAAAACAAGTCACAAAAAAAGTTAAACCACGATGAGAGCAGGGTAAGTTGAAGAAGTAAAGCAGAGGAAAATATTCGACCGAAGCTTCTCCAAGAAAAAAAAAAATCCCAAACCTTTAGAAAAGATCCTTAAAAGAGAAGAGAGTTGCAGGAGGCCCCGGGACTTAGAAGCTTTTCAAAAAGCCCAGGGGCAGAAGGACAGAGAGCTGTGCCCCGCTGGGGTCCCAGGCAGCCACCCCACCTGCCCGCAGGGGCAAGCGGACTCCCATGGTCCCGGCCAGGCAGGAGCCGGTGGAGCCTGAGGCGGCCGCAGCGTAGCGATGCCGGCGGGGGCTCGGGGCTTCGGCTTCTCCGCCGGCGGAGCTGGGTGGTTCCACAGTTCCCAGTGCAGTTCGGATGCTGTTGTTTCAGCAGTGCAGGCAAGAAACCATCCAGGGAAATGACTATTACATCATCTTAAAGGAATACGGCTTGGAGAAAGCGGAGGCAGCTCCGAGTCACGTCCTCGGCGGTGACAGGTTGCCAGGACCGCACGGGGACGCGGCGCTTGGTGCGGGGCACGCGACTGCCGGGCGCTGGTCCCGGGCTTGGGGCGGGGACGCCGCGCCGCGCAGCCACTTCGCTCCGGAGTCTGGAGTTTCCAAGGCCCTCTTCCAGTCACTCCCTCCACCACCCCCCAGCAGAGCCCACCACCGCCGTGCTCCGAGGAGCACGAGTGTTTTTTTTTTTTTAATCAACAAACGGTTTTCACATGCCCTGAGTTCCTGCTGAAACGTAAGCGTCCCTTCTAAAGCTTTTTTTTTTAAAGGGGTCACATAAATGACCCTGATGCTCAAGCAGGTTATTTAAAATCCCTGGATTAGACCCTTTTTCTAGTAAATGCCCTTCTTTTTCCTCTCCTCTTCATCCCTTGGCCACCACCACAGTAAACAAATACATATATAAATCACTCCCTAGAAATTAACGCTACTTCTCAGAATGAATCCATGATGCTTGGGCGCCCACAGGACGCCCCCGGTTCACACCAGTAACTCATTAGCTCGGCTTACCTGTGAGCAGTCGCTGCCTTCAACCCTTCTCAGGGGCTGTTTCCCTACTGAGCGCCTCACCGAGCAGGCCCGCCTCGCCCCAAGTCCTCCCAAGAGGACTCAGTGGAAGACACGCCTGCTAAGAGACATTTTACTCCTGTCCCAGAGGCCTCCCTTAAGTGCATCATTAGAGTTTCAGGAAGGCATTTCCAGGGCAACCCAATCCACCAACAAAGTGCTTGCAGGCCAGCCTGCCAGGCAGTAATGGCCCAGGCAAGGGCTTACAGTAAGTCAGCTACTTCCCTTCTCCAGCGCCAGTGTCTTGGGGCTCCCATTCCTGACAAGAATAGAGGACTTCATCAATGTATAATATATGGAAGGCACACTCCATCCCAAACAAGTGCTATTTTTAGAAAAACGAAGACCCACAGTGGAAGGGAGCGGACAATTAGGCGCGTTATGGAGAGCACGTGTGTGCAGCCTACTCTCGCCCCAAGAACTAGCTTGCAGATGCGCTCAGTGGTAGGCTACATTTCCAGTCTGACAGCCTTTTCTTTAAAGAAGCATTGCGTTGCTGAACACATTCGGAGGATTAGCTAACATCCCAACACCTGATTCTATTTGACTTTGTTTCTTTAACTAAGGCATTAACCTGTTCTGGCCTCAATCATTAGGATTTTAATGCTGGGCCAATCAAGGAAATGTTTATATGATGCACTTACATCGCCACCTAGTGCTCTAAACTATCAGTGCAGCTCTACAGCTGGCAATTTAATAAGCACCCAAGTTTAATTCCTCCTTTATCTTTATGTTTCTGTTGTGATTTGAATTTACTTGACATGCAGTGTTCAGCATGACAACAAAATAAACATTTCACTGCCACCAGGTCAAGGAAAACAAAAATCTGAATCAGTGCCTATTAAGTGCTGCTTTCAGCTTAAAGTAAACAAATATTTCATTTTATTTTTAACAAAGTAGACCGTACACTAAGACAATAACTTTGGAGCTCAGGTGTTATGATATTCTGTGAACAGTCTGGAAGGAGGTGGAGAAAAGGAGTAAGAAAAAACCGTGGTCTTTCAGGCTAAAAAGGACTTGAGAAATGGAAATCAAGTACCTCATCTTAGAGATATGGAAACTAAGGGCCAGAGAGAGACACACAGCTGTAGAGTATCAAGCAAGGCTTTGGACTATGGCTTGTTCAGTGTGCTTGTGTCCTGTGTTTGACTTTTTTGTACAAGTATTTTTGACTAGGAATGGAAAGGTGGCATATAAAAAATACTACTTGATTTTCTTTAAAGATTGATTATTTATTCGAAAGACAGAATTACAGAGATAGGGAGAGACAAAGATATTCCACGCACTGGTTGACTCCTCAAATGGCAGCAAAAGCCAGGGTTGTGCCAATGTAAACCCAGGAACTCCACCCGGGTCTCCCACATGGGTTACTGGGGCCCAAGCACTTGGGCTATCTTCTGCTGCCTTCCCAGGTGCATTACTAGGGCACTGGAGCAGCAGTGGAGCAGCCAAGACTGAAACTGACACTCATGTGGGTGGCCCGAGTCACAGGTGGCATATCAACCTGCTGAGCCCTAACACTGGCCCCAAGAAAATAATAATTTCAAGACTACTACTCATCAAAAAACAGTAAAGCAGCAACTCATTTAAAAGAGCTTCCAAAACTCATTTAAATTAATTGCAAGGTAAAAAGATTTTGCAACTTTAAAGAAGAATATTCTGAATTCAGAAAATACAGAGTTCTGTTCTTTGGTCTGGGTTTTATAGATTAAGCTATTTTTGAGACAAGAAATTCTAAACTTTATTTGGAAAATGAGCTGCTTGGAGAATTTGGTGAAACCTGCGAAATAAACTCACAAGCAAAAAAGTTTGCACTCAGTGTCAGATACAGAAGTTACCATTCTACGTCAGGGCGGAGCCTATTAGGAAGGGAGGAGTGAAAAAGGGATGATGGGGAGGCAGGTGGTGATTGACATTTCCAGACCTATGCAGACTTTGATTACAGAACTTCCTTTTGAGATGAGGCTACACCTACACTCACAGAATCACATTCTGAGGATTGCAAAACAAAAAACTTTCACCAGACAAGCTCAGTCATGTGCTAAATTTTTCATAAATACCCTAAGTAGCCTACAGTTTTACAGTTATCTTGCATTCTATTATTTTGTGCTAAAAGTGTGCATTTACTATGATACACAGTTGAAAATAAACAAGTGTGTAGCCACCTTGCTTTAGCCATATCTACTTTTTACTTTACAGGGGAATCTCAAGAAGTTAAGGTGGTGTGGGGGGCCGGCGCCATGGCTCACTAGGCTAATCCTTCGCCTTGCAGCACCGGCACACCAGGTTCTAGTCCCGGTCGGGGCACCGGATTCTGTCCCGGTTGCCCCTCTTCCAGGCCAGCTCTCTGCTGTGGCCCGGGAGTGCAGTGGAGGATGGCCCAATTCTTTGGGCCCTGCACCCGCATGGGAGACCAGGAGGAAGCACCTAGCTCCTGGCTTCAGATCAGCACAGTGCGCCATTGGAGGGTGAACCAATGGCAAAAGAAAGACCTTTCTCTCTCTCTCTCCCACTGTCCACTCTGCCTGTCAAAAAAAAAAAAAAAGATTAAAAAAAAAAGGTGGTGTGGGCTTCTCTCGCTGAGTGAGAGGTCAGGGGTGTGGCTGAAGACTGCCCGGAAGCCCACTGGGTTGGGGTCCCCAGGTTTACATCTTCTGGTAGATAGTACTCATGCTACTTCCTTTGCCCTCAAGAAGACAAATGAATGAGAGGAGGGACTAAAAAGATAAAAGGTTTGGAGGAAATAAAACAGCACACACCAGAGAGAGAAATTTGAATAGTGCTAAAGTAAGCGAGTGTGTCTCAGGCAGGCTGTCAGTAAGCCCGGCTCTTCGGTGCCTTAACAAGAGGCAAGAAGCCAAGTCTGGGCTGTAAGTGTATTCCTGTCCCTCGTGTCAGCAGATAACGCTGCTGGTGTTATTACTCTCTCCTGGCAGCTCTCCACCGAAACACTGTGGGATGGCACATTCGGCCCAAAGGCTCAACAGACAGCAACAGATTTCTCTTAAGGGAAGAGCTAGGAAGAAATGTACCATCCTGTTTTTTTATGATAGGGAAGCATCTAGAACAAGGCATACATTAAGTAGGCAGTGAAAATGATAAAAGGGGTCTGCATCTCTGCCTCCTGTTCGTCACTTTCACACACACCCTCTCCCGTAGCTGAATGTTGAAGGTTATGATTTCCAAGAGGACAATTTCAGTTTTGGAATAATGTGATCATTTCCCACATCCTCACTCCATACACACTCCTAAGCTTCCCCTCCCCTCAGGCAGAGCTAGCTTTTATGCTGTCTTTGCTATCAGGAAGGGAGCTGATCTCTTACCAAAGTGCTGTGTGCTCACTGTTACATGCCCCAGTGACTCTTGAGTTATCCCCATCGACCTAATAGCTACAGTTTATGAGGGTCCTACTGTCAGGTTCTCCCCAGTTATTACCTGTCTTCTAGCTCTGCCTGACTGTGATTTTGAACAGGGGACTGACTCAGTGTCTCTGGGCCAGGGTAAAACAGCAATAATTAGAAGACCTGCATCCACAGAGTAAATGTTAGGATACATTTTGTGGCTCTTCCTGACTGCTTCATAAACGCCTTCAGTAGTCATGATAGTTAGAAAAGTTGTTGCATTCATTTTTGTTTTTAAAAGATTTTATTTATTTATTTATTTATTTAATAGGTAGAGTTACAAACAGAGAGGGAGAGAGAGAAGTCTTCCATCCACTGGTTCACTCCCCAAATGGCTACAATGGCCAGAGCTGTGCTGATCTAAAGCCAGGAGCCAAGAGCTTCTTCCAGATCTCCTAAGCAGGTGCAGGGGCCCAAGGACCTGGATCATCTTCCACTGCTTTCCCAGGCCATAAGCAGAAAGCTGGATCAGAAGAGGAGTAGCCAAGACTTGAATGGGTACCCATATGGGATGCCAGTGTCACAGGCAGAACCTTTAATGGTTATGACACAGCACCAGCACTCTGAGTATTTTTTTAAACCTCTGACCTCAAAACACTCATATGCAAACTCATAAACTCAAAATCATACCAATGGAAAAATGCTTTCAAAATAACAGATGCGTCATCACTACCTTTTATTGCAGAAATACGTATGAGGCTATATTCTGTCTTTGGTCCAACATAGTTCACATGTGATTTGGACAAACCATTTAACCTCAGGAACCTCTGCCTCCACATCTATAAAATGAATCTGTCTCTCCTTAAAGAGATACTGTGACTGATGACAAAATAAAGATAAAATACAGCTTCCAGATCATCAAAGACACACTAGGAAGCAATTTGCTATGTCAGAAATAGAGGGAGAAGTCAGCAAACAGTGACATTTTCTGTTAACATAAAGCTTTATAGGAAAGAATGGGAATTAGACTTGTATAATCATAAAGTTGGAAAGAGAGATGCTTTTGAGGTCATCCACTGTAGTCTTAGGTGCAGCTGAAAGTCTGAAGTCACAGCAAACATTTAGTCTAGCCTTGGTGTTTCTTTTTTTTTTTTTTTTTTTTCAATCTCTCTCTCAAAATACTCTTGAACTGCACTTTTATAAAATACAACTGAAAGCAAAAAGCTGTCCAAATAACCATGATACCTCTAAATATGTCTACAGGATAGAGTTCTCCCAGGTGAATTATCATTTTGGGATCTGAACTTTAAAAATAAAAGATCCTGGGGCCGGTGCTGTGGCAGAATGGGTAAAGCTGCCACCTGCAGTGCTGGCATCCCATATGGACGCCAGTTTGAGTCCCGACTGCTCCTCTCCCAATCCAGCTCTCTGCTATGACCTGGGAAAGCAGTGGAAGATGGTTCAAGTGCTTGGGCCCCTGCACCCGCAAGGGAGACCAGGAAGAAGCACCTGGCTCCTGGCTTTTGATCGGTGCAGCTCCGGCTGTTGTGGCCAATTGGGGAATGAACCAGTGGATGAAAGATCTCTCTCTCTCTCTCTCTCTCTCTCTATCTGCCTCTCCTCTCTGTGTGTAACTCTGACTTTCAAATAAATAAATCTTTAAAAAATAGAAAAAATAAAAGATGCTGCTCTGAAATTAAAGCACTACTCTTCAGGTCTGAAGACAGCATTATTGACTGTTTCAGTGTGGTTGGAAGTTGTGTGCGTGTGTGGTGTGGTGTGTGGTGTGTGTGTGTATGTTAGGTTGGAGGATTTACATCTCCATAATGGAAATAGATGAGAAGTCACCTGTATGTTTTCCTTCGAAACAAGGAAGTTTCTTTAGAACAAATGGTCAAAACTAGGAGTGTACAATTTAGCCATGACACTAAGTAAAGCTAACTTCCACATATGTGGAAGCCCAACCAACATACTTTTAGGTTTTGTTTTTTAAAATCAACTGGCAAATGAAGAAATAAACATAGAGTGCAGCCATCTATCAAACCACTGTTTCTAGTAAATGCACATGTACTATTTTAAGGACAGTTATGAAAAAACAAAAGGGGTCTACCCTCACCTCCCCCATATTCCTATCCCTGCCCCCTGTTTAACCGTGTTACATTTTTCACTGTACACTTTTTTACATATTTTATATTGACATAGTCCTCACGAATTTGCTACATATTATGCAGTAGAGCTCTTGGTAAAAACAACAGGCCAGTAATGATCAACTTTTTGTCTCAGGCTTAAAACACCCATTTTTAAGAGAAATTTTTGTTGTCATTCCAAAACACACAGCAGATAGAAGCAACAGATGCAATCAGAGTAAGCCTAAGTGTTAGGTTTAAAAACACGTGTTTATTTTAAAATTATCAGAATTTGCAACAATGTCTCAATTGTGCTTAGCGAATACTTTAATGTTTCCTAAATGGTTTTAGATAGGCATAAATGGAATTTGTTGAACCCCTTGAAGCACCTTGTAGGGAATTAAGTTTTAAAATCTTAACAGTGAGGAGGAATAGGAGTGATTTCTAAATAAGCCAGAATAGAGTTTGAAAGAGCAACCTACCAGCTTTAGGATCACTGGCAAATCACTTTACCTCTCTTTGGATATTCTCCTCATGTATATATTAGGAATAAAGAGATCCACTCTATAGGACTAATGTAAGGATTAGAGATAATGTTCTGAAATTGCCTGATGCATAATAAGCATTCAATAAGTAATGGACAATATTGCTATTTTTATGCTTGGCTCTATCACATGCTCGGCCCTTCTTCCTCCAGGTTCTGCCTGCAGGTCTGTGTGCATGAGTGGATGGACAGGTACCACATTCTCATTCATGTTGGTGATGTAACTGATCTCTTTTATGAAGTCCTGCTTCTCCTTGCTATGAGGCAGATAAGAGAAAGAAAGGGACAATTGGAACACTAAGCATAGTTGTCCTTGGAACTTGATAATTAGTTCATTTAAAATGTATTCCTATCTTAGAGAATAACTACACATTTCAAAGCATGATTAATGGAGAAAAGGTAACGAACATGCTGGCTCATTCAAGCCATCTCACATCAATTTACTGAGATTCAGCAGTTACTTCGGTGTAGCAATTGTTTGTAGAAGACATTTCTCACAACCAAACCCAAACATGTCATACTCATAGTTTAAAATGAATCTTACTAGTGGCATCTGCCACTGGGGAACATCATCTGTTTACGATGTAATGGGAACTTGCAATGAGCAAGACTGAATTATTTTCTTAGAGGACTTGAGAAGTCAAAGCAGAAAATTCCAAGTATACTCTCAATACCACATTTTTTCCAGGTCTTTTGAGTTATCTCCAAGAAATCCATAGAACAGGGGTTATTTTTCATTCCTCCTGATAGTCCCCATTAGGTCTGACATCTGAGAGATGCTCAATTAAGGCTTGTTGAATTTAATTGCTGGATCAAGAGTTATATCCTTCTAATGGCCCAAGAAAATGATGTTTTAAACAGGTTGCACTGTCACATCAGAATGAGCTGCTGTTTGGCAATATGAGGGAGTTGATTCCAGTTTCTCAGAACACTGAGTTCCACATGCTATCAAGGACCTTTTCTCATTTAGTGAGGTCCCAGATAAATAAACTGACTGCAAAAACTAGCTGCTCTTAACCTAACACTACAAAGAGGTCATTCAAGTACTTGCTGAGGTGTCAGACTGCAAAGGAGGAAAGAGAACATAAAAAGGGACACTCCTGAAAGAGTTAGAGATCATGGAGTTTCCAGTTTCAGGATTTCACACACACCCATTTCTTAAAATATCCATCTTTGTACCTGTAGTCCAAAAACTAAGAGAATTAACAAAAGTGACGCTAATATCAGGCAATTCCACACACATTTTCTCTTTTAATTCCTATAGCAATGTGAACTGTTGGCATTGTGGGGCCTCCAAGAGGCAGCAGATCATACCAAATCCCTTTTTAAAAAAACAGATTTTTATTTCTTTATTTGAGAGTTAGAGTTATAGACAGTGAGAGGGAGAGACAGAGAGAACAGTCTTCCATCAGCTGGTTCACTCCCCAAATGGCTGCAATGGCCGGAGCTGCGCTGATCCAAAGCCAGGAGCCAAGTGCTTATTTCTGGTCTCCCATGTCGGTGCAGGGGCCCAAGCACTTGAGCCGTCTTCCACTGCTTTTCCAGGCCATAGCAGAGAGCTGGATTGAAACAGGAGCAGCCAAATCTCAAACCGGCACCCGCATAGGATGCTGGCGCCACAGGTGGAGGACTAACCTACTGCACCACAGTGCCAACTCTACCAAATCCCTTTTAAACTACACCAAAATTACTGGGGCATATAGTTCATTTTATTCAATATCCTCAAAGTGTACCCAATCTTTGAGTTTGGCATCAACCAGAGCAACAAACACTCTTAGTGTTGATCACCACTGTATCTCCAATCCTTGTTGAATGTCAAGCATAAAGAAAGCACTCCATAAATATTTGCTGATGTATTGTTATAATGAACAAGGGACTACCTGACTGACAATAAATGAACTACTACTTGGGACAACAGTACCCAGAAACTTCAAATGGACACAGCAAGAGTGGGATTTCATCTGGAATATGTGATTTTCTGCCTTCAGGAAATGTTGGTGCCAAATGGGAGCATAATCCAAGGGTTCCAAATACTAAAAAATGTTTGTGAATACAGCATTAGAGAACAGCCCCTCAGAAGCCCAAAAGGATGAATAATATTGATGTATATGTTTAAATTTCAGAGTTAAAAGCCTGTAAAAACAACAAGTTGCTCCTGGGTTCAGAATTTCCAAGAAAATAAAATCTTAGATTTTTTTGTTAAGTGTTTAGATGCTGAAAAAATATTATTTGTTTAAAATACTTCGGCAAGGTACTAAGTAATTTAATTCAGTTATTTCATGCATCAGTCTGTCTGTGTCCTTTCTAAAAATGTGTGTGAGGTCAGAAGGTTCGGGGATGATCCATTCATGTACACAGATACATACACTGGACACTAGATTTAAGGGGCCAAAGCATACAATTAAAATATGAGGTAGGAAACATCACCTTTTTACTATGTAATGCAAATTTGCAAAGCTTCTGCCAAGAGAAGTGCATGTTACCTTCATAGACAATTATCTGAGCCTCAAGTACATCTCACAATTACCCTAGGGTCTCTCAAAATGACAGGCTTCTGCGCAATGTGCAGCTCCAATGGCTGCCAGAGACATCAGACAATCCTTTGAAATTAGACCACTGTTGCATATCTCCCTGATAAATCTAGTTGCCATCCATCAGGAAACATAAAATGCCTATGCACAAAAGGAGCGACACACAGAAAAGATGTATGTATCTGAGAGAAATTAGATTCAGTGTGATATCCCCTAAACAAACTTCATTTTTCCATATACCTAAAATGAGATCTTGAATGCGGTTACATCCATCTGTGCTGTTGAGGTGGACAAAGAGGCCACAAACCTAGAGAGGACATTTAATAAAATTATAAAATTATAACTTAGGACAGGAAGTTAAATAAATGGACTATGGATGGAGAAGCGATGAGTTTCTTTTTTGCACTGAAAAGAGTAATCAAATGCATTCCTTTTATTACCATTTTATCCAAGAACATTTATAGCAGTAAGTGTAAATAAAAAATAACTGTCCGATTGAAGTGACCAGTGGAGTCTATATTGAGAATATCACTGCTTCACAATAATAAAAAGTCACCTCCCTCCAAAAAAAAAAAAATAATAAGCTGCAAACACATTGGCTAATCAATATCAACACAATTTCCTTCTCTAAAAGTCCACTTAGTAACTCCAACTAAGGTTGTTGGAGCTCCCCCTCCCGCCGCGCCAAAAAAAAAAAAAAAAAAAAAAAAAAAAAACCTGTAGGAGACCAAAATAGAAGAATCCTCTTTTTCTTCTTCTGCATCTCTCTCTCTCTCTCTTTTTTTTTTTTTTTTTTTTTTTTTTTTTTTTTTTTTGACAGGCAGATTTAGACAGTGAGAGAGAGAGAGACAGAGAGAAAGGTCTTCCTTCTGTTGGTTAACCCCCCAAAATGGCCGCTACGGCCGGCACACTGCACTGATCCAAAGCCAGGAACCAGATGCTTCCTCCTGGTCTCCCATGCGGGTGCAGGGCCCAAGCACTTGGGCCATCCTCCACTGCACTCCCGGGCCACAGCAGAGTGCTGGACTGGAAGAGGAGTAACCAGGACTAGAACCCAGAGTACTGGCGCCGCAGGTGGAGGATTAGCCAAGTGAGTCACGGCGCTGGCCTGCATATCTCTTACTATCAATTTACTCCAACAATTGTGTTTGTACAAGGAACTATGTTAGGCAGTGTAGCGAGGTAATAATGAATCAGACATGGTCTTACCCTCAACAGGCTTATAATGAAGTAGAGAAAACAAAGGGAAGCACTCACTTCCTCTGTGTCAAGATGGAGACAACTGACACACGTAAGTGATGACTGCTGTGAAGGGAACAGGGGAAAGTTCTATGAGACAGACATAGGCCTAACCAAGGACAAAGCCATTTTTTGAAACTCTAAGGAACATCAGGCCTAGCAAAAAGTGCCCATTAATCAATTATTGACGGATTGAAGGAAATGCCACCTTGCATCACTATACACTTACTGGGTATGAAGTCTGAGAGGTACTCATCTAGAATTCATTTAGAGTCACTCCAGAGCTGACTCATTAGAGTGCTGGTACCTCACAAATATTTTATATGTGCATATAAATGTAAGTCCATTGCAGCACTAGACCACACAGCTCATTTATATTTGATTCCAAGCCAACGAATACTCAGAGTCATTGGCGTGGTCCTTCCCAGTTCATTGCTGTACTTCGCCAAGACTCTCCTTCTTTCATTACTGTTCTGGGCCCATGAACAGTGGTTCAAGATGGCTGACAAAATGTGTGCACCCCATAGCACTCGGGATCCCACGAATGGTCTAGGAAGATGCTGGGTTGTAGCAAACAATCTTTATTGCCACAGCTCTGAGTGCTTTCATGGAGATGCTCCAGTAAACCCAGATCAGCAGACATTTGTTGTCTGGTAGAAATCCTTTGACATTTTGAGGGCAATGTAAGCCTCCCTGTAGTCTGAAAAGCTATGAGGAATAAACAGAACAAATCTATAGCCAGAGTCATATCAGAACAGCAGGAGTCTTGAAGAGAAAGAACAAATAGCCAAAGTATGCCAGCGCCAGCACCTACTCAAAGGTATCATGCTGTAGTAATCGCATAGGGCCTCCTATGTTGTCGATGTTATTACTTGCAGAAATAGATCCCCACACAGGATCTGCCTAGAGTTTAAGGTTGCAAGTTGGATGTGGAGGAAGATCCCAAACATTATTTCTGTTTCAGGTATTTAAGAGAACTCTGTAATTAGGGATATCTTAAGGGTTTGCCGAAGCTGGTTTTCTGGTTCTTTAAGGCAACTCAGTAATAAGGAGGAGATCTAATAAAAGCACAAGAGTAACAGTTGACAGGTACAAAAGGACAACTTTGTGAGCAATTTTGGGTTACTTATTATTCTGCAGGTATTGATTTATTTACCCAATATTCATGTTTGGGATGGAAAGGAAAAGAAACCTACCAAAAAATACTGAAACATAATTTAAGTGAGAGAAATGATTACTTCCTACGCAGCAAAGCAGTGGATTGTTGAGGATAAAAAAGTGGGCCTGAATCCCAACTCCATCATGTTTCTTTAGCAAATTAATTCATTTTTATTTATGTGAAAGGCAAAGAGACAAGAGAAAGAGAGAAATCTTCCATCCATTAGTCCACTCCCCAAATTCCCACATCTGGGGCTGGGGCAGGCCAAAACTGGGAGCCCAGAATTCTGTCCAAGTCTCCCACATGGACATCAGGGACCTAACTACTGGAGCCATTGCCCATTGCCTTTAAGAGTGAGCATTGGCCAGCGCCGCGGCTCACTTGGCTAATCCTCTGTCTGCGGCGCTGGCACCCCAGGTTCTAGTCCCGGTCAGGGCGCCGGATTGTCCCAGTTGCTCCTCTTCCAGTCCAGCTCTCTGCTGTGGCCCAGGAAGGCAGTGGAAGATGGTTCAAGTGCTTGGGCCCTGCACCCGCATGGAGACCAGGAGGAAGCATCTGGTTTCTGGCTTCGGATCGGCGCAGCGCGCCGGCAGTAGCAGCCATTTGAGGGGTGAACCAATGGAAGGAAGACCTTTCTCTGTGTCTCTCTCTCTCACTGTCTGTAGCTCTACCTGTTAAAAAAAAGAGCTAGCATTTACAGGAAGCTGAATCCGAAGTGGAGCATGCACAGTGTAATATGGGATGCAGTCATTGCAAGCAGCATTTTAACCACTGCACTTAACTGCCTGCCTCCCAGACCAATCATTTATTAGCTAGGAAAGTTACATCACCTCTCCAAGGCATGTTTTTCTGTGAAAACTAAGTAAGATAATGCATGGTTAATTCATCAGCTAGCCCTAAGTACTCAACAAATATAGCTTTTGCTGTAACTTATACATTGACAGTGCTTGCTATCTTTGAACTATCCCCCAAAACTATTTGAGTTTATTAGCTCCATGAGAGCACAATGTAAAGTCACATAATGAAACTGGCTAATCCTTCTCTGATTTCACAGGAAATGGAGCAGTTACGTGAATCCCTTTGAGAGGTCAGAGCTTTCTATGGAGAGATGTTTGGGACAGGTCAGAGGACAACATATGGCGTTGCTGTAATATCTCTTCTCTGAATAACACATTTTCTAGATGCTAAATTGTC
This sequence comes from Oryctolagus cuniculus, assembly GCF_964237555.1. Taxonomy (NCBI): domain Eukaryota; kingdom Metazoa; phylum Chordata; class Mammalia; order Lagomorpha; family Leporidae; genus Oryctolagus; species Oryctolagus cuniculus. The sequence continues at coordinate 31,658,707 of NC_091437.1, read as the reverse complement.
AGTGCCACCCTCTCTGCCCTCATAATCCCAAACCTTGTTCTCCATTTGTTAGCTGTCACTTGTCTCAGCATGGTCCCTTGTATACAAGGGTGTTAAGGCTGAAATTTGCACATTTCTTCTTTCTCCCCTACGCACTTCCATTTGCTGACCTAATTCATTCTCAATGGACCATCACCACCATGCAAATGACCCTAAAATTTAAATGTTCATTCTTGATCTCTTCCCAATTTCCATATATTTGCTGGACATTTCCAGTGGACCTACCAGAAACTCATGCTCAGCCCCAAAGCCAAATATCTCTTTGTCACTCCCATCAATTTTATTCCACAAAGTTCTCTTCTAAACCAATGGCATCATGGTCTCTCCTATCCATATGAAAACCTATTACTTGATTCCTTCATTTCTACTGGCTCCCAACACCCAATAATCAAGTCTGTCTACTTTATCTCTTCTATCATTCTTTCAGATATCTCTTCTCTTCTACTTATATTTTTCCTACTCTTGTTTTTTTGCTTTTTATATGAATTTTTTGGCTCATCAAATAGTAACTAAGGGTTTACTATGACCTAGGTGAAGTACAAAGCTGTAAACTCTGCCTCTTCATTCTAGGCCAGAGACACAGATCTTAAACAGTAAGAAAAAAAAATGAGCAAACTAATTCAAATAGTGATATTAACTATGAATAAAATAGAAGTAGATGGTATGAAAAGAAATGTCTTGGATGTTGGCAGAGGCAAAGATGGAGGATGTGAACTACAAGTTGGACCCTCTGTGAAGTGAGCTAAGGCAAGGAGCCAGCTATGTGAAACTGTGGGAACAGTGTGTCCAGACAGAGAGAATGGCAGCAGCAAAAGCTGAAATAGCGGAGCTGAATGTAGGCTTGGCTTGTTCAAGGAACCAGGAAGGCCTTCAAGGTAGAGGCCAGTGAGCAAGAATGAGAGTATAGGTCTTTGAAACCGACAAGGGCCAAACCATAGGCCAAACATGTAGTAAGAGTGTAAATTTCATTCTAAGTAAAATAGGAAGTCATTGGTGAATTTGAAGTTATAAATGGAAGATCTTCAATGTGATGAATACAGTTAATAATAGAGTGTTTCACACTTCAAAATTGCTATGAGAGGGAGGCACCAAGATAGTGGAATAGGGAGGGGGCTTACTGTTCTAGCATAGGGGAAGATAGTTAAGAAACCACGGAGAGAATGTAATTTCAGGGAAGAGTAACAGAGAAAATGACAGAGGAAACTCCAGGCAAATTAGAGGGACACTGTGGATCTACGTGGAGGGTGTGGATATATATACACAATTCAGGATTCCAGCAGCTGAGAGCCTCAGCACCAGCTCTGAAGAGTGAGGTGAGACCAGATGCAGCAGACCAAGCCACTGGTGACAAATGCAGGAGAAGCCTGGTGTAAATCTGGCTTGGAGCCCTGTGGGGACTTAACTGCCTACCTAGAGGAAAAAAGGGGAGAGAGGTTTGCTTCTCTCCCTGATGAGCCAGCACGATTTCCTGTAGCTAGCTGAGAGCAGGCGGGTAGCATTTTGGACATACTGTTCTGCCAGTTTGTGTCTGCATGCCCAGCAGTCAGCTGAGAGGAGACATCTGAGTCTGGCTGGGAGAACTGACAGGGGGCTGAGTGCTCATGACTGTGGGAGCTTTGTGTGCTGGGACTGTGAAAACACTGTGGCTGCATGGGAGAGTTTAGCTGGGGTGTGGCTGGGACAGTCACTGTGGGTGGCTCCACATGCTCAGGGTTCCCTGATTCCCTGCTGAGGGTCATTGCTGTGGGATCAGTGCTTATGCAGAGTACTGCATAGATCCTTTGTGTGGTTCTTGTGGTAGCATGAATGAATATTGTACCAACTGGGACTAGTGCCCAGGCATTGGTCTCCTTAGAGGAGGGGAGGTGAGCATGAGACTACTCCAATAGACGTGAAAAAAAAAAAAATCTCCCCTCTGATAAAAAAAAAAGATTTACCACACCCAGTTTGGGAGCCAGCTTGGATACTCCCCTCTCCCTGGAGCACTGAACAGAGCTCTCTGGCCACACACAGCACATGCCTTAGGGTATTCACTGAAACAGCAGACACTTCACTGATCCACAGAGGCATAGTCCAAAGAAAAAGCCATCACAAGGGGGAAAAAAAAGTAAACCAACACTATCTCCACAATTGCCTAAAAATAAATGCAGCAATTCAAGAAACAAGAGTAAGGAAGACAACATGACATCCCCAAAGGAACACAACAACACTTCAGTACTAGAATGTGAAAATGAAGAGATTGAAGAAATGCCAGAAATGGAATTTAAAACATTGATCATAGGATTACTTAGAAGTAATCAGAAGCAAATTCATGAACTAAAGAAATCTGTATATGACATGAAAGAAAATTTTTCTCATGAAATTGAGATTTTAAAGAGAAATCAAAATAAAATATTGGAAATGAAGATTTCAATAAAACAAATTAAAAATTGGTGGAAAGCCTTAACAACAGAATCAGTGAGGCTGAAGAAAGAGTATTTGAGTTAGAAGACAAATATCTGGGAATTTTACTGTCTATTCAAAATAAATAAATAAATAAAAAGAAGAAGAAATTAAAAACTAAAAACAGGGTTGGAAATCTAAGGGATACTATGAAATGACCCAACACATGGGTCTTAGGAGTTCCTGAAGGTGTGGAAACAGAGAATGGATTAGAAGGCCTTTTTTTGTGAAATAATTACAGAAAACTTCCCTAATTTAGAGAAAGAAAGGGATGTCCAAGTACAGGAAGCACATAAAACTCCCAATAGATGTCCAGAAAAGATCCTTATCATGACACATTGTAGTCAAACTCTCCATAGTAAAACATAAAGAAAAGATTCTAAAATGTGCATGATAGAAACTCCAGTTTACTTTCAGAGGATCTGCAATTAGACTCACAGCTGGCTTCTCATCAGAAACCGAACAGGGTAGGCGAGGATGACGAGATACATACCAAGTCTTAAAAGAAAAAACTGTCAACCAGAATACTATACCCTGCAAAGCTCTCATTCATTAATGAAGATGAAATAAAGACATTCAATAATAAACAGAAATTGAAAGAATTTGCCGCCACTCATCCAGCCTTGCAAGAGATGCTTAAGGATGTTCTACACAGAAAAATACAGAAACATGGTCATCACTATGAAAGAAGGCAAAGACAGAAAATCTCCCAGTAAAAGTACAAAGGAAATCCAAAGTAAAAAATAGTAATATCTATGGAAGAATGGCAGAGTAAAGTCGTTACTTATCAATAGTCACCTTGAATGTAAATGGCCTCAGCTCTCCAGTTAAAAGACACAGACTGGCTGAATGGAAAAAAATCTATTCACTGCATACAAGAAACACATCTCATCAACAAAGATACACATAGAATGAAAGTGAAAGGATAGAAAAAGATATTCCTTCCTTACAGAAACAAAACAAAAGTTTGTGTAGCCATCCTAATATCAGACAAAATATACTTTAACACAAAAATTGTTAAAAGAGATAAAGAAGGACACTATGCAATGATTAAGGGATCAATTCAATAGGAATATGTGACTATTATAAATGCATACATACCTAATTACAGGGCACCTGGATATTTCAAAGAAATGTTAGGGGGCCAGCACTATGGTGTAGTGGGTAAAGCCACTGCCTTCAGTGCCAGCGTACCATATGGGTGCCAGTTCCAGTTCTGTCTGATCTGCTTCTGATCCAGCTCTCTGCTATAGCCTGGAAGGCAGTGGAAGATGGCCCAAGTCCTTGGGCTCCTGTACCCACATGGAAGACCAGGAAGAAGCTCCTGGCTCCTGGCTTTGTATTGTCCAGTCTAGCCATTTCGGCCATTTTGGGAGTGAACCAGTAGGTGGAAGCCCCCCCTATATATATATATATATATATATATATATATATATGCCTTAGCCTCTCTGTAACCCTGCTTTTCAAATACATAGATCCCCATACAATAGTAATGGGGGACTTCAACACCCCACTTTCAGCAATGGACAAATCAACCAGACAGAAAATCAGCAAAGAAACAATAGTAATTGACACTGTAGACCAAATGGACCTAACGGATATCTACAGATCTTTTCATCCTACAGTTGCAGAATACATATTCTTCTCACCAGTGCATGGAACTTTCTCTTGATAGACCATAAGCCAGGCAATAAAACAAGTCTCAGCAAATTAAAAAAAATTGAAATTGTACCATGCATCTTCTCTGACCACAGTGGAATGAAGCTGGAAACCAACAACTCAAGAATCTCTAGAACATATGCAAACACATGGAGATCGAACAACATGCTCCTGAATGAACAGCGGGTCATAGAAGAGATCAAAATAGAAATCAAAAAACTGTTGAGGAACAGTTTTTTTTTTCCATACTATTTGTTGAACTCTTTACTTAGTATAGAGTTAATCTGTGTGTAAAGTTAATTGAAAATAGATCTTAGTAAATGTAAGAATGGGAATAGGAGAGGGAGGAGGAAGAAGGGTAGGAGTGGAAGGGAGGGTGTGTACCATGGGAACAATGACTATCACTATTTTTTTTAAAGGAAAGGGTTTATTGGGGGAAACCCGAGGGACCAATGGGAAGGGGCAAAGAAGGAAAAGAGGGAGATGGAGAGCATAAGAGAGAGAGAGAGACGGAGAGAAAACAGAGAAAGAGAGAGAGGGAAGGAGAGATCAGGAGACAGAGAGAGACAAAGAGCCATGTGTTCAGGAACAGGTCCTTTTAAAACTTTGCCAGTGGGTGAGCAGGAAAGTAGGAGCAGCGAATCCCATTAGGATGGGGTGGAGCTGACACTGGTGGTTGGGCCATGTAGCCACCTGGCTTCCAGGAATGGCGCCGGGGGCTAGAGCCTAGGATGGTGTCGGCACCATGCCCTTTTACTAACATCGCCCCATTTTGTTTTTTATAAATCAGGAGTTGTATGGGATTACATTAGCCCCAAAAGTCCAGGAGGGGTAGAGGGACAATGTTCTTTCTTTAGAGCTACTTCCTGCCGACATGGGGTGACGAGGTACTCTGCTGGCATGGGGTGATGTCTCAAGCCACAATCTCCAGGGTGGGAGCCTAGTGTATCCCTGTAGCAGCATTTGGTTGATGGCTTGGTTGTTGAAGGCGTTGGTTAGTTTCATTATCACCTCCTGTAAACACTTAAACAGACACGCAGTATATAAATGCCAATGAGCCTAAGAGTGGCATTAACCAAGTAATGAGAGAATTCACAGAAGAGAGGAAATGAGGAGGGTCTCTGGACCCTTGTGAAGACTGTTTGATGGATGTGGTTTAAAGCTGATCCCAACCAAGACCGGGAGAGAAGCCACTCATCTTTTGCAGGTAGAAGGGTTTGTCTGTAGAGGAATTCTGAACAATCATACAACATTAATTGGGGGAGAGAACCATCAATACACACAGGTCAGGAATAGAGCCATTGATGTAAGAGTAGAGGCTATGATTACAAAGGAATGAGGCCCAAGTGGGATAGACAGGGTCTAGAACAAAAGACACAGTCATTACTAAAGGACCTAAGAAAGGTGCTGCCTAAGCCACAATAAGTTCTCCAATTGAAAGGCAAAAAGAAACTGACAGAAGGAGCCTGATAATAACCTGGTGGGCTTTAAGGCCTTGTCAGTTATGAGGCCCAGACCTATCTCTTCACATGGGATATGAACCTCATTGGGGAAGGCACTCTGTTGACTTCCATTACCTAGCTGGCCTGGGAGGAGAGCTGGCCAGGTAAATGCAGGTGGCAACTTCTGCCTGCAATGTTACTGACCCTACTTGGCCATACCCTCAGCAGCAGTGGTCACTTTGGAAGCTGGGCTGAGTGAATGACTTTTCAGCTTAAAGCCAGCAAGATCCGTGGCTCTGACCTGGGTGTCCTTTGACGCCAGGGCGGTTCCAGTTCTGCCATAGCTCTTCATAAGCTGACTTCTGCTGAAGCCCTGGCTTTCCACATTGAAAGCACTGCAGTGGACTGGCCTGTTGGGTCTCTTTGAGGGCAGATCACTGTACAGGGCAGCCTTTAACAGATCTCCCACCTGGCCTGCCACCTATCTATACATTGCTTCTGGTGCCTAGATTTGTTTTCCTCCTGGTTTTTGTTAAAGCAGACAAGAGGATGCAAGTCAAGGGGGTGCTCAAGTCCCATCTCTAATCTTCGGTAGCACTATGTTCTTAATGTTGTATTTATGAAATGCATGAAGGTTGTATACCTTAAACAAAAGGTTTCTGGTAAGAAAGAAATATTTGTTACAACAAATAAAAGGGAAACAATTTTATCATTTAAAAAATTGCTATGAGTAAATTTCAAAAGTTCTCACTCTCTTTAACATGATATGTTAACCAGCTTGTTGTAATTATTCCACATTATATTTATATATTATAGCACGACTTTGTATCCCACAAATATATACAATTAAAATTGTCAATGTAATAGAAAAAAAAATTTAAGGGGAAAGAAGTGATGCATACTAGTTTGCTTTTAAAAAAAAAGTTGAATTTGACTGCTATGGGGATAACGGATTGTTATGAGGGCAGGATTGGTAGTAGGGGGATCAGAGAGGAGAATTTGCAGTGATCCAGGCAATATATGAAGGTGGGTACATCTAAGATTGAGGGAGAACAGATGAGGAAAAGCTGGTGAGGATATTAGAGACAATCTGGAGGTAGAGGTGGCTGAATTATTATATGCAACTGCTAATGTTCTCCCTCCTTTCAGGCTTTTTCATCCAAGCTCATTTAATACAAAGCTGACACTAACATCTTTATAAACATGCATCCTTTTCCTAGATAACTTTCTAGGCTTCCCACTGCTTACAGACTAAAGTCCAAAGTACTTGATATAGATTCAAAGCCTTGTGCTATATGGCAGCCTCATCTACTTTAGAAATACATGCAAATGGGCTTATAAGAGAAGGAATAACAGTTATAAGGTAGTTAATTAGCAATAAATTAGTTTAGAAGCAGTAATATTCACAGAAAGTGGTGCCAGCTTTGGATACGTGAAGGAACAGCATTCACAGCTCTTTAACTGTTCATAAAATCCTAAAGGTTCTGTCATAAATGAGAGAGCCACAAAGCACCAACCATACTTTGATTTCCAAGGAAAGCAACAGGAAAGCTGTAGAAACGAAGAAATCAAGTAATGCCTTAGAACACAACTATATAAATTACCTTATGATACAAATAAATATATAAATTAATTTTGTTTTAACCCTTGATTTCATCCATTCCTAGTACGTAATCTCCAAATACAATGTGATGAAAATAATACAGCAAAATTTAATGACAAAGTCAACTAGAGAAAGAGACAACTTAATAGAAAAAATACACATCACACTGAACTTAAGATTTCCCTTCCATTCTGTCTCAAGTAAACATTTCTTGGAAACTGAAAATTCATGGGAGGATCATCAAACCAGACATGAGAAGTTTCCTGTGTTAACTTCCACATAGACAGAAGGGGGCAGTGTTATCACAGTCTCTTATATCAACTTGAGGCCTTGAAGAAAAGAAAACGAAAGTTGCCTTGAGTAACTAATTGTCAATTTGCTTAGGAGCCTGAGTGAGCCCCTGTTTCAACTACTAGCTTCCTCTCCTTACGAAGTCTGAAACCCCTACAGTTAGCAGCCAAATCCCTCCATGGTCTACCACCCTGCCAAGACTTCTGAGGACTGATCAATCTTTACCATGGCGTCAAGAAACTAATCTCACTGTTATTTATTAATTATCTTTCCTATTACAGAATAGATGGTGAAAGAAATTCACCTGTGCTGACCATATTAAAAATACTCTATATTTAATGTGCTATCACCAGACAGTCCCTTCTACTGTTATAAAAACATATGTGTGCAGTCATATACCAACCACTTACAAGCCTCCATTGACAGAGTTTTAGATACTGAAAAAGACAAACAGTTCCAGTCCTCGAGACAATTGGGCAAAGTCTACATAGGTCTATGTATGGAGAATCTAGTAAGCATCCTCAAAAGAAAGGCTAAAGTGTTTTTGCTTTATTTTATTTACTTATTTTATATTTAAAATCAGAGAGACGGACTGAGAGAGCTCTTCCACTTGCTGGTTCACTACCCAAATGCCCACAACAGCTGAAGCCACGAACCTGGAATTCAATTCTGGTCTCTCACATGGGTGGCAGGGACCCAAGTACTTGAGCCATCACTTGCTTCCTCAATGGATACACAGCAGCAGAATGCTGGGACTGGAGGCAGAGCCAAGACACAAAGTGAGGCACTCCTACATGGGATGTGGACATCTCATGCAACGTCTTTTTTTTTTAAGATTTACTTATTTAAAAAAAAAAAAGAGTTACAGAAAGAGGGGAAGAGACAGAGAGAGATCATCCACCTGTTGGTTCACTCCCCAAGTGGCTACGGTGGCCAGAGCTAAGCCAGGCAGCAACCAAGAACTTCATCCAGGTCTCCCACTTGGGTGGCAGGGCCTCAAGCACTTGGGCCATCCTCTGCTGCTTTTCCCAGGCCATTACCAGGAGGCTAAATTGGAACTGCATCAGTGGGACATGAACCGGTGCTCACATGGGATGCCAGCCTCACAGGTGGCAAATTTACTATCTAGGTCACAACCCCAGCCCTGCCCCCAAGCAATATATTAACTGCTGCAACAAATGCCTATCCCAGGTAGAAGTTATTAAAGGAATATGGGGGAGAACTCATCTGTGTATGTTCAGGGTTTAAAGTGGCAGGGTGTAAGAAGAGTTAGAGGAAATATTATGACTAAACAGGGTTGCAATGTCACCTTGAAGGATAGGAGGAATCTGGAAAAATAGAAAATAAAGGTTCTACATAGAGGTAAAAAATAGAGAGTTTGTCTGGCACCGCGGCTTACTTGGCTAATCCTCCGCCTGCAGAGCCGGCACCCCAGGTTCTACTCCCGGTTGGGTCACTGGATTCTGTCCCGGTTGCTCCTCTTCTAGCCCAGCTCTCTGCTGTGGCCCAGGAAGGCAGTGGAGGATGGCCCAAGTGCTTGGGCCCTGCACCCGCATGGGAGACCAGGAGGAAGCACCTGTCTCCTGGCTTCGGATTGGTGCAGCGCACCAGCCGTAGTGGCCATTTTGGGGGTGAACCAATGGAAGGAAGACCTTTCTCTCTGTCTCTCTCTCTCACTGTCTAACTCTGCCTGTCAAAAAAAAAAAAAAATAGAAAGTTTGACAAGGTATGTATGTAGTCTGTCAGCAGTGTAGGAATTGGGAAAAAGAACAGTGAATGATTAAATGTGGCTGTATCAAAAGTCACCTGTAAAGGAACACTTCAGTAGGCACTGAAGAGTTTGAACATCATTCTATAAACAACAAGTAGTCATTGTTTTTTACTACAGCCACTTCTGCAAGGCAATGCGGAGTCTGCCCATACTCTCCCCATCACTTCTCTCATTTCTGAGAAGGGTCTTGCATCAGTGATTTCCATTCAACAGCCATAGTAAGAGATATGGCTTTGACACTGAAGTTTAAATCATTTCAGTTTTTACAGGTTTTAAAAAACATTTTCTTGGAGCAGGTGTTGTGTCACAATGGGTTAAGCCACCACTTGGGATGCCTGCATCCCATATTAAAGGGCCAGGTTGAGTCTTGCCTCCTCCACTTTCAATCCAACCTCCTTCTAATGTGCTGAAAGATAGTATGTGATGGATCAAATAGTTGCATCCCTGACACTCACATGGGACACCAGAATGGTTTCAGTTTGGCCAGCCCCAGCTATTGATATTTGAGAATTGAACCAGGGGACCAGGAGATAGAAGATTAGAAGATTCTTTGTTTCTTTGTCTCTCTTTCTTTGCCACTCTGCCTTTCAAAAAATAAATTAAAAAAAATAAACATCTTTCAAAGATTTTCCCTCTCTACTTCAACCATGAAATAAAGGGAAATAAAGGGGGAAATTTGCTTTATCACCATTTGTCAAAATGAAGAGATGCATACAATTAATGTATAACCTGGGGTGACAATCAGTGAGCTTCACTCACAGTAGGGAGTAATGATGTTTTATATATGTTGTGCTGTGTGTGTTGTATGTGTGTGCATTCATTCATTCAATGAATATTTGCTGAGTGTGTTCCATGTGGCAGGCGTTGCTGTCAGACATTAGGGATAAAACAACAAACACAAAACAGCCAACTCCTGCCTATCTGGAGTTTACATACTAAGTAATAAATGAGTAAACATATAAAATGTCAAAGATGATAAAGAAAGTGGAGGGGAGTGAAATAAGGGCAGGAGGATATTAATTACTACATTGCAGGGGAGGCAAACAGCAAGGGAGAAAAAGAGACGTGAAAGAGGGAGGGAGAAAGTGTGATTTTAGTAGTTTAAGCTAAAAAGGCTGTTTTCTATTCAGGTGAGTTATAGAACACAGAGAAATTTGCATTCAGCAATCAATAGTGATAGAAATACGTGTAATAGATAGCAAGTATTGAGTCAATATGCAGAGACTGTAGTGCTAAAAATTTCGTTTCTTTTTCACAATAAGCCAACAAACCTTTTCTGTGAAATATCTTTAAATGCAAAGGAAACCAAGCCATCAAACGAAAGGGACAGAGATAGAGATGAGAGAGAGAAACCAAAGGCCCAGATAAGCACCTTGCCTAAGTGGGTCTATGCATACGTTTAGTGCATGAATTTCAATGCAGACAACCTGGCTCCAATGCCTGCACTCTTAATCCAGACACTGGATTGGGGTACAGAGATAAATATGTCATGGACTCTGCCTTGAAATTGTTCATAGTCTAGTAAGAGAGACAGACTTGTAAACAAATAATTCCAGTGCAGTGATAGGAGCTATAATAGAGTCAGGGAGACAGAGAGGAAAGAGTGACTAAGTGCCTGACTGTGGGTGGGTGAGGGGATCTTCAAGCTGCAGACATATTCATTTGTGTTTATGTAATTCATTGCTCTCTCCGGGCCTGGTTACCCACAACCAATCTGCAGTTCTTCCAAAGCCTCTTTCCGGTGGATTTCCCCAGTCTGTCTTCACAGGTTGCGGTTTATCAGCCTGACTCTGCACGCAAGAATTAGTTCTGATACAGGGACCATATAAAAATCTTTAGAACCACTGTGGAGAAGGCAGAAAAATAACAAGATCAAAATTTATCTTAACTCTGCTCTTAAAAGGATAAAGACTATAATATCTGTGGATTAAAATGAGATGACTATACCAGGTTGGGAGATGATAGAGGAGACATTAGTACTCACTTGATAAAACTCAAGGCCTTGTGTATTGTGACATAATGTGGCTAAGTCACTTGGAAAGCAGGACTGTATTTCCTAGCACAATTGCATTATATATTGAATTTCTAACCTCAGTCCACATAAAGACTTTACAAAGTTCATGAATTCCCTAAAATTGTATGCAGAACTCTATGAAGATGTTGTGCATTTTCTAGTGATTTGAAAGAGTTTATCCAATTTAATACTATCAGTGCTGGCACTGTGGTACAGTAGGTTAATCCGCCACCTGTGGTGTGAGCACCCCATATGGCTGCCAGTTCTATTCTCAGCTGCTCCTCTCTGATCTAGCTCTCTGCTGTGGCCTGAGAAAAGAGTGGAAGACAGTCCACGTGCTTGGGCCCCTACACCTGCGAGGGAGACCTAGAAGAAGCTCCTGGCTCCTGGCTTCAGATTGGACCAGCTCCAACTGTTGTGGCCATTTGGGGAGTGAACCAGCAGATGCAAGACCTTTCTCTCTGTCTCTCCCTCTCACTGTCTGTAACTCTACCTCTCAAATAAGTAAATAAATAAAAACAAAAAAAAACTATCAAGAGCTATGTCTTAAGGCCGGCGCCGCGGCTCACTAGGCTAATCCTCGGCCTAGCGGCGCCGGCACACCGGGTTCTAGTCCCGGTCGGGGCGCCGGATTCTGTCCTGGTTGCCCCTCTTCCAGGCCAGCCCTCTGCTGTGGCCAGGGAGTGCAGTGGAGGATGGCCCAGGTGCTTGGGCCCTGCACCCCATGGGAGACCAGGAAAAGCACCTGGCTCTTGGCTCCTGCCATCGGATCAGCGCGGTGCGCCGGCCGCAGCGCGCCGGCCGCGGCGGCCATTGGAGGGTGAACCAACGGCAAAGGAAGACCTTTCTCTCTGTCTCTCTCTCTCACTGTCCACTCTGCCTGTCAAAAAAAAAAAAAAAAAGAGCTATGTCTTAAATAATTTCTGAACCGTTGTTTCAGATTTAAGCATTTTGTAGAGTCTGTTATAGTTCAGAAGATGCAGAAAGTCTAACTGAATTCTCCATGCTACTGTTATTCCTCATCTTTATCAAAGTGTTAGCAAACTAATGGTGTCACTTGGGTCCCCACAGATACAAACGTGACACAACTTCAGTGCTTGCCTTTGATTCTGGTGTACTTGGTTGGACTTTTATCTTGGGTTTTGAACTTCTGTGCATAATTGGCTCTTCAAAGAAGCTGTCCAGTATCAGTTCTCAACCTGTGTGTATGTGTGTGTGTGTGTGTGTGTAGTGCAGGAGTAATGCATGCTTTATCGGGAAAGAAAGTATCACATCACCCACAAGGTATTTTCAAGTTGTACACATCATCCCACCAGACACTTCACCTCGTCTCCTATCCTAAGCCTTGATATTCATAACTCAGTTATTTATCTGTGGGTATTTCCTCTTCATGTATCATTGGACAACTTCAATTTTACTAAATTAGTTAAATTGTTCTCTAGTCTTTGTAGAGATTCAGAGAGCAGAGGAGACTCGTTTACTACTTTACTGCTGCTTCCCAGTAACAAATTTGCCAAAGGTTGAAAGATCCTACCTCCTTCCTGTCAGCTTGGCCTCTCTTTAGTTAACTACCCTTTAAAAGTTGAAGAAAAGCTTAGGGTTAGAAAGGCTACCTGCAGCTGTATAACTAACTCCCCCTGAAAAGGAACTGTTAAAACTAACTCAGATTTTCTTTGTGCCTTCTATTTATAGGCCTGAGAAAAGAAAAGTCTAAGGTGAGGATTTGGTCCCAGTAAGTCTGAGTTACAGGAAATTATTTATTAGTTTTTCAGAAATACAACCAAAGAATAACTTGCAGAGAAGGATCACATCAAAAGAAAAACCCAGAAGAAGTCTAAGATTTGGAAAAATTTACTCTCAACCAAAACATTAGCCTAGCTTTTTCTGTGTCAAAGAATAGCTTTTTCTGTGTCAAAGAAGCCTTGTTAAGACAAGATCAAAAACAATTTAACCCCTCCCCGCCAAAAAAAAAAAAAAAACTATAATGACTATAGCGCATCAGGGCCTCTTGCGTACCCTCACGAAAAACAACTCTGAGTGATTTCTCAGTCTACCGGTATGCACAAGCTAGACTCAGAGGTAAGAGTGCTGCCTACTAAACCAACCACATCCACTTCCGTTGGGCCTGCAGGAGAGGTTACTGAAGCAATGACTTGTACAAATATCACTTCATGAAATCACAGTATGAAGTAGAACAGCTGCTGGCAAAAGTATTCTAAACAGGGCTGTTTGCTGGCTCAGGAAATACTCCCCTCAAACATACAATGCAACTTAGAAACATCTGGATCTTGTAGAATAGCTCTCACAGGTAGAACAAAAAAATTTACTGATTTAACTAAAAACATGGCTCTGAGGCACATAAAGCAATCCAGAAATCAACTATCAAAGAAGAAACTTAATAAACAAGTAAGCAATTAGAACAACCACCTCCTCTTATCCTTGGGACATTAATGATTCAGTCAGGATATTTCCTTTTCACATCTCTCTCTTTGTGTGCTATATCAATAACATCTCAGTCTGAAGAAAAGGGAAACCACAACAGACATTGTGTTATAGCTATAAGAATAAGCGATCTCTCCTCCTCTTCCTTTCTACCCACTCCCTCTCTCTCTCCCTTCCCCACTTATCAGTCCTTTAAGACTTTGAGTTTTCTTGAAAAACATTAACATCACAATTGCTGTTACAGAATTAGGATAAATTTGTTATTTCCCAATCTGTGCTTGTTACATAAAAGAGGGAAATTCTAACAATGAGAAGAAAGTGAAGACCAAAGTACAACCTGAAATTATGTATTTAGTATGCATTTTAACTATTAGGACTTCAAAGAGCCAAAACAGGGCATTATGTCATTGATAGGTAGAAAATTGTTGTAAGTGGTTTGGAATATCCATGGCTAATAGTCTGGAAAAAGTAAGTCTAAGAAATAAATGAGATGTGTCACATCTCTCAAATACACAAGACTGTGTTCTATGAACTATTCTTTTATGCCTATGTGTATACAAAATTAAAGGCCTGGAAAGTCCTAAGGAGTCCTTTGACTATTTTATGAGTTTTTTTTTTTTTTAAATCACCTATATCTTCCCCAAAGACATTGGGAACTCTGCAAAGGAAGAAATCAGTTCTATTTTTCATGCTCACTGAAGCCCATTCTGAAAATCTCTTACAGTGCTCAGCATGGAATAGGTGTTCAATAAAGAGTCATTGAAGGAGTAGAGGAACTAATAGTCCTCATTCCAGTTTTTTTCCTTCATTTTTTCAGCTGAGGAAATTGAGGCCAAGAAGAGAAAAATGGCTTATATCACACATGTAGTGGAAAAAATGCTTTTGAGCTTAGGTGTCTCCTCTCCCAACCACTCTCTGACATGTCACATGACTCTGGACTTCCTTCAGCTCTTGAGTGACAATTGCCAATCTGTGTGAGTTTTGTTATTACTGCATTAAAGTATGGTGTGTCTGAAAACAAAATATCAGAATCTCTTGACTTGATCGTTTTTGATGAGGTATTAAAACTTTTTTTAATTTTTTTTTTTTTTTTTTTGACAGGCAGAGTGGACAGTGAGAGAGAGAGACAGAGAGAAAGGTCTTCCTTTTGTCGTTGGGTCACCCTCCAATGGCCGCCGCGGCTGATCCGAAGCCAGGAGCCAGGTGCTTCTCCTGGTCTCCCATGCAGGTGCAGGGCCCAAGGACTTGGGCCATCCTCCACTGCACTCCCTGGCCACAGCAGAGAGCTGGCCTGGAAGAGGGGCAACCGGGACAGAATCCGGAGCCCCAACCAGGACTAGAACCTGGAGTGCCGGCGCCACAGGCGGAGGATTAGCCTAGTGAGCCGCGGCACTGGCTGATGAGGTATTAAAACTTTAACACACACCTGTTATAGTGTTTTTGATACTTGTGTCAAAGAGAAAATATGGACACAACTGAGAGCTTTGTTCTTGATTAAGCAAAGTGGGTAAAAACTCATTTTAGGGGGAGGTGTTTAGCACAGAGATCACCAGTCCCAAAAAGACAAGTACCATATGTTCTCCCTGATCTGTGATAACTAGTAGAGTACCTAAAATGTAATCTATGAGTGAAATGTTGACACTTCGAGACGTGATGATTCTGAACAGCCCTTGTCTCGACTGCCGAGGGACAGTGTCCTTCTGCTTCTTCTTAATACTATTTGATGAACTCTTTACTTAGTGTAGGGTTAATCTTATCAGCATAAAGTCAACTTCAAATAGGTTTTTTTAAAAATAAGAATGGGAATAAGAGAGGGAGGAGGAAAAAGGGTGGGAGCGAGGATAGGAGGGAGGGTATAGTGGGAAGAATCACTATGCTCCTAAATTTGTATATATGAAATGCATGAAGTTTGTATGCCTTAAATAAAATTTAAAAATAAAAAATAAATACAAAAACAAGCTTTCAAAAAATATGAAGCTTGAGACCCACAGCCCATATCAGAGTGGGTTGACTACCAATACCTCTGACTTCTGATCCATATCTTGTTAATGCGCAACAGGGCATGGGTCAAGTACTTGAGTCCCTGCCACCCACGTGCCATGCGGGAGACCCAGATTGAATTCCAGGTTCTAGCCTTCAACTTGGCTCAGTCTTGTTGTAGTCTTCAGGGAATGAACAAGGAGATAGAAGATTTCTCTCTCTCTCTCTTTCTTCAAGTAACATGAAAAATAAAAATAAATCAAAATATTTTAAATTCCCTTTGCTTTCCTTTAAGAGGTAGAAGAGTTTTGAGAGAAACCTTGCAGCAGTTAAAGACCATATGACTAGAATATTACTAAAGTGCTTGTAAATAAAATAGTCAATGCCTCTGATGATGAATAGGTTTGACCGTTCACATGGATAATGTTTTATTTAAACTCTCAGTCACATTTTCTTAGGCTCTGAACAGGGACCATGGGCCATTCTTTTTTATCCTTTTTGTTTTAAATAAAGGCATACTACAAACATAGTATAATATATTTCATTGCTATACTTTCCCCTGTGTAACCATAGACTTTAGATTTGGTGGAACCCTAATGATTCGCCAAATGAACATCCGTTGGTGACACAACTGATGGATTCTTCTGTTTCTTTCCCGGCTTCAGTTTCTACACAACAAGTAACCTGCCTATGATGGAGTGAAATAGAGACTCTGGAACTCACCTGCTTGAAGTAGGATCTTCATTGCGACACTTACAAACTGAGGCCATTTTGCCCTCCATGGATACACAGTCACTTTTCAGCTTTTTCATTAGCAAAATATGGGTGATAATAGCTCTTGCCCCACGGAGTTCTTATGAGGATTAATTGAACCAGTACATGTAAAATTGTTTGGAATAAAATAAACACTAAGTAAGTGTTAGCTGTTGTTACTTTTTATTACTCGGGCCATTATAAGAAAAACATTTAATGTAATAACTCCACTTGCATATTTATTCCAAAAATATGAACATACTCCTTCTCCTCCTCAAAAAGAAACCCAATAAAAGGTGAATGAGTATCTAGTAATAACAGTGGGCACCATCCTTCCCCCCACTGCAAGTTTCTGTGGTTCAAGTGGTTTTGAGAGCACGCTTGCTGCAGGTGTGGGTATATGACTCATCCGGGTAAATAGACTTGTGCATCTGGTACTCTTGCCTCCATGGTTACTACAGAAATGAGGATAGGGCTTAGGGAGAGGGAGAGGGAGAGGGGGTGGGGGAGGGGGAGGGGGAAGGATGGTGTTTGCTGGACCAGTTTGGAGACAAGACATTATTGGAGCCACTGGATACACACGTCTATAGCTGGCTGTACCCTGGACTTTACGTTCACATAGGCAATGGATTTCTTCTTCTTTTTTAAATTTATTTATTTGACAGATAGAGTTAGTGAGAGAGTGAGAGACAGAGAGAAAGGTCTTCCTTCCGTTGGTTCACTTCCCAAATGGCCGCTATGGCCGGAGCTACACCCATCCGAAGCCAGGAGCCAGGTGCTTCTTCTGGTCTCCCACAGGGGTGCAGGTGCCCAAGCACTTGGGCCATCCTCCACTGCCTTCCCGGGCCACAGCAGAGAGCTGGACTGGAAGAGGAGCAGCCGGGACTAGAACCCGGCACCCCATATGGAATGCTGGGGCTGCAGGCAGAGGATTAGCCAAGTGAGCCATGGCGCCAGCCCCAGTGGATTTCTATAGTGTTCTGTGATCTGCTTTAAAAACTTATACTGAAATCACATGCAGCAAGATATCATAAGAAAGATGTAGCTGATATTTTAAAAGATTGAGTGGGTGTCAGAGAAGCAAAATAATATGGCTTAACATACTGACTTAGCTCTTACTCCTAGATACCAACCCTGACTTTGCTGCTTAGCAGCCACGTGCCTCTGGACAAGTCATTTACCATTCTTTGCCTCTATGTCCTCCCCTGCAGACTGAGGATAGTAAAAAGTAGGCAGCTTTAGGATGTTTTAAGGATTAAATAAGTTAATATATATTAGGCATTTAGAGCAGTGCCTAGTACATGACAGGTGCAAGTTTTAATTACTATTTTATTATTATTCAACTCTGAAATAAATGATGATACAGTATACCAAAGAATAATGAGAGGCTGGTGCTGTGGCACAGTGAGCTAAGCCTCCACCTGTGGTGCCAGCATCCCAAATGGGTGCTGGTTCGTATACCGGCTGTTCTACTTCCTATCAGGCTCTCTGCTATGGCCTGGGAAAGCAATGGAGGAGGCCGCAAGTGCTTGCGCCCCTGCACCCGTGTGGAAAACCTGGAAGAAGCTCCTGGCTCCGGATCAGCCCAGCTCTAGCCGTTGCGGCAATCTGGGGAGTGAACCAGGGGATGGAAGATTTCCCTCTCTCTGCCTCTGCCTCTCTATAACTCTGCCTTTCAAATACAATCAGAGTAGAAAATGTTTTTAAAAAAAGATTAATGGAGCCAGCGCCGCAGCTCACTAGGCTAATCCTCGGCCTCGCGGCGCCGGCACACTGGATTCTAGTCCCGGTCGGGGTGCCGGATTCTGTCCCGGTTGCCCCTCTTCCAGGCCAGCTCTCTGCTGTGGCCAGGGAGTGCAGTGGAGGATGGCCCAAGTGCTTGGGCCCTGCACCCCATGGGAGGCCAGGAGAAGCACCTGGCTCCTGCCATCGGATCAGCTCAGTGCGCCGGCCGCAGCGCGACGGCCGTGGCGGCCATTGGAGGGTGAACCAACGGCAAAGGAAGACCTTTCTCTCTGTCTCTCTCTCTCACTGTCCATTCTGCCTGTCAAAAAAAAAAAAAAAAAAAAAAAAAAGATTAATGGAAATGGGTCTCAGAATATTGCTGAGATTTTTCTATACACAGAAGAAGGAACTGATGAATTAAAAACATCTTATTTTGCAAAGGACTTGAATAGACACTTCTCCAGCGAGACTATATTTCTCTTAACAAGCAGATAAATACGCACTCAATGGCACTAACAGTTAAGGAAAGGAAAAGGAGAAACATAACAAAATAGCACCTCACAAATGATCAGATGATTACTAATAATATCATTAAATAAATGTTGGCCAGGATGTGGAGAAATTGGAATCTTCGTGCAGTTATTGGTAGGTACATAAAATGGTGCAGCTGCCATGGAAAACAACATGGCAGTTTTTCAAAAGAATTAAAAAATGCTTTAGACTGAGAATATATTTAATCAAACTCTTTTAACAAAAACTCAGTAAAAGTAAACAATCAGAACTTTTTAAACAAATCAGAACTTTAAACAATCAGAACTTAAGGAGAGAGAGAAATAAAGATTACTTCAATAGGATACAAAATTAATATCTCTTTGGTCTGTCACTAAAATGGGAAATAAAAACCTGAAATACGTTACCACATGGAATCATTCAATAACATGGAAGAATTTTTTTAAAGATTTATTTATTTTATTTGAAAGTCAGAGTTACACAGAGAGGAGAGGCAGAGAGAGAGAGAGAAAGAGAGAGAGAGAAAAGAGAGGTCTTCCATCCGATGGTTCACTCCCCAAATGGCCGCAATGGCCATAGCTGTGCTGATCCGAAGCCAGGAGCCAGGAGCCTCTTCCGGGTCTCCCACGTGGGTGCAGGGGCCCAAGGACTTGGACCATAGCAGAGAGCCGGACAGGAAGTGGAGCAACTGGGTCTTGAACTGGGATGCCGGCGATTCAGGTCAGGGCATTAACCCACTGCGCCACAGCACCAGCCCCAACATGGAAGAATTTTAACAGAGTCAGAACTAGGAAAGAGAACTAGCTAGGAAGCTGAAAGAGAGTCACCAATTGAACAAAAACTATTAAAAGGAGATACTGTCATTTTAAAACAGATTTTAAAGATTATTTTAAAATATTTATTAACATACATGTATTACAAAAACCTCACTGTTTTATTTATTTACTTTTACTTTAAATTTATTTTTAAGGAATACAAATGTCATAAGTACCACTTTAGGAATAGAGTTATTCTTCCCACCATATCCACCCTCCCATCCACACTCCCACCCCTCCTCCTCCCTCTCCCCTTGCCAGTCCCATTCTCCATTAAGATTCATTTTCAATTAACTTTATATACAGAAGACCAACTCTATACTAAGTAAAAAATCAACAATTTGCACACCATACACACACACACACAACTGTTTGAGAACTAGTTTTACAGTTAACTCTCATAATACAACTCATTGAGGACATAAAAATCTCACTGTTTTAACAGAGGATCAGGTTTTACTTAATAGCTTTTGTATCTAGAAAATTTTCCATAACCTTTCGTGACTTTCTCACGCCTCCTGCAACTTACACCTTTTTAAAAATCGCTTTCCTTCTTAACATTTCTTACCAAGAACACAGTTTTATACTTGTGACCCTTTTTATCTGCTGATTTCCTGATTTATATTGAAATAACACTTTAAAAATCTCTAAATTGGGGCTGGTGCCATGGCGCAGTAGGTTAATCCTCCACCTGCAGCGCCTGCATCCCATATGGGCTCTGGTTCTAGTCCCGACTGCTCCTCTTCCAATCCAGCTCTCTGCTATGGCCTGGGAAAGCAGTAAAAGATGACACAAATACCTGGTCCTCTGCACCCACATGGGAGACCAAAAAGAAGATCCTGGCTCCTAGCTTCAGATGGGAGCAGCTTCGGTTGTTGTGGCCACTTGGGGAGTGAACCAACGGAGGGAAGACCTTTCTCTGTCTTTCCCTCTCACTTTCTGTAATTCTTCCTTTCAAATAAATAAATAAAATCTTTAAAAAATATATCTAAATTAAGACAAAAATTTTTTTAAAAAATTTTTAATTTATTTTTCTCCCCAAAAGAAACCTTTTATTTAAGGAATACAGACTCCATGCATTTCATAAGTACAACCATACCTGCACTCCCACCCACTCTCCCACCCCTCCTCATCCTCCCTCTCCCATTCCTAGTTCCATTCTCCACTAAGATTTTTGGATTAATAACTATACTAAATAAAGAGCTAAAAAATTTGCACGGAAAATAAAATAAAATACAAAACAAAATAAAAAAAATTGTTTCTCAATAGTCAAGACAAGGGCTGTTCAAAGTAACTGCATTCATACACTTCATAATTACAACTTTAGGAACACGGTGATTCTTCCCACCATGTCCACCCTCCCACCCATACTCCCAACACCACTTCCTCCTTCCTCTCTTATTTCCACTCTTATTTTATACTGAGATCTATTTTCAATTGACTTTATACACATATGTTTATCTCTAGTCAACATTTTTAAAATAAAATAACACATCTAAATTTAACCTTAGTTACTGTTAAGTGGTCTTGAATTATTTTTTATATATGGACTGCTTATGAAAACATTTCTGTTTTCATAACATTTACCTTTACCCAATTTACATTTAGCAATTACCCCTAGGTGAGTTAAGATGCTGATTTTATACCATACCTTTATCTGAATTAAGGTCCATCAAAATTTTATGGAATTCAACTCTTTTTATAAAACTCTAGCTGGAAATCAATGACATAAACCAGAGATTGTAAAATCTACCTTAGGACTGATTACCCATCATTATTTTTTTTTATCACTAAACAAGTTTGGCAAGATACAAGGCAATTTTTAAGGCAGCGATCTTTCTAGTGAACATATACTGAAAAGGTGTCACTTAGACTGAACAGAGCCCATGTTCAATGGAAGGGACACAGAGACCCTGGAGACAAGGGAATAAAGGAGACAGGCAGGCAGGACAAGGAAAATAACTTACCTCCCAGGATTATGGATGCCAGAAAGTAGCCATGAAACAGGAACAGAAACCAGTATATCCAGGAAAGGTTAATAAGCCTTTCTTTAACCAGACCAGAGTTTTGTATCCCAATGTTTCAAGTAGGAGACAGAAACAAGAATAACAGTATGACAAATGGCACACTGACAGAAAACAAAATATATCAAGGAATGGCCTTTCTTTAACCAAACCATAGTCTCCCATCCTAACTCTCGTGCTCAAATAGAACGAAGACTGCATTGGTGTCTCATCAGACCTCCAATACTCAGAAGGCGCCACCAAAAAACAGGAGTCGACTTACCAGAGGACCTAAGGCCAATTGGTCAGTGAAGAGGTCGAGCTGAGCCTCCCAGATTGGTGAGTCAGGAAATGGGGCCCTGGAACATCATCAAGGGGTGCCTCCCCTATGGCCAGAGCACCAACCTGGAAGGATCGGAGAGAGGTCTTCCCAGGGGTGGTCTCCGAATCTCACTGGGACCCCCAAAATGTTGTGCCTGAATGACTGCAAACAAAGGAGCACCACATATTGATAAGATATGATGGTCCTTTATTGCTAGCGGTAGAGAGCGGGCTTATGCCCCAAAGAACTCTCAACCCTGAAACTCAAAGCAATAGTGTTTATAAAGGCTAAAACGGCAAGGAGGGGAGGGGTAATATATGGTTGCTAGGATGGGGGGTGGGGAATATATAGTTTCTGGATTGCAAGGAATATGTGGTTACTAAGGTCAAGCTGAGCTAAGGCCTAGGTGGAACAAATATCAGTTATAATCTTGAATAGACAAATTACAATCCTAACATTAATCCAGGCGCAGACTATCTGTTTTAAGGGTGAGCAATCATGCTATGGAGTTTCTATGTTCCTCCAAGTGAGATGCAGTGTTATGTTATTGTCTGGGTTTTAAACCATAGCTTGTTTCAGCCCAGAGTCTCATGGTGGGGGGTGTTTTGTTTTCAAGATGGAGTCTCGGGTGCTCTAAAATGGAGTCCCTACTGTCAAGGTGTCACTTCAATACAGCCTTGGGAAGAAAGGGAAATCTGAAATGTTTTTGAGGATCAAAATGGAATTAAGCATCAAGTGCTACAAGAGTGACGTGATGAGATCATGAGACAGATGACACAGTATAATTAATGTAAAGCAGTGGAATTTATAGATACATGTTGTAGTCTTCATTCACCTATACATTTATTTATAATAAATATTTTCTGGGCACCTCTCATTTGCATCCCATCATTAGATAATACTGTGCTTCCCTCTCACGGCTCATTTCTGGCAAGGTAGGAGAGAGCAGTACTGTATGACTTTTACTTCTGAGTAGATGTGTGACGTCAGACAAGCCCCACAAGTTTCCTGGGACTTGTTTTCCTCATGTGCAAAATGAGGTGCTTGTGGCAGGGAAAACAAAATGGTACTTTTACTTCTTACATTCTGAAAAAAAAAAATCATATGCAAATATGGAACAAGGACACAAGAAGCCACTAGGGGGCAAAAGGAGCACGCCATAAACATTCTAATGATGTAACAAACAGAAAGGAGTCATCTTTTCCTGTAGCATGAAAAAAAAAAAAAAAAAAAAGAACAAGCAAACAGCAAACGCTGGCTGCCATCCCCGATAGGGAAAAGGCGCTAGTGAATAGTTACCTAAACATGCTTCATTCTCTGAGTAAAGGTTTGGTTTAGAGATCATGCTTTTAGGAGGGGTAGTAGTGTGCCAGAAGCAGAACACTGTACGTCATTAGTAACTGAATTGCAACTCTAAATGTGAATAACTGTAAGACAGTGTCTACAGAGCTGCAAAGCACCAATTAAAAAACATTTAAAGATGAAGCAGCCCTTTACTCACATGTCTAACTAATGCATAGAAGTCTTTCACTTTTTGGGGGGTGTAGATGGGGCTTGGGTCCTAACCTACCCTTTTACTTTTCTTTTTAATTCTCTTTCTTTTTACTATATAAAATCATGCTTTGATACATTTATACTGGTCCACAGTGAAATGGTTACTACAGGGAAGCAGCTTATTCAACATTTTCATCTTCTCACTTAGCTACTTTGTGTGTGTGTGTATGTGTGTGTGTGATAAGAGCAGCTAAAATCTGTTAGAAAATTTTCATCTCTCTTTCCCTCTGTGTGTGTGTGTCTCCCCCTCTATATATAATTTTGCCTTTCAAAGAAATACATAAATCTTTTTTAAAAAAAGAGAAAATTTTCAGTATACAACATGATTAACTGTAGCCCTTATGCTGTATTTTAGATTTCTAGATTTATTCATTACAAGTAGTTGCTATTTTGTATCCTTTGATCAACTTATCCGAAACCATCCCATCTCTTGTCTGCTGATCACCACTACAGCCTGTTTCTTTATATTCCGATTTTTTTTATTCTTTTTTAAGATTTATTTTATTTATTTGAAAGAGTTACAGAGGGAAGTAGAGACAGAGAGAGGTCTTCCATACGCTGGTTCACTACCCAGATGGCCACAATGGTTGGAGCTACACCCCAAAGCCAGGAGCCAGGAGCCAGGAGCTTCTTCCAGGTCTCCCATGTGGGTGCAGGTGCCCAAGGACTTGGGCCATCTTCTAATGCTTTCCCAGGCCATAGCAGAGAGCTGGACTGGAAGAGGAGCCAGGATTAGAACTGGCGCCCATATGGGATGCCGGCACTTCAGGCCAGGGCTTTAACCCGCTGCACCACAGTGCCAGCCCCAAAATATTCCAATTATTTTAAGATTCCACATGCAAAAGAAATAATGCAACATTTTTCTTTCTGTGTCTGACTTATTTCATTTAACATAATGCTTTCCACTCCATTCATGTGGTCACAAATGACAAACTTTCCTTCTTCTTTAAGGCTGAATTATACTCCATAGTGTGTATGTGTATTTTGAGTATTCCATGTGTGAATTCTTGGAACCAGGTTACAGTTTTTTTTTTCTTTCAGTTTTGGAATATCTGTTTGTATATAACAAGATATCTTGGGGATGGAACTCAAGTCTAAATACAAAACTCATTTTTATTTCACAGATACCATAACTTTTACATACCCTGAGCATAATTTCTTACAATAGTTTAAATAATTCTGTGCATGAAACAAGACTTCATGATGTGAAATTTTCCATTTTATATTGTTGGTGCTCAAATGTTTTAGATTTTGGAGGATTTCAGGTTTCAGATTATGGATGCTCAATCTATTAAAAAAATTCCTTTATTCAGTAAGCCATTGATAAACAGTTAAGCTGTTTCCATATTTTGGCTATTGTGAATAATGCTGCAAGGAACATGAGAGTTTAGATATCTCTACCAAGTGTCTGTATATATCCTTTGGATATATGTCTAAAATAGAGTTGCCTGAGTAGGACATGCCTCTCTGATGACAAAACATGTTACAAGGATGTTTTCTTCCCATAGGGAAATGGTCGTTTCAAGTAAAACATTTTTGGCAGTCTTCTCATCAGAAATTGAAGTCAAATTTCCTTTTCCTTAAATATAGGCTAGCTTTATTTTTTAAACTATTTATTTATTTGAAACACCAAACGACACAGAAAGATGGAGATCTTCCAGTCCACTGGTTCCCTCCCCAGACGGCCATATCAGCCAGTTCTGGGTCAGGCAGAAGCCAGGAGACAGGAACTCTATCCTGCTCTCTCCACGTGAGTTGCAGTGGTCCCAGTACTTGGGACACCAGCAGGAAGTTGGATTGGAAGTAGAGTAGCCAGGACTGGAACAGACACTGCAATATGGGATGCTGGCAGCTTAACCCATTGTGCCAGAATGCGAGCCCTTTGGGCCAGCTTTAGAGACCTGTTTCCAGCCAACAGAATGCATCAGAAGCCCCCAATGGAAGCTATAGGAACACAGAGGAGCTCTTGCCAACAAACTCTATCCAAATGCAGATTTGTAAGGAACTAGCATAGCACTGTTGCTGTTTTAAGCCACAAAGTTTTCAGGTTTTTGGCTTCGTTGTTTTGTTTTTGTCTTTTTGTGATTTGGGGATGGGGAGAGGGTTACAAAGCAACTGATACATGCAACAGGGGATAACTGTCCTCTCGAATACAGCAGAGTGGTTTATGGACATAAACTGCCAAGGGATTAAATTAATGGGCATCCATTCACCTCTATCCTGAATGAAAATATTCTCAAATTAACCTATCCCTCAGCGTCTACACCCATGTGAACTCACACTCAGGTCATTACCCATGGCAGGAAGGACATCTACTGGCAGACCACTGTCGGCATTTTCCCATGCAGCAGGCCTGCGAATGACAGCTTTGTCCTGCTCTGTGCTCTTCAGTTCCCAGATGGAATGGTGAGCCTGGTCTGGACGCGAACTTAGTAGTGACCTTGGCCAGTGACGCCCTGAGGAACAGGAGCCCCAGGCAGAGGAGGGAGCACAGCTAGGCTGCAGCCCACCCATCAGGGAGGTGGGAGAACAGCACTTTCTCAGTCTTAAAACACCAAGAGGCTGCCACTTCCTGTTGGTTGTATATAGTGACTGGCACAAGGCAGTTTGTAAATTTGCTATGCAAACAAATATACAACACAAACACAGCATAATCCTGTGCTGCTCAGTTGGGATACAGAAGTATAACAGTACCGCTGTTCTAAGAGAGCTTCTGATATAATCAGATGGTTCCCATTACACACTCATTTACCACTTAATCTTTGTTATCTATGATTAAAAGGCACAGAAAAGATAGTGAATCTGGCACTAGCCTGATGAGTAAAACCGAACAAGCCCCTCGTTCTAATCACATTCTGTTCACCACGTTCGTGAAAGAAGGTCCTCCTCCCTAAACAGTTCCCGATGACTAAACACTTGATATGCCCGACACTGGACGACAAGACTGGCAGCCACTTAGTAACCACAAGTACTCAGAGGCAAGGTGAGGAGGGAACTGGCTGCCATGCAGGGCCACGTGGAGGATGCACTCAGGGACAGCAAGAGCCAGCAGGGGCTGTAGTTTGTAGTGTCTGAAGGAAAAGGTGACCACTGCTTCTCCTGGGGGTGGGGGGAGAGCTGCTTTTTTAAATAACTGCAGCAGCAGTGAAACCACTCAGCAGATGGCCAGGCAGGGTGCAGCTCCTCGGGGTGATAGGGAACCAGCTAGCCGGGTGAGACGCCTTTTTGGCTAGGCAGGCAGGGGGCACATGAAGCAAGAGCAGGGGGATTCTTAGCTACACCTAGAGGGCCCTGTGAGGATCTGAAATGTTAAGGCAACGCTTGAAATCTTAGCTCTAACCAGCACATCCTTTCGCTTCTCTTGGTCTCCTCATTCACAAAATCAGAGGATCCTGAACAAATTATCTCAAGGTTCCTGTCAGCTTTAATTCTCAGTATATGAAACCAGTTAAGTGAGGCGTGCCTTGGTCATTTTCTGAGGTATCTGATGTCCTGATATTTTTTGTGAAAATCCGTCTGTTTTTGTTAGTTTTAGAGCTGGCTCACTGCATTCAGGCTTATCTTCTACGGCTCTCTCAAAAATTTTATTGTGAAGTGCAGATATTTAAGTTCCAGGAAATGAGAAGGGCAATGTGCTAGATTTAGTTAAGAAGTCAACTTTGGAATTGAGAGGCAGAGCTTGTAGTGAGGGTTCAGGAAATAAATGATATTTATAAATGTGAAATCAAATAATGTTTTAAATGAAGTTAATATTTCCAAAAAAAATCCTAGCAAGAGTCAAGAAATGTTTTTATACTCTCCTCCAGAGGGAAAATTTACTAGCTCATAGAATAGAAGATTTATTATCTTCATTAAATTAGGACTGTAGGGAAAGAGTAAAAAACATTTTTGACTGCTTAATGCAAAATCAAAAGGCATAAATGTGTTTGTATTGGAATTTCAGATCTAAATATGCAAATTTTAATGAAAGTTATAAGTTTGATTTCATATGACTCTGATTGTTTTAACAAAATAAAATTATCTGAAGAAAGAGAGTGTAATTTGTATTATAATTAGTAGTCTTAATAATAAAATGTCCTATCTAAGTATATTAAAAGTGTTATGTTAGGTTATAGTAACATTTCCTTCCATGAAAGAAAATTGGAAAACTAAATAAACTATTTTTACAATCTAACTTTATTATAAAAAATAAGCATAAATGCAAAAATTAATAAAATATCCTTATTTAAGTACTAGTATTCTTACACACTAAGATTTCCATTTAGTTGGCTTTAACTCATTTATAATATAATGGTCTCTCACTTTGTTTTAGAAACTGATGAAAAACATTCCAACATTTATCCTTCTGCAAATATAGCATTAATTTTGAACCCAATTCAGGGAGTTTACTTTGAGCTGTGTGTTAGACAATACTTCCAAAAGCATGAAGTCAGAAAATTACATTGCCATGTGCTGTATTCCAAAGGTGTAGCTTTCTTTGCAGCAGTGACAAGTTGACATTAACAAGAATATCTGATCAAATTGAAAAACAGATTACTGTCTATTTGAGCATTTTAACAGCAGAAATAACAGTCTATAGTTGAGCGAAAGAATTCAGTAAGATCATGAAATTCTGTTAAGCGTTCAATGGCATCCCCTAACAAAGATATATTCAAATTCTGACACTCTAACATACTGTGATCTCCTTTGAAGACGGGACTTCACAGAAGTAGGCAAGTTAAAATGAGGTAATTAAAATGGGCATAAAAAATCCCCAATGACTGATGTCCTTATAAATGGGAAATTTGGAAACAGACAGATATGCACAGAGGGAAGCCTATTTGAAGACACATAGGGAGAATAATAGCACGTGAAGATGAAGGCAGAGGCTGGGTGATTCAAGACAAGACATTCTGAAGATTTCCAGCAAACCACCAGAAGCCAAGAGGGAGCATGAAGCAGATTACTCTCACAGCCATCACTGCTGGTGAAATGTTCCTTCTGCCAACAGTTTCTGCACAGACTAACGAGGAAAGCTTTGAATGGCCAGCATCAGAGGTGCTGCGGTTCAGGTATTGACAACCTTTGAAACTACTTTCTTCACGGGTCCTCAGTTTCAGTTTTAAATATTTGTAGCAATTTGAGAAAGTGTTGTGGACCAGAGATAGAGTTTAAGAAATGAACTCTAATCTAAATCCTAGTAATAAAACACATAAATATATGCCTGTTATGTGACCTGAGTCAAGTTACTTAAACGTGGTAAGTCACAGTTTAATCACTGGTAACAATGAGAATCATATTAACTCTTAGGTTGAGCCATATGAAATTTCCATTTTTGTAGGTCCAATATCAGCAATACAGTTCAACCTCTCTGAAAATATATGATATAGACATTAAATGACCTATGTAAGTGTGTGACAAGCCCAGAAATTTGACACAGTGTGTTTTATGACAATACTCTTATACTCAAATCTCTCATTAACATTTTCATAGTACCAATAAGAGTCACTAATAAATATTAATATTTATTGATGACATGCTCTTTTTTAAGCCTTTTTTAAGGGCTTTTCTACACAATGCAAGACCTATTTCCCCTGAAATTCTCATAGCCCCATAAGATAATGACTGAGTAAACTTATTCATTCTTTCTATACGCAGGAAATATACTTTCATGGGGCTGGCACTATGGCATGGTGGGTAAAGGCACAGCCTGTGGTGCCGGCTTCCCTTATGGGTGCTGGTTTGAGTCTCAGCTGCTCCACTTCTGATCCAGCTCTCTGCTACGGCCTGGGAAAAGAGTAGAAGATGGCCCAAATCTTTGGGCCCCTGAACCCACGTGGGAGACCTGGAGGAGCCTCCTGGCTCCTGGCTTAGGATCTCCACAGCTCTGGCCATTGCAGACAGTTGGGGAGTGAACCAGCATATGGAAGACCTCTCTCTCTCTGCACCTCTCCTTCTCTCTCTGTGTAACTCTGACTTTCAAATAAATAAATAAATCTTTTTTAAAAAATGCTTTCGCTAATATTTAGGAAAGAATTGAATAAAAACAGTGATTTAAAACAGTATGCTGCTGCACAGAAGCAATATATTAGGATACTCTCCCATAATATCTGCCTACATTGTATCTAGTGACGTGTCTGTGATTACCAAGATGTTCATGTGGAAATCAAATCAAAATGAAAGATATGAATTCTGTATCTTGGGCATATGCACTCCAAAAGGCAAGATACAAAGTTAAAACAGTAATGAGATTTTGAGGTTCAATGACTGTTTACAGTCCTTTTCTCGACTGTTGAGGAATAGTGTTTTTTTTCTTCATAGTATCTGTTGCACTCTTTCCTTACTATATGGGTAATCTTACAAGCATAACGTTAGCAGAAAACAGATCTTTGCAAGAATTAAGAATGGGAATAGGAGAGGGAGGAGGAAGAAAGGTGGGAGTGTGGGTGGGAGGGAGGGAGGGGGGCAAGTATCACTATGTTCCTGAATCTGTATATAGGAAATATATGAAATTTGTATACCTTAAATAAAATTTAAAAAAAAATCTATCTGGGTTAAAAACTGCCCCAAAAGCAATCTCTAGCCATGAAGTTAATATCTTACAATAAAATAGAGTTTATCATGACATTATTTAAAACTGCATGGTTAAACTGTCATGATAAACAGCTGTAACTTGAACTGGTTATAATTGAGAGGGTCCTGGAAAACTCTAACAGAGACATAATGAAAACTGCACTGTCTGCAGGGACTCTGGCCATAATATATTATATTTGCAGGAATTGTAATTTCCCAGCTGCCCTTTTGTTAAGTATAACAAAACTTGATACTTGTGTAATTTTAAGAAATATTATATATTGAAAACATTTCATGGCAATTATTTCATGAGACACTGCCAATTTTTCCATTGCAATTAAACATATTTTCTACAACATAATAATCTCATACACTGTATCCTGATAAATTAAATTCTAGGAGGAGAGAAGAGACAAAGGAAGATAGAGTAGAAAAACAGACACATTTTCTTCAGTTTTTGAAATAACAAGAAACACATCAAGAAAAAATAAATACAGGCCAGTATTGTGACCTAGCATATAAAGATGCCCAATGCAACACCAGCATCCCATATGGGCACCAATTAGAGTCCTGGCTGCTCCACTTCCAGTCCAGTTGCCTGCTAACGTGCCTGGAAAAAAGAGCAGAAGATGACCCAAGTTCTTGAGCCCCTGACACCCATGTGAGACACCTAGATGAAGCTCTTGTCTCCTGGCTTTGCCCTGGCCCAGCCCTGGCTGTTATGCCCAGCTGGTTGTATACCAGAGGATAGGGAACCTCTCTGTGTCTCTCCCTCTCTCTCTGTAACTTTGACTTTCAAATAAATATGTAAATCTTGTTTAAAAAAAAAAGTGCAAGTAGCATTGTTCACAGCTTTTACATAAAGTTGCTCTAAATAATCGGTAGTTCTTAAAACAATAGTGTCTGATACAAAAAAAAAAGTGAGAATAAAATTTATAGTGCAGACAAGCCAAATTTGGAAAATCTTGGATAAAAGATAAAACATATTTTAATAAATTCACAATATCAACACTCATATAATAATACAAAAGCTGCAGGAGAAACATCAGAGTGAATATGTGTAACCGATCTTAGAAACAGTTTATTCAAACCCAATCATTATGATTCTTTAAAAATCCCTTCTTGGTTGCTGATAAAATTGCACTACTTCTGCAGCTGCGCTGATTCAGCAGTGATAATAATTGGAAGCAGTTATCGAGAACTTCTTACTGTGATTTATATGCATTAGTTCATAATCCTCCTAGCAACTACCTACATGAATATTGTCATTATCTGGCTTTTACAGATGAGAAAAGTGAGGCACCAAGAATTTAAGTAAATTACTAGAGCTCTATGGCTAGTAAGGGGCAGAGGCTATAAATCTGGCAGTCTGGCTCCAGTGCCTGAACCCTTAAACAAGTTTGTAACGTCAACTAAATTGCACAACTAACATATGACAAGTTGCAACATACAGTGATCTATCATTTGTCAAATTAAAAGATTACAAAAAATAGTATCAGCTTTAATAAATACACATATGGGAATATAAATGTTATTATCAAACATTTAATTGAAATTTCAATTTATGTAAATACATAGGAGCCTATGTTATATCAAAGAGCATATTAATTTGGCAATTATTGCCTTTTCAACATTCACATTTTCTAACACAATAACAACAGAGCCTAGCGGTTTAGCACAAGGACTAGGGAATGAGGCTGGGTTCAAATCTCTGATCTACTACTTCCTTACCTGATGATGGCTGCAAATTTACTTACCTACTTGGCTGTTTTCTCAAGTGTCAAATAGGAGTTGTTCAGAACCTATCCCTTCCATTGTAGGGGGTAGTAATTGAGTTGGAAGCTGTGTAGTGCTTAGATCAGTGTTTGGACCACAGTAATTACAAGTTACTGTAGGTATTGGCTGTTACATTTTTCAAGTGCTTCACTCACATTTGTGGCAAGAGTGGCTTTGCCCTCATTAGACACCAGTTCACATTCCCTGACATTACTCTTTTCATGATATTCCCTTTTAGCAAGACTACCTGTGTTACAGAACTTCCACTGTTGTGAGAGGAATTTGTATTCCAAATTACAATTTCCACTCACTTTACATTAAATATGCACTTTTTATTTAAGACAGTATGTATGATCTCTACAATGAAAATACACTATCACTTTAAAAGTTACCTTCTAACATTACTACAGTCAAATCTGTCTCTCCAAGCCAACAACTGATTGCTCAAAATAAAAGAATTTAAATGACAGAAGCAAAATTTGAATAAAACCTAATAAAGGAAATTTGATGAGAAAAATCTTATCTTAAGAGATAAAGGATGATTTTGGGGAAACATACTGTCATATTTGGGATGTTGGGTGCATTTGTCAGCTTTTCATTACTACAATGAAATAACTAAGACAAGCTACTTATGAAGGAAAGAGGATTCTTTTCTCTCATAATTTTGGAGGTTCATAGTCCAAGAGCAGGCAAAACGCTATGGATTTTGCTGTCTGGCATGGCAGGTGGGTGGCAATGCTGGAGCATGAACAGAGGAATGATCACACGGCAGGCCAGGAAACAGAGAACAGCTGGGTTGATTCAAGCTTTCATAGGCTGCCCTTCTCCCAAGAGTTACCTTCAAAAGGCACACCCCAATGCCATAAGACCCTCCCACAGGCCCACCTTCCAAACACCATAACTGGATTAAGTTACAACCTTCTTAGTACCATTAATTTATGACTTACTGTGTTTAAGCATCTGCATGAGTTCAAGAGCCAAATCTTACTCAAACTACAGCACTGGGTTTCATAATTAATACACAGGGAGACCAAAAACAGACATTGGGCAATTACATTGGTTTCTAACATAAGTATCAGGTTTCATTGTGGAATGTGACATATACACACAGAGCTGCCAAATCTCTACCTCATTTGGTGTCTGTGGATATAGCTGAAGGTAGGGGGAAATTGCTCATGTTCAAATCATAATACTCTGGCACAATTTCCCATTTCAAAGTTACTGTAAAACAGTAAGGAAAGAAGGCAGTTCTAAAATATCAAAGAACAATTTCACAATCTTCCTAAAAAAGAGGAGTTATATTGTCTGTAAAGTATGTAAAAATGTTAATGTGTATACTTGAATTACTGTAAAAATTAAAAATATCACCCATGATTAGAATGTCCTCTCCTTTTTACTTGCATGTTGAATCACTCATACATTATGTCTCAGGGAAGGGAGGGCCAGCTGTTACAGGCCCCTCCATGTTCCATCATCCATTCCTAGTTTAGGTTTTATTTTCCTAATAAAGCCAGCTCAGTGACTTGAACAGAGATCAACACATCTACCAAGTACTCCAGTTTGCTTTAAAGTAACTTTCTGGGAACTATACCAGGCCAGGGGAGAAACACCAAAATTTTTCCCCAAAAAAGAAAGACCTACATAACTGGGTATGAAAGTAACTGATATATTTTGGCTTATGTTCCAAAGTCAAACAAACAATGTAGGAAATTTGATCATATAACTTAATTTTCTTCTTTGGTTCTTTGACTGGAGCAGGGATTGGATAGGGAAAATATTTTTAATACATTAATTGCTTTCTCAGACAGAAGCAGAATTAAAATAGTATCTATGTTTAACAATTCATTCCTAACCAGACATTTAAAAATATTCATATTCTTCATTTCATTAAAATTTGAGCGTGACATCTCTTTTGTATGGTAAAACAAGACACAGGGTTTTTTCAAGCAGAAAGTCACTAAATAGACCAAGTGATGGGTTATGACATGTTGTTGACGACTATAAACTCAGCTTCACAATACAACCACATAATTTATGAACCAAATGGAGATATTTTTGAGTGAAAGGAAAAAGATAGCAATAAGTATGCTAGAAAAAAAACAGGCATAAATTTGGGCAATGGGACTGACTCCATAAAATCATAATATATGGTGAAGTTGTGCGGATGATACCTACATCAATAAATGCTGAAATGACTTGGCAAAAGGTGGTAAATGGTTGGATAAACATTTTCAGAAATGCTGTAACGGAGTATAACCTCAAATGGTAGTTGTTTCTTGGTCTCTAGAGCATACTGCTGGGTGTTTTGGTTTGGTTGCTATGCCCTTTTGCTGTTACGATTTTTATTTGGAAGGGAGTATGGTTTTATTTTTTGCTTTGTTTTATTTTGGGAAGTATGTGAGTGTTGGGCAGTTTTAACCAGTGAAATTTTATTTTTCTTTGGAAACTGGTCCCAGAACAATGGCCTTTTTTGCTGACCACAGGATTTTGAGCCCAGGCAGGGGTGTGGAACCTGTTTTCTGCTAAAGACCATCTGGATATTTATAAAATGATTTGTGGGTCATACAAAATTATCAACGTAAAATTAACCTGCTATGGATTTATTGAATTTTGAGTCCTACCTGTGGTTGCCTTGACAGGGCCAGATCAAATGATCTAGCAGGGCCTTATATAGCTAACTGGCTGTATGTTCCCCATGCTTCTCCTCTCTCCCATCCTCCAAAGGGTTCATGGTGTAAATTTTAGTACTGTAAACCCCAAAAACAGTTCTAATTATTAGTGAATGGCATGGTATTTGCAGCCCCAGTAGTCAGGATTCTAGCCCTTTGAGAAAGTGACTTCAGTTTCTAAAAAAGTGATGTAACAGCAGCCAAAACAGTATTTTACAAAAGGAATATCTTTATGTCTCCCCTTAGTTCATAACCCTCAATGATTTCACATTTCCTTTAGAATCAACACCCAAATGCCACAAGGCTGTGCATTCCTTGCTCCCGCCTGCCCATCTCAGCCTCTACGTGATGTGGCTCTCCTCGGTTACTGTTTCAGCCACCTTGGTTCATTTAAACCACCAGTTCCCAAACTCAGTTGTTGCCCCCCGAGACACACACATCCAGGGGTGGGGGACATTTGGCAATGACTGGAGACAGTTTTAGCTGTCACAACTGGGGAGTAGGGATGCTACCTGCATTTAGCAACCACAGGATGCTGCTACAGGCACCATAATGCACCAGACAGGCACCAACAACAAAGCATTCTCTGGACTAAAGTATACATAGTGCAGAGGTCCAAATTCCCTGAGTCATACCTTTCCTCACACCACACAGTCCCTCTTCCAGCCCCTGCATATGCTGTTCTACCTGAAATACTCCGATCTTTGTCAACTCTCCTGCTTTTACCTTCTCTTTTCCTCCTGTCCCCTCTAACTCCTTTTTAGTCATCACCCTCTTTCTTTCCCGACTTTTCTATCTGGATACAAACTGCAGCTTTTCAAAGAATAACGGGGCACTCACAAGAAGATTACAAGTTTCCATTCATTAGCATGTATGGGATTTCGCCCTCTCCTACCCACTCGAGGTGGGTGTATACTCTAGCTGGTATTCTCCACAGTCTCTCCAGGAGCCAGCACAGAATGCATGCACACTTTGCCTCACTTACCAAACTAGAGTAACAGGGTAACCATTTCATTAGGTTGTAATTAATACACCTAAACTCCTTAGCACAGTGCTCGAAGCACGGAAAGTCCAAAAAACACGGCCCGTCCATTTCCTCCAGCATTTCCCGCCTTCCCCCAAAGCTTTTACCTACTGAGGTATTCTCCCTCCCGCCCAGCAAGCTGCAATTGCTGCGCCTGCGCCTTCCTGCCTCCGCCGGTAACCCGGCTGCCGGAAGCACTTTCCCTCTTACCTTTGGCCCATCACAGGACCAGTCAATCGGTATTGCGCACGCGCATCTCGGGAATTCCGCCTCCCTCCGCCTGCCTAGTATCCAACCAAAGAAGAGAAAACCGAGCCTGTCAAGGCGCCTGCGCGAGCGAGCGGGCGTGCCCCGGAAGTGGTTCTTCAGCCTTGTGACACGTAGCAACGGGGCCAGTGAAGGCTCTGAAATTGAGTTTTGGGGAGTATTTGAGGCTCCTGGAGTTAGAACTGCCGCTGCTGCCGCCGTCTCCGCGTTTGGTAAGTGCCTCAGACCGTGGCACCGTGTGCGGCGTCTTCCCGCTCCGACGCAGCTCGCTGTGCTGCCGGCTTTCGGCGCCGCGCCCCGGTCCTTTCGCTGGGACCTTCGCTCCCCTTTAGGTCTTTGCTCTGACGCGGTCCCTGCATCTCAGGGCGACCTTGCGGGAGTCTGCATCTCCTCCCCGGCGGCCCGCTGTCCGTTTTGCAAGGCGGCAGCCGTGTTGTTAGCTGTAAAGCGCTGTACCGAGGTGAGGAATAAGCTTTGCTCGTGGCTGATGTAGACTCCGGTGGAACAGCTCTTCCCGTGAGCCCTTCCCTAACCGAAGGCATTTCAGCTCCTTGAAGTAGAGGCGCCTTGGTTTCTTTGGTCCTTCAACCAGGCTGCCCTGCAGTTGCTCCCTCGTAGTACGGAAGAGACGTTTGTTGCCTTCTAGGGGCGTTTGCTGGAGCACAGTGCCAGGAGCGATTTCGGTGGGACCTCGGATGTTCATAGCATTTCCCCTCCTTTTCCTTCCATTGCAGATCGTTTGCCATGTCAGGCTTTGATAACTTGAACACGGATTTCTACCAGACAAGTTACAGCATTGATGACCAGTCGCAGCCGTCTTATGATTATGGAGGAAGTGGAGGACCCTACAGCAAGTAACTTTTCAAGTTTCACAATTTATTTGGCCTGCAGTGCAGTGAAAGCATCTATTCAGTGTTCTGCCTAAAATTGAATGCGTGCACGTGTGTCCCCTTTTGAGAATGTGATTTTGCATACTTTCCCGACTCCCAGCGAAATCTGTGACTCTGGTTTGGGTTTGAAGGAATTGCCTTATTTAGAGTTTGGTATCTTCGGCTGGATCTTACGATGTGATTGAGTGGAACAGTAGTATGTAGATGAACATGGGAGTTTTACATGCCCAGAAGATAGGCTAGTTTGTCCACAGGACCAGTTAAAAATTAAGATCTTTTGATGGTTTGGTAGTCAGCAAGTCCAACATTTGGACTTTATCAGTGCTGGTTGAAAATGCTTAGTGACACTGCTTAATGGGGTGGCTCCTTATTGTGAGTCATTAGGTGATTTTAATATAGCAACTTATCATGTTTATTACTGGTACTGAAACATGATGAATATTATGGTTAGTAGCTTGTAAGTTACCTGTTTCAGGTTGGGAGGGCCTCCAACCCTTTAAGACTTGCCTAAAACAAAAAAGATCTTTTTATCATAGTGAGTTGCAACCAAAATACAGTAGTTGAAGGCTTTCTACCAGTTCCTTCTAGGACACTGTACTTATAGTGTCTTAGAACTTAGAAGAAATTTTGTCAGCCTCTTGTCAGATGAAGGAGTTTCCAAGATTGCTTGGATTGGTTCCTTTAAGAATCTCGTGAAAATTGGGCCTGTTACCTGGGAATACATGCATACATCCACTTAAATGCCCTTAGAAGTGCGCATATAATGTGAGACAAGTCATATGTCATCCTATGTTCATCTGTGGTTCCTGTAATGAAGAATATCCCAGGATAAGGGCGAGGAAAGGTTGTGTACCCCAGTCAGTCTCTGAGCAACGTGCAGTAATAGAATGTGTCTGAGTTTATAAATTTGAATGAAGAGCCCAAGAATTAGAAAAATAGGAAATCAAAATCAGCCTCTGTCTCTGATCTGTCTTGGATAGGCTATCCTTCATGTAACCAACCCCCCGACACCTTAAGTGGTTCGATCAAGTCTAAAGCACGTGAAACAATGAGAGTATGTTAAAATACCTGCTATGTGAAGTCTTCAAATATTCCTGGAAGTGCATGTAAAAAAAGTATTCATGGATTTCATTTTTTTTTTTTTAGGACTTATTTTATTTATTTGAAGGAGTTACAGAGAGAAGTAGAGCAGAGAGAGAGGTCTTCCATCTGCTGGTTCACTCCCCAGATGGCTGCAACGGCCAGAGCTGTGCCGATCTGAAGCCAGGAGCTAGGAGCTTCCTCTGGGTCTCCCACACGGGTGCAAGGGCCCAAAGACTTGGGCCATCTTCTACTGCTTTCCCAGGCCAGAGAGCCAGATCAGAAGAGGAGCAGCCGAGCCTGGACTAGAACCGGCGCCCCCATGGGATACGTGCGCTTCAGGCCAGGGCTTTTACCCACAGCGCTGGCCTCTCTTTTTTTTTTGCACCAAAATAAACTTGTCTTTCTATCGCATTTTTTCACATACTTTTTGAAGTACCCTTTTATCTATGAATTATGTTTTTTAATTTCTGAAATTCTCAATGTGACAATGAAGATTTATCTCTTTCAGTCAATTAGCTTGGCACAGTTGAAAAAAACTATACTGAGAATTCTTTAAAAAAAACTCTTATTTAATGAATGCAAATTTCATAGGTACAACTTGAGGAAAACAGTGATTCTTCCCCCCCATACCCACCCTCCCACCCCCACTTCCGTCCCACTTCCTACTCCCTCTCCCATCCCATTCTTCGTTAAGATTCATTTTTACATAACTTTATGTACAGAAGAGCAACTCTATACTAAAGACTTCAACAGTTTGCACACACACACACACACACACAACTAAGAAATGAACATTCATGTATTCACCTCTTGTATCTTTTTGTATAATATTGTATAATCTTAATTGCTCTGTGTTGATTGTAGGTTTGGCCAGAGCACACAAGGTAAATCCTTGTTTCTAGCAGCAATAGTGCTTTGGAGAGCCTGTCTCTTTAGCCAAATGATCTCCATGATCAGATGCAACAAAACTACTGCATTTACATTGCAACCTGCTAGGTTTATCTGTCTTTTCTTTCGTATCTCGTCCTTGTTTGGATCGCTGAAAGGGGGTAGCCTCGCAATCCATTTGTAAATGGGCTCATTTCAGTTCTTCACCCACCAGTTGAGTCTGTTGCTAACCATTCTCACAGTTCCATTCCAAACAAATCACATGCCAGGAAGCACTGCTTTATGACTGACGAAGTTTCCTCCATGTAACATCACTGCCACTTCAGTCTCCTTCTTAGCTTGCTAAGGAATTACTTGTTTTGCTGGCTTGTTAGCGAAAATCAGCTTATAATTTCTAGCTCTCTGTTGCAGAAAATCTAGGTTGAAATAGTATACTGCTTCAGTTGTCTTCAAGTTTGACTTGACTTAGGCCAGCGCCATGGCTCACTAGGCTAATCCTCCGCCTTGCGGCGCCGACACACAGGGTTCTAGTCCCAGTCGGGGCGCCGGATTCTGTCCCGGTTGTCCCTCTTCCAGGCCAGCTCTCTGCTGTGGCCCGGGAGTGCAGTGGAGGATGGCCCAAGTGCTTGGGCCCTGCACCCCATGGGAGACCAGGATAAGCACCTGGCTCCTGCCTTCGGATCAGTGCGGTGTGCTGGCCGCAGCGTGCTGGCCGCGGCGGCCATTGGAGGGTGAACCAACGGCAAAAGGAAGACCTTTCTCTCTGTCTCTCTGTCTCTCTGTCTCTCTGTCCACTCTGCCTGTCAAAAAAAAAAAAAGTTTGACTTGACTTAGTCCATAATTCTACATTAGTGCATAAAGTGAGCGTTAGTATTTTGCAGTTTCTTCTGTGGGTATGTCACAGGTATCATTTCTATGTCCATATACCGTCTCCCCACCCTCCAAAAAAAATCATATTGAACAAATCCTGCGCAGTGCATTGTGGATATGCTTATAAAATATATAGTACTATTAGTCACATATTTTTAAGAATTAAAAGGTGTTGTGTTCTCATCTTCAACTTAACTGATGATACCTTTATGAAATACTTGAGAACTTTCACAAACTTAACAGTAGCCAACCAGTATATGAAGAAGCTCTGTGGTTATTGATGGTACAGAGTACGTAGGAGAGTACTGATTTGGTAAATGCTCCTCTTCCTGCTGTGGAAGTGTGCTTTAATTTGTAATGATCATATTTACCATACCACTTTTTGGTTTAAAACCAACAGTAGTGTGTCAGGAACAGTTCCTACCAGAAAAGAAAAATAGTAAAAGTCCACATTGTCTTTCTCTCATTGCATCTTTAAAGTGGACCGATAGGACCACCTTTGAAATGGTCAGTTGCTAACAGTGTTTTTCTTCTGTACTTAAGATTTACTGTTCCATATCAGTGGTTCTCCACTTGTGGACTGCAGACCCCAGAGGGCCCTTGAGACCTAGAGGAAGCCTCTAAGGTCAAAAGTTATTTTCAAACAGGACTAAGACTGACTTTGTTTTAAGTTTGATGTTGCAAAAGCACTGGTTGATAAAAATTGCTGCTCCTAGAGACTGAATCAAGGCAGTGATATCAAATAGCTGTAGTAGTTGTTGTATTCTTCATCATCACATGCTTGTTGGAGTGGGTTGTATTTAAGTTTTTTCCTGATCGAACAGTAAGAATTGTGGTTTTACTAAATTCTGACCCTTGAGCATACACATTTCTTTAATATTCTGTGTGACAAAAATGGGAAGGTCATAAACACTTCTATCACATACCAAAGGGTGACGATTTTCTACAGGAAGAGCACTTGAGCAATTTGAGTTGCAAGCTGAACTAGCTGCTCTTTCGTAAAAACCATTTTTGCTTTTAGGAACAATCCCTGGGGCCAGCGTTGTGGTGCAGTGGGTTAAGTCCCTGCTGTGACGCTGGCGTCCATATGAGTATTGGTTCAAGTCTTGCTGCTCCACTTCTTAGCTAGCTCCCTGCTAATGTGCCTGAGAAAGGAGTAGAAGGTGGTCCAAGTGCTTGGGCCCCTGCCACCAACATGGGAGACCATGTAGAGTTCCAGGCTCCTG
Source organism: Oryctolagus cuniculus (assembly GCF_964237555.1). Lineage (NCBI taxonomy): Eukaryota > Metazoa > Chordata > Mammalia > Lagomorpha > Leporidae > Oryctolagus > Oryctolagus cuniculus. The sequence goes on along the minus strand of NC_091437.1, from coordinate 31,618,097 downwards.
ATTCGGCCTGGTCTACTCCTGGCCATTGTGGCCATTTGAGGAATGAATCAGCAGATGAAAGATCTCTTTCTGTCTCTGTCTCTGTCACTCTGCTTTTCAAACAAATAAATCTTTAAAAAAGCAAAAACAGCTGCCACAGAGACATTGGCTGTTCAGACTTGAGTATTTGGCAGATTTTTTTCTTAAACGTGAATGACCTGAACCTGTCACTCTGAGGCAAACAGCTGAAAATATGTGTTACCAGTGGTCACATTCAAGTTTTCACACAAAATGAGGATTTTGAAAGACTTGAATTCATCACTGTAATTTGCCAACTTTCCAGTAATTAACATTTTTCTGATAGGAGCAGTGGTGATTCTAACAAATGGAATTTTATTTTTTAATTGTAGAATTGTGTTAATATTTGGAAGATAGACCTAACATACTAGTATTTTCTAAATGGCTAATGCATGGTATTATAAAATCATGCACTGATAAATAATTCATTCAAAGAGCAAGGTAGTTCAATATGTTTTAATTTAACAGGTCTAAAAATTATCTTCATGCTGTTTGCAATTCTGTTTTGCAGCTTAAATTTTTAAAACTACTTTTTTAAGATTTATTTTATTTTTTTTTTGAAAGGCAGAGTTAAAGAGAGAGATCTTCCATCCACTGGTTCACTCCCCAAGTAACTACAATGACTGAGACTCAGCTGGCCTGAATCCAGGAGCCAGGAACTTCTTCCAGGTCTCCCATGTGGGTACAGGGGGCCAAGCACCTGGGCCATCCTCCACTGCTTTCCCACGTGCATTAGTAGGGAGCTACATTGGAAGTGGAACAGCCAAGATTTGAACTGGCACCCTTATGAAATGCCAAGTACCTGTGCTGGAGGCCAGAGCTTTAATTTGCTGTGCCACAGCACCAGCCCCATGTACTTTATTTTTGTTTTGTGATGTAGCACAAATAAAACTTCAAGAGAATCAGAGAAGTTTTTCCATCTGTATGTCTGCAACACTAGACTTTCAGAACAGATTGAATGCATAAACAGATACAAGAATGTCTTCTGTTAAACTAGCTATTGATGGAATTTCCAGAAATATAATAAAGTACCACTTTTCTCCATTTTTTTCCCAATTTATTGCCTTTAATGCCACATAACAAGACACCATTATAGAAAATAACAGTGTTCCACTAATGGAAACGTTGTAAGATCCACAGGGTGATGGCAAAAGAACGGCCTGGAAACCAGACAAGGCCACATGGGCATGCTGGAACCCCCACCTCTAGCACATATTAGTGGTACAACCCTGGGCAAGTCACACAGCATCGTTCTAACTCCATGCCTGTCAAACAGGACATTAACTTCACAGAGTTGTTTCAAGGATTAGCATCAATGCAGAAAAGTGGCTCCCTGGGTGTTGAAAACTGTCAACTGTGAGTATTGATGCTGGCGATTACTTCACTCTCCATTTGTGAACTTAGTGCTTTTAAGGCTGCTGCCAAGCCCAAGGAATGAGTTCTACAGGAGCAGTCTTGGTCTGGAGTTCCCTCTTGTTTTTGATATTGTAACATTCTTGGAACATCTGGTAGTTTACCTATAAATGTCTTCTTTAGGTGCATCTGAGCCTATATGCGCTGCCCATTCCAAGACTCAGAACAGTATGCTTGTTCCTCATGTAGACTTGAGTATTTTCTTCCCACCTTCATAAACTGGAACGTGGAATAGTATTAAACAATTTAAAAAAAATATTTATTTTAACAGGTTACAGAGAGGGAGAGGCAGAGAATCTTCCATCCATAGGTTCATACCCTAAATGGCCATAATGGCCAGAGCTGGGCCAGGTCGAAGCCAGGAGCTTCATCCAGGTCTCCCACATGAGTGCAGGGGCCCAGCCGTTTGGGCCATCTTATGTTTTCCCAAGTACATTAGCAGGGAGCTGGACTGGAAGTGGAGCTGCTGGGACTTAAACTGGCACCTATATAGGATGTCAGCACGGCAGGCAGTGGTTTAACCGCTACGCCACAGGGACGAGCTGTTTAAAAGTATTCACTTTATATGCATCCCTGCCCTCTAGTGACTAGAATGATTATTTCTAGTAATGTATTCAACTGCTCCCCTTTTTTGTAAAAAAAAAAAAAAAAAATCCACAATTTAAAAATCTACTTAACCACCAGCAGGAGGAAAATCTCTTTCTCAGGAAATCTGGCAAAACCAACCAGTTACACATGATCTTCTTGATCAGAATATCTAGCAGCAGTCAGAGTTAGCGTCTGAAGACGAATGAATACAGGTGGACCATTTGGAGGCTGCTGTAGGCTCTCGTCTTTATTTTAAAACATTGGTGGTATTGGTGCTAAGCACTTAATATTAACACATTAGGCATGTTTCCCCTTCAGTATTCCCAAACTCTTAAGAATTTGGCATTCATGGGCTTCATCCTTCCTTCCTTCCTTCCTACCTACCTACCTACAAGCATGTGTTTATATAACAGGAAGCACAGGCACATTTTTAAGAGCAAAAATCTGGACTCCTAAAATGAAAACTTTGCATTGCTTATCTATCCCAGAGTACTAATAGAGATTGCCTATCACCCTAAAACACTTGCCTGTTCCATGTTCAGCTGTGAGCAGGGCAGCTTTAAACAAACAGCACACTGATCTCAGACCCAGAGCAGCCCCACGTCTACTTCTCTGTGTCCATTACCTCCCACGTTGACCCCACGTGGTGTGTGTCCCTACCACTTAATAAATCAGGCAGTTTTCACAACCAAGTCCAAGTCTGCACATGAACCCTTCTCCAGTAACAGGAAACCTGAAAGGTGAGTCTCACTGAAGGTTGACAAGAAGTCATCTTCGTGTAAACAGTAACATTTATGAACTCTGACGCCAAAATAACTAAAAACCAGGGCCTAAGAATACTGCCTGTTAAAGAGCAGAAGTTCAGAAATGACCCACCTTGTATTATTGAATGCCAGTTGTCAAGTCTGTGAGAAACTTCTACACAGACAGGGGCACACAAGTGTTAACTAACGCACATCTAGGTTTGAAATTCACAGAGCTGAGCCTTAGATAAATAGCCTTGCCAGTAGTTTTTTAGTTTGCAAGTCTTGGCAGATGATGGAATGGGGCACACACTCTGGCCTGTGGTGCTTGCAGCCAAGCTGGAAAGCGCACATTTGTACACAGGCAACCCCTGGGGAAGAGTGACAGACCTGTTTCGCCAGGCGCTTTTTACTAACTGCAGCTTTTGGGTTTGAACTTTCGCCTTTACACACCTACTTCAGGATCTGGGAGCTTCTGGGACCATGACTTTAACCACTGCACTTCCACTGCAGTGATAGCAATGCACCGCTTCAGTTTCGTCACTTCCGCAGACGCCAAAACACCTTCTCTGACATATAAAGGCACTGGAAAGTGAATTTCCTGGGAAACACAGAGCTGGGCCCTAGCATCTTTGTGCCCAGGAACGCTGAGATAAGTCCAGTGATCAACACCCCATGCACAATCGTCTTCCCAAACTTGGTGTGTTTTGCAAACTCTTCGTTTACATGCAGAGGATTGGTGTCTCCCATAATTCCGAGAAGGCAGCTTCGTCGCTCTGTGTGAAAGCCCCGCTCAGTTGCTACCGGGCTCCCACTCTGAGGTGCACATGCTTGCAGCGCATGCTCAGCACAGGGTGATTCAGGCAGATGCTCCGCTGGAGCTTACCAGAGGCGTGGGCTGCAGATCATGGGGAACATCAACAGCACCCACAAATTGCATCCACTGGGGTTCATGGCTTGCTTCTGCCTTCAGATGGCAGGCACCAAAGAATATTTTGAGAGCGGAAGGTGTCTTCACTTGGTATTGCCATCCAATCCGAGTTCCCTACTGTTACCAGGTGAGGCATGGAGAAATGGAGGCACCTGAGTCCCTCTGAAAGCACTTTTCGCCTTTATAGGATCCTAACAAGGTCAAAGAGCTCCACAATTTGACAAGACTGCTGCTGCATATTCTCAAGATGGCTGAGGAAGTCTTCTCTTCATAGGTTAGGACGTCTATGGGCGAGGCAGCCGTCAGCCTCCCCAGACAGCTCCTTCAGGGCTGAAACAAGCAGCTGCTTGAGCTGTGCGCCATTCAGTCCAACTCCGCATTCTTGAAAGTCAGGCAGTCCTTCATGTAGTGGTACTCAGAGGGGTTTTTGTATACTACTCTTTGATATGTGGCCGCTGGGGCTGGCACCCTTTCCAGTGCTGATCACGTGGTACACCCAGCACACTGTCCTCTGGGCCCGCTCAGTCCTCCTGGCCACCCAGTGCTGCGAGGACGATCGGCTGGAGCCCACAGGCACCTCCAGTAGCTGCTTCCCCTGAACTACACCGCCCCTTCTCCATCTTATTTTTTTGAAAATAGTTTTTTCATAAAAAATGTGTATGCTGAGATGTAATATGTGTTGTTTAAAGGAATTCATTTAAAGATCTGTTTTAATTTCTAATATAAATATTAATAACTAGTAATCCACATAAATAAAACACTTTGGAGTTTTTAATAAATTTAACAGTGTAAAGCAATCCTCAGACCAAAGAGTTTTGTCTATGCTCTTCTTGGTTTTCTATTACAGACATGTTGTCTCTCAGACATTAAAATAGAGTTGAAGCAGATTGTAGAAACCTCCACATGGAGTTTTTGCAGATTTCATAGACTAAGAAGTGAACTTCTGATAACAAGGATCAGCACAATAGTGTCTTGTACTAAGTCAGGAAATGTTGATTATTGTCTTAGTTTAGCTAGCCCTATCAGGGATACATGTGTATTTTTGTTGCTCACTTGTGTGTAAATAGAAGGGAACATCTTTGCATACCAAAAAGACTGAGAAAATACAAATATAGAACAAAATGCCACACCCCTGTAAGGTAGGATCGTCGGAATTTTTTTTTTATTGCAGTTTAACAGGTTCATAGATTACTATTGTATGTCCATATCACAAGGTGTTTACTGATTATTATTTATATTGTTTTCCCCCCAGTTTTATGCTGTTAAAATAATGCTACAGAGAATTCTACGTTGTATAGCCAGAAAAATGAATAGTACTTTTTTAAAGCATGTTTTGGGCTAATATGGTTAGTCTTGGCAGTCACATTGGAATCTCCAGAGGGGTGTGTACATCTGAAAACACACCATTAGTTTGATTTGCTTTTGACAAGATTTTCAATTAATTTAAACATTGGCTTTAATTTTAAAAGCACATTTTTTATATATTTCTAAAGCACAACAGTAAAATTGTAAAAAATAGACTAAAGCGTCTCTAAGGTTTCTCAGCCTTAACTTTCTTAAAAATATATTTTAAAATAATTATTTTATTTATGCATTTTTTACTATAAAATTAGATTAGTCGCACTAGTAGACAGGTCATATTATTCGAGAACATAGTAAAACAGGAATTTAAAGATGAGGCCTCAGTATTCTTCTGTCCCCTCTTGTCATTAAAATAGCCATATTGAGGGCTCTCTCTCTGATATATAGTTGCTGTAATGCATGTCAAATGAGACAGTAGATATACAACTACTTGAAAAAGTTAAAACCCTATTCCAGTGCAGTTGGTACTAGTAATGTTTTGTTATGTATTTCACAAAACATAAGTGTAATTTATTGCAGTCTGCTTTGAAATTGATGGCTCTTAAGGAAGTTTGTACTTGCAAAAATAATATACTCTGAAGATTTGAAGAAGAATGATGATCCAATAGATATCCATATTATAATAGCAAATTACAGGCAAAGTTTGTCATTCTTACCTTACATTCACAGTCTTAGGCATATATTTTATTTCACTGGACTTTTTTTTATTTTATGTACACTCACCAGGGAGAAAAATAGGTGAGATTTTATATTTGATGCTTGTTGAAGTTGACCTAGTATTTAAAAGTTTAGTAGTTAGTGAAGTGCTTAGGTACCGCAAAGTGGGTATCAGCATCATCAGGAAGATTCTCTGTAAAACAGCTGACGTCTCATTGCAAGTGATTATCTTGATTTAGTAATCATTCAGCAACCTTGTATATATATTTAACAAAAAGCTTGAAAAGTTGAGGTCCTAGGAATTGCATGACTGAGATTTTCTGTCACTTGGAATTTAAAGGATACCAACTATTGGGGTATCCCAATGGTTGTTAGCGATTGACCTTCCTTTGATTTACAGACAGTATGCTGGCTACGACTACTCGCAGCAAGGCCGATTTGTCCCTCCAGACATGATGCAGCCACAACAGCCATACACCGGGCAGATTTTCCAGCCAGCGCAGACGTATACCCCATCTACTCCCCAGACATTCTATGGGAACAACTTCGAGGATGAACCACCTTTATTAGAAGGTAGGATTGATTGTCGCCTTGGATAGTGCAGAGTGAATATCCCTTGTCCAAAATGCTTGGCACCAGAAGTGTTTCAGATTTTGGAATACTTGCATAGAGTTTACAAGCTGAGCATTTCTAATCTGAAAATCTGAAGTCTGTGGATCAGCGATGCTCAAAACTTTATAGTATCTAGCTAGTCAGTGAAAGTACATTTTAATTTGGAGAAATTATCCTTTTTTTTAACCCGTTATGTCCCATTATCCTTTATAGACACCTATAAAGACTTAAATTGAACAGTAAATATACTGCTTATGGTAATTTAGAAATAAATTTCATTGACAGATTCACAGAATTGAAAACCTGGGACTTAGAAAAAAATGATGTTGTAGAAGAAACTTTTCTTCTAAGTAACTCATTTTAAAAAAACTGTATGTGAAATCATATTGGGCCAGCAAGGACCAGATTTTTAGTAGATCTTTTAAACTGATAGTAAAGTATGTCAGTATCTGAACATTTACTTTAGATTATTAATTTCTGTCATCAGAAGTGAAAGGAAATAATATGATATTGATTATTCTACATGGAAATAAACTGGTGGAACCTTTGACATCACTGAAAAATAGTCATTTTCAAAAAAGAGTCTAATTCTAATCCTTATAAAATACTAGTTCTGAGCTTTTTTTTTCAGGGAGAGAGATCACCTCTTGGAAAAAAAGGGGGGACCCCCTTTAAAAGGCAAATAAAGTTGTGGAGACTTTTCAGAAAAGTGCACACATGCGAATAGACATAGCTTTGTATACAGTTTCATGGGGCCTTTATATATTCCTGATTCCACCAGTGAAGAATTCTTTACTGTTGACCCCTCTTTTCTAACCAGTCAGTGTTGAATAAGTAATGATGTCTGTTTCATCGTGTCTGTATTCTTTTCCATCACCAATCCAGAAATCAGATAGTTGTGGGAGAAGCACCACAAACTGTACAGTGATATTAATGATATCACATCATATCCAGTATTGATCGATCCTCTTTTGCTGTTAGATCTTTTATTTTGTATCCTGTTCCAACACAAGTTCTGGTATATTAAATTGTATCACGAATATTAACTGACTTCCTTATTTTCTTTTCTTTTAGAGTTGGGAATCAATTTTGACCACATCTGGCAAAAAACACTTACAGTGTTGCATCCATTAAAAGTAGCAGATGGTAGCATCATGAATGAAACAGACTTGGCAGGACCAATGGTTTTTTGCCTTGCCTTTGGAGCAACATTATTACTGGTAAGATTTTTTTTAATTATATTGAAAAACAAAGAGATAGACAGATTATCCACTGGTTTGCTTCCCAAATGCCTTCAGTAGCTGCAGCTGCGATGGGCTGAAACCAGGAACCCAAGTCCAATCCTTTTCTCCCACATGTTTGACAACAAGTACTTGAGCCGTTACTTGCTGCCTTCCCGGGCATGCGTTAGCATGAAGCTGGAGTTGGAAACAGAGCAGAGATTCAAACCCAGGCATGCTGATGTGGGATGTGAGCATCCTAAGCGGTATAAAAACTGCTGTACTAAGCGCCAACCCCACTGGTTGAAGGTTTAGTTTCTAGCTCTCAATTTGAGATTAAAGAACCAAGCATTAAATGTTCCTTCAAAAGCCAGTTTAGAAATTCTGCTTACTAAGTTTTGATGTGTTTTGAATAGTATTGAGTTGTTTGAACTTATGCCTATTACATCAATTCTCTATCAGTAGTAAGAATTGGATAGTGTATTTTATTTTTTTTTTACAGAAGAGTTTTTAATTTATTTATTTATTTATTTACTTGAAAGAGTTACACAAAGAGAGAAGGAGAGGCAGAGAGAGAGGTCTTCCATCCGCTAGTTCACTCCCCAATTGGCCACAATGTGGCTGGAGCTGTGCCAATTCGAAGCCAGGAGCCAGGAGCTTCTTCCGGGTCTCCCACATGGAGGCAGAGGCCTAAGGACTTGGGCCATCTTCTACTGCTTTCCCAGGCCATAGCAGAGAGCTGGATCATAAGTGGAGGTACCCCATATAGCATACCGGTACTGCAGGCAGCAGCTTTACCTGCTACGCCACAGTGCCGACCCCTGGATAGTGTATTTTAAAAATCATTTTTTATTCCAAGAAACAGTCCAGGTATTATGGAAAAACAAAAACAAAATAGATAAATAAATGTGGCTTTAGTTTTTCATTAGACTTCCTTCATATTTCTTGGAGATTGATAAATGATAACTTTTAATATTTTTTTTAAATAATAGCATTTTGCTTATTTTTAATCTCTGGAACTTGTGTGGTGTTTTGCTGCTGAGCTGATGGTTATTTTCCTATGTATATTTTTTTTAAAGATTTATTTAGGCCGGCACTGCGGCTCATTAGGCTAATCCTCCACCTGCGGCACTGGCACTCCGGGTTCTAGTCCCAGTCAGGGCGCCAGATTCTGTCCCAGTCACTCCTCTTCCTGTCCAGCTCTCTGCTGTGGCCCAGGAGTGCAGTGGAGGATGGCCCAAGTCCCTGGGCCCTGCACCCACATGGGAGACCAGGAGAAACACCTGGCTCCTGGCTTCGGATCAGCGTGGTGTGCCTGCCTCAGTGCGCCAGCCACAGTGGCCATTGAGGGGTAAACCAACAGAAAAGGAAGACGTATCTCTCTGTCTCTCTCTCTCACTGTCCACTGTGCCTGTCAAAGATTTATTTATTTGAAAAGTAGAATTACAGAGAGGCACAGAGAAAGAGAGGTCTTGGATCAACTGATTCACTCCCCAAATGGCTGCAACAGCCAGAGGTGAGCTGAAACAAAACCAGGAGCCAGGAGCTTCTCTTGGGTCTCCTACATGGGTGCAGAGCCCTAAGGCCTTGGGCCATCCTCTGCTGCTTTTCCAGGCACATTAACAGGGAGCTGGATCAGAAGTGGAGCAGCCAGGACTTGAACCGGTATCTATATGGGATGCCGGCACTGCAGGCGGCGGCTTTACCTGCCAAGCCACAGGGCTGGCCCTCCTATGTATTATTTTAATGAATTAAAACATTGGAGGACAACAGGTTTTTGTCCCTCCTTTGAAAGAATGTTAAAGCATATTGAAAGCAAAAAGAAATATTATAGTAATATTTATCAGTCTGCATTTCTAATTACAATTTTTGTTTATTTGAGAAGAACAGGGGTAGACAGAACTCCCAACCACTGGTTCACTGCCCAAATACCCGGGAGCCGGGAACTCAGTCCAGGTCTCCCACATTAGTGGCAGGTGCTGGAGCCATCACCTCCAGCCTCCAGGATGCACACTGACAGGAAGACAGGAAGCTGGAACCTGGGGCAGAGCTGGGACTGTTCCCAGGCAGTCTGATAAGGGATGATGGTGTCCCAGGTGTTATTGTAACCACTGTGCCAGGTACGCATTTTGTTTTATGTTGTATCTGAATTATTAAAGATAAATGATGGAATGGATAGAAGATGAGATTTTTTTAATTGGAGGAGCTATGCTTGAATTCAGCATACATACTCAGTTCTTGACCAAACGTTTTGTTTTGTTTTGTTTTGTTTTGTTTTGTTTTGTTTAGAGATTTCTTTTACATATTTGGAAGGCAGAGTTGTATTGAGAGAGGAAGAAATAGGCTGGTTCACTCTCCATATGACCATATTAGCTGGGGCTTGGCCAAGCCAAAACCAAGGGGTTGGAACTTCAGCCTAGTCTCCCATGTGGGTGGCGGGGGCCCAAGTATTCAGGCCATCCTCCACTGCTTTCCCAGGCACGTTAGCAGGGAGCTGGATGGGAAGAAGAGCAGCTGGGACTGGAACCAGTTCTCATATGGATGCCAGTGTTGTAGGCAGTGGCTTAATCCACTGTTGCACAATACTGGCCCCCTTGACCAACTTATTTAACCCTTCAAATAATAATCCTAGTATTACAATCCTCTGCTGCCCAATTAACAGGATTGTGTGGAGATAAAAAAAGAAAGATTATGTGAGACTTTGAAAAGGTAAAAGCATTGCTGAAGTATGAGATTGTGTTATTGCATGCATGAGTGCAGGAATCAATAAACTTCTTCACTCTTAATCTAGTATTTTCAGATAAATATTGATCTAAGAAGAGAAGTCTCAGGGATTTTTCTACTTGTTGATTTATTCCTTCATTCAAAAGGCAAAGTTAATAGAGAGAAGGAGATAGAGAGAAAGAGATCTTCCATCTGCTGGTTCATTCCCCCAAGAAAATTTTTTTGTATTACCTCATCGAAGGACTGAGAAGATCTTCCATTATATTCCTTTTGCCTTTTCTTCTCCCTTCCCTAAGAATTGTGACTTCCTGTTTATCCTGGATTCTTTTCCCCTAAGTCTTCTACCCCCAATGAAAGTGAATGATTAAAATATTTCTGCTGGTAAAAATATGATACCTGCCAATGGGCATTTGGTTTGAATTAAAGGCTTTCAAATGATATGGGCTGTTATCCAAACATTATGAATGACTTTCCATCTTGTCTCTTAGTTGATTTACTTAAAATCAACCAGAGTTCTTTTTAGGAATCTATTTTAGGTTATTTACCATGATTTTGTCTCTTAGTTTTATGCCAGATTTTAAACTCAAGTGCTAAGTGTAAAATAGAGAACAAATGTTTGTGTATAGGGAAGTGATACTTCAAAGAAGGGTGTAGAATCCAGACTGCTCAATCTTTTACTGTCCTTGGGTAAAGAATATTTACCTCTGTAGATTTTCATGCTCATGAGTTAAATGTCTTTGGTATATACCATTTTAGGTGAAATAAGACCAAAAGTAATTGTCCTTTGCCCTTTAACCTTTAATCTTTTCTCTTCCTGTAGGCTGGCAAAATCCAGTTTGGCTATGTGTATGGGATCAGTGCAATTGGATGTCTAGGAATGTTTTGTTTATTGAACTTAATGAGTATGACAGGTGTTTCATTTGGTTGTGTGGCAAGTGTCCTGGGATACTGTCTTCTTCCCATGATCCTGCTTTCCAGCTTTGCAGTTGTATTTTCTTTGCAGTAAGTACTGATCTTTATTTTGGAGTTTGAGTTACCAGTTCTGTATAATAAGATTGATTTCATCATTAGTTTGAGATAAATCACTGGTTAAGCAAACATCAGGTAATGTTTCTTATATGTAGAGACTTTCCTACATGCTTTTGGGTGATAAACAATGGGAATGAAAATAAATTTTAAAATCCTCATACTATCTCTGCCTTTACTGCTCATCAAGAAAGTAACTGGTTTTGTGTTTGTTTTCCTGTGTCATAACAATAATGAATTCAAGATTTCTGGTTGTTAACTTAAATATTACATGGAAGAAGCTCATGTCATTAGTGTTAAAATTATACTTACCACGTTTGGTTTTTTTTTAGATCATATCTGATTTCTTGAAGCTGTTGAGCATATGACAAATGTGTGAATGAGAAATATATAAAGAAGCTCTTTGATAGCTGTTTAACTGAAAACGAAACATATTTTTTTTGCCAGTAGAGGCCTATTACTGGTCTGTTGTGTTCTCAGATGTACTTGTAAGCAGCTTCAAATATTTGTAATTTTTAAAATCATATTTTAGGTTAGGTTAGAAATAAAGGGCTAATAACTGCTGATGCAAATCCTTTGTCAACTGTTCAAACTCCCCTTTGTGGCTAGACCTGGACACTGCCAGTGATCAGGCTTCCTTACACTTAGAAAATTACGCCTAGAAAGTTCAAATGGAGAAGTGCATATACCAACTGCTTGCATCTTAGTAGAAACTTGGCAAGATGATGGCTTTATCATGTTCCTACTTGACATAAGAATGTTTGGGATTTTCATTGCCAAAATTGCTTTACCATTCTCATTTGTTAAAAACTGATACATTTCAGTTTCACCAGAGTTATTGCTTAGTAAACAGTGTTTCTCAACCAGGAACAGATTTGCTTCCTGGGAGACATTTGGCAATATCTGGAGGCAGTTTTGGTGTCATGGCTGTGGGCAGCAGGAATGCTACTGATATTTGTAGGGTAGAGATCAGAGGTGCTGCTGAACATCACAGCCATACGTAGTTAGCCCCATGACAGAGACATCCAAGCTCAGTTGTCAGCAGTGCCAGGGTTGAGAAACCCTGTATTCACAAAGAGCACAATGTCACTGTTAGTGAGCTTTTTATCACAAGAAATCTCAGCATCCCTGAAGTCACTGAGAGGTGCATTTTGACGTGTGAAAACCCTCTTGATTATTTCTGCATATGTCTACATCTGAATTTAAAATACTTTTTTTCCCCCAAAGAGGATTTTGAAGTGTTCTTACACAGCTCTTCTTTCTCCCCCTTTTCTTTGATGGTTTCAGAGGTATGGTAGGAGTCATTCTCACCGCTGGGATTATTGGATGGTGTAGTTTTTCTGCTTCCAAAATTTTTATTTCTGCGTTAGCCATGGAAGGACAGCAGCTTTTAGTGGCATATCCATGTGCTTTGTTATATGGAGTCTTTGCCCTAATTTCCGTCTTTTGAACTGAATTTACCTGGGACATGGACATCAGTGGGCCAAATACACATAAAGGACCTTGAACTCTTAAATTGGACCAGCAAGCTGCTGCCGCGCTACTCTGATGCAGATTTACGTTTACGATTGGAGCCGTGGAAGGAATATGGATCTGTTGTTCATTTTTATAGAACTTCTGAACACTATATTGGATTTTCCTGCAGTGTGACTAGCTTTAAGTGTTTCTGTTTATACAAATAAGAAGTGGTATTTCTTTCCTGTTCCTGCAGCCTTTGAGAAACAACTTTTTTCCTTGCAAATTGTATTATGATGTTTTTGATAGATTTTTATCAAACCAACCACAAAGCTTATAATCTTTCTTAAAAAAACTCAGTCATAGTAAAGAAGACGCAAGACTTCTTGTAGAAATATTTTTCCAAGGAATTAGGAAAGAAAAATTGCCTGTCTTCCCATGTCAGGTGCACTTGAAGCAACAACAACAACAAAAAGATCCATTGTAGACGTGTATGAGTTTACAGTTCAGATGTTTGAGATTCCTGTAAACCAGTTTTGTGGAAGTTTTGCTGAAGATACCAGAAGTTCACAGTCTATCTTATTGGAAACATGAAATGTGAATGCCTGTTTAGATACTAGTGTTAATTAAACCATTATGGCTAGATTGGCTGCATTAATGCTCATACTTCGGTCTCCACCTTGCCTAGAAAAAGAAAATCACTAACCTTTTTGAGAGAAATATTTAAAATTGCAGTTTCAGTATTGCAGTTATCAATGTAAAGTACATTTAATGCTTATTAATTAAAGTTTTCCCGAGTAATTTTAATTGTGTGTTTGAGTTACTTTCACCAAAGCACTGTTCTCTATGTCTCATTTTCTTAATGGGGTTGTGATTTTGACTCCCAGCATTAGCCTGAGGTTTAACATGGAAATCATCTAATAATAGAAAAAAATGGATTAAATGAGAAGCAGTTTACTTTGAGTTTCATTATTTCTTTGTATTAAATTTATTTGTTTTATGTTGCCATGCTGTCTCACCAGTGAATTTGTAGGAAAATGCCATATATCCTGTATGTTGGTCATAAGCTTTTTCTAAAGAAACTGCCTCTGTGGAAAAAGCTCGGAGTTACAAGAAAGGCATGGGGAGGAAAATGCTGTCTTTTTTTTAAAGTGCAGACTCAGACTAAATAAAAAGAAATACCGAACTAATGTAGTAATTGATTCTTTTTTAGAGTAAGTTTTCAAGAATTTTAAAAAGAGTTTGAGATAAATAAAACTTTTTCTTAAAAGAAAATCATACTTTTTCATTACTAGCCTCACATTAATATGTTTTCTTCATTAATCCTTAATCTTCTGGAAAAACACCTTTACTAATAAGTAGTTTTGGGCTGAGTTTCAAACTTACCAAATTGCTTTAGAATATTTAATATAATCTATGTATAGTAACATCACTTTTTTGATTTTATAAATCCACACAGATCCTTCGAAGGCAAACATAATGGATGCTTCCGTTACTATCCACTTCTTTCTAATAAGCAATGTAGATGATGCTTTGAGAATTAAATTCTCTCCTTGTTGGGCAGACTTAAGACTTCATCAGCAAATTCCCCAAATGGATCAAATTACTTTATTTGTAGCCTTCCCTACCCCCAACAAAAATAGTTTAAATTATTGTTGTAGAGATCTTTGGTGTTGGTGATTATCTTTTATTTAGCTCTCAAATTATATGATGTAAATCTTTTATATTCAACTATTGTATCAAAAGAGGCATACAAGGAAATGTCCTTCAGTTCTAGTTTTTGCTTGGTTACATGAGGTGTCATGTATAGCCAAAATTTCCATTGTAAAGCTCTCCAGCTAAAAATTATACACACACACACACACAGTTACATAGTCATTAAAGACTGATCTACCACATCTCAAAAAATACCATGTGGCAATTTTGTTTTCTACCATTGTAATAGATTTCTGTTTTTTCTCTGTTAAGTTAGAATAAGTATCTGCCTTGCTTAACGGACTGTTTAAACACAAGAAACATTCTGAGCATAGCTAAAAGTTCACCCAGTGATTGTTGCTGAATAATGAAAGCCCTGTGGGGTGACACATTGACACGTGCCATATCTCACACCAGATCTTGCACTTACTGAGTTGGAGTAGTGAGTTCATACTCACACCAACATATTATTCAAGAATGTGCACAAGGACATACAGTTGATTTTGCGTATTTATGTAAAGATATATTTTATGGGTCTCCTATAACTGTTTATAACTAGAGTTAAGAGTTGTATAACTAGTATATGAAAACAGGCATTATTTCTGCAGAAACAGTTTCACAGATAATGCAAAGTCTCATAAGTCTTAAAATACTGTCCTGTTACTGGCATCCAGTCCAAATGAATTTTTAAAAATCTATCTAATGACGTGATTTTGGGTAGAATTTAAGTAGTATAATGTCTGAAATTTAAACTTAATATTATGCATTGTTCAAATTATTCCAACCTTATTTAGGATCAATTGTTTCTAAAATTCAATTACGCAATTATATTTGTGGTACTTACTACCTACAAAAAAAAAAAAAAAGGTTTCTATTCTGAAAATATGGTCTCTGTTTCTCTTAGAAGTGGAAGAATTTAGAACTTTGGGTTAAAAGAAAAATGTAGCATTTAGTATCTTATCCTTAGAGGTTAGTGTGACTCAATCATGGAGAATTATAGGAAACAAGACCATATTTAGAGATCAACCTGCTGTCATACAGTGCCAATCTAATGTAATGACTCAGCCAAGTTGCCTACCTTGTCTTGTGTGTGTGTGTGAGAGATTGTATGTGTTTTTGATAGAACAAATGTTTAGCCCTCCATGAGATAGTATCAAAACTTTTCAAAATAATACAGCAGCTCTGTGGCAGATATGTGGTGCCGTATGTTAAGCTGCATCTTTGGCTGCCCATATTCTGTGTCTGAATGCTGATTCAAGTCATGGCTCCTCTGCTTCTGATCTAGCTCCGGCTGAGGCACCTGGAAACCACTTGAGTTCCTGTCACCCACCTGAGAAACCCAGATGGAGTTCCAGACTCCTGGCTTCAGTATGGCCCAGCCAGGGCTGTTCAAGTTGCTTGGGGAGTGAGCCAGTGAACACACAATCTCTCTCTGACTTTCCTCTTTCTCTGCAAGTCTGCCTTTTAAATACATACACTCAGATCTCAAGGTAGAGTTCATAGCTTGAAGCATGCTTACCAAAGGGTAGCGCTGGGCCTGCCTCAAAGTGCTAGCCGGAATAAGCCTCCTACTCTAAGAATGCCCCAAGTTAAATCTGTCTTCACAAACCCTCCACTGACACTTTGTGTGAGTGCATGTCAAATTCCAGCTGCTAGTTCCTGATGATCTCTATTCTTATAAATTCCAGTATTCAAGTAGAAGTACAAATGATTTCTTGAGCCATTTATCTGTGATTGATGATATGCTTGTTTCAAAATGCGAACTTTAGGAATGGAACAGACAAAATCCTAAGTACCATTTCAAAGATGCTACAGCAGATGAGTAAACAAGAAAAACTTTTTTCTTGTTAGTGTGTGTGTAGGAGTTGCAGGAGGGAATAGCGCTAGCAGATTGTCAAGGGTTACCGGAAACGCCTCAAGGAGAAATAGGCTTATGTGCTTTAAAGAATAGAAAAGAAGGACCCCTCAGGCATCTAGTATTTGCTTTCACAAAGTATAAATAAATTTGGTCCAGCCCCACTCTTAAGCTCTGCACCACCAATAAAGAAAAAATAGTTTTTTAAAAAATTCTATGATTTTATATTATTCATTTGAATTGTGGTACATTACCACTATTTAGATTTTAGTATATTACTTGGTTCCTTAATTAGATATGCATTTTATAACCAGGCAGTAAGCAGAAATGAAATATTAAATATTTAAATTATTGATTTTCAGAGTTTGACAGAGTACATAATCAGAAGTTTGTTACATTATTAATCAGAGTGGTGACTATACAGAATGAAATCTGGTAGTATGCAGTTCTGATTTTGCATCAAAGATAGAAATATTTCTAATGCCCTGTGCACAAAGTTCCTGTTTTTAATGAAGAACATTATCTGCCAATGGAGCACAATGTCCTGTGTTTGTGCAAATAAATTAAAATGATTACATACTCAAATGAGGACTAATTAAATCCAGAGCTGTTCTCATTTAAAAGCACGAAATTTTCTTGAGCACATTAGGTTCTAAAATATATTACATTTTTTTGTGAGCTTAACTAATTATGCTTACCTTGTGTATATAAATTTGGTTTATTTCACTGAATCTGTCGATAGTTTGCAGTGTAATTATGCATTTAGATGTTTTCAATCATTATTCAGCACTTGTGGTATACACACATGAAGAATAAAGGAAAAACAAGAAAATAAATGAAGTAATCAGTAAGAACATTTACAGTGCTTGTAAATTATCCTTTTTACTTAAGTGGCTTGTTCTGATTCTCCCAAAGCTAGACAAGATAGTATAATTTTTCCCAATTAAAATATAATTCAAAAGAGTGTCTTTATAAAATATAATGATGTGTTTGCCTACGGTTTTCAGGTTCATGGTCTTTTATAGAAAACATTTAATGACTGCATAGAATCTCCATACGCCCAGTGGTCCTTAAAACACGTTTATTTTCTGTTTTCATCTCCAAAACGTAAACATTATTTCCTTCTCTAGTTGTGCTGTCATAATTGTAAAGTTTAATACTGTCATACTGCAGTAGAAAGGAATACATTCTTGATAAGCTGTTGCATCATGGATGACTCAAAAATACTGTGTTAAGTAAAAAAAAAAAATACAGAAATGCACATGTCATATGATTCCCTTTATATGAATTTTCAGAAAAGGCACAGAAAGCAGATTGGCAGTTGCAGAGGTGGCACTGAGGACTGACTGCAAATGAGCAGGAGGGGACTCACTGAGTAGTGATGGTTGTACAACTGTGTGTTTACTAAAACACGAAAGTGTAGAGTTAAAATGGGCGGCTTTTATGATAGATAAAATGTCAGTAAACTAAAAAAAAAAAATGAGAATTGGAAATTGCAGGTAGAGCAACTGCCAGAACATTTGCATTTTTAGAGTTCAAGAGAAGGTTTTAGGATGCTCTGGAAAAATGCAATCCCCAAAAAGTGAAATTGCCCTCCAGATTTCTCTCCCCACATAGCTCTTCTTCAAGTAGATTGGTGTAGATTTTATCAGAACATACACACATGTACAGTCTTCCCCTCCCTCCTTCACTCAGTGGTTTGCATCTATGTAGGAACCAGACTCTACAGTATGGGATGCAGTTTTCCCAAGTAGACAGTTAACTGCTATGCCAAGCATCTGCACTCACCCTTCCCCTACTTTTTTTTGTTAACATAGCAGTCAATCTATTAGGGGCATTAATGTGCTAAGCACTAAGATTTGCTTCATCATTTTTATTGGCTGAATTTCATTCTGTGAACAGAATTTAATTAACCAGCCTCCTACTGTTGGACAATCATCCTGCTGGGACAGAGATCCCATTGGGATTGCTGTACTTGTTTTCTGAATTATATATAGCACTAAGACTGCATTGGTATTGGCATCTTTCATTACTAGAGTGTCACATTTGCTTTTAATAGTGTTCAGGATGATTGTTATTATAAACAGGTTTTAGATTCTGAAAATTTCAATAGTTTTCCTAATTCTTCTGTTAATGTGAGTATAGTTTTCTGTTATTTTTCGAAATACGCAAATCATATCTGTGTCCAAGGCCTTGCTCTTTGGTTCTCAGTTATCCCAGCATTTTTATACTACTCTCAAGCAATGGAATGTGAGTGCTGCCAAATTTATTAGGTTACCCCTACCCCTCATGTCATTTCCACACTAGAAGGGAGGGCTTCATTCAGAGGGAGCTGCCTTTTTACTTGCATACTTATAAGAGTCATCCTGATAATGTCATCTTTAGGTCATTGTCTTTACATAGCTTTTTAAATAATTCTGAAATATGGTAGGACTATATTCAGATTTCTGGGGTATCTCCAAACTGATTTCCATAGTGGCTTTACCAGTTGCATTCCCACCAATAGTGGATTAGGTTTCCTTTTTCCCCACATCCTCGCCAGCATTTGTTGTCTGTGGATTTCTGTATGAAAGGCATTCTAACCAGGGTTAGGTGAAACCTCGCTGTGGTTTTGATTTGCATTTCCCTGATGCTAGTGATGCTGAACATTTTTTCATGTGTCTGTTGGCCATTTGGATTTCCTCTTTTGAAAAATGTCTATTCATTTCCTTTGCCTATTTTTAATCGGGTGTTTGTTTTGTTGTTGATGAGTTTCTTGATATCTTTGTAGATTCTGGTTTTAAATCCTTTATCAGTCGCATAATTTGCAAATAATTTCTCCCATTCTGTTGGTTGCTCTTCACTTTCTTGTTTCTTTTGCTGTGTGGGAACTTCTCAATTTGGTGTAATCTCATTTGTTAATTTTGGTTTTGACCACCTGTGCCTTTGGGGGTCTTTTGCAAGAAGTCTTCACCTGTGCCAATGTCTTTCAGGGTTTCTCCAATGTTCTTTAATAATTTGATGATGTCAGATAGTAGATTTAGATCTTTAATCCATGTTGAGTGGATTTTTGTGTAAGGTGTCAGGTAGGGGTCTTGCTTTATACTTCCACATGTAGAAATCCAGTCTTCCCAGCACCATATGTTGCAGAGACTTCCCTTGCTCCAGGGATTGGTTTTAGTTCCTTGATCAAATATAAATTGGTTGTAAATGTTTGGATTAATTTCTGGGTGTTTGTATTCTGTTCCAATGGTCTATCCATCTGTTTTTGTACTAGTACCAGGCTGTTTGATTACCAGACTGCCCTGTAGTGTGTCTTAAAATCTAGTGTTGTGGTGCCTATGGCTTTGTTTTTGTTGTATAAGATTGCTTTAGCTATTCGAGGTCTCTTGTGCCTCTGTATGAATTTCAGCATCATTTTTTCTAGATCTGAGAAGAATGTCTTTGGTGTATTGATTGGTATCACATTGAATCTGTAAATTGCTTTTGGAAAAATGGAAATATGAAATATGCCCATTTTTAATGTTTCCCATATGTACACCCATTGAATTTAGTCATTTTGCATCATTACTAACATATAACTGAGTTTTTAAATTGTTAACAATTGCTTGTGATTGTGTAGCAGGATTAAATGTATAGCATGAACTGACGATGGCTTTGTTCACATTAGGCAAATTTGTTCGTATTTAAACTACCAAGGGTTAAACTTTACAACAGGAATAATATTAATATCTACAACCTAAATCAGTCATATGCAGAAATCATGATTTATTAAATTGCATTGAACTGTAAGTTGAATTTCTTAAATTACTAAAAGTGGCCTTCTGCCTTGTTCTTTTCTGTTTTTTTGAAACATTTTTTGAAATGCTTTGAAGGCATTTGTTTTAGCATTCTATTTATAATGTTTCATGGCCTGTGAACAGGTTTGCTTTTTAATGTGCTTTTTAAAACACTGTTTTTATGTGAGTGGTCACATTGAGCACCATCCCAAAGCTTCAGTGCCTGTTGAAATACTCATGTCCCAAGAACAGACTGAACTCATGCTTGAATTTTACCTTCTCTTTAGGTCATAGTTTGTTCTGGCTTTGGTCTAGATCCTAGTCTTCCTGGTGGAATAACTGAAGTTTTGGCTTTGTCTATTAAAAATTCAAACATTTCCAGAGTTTGAATAAAAGATTAAACTGCATCTCCAATGAAGTAGAGGATATTTAAACGTGATTATATTTGACCATCTACTTTGAAACAAAGTTAGACTTTAATATTTGATGTAAGAGTCTTTTTTATTCGTATCACAAAAATAACAGAGAATCTTATGAACAAACTGTGGAACCTCTGTCTTAACCAGGAGTCAGCTAGAGGCAGACTATCACCTGAGTTACGTGTATGCAAGTCAACGCTGGATTGAAGACATCTTGGGGAAGGGGGTATGGATCTGGACTTCTCAGGGGAGTCAGCCTAGGAGAGATTGGTAGACAGTGTACTAAGATATGCTAAGGAATTTGTTTTGATATTTATACTATGCAATACAAACAAGACATAAAAAATTTTAGTATGTTAAAATAAAGTTATTTAGTTGATATAAAAGCAGTAAGTATTAAAATTAGATATGTTTAAACCAATTTTCAAAGCCATTAAAATCTAAAGCAATTTCTAAATATCCACATAGTTCAAGCCAGTTCTTGCTGGTATTGACATGCTGAAATCCATTTCAGACCTGATATTGAGAAATTTTTCTTAACCATTGATTTAAATCTCAGGTGTTGTACTTAAGGATTGTCTTCTTGTTCTGTCTTTACTGTAGATGAGATCAGGTCACAAGCCTCAAAGACTAAAGCAAGGAGATGGTCGTCCCTGGCCAAGATCTAGAAGAAAATAATATTCACTGCCATTCTAACAGCATTCATTTCATCAGCCCTTGGGCTGAGAAAGGTCAAACTGCTGCTACTGCTTGAAAAATCATTTCTTCCACGATGGAGATAATGATATTCATGATACATCTTACTAATTAGAATAGTATACATGTGTGTATATATATTCTATTCTAATATATATACACACACATACATATATAATTGTATATATATACATACATACACACACACACACACATACACATGTTGGTGCAGAAGTTAAGTGACTTTGGAACACCTGCCTCCCATATTGGAGTACCTGAAATCAAGTCCCTTCTCCACCTCCCACTTCAAGCTAACGTTCCTGGCAGGCAGCAGGTGGTGGCTCAAGTACTAAGACCATGCCAACCACGTGGGAGACCCAGATGGAGTTCCTGACTCCTGGCTTTGGCATGGTGCAACCCTGGCTGCTACTGACATTTGTGTAGTAAACCAGCAAATAGAAGGTTTCTCTCTCTCTCTCCATCTCTCTCTCTCTCTCTCTCTCTCTCTCTCTCTCTCCATCTCTCCATCTCTTTATGTGTGTGTGTATGTGTGTGTTCTACCTCTCAAATACGTAAAAATGAATAAACATCTTCAAGGGCTATATGGAAAGTAGATAGTTTATCAGCATTTTGAGAAGGAGCACCAAAGCTAATGCCCAGAGTTTGGCTTATTGCCTACCCTGTGTCTTGATCCTTTAGGTGTTTCACCCTTGTATTTTATTTATGTCTAGTTGATGCTAATACAAATGATAGGTATTTATAGCATTTATTTTGTATCTCAAAGTTTTATGTTGCTTATTCTCAGTTCTTTTACAAAGTAATAAATGAACCAAATATGTCATCTCTATGTTAGAGAGAAAAAGAGAGAGAGAGAGAGAGATAGCAAGGTGTAGGCAGAGGAATAAGGCCCTAGCTTGAGATTCTCCTCATTCAGTGGCTGGGGAAATATTTCCCCTGCAGAGTCCGTGAGCTTTTCCTGTATTTGCAAATCCAAGTACTCACTGTCAGCTCTTGGCCTTCTCCCTGAGGAGTTGGATATTGTGGGCTTTAATGTTTTGTCCCAAAGCTTGTTGTCTTTTTCTGATTGCCTTTGGACTTTTCTCTAAATCCCTTCCAAATTCTTCCCATCTTTATTTAATTCTGTGCTTCATATTAGGCTTTGTGTTTCACATATCTAATGACTGGTGTATACAGGTGACCTCAGACTCTTTAGGTGGCCAGAAGTGACACACTTGTTTATACTTTCCAGTCTAAAGTGGGAAATACATATCTTAACATTAACCCTGCTCATAATTTGATAAGATCTTGATGAAGCTGCTTGTGAGGCTTAGTTTTCTCTGTAAAGTGAAAGAGTTGTATTAGATACTTTAAAACATTTCAGTTCTGAAAGTCTTTAACTCTGGAGATGGTAATGATCTCAGTCAGAATATATATTGGCTTGGTAAAGTGATTTCTGTATACTAAATTTCTCTGGCTATATAAAGTGTATGTAATATATTTACTTTGTGAAAAAAACTCAAATGCAACAAAAACCTTAAAAATAATAAATACATGTCTGTGTGTACACACACATTCATTATACATACATATTTGTTACCCAAATACAAATATCAAGTGAAGAATATTCTTTTATTAAGTAAAAAAGCTCCTTTCTTTCTTTAAGATTTATTCATTTATTTGAAAATCAGTGTTAGAGAGAGAGAGATACTCCATTCCCCAGTTCACTCCCCAAATGGCTGCAACTGCCAGGGCTGAGCCAGGCAGAAGCCAGGAGTTTCTTCTGGGTCTCCCATGTGAGTGCAGGAGCCCAAACACTTGGGTCATCTGCTGCTTCCCCAGGCACATTAGCAGGGAGCTGGATCAGAAGTGGAGCAGCCAGGTCTTGAACTGCCACCCAACAGTTGGGATGGGACAGGATGCTAGCTTCTCAGATGCAGCTGTACCTGCTACACCACAACACTGGCCCTGAAAATGCTCTTTTCTAAACTTCTTGAACTGACTGGAGAAAGTTTCAAATTTACCTTATAAAGAATTTTTTGTCAGGAAGTGGCTTATAAATATTTTCTCCCATTATTTCTGATGTTTCTTCATTCTGTTGATTGTTTCCTTTGCTGTGCATAAGTCTCTGAGTTTGATATAATCTCATTTGTCTATTTTTGCTTTTGTTGCCTGTGCTTTTGAAGTCTCATTCAAGAAAACATTGCTTTGCATGAATGTCTTGAAATGTTTTCCTTGTGTTTTCTTCTACCAGTTTCAAAGTTTCAGGTCTTATAGTTAGGTCTTTGATATGATACATCTTTTTTTTTTTTTTTTAAGGGAAAGAGTTTATTGGGGGAAACTCAACAGACTGGAGGGAAGGGTCAAAGAAGAAAAAGAAGGAGAAGGAGAGCGTAAGAGAGAGAGAGACAGAGATCAGGAGACAGATAAAGAGAGAGAGCCATGTGTTCAGGAACAGGTCCTTTTAAAAATTTGCCAGGGTGTGGGCAGGGAAGTAGGAGCACAAATCCCATTAGGATGGGTGTGGGGCTGATACAATATGATATATCTTGAGTTGATCTTTCATATGGTAAGAGGTAAAGATCTAATTTCATTTTGCTACATATGTATATCCATTTTGCTGCCATCATTTATTGAAAAGACTATCCTTTCCCCAATGTATGTTCTTGCCACCTTTGTCAAAAATCATTTGACTGCATGTATGTGGATTAATATCTTGTTTCTCTTTCTGTTCCACTGATCTATGCATTGGTTTTTATAGCAGTACTTTGCTCTTTTAATTACTATAGCTTTGTATGCTTTGGAATCAGGTATTGTGATGCCTCCAGCTTTATTTATTTTTTGTTATTATTTTGTTCAGGGTCACCTTGGTGATTCTAGTTCTTCAGTTTTGACTTTTTTATTTATTTATTTTTTGAAAGGCAGAGTGGACAGTGAGAGAGAGAGACAGAGAGAAAGGTCTTCCTTTTCCATTGGTTCACCCCACAATGGCCGCTGCGGCTGGTGCACTGTGGCTGGCGTACCGTGCTGATCCGAAGCCAGGAGCCAGGTGTTTCTCCTGGTCTCCCATGGGGTGCAGGGCCCAAGGACCTGGGCCATCCTCCACTGCACTCCCGGGCCACAGCAGAGAGCTGGACAGGAAGAGGAGCGACTGGGACAGAATCCGGCGCCCTGACCGGGACTAGAACCTGGGGTGCCAGTGCCGCAGGTGGAGGATTAGCCTATTGAGCCATGGCGCCGGCCTAGTTTGACTTTTAAATATTTTGTTCTTGTCTAATTGCACCAAAAAATATGACTGTTAAATATGCGCATCATCCGTAGGTCAGAATTTGATATTCTATTGGAGTAAATTTTCCCCTTTTGATTCATCAGTGCCGCTTCCAATCTTATAAAATAAACTAATTCATTCTAGGGTACTGAAGAATTTCATCACCGTCCTCCTTTCTGGGTGTAACCAGACTCTTCTCAAAAAGTCTAATAGTCCTTTTCTTAGTTCAATAGCCAAAAGTCTCTAACAAAACTTACACTATACTACGTATATGTGTGTGTGTGTATACATTTGTTATACAAATATTTTTACTATATATGTCTAACCTTAACATAGAATTGCTCAGCATATTTTTTACTTTTATATAAATGGTATACTGCATTATTCTTATGTAAATTGTTTTGTTTGCTCCTAAGTCTGCTCAAATGACTCAGCTATGTGAATACTTGGTGGAACTGTTAACTGGTTTGTAATATTCCACAAATATACCACAATGCATTAGTCCACTTTCTTGCTCATGTGTCTGACTTTTATAAACAGTGGTCCTTGAACAATGTATCTTCTTCCTGCAAGTATGTACATGAATTTCCTAGGATACCTCCATGTGGTCAAAATGCTGTATCTTTCTGTTGGGGATTTGCGTCTTTTTGTTGTATCTCAGAGCCACAAAAGAGTTTTTTAAAGTTTTGCTTTCCACATTTAAGTTTTTAATTTTTTTAAAAATTTATTTGACAGAGTTAGACAGTGAGAGAGAGAGACAGAGAGAAAGGTCTTCCCTCCATTGGTTCACCCACCAAATGGCCACTATGGCTGGTGCTGTGCCAATCCAAAGCTAGGAGCCAGGTGCTTCCTCCTGGTCTCCCATGCGGGTGCAGGGGCCCAAGTACTTCCCAGGCCACAGCAGAGAGCTGGACTGGAAGAGGAGCAACTGGGACTAGAACCCGGCACCCACATGGGATGCTGGCGCCTCAAGGCGGAGGATTAACCAAGTGAGCCACAGCACCGGCCCAAGTTTTTAATTCTATTAATAGATAGAGCAGGGGTCCAAATGTTTTTTGTAAGCAGTTGTTCCATCACCATTTATTTATTAGTCTATGCAGGAGAAAAACTTTTAAACTAACTATAAAGTACTAATCTGGATTACTTAGAGTAATGCAGATTTACATAAAGTACTTATCTGGAGGGAAACAGAAAACCTTCTTAAAATTTTTCTACACATTTCTTCCTCTTCTAGCTTCTGTATATCTGCTGTCACCTTCGTGAGTTCTGTTTCATGAACAGAAAAGACATTTTACTCATTTGACTTAAGGAAGCATACCTTGGGACAATGTGATTTCCTGTTCCTAAGCCAGAGGTCAGCAAACTCTGTAAATGGCTAGATA
Source organism: Oryctolagus cuniculus (assembly GCF_964237555.1). Lineage (NCBI taxonomy): Eukaryota > Metazoa > Chordata > Mammalia > Lagomorpha > Leporidae > Oryctolagus > Oryctolagus cuniculus. Next base: position 31,592,239 of record NC_091437.1, on the reverse strand, counting down.
ATACAGGTTTTAGGCTTTTCAGGTCAAAAGGCAAAATCACAAATATTATATATAAATATACAGTATGTTATATCAATAAAATATATATTCTGTATAATGAGAAAGCAAATGTCTACAAAATTTTTATTGTAAAAATCAGAAGTATAATATTGAGTATAATTTTAGTTTATTTATTTGAGAGGTAGAACAAGAAGATAAACTGAGGTCAAAGCAATAGAAAGGGAAGAACATCCAACTGCTGGTTTAGTCTTTGTGCACGCCCCTCAGAGCTGAGCCAGGTCAAAGCCAGGGGTCAGGCACTGAATCCCGGACTCCCACATGATTGGCAGGAGTCCAGTTACTGGAGCCGTCACTGTTGCTTCTGCATTGGTAGCTGTCGCTCCCCCTCTTCGTGGAGGAACGACACTAAGCCCTGCCTAGGCTTCATATCCGAGTCACGGCACCATTATGTCGCTCCCCCTCTTCGTGGAGGAACGACACAGGACCCTGCGTTGTTCTTTCGTCTGCTCGGCCCTCCCCGGGTTTGCTGCTGGTTCTTCCCGGGTTGGCTACCGTCCCTTCCACCTCCGTGGAAGGGCGGTTCCCCCTGCCACTTTTCCCCACTTCCGCGGGGGAGCGGCACACAGCCGGCCGGCTCTCTCGGGGGCTGCACAGGTGTTCCCCTTAGATGTTCCTGGTGCATGTTGTCTCTCTCCTCCTTTATAGTCCTCTTCTGCCAATCCCAACTCGGCTGCCCACACGCCGAGTATGTTGCTCTCCTCCAATCAGGAGCAGGATCAGCTCCTGGAGGTCATCACTCAAGTTGGCAAGAGGCAGCTGCATAGAAGCTGTTTTCTTCTCTCCCAGCGCCATATTGTGGGAGAGCAGATGCATAGAATAAGTCTTAATTCCAGTAACTCAGTCCAGTCCGGGTTGCTCCCCACAGTAGCAAGCTGAAGTCAGGAGCCAGAGCTGGGAATTGAACCCAGGTACTGCAGTCTTACCCAATAGGCCAAGTGCCCTCTCCCTGAATAGAATATCTGATAATGCAGGTGACTAATATAGCTAATACAGTTCTTCCTGGATCTAGTTTAAAGCCTCCCAACAACCTGATGAGGTAGATATTATGTCCTATATTTCAGTCCTAAGTGAAATGAAGTTCACTCAAGGTTACCCTGCTAGTAAGTGTTGGAGCCTGACTGCAGAGCCTATACTCTGGGCCCTCATATATCTTTCAGAAGGGAAGTGATGTGATTTCCTGTTTAAGAAAGTGAAGCTCAAAAGGCTTGGACGAGGCGGTGCAGTTTGCTGTAGGGCTGTGTCTCTGTGATTCCACAGCCTGCTCTTTCCCTTCCACTCAGCTCCTGTAGGACTCACAGTGGTCTCCAAAGTGTGGTTAACACTGCAGTGAGCAAACAGGTCCCCTGCTACGCGCTTTTTTTTTTTTTAAGTTTTTTTCTTTTAAGATCTCTTTTATTTGAAAGGGAGAGAGATCTTCCATATGCTGGTTCATTCCCCAAATGGCTACAACAGCTGGAGCTAGGCTGATCTGAAGCCAGGAGCCAGGAGATTCTTCCAGCCTCGCACATGGATACAGGAGCCCAAGGACTTAGGCCATTTTCTACTGCTTTCCCATGCCATTGCAGAGAGCTGGATAGGAAATGGAACATCTGGGTCTCGAACTGGTGCACATATGGGATGCTGGCACTGCAGGTAGAGGTTTAATCTACTATGCCACAGCCAGCCCCTATACTTCTTTTTAAATTGAAATATTTTAATATATAAATCTGTATAATTTTTTTATTTTCAGTTGTAAAAGTTATCAATGGTCATCATGAGAAAAAATCAAAGTCTTGAAGGGTATTTGATGAAAAGTAAAAGTGAAATCTTTAACTCATTTTTCTTCTTTTCTGTTTGTTGCTCAGATTTTTTTTTTTTAACAGATAGTGTGGGGAGCAACTCGGACTAGACTGTTACTGGAATTAAGACTTGTTCTATGCATCTGCTCTCCCACAATATAGCGCTGGGAGAGGAGAAAACAGCTTCTACGCAGCTGCCTCTCGCCAACTTGAGTGATGACCTCCAGGAGCTGATCCTGCTCCTGATTGGAGGAGAGCAGCATACTCGGCGTGTGGGTAGCAGAGTTGGGATTAGTGGAAGAGGACTATAAAGGAGGAGAGAGACAACATGCACCAGGAACATCTATCTGAAGGAACACCTGAGCAGCCCCCGAGAGAGCCGGCCGGCGGTGTGCCGCTCCCCCGCGGAAGTGGGGAATGTGGCAGGGGGAACCGCCCTTCCACGGAGGTGGAAGGGTCGGTAGCCAACCCAGGAAGAACCAGCAGCAAACCCGGGGAGGGCCAAGCAGACAAAAGAACAGCGCAGGGTCCTGTGTCGTTCCTCCACGAAGAGGGGGAGTGACATAATGGTGCCGTGACTCAGATATGAAGCCTAGGCAGGGTTCAGTGTCGCTCCTCCACGAAGAGGGGGAGCAACAAGATAGAGTTAGGCAGTGAGAGAGAGAGAGAGAAAGGTCTTCCTTCCGTTGGTTCACCCCGCAAATGGTCGCTACAGCCGGTGCTGCACCGATGTGAAGCCAGGAGCCAGGTGCTTCTTCCTGGTCTCCCATGCGGGTGCAGGGGCCCAAGGACCTGGGGCATCTTCCACTGCCTTCCCGGGCCACAGCAGAGAGCTGGACTGGAAGAGGAGCAACTGGGACTAGAACCCGGCACCCATATGGGATGCCAGCGCCACAGGCGGAGGATTAACCAAGTGAGCCACAGCGCCGGCCCACTCTGTGCTGTGTTACGAGGTCTACGCAGAACAGAATAAAGCAGTGCCTGCCTAGGAGCAGAGTTAAGATCCCAAGAATTAGAGGTCTTCATGTTGACCAAATACACTGGGAATCTTAAAAGCTGCTAATGACACTTTGGATGGACAGCTTTTAGTTTCCTGACATCGAATCAGTGTTCAACAAATGTTTACTGAGTGGCTACTGTCTTGCGGATACCATGAGGCAGTGCAGATAAAATCACCTATATCTGCTTCCAGGGAGTTCACAACCTGGTGCAGTCCTAACAGTTGAAGCAGGCTTGAGAGAGTAGAGAGCAAGTGTAGGTAAACGTGTTCAGGGCAGGGCCTGTGTCGTAACTGGCACCTTACATCCTTCATTAAGAGATGCAGATTGATCACTGACTGATGTCAGTTCCCAATTGAATGGTGCATTGGATTAGTTGACACACTGGATGAAGTTCAACATTAGGATTTTTTTAAAAAGAAGGTTTTTTTTTTTTTTATTTTGAAAGGCAGAGTTATAGAGAGAGGGAGAGACAGAGTTCTTCCATCTTCTGGTTCACTCCCCAGATGGCCATAATGGCTGGAGGTAGGACATTCTGAAACCAGGAGCCAGGAGCTTCTGCTAGGTCTCCCACACAGGTGTGGGGGCCCAGGCCATTAGCAGGGAACTGGATTGAAAGAGGAGCAGCTGGGACTCAAAGAACTGGCACCCATGTGGGATGCCAGTGCTGCAGTTGTATGTTTAATCTACCATGCCACAATGGCAGCCCCCAAGATTTTTGTCTTAAAACTGTCAAAAGTAATATGTTTGTGTACCTGGCTTCGAATATGCATTTAAAGTGCACTGCACAGTGAAGTCAGCATCAACAATTCAAATGTACTTGTCACACATCTGGTGTCTGGTGCCTGGTGCCTGCCCGCAGATGCCGTATGCACATCTTAACAAACCAGTGCATCAGGTGTTATTATTGTGATTTTAACTGGTTTTAAAGGTGCAAAGTACTTGCCCCATAGTTACACAGCTGCCAATGGATGTAGTCATGGTGTGACTCAGAAAGCAATTTTGAAAACTGGAAAAATGGCAACACTTGATTAGAAATGCTTCCTTATAATTGAGCTTGGATCCAAATGGCAAACTAGGAAAGAATAAACAATATGCCTAGTGCTGACTGATAAATGTATTAAATTTTTGGAGTGTTTTTTTGTTTTGTTTTGCTTTGCTTTCTTTTTTGGCAATAAATCAGAAGTAGTGCTATGTGTGAGGATTGACTTTGTGAACTTTGGCTCAGTTCAGAAATTAACTGAAGATCTCTGCCCCTAAACTCTATGTAACATGAGAACAGTGCCTCCCAGGTGCTACCCACTTCGGTTATTGGGCCCCTGGAAGATCCCTTCTGCACCACAGCCTGCCCTCAGAGGGAAGAGCTCAGCAGCCCTGCCAAGTGCTTGGAAGAAGGGACAGCAAACACCAGCAGAAAGTTTCTCCCGCTGTCTCTGCCCTTAGCCCATGATATGGCTTTAAACAAAGTAGTTTTCTACTTCCTGTAAAATGGTGATGCAGATGGTTTCTCTGTTCACCAAATGGAGGATCCGAAGGGACAGTTGATGTGAAATGTCTTTCCAGGGTCCACAGGGTCTACACATGCAGGCCAGTGGCCTGTGAAGAATGAACACAGGTTGGTTGGGGTAAAGCCAGAGCCCAAGCCACAGACTCTGCAGCAGGGGGGATCCAGCCTGGTCTCTAAGCTGCAGCAGGTGGGTTTTGTCTCATTCACACTAAGACAGAGAGCAGGCTATTCCTTTATTCAAAAGTCCCATGCAGACTCCATATCTCACATTCCTATTTGTCTGGAAGAGAGATGGTGGTTAAATATCCAGGCTTTGTAATGTGGCCAATCAGAGCTCCCCGACAGCTTCTCCTGGGAATCCCGAGGAAACTCCCCTTTTTCAGTCTCCTGATCTGGGGACAGGGGTGACTGCAGCTCCTGGCTGGTGAGGATCAGTGGGCTAACTCGGCAACCACATGCCAGGGGCGTATAAGGGGTCTTGCAAACTAAAAGCATGCAAAGAGTGGTAGATGGCGTGTGGTTCAGGGACAGGAGTAGCCTCAGCCACAGTTGTAGCAGCAATATCATGAAAGGACTGGGCAATTTTTTCTTTCTTACACCTGTGAATGTATTTACTGTGGATCGCTTTTGCATGTGTTGTACCTGAGCGCTAGATTAATAGTCTCACATACCATTTTCAATTGCTTTTGCTAAGTGAAGGATATTACTTTTTTAAAAGTTCTCTGAATACAAATACTCCACGTTCCTTTTTCCTTTTTCTTTTCTTTTTTTTTTTTTTTTTTGCCAGATATATATTTCCTTCTGTCTACATTTAAGTCACTATTATCTCAACCTAGGAGCATCTATGCCACTAAAATACTAGGAATCCTGCCCATGAATTTCATTCTGTGGGACAGACTCATCAAGTCACTTACTCAGCCAGCGCTGTTGTGTATCAGCTTAAGCCCCGGCCTGCAAGACCAGCATCTCATATGGGCGTTGGTTTGAGTTCTGACTGTTCTACTTCCTGTCCAGCTCCATGCTGATGAGCCTGGGAAAAGCAGCGGAAGATGTCCTAAGTACTTAGACCCCTACATCTACAAGGGAGACTGGGAGGAAGCTCCTGCCTCCTAGCTTCGGCCAGACCCAGCCTGGTTGTTGGTGGCCATTTGGAGAGTGAACCAATAGATGGAAGGCCTTTCTCTCTGTCTCTCACTCCCTGTGTGTAACTCTGCCTTTCAAATAAATGTTTAAAAATAAAAATCACTGCCAGCATTTCATTGTAGAGACTTTAAAATACATACTTTATGTTTGCATATTAGTTAGCATGTCCTTAATGGGATGTATCTGGCTCAAATAAAACACGTGCCTAGTTTCACAAGTTCATGTGCACATCTGAGAATAGGTCTGATGAGATCCAGTGAGAATTTTGTTTCCCGAAGGCTGATCCAGTCGAAGAACAACATGAAGGGAAGAACTCCTAATGCATAATGTGAAAGGGTAATGACAAGCCTATGTTTATCGTCATTGTGCTTGGGCAGTATCTCACTTCCACTTGAGCTTCAGGGCTATAAATAGTTCTAATTTGTTTACTTTATACACTTACTGGATTAATTGCAGTAGAACAAGCCAAATAATATTATTGTAGCAGTTGGCTCAACTTGACACAAATACAATAATTAAAATGATTGCTTTTTAATTTCTCCCCTTTTCAGTAGTTTAATGAGCTGAATCTACAGTGTTACTAGCCTTTAAGAATTTGATTTGAGACTCACTGGGCCGTGGTGTCCATGTGTTTTCGTTGTTTACCCTGGATCTCAGTGTTGTTCACCATTGGGAGTTTCCCTCAGAAAGGAAACACCTGGGGCCTGCTTCCATGTGATATCTACTGAGTCAAAGGGTATTGTTCCCATCTGCATCATCTTGGACTAACCACGTGTTTCCATTTACCTATCCAAGCTGATGCTGGTATCACATACTCTCCCCACCCCCAACACACTCACCATCCAGAGAGAAACTGTTTCCTGTCCGTCAGTAAGTCACACACGTGGAGTTCAGTACATCCTCCACCATTAGCCACTCCAGCAATTGTGCTCAGCTGTTCCCTCACCCAGCAGGTCTCACTTCTAAATGTCTGATTACATCTGGAGAGAGAGTTTCGTTAATGCACAAGCCTCAGAGAAGCACGCAAGTGAAAAATGGTTCCTGCCAGAGGTACAGCCCTTTCATGCTACAAAGCTGGCCCGAGCCACTCCAGGGTTCCCATTATGTTTCGTCAAGGTTTGCCAATTCACTTTTCCCAGTCCTCTGGGGTCACTGGTCTGGACGGCACTCCCCTGGTTCCTCCTCCTCCTGATTCCCAGCAAAGCTGTTACAAATGTACTGTACTTGCTTTTTTTATTTTCCCTTAGCGGCTGAGTTGCTTTGTAAGAGTTTGATGCTCTGGTTTAAACAACCTCTCTACAAAGTAAAAACAAAAGCAAAAGCAGGGAGAAAGTGCTCTCCGGTAGACTAGCATGAGAGCAAGCGTCCAGGTGCCAACTTTTTAATTGAAGTTGCCTGGATTTTTGTTGCTTTTGACAATTTTTTGAACAGAGCATGGCCGAAAGATGGAAACAATTTATTCCCTCTGCATACCTCACGAGGATTTTCCACTTCATACCTGGCTTTAACAACTCTCTTATATAGTCCACATTTAAAATATCAAGGACTTTCAGTAAAGAGTTTACCTGGCAATTGGAAAAGCTTATCAGCTGTAAGTTTTAAAGTATCTCCAACAATTTCTGAGTGAAGGAATGTTCCTCAGAAGTCAGCTATGGGCTCTCTGTCTTTACTTCCTGTCCTGCAAGGCAGTTCATTGCTCTTAGAGATTCTACTCTCAGCTGCGTGGTGCAGATAGCTGAAATGTGTACTCAAACACCGATGTCTCAGCCATGCTCAGATTTCCATCATCAGCCTGCTGGACATGGCTTCCAAATGTCCCAGAGTCAGCTCAAACTCAACCTCTGCCCACTGGAACTCGTCTCTCCTCCTGCTTCTTCGGCTCTGACAGGCTTGTTGCTTTTGCTCAAGCTTCCTCTCTCTCTGTCTCTATCTGTCTCTGTCTGTCTCTCTCACTCTCTCACTCTCTCCTCCCAGAAAGCAGAGTGTTTCTTTGACCCCACCCCCCCCAGCTTCTTACATGTCTGGGCTAGATGGGCCTATTATATTCTTTCATGTCTCTCCTGTGCCTCCTTCCCCTACTCTCCTTTGTGCACCCAGGTTGTGCAAATGTTCATTCAACCAGTGCTTGTTAGTTGTCTCTGCCATCCCAGGAACTCTACTGGCCACCCTGGGGGTTTGGTGCTGGCAAAGAAACACAGTCTCTTCCTGCTCTCACAGTTGTCATCCCAGTTGGCCCAATCACAACGCTCTCCTAAGTGACATCTCAGGAGCTGTGTTGCTCCTGCTCCACACCATCAGGCCACTCATTACCCCTCCCGAACACAAGTTTGATAATATTTTCTAAATATCGCATACTTAACTATTAGTAATTCTGATATATATTATAAGCCAAAACCTTAAGTCTTCTTTAAAGAGTGTGTCACAAAAAGTCATAATCTTAGGGCCACCCTGTTGCATTGTGAACCGTGGCTATGTGTCACACGTTCTCTTTTGATGAAGATCTGCCAGCTTTGTGTCCTCCAAACACGATGGCAAGCCAACTCCCGTGGAAATGAAGGGCAGTAGCCCAGCATCTCCTCCTGCCAGAAGCAAGACTGTCTGGAGAAGATCAGAGTGCTCAAGATACCAGATCCATGAATCAGCTTTGCAGAACAAGTGAGCACCAGTTAGTGCCAAAGCCACTGGCTGTGCCCACAGTGTCAGCTGGACATGGGAAAATATGTCTGGAGTATTTGTAGATAAAACAGTGCTGGTTGACTGATCTCAGGCCTTAGGACATCAGCGGATGCTCCCTGATGAAGTGGCATCCATTTCTTTACATTTGAAATATGCCTTCTTTGATGTTACTACAGAAATAATGCACGCATATTGCACATTTATTCAAATAAGACAAAAGTGTATAAAGTAGAAACAAAGTCTGGCAGGATCCCCACCTCGCGGAATTCTAAGAGTACCAGGAATTAACACATGTCAGGAGAGCATGTTGGATTGGAACTTTTTTCTAAGATTTATCTATGTATTTATTTGAAAGTGAGATTTACAGAGATGGAAAAAGAAAGATATCTTCCATCCACTGGTTCACTTCCTAAATGGCCTCAATGCCCAGGCCCAGGCCAAGTCAAAGTCAGGAGTCAGGAATTTCATCTGGGTCTCCCATGTGACTGGCAGGGAGCTTTTTCCAGGCCATTAGTAGGTAATTGGATTAGAAGTGGAGCAGCCGGGATACAAACCAGCCCCTGTATTGAAATTTTCATTAAAACTTTCTGCCTCCTTTGTCATATGAACATCTCCTTTCCTCAACATGTCCCATAACAAAGTGGAAATGAACAGGCAAGACAGGTGACTCCCTTTACACCAAATTTCTGTCCTCTGTGACATTTCAAAAAATAGGCGAAGAAGTGGGAGCCAGGGAGGGGGCCTGGACCCCTTGGTGACTGGGGTACAGCATTTCCCAGGCTCAGGGTGACAGATTCTTGAACTCAGTATCCTCAAATTTCTCAGACCTGTCCTACTAGCAAGGGTGTTCTTTCACCACTAGGTGGGTCTGTAACCTATCTGATTTTGTTCCCACTTGCCGGCTGAAGAACAGCCAAGTTGAAGGTTGGATTCCTGGCCTCCTCACACACTGCCAGGTTGTTTGTATCTTTGCTTTCACTGACTCGTCCGTGTCCAGGGAGAAGTTGATCATGAAGTCTCTATGCACAGTCTCACCAAGGCTGCCTGAGTAGGTGAGAGGGTCATCTGCCCCCACGAGACGAGGTTCAGGGTGTTTTGGAACTGTGGAGACATGGAGGGCTTCTGGAGACTCCTTCCTGGTGGTGGCAGAAATGGAGATGCCCCTCCTCTATGTCACTCATTCATTCAACAGTGACTGTGTGTGGCGCCTGTTGCTATGTTCGGGGGAACTTGCTGCATCCAGAAGATAGAGACCTCCTATCTAGTCCCCAGCTTAACAGTCTCATGAGAAAGCAACAAACAAGCCTCAAAGATACTGGATGTCTTTCATCCAACACCCATCCGCCTTCTCTTGGATCTCACTTTTGCTCCAGGGAACACGTCTCCTCCTCCCTCAGTCCTTGGGGATTGGGTGTGTGAACCCACGTCTGACTCCCTGATGGGGAGGAGACTCCATCGAGGCCTGAGCATTGCCGTCTCTACTTACACTGGTTGATTCAGGGAAGAAAATTTGGCCTGAGCCAAAGGGACGCAACCTGGGAAATGTTTCTAGAACTATGGAGAAACTAGCTTTCTCTTCTTTTTGTGTGCCGGTCTTGAATCTGGGAGCACTTAAACCTGTTGCCAGGCATCTTGCCATCACGTGCAGTTAGAATAAAGCTGCTGTGAAGGAAAGCGGAGTTAAGAGATGGAAACAGACGGACTCTAATGATGCAATTTGAGTCCCTGAAGCAGCACACGCCAAAGCTAGATCTACTCCTGCAGTGTCGTCAGATTGCCATTTTGCCTGCTCTTATTTGAATCTGCTTTTCTGTCACTTGAACCAGATAGAATAATTGTGTTTTTTCACATAAAAATAAACATTTTTATTCTATTTTCTCACAGGCCTTGAAATACTCTCATCACAGTGCAGCACAATAAATGGTGATATCACAGAGGTTATGCAAGATGTTATTGCAACAAATAAGAGAAATATGTAACCCAGAGAAGGGGATGACCTCCTTAAGAAGTTCATTTATTTAAAAACTAAATCTTGAGTACCGTGTTAGTTTACTAGGGTTACAGTAACAAAGTACCACAGACTTTGGCCTGAACTACAGGACTTGTTTTCTGGTTGTTTATTTTCTTACAGTTCTGGAGACTGGAAGTCTGAGCTCAAGTGTCAACAGAGCCAATGTATTCTGAGGCCTCTCCTCGGTGGCTGTCTTATCCCTGCGTCTTCACGTGGTCTCCCTACCCCGACCCCGTCCATACCTGTGTGCACAGTTCCTCTTCCTATTGACACAGTGTGTTAGTGCAGGCAGTAGACACAAGAGAGCTTTCAGAGGTCCCTTCTGGGCAGTGTGGTATTTGAGAGGCCCTTTGAACAGTGGGGAGATTTGGGGTAGACAAAGAGCCAAAATAGAAGCAGGGGGCAGAGAGTTCACAGTGCCACTTTGACCCAAATCACCCACGTGAGCTGAATAAGTCCCTGTTTCTTACCCCTTTTTACTTCCTTTCCTTTTTATGATTAAAGACTTTGTTAAATGTATGGGTTTTTTTTTGGGGGGGGGGTAACTTTTAAATAATGTTTTCTTGTTTTGCTTAATCTTATTCTTCATAATATTCATTTCATTTCTGTCACTGTCAAAAACTGCAAGAGGCTTGAGATGTTTGCATACTTGCAAACTAACAAGTGAATCTGCTGGAGCTGCCTGGTGCTGACAGGTGAAAGGAGACTCCCGGAGGAGAAGTGAAGGAGTTCACTCCTCCCAGCTTCCTGTTTTCATTCTTTTCTTTTTGCATCGCAAAGAGAACCGGATGATATTCACATATGAAGTGTCACAGGAGAAAAACCTCATGCTAGGGAACCCAGACCTTTTGTTCTAAGCAGTAACCATGCTGGGCCTTTGCTCCTATCTATCTTTCAAAACCCTTCCCTTGAAATGTGATCTGCAAAAGACCATCAGGAACGAAGGATCCACGAGTGCCTTCCTCATAGGATGTGCAGAGAGCCAAGAGGCCCATGGAGAATTATGTTCTAGTAGCCATAAGCAGTTTTGGCCAAACAGATTGCCTGCTGCTTTTGTGACAAATAAGTCCCATGCCATCCGTACATGGAAGGAATGTTACATTAAATCTTAGATTTAGACTCTGGGTTGAGTTCCTTTCATCCTTCTCTGGTTTGGGCTTCAAGTTTGTCCATTCTCTAATCCCCTCCCCTTCTGCCTTATCAGCAAATATGCAATGCTCTAAACTTGAAATCACATCTTTCTTCAAATTCCTTTAAAATACTTATAGTAATTGACTTTACCAGGTATCAGCACATCTTCATCCATGCACCAAAGAGTGACTTTCTTACATTTTTTAACTATTGTTAAAAAAAAAAAAAAAAGAAGAAGAAACCATCAACGGAGCCTGAATATAGTCCTGAACTCTAAAATATTTACCATCCAGGCCTTCACAGAAAAGACCTGCCAACCCCTGTTCCACAATGATTGAGCAATGTTCTCTTCCTCTTCCCACATTCCTTAACTATTAAGTTAACATCACAAAAGGTTTAGAGTTGGCTCAAAAGTAGCTATTGATGGAGACAAAAAATTGATTTCTTATTATAATGTACCATCCATTGTTTTTTATTTCCTTCCTAATAAATACAGCTTTACTTTCATCTTCACACTCTTGCTTCAGTCTTACCCTTCTGCCCCTTGGTCAAATGTAGAATCCATAGAGATAAATGTTTCCAATACAGTGCTAACTGCTGCATGTAAACCTTCTCATTTAATCCTCACTGCATCCACTTGAGGTAATTACTGGTCTCTCTATGGTACAAATTAAAAAAAAAAAAAACCCCGTGTTGAATAACTTCAGGCAGCTTCTAAGTGGCAAATTTTACTGCTTCCTTCAAACAATAGTGTGGAGCCTCCCTGGGGCAGGTGATCTATTGTAATGGAAGCCCCTGGTCACTCTAAGGGGGAAGCATGGGAGCTGAGGAGATGAGAAGCAAGGGTTCAAAAGGGCTGTTTCCTGATCACCCTGTACACAAGGACTTGATTCACCACCGGCTCCTTGTGAGCACCTCCTTGGGCACGTCAAAAAAAAAAATCACTTTATTTCATTTTTAACAATGAAAGGTGAAAAGACTTCCAAAGAAATAGAGTGCTCAAGAATCTTGCCTAGTTGGCCCAGCGCTGCGGCTCACTAGGCTAATCCTCCGCCTTGTGGCGCCGGTTCTAGTCCCGATCGGGGCACCGGATTCTGACCCGGTTGCCTCTCTTCCAGGCCAGCTCTCTGCTGTGGCAAGGGAGTGCAGTGGAGGATGGCCCAAGTCCTTGGGCCCTGCACCCCATGGGAGATCAGGAGAAGTACCTGGCTCCTGCCATCAGATCAGCGCGGTACGCTGGCCACAGCACGCTGGCCGCGGCGGCCATTGGAGGGTGAACCAAAGGAAAAGGAAGACCTTTCTCTCTGTCTCTCACTGTCCACTCTGCTTGTCAAAAAAAAAAAAATTAAAAATTAAAAAAAAAAAAGAATCTTGCCTAGTTGAGTTAGCATTTGAGTCAAAATTAGGCTGCACAATGTCTGCTCTGCCATTTGGAGCAGTGTCTTCCCAGGGACCAGCCTGCACCTCCATATACAGGAAGTTCAATAGTGTAAAGTGGGTAAGCAAATGTTTATAAGCACCTGCTTGGGTGGGGGAGCAGCTAAGCTTTTGGATGCCAGCAATACAGAGCATAATTCTGATTCTTGGTCAAGTGTAAGGGACTTATGTCTTGGCAGAGAAACCAGAGAGTGTTTTTCAAACATTCTCTATTTAGCACCATCAGAAAGTAGATGCATGTAAATGCTGTATGAAAATAATCGACAAATGTTAATATCTCTATGTGCCAAGTACTGTTCTTGATGATAAGGAAATAAATGTCAGTGATTTTTAAAATCTTTTAAAAGTATACTTTCATCACCTCTGGTATTAGTTCTCAAATGTGTAACATGATACAATTACAAGAAAGCATCAGACAAACCAAAATTAATGAACATTCCACAAACTATCTGACAGCTATCCTTCCCAAGGGTCAGAGCTGAGGTAGGCATTTAGCCTCGCTGTCAGGATGCCTGTGTCCCACATTGGTGTCCCTGGGTTCAGTCCCTGGCTGTGGCTCCTGACTGCAGTTCCTTCCTATGCAGGCTCTGCCAGGCAGCAGTGATGGGTCAAGTAGTTGGTTTCTTGCCATTCATGTGAGAAGCCCGGGTTGAGTTCCTGCCTCCAGACTTTGACCTCTGCCCAGCCCTTGCTATTGTGGACAGTTGGGAAGTGAACCAAGAGCTGAGTGCTCTCTCTGTCTCTCTTTCTCTCTCTCTATCCCATGCCCCCACCTTGCCTCCCAGTTGTGGGAAATCTTTCACAAAGTGGGGGAGATTAACGAACCATGATGATTAAATGCAGTATGGGTTTTTGAATTGGATCCTGAAACGTAAAAATTAATGGAAAAGCTGAAAAAATTAAATAAAGATGGTAGTGTAGTTATAGTATTGTGCTAATACTGATATCGTGAATGACCCCCTAAAATTTATATCAAAATGTGGCCCTTTAATGTCCCCTAAAAGTGCCATCTGGGGTGCCACATATGCTACCGGAATTTGAGGTGCCATACTATATCACCATATGCTTATTAATAAATCCCCAATATTAATAAGCCTGAGAGGGTTCTTGCCTAATATTTAGAGAAGAATTCTAAATACTGGCACAGTATAAACAAGGCAGCATGGTACATTTTAACCTTTTATTTAGTGCGAAAGATGCATAGGAGAGTAAGAGCTTTATTTAAGAGAGAGAAGTAAATCACACCAAGCACCAGGAACCAGCCACATAGAGGAGTGTCTAGGCCAGGAAGCCTAGGGTGGGTGGCCCGAAGGCCACACACCCTTTGAGGCACAGGGCTATAGCCAGCCCCCTCCTGGCAAGAGGCCAGGGAAGAAGAGAGGGGCGGGACACACTTGTGTCCCAGGCTTTTAACACACTTCCAAAGGGGAGTGGTTAATTAACCTGATTGGCTGGTGGGCACCCAGGTGTGGCCAGGTAGGGGCATGAGGTCACACAGGGGTGTGGCAAAGCTATCAGGTAGGGAGTGAGGTCACACAGGGGCATGATGAAGGGGTGGTCTTCCAGTTCACAAACCTAATCTATTTTAACCTGTATGCCTGCCTACTTTTTTTTTTTTTTTAACTTTTATTTAGTAAATATAAATTTCCAAAGTACAGCTTATGGATTACAATGGCTTCCCCCCCATAACTTCCCTCCCACTCGCACCCCTCCCATCTTCCACTCCCTCCCCCATTCCATTCACATCAAGATTCATTTTCAATTCTTTATATACAGAAGATCAATTTAGTATATATTAAGTAAAGATTTCACCAGTTTGCACCCACACAGAACATAAAGTGTAAAATACTGTTTCAGTACTAGTTATAGCATTAATTCACATTAGACAACACATTAAGCACAGAGATCCCACATGAAGAGTAAGTACACAGTGACTCCTGTTGTTGACTTAACAAATTGACGACACTCTTGTTTATGGCATCAGTAATCTCCCTAGGCTCTAGTCATCAGTTGCCAAGACTATGGAAGCCTCTTGAGTTTGCCGACCTCGATCTTATTCAGACAAGGCCATAGTCAAAGTGGAAGTTCTCTCCTCCCTTCAGGGAAAGGTACTTCCTTCTTTGATGGCCCATTCTTTCTACTGGGATCTCACTCGTGGAGATCTTTCATTTAGGTGTGTGTTTTTTTTTGTTTTTGTTTTTGTTTTTTTTTGCCAGAGTGTCTTGGCTTTCCATGCCTAAAATACTCTCATGGGCTCTTCAGCCAGATCTGAGTGCCTTAAGGGCTGATTCTGAGGCCAGAGTGCTGTTTAGGACATCCGCCATTCTATGAGTCTGCTGTGTATCCCACTTCCCATGTTGGATCGTTCTATCCCTTTTTTATTCTATCAGCTAGTATTTGCAGGCACTAGTCTTGTTTGTGTGATCCCTTTGACTCTTAGACCTATCAGTGTGATCAATTGTGAACTGAAATTGATCACTTGGACTAGTGAGATGGCATTGGTACATGCCACCTTGATGGGATTGAATTGGAATCCCCTGGCATATTTCTAACTCCACCATTTGTGGCCAGTCTGAGCATGTCCCAAATTGTACATCTCCTCCCTCTCTTATTCCCACTCTTATATTTAACAGGGATCACTTTTCAGTTAAAATTTAAACACCTAAGAATAATTGTGTGTTAATTACAGAGTTCACCAATAGTATTAACTAGAACAAAAAAAATACTAAAAGGGATAAAGTATTAAATTGTACATCAACAGTCAGGACTGTTTTTGAGGAATTTCCAGACTGACTTCCATAGTGGCTTTACCAGTCAGGACAAGGGCTGATCAAGTCATTGTTTCTCATAGTGTCCATTTCACTTCAACAGGTTTCCTTTTTTGTGATTGGTTAGTTGTCACTGATCAGGCAGAACATATGATATTTGTCCCTTTGGGACTGGCTTAATTCACTCAGCATGATGTTTTCCAAATTCCTCCATTTTGTTGCAAATGACCGGATTTCATTGTTTTTGACCGCTGTATAGTATTCTATAGAGTACATGTCCCATAATTTCTTTATCCAGTCTACTGATGATGGGCATTTGGGTTGATTCCAGGTCTTAGCTATTGTGAATTGAGCTGCAATAAACATTAAGGTGCAGACCGCTTTTTTGTTTGCCAATTTAATTTCCTTTGGGTAAATTCCAAGGAGTGGGATGGCTGGGTTGAATGGTAGGGCTATATTCAGGTTTCTGAGGAATCTCCAGACTGACTTCCATAGTGGCTTTGCCAGTTTGCATTCCCACCAACAGTGGGAATGTATGCCTGCCTACTTCAATACTATCTGCTCATTTCTTGGTTTTGAGGAATGTAAAATGATACTACAGACAGTGAGTGGAAAAATGAAATTTAAAAATAAATTTATTTTGGTTCCAAACATTTTTGAAATGCAAACATTTTTTAAATATGAATTTTCATGAACTTTTAAAAGAACCCTCTACACAAATATTTCAAAATATTTTATAGAAAATAAATTTTTATTTTGATTTCATTTTCCATGAACGTTTTGATGAATCCTCATTCCATTCTTTTAAAAGAGATTGACATTAGGAGAGGTTGGGTGAGGAGACCACGGGAATTAGCCTCACAGTTTTTCCTGTGCATCTAAAATTATTTCAGTGCAAAACATTTTAGAAAATCTGTGACTTCAAGAGGTTAAGTTCTGTGGGAGAAGTAAAACAAAATAAAGTAAGTGAACTATATGGCACAATCAAAGCTGGATAATCTTGAAAATTCTCATACTCTCCCAATGTCGAAAAATGCTCAAAGTCCGAAACAGCCGCCCAGAGAGTGGCCTAGAGGACAGGGCGAGTGTGTGACTGCAAAACTTTTGTTAAAACTTCAGGAAGATTTCAAGGTTAGTTTATTCCATCACATAACGACCCCTTTGATAATTTTTGTTCATGAACTGTTTTGCCTTCAATTTGATTTTTATTTACAAAAAATCACAAACATATTGCTTGACTACTGAGTTGTGTAGCATTCCCTTGGCTTTTGGTCCCAAGCAACTGCTTCATTCAGCTTACCTACCTGCTGCGCTACTCGGGGCAGCCCTGGAGACTTTTTCGGGAAAGTAATGCTGTCCAAGGTCACACAGCTAAGAAGCCATCCAGCTGGAATCCAGGAATCCATGTCCTGAAACACTATACTATACCACTTTTTTTTTCTTGGTACTGAGAAGTCTTACAAGACTCTTGCAGTCTGGCCGTAGGCCACAGAATCCTGGTCCCCCTGCTGTCACTTCATTATCTGAACGGGTGGGCAGCTTGTACCATAGCTTCCTGCACAGCTTCCTGACTAATTGCTCATTGACCGGCCTTCACGGTAAAGCAGATCCACAAACACACTGGACTTTTTGCTTGAGTCTCAGCGAACTGGTGCAACTCCACAGCTCCTCTACGAAATAAAGGGCTTCTACTCTCTAGGGCCTATTTTCTCCTCCTTTTTTTTTTTTTTTTTTTTGGTTGTTGTTGACTGCCTTTGGCTATGAATGAAATGGTTAAAGTTACCAAGTGTAAATGGCAAATAGGGCACATTAATATATTGATCGCCAACCCTGAATCAGTCTTAGGGAAAATTTTGGGACTAAAAATAATTGGGTATAATTATGTTGCTTATTTGTGGGCAGCCAACAAGGATGCCAACAAGGCAGAACATTTAAAACGGTTGCAATTTTTCATGTGGAAAAAAAGATACATATTTTTTGTTTTGAAAGAATAAAAAGTAAATAAGTCTCCCAGAATATTTGTTAGGGAATTTCTGCTATGACTACTTTCCAGGTGGCTCCCACATCCTTCCTGGCTAGTGTGACACATGTGGTTTAAGTGCACATAGACGCACTTGAAAAGAAAGATTCTCAACCCAGCCTTCCACCGCCCAAACATCTTCAATTTCTTCCCCACCTGCTGGCTGACTTCTGAGAGTCTTAAAATAGAGTACAAAGCCTTTCGGTCTGCAAAAGGAGTCCAATCTAGAATGCCAGTCACCATGGAAAAGAGAGCACATGATTTTAATTCACCTCGGCTTCTAAATGAAAGCCGTTAGATCTTCTGCAAAGGAAAGAAGAGAAATAGGGAGAGGGAATCTTGAGGATTCCAAAAGGCAGGACTCCATCAACTGCGGACTGCCTCAGAAAAGTGGCCAGTGGCTGTTCTTTCCAAAGGTGATTTTGTCTGTCAGGAGGATATGGGTAGTAACCCACCTAGTGAGGATTTGCTTCAGGTTCCTGTAGCATATTCCTTTCTGAAATATTGCAATGATTGCAAATTAAGCACATACAGAGAGCTTTTGTAAGTGTGAGAGGTTTGTGAGCCACCTTCAATTACTCAAGAACCCCAGTGAAGACTCAGGTAGCAAGATCTCTTGTGCAATAGTTGATGCGGAAGGATCCAAGCTAAGATCTTGTTAACCAGAGCCTATCACAGTTTGGGAGTGAGGGTGCAGAGAGGAAAGTTCCCTTAATCAGAGTTACTGTGCGTCTCTTCACCTCCACTGATGGCCTCCTTGGAGTACTGAAAGAGCTCAGATTTTCCCTGGCATGGAGTCCTGCATAGGCCTGCAGCTGGCCCCCCAGCCTCAGCCCCTGTGACTGCCCAGCCGCTCACTAGCTAGTCCTGGTTCCTCAAACACCCGGATTCTTCCTTCCGCTCTGACAAGCCTGTCCTTGGGCCACTGGTATTCTTCCTTCAGACAACAGCTATTGCCGTGCTACTCACACTGCTTGCCTTCCTCCCCACCCTGAGGCTGACCACACTTAAATGATCATGGGAGTAATAATGCATGCTCATTCGTTTAATGCTTCCCCCTTCGCTGGACTCCAGTAACATATAGAACTTGTCTAAGTGGCTAATCATTACCAACAAAGGCCTTCAGCAAAGCCCATGCAAGGTGCTCAGTAACTGTTGAGCATGCAGAAGAACAAATTAAACCTGGTTTAGCAGGCGTAGAAGGGCCCCAGGTTCTCCTAGTCCAAATGCTAATTTAGAGAGGAAGAAACTGAAGTCTAAGTAGCTTCATTGCTTTACCCACGGTCGTACCTGAGAACAAAATAAGAGAGAGAACCCAAATTTCATCACTGTCTCAGAACCCTTCTCTTTCCTCTCCTGGTGGAATGTTTGTAGTCTAAGTGATTCATGGCACAGGAGGGAAAAACAATCCCTTACAAGTTATTTGGAATCTAATGAAGTTTCGGGCTTGTGTTTTATTTAATACTTAGCTTATCCATAATGAGTCCCGTAGTCTATGTTTGTTCCACCTTTCTTCAGTTGCTGGATCAAATGTTGATTGTCAAAAAGAAATGATATGTTGTGGCAGTCTGGCAAACCTCGGCTGAATAAGCAACTGTTTAATAGGATCACAGGTGGATGTATTAGCATGCGGGGCAGGGAGAAGGGTATTTTTTTTTATTTTGTCCCAAATAAAAGTTGCCAGCTCAAACCAGGTTACCGGTGACAACAATCAGAAGTCTATATGTGCTAGGCTCATGAATGTTTCTTTGACTCAGTCATCTTGCCTTTCCCACGTTTGACACACAGAAATATTTCAAAGCCACTTGGTTCCCCAGTGAAACAGAATATTTACAGATTTCTTTCATTGTGGCATTTCACCAGTGCAATGGGAAGGCGGCAAGTTTTAAGAGGCCAACAAGAAGGAACAATGTTTTTATTTCTTTTGCAGTCTGGGAGTAGCCAGTTTCAGGTAAACATTAACTGTGTGCCATCCCTCTGCCAAGTGCTGGTTCAGTGCTGGGGTGCCAAGATGAACAAGACATGGTCCCAGCCATAGAGAAGCTGCAGAGAAGCAGGGGAGAGAAGCGCACTGTCATCTGATTTCTGCACAAGGTGTCAGGGCCAGGAGCAGGAGGCACTGGGGCCCTAGATTCGAAGGGTCATGGGGATTCCTACTTCACTAGTGAGAACATACATGATCCAAAACTTAAAGGGTCAGCAGGAATTATCCAAACACAGGGAGCAGAAAAGTGTTCAAAACGAGGTGAAATCGTGAAGGGAAATCTGTCAAGGAGAACACAGGCTGAGCTCTCTTAGAAGACAGTACACTGCTGAAGACCAATGCTAATAAATGAAGCTATTATGCATTGTCAACTCCTATACTGAAAATCAGAGCTTCCACACTGCATTTGCAATTTATCCCCACAATTCTGGTTGTGGCAACACACCACCACTTCCACCACTTAGTCACTTAATATTGTTCTTTAAGTCAATTTCCCCTAGCCTTACCCTAAGCAAGATTATTTATGATGGCAGTAGCTTTGTCAATTAGGTGTACTTCTCTAACACTTACAAAATAAATACGTACCTATTAAAACAATAAATCAGGTGGCATCTGGAGTCGTCTTAAATACAGCCAGGGTATGCAAACTTCACTTTGCTGAGGAGATTGCAGGGGGAGTGTGACTAGTGCCCGGAGTGCCAAGTTTAAGGCCTGATTCCCATCGAGGAGCTCACTGATGGCTCCACTTGTGAAGCAATAAAAACAATGATTATAATATTAGCAACTGCTACTCTACAGTGAGTACTTTGTAAGAGCTAAGAATTGAGCCAGTGCCGTGGCTCAATAGGCTAATCCTCCGCCTTGCGGCGCCAGCACACCAGGTTCTAGTCCCTGTCAGGGCGCTGCATTCTGTCCTGGTTGCTCCTCTTCAAGTCCAGCTCTCTGCTGTGGCCAGGGAGTGCAGTGGAGGATGGCCCAAGTGCTTGGGCCCTGCACCCCATGGGAGACCAGAAGAAGCACCTGGCTCCTGGCTTCGGATCAGCGTGGTGCGTCGGCCGCAGAGGCCATGGGGGGGGGGGGGTGAACCAATGGAAAAGGAAGACCTTTCTCTCTGTCTCTTTCTTTCACTGTCCACTCTGCCTGTCAAAAAAAAAAAAAAAAAAAAAAAAAGAGCTAAGCATTGCACATGGAGCTTTACGTACATTTGCTCATGTATTCCATACAGTGCTGTATGATATAAATTCAATCGTTATATACCCCATTTTAACAGAATCTTGAGTTCTGGCCTTTTGTTAAGGAGGAATATAACAAGGAAGCCTCCCTGTGGAACTGAAAGATCTTTTCCCAGGCTCTGGGGGCCAGGGATCTGGTCTCAGGTCAGCCATTGGTACACTGTGGACTTCATATGAGTCTCTGGAACACTCCAGGATTCAAGTTCCCTTCTGCAAAATGTTTATCCTTGATGATCTTTAAGATTATTTGTGTGGTCGTCATTGTGGCATTGCAGGTTGAACCACTGCCTGCCGTGCTGGAGTCCCATATGGGCACCAGTTTGAGTCCTGGCTGCTCTATTTCTGATCCAGCTCCCTGCTAATGTGCCTGGGAAAGCAGTAGAAGATGGCACAAGTACTTGGGCCCCTGCACTAGTGTGGTAGACCCAGAAGATGCTCCTGACTTTTGATTGGCCCAGCTCTGGCCATTGAAGCCATTTGGGGAGTGAACCAGTGGATGGAAGATTTCTGTCTGTCTCTCTGTAACTGTGGCTTTCAAATAAATAAATTAAATCTTTAAAAAAAGATTGTTTGTAAATTGGAGACTCTTCTTTTTATCTGAATAGAAGGAATAATATCAACCCCATGGGATTATTGTGAAGAGTAAAAATAGGTAAAGTGCCGAGCTGAAAGATTGACTCCTGGTGGGAATGAAATAAGTGGAATTATAAAATAAAACATTAATCATAATAATCGATAATAATTTTGACATCTTCAAGAATGAGGCAATGATATCGCCATCAGGAAAGCAGTGCTAACTGGTCACGGTCTCAGGCAGCTCACTTCGGGATCTCCCATCAAGGTTAAGTTTATGTTCTTCACTGCTGGGGTGGTCAGTTTCCACAACAGTCTTCAGGATTCAAAGTGGCCTTGATGGTCTTCTGCTGTACCTGCGAAGACTGACGGACGCATCCACTCAGACACTTTTACAGTGAGGTGTAACTTCTAAGTCTGGGATCAGAAAGACCATGCGATTTCCACCTTACTCTGTCTCAGTTTGCTCAATGGGACACTCAAGCAGCCCCGCACAGAGACACAATGAGAAACGGAGGCTTTTTTCAAACATCCACAGGAGTGACCTGGGATGTGGCTCTCCCCGCCCCAGAGGAGCCTCAGTGACTGCAGCCCTTGCCAAGATCTTGGCTGCAGCCTCCAGAAAGACCCTGGGCCAGAACCACTGCGCCAGCCAAAGTATGTGGCTTCCTTTTATAAGTAATTCTTTTGATTGTAAAATATTTTGTATTAAATAAAATTACATGAGAGACCTAACAATGTTTAAGTAAAAGAATTATATATTAGTGTGTATATATATATACTAGAAAATAGAGAAGAATAGAAAGAAAAATTTAGATCAACTTCACCCAAAGATGCACCATGAAGTATATCAAATCGGTTTTTCCATGTCTAAGAGGTAGTAGCAGCAACAGCGCCCACCTTCTGGGCAGCTTATTTCTTGGCACGATGAGCTTGTGAGATTGCCGCAGCTTCCTCCACCTTGGAGCGGAGAAACTTGGGACACTCCAGCATGTGCAGCAGCTCCGAGTTGTCCATCTCCAACAGCATTCCCATGATCTTGCCCGCCAGGGGTGAGTGCATCCTTTGGATGATTGGGAACAGTCGTTCTCCCAGCATCCGTTTCTGCTCCTGGGGGGATACTAGGCTCGCTCCTGTGGCTGCGTCCATGCGGTGACCCAGTGAGGCAGGGAGGTCCGAGCTGGCCTCGTTCGTGAGCCTAGCTCCACACTCTGACCCACCCATTCCTGACCCTTTGAAATAATAAAGGGTTGCTTTTATAAGCTGCTCAGTTTGGGGTAATCTATAATGTGGCAACAGACAGCAAACACAAGTAAATTACTCCAAAGAGTAACAAAATATTTCAGTTGAAAGCATTTAGCCGCATTGCTACAATCTTCTGGCACCAAGAACTGTGAAGCATAAAGGAAGGGAAGAAAAGAGGAGAGGAAAGGCACGGAGGAGTCTGAGAAGTCTGCAGTGTGCGAGAGTAAGCCATTTGAGTTCACCAGTTCGCACTCTGCAGCCTGGGGTTTGCACACAAGTACAGGGGTAACAGCAAGGGATGCATTTACAAGCACATCCCGTCCACCCAAAGCCTCTTCTCACATCAGGAAGTTGTAGGCGATAGTTTGGAAGGAACTCATTTGGACAGCCAAAGCGTCATCTCACCAGCTATTCAGTTCTGATGAATTTTGAATAATGAAAGTTGGTGAGAATAATTTTCCACTTAGCGGTAATCATTCATGAGTGGGCAGTGCTACCACTATTAAATACAGCTCACTTTCCTGCTTTTATAAAGCACGTTGTGTATTGCAGGCATGGGTTTGGAACACTGCGAAAGCTGGTTAATTCTGTGCCATTTTATATTGCACCCATCCACAATAAGGCTTCTTAGGAAACTGGCCTGAGGCTGTTATGCAAAACATCCTCCTTTGAAGACAGAAGGAAGGGATTGCAATGTCCCTTTTTTTTTTTTTTTTTTTTTTTTTTTTTTTTAGCTCCTCTCTCTAATGTGTAACCCTAGTGTCTTATTGCCTCGTTGCCTTCCTCTATTTTGTTCCTATAAGTACCTCCCTGGTCTTCTGATATGAGAATTACTTTCGTCTACTGTGGTTGTAGCAAAATGAGCAGTCTCATGTCCAGACCAGCCAGCATCATCACCCTTTTTCGAGACATACCTGCCACCACTCCCTTTCTGCATTTTGCAGTGTTTGGTGACCCCTCGGCTGGCCAGCTTGTTGCATGTGGGTGGGGATAATGGAGGAGCACTCATTTGCATCTTTGAGGTTTCACCTTAAATGTCATCTCCTGAGAAAGGCCTCACAGGATCAGTGAAGGGGGCAAAAGTGGCTTCTGCCCAGTTATTCTCCTGAAATATGTGGACATGCCTTTCCCGCCACTCGCTGTAACCTGGAGTTGCATTTGCTTACTAACCCTAGAGGAAGACTACATGGCTTCTTCTTTTTGTTTAAAGATTGATTGGAAAGGCAGAGTGACCAAGAAAGATGGAGAGACAAAGAAGGACATGGATTCTAATTGCAACCCACCAGTTACTGACTAGTGGATCATATGGAAGTTAACTTTTTGCTTTAGCTTCACATCTGCAAAATCAGAAACTCCAAAGTTTATGGAAAGGATTAAAAGAGTTAATGTATGTAAATCCCTGAGAAGAGTTCTTGGCACACATCAAATGCTATATAAACACCAGCTATTATTATTCTATTCTCCCCCTTCCTTGATCCTGAAATCCATGAAAATAGAGGTCTCTGTTTTTCACAGAACATCCCAGCCTGCAGCATGTGGCCTAGCCCATAGGACATGTTTTATTATCAGAGATTAATGTGAAATTCCAGATGCTGCTGTTCTAAATAATTTGCAACCTTCCCATCATGAGGGGTTTCTCGGTGGTCATTGTTCTCTATTTCTGCCTGCTCTGGCCTGTCTCTCCCCCCGCCCCCGCACATCAGTCTCCCCAGATGCAGGTGCAGACCCAGGTTTCTTGTTGTTTATTCATGCACGAAAATTACAACTTTCCACTCCATGCTGCAGGTCTATCTTTGTTTATCCAAAGACAGACCTTTTGAGTCAGACACACACACACACACATGCACACATACACATGTGCACACACAAGGACACTTCAAAAAGTTCAGGAAAATGGAACTGAGACATTTATTTTGATGTAAAAATTTTTTGAAATCCATGCATAGTTTCTTCATCTGTATTTCTGTGAACTTTTTGAAGATTACATATATGCATGGACTTCAAATCTTTGCATCACAATAAACTTACCTTTTAGTTCCATTTTCCATAAACGCTTTGCTATTAGCCATCAAAACATATGAACATGGTTCATAGCCTGAAAGGAGTTGTTAAGACATATTTTTGAGAGCATTTGTCAGGTCTGGTGTTGTAGCATAGTGGGTAAAGCCGCAACCTGAAGTGCCAGCATCCTATATGGGCACCAGTTCTAGTCTTGGCTGGTCCACTTCTGATCCAGCTCTCTGCTATAGCCTGGGAAAGCTCAAGTACTTGGGCCCCTGCACCCACACAGGAGACCCAAAAGAAGCTCCTGGATCCTGGCTTTGGGCTGGCCCAGCCCTGGCTATTACAGCCAACTGGGGAGTGAACCAGCGGATGGCAGATCTCTCTATCTATCCCTCTCTCTCTGTCTAACTCTTTCAAATAAATAAATAAATAAATATTTTAAAAAATAACAAAAAAGTATGTGGCTTTCTTTTATAAATAATTCTTTTGATTGTAAAATATTTTGTATTAAATAAAATTGCATGAAAGACCTAACAATGTTGAAGTAAAAGAATTATATATTAGTGTGTGTGTATATATATATATACTAGAAAATAGAGAAAAATAGAAAGAAAAATTTAGATCAACTTCACCCAAAGATGCACCATGAAGTATATAAAAGATCTTCAAAAAGTTCATGATAAATGCATATTATGAAAAAATATGCATTGTTTGCAATTTTTGCATCAAAATGAACTTATATTTTAATTCCATTTTCCATGAACTTTTTGATGTACATCTGTACATACTGTCACTGTCAACATTTTCGTATGTTGCCTCTATCTACTTCCAGACTTTACTTTTCTGTACAGCTTTGCTATGTTTGTGCGTGTATATGGGTATGGTTTTGGGTGTGAGTGTGTTTTCGTGTATATGTGTATATTTGTATTTGTATGTGGGCATGTACATGTATGTGTGTGTGTGTGTGTGATGTTAGGCATATAAGCAGCCACATGTGTCCTTTTCATTCACAATTCTGGTTCTTTTTAAGATTTATTTATTTGAAAGACAGAGTTAGAGTGACAGCAAGAGCGAGAGGAAGAGCGTGCGTGTGCGCGCGTACGTGAGAGAGAGAAAGATCTTATATCTGCTGGTTCACTTCCCCAAATGGCTGCAATGGCCAGGACTAGGCCAGGCCAAAGCCAGGAGCCTGGAACTCTACCTGGGTCTCCTACATGGATGGTAAGAGCCCAAGCGCTTGGCTCACCCTCTGCTGCTTTCCAAGGTGCATTGGCAGGGAACTGGATCAGAAGTGGAGCAGCTGGGGCTCAAACCAGTACAGATACTGTGTGCCCTCATGGCAGGCAGCATTCTAACCTGAGATGCCATAATGTCAGCCCCTAAAATTATGTTTTTAAAGAAATTTCCACTGTCATCAGGCCCTTGACTCAGGTTGCCATCCAGAAGAGCACAAGACTGCTGGATCCCCAAGTTGGAACTCTTACCTAGTTGCCCACGCTGCCTCCATTTCTTCAGACTGTTGATTTGCAGAGTTCAGAGCGGTGATTCGGAGGCAGGTTAATGGGTAGATTCCATGCGGGGCCCTCACACTAAAATCACAGACCTGTTTCTTCCCAGTGCACCCTGGCTGCTGCAGCCCTGAGAGGAGAAAAGCGTTTTCCTTCTTTGTGATGACTGTGCAAACCACAGAGAATTGGTTTCACAGCTCAGGCTAACTGCACTGTAGGAACACAGTGCCACCAGGGCCACAGACTGCTGCCTGCCAGTGCTCACGGATCCTGCCAGCCTGTGCTCTCTCTGCTCTCCGGTTAATGCCTCATCCTCACCCACACTGCCCCCAACACAGAAGCTCTCAACAAAAGGGGTCCCTGTCACCTGACTTCTTTTAGTGTCGTAAGCATCTGGCCCTTCTTCACCTCGAGCCTTTCCCATGGCCTTCCTTCTCCCCAGTGGCTCTCCCAGAACCACCCACTCAAACTCCACTCCATGTCAGAGACCGTCCCAGAAGGACATGCCTGACCAACCTCTCCCAAACAGATGTTTTTTGCTATTCTTTCTCTCAGTACCCGGGTTTCGTTTTGATTTTCGCTTTGGTTTTTCTTTATTGCACTTGTCAAAATTATCCAGTATTCACTGATTTGTTTTTTAAATATTCTTAGGAACAGTGATCCACTTTGAGCATCCTTTTACTTTTTATTGAGTATTTCCTTTCAAAACCATATATTCTGTTGTGTGCATGTCTTTTTAATTTATGCAAGTGGTTCTTGGTTATAGATCTTACTCTATTCTTTTATATTAGAATATATATATGTTACATATATTACCCAAATAGGTAATCTGGTCAGGACAGGACCAAGAATATTTACCCAGACAGGTGGTTCCCACATCCAGCTGAGTGTTAGAACCACTCAGCAAGTTTTAAAAATGCAGACACCCAAGCTTTACCACGAATCTGCTGAAGTAAAAACTCCACAGAGCAGAAATCAGGAAAATCCGTTTCCAAGCCTTCCTGGCTGCCAGTCCACAGATGGAAAATCACAATGAGCATCCCAATCCCTCATTTCACAGATGAGCAAATCTGAGCCGGAGGGACTATCCCTAAGAAAATGGAGTGAGGTGGGGCCACCTGTCCTGCTCATCTCTCTCTCTCTCTCTCTCTCTCTCTGTGTGTGTGTATGTGTGTATTTCCTTCTGCTAGACTTCAGGCTGTCTTTGGGCCCTTGGAAGAGACCAGAGAATACAGATATAACTGTCTCAGGATACATCATTTGACAAAATTTTTTGCTCAGCCTCTCATCTCCATTCTCTCTCCTACCCAGAAATCCTGGTAGGCCTGCAACCATGGAAACACAAATCCTACACTCTACACCAGTGCCAGTCGCAGCACCCTGGCCATTCAGAGCAGTCTCCCAATGCTTGGGAAAGCGTTAGAATTCTCTCTGCTTGCCGGTCAGTGCAGGTGTTGAGGATCTAGGTCTCAGGAGTCAGCCACTCCCGATTCCAAGCTTGGCTTTGACATTGAGCAGGTGTGCGACCCGCGGCAGTGTGCCTGTTCTCCCCGTGGTGCTGGCTGTCCCTCAGGAGCTCCTGGTGAGGAGACAGCATAGTGCATTCCCAGTGCAAACCCAGGACTTGGCACAAAGTACATGCTCCGGAAATGCTGGATCTCGGATTGTCCTCAGCACTTCTTGTGTGCTGGTCCAGGTGCGGGGGGATGGAGGATGAAGCGAGGTAAGGCATGGTATCTGCCCTCCACAAATTCAGTCCTGGTCTCTTGAGGCTGAAAGATTAGCAGGTAACAATGTGAAAAGTTGTGGCGTCCCATGGCCTGGCTTCCCAGCCTGCAAATATCACACACGGGACTTCAAAGCCACAATCCCCGCCATGCCCCTGGGATGATCAAGGTGGATAATGCCAGCTCCTGGGGTGTGCAGGCCAGAAAAAAGGGTATGGTTCTGAATTAGGCAGTTTGCATGTCAAACACACACAGTCTCTCCACAGCCAGAAAATGAAAATTTCAAAATATTTACAGTATACCTAGAGCCTAGATTCTGCCTGGCAATAACAGCTTCCCATCAGTTTTTCAGTCTTTAGTGTGCAATTCTACAGCGTTTTCTCCAAGTTAAGACAGTGTGTTAGGGAAGCATCGAGGAGGAAATCCTCATGCAGCCTGGGGCATCTGGAGAATCTGCTAGGAAATGACAGGGGAGATTTCTATTTTATGGCGTCTCTATAATGTTGGCTTCTGTAACATGAGAGCAGGGGACACACAAGCCGTGTAGCTCCTGAGTGAGCCTCTCCCAGGGAGCATCCACACCTCATCACTCCTCTGTTAGCTGCCTCTTACTTACGGGGTTCCTCACTGAGAGGGAGAATGGACGGTTAGAGTTCTCCACTATCACATAGCACTCGAAATGCAGATGTATGGGTTTGGGGTTGGAATTTCCTTTTCCAAAATGTTTTTTCATTTTCATTTTCATTAATTTTTCAAAGATTCAATATGATTTGTAGATAAAATTCTAAGAACAGGATGACATTCCCTCCCCTTTCTCACCCTTCTTCCCACTCTCCATCCTTTTACCTTTATTTCTGCCTTTTTTTTTTTTGAGGTAACATTTTAAATGCACATTACAGTATAACGGCTTCATACTTGACCAAGTAAGACATTTAACAAGGAAGCAAAAAGACTTTAGTGTGGTGAGAATACTGACAACAGCTATAAACAGTAATTGAAATGGGTGAAATGGAATTTCCTTCCAACCCTTCACCCTTCCCCAGAGCGGCCCATTCCAGTTAAGACAGATTGATGGCTTCCTGGAGGAGGAGTAGCCAGATCAGCTAAGGCTCTGGAATTGTAAAAACTATTGCTTTTGTATTTCAAATCGAAGGGTTTGGGAGGGAGCCAGGCCTACAGAAGGCAGAGCAAACCTTGCTAGTCTCCCAGACTACAGAGTTTGCTTGAATTCAGAGCAGGAAAAGGGCAGGAAGGAGGTGTAGACACCAGGATACACTGGTACCTGAGAGAGTGCTTCTTTGACCTCTGTCTCCCCTGACAACCTACACCCACTCGGAGTGTGGTGTGATGATTGTCCAGATAGGTTTGGGGGACTGGAGATGAGTTTGTACCCATCTTCCTGTCAAGTACTGGGAAAATGTGGGGCCACAGAGCAGAAATAGCCAGGAAGATGGATCCAGAGCAGAGAACAGAGGTCTAGGCTTGGTTTGAGAGGACGGGGATGTTCCCAAGTACTCGGGCCATCACTTGCTGCCTCCAGGTGTGTCAGCAGGAAGCTGGAGCTGGGAGCAGTCTGGACTCAAACCCAGGCATCCCGATGTGGGATGTGGGCATCTCTAGCAGTGTCTTCACTGCTGAACAGTGTGTCTGCCCCAATATAGGGATTCTTGATGTTTGTGTGTGATGAGGGCCTCTGAGTTCCCCTTTTAGGAAAATGTTTTTAAATGCATAAAAAAGTTACAGAATTACAAAGGAAACCAATTATATGGAAATAGACTTAATCAAAATATTTTTCAGTGGATTTGTGATGGAATAACAAATATATTTCTGTATTCATGCATTGAATAACAAAATCTAGAAGCAAGTCTAATAAAGATCATGATAGTGAGGTGAAGAGTATAAATAATATGTGGAGATTGCCCCAACAAGCAACACAATACAAAAATATTTTTGATTTCTATTCTTGACAAAATCACAGATTCTGTTAATATTATCAGGTTTAACACCGCCATTCATAATTGAAGAAATGACTTATTGCAGAATGAATTTATTGAAAATGAAGACATAATTTTCCCCATTCAAGTTCAAAGATCTCTTGGACTTTACCCATAGACCCTTGGAATCTCTGTAGCCCTGGACCACAGAACTACTTCTTGATCAGTACAAAGATTTAGTCTATGGGCCAGTGCTATGGCATAGTAGGCTAAGCCTCCACCTGCATTGCAAGCATCCCCTGTGGATGCTAGTTTGTGTTCTGCCTGCCTCTCTTCTGATCCCACTTTCTGCTAATGACCTGGGAAAGCAGTGGAAGATGGTCCGAATGCTGGGGCCTCTGCGCCACTATGGGAGACCAGGAAGAATCTCCTGGCTCCTGGCTTCGAATTGGCCCACCTCCAGCCAATGCGGCCATTTGGGAAATGAACCAGTGGATGGAAGACCTTTCTCTTTGTCTCTCCCTCTCTCTGTAACTCTGCCTCTCAAATAGGTAAATCTTTAAAAAGTGATTTAGGCTGGTGCCGCGGCTCACTAGGCTAATCCTCCACCTAGTGGCGCCGGCACACCGGGTTCTAGTCCCGGTCTGGGCGCCGGATTCTGTCCCGGTTGCCCCCCTTCCAGGCCAGCTCTCTGCTATGGCCCAGGAGTGCAGTGGAGGATGGCCCAAGTGCTTGGGCCCTGCACCCCATGGGAGACTAGGAGAAGCACCTGGCTCCTGCCTTCGGATCAGCGTGGTGCGCTGGCAGCGGCGGCCATTGGAGGGTGAACCAATGGCAAAAGGAAGACCTTTCTCTCTGTCTCTCTCTCTCACTGTCCACTCTGCCTGTCAAAAAAAAAAAAAAAAAAGTGATTTAGTCTAAATGTTCAAAATACCTCAAAACTCTATAGGAGGAAATAAGTTTGGGAACTGTGGAAATTAGGAGTATCTAAATAATGCCCTCCTAACAAGGAGTCCAACAGATGTAGGGGTGGTTAAATCTGGATAGAACCCTTTGCAATGATTTTCATTATATATGCTAATGTTGGAGTATAGACAAAAAATGTACCCAAGTTGGCCAGGGCCTGATTTTTTGAAAAGAAGTCATTCCTATCTTTGTATACTGGGTGGATTCCTAAAGATAAGGCAATGTGCTCTCTGATGGTTTTAGGCAGTAGCTAAAAGAGGATAGAAAGCTGACAAATTGTTTGAATGAACTATCACGTTCAAATACTGAAGTTTGGTTTGAGGCAAAGGGAGAGGCACCCAGTGTAAATTCCTTGGCAATGATTTAACACAGAGAAGGAGCTTGATTAATGTCAGTTCTCTTATTTCTACTGTACAAAGCATTTTTTGGTATACCAATAGCTCATCTAGTAGCTTTAAGAAATCTAATGTCATTTCCCAAAAAGCCCATCTTTAGGATTTGGCTACAGATTAGACAAAATAAATGGCATGACGGATGCCAAAGGCATAGTACCAGATAATTAAGTGATCAATAATTGCTCTTATTAATATGGTCTGATATAATACATTAAATACTTGTTAGTATCAACATGATCATTAATATTAATTAACACAGTGAGTCAAACTTAGCAATGTTAAAACCACTGGAAGAACATTCAAAACTACCTAGAGCCCAAGAGCCTCCTGAATCAGAACTCAGTGATTCGCTGCAAGGAGCCTTTTCTTCATTTCTCACAGTCAGAACTATCTTTTTGCTTCAGAGATTTAGAGAAGGGAGTGTAGAGAAAAAAATCCTCTAGAGTTCCCTAACGCTGTGAGTCTAACACCATGAGCTAGTTTTAATCACAGAGGTTTGAGTACTGGGTACATTCTCTTGAAGAAGCATTAAAGCAAAGGTGCCTAATTGGGGCTTTCTTACTTCAATTTAATCCACATTTTATCACAGGTGGCTGGAGGGGATAGACAATAGTGGCCATGGTAGAACCATGTAGTAAACGGGGGTGCGAGTATTTGCTGGCTGATCATTACTGTCTTTTTTTTAAAAAAATATTTATTTATTTAATTTGAAAGGCAGAGTTAAAGAGAGGCAGAGGCAGAGAGAGAGAGGTCTTCTATCTGCTGGTTGCTCCCCAAATGGTCACAACAGCTGGAGCTGCGCCAATCCAAAGCCAGGAGCCAGGAGTTTGTTTCCAGTCTCCCATGCAGGTGCAGGGCCCCAGGCACTTGGGCCATCTTCCACCGTTTTCTCAGGCCATAGCAGAGAGCATGATCGGAAGTGGAGCAGCCAGGATTCAAACTGGCACCCATATGGGATGCTGGCACTGCAGGTGGTGGCTTTACCCACTAAGCCACAGCACTGGCCCTAACCATACTGTCTTACCCATCATTTCCACAACACATTCCTGCATATTGTTCTTTGTATTGCTCCCAGTCACAGTTGATTGGTCCAGAGGAGTCACACGATCTAAACTGACCAATTGGAGAGATTCTCTGAGAATTTCGGCTTTGAGATTATGGAAGTTAAGCCCGTGCCGTGGCTCAGTAGGCTAATCCTCCGCCTTGCGGCGCCGGCACACCGGGTTCTAGTCCCGGTCGGGGCGCTGGATTCTGTCCCGGTTGCCCCTCATCCAGGCCAGCTCTCTGCTGTGGCCAGGGAGTGCAGTGGAGGATGGCCCAAGTGCTTGGGCCCTGCACCCCATGGGAGACCAGGATAAGTACCTGGCTCCTACCATTGGATCAGCGTGGTGCGCTGGCCGCAGCACGCCGTCCGCGGCGGCCATTGGAGGGTGAACCAATGGCAAAGGAAGACCTTTCTCTCTGTCTCTCTCACTGTCCACTCTGCCTGTCAAAAAAAAAAAAAAAAAAAGATTATGGAAGTTGTGTGATAAACTCTTATGACACTTATGCCATAAATTGTTTCCCCAAGGCCAAAGCAATGGTAAATCCAGTTAACACAGGAAGCATGTCTGGGTTAATCAATAGGATATACTTAGTAATAGAATATACTGCAGAAAGGTGTATATCTCCTGAACAGTAACAATAACACATTTCTAGTTCCTTCTCTGGCCTGGAAGGGAGCAAAAAGGAGCAAACAAATGAATTTAGTGAATGAGAGCCCAGGTTGCTAACATACTGGGTACATTTCTCCATAAATGTGCCTTACTCCCTGAAGAAGCAAATGAAAAGACTATGTGTGGTAAGAAAATGAACATGGGGGAAGGACAATTTGAATACTGCCCTTCAGTTGGGGAAAGATGTCTGTAGGCTTGCCAGCTCACCTTTCTCCAGTTCCTAGAACACCTGAATCGTATCAGCCACTTGCTACACAAAACTCCGTATTACAGTCTGACTCCAGAATTCACCACCTTCCTACATATGGATGAGTTCATGTCTCCCATGGCTGCGATGTTTGCTGTGAGTATGCTGTTTGAACACGGTGGAGGCTTTTTGCTAGGAGACTAAGGGCCCATCTTGACATTTGGAATTTGCTCAGTTCAAATTTAAGTAAGCCATATAGAAGCATGTTGGAAAAAATGATCTCTCCAGTCTCTGAATTCAAAAGGAGGCATCGTCTTTCCCACCTCTGGGCAATCCCATCTGCCATTTGTTGTTCCCATTCATCAGTTTCCAGGTGCCGTTCCCAGCAATTTGTATGTGGCACCCAGTTTAGTTCTCACACTGTCCTCTGAGATAAGGAATCTTATGATCGTCATAGTACAGATAGGAATACTAGGCCTTGCCTATGAAGTGGTAGAGGTTGGATTTGAACTCCAGTGGAGCCACTCCAAAGCCAGACGTTTTAACTACTGGGTTAATGTTAACGGACAGTCTGCTCTATGTGTGGCATTGAGGATAGTGTGGCAAGTGAAAGTGCGCAGAGGGACACGTACCAGCCAATCACAGAGCAGTACACTCAGAAGCTAGTAAGAGCAATGGGAGCTCCCGTAGCACATGCCTGGCCTGAGCTGAGGGTCAGGCGAGTCTTCCTGACGAAGCAACAATCTTGTTGAGGGTTCTATGGGAATCAGGAGTCAGCGAAAGGAAGAAAGGGAAGAGAAGGTAGAATGGTTATACCCAGAGGGGAGCATGCATGGGGCTCTGGGGTGGGAAGGAGAGCTTCTCAGGGAGGGAGAAGAGCTGAGAGCAGAAGAGACCAGGGCGGACTGAGGAGGAAGCAGGGTACATCCACAGAGACTGCAGCCACAGAGTTCGCGCTCGGCCTGAGGAATAAGGTCAGATGACAGAGAACAGTCTTTGCTGTCCACTTCGCACCGTAACTCAGGCAAATTGCTAATGGCATTGGGTGAACCTGATGATGCTGACACGGAGGAATGCACACCCACAGAGGGAAACCAATACAAAGAAGGACGCAAGGCTCCAATTTCATTCTCATTTCCTATCCCACAACCTTTTCAAGTATGGGAAGCAAGGTGCATTTGCTAGTCATGACCATGTATGGAGCCCACAATCTAACAAGCCTTCCCCTGACATCACGGGCAGCCCATGTGTAAATCAACCTCTGCCCCTCTAAAGGTTCTTCTGCCCAGCCCAGCATCAAAACTCAGTGGCTGTGCATGATGTGGTCAAGGCCGCAGACATCGCTGTTCCCATCATGTGCGAATCTGACAGAACCCTCCTTAGAGCCAGCCTGTGTCTCAGTTGTTCAGAATGGAGCGCCTACAAGATACTTCTATTCCACCCAGCTCATTGATGACCGTACTCCATACCTGAAATGTGATGAAAGTTAGGATAGATTAAAAACAACAAGGAACTCCTTTTCATTGAGTTGAAGAGTGGAATGGCCTGAAGGGATAAAGGGGACAGAAAGAATTTCCTGCCACACTAAGAAGAGTGGAGAAAAGAGTCCCCTTGTTTGAAGAGTAGTTCAAGGGGCTCAGTTTTCCTCCTGCCTGGTTTCTGGCAGCAGCAAACTCGGGGCCCAGTCACAACCCTCTGCAGCACACCTCTGGTTCATAATCATCTTTTAGCTGCTCCCTTATCTACAGATGGAGGGGCCAGGCCTGTGGCGAGGGCCGTACCTCCATCCCATCAGATTCAGTTGATTGGATGAAGAGTAAGCCACATGGGAGGGAGCATGCTTCGTCCTCAGGCCTGGGACTTGCACCCAGATGCAGGGAGATCTGCCTCTTTGATGTTTCCCACCTCCTCCACTCCTTCCTCCCATGAAGAGGGAGCTAGTCAGTTGATTGATGAGTTCCTGATGACAGCCCAGGCCCCTTGCTCCAATTTCTTCTGAATTCTGTCTGCCAACAGGGAATTTGCTGTTCCCTGCTTCCTGCCCTTTAGCTAAAGGTTCTCACCGTTGTGTGGAAGCCAACTGTTGTAGCAGTTAGTGATAATGCAGTTGACAGGTTACTTCTCCAAATCCCTATTGCTTTTTCAAGGGTTTTAAAATCTAGGGTAGAAGAAAAGTGGTTGGGGGTTTGTTGGGCCCCTTCAAATCCATCACTCCTTTGAAACAACTCAGAACAACTGGAGTCCGTTCTCTGGGAGGAGCAGCTGGGACAGAGAGCTGGGTTAGGACCACCTGTGATACCAAGTACAAAATTATAAAGCCAGGAGTGGGTGCAGCCGCATTCACCATGCGTGGATGACAGGGTCAGAGGAAGCTGATCTAATTAGAAGGAGCCAGAAGCCACATGAGCATGCCACACAGAGAAGCAAAGGTGGGTACAGTGTTGCAGGGGTCTGCCTCCCAGCACCACACCTTCTTCATGGCCAGGTAATCTAGTCCACCTTGTGGGATCCATAAGACCCTGCTGTATCAGGAAAATGAGTTCCTGGAGGTGAGGTTAGGTACGTAGACTTGATTTCTGTGACTTTCCACCAAAAGAATTTTTATACCTTCTGGCAAAGGTGTTTTCAAGATATTCCCAAGAAAAGCAATTGAAATGTTACTTTCATTTTTGAAAATGCTTAGAAGTTCTTGACATTTTTGTGAGGTGAATACGTATGCGTGTAATTCATTATAATTTGGTGCACAATAGCTGCAAATGACAGTCTGGGAACTGTCTCACAGGAAGTTGCAGAGTTCTCGAGCTGTGCTGCCTGCTGTCTTCCAAATTAAAAAAAAAAAAAAAAAAAACAGAGAAGAAAACTGGAGGTCAGATTGGGAGTGTCCCCAGGGAAGATTCAGATCTCGTCTTTAGCAACAATAATGGCGTAACATCAATAATACTGATGATCGTTTGTTTCATGGCTTGAAAAATGCTTCCATATTCACCACCTTGTTTTGTTCTGCTTTGTTTTTGCACACATTCCCAAAGAGGTGCCATGTTGGCAGTCATGATGGTTAGCTCCATCTTACAGAGGAGGGAATCAGGGTTAGAGAGGTCAACTGACTTGTTGAGGTCTGTGCGACTTACAAGCGGTACCAAGAGTGCTGAGCTCAAACCTTCTGGTCTGGTATCCTATTTTTTCCAAAACCCTGTGTTGCTAGGAAAAAGGATTTCACAGATACCTAGGATTATACATCTAGAAAAAACGACATTTTTAGAGATATAGCAAATAGGTAACCTCACGTTTCTGTAGAGCAGAGGGACTCTCTCCCCAGGATGAAGAATTTCACTATTGCAGAGCACAGAGAGCAGCACTCAGCCTTCCAGGGCCTACTCCCCACGGAGTTTCCTAAGAGCTGCAGAAATTCATGTGGCTACAAAATACTGAAAGTAGTGCTTTGTAGATAGTGAGCTTTAAACGAAGTTTGACTGAAGGCAAACCCATCCTGAGGTAACACTCCACCCCTGTCAGAATGGCTAAAATCCAAAACCAGAGAGTAACAAATGCTGGCAAGGATGTGGACAAAGGGGAATGTCGCTCCCCCTCTTCGTGGAGGAACGACACAGGACCCTGCACTGTTCTTTCGTCTGCTCGGCCCTCCCCGGGTTTGCTGCTGGTTCTTCCCGGGTTGGCTACCGACCCTTCCACCTCCGTGGAAGGGCGGGTTCCCCCTGCCACATTCCCCACTTCCGCGGGGGGAGCGGCACACCGCCGGCCGGCTCTCTCGGGGGCTGCACAGGTGTTATTCAGATAGATGTTCTCCTTAGATGTTCCTGGTGCATGTTGTCTCTCTCCTCCCTTATAGTCCTCTTCCGCCAATCCCAACTCGGCTGCCCACACGCCGAGTACGCTGCTCTCCTCCAATCAGGAGCAGGATCAGCTCCTGGAGGTCATCACTCAAGTTGGCAAGAGGCAGCTGCGTAGAAGTTGTTTTCTCCTCTCCCAGCGCCATATTGTGGGAGAGCAGATGCATAGAATAAGTCTTAATTCCAGTAACAGTCTAGTCCGAGTTGCTCCCCACAGGGAACACTTAGACATGGTTGGTGGGAATGTAAATTAGTGCAGCCACTGTGGAAAGCCGTGCGATTTCTAAAAAATCTAGAAATAGGCATGCCATATGATCCAGCAATCCTACTACTGTGTATATATCCAAAAGACTTGAACACATGTATCAAAGAGATACCTGCACCACCATGCTCATAGCAGTACTGCTCACAGTAGCCAAAATTTGGAATCAACCTAGGTGTCCATCATCAGATGAATGGATAAGAATATGTGGTGTATCGTTCTCTCCCTTTTTTATTCTATCAGCTAGTATTTGCAGACACTATTCTTGTTTATGTGATCCCTTTGGTTCTTAGTCCTATCATTATGATCAGCTGTGAACAGAAATTGATCACTGGGACTAGTGAGATGGCATTGGTACATGCCACCTTGATGGGATTGAATTGGAATCCCCTGGTATGTTTCTTACTCTACCATTTGAGAACGATCCAACATGGGAAGTGAGATACACAGCAGACCCATAGAATGGCAGATGTCCTAAACAGCACTCTGGCCTCAGAATCAGCCCTTAAGGCATGAGGATCTGGCTGAAAAGCCCATGAGAGTATTTCAGGCATGGAAAGCCGAGACACTCTGGGGAAAAAAAAAAAACCTAAATGAAAGATCTCTGCGAGTGAGATCCCAGTGGAAAGAACGGGTCATCAAAGAAGGAGGTACCCTTCTCTGAAGGGAGGAGAGAACTTCCACTTTGACTATGACCTTGTCTAAATATGATCAGAGTCGGTGAACTCAGGGGGCTTTCATAGCCTTGGCAGCTCATGACAAGAGCCTAGGGTGATTACTGATGCCATAAACAAGAGTGTCAATTTGTTAAGTCAACAACAGGAGTCACTGTGCACTTACTCCTCATGTAGGATCTCTGTCCTTAATGTGCTGTACATTGAGATTTAATGCTATAACTAGTACTCAAACAGTATTTTTCACTTTATGTTTCTGTGTGGGAGCAAACTGTTGAAATCTTTACTTAATGTATGCTAAACTGATCTTCTGTATATAAAGAGAATCGAAAATGAATCTTGATGTGAATGGAAGGGGAGAGGGAGTGGGAAAGGGGAGGGTTGCGTGTGGGAGGGACGTTATGGGGGGGAAGCCATTGTAATCAATATTCTGTGCTTTGGAAATTTATATTCATTAAATAAAAGTTTAAAAAAATCCAATACAGAAAAAAAAAAGAAAAAAGAAAACGTGGTGTATATACACAATGGAATACTATTCAGCAATAAACAAAGAATGAAATTCTACCATTTGCAGCAGAATGGATGCCTGGAGGACATCAGGGTGAGAGAAATAAGCTGGACCCAGAAAGACAAAGACTGCCTGTTCTCCCTTATAGGTGGGAGTAAAATTTCAAAAAACAAACTCAAATAAGAAAGTCCATGTGTATCAGTACTCTTGCAAATATAGTTTTGTAAAAGTCGGTTTTATACCTTTGTGAAACCAGCAGTAAAGAATGTTATACTACTATGGTTTTTACGATCTATGATTACTTTAAAATTTTCTGTATATGGGTGAAATCGTCATTTTTCCATTCAATTATTGTTTATAGGGGCCGGCGCCGCCATAGCTCACTAGGCTAATCTTCTGCCTGCGACGCCGGCACACCGGGTTCTAGTCCCGGTCGGGGCGCCGGATTCTGTCCCGGTCACTCCTCTTCCAGTCCAGCTCTCTGCTGTGGCCTGGGAGTGCAGTGGAGGATGGCCCAAGTGCTTGGGCCCTGCACCCACATGGGAGACCAGGAGAAGCACCTGGCTCCTGGCTTTGGATCAGCGCGGTGCGTCGGCCACAGCGACCATTGTGGGGTGAACCAACAGAAAAGGAAGACTTTTCTCTCTGTCTCTTCCTCTCACTGTCCACTCTGCCTGTCAAAAAAAAAATCAATTATTGTTTATAGCCATTATCTATATTCCCACTAAACTGGGGTCTTTTTGCTTCTTACCTGTTAAACTTATTATTCAGTGAAGTATTAAGCCTTTTTACTATAATGTAAATTTAAAATATGCTATTGCAAAAACTAAAAGAAAAAAGAAAGAAAGGGAGAAGGAAGGAGGGTAGAAGGGGAGGCAGGAAGGAATATCATGTTCTTAGAATTGTATCTGCAAAGCACATTGAATCTGTTAAAAACTCATTAAATTTTTTTAAAAGTTTGAAGGAATGAATGATTAAATGAATAATCAAATG
The DNA here is from genome assembly GCF_964237555.1 of Oryctolagus cuniculus. Lineage (NCBI taxonomy): Eukaryota > Metazoa > Chordata > Mammalia > Lagomorpha > Leporidae > Oryctolagus > Oryctolagus cuniculus. Next base: position 31,552,955 of record NC_091437.1, on the reverse strand, counting down.
AAAACCAAAAGTCTATTACATTGTAACTCATGAATCTTAACCTTAAAAAGACATGGAGGGGCTGGTGCTGTGGTGTAGCAGGTAAAGCCACTGCCTGCAGTGCCAGCATCCCATGGGGACACCGGTTCAAGTCCTGGCTGCTCCACTTCTGATCCAGCTCTCTGCTATGGCCTGGGAAAGCAGTAGAAGATGGCCCAAGCCCTTGGGTGCCTGCACCCATGTGGGAGACCTGGAAGAAAGCTCCTGGCTCCTGGCTCCTGGCTTCAAATCAGCACAGCTCCAGCTGTTGTGGCCAATTGGGGAGTGAACCAGTGGATGGAAGACCTCTCTCTCTCTGCCTCTCCTTCTCTCTCTGTGCAACTCTGACTTTCAAATAAATAAATAAATCTTAAAAAAAAAAGACTTGGAGAGACTTTAGGGAGCCTTTGAAACCCTTAATATTTGAATACAACTTCAGGTAGTATTCACATTTTTTTCTGGAATGAAATAGGTCCTGGGTTTTATCAGTCTCAAAGACATGCTTTAACCAAAAGGTTAAATGTTATTGATATTAATAATAGAGGGAAGCAAACGTAGTTGATGAAAAATTTCTTTTTTTTTTGCAAGTTTTGACTTAAAGTCCCCTCCAATACTGTTGAAGTGTGGGGCTTCTGCAACCCTCCCGAGAGCTGACAGCTTTAAGAGGTGGTTAGAGCTGCCCTCCTGAATGTAATTAAAGCCATTATCTCAGGAGTGGCTAAGTTATAAAGGGAGAGGAATTCCACCATCTCCCCCAGTCTCTCGCATGCTCACTCTTCCTGGGATGCCCTCTGCCATCAGACTATGCAAAAAGAAGCCCCTTACTCGATGCCAGCACCTTGATACTGAATTCCCCAGCCTTCAGAACGGTGAGTCAAGTAAACTCTCTGTTAGAAATGCCACGTAGCATGCCATGTAGCAGCAGAAGGGGCTGGGATTGCAGTCAGGCTCAGCAGGCTCAGCTGTGTTTGCTAGGGTGGGGTTAAGGAACGTTATGGGGTCATTTTAAGGGGAAAATCAACAGCTGAATTGTTTAGGATTGTTTTGCACAGAAAATGCCTACAAGTTGGGCCATTCTCACTTTGGTTTTAAATCTAAAACCAAATTTTGAAATGAAATAGTAGGATTCTGTTTCCTCGAAACTTGTTACTTATGTTTCTAAAAAATAAGCCTAGAGCAGACCTCTTTGAAGTTCTAAGGCAATGTATCCTTGAGGCGGAAGGCTGGACCTAATGATCTGTGGCACCGTCTTTCATTTGTATGCTTATAATACAATATAAAGGGTCAGCTAGACAGTGCCTGGAAGGTTCATTTTCTATATGATGAATTACATCTTGTCGCTATGGTAACTTATGCTCCAAATATAGCATGAGGAAAAAAAGAGTACCAGTTACAAGGAAACATGAAATTGTTATGACAACAGTAGTTTTAAAAATAAGTGGATTAATGCTTTCGTTTTTCTTTTTTTTTTTTCTTCCTATAATGAGTTTTATCAAGTCTTAGGTATGAGTCAGACTTTCATACTAACTTGCAAATCAACAGAAACAGAGTGAACACACTTAAAAAGTTTCTCCTCTAAGGGGAGATCAGTTAAATCAATTGTGTTTAATACCTATGTAATAGATTATAGTTTCCCCTTTAAAACATGTGTTTTGTATGAATGCCTAGGGAGTAGTCTGTATTGTGGCACACAAAAATACTATGATTATCTTCAAATGGTGCTGTTACTAGTGACACACTTACACACATCCAATTTTATTTATTTATTTTCTGTTTGAGAAACAGACAGACATAGATCCTATATGCTGAATCATTCTCCAAATGCCTTCAGTGGAGAGAGGCACAATGCTGAGAACCAGTAACTCAGCCCACATCTCCCATGTGGGTAGCAGGAAGCCAGGTACATGATCTGTCGCCATTGCCTTCCAGGGTCTACATGGGCAAGAGGCTTGGAATTGAGCCCAGCTCCTTCCATGAGACAGAAGCATCTCAGCTGGCACCTCAGCCACTAGACCAAACACCTGCTCCAGTTTTTAAAGTTTTATTGAGATATAATTCATATACCATAAATTTGCCTATTTAAAATATTCAGTTCTGTGGGTTTTAGCATACTCACAGACTTGTGAAACCAGCACCCAGTCTAATTCTAGAAATTTTCATCACTTGAAAATGCTACTGCATTCCCATTCATGGTCATTTCCCTTTCCAATTCCCAATGCTCAGCCTGAACAGGTGCATTTAGTGTCACGCTCTTGGATCTTTCAGCTTCTAGAACCATGAAACAAGCAACTTTCTATTCTTCATAAATTACCAGCATCAGCTATTTAATTAGAGCAACAAAAGTGGACTAAGAAAAAAGGCATAGCGTTATAATATAGTATTAATTATAATGCTGGAAAAAAAGGACACCTAAGTATAATATTGTGAAAATAATAGTAATTATGTCTTTATGATGTTATATAAGATAGTTTTATTTTCTTCTTCCTTCATTTTCCAAAGTTCTCCAACGACTATAATGGATTTTAGTAGTGAGTTCTTGTTTACTTGTTTGTTTGCTTGGGGCTTGTGGAAAGAAAAGCATATTACCCACCATGGTAGCCATAATAGAGAACAAATGACCCAAATGCACATTACCACCCTCTGGCCACTAAGACTGATGGACGGGTGGGCAACAGACCCAGCAGGCCCAGTGTCCTTCCCTGAGGTTAATCTGCGCGCAAAGCGAGAGCACCTTTCACTTTCACCTGGCATTGTGAAACCTGGGTGATTTGGATTTGGAGTTGTTAATGATCCACTGTCCTTGCTATATTGAGAAAGCCTGAAAAGAGACTGTTGTCACCACTGGGGGCACAATGCAGTTTAAGGCCCTAGGTTTGAACTTGCCAGGATAATAACCAGTATTCCTCTTTTTACCTAAGGTAGTTCTAATTTTTTTATACTTAAAAAATTATGCTTATGTGTATATTTCAATAAAATGTACATATTCACTTGAAAATATTAAGAAGAAAGTTTTCTAAGTTTTTCCTACATGGTCTTTTTAGTTACCCATTTAAGCATCTTGTCCATTTGTCTGAGTATAAGAAGAAATTATTGGAACCTTCAAATAAGTGATTTTTTTCCTATTTCTCATTTTGGAATATTTTCCTATTATTTCTTCTGCTGAGAAATATGTCATGTGTATTAAGTGCCAATTTAAAAACCATAGCTACTATGGAGTTGGAAGACTCAATTGCCTTTTTTCTGCCTCTGTAGCAGTTTGATTTTTCTCTCATGGATGTTGTGGTAGGTGGTGTTCATTGTCTACCCACAAGCCACTCTATCCTTCTTTCCCTTAACAAAAAGCACTTTGGTTGAAGGCCAGAGTGGCTCTACACTAAGGGTAGTCTGTTAACCTCTTTTTCTCCAGGGGAGAATTCTGATGGGTACCAAGCCAACTTGGTAATGTATTCACAAAATTGGCTTAGAAATAAACAGGTAGCCCAGTTACAACCCTTGACTAGTAAGAGGAGGTCTGGAGGTTCTTTGTGGAACACTTTCCCACGTTAATCAAAACAGATGGTCTTCTGTGTTTGGCTGTAGCTGTTGAAGAAGTGATACCTAGAGCAGCAGCAGCTTTTTCATCACTATGAGAAGATGAGCACACCCAAACATAAGACCAAATTGCCAGTGTGGCCAAAGCGGAAAGAGGAAATCATCCATCCAATCCTGGCTAAAACTCTCATGCCACAAAACTGATGAATGCAAGCAGTGCTGCCTATCCCTGCACGTCTCATCCTATGAAATATTAAGTATATATGTCTTATAAGTCAGTGCAGTTCTGTAGATTTGCCCCTGTGCGAGCGAACCTGCTGCCCTGTGCTCACTGCACCAGTTGTTCTGACGTAAGACTGTGTTTTCCCAGGGCAGGAAACATCTTTGCCAATTTGCACAAGAGCACACAATTGGTTATCGGAAGCTGTGCTTTTAGTTGAATGTCCTCTTCCTTGCTCTGCTAGCATCCTAATTTGACATGGTACTCATCACATTTTCTTGAAGTTTTCTGTGCATTGTGTGTGCCATTTGAGTAAATTCCATCAGGAATGTTGACTTATGACCCAATTCATCCCATGTGGCTGGCACATAAGTAGATGATAATAAATGCTTAATGACCAAGGATTATGGTCATTTTTATAGTATATATCCTGTGCCACCCCCTGCTCTGCTTACAAGATGTCAAACATCTGGATGCTTTAAAACATCTGGATAGGTGACAGAGTGTTTTTCTGTGTTAATCTGAACGTTGTGGCATCAAGTAATGTAACCTCAAGCTTAGCCTGCAGAAGCTGGGGGTCCTCATCCTTTCATTCTCAGACGTGGTGAGAAGCTGAGCTGCTGGGCACGTGAGCGACAGCTATAGAGCGCCGTCATCCGAACCCAGGGAACTTCCTCCAGGGAAACACAAAGCAGCCCCGACCCCTTAGAGAAGTCGTCCTTCATCCACATGTTCTGGATACGACAAGACAGGTCTAGTGTGCTGTTGAGGGCCAGCACTCTGAAGAGAATTTTTTAGGAAAGGAAATTGGTAACCGAGATCAAAGCTACTTTGTGGGATCAAAGGCGTCTCACAGATGTTTAGGTGTCAGAATAATTGCTGGCATTTTTCTCCTCTATTACCTTTCAAACGCTTCCTCTCCATATCCCTCTTCTCAGATGGGGCCCATAACTCAAAAGCAATGAGAGTTAATCATAAAGCATCAAGGAGAGTGGAGAGCATTCTCATCACTCATGGCACTTTCCTGTCCCAAAGATGCTTGGATTTAAAATTTAGCTTGGGCATATTTTAACACAGAAACTCATTTTTAGCCTGAAATGAATGCAGTTACAGCTTTAAATTTATTGGATTATGAAATCACTTTTCATGTTTGAGCTTCAAATTCTTTTTTGGGAATGTGAATTCAGGCTCTAATCTGAAAACAGGAAGTGGTAAAGGATGTTGTCAATAGGAGGGCATTTTCTGTTGCAAGTTATAGCCCAGTTCCAAGTGTCCTCACCCAAAAGGATTCACAGATGTGTGTGATGCAAGCATAGGGCTGGCTTCCATTCTGGCTGCCATCAGGCTCGGGCAGTGTGACCAGGTTTCTCTACCGTGATGAGGCAACTACCAGTTCCTCATAGGAGCAAAACAACTGCAAGTGCTCCAGCTTCCATTTAAGGATCCTCAGCCAGAATTTCATTGCTCTCATGGGTTAGGTTCAGGTGCTCATGTCTAAATCAGTATCTCTTGTCTTGGGAGTAAGTGATGTTGATTGGCTTAAGCCCATTCCTCTGCATCTGAGCTAAAGGAGGAGTCACATGTCTGAGAAATGAACAGGAATGGATTCGGGGAAGGAAATAGTGAATTCCCAGTGTAGAGGTGCTTTGGTTTCCTTGTTTTTAATTCATCACATTTCTTTAAAATGTAATAAACCCAAGAGGCCTAGCATTTGGGACCCTGCACAGCACACAGTGTAAGTGATTTGGGTCAGCAGGTATTGTGTGAATGAATGAATGAGCTACTGAACAGTGTGCCGTGGCCCAAGCCACACATCCCCCAAATGCCAAGGGGAAGTAGCCGGCTCCCTGCACGGCCTCCTGGAAGCCCTCTCCTTCGTTACAGAGTGAATGCGAAGCCTCTCTCCTTCCCTCCGCAAATGATCGAGAGAGGAGGCCCGGAGCCCCTATTTGCTGCAGTTTTCTAAGTCCACTTCTCTAACACCCTGACGAGGGGATGGGCTGATTTCCAGCGGCCCCCTCTACCAAGCCTGAGTAGCACCTGGCCTTGGAAAGTGAAGCACCTGGCACTTGGGGTTTTAATCTTGGCCTCCAAGGTCCCAGCTGGAATCAAGATCCACATCGGCTTTACATATGCTTACACGGATGCACACACCGAGATGGAAAAGCCACGCACGTGACAGGTGCATACTTCATAACTTTATAACGTTATACTGCAAGCATCCTCGGGATACTAAACATTCAAAACAAAAATGAATCACAGTGATTGCATAGTGTTTCATCATATGGCTCTATTGTGATTTATTGAACCAGTTCTCTAACATTAGGCAATTTGATTGTTTTCAGTATCTAGTTACTGTGCAGACATTTTACACAGAGTCTTTGGTTGATTTACAAAGTCCTAGAACAGGAATTGTTGGATCAAAGAGTCTAGACATTTTTTTGAGGGACTTTATGTTACTTTTCTGTGGCTGCCATAACAGATCACAGCCGATTTAATGGCTTAAAACAACATTCACTTATTATTTTGCAATTCTGTAGGTCACAAGTCCAACAGTCTTGGCTGCTTTCTCTGCATCAAGTCTCACAAGACCGAAGTCAAGGTGTGGGCCGGGCTCCCTTCTGGAGACCCCAGGGAGAGTTTGTTTCCAGGTTCCAATGTGTGGCTGATAGAATCCAGGGCAGTGCAGCTGCAGGACAAAGTTCCCATTTCCTTGCTGGCTATCAGGTGCGGCCTCCCTTAGCGACCAGACTTGGAGCTCCCCTAGTTCAGGAGCAGCAGCTGGACTAAGTCCTTGCACACTGAACCATCTCTCTGCCTTCCTCTTCTTTCTTAAGGGCTCACATGATGAGTGTGGACCCTTCCTATAATAGGATAATCTCCCAGCTGAGTAGCGGCATTAATTCTTTCTGCAAAATCCCTCTTGTCCTGGGAGGATTGAAAGCCATAGAAGCCAAAACCCTGCCTTCCACAGACTTGGTATGCATTACCTTCCAGAATGTTCTGTATGCATTGACACTGCCTCCAGCATCCTATGAAAACTTCCATTTCCTCACATTGTCCTCAAGCCCTGAAAGTCACAATAACAAACGTCGTGCTGGAGAGCTGAAAAGGGCATCTCCATGGTGTTTGAGCGATGTTCCTCAGGTTGGCAGTGAAGGAGGATTTGGGGGAGAGTTTTATAAAATGGTCAGTTAAAGCACAGTTAAGCAGAGATCCCTGCAGGCAGCAGGCAGTGTGGTGGGCAGCCAAGGTGGCTGTTTGCCTGCTCATCGGGATGGCGTGGAGGAGGAGCAGCCCTGAACTGCGGTAGGCAGCCAAAGTGGACATTTAGCCACTGAGTCATTCGGGAAGTGACTGCTATTGACGCTGTGAAGGGGGCCACCAGGACAGGACTGCTGTCACCAATATGCTGGCCTGCATTTGGGCACAACCCCAGAAAACCATGGCTTTTTCTTTGTGGCACCCTGTGCCAAACACAGCAAGATGTCCTTCCTAGATGATTTCTCACTAGCTAACTAAATAATGATGCCAGATTCAGGTTGCTTCCAAAACAAAGGACGTGAGAAGCCAAAAATTTAAACTGGAGGATCACAGCTGAAGTAGGGAAAGAGAAACAGATTGAGAAGTCAAAGCACACCAGGGCTTGTTGATGGATAGTCAGGGACCTGCTAAAACAAATACATGCATTAAAGCCAGTCCCATATTTTATACATACGGTTCATGAAAAAATGATAATGGTATCAGTTCAGACAGAGCAGAAAACCAGATTTCATACACACATAGTTAGGGAAACATTTGGCTCGAAATACTTGGATTGGGTAACGTAAAGGCTGTGAATTCAAAGCTTTTCCTTTGCTTTGCTTGTTTGGACAAAGTGAATGGAAAACTTGGCCAAGGTTGTTAACGTCAACTCTGCTGATGAATTGTCTGAGATGACAGACCTAGGTGCCTAGCACACAGAGTCTCTGTGCATGCATTGTTTTTGTAGCAGTCCACAGTATGTTTTATTGTAATTAATTCATGCTTGGATAGTATTCAATTGATTCATTAATTTTCCTTTTCTTAGAAAAGATATAAGAGGAAAGTGAATTGACTAGTATTAAAGATTATGGGAGCAGGTGTTGCCTGGAAGGGGACCTCTGGGGAGTTTGATAGAATAGTGTTCTATTCTTTTTATTTTTTATTTTTTTATTTTTTATTTTTTGACAGGCAGAGTGGACAGTGAGAGAGAGAGAGAGAGACAGAGAGAAAAGTCTTCCTTTGCCATTGGTTCACCCTCCAATGGCCGCTGCGGCTGGCACGCTGCAGCTGGCGCACCGCGCTGATCCGAAAGTAGGAGCCAGGTGCTTCTCCTGGTCTCCCATGGGGTGCAGGGCCCAAGTACTTGGGCCATCCTCCACTGCACTCCCTGGCCACAGCGGAGAGCTGGCTTGGAAGAGGGGCAACCGGGACAGAATCCGGTGCCCCGACTGGGACTGGAACCCGGTGTACCGGCGCCGCAAGGCGGAGGATTAGCCTAGTGAGCCGCAGCGCCGGCTGAATAGTGTTCTATTCTAAGATACAGCGCTAGTTATACTTATGCTTTCAGTTGGTGAAACTGTATACTTATGATATGTACCTTCCTGAATATATAGTATAATTTTATGTATAAATATAAGTTAAAGGATGCATGGCAGTGGTAGGGTATTCAGTTTGAGAACATATTTAAGGTGCTCCAAAGTCACTGAAATTTTAGGTTATGCTTTTTTTTTTTTAAGAGAATATCAAAATTTAATGTTCTCATGCTGTCTTTCCATTATTACTCTTTTTCTTTTTAAAAGATTTATTTTTTATTTGAAAGGCAGAGTTACAGAGAGACAGATGTGTGTGGGGGGTCTTCTATCTGCTGGTTCACTCCCCAGATGGCTGCAAAAGTCTGTGCCAATCCAAAGGCAGGAGCCAGGAGCTTCTTCCCAGTCTCCCATGGGGGTGCAGGGGCTGAAGGATTTGGGCCATCTTCCACTACTTTCCCAGGCCATAGCTAAGAGCTGGATCAGAAGTGGATCAGCTAGGACTCAAACTGGTACCCATATGGGATGTTGGCACTGCAGGCAGCGGCTTTACCTGCTTTGCCACAGTGCCAGCCCCTCCACTGTTACTCTTAAACAGGGGGAATAAACAAAATTAAACAGACAAATGAAGAATAGAGTGATTCATTTTTCTCCAGACAGGAATGCATACACATTTGTTGAAAGACAGCTTTGTCCTAATTTTCCCCATAAGCCTGTCTCACTCTGATGTATGGTCTTGATTCTGTCTGAGGCTTGTTGACCAAGTCAGTGATGGCAGGATGATCCCACACAGACAAATCTGTCCTGAGAACAGTACCTGTAATTTCTCATTATCTATAAAGCTTTTTTTTTCCTGATATCTCCACTTTGAGAGTCAACATAGTGTACCAAGTTTCTTTAAAAAAAACATAGAAATAGATCATATATGAATTTCTTAGTCTAAGGTACAATATAGTTTTTTTAAGATTTATTTATTTATTTGAAAGGCAGAATTAAGGAGAGGCAGAGGCAGACAGAGAGAGAGAGTTCTTCTATCCTCTGGTTCACTCTCCAAATGACCACAATGGCAGAGCTGGGCCGATCCAAAGCCAGGAGCCAGGAGCTTCGTTTGAGTCTCCCATGAGGGTTCAAGGGTCCAAGGATTTGGCCATCTTCTACTGCTTTCCCAGGCCATAGCAGAGAGCTGGATTGGAACTGGAGCAGCCAAGACTCGAACCAATGTTCATATGGGATACCTGCACTGCATATGGCGGCTTCACCCACCCCACCAGAGTGTGCCCTTCCTCCCTCCCCCAAGTTTCTTTCTATTGTCATGACACATCTGCTCTTCTGAGTTGCAATGGGAAACCACATCATTTCTAAATCCTGTTTCTTAATTGTTGGGAGGTTTGCAGTTTAGGATCCGGTGGCCGTATTAGTCTGACATCTAGAGGAAGCTGCCAGTTACAGAGCAGGTGCAGAGGAATGATCACATGATGAACCAAGGAGGTAGAGCGTCAAAGATTGTTAATACCGGAAGTTACAAAATTGTTGCCTTATACACCATGCCAGGTTCAAACCTACAGATATTGTTGGCCTTCAGGGTTAAACAAAAATTGAATTAGTTGTTGATCTTTAAACCTTTGGGGGAAATTACATGAAAATCCATATTGCATGCTTCTTTTGGAAAGCTGCAGACTGTCTTCTGCACAAGGCACAAGTTTTCTGCTTTCTCCCTCTTGTGCCTCTCACAAAGCTTGTGGCTGCCATTGCCTAGGGGTCAACTAAGTGGAATGTTCAGTTGCAGGTTAGAAATCACTTATCTGAAATGCTTGGGGATGTAAATGTTTCAGATCTCAGGTGTTTTTTTTTTTTCTTTTCAGATTTTGGAGCTTTTGTATAGATTTAGCCACACTGAGCATGTCTAATCTGAAAATCCAAAAACTAAGATATTCTGAAATCTAAAATTTTGTGAGCACCAGTGCTCCAAACCTCTACTGCTATTCTGTCAGAAAATTTCAAGGAGTCCCCTGGACCTGGACGCTGGGTGGCTTTGTAGGTATGCAGTGAGGTTGCGGTTTCCAAAGAATGCAGTGAAATATGAGCTTGGTCATTATCTGGTTAGCCACAGCAGTGTAGATAGCATGAGTGCAGAATCTGAGTGTCTAGAGCTATCCGAGTTGGACTTTGTGTAGAGATAGACACTGCCTGTGTCACAATTCACCATCTGAAGGCCTCTAGGTGCTGTGTTTGAACTAACGTCAGAGGAGTAAATTACAAATGAACCCTCAACATATGTTTGGAGCGACTGTGGAAGTGGAGCTGACATGGCCATTTTCAGGTTGCAGCTGTCGTCTGTTTATTGATCACAGCTCCAGGGACGGGGACGTAAGCCTCAATTCCGAGTGAAGTGAGGCCAAAGCTGGAGTTGCTGAGCTTTGAGCTGGAGGTAGACAGAATTCAGATGATTGTTGAGGGAGCCCCTCAGAGCAATCAGCTGAAGACCTCTCCATCAGAGTCAGGGGAGCCGGAGATGTGACTACAGAATGCTGATGGGTCCTGGTTACTGGCAGGACCTACAAGACAGAGTTCTGGGGATGTGTGCGGATGAGTGTTCCGGCAACAGTCGTTCCCTAGACACTGTTTCTGGTGGAGCTGTGAACAGGTCCCCATCGCTTTCTCATTTACAGAGATGGTGAGTGTTGGAATTGAGCAGATGCCTGTGGTTCTCACTGGAGAGGCTCTCAAGTCACAGGAGTCCCAGAATACGCCCTAACCTGCAAGATACTACAGAGCCAACGACATTCTCCAAAGGTCATCCGTGTGGCATTGGAGCTCCTGTCCCATCTTGACTTTAAAATGCTGATTATCTTTTTTTTTTTTTTGCCAGGCAGAGTTAGACAGTGAGAGAGAGAGAGACAGAGAGAGAGTTAGAGACAGTGAGAGAGAGAGAGAGAGAAAGGTCTTCCTTCTGTTGGTTCACTCCCCTAATGGCCGCTGTGGCAGGCGCTGCGCCGATCCGAAGCCAGGAGCCAGGTACTTCCTCCTGGTCTCCCATGCGGGTGCAGGGCCCAAGCACTTGGGTCATCCTCCACTGCCTTCCCGGGCCATAGCAGAGAGCTGGTCTGGAAGAGAAGCAACTGGGATTAGTACCCGGCACCCCAACCGGGACTGGAACCTGGGATGCCAGCGCCACAGGCGGAGGATTAGCCAAGTGAGCCACAGCGCCAGCCAACATGCTGATTATCTTTTAAATATTTTTTTTTTTTTACTTACTTGGACTCAGGTACATTTTAATTCTTTTTTTTTTTTTTTTTTTTTTTTTTGACAGGCAGAGTGGATAGTGAGAGAGAGAGACAGAGAGAAAGGTCTTCCTTTGCCGTTGGTTCACCCTCCAATGGCCGCCGCGGCCGGCGCGCTGCGGCCGGCGCACCGTGCTGATCCGATGGCAGGAGCCAGGAGCCAGGTGCTTTTCCTGGTCTCCCATGGGGTGCAGGGCCCAAGCAGCTGGGCCATCCTCCACTGCACTCCCTGGCCACAGCAGAGGGCTGGCCTGGAAGAGGGGCAACCGGGACAGAATCTGGCGCCCCGACCGGGACTAGAACCCGGTGTGCCGGCACCGCTAGGCGGAGGATTAGCCTATTGAGCCGCGGCGCCGGCGGTACATTTTAATTCTAAAGTGTGCTTTCCGCTTATGGTTCTAGAGTTTGCAAATGGGAGTGACCTGTGATAGACTGGACAGAATTCCATCTCGCCCTTCCTTTATGTTTGCTTTCCGAGACCCATGACTGAGTGGGACACACACACACACACACACACACAGTCTTCAGATTAATGCAGTAGGAAAGTGCCAACTTTGCCATTCCTTAGGTCCTGGTGACAGCTGTACACAGAGAACTGAGTCACTTGCTCATGGTCACAGAAACAGTTAACAGCAAGGATGAAACTCTTTGCAAAGCGGAGAGATAAAGAAACAATAGAAATAATTTGGGCCAAGGACCATTGAGATGACAAATATTTCTACAAGAAGTCAAAACAAATGTCTCCAAATAACTATGTCTTTGGTGTCAAGTATATGAGTATACCACTGCCATTGCTTTTCTTTCTTTGCTTCTGTTTTGTGTCTGAGTCCCACTCCGATCAGCACCTGAATATCCTGCCTCCATCTACTATAATAGCTCTTCTCCTCCCATATTAAGATAATTTGTTTATTTGTCTATCTGTAGCAGTTTTTAAGCACTAGGGGTCAGTGGCATAGGAGAATGCTGGAGCTAGGTCATGGCTGCTTCTGACAACACAATGTTAGATTTTGAGAAGTTTTGCAATCCGGTTCACAACAAGCTGGTGGCCTGGAAACTGCCAGGGTGGAAGTATTTATACCTTGGTAAAGGATACAAATCAAAGTTCCCTCCACCTTGCAGAGCCTGTTGTTGACTTTAGCGGCATATCACTGGTCAGGGAGCTTACTTGGCACTCTCATCAGTCCACCTGTACCTGGCACATAGCACATTCTCAGAAAACACTTGTTAGGGGGATCAATGATGCTGGAATGCAAAAGCACATGAATGAAGCTGCTTCCCAGTTTCTTTCCAATCCTGATTTCCTGCAATTCATTGTCGGCTAGAAGGAGCATGCAATGGGACTGCCAATACTATAGCTCCTGGGAGAAACAGAACATCTTTGGCCCTGTTAGACAAGTGGTTTTGGATGAATTCTGTCATTAATTGCTGTGAATTCAAGGGAAGTTATCCTTTTCAGTTTCTGAGTTTCAAGTTCCTTTTATATAGCAAACGTTCAGTAGCGTACCTTGCAGAGTTATAATGAGGGTTGAAGAAACTGTAGTACAAGGCGCCAGCCCCCAGATGCATGGCCTCTATGTTATCATCTCCTTGGATGTGAATCTTAAATATTACACACATTTCCTTGCATACCCATCATTCTCCTTCATCCGTTCCATTTAGTGTTCTCAAAACACCTATCATTATGCAATTATTTGTTTATCAATTGTGTTTTTGTCAAGAAAGTAAGTTTCAAAGACTTGGACCTTACCAGGTCTTCACATAGTTTACTGCTCTGTCTACAGCGTCTTGACCAGTGCCTAACACACAAAATAACCCTTAAAAAGTATTCCTCACATGAATAAGCAGATAAACAAAATGATGAGTAAATTATTTTCTTATTTATGAATAAGATGGCCATCTATAGCAGGGGGATCAGAAATGATGTCTTATAGGCCAAATCTAACTCTCCACCTATTTTTAAAAATAAAAATTTTGTTGGAACGCAGTCATGCACACTCATTTATGAATTACTATGATATTTCTGTGCTAAAACAGCAGAGTTGAATCACTGCAACACAAATCTATGTCATACAGAGTGAAAAATATTTACTATCTAGCTCTTATTTATTTATTTATTTTTAAAGATTTTATTTATTTATTTGAGAGGTAGAGTTACAGACAGTGAGAGAAAGAGAGAGACAGAGAGAAAGGTCTTCCATCTGCTGTTTTACTCCCCAAATGCTCGCAATGGTCGGAGCTGGGCTAATCCAAAACCAGGAGCCAGGAGCTTCTTCCAGGTTTCCCACGTGGGTGCAGCAACCCAAGCACTTTGGCCACCTTCTACTGATTTCCCAGGCCATAGTAGAGAGCTGGATCAGAAGAGGAGCAGCCGGGACAGGAACTGGCACCCATATGGTATGCTGGTGCCACAGGCAGAGGATTAACCTACTGCTCCACAGCGCCAGCCCCCCAGTACTATCTGGCTCTTGACAGTCAAAGTTTTCAGAACTCTTATCTATAAGATCAGTTCTGAAATGCGTTGATTTAAAGCTCATGAAGTAAATTGCTGGTGACAGAAGAGGGGAAATGGGTCTTATGCCACTGAAGTGTAGCCTCTCAAGACTGGACAAAACGATGAAGGAGGCATCAACCAGCTCCCTCCTCCAGGCAAACATCTCAGCTCTTCCCAAAAGATGAGTATCTGTATTGTTTCTCCATGTCTCGGAGCAGATCTCTTTTTTCTGGATCTGGGTGAGGATTACATTTTTCCATAGAATTTTTACATGGACACCAAAGGAAAATATATGGAGTTTCCAAAAGAGAGGTTAAAATCCGAGACGGCAACAGCATTACAGAAACACACCTGGCAGAATTCCAAACTCTGATCATGACAGCAGTATCAAATTATTATACCAAACTTTGAGAAACCTGATATTATGCAAATAAACTGCAGCTGCATTTTATGACAGCACATACAATTTTTATTTTAAAAACCCCAAATCCTTTTTTATATGGAAAAATCATTCTCTTACAGTATTTGGAATTAGACTAGGTTCCAGTCTAACTGGGTCTAAAAACTTAATTCAGTACAAATGTGGGAACAGGCTGAAATGCCCTTTTAGGTAAAGAAAGAATTCCATGTGTGTAACAGAGGCCACCTTCCCTGCTGTTTGTGTGCGGCAGAAGGCTGCAGCACTTGTGATGGTGCTGGGTGGGGGAAGCAGTGGTTCTACTCTCTAAGACAACAAAGCACGGTGGTTTGAAAGTGGGAAAGTAAACCTTTGAGTTAGTCAGGCTTGGGTTTGAGTCCCAGGTCTGTAACTCACAAGTCACACAAACTTGAGCAAGCCTGGGTTTGAGTCCCAGGTCTGTAACTCACTAGTCACACAAGCTTGAGCAAGCCACTTACCTTCATCTTAGTCTGTAAAGTGGCATAGGATTAGTCATGTTAGGGTATCTGTAACCCCAGAGTTCAAGGAGGTTGCTGTTATAGGAAGCATCATCCCCACAGCAGCACATTTTACTTTGGTTGCTATCTGTTGAGCAGAGCTCATTTACTAGTGCTTTCTGACTTCAAGAGCGGCTGGTGACCTTAACAGGAAAGGAGGTGCCCAGGGTACACCCGAGGGAAAAGGTGGTTTGGTGGCCAGAGCATTTATGATGTAAGATAAATCTATTGTTACATAGCAACAGGAGTGTTTGTCCAGTGCTTATGTGTGAGGAGCCTGGCTTACAGTGAAGCCTATGTGAAAGTGTCAGAACTAGCTGCTGCTCCATTTATGAAATGAGAAAGCCCAAGGTACAGGTGCCCACTAAGAGGGCTGGCAGGTGATTGGCTTCATAACCCCTTACCTGGGAGAACAGTGGAGGCCTCCAGGACCTCGGTGGCTGCTAGCCACCTTGAGCAACTGACAATCCTATTTCATCTCTCTCTCGCTCCCTCTCTCTTTCTGTCTCCCACTCTCTCTCTGTCTCTCTTACCAACAAACACCATTGTTGGAAAATGCATGCGTGGTCCAATCCTTTGTGCTCCCTTTCCTATTCATTTGTGCCAACTACATGGCCAGCCACGGGCAGGATACACATTAGCAGTCATAATCCTTTAAAGTCAGCAAATTGACCAATTAGCAGGTGCTGTGCTGGTTGTGACAACTGCAGTGCTGGCCCAGGCATGCAGCATGATCACACATGATTCAGAGCGCTTGGCTTGGTTGAGTCATTCCCTCCACCTTCGAGAAACGGAAGATCTGCATCCCCTGATGGACTCTCCGCACCACCGTCTGCAGCTGGGTCACCTGAGGAGAATGAACCCTCGCCTTGTTTGGCCTTTGTCATCTGCAATATGGGGAGAATGTTATTCACCTGTGACAGTAAGAGACACTGTGACAGTAAGAGAACCAAAACCTACAACCGTCTGGCCCATTGCCTGGAATACGATACAGACTTCCTGCAGGTGAAGTTGTTATTGCTAATCATGGAAAACCGTAGTGATGATGTTCTGACTTTTTAACGCCAACTAATCAAGGCTGATGACAATTTTAATTTCTTAGTTGTCTGCTTTAGTTTCAGATAAATTCACATTTTTGACTGGCTGGGCAGATTAATAGCATCATTGAGTCATCTGAAAAGTAAGACGTCTATCTCCTCTTTTAGCAAAAGCAGAATACGTTCTCTCAGCTAGGGCTGCAGGCATTGTATACTGTGACTCCTTCAGAAATTAGAATGACTGACATTTAGAAACTTATATTTTAAGAGATAATAATTTTTGGCATTTTGCCATAACTACTTCATCTGTAGATAACATATGCATACACAAACATAGTATTTGTGCTTGAAAACAAGGATGTTAGTAACATAATGTAGGATTCATGACACTGATCAAAGTGGGAAAAGGAGGATGTATCACTATACAGGTGGTACGGTGCAGTGATTTTCCTATGCCACGTAAAGCAACCATTGCTTGTGATTGAGTTTTCCACCCTCATCTTCCGTGCGTAGTCACTGACACAGAAGCATTTGTGCAAGCACGAGGCATGCTCTTGATGAAATCTTCTCGCTTTTCCACTCTTGCCTACACCAGAGGAGCAGGAAAACAAGGGGGAAATGCATTGAGAGAAGAAAGAAACTTCTTGGATTGCTGGCCTCTGCTAAAACAACCCTCAGTCGCTTTTGACCTTGATTGCGTCTCCTTAGGAAAGGACTGCATCCCACTGGGTGGAGCATTACAACTGCCTTTTGGCACTGGAAGTTCCAGGCTGCCTCGTCTGAATTTGCCCTGTGAGAATTTGAAATTCATTTGTGTACTCATTTATTCAAAAATATTTATTGATTTGACTACATTATGAACAATGAACAACAAAGACACTGTCCTCTTCCCTCTTGGGATTTAAAGTCCAAGGGGGAATTGTAATTTATAGTTACAATGTGGAAAGCATCACAGGGTTCTGTGCAAGTATAGGTCTGGTGCAACTTCGCTGCTCCAGAGATTGGTGACAGAAGGCAAGACTAGCACATACAAGATGCCATACAACTCTAGGGGCACTCTTTATGAAGTGTAAACTGAATACATGTGCTCACTACACTTCATTTTCATTTTACATCTTCATTTTCTTTTTTTAAAGATTTTATTTATTTGAGAGGTAGAGTTACAGAGAGAGGGAGAAACAGAGAGAAAGTCTTCCATCCACTGGTTTACTCCCCAAATGGCCGCATCAGCCAGGGCTGAGCTGATCTGAAGTCAGGAGCCAGGAGTTTCTTCTTGGTCTCCTATGTGGTTGCAGGGGCCCAAGTACTGGGGGCATCTTCCACTGCTTTCTCAGGCTATTAGCAGAGAGCTGGATTGGAAGAGGAGCAGCTGGCACATGAATGGGCGCCCTTATGGGATGTCAGTGTTGCAGGCAAAAGCTTAGCCTACTACACAACAGTGCCATCCCACTACACTTATTTTCTTGCAGGTGAATTTAAAATGTCTCAAGTAAAAGATGCATTGGATATGCACCAAGCAGTGTATGGACTAATAGGGTCATGGGGAAGTCCTCCCTCTGAGAGTCAGAGATGACTTAGTGAAGAGTGCAAAAAGGAGACAGCCAAGTGAACAAAGGTAGACATGTTCCAGGAAGTCTGGAGACCTTTGGCTCAGGTTGGAGCACAGGGAGCAATGTACAAGTGGTCCATGAAAATGCTGGGGAGGAAACCGAGCAGGGAGAGCTGCCACGTATACAGAAGTTTCTACGAACCCTGTCCTGACGGCTGTGTTTGTGTAGACTCGTTTACTCTGCACAGCAAATGTAGGAGGCAGTTACTGTTAGCACCTTTATTTTAGAGGTGAAAAAATGGGGACAAAAGCCAGTAAGCTGACACTTGCCCACCATTATAGAGCCAGCAAGTGACAGTGCTTGGATCTGAACCCAAGCTGTCTGACTTAGCAGATCACACTCAACCAGTAGGGCACTCTGAGGTCACGTGATCAAGGCCCTGAAGACCTGCATTTTTGCTATCCTCAAGAGAGTGACTTAAAGGCCATTATTTAAAAGCCATTCAAATGAATAACATTTAGCAATGTACTGGGCACAAATTCAAAATATATAATACAGGGGCCCAATGTTGTGGTACAGCCGATTAAGCTGCTAGCAGCATGGGAGACCCAGATGGAGTCCTTGCTCCTGGCTTCAGCCTGGCCCAGATGTGGTGGCCATTTGGGGAAGTGAGCCAGTGGACTGAAGATCTCTTTCTCTCCTCTTCCAGGCCCAGCTCTTCAAATAAAAATAAATAAATTTTTTTGGTGGGGAAAGAAAATGCATAATATAGATTGAGCATCCCTAATGCAAAATGTTCAAAAATCTGAAGCTTGTTGCACACTGATGCGATGGCACTGCTGAAAAATCCCACAGCTGACTTCCTGTGACAGGTCACAGCCACAGCGCAGGTACACTAAAAATACTGTACAACATTGCTTCAGACTGTCTGTATAAGATGAATATAAAACGTGAACTTTGTGTTTAGTCCCAGGCACCATCCCCAAGAAACTTCATCATGTATGGGCAAATATTCCAAAATCCACCCCCTAAGAAATCTGAAACGTTTCTCATCCCAAGCCTTTTAGAAAAGTGATGCTCAGCCTCTAGTTGTGTTTCTATATAGCAGTAGCACACAGGCGATAAAAGATTTGAAAACACGTCAGCAAGTGTGCTACAGCTGCCTTCTAGAGTCTGACGGAGGGTTAGGGAGCTGAGAACAGTCCTGTGGAGGTGCATGAGGCCCTCGCTGACTCCATGACAGCTTTTCTCAGTAGGCTGGGAGCGGGACAGAGGTAGGCAGAAAGCCTGAGCTTGGAGTATGGAGGTCAGAGAACTCCCTGGGGCCCACGACACCAGGCAGGCAGGCAGGCTCTGAAGCATGGTAGGATCTATCAGAGGTCAGAAAAATGGTGGTGGTGCACCTGTAAAGTATAAAGACAGCTTCTGAAGTTGCCACAAGCCAGACTCAAAGCCTGGGCAAATGTGAAGTCCTGATCCCTCTCTCCGAGAACTGGAAACAGCAGCGAGCCAGAGCTCAAGAGAGTAGCAACAACCAGAGCCATTTTTCAGGTGGAGTCCTCAGTCCCTGATACCAGTAGCCTGTTGGAAGAAAAGACAGTGCCTTTTTAAGGACTTCACATTTACTTCCATTTCTACTCTTTTTTTTTTAACATATAAAGTGTTGAGACACAAAGAAACATGAAAATGTAAAACATGATTCAAAGGGGAAGTAGACAACGGAATCATTCCCACAGCTGGCTATCATGTTGGAAATAGCAAAGCAGGACTTTAGAATTCCATGACATATGTAGTAAAGAATAAATTTTTTTTTTATTTGACAGGTAGAGTTATAGACAGTGAGAGAGAGAGACAGAGAGAAAGGTCTTCCTTCTGTTGGTTCACTCCCCTAATGGCTGTTACAGCCGGTGTGCTGCGCCAATTCGAAGCCAGGAGCCAGGTGCTTCCTCCTGGTCTTCCATGCAGGTGCAGGGACACAGCAGAGAGCTGGACTGGAAGAGGAGCAACCAGGACAGAATCCGGCGCCCCAACCAGGACTAGAACCCGGGTGCCAGTGCCGCAGGCAGATTAGCCAAGTGAGCCACGGTGCCGGCCAGAATAAAATTATTTTTAAAGAGGGCTAAATGAACAATTACTCATGTTTACAGATCAGACGACTAAATGTTATAAAGATGGAAATATCCTTTAAATTGATCTCTAGATTCAATGCAGTAGCAAATTAAAACACCAGTAGTTTTTTGTTCAAAATTGACAAGCTGATTTCAAAATTTGTATGGAAATTTACAGGATCAAGAATAGTGGAGATTTTTTTAATGAACATGGAAGGAAGGGCTTGCTTCAGCAGAAATAAACAATGATGATGGTGATGTAATTATTAAAGTGTATTATGCGCACTAGAAAAGACCAGTTGTCCAACAGAATAGAAGACAGTTCAGGAGACCCACATGTGTGGATATGTAACTTTGGGCAAAAATATTTCATATACTATGGAAGCATGTAATTTAGCTTAGGCTTTTAGTAAAGCAGTTTAGCATTATCTGGAAACTTTGAAAATACACATATTCTGGCCGGTGCTGCGGCTCACTAGGCTAATCCTCTGCCTACGGCGCCAGCACCCCAGGTTCTAGTCCTGGTTGGGGTGCTGGTTCTGTCCCGGTTGCTCCTCTTCCAGTCCAGCTCTCTGCTGTGGCCCGGGAAGGCAGTGGAGGATGGCCCAAGTGCTTGGGCCCTGCACCTGCATGGGAGACCAGGAGGAAGCACCTGGCTCCTGGCTTCGGATCAGCGCAGTGCCCTGGCCGTAACGGCCATCTGTGGGGTGAACCAATGGAAGGAAGACCTTTCTTTATCTCTGTCTCTCTCCCTCACTAATGGCCTGTCAAAAAACAAAACAAAACAAAACAAAGAAAATACACATATTTTATGATATACCAATTACTACTCCTGGGTTTATACTTAGCATTTCGCATATATGAAACAGGACACCAGCTAAGTTTATACCTAATACAAAGAACTAATAAATCTTTGGTCTAATAATAAATAGGGTCCATCAGTAGTTTGGGCATATATATTGTAAAGTGCTATTCATTGTTAATCCAAAATTCAGATTTAACTGGAGTGCTTTTCTTCATCTGGTAACTCCAAATATGCACTGCAGAGGTGCGTGCACATACACACCTCGAGGAACGTCAAGGAGTGTTCACAGCATTGTTTGTGTCACCAAAACCTGGAGACGACACGAAGTCCATTGTAAGTAGACTGGAAAAGCAAATTACAGCACAGTCATATAATGGAACATTCTACAACAACAAAGAGATGAGACCTAGCTCCACAACAATGTAGTTTAATCCCATTATTGTAAATGTTCAGTATAAAAAACCAGCCATTATCCTACTACACACTGTAGTCTCATTTGTACGCTGTTGAAAAGAGACAAGCACCTGAACCCTGGTGTTCATATAGTAGTAGCCTTTAGGGGACAGGAGTTCGTATGTGAGAAGGGTCTGGCAATGTTCTGTGTCCTGACTTGGATGGTGGCTACGCAGATGCTTGCTTTGCCTTTCCTATCTCACCTTAGGCAGGTTGAGAAAAGGAGTGAGAATACAATGGGCTAGCAACTGCCTATTATTAATAAGTATTTCTCTTTCTATACTGAAATGAATGATTAGGTGACATAACTTTTGTACATGCATATTAGCAGCAAACAACTTAAAATAGCTTACCTGTAATATAAAAGATTAACAATTTATTACAAAACACTAGGTATTGTAGTATGTAAAATCCTCAAGTCTGCCTTCACTTTCAGACATAAGGAAATAGTTGGCTGCTTGCCCTTGTACCTGGCATCGTGACAGATGTGACAGGAAAATTGCTTTGGTAACTTGACTATCGTGAGCAGTTGCTGAAGGCTGGGGTTTTTCTAGAATGGAGAACAGCAGCTCTTGGCAATGTTCTGGAGAAAGTAAAAAAAGAAAACTTCCCTCAGTTTGCATAGTAGATGATGCAGTTTGCTAGAAAATTGCTTTATAGCAAAACTTTACCCCAAAATCTTTTAAGTTTCTGTGAAACCAAAATTTGTGTGCTAAGGCAATTATAAATAGATTTGTTAGTTACAAGGCTCTCTTTTGAAATGACAGGAAGTCACGCAAATCTTGGGATGTTTTTCTTAGGCTGAATTGTCTAAATTGGCGAGATCTAGCACTCCCAGCCTCCTCAGATGCAGTGTGCTCCCCAGTTACCATGTAATCAACCCCCCCCCCCCGATTTCCAGAGCACCCCTACAAGGAGCTGTACCACCTCTGTTCAGAATCGCTAGCCAGACCTCTAATCAGGACAGGATTAGGAAAACCGAATTGCTCCAGAAGTGGATTCCCGAGTTTCTCCATATAGCTTTATTTCATTTCTTTTTTTTTTTCATTTTCCTTTTCTTAAAATTTTATTTAAGTCACACATGTTTCATGTATTTCATATATACAGACTTAGGAACATGATGATACTCCCCCCCGCCTCCAACCTCCCTCCTGCCTCCACTCCAACCCTTCCTCCTCCTCCCTCTGACATTCTCACTCTTAATTTTTACAAAGATCTATTTTCAGTTTACTTAATGATCATAAAGGTAACCCTACACTAAGTAAAAGAGTTCAACAAATAGTATGAAGAAAAAAACCACTGTTCCTCAAGGGAAGAGACAAGAGATGAAACAACAGCCAAATGCACACGAATAATCATAAAGGAAACACCTTCTCCAGCTTTCCCTGGGGGCTGGGAAGTCACTTAAAAAAGCTCAAACAACTCTCACCGTGCCGTGCATTTCGACTTTTCTACTTCCAAACTGATTGGGGGAAGGAAGGCACGCATGGCACAGAACGCAGGCTGAGCCGCAGCCATGTGTTGAGGGCACTCCGACGGCTAACACAGCCCACCCTCGGCCAATGCCTGGACACACACTGCAATCACATTCTTGCTGAAGTCCCCTTACGTGACCCTCCTTTTCCCCGGGAAACAGAGCTCTCGAGGGTCACCCGGCATCCAGCGACATGGACAGGGATTCCTGCCTCCCAGGGCCTCGTGCAGTTTTACGAATTGGAGAGGAGATGGTGACGCTGCTTCTTCTGGCTTTGCCTGGCTGCCTCCAATTCAGATTTTCAGCACTGGTCAGAGGAAATGGTATCCTGTGCTCAGTGTTTAATCATCTGGAACATTTTATTTATTTCTCTGGTGCTTTGAGTTGGAATCTGCCCTCTGACTATAGAAGTAGCCTTGATTTGAGAGTGGGCTTGGGCAGTTCTAGTTGATGGGGGTGGGGTGTGGGCAGCTGGAATGGAGATGGGGAGGAAATAGCTGTTTTCCAGAATGTGAGCTTCTGGTTTATTTTTGAGATCAAGGTTTCTCTATTGGATTGTGAGTACTTAGAAGGAATTTTGCCTTTTTTTACTTTGGAGGGAATGAAGGTAGAATCTGAGTTTATCTATTTTTTTAAAGATTTATATATTTACTTGAGAGGCAGAGTTAGAGAGAGAGGGTGGGGAGAGAGAGGTCTTCCACTCCCCATATGGCTGCAATGGCCGGAACTGGACCAAGCTGAAGCCAGGAGCCAGGAGCTTTTTCTGGGTCTCCCACACAGGTGCAGAGACCCAAGTACCTTGGCCATCTTCTAGTGCTTTCTCAGGCCATCAGCAGGGAGCAGGTGGAGCAGCCAAGACTCGAACCAGTGCCCACATGGGATGCCAGCACCACAAGTGAATGCTTAACCCACTAAGCCACAGCGCTGGCCCCCGAGGTTATTTGTTTTTAAATCAAAGTGTTAACCTTCATCACCTGTTTTCTGAAATCTCAAATCTCAACCATGGTGCAGTCATGTACCACAGCGTCATCACCATGTGTCATCTTTATAGTCTGCTTTGCTAGCTGGATATAATTTGTTGATGTTCTCTGAAATTGCTACCTATGGGACAGCTTAAAGCACAAATCTATGTTTTATTTTTTATTATCCTGTATAGCATTTAATTTAATTAATAATATAGTTCTTCCATTCTGTAAAATATTATTGAGCATCTATTATGTGCTATATATTGTGGTAGGTCTTGAGAATATGAAATGAAAAATACATAATCTCTGTTCTTCTCATGGAGCCTACAGACTAGTGGATAGTTGGTATAGGCCGTGAGACCCTGTCCTTACATGCCCCTCATAACAAGGATTTTAAAGGTGAATGAACAGTCTCCGAGTCCTGTGGCTTTATACCGCTTTTGTTGACTCACACACTGAGTCTTTTGAGTAGATCCTCATTCAGAAATTGGACTAAGTAGGTCTCCGTCCCATCCTGCAATGTAGCTCACTCCCTCGCCTGAGTCTCCCTCTGATCTCACTCCCACGTCAGGTGTCAGGTTCACACTCACCAACTTGCAAAGTGATTTGCTGCCCATCTTTCACTGGCAACCATAAAGTCACCTGGAAGGAAACAATTTGAATGGCAATGGCTTTAAAACATAAACAATCCCCAGGAGACCATTAACTTCAGGTCGCATTTCTACAGATACCTTTGTGGCCAAGTGAGTACCTCAACCTTGAAGCAGAATCCCGCTACTCTGCTGCCTCTAGGACCCCTAAGTCATGGAATTTCCAAGTTGAGGGACCTTGGAGACGCTGCTGAAGATCAAAGAGTGATCTGAGGTTACCTGTACCACTGCCGCCTGGGAGCTGTGCTCAGAACACAGGTGTAGGCACCCGCTCCCAGAAACCTGCCGTAAGATTCTCCCAGTGAGTTCTTTAGCTCTCCAAAGATCAACGGATCTTTACCTTACGGCTTGGAGTAGTGAAGCCCAGTGAGCTCTGAGGACCAAGGTTAGCACAGGGGCTGACCTGAAACCAGAGACAGTCCTCTGCTCTCCCCAGTGCTATATAACGTGGCAGCCCAATGCCAAAGGAATGAACACCAAGTTCTTCGCCCTTCCTTCAGTCCCCTTCCTCTGTTGGGAGGCTAACTAGTGATTCTAGAGCACAAGAGGGATTTGATCCTGTTTTCCTAGTATATGGCAAATATTTCCCCCTGATGAAGTGTATATGAAATTTAAATTCCACATTTTCCCCCCAGACGAGAAAGCACTCTGTGCCCCAGATCTCCATCCCCTTTAAGCTGGAACCTGGAAAGAGACCTTCTGAACTGGCCCTGCTGTTGTCGGAACAGGCAGCTGCTGGCTGTGGATGGCCGTGGCCACAGCTTTGGGAAATCTGTGTGTTCTGGGATTGCACCATGTCCTAGATAGATGGTTGCTTCTCCTATCTTCTCTTGCTTTGGTCTTCTCCATCTACCCCAAGGAAAACCATGTGATAACATGCTCAAGATGAGCCCTGGAGTGGAAACAGTTGGCAGCCAAGGCTCATCGATTTCCTATCACCATCACGTTTCCATGCTTCCTAGAGATAGACACTTGCCAGGAACCAAGGTCTTGAGAAACAGATCCTAGCAGCTGAAGAAGGATCCAGAAGCCACCAAATCTTGGGAGCACTATAAAAATCAGCAGAACTAAGACACAAAGCCATAAGACAGGCACTGCTGTGAAAGGATAAAATGGCACCTGTGTAGAAAAGAATGAATGGAGAGATCTTCAGTGGCCTCAGAGGTCCTGGCTCCGCGTCTTGTTGCTGAGTCAGCCACATCCTTCTTGGCTCTGCTTCTGTGGGGTTTGTGTGACTCCTGTGTGGTGCTGACTCTGCGATCCTCTGCAGAGGTGTGAAGCGACCACAGCAGGGCCAGGACTATCAGAGCACGGGTCAGCTACACTTGCAGCCCGTTTCTGTGCACTGTCACTGCCTCACGTCCCACTGGAACAAGGATGGCATGGCGTCAGGGATGCAAGGTGTTTTAAACTTGCTTAGGGCTCAGGGACTAGTGTATCTGTATAAAGGCCTTGTTCTTGCATTAAACTGGTCTTGTCTCATATCTTAATAACTTGGGAACTGAGAATGCTATGCTAATTGAATGTATTATACAAATGCTGGAAATTGATTCATGTTGCCCCTTAATATTGATATTTGCTTTTCTTCAAAACTTGTATAACTTAGAGAGGCAGAGTGACAGAGAGCTTCTACCTGCTGGTTCACTCCCAAATGCCAGCAACAGCTGGAAGTGGGCCTGGACATTAACCTAGAGCCAGGAAGGCAATCCAAGTCCCCGAAGAGGGTCAGAAAAAGCAGATTGCTTGGGCCATCACTGCCGTCCCTCAGGGCTTTCATTGGCAGGAAGCTGCCCTCAGGAGCCAGAACCAAGATGTAAATTTCAGTACTCTGATGTGGGATGTGAGTTTCTCAGCCTGTGTCTTAACTGCTGGAAGGGGAAGGAGAGCTTCTGTACAAGGTGGAGACTTCTCCTTGAAGGATCAATTTGAATCAGACCTGGAAAAACGAGGTTTAAAAAAAAAAAAAGAGGTAGAGAAATACAGGACTATTGGGCTGTTTAGGGAACAAATTGTCCATTTGAATGGGACAAGGTGCACAAGGACTGATAATGGGAGTGGAGAGGTATGATGTTGGTGCTTGCTGGGGGAAGAGGTTTGGAACAAGCACTGTTGAAAGAAGAACACATTGATGGAGAAGTGAGAGTGCATCTCAGTTCAGTGTTTTCAGAATTGCTTTCAGTCACAGCACCTTTTTTTCAATCACAACCTTAGATAAAACCCTGAAGATTTAAGAGTTAAGAATGGAACCACATTGGTTGTCATGGCGCTGAAGGGGCCCAGGATCAAGGCTGCTCAGTCACTCACCCAGGTTTCTACGCAACACAACTTAAAAATCACCCACTAAACAGTAGGAGAAGAGGGAGTTGTCAGCCGCATTCCCTGGCTGGAGAGTTAGACGACCAGCTGGTATGCTGCAAAAGACCGCAGCACTGGCAGGTTGGCCATCAGGGCTGGTCTCATTTGTAGATAACAGAATGGCCATTCGCAGCTGATCAGTGGTTAGCTAAGCTGCGCATCTATGTGAACACTGCACAAATGAAGCATTTGAATGAATCCGGTCGCCTCTTGGAGCATGCTTGTGAATATCTCTCTCTTTTTGGTTCTGGAGACTTGAAAGAGTTAACACTGCTTCGGAGTCGCCTCGCCCTTTCCCACAGAGGAACTTACCCACTGGGAGAACCTGGCTCCGTGCTGAGGAGTCTCTGCCAGGAAGCAAAATAAAAGCCTTCACTGGATCCTACACCTGGATACCCTCGGGAGAAAGGAGCAGGGGAAGGGATATTTCATTTTCAGAGTTTCCAAAAGCATATCCTAACAGGCCAGGCTGCACAGGGGATTCGTGATCCCTACAGGAACGAAGCCTGAAGAGCCCCATGACTTGTCAAAGGCAGGACATCTGAAGGGGTGTGTCAGATGAAATACAGGACATGCAGTTAAACCTGCATCTCTGATAAACATCAGAAACAACTTGCTGGCCAAGTAGGTCTCAAATGTTGCTTGGAACATACTTGTACTTAAGAAAAAATCCAGTCTTTTGAGATTCAAATTTAACTGCATGTTCTTTCTGTATTTCTATTTCTCCAACCAGGCAGCCCTACACCCAAACCTCCTTCAATGTCCCTCCTCCTCACCTGCCCTGGAAGGTCAGGTTTTGGTCTGGGAATTCCCTGCAGACCTTTCGAGCATGAGCTCCACACCAGTGGCCCCTTCACCGGAGGGAGGGGGGTTGGGTGCACCCTCGGAGCCCAGTGCTTCTCCGCTTGCTGCCCATGAAGCTCTAGCATGTTGGTCGGAGGCCAGTGTGGGGGTTTCACTGAATTTTGGCAGGGGAAGGGAGGAAAGAGACCCACTTCCTGATGAATAAATGTTTACAGTAACTACATCCCCCCTTGGCTAGCTGGAGACGTTCCAGTAGAGCTGCACTGCCGTTAGGCAAGCTGCTGGCTTTTTTGTCAGAAGTAAGTTGTTGTTGCATGGCTGCTGCAAACAGAAAACATCTGTGGAAAGTCCACAAACAGGAAGCTTTGGAGGGAAAAGGGAAAATAGCCCACATCGCCTGCTGACCCTGCCTGATGCATGTTTGAGAAGGAATAAGGTAAGTTAAATCAACAACCCTCAAACACAAGCATGAGCCAGGGTCAAAGTGGAAGACGAAGCATCACGGAGCAGGCTTTTGTCCTGTGTTTCCTTTTTAGTCTAAAAGGGCGCACTGAGGAGAGCTTTAGTCTCCTCTGCTAGCGAAAGCAAAGGTGACGGCTGCCAACATAGTCTTTCTGCTGTATCTTATATGCAAATGTAGCTGCAGGAGAGGGACACTGTTGTGAATTACAGTGGTTCAGGTCCAATGGAAGCTCCAAACACACACATCATCCTGGATTGCTACAACCAGAATAAAGCAAGTAAAAGAAGATGCATGGCACACTTCCTACAGGAGAAGCATTTGACCTTCACAGGTGTGGGCTGTGAGGATACTTTCCATGTAGAGCTTTCCCCTGTGCTAGGAGGCTGAGAAACTTCTAAGAATAATCATATAGTTTCTCAAAGACAACAAGGTGCCAGGAATACAAAAGATAGGGCTAGAGGAGGAGAAGAAAGGTAACAGATTTACTCTGCATCTTTTCCCTGGTTGATTACAGTGTTGCAGACCATCCAGAACTTACCTACTTATTTGTCTCTGTGTGTGTGTGTGCACGCATGCATAGCATATTTGAGGCACGGAGGCAGAGAGAATAGAGGGAGAGAAGTAGAAGAATAGATTAAGGGTGGGGGAGAGAAGAGGAAGAAGGAGAAAAAGAGAGGGAAGGGAATGAGGAAAGAAGGAGGAGGCAGAGGAGAAAGGAGGAAAGAGGGAAGAAGGGAGAAAGAGAAGGAATAAGAGAGTCCACAAAGCAGAAATAGAGACCTACAGGTCCTAGGCCTTGGCCCAGAGCCAGCCTACATACCCCTCAGCTAGGGCGCCTTGTAACTCCTCCATAGCCCAGCTCTCTGAGGTTTCTTCAATGACTTTGACTGAGGGCAAACCTATTCAACTGTGACTAAATTTTCAGTAGACTTTAAGGTTCAGGGACAAGAGTAATCTCAGGTCATCCCAGGATTGTCTCCTGGGTTGGTGGCAGGGATGTATGAAATTATGGTTTATGCTTCACAGTCACAAGGGGAAAATAACCAACAGAAAACTAGAATTTGTGTAGAAAGAGCAGGCATACAAGGCAGAGAATTGGCCAAGGCCCATTTTATTCTAGATTGTCGCCATATAGTTTGACTGGTAAGCTTGTAGTTCTCCAAACTCAGAGCATGTTGGATTCACCTGGGGAACATGTTTCTTTAAAAAGGAAAATAAAAGTGAAGACTAGGTCTCTACCCTCAGGTTTTTATTCTGGAGGTAAATTTAACACAAGCAGTCTACCAAGCATGTATCAAGAAGCAATGTTGAGAATGCCTGGCTAATTCGTCTAACTGGATAGTCAGGTAGGGTAACCTTGACTCCTGGCTGGAAGAAAGAAGCAGCAACCGCTTAGTGGAAGGGTGAAGGCGTGGCAGCAGCCACACTGTAGCTCCCCTCTCGTGCAGAGACTGCTGCTTGCTGGGATATGATCGGTGGTAGTTCCTTTACCTCAGTAGAGCTCAGTCTCATCTGTAAATCCAGATGTTCTTTTAGGACAGAGCATGTTTCCTTAGGTGACTGCAGCACTAGGATCTAATTCAGAGCGTAGATAGATTCTGAAGCTCACAAGAAATCATGAAAATGCAATTTTAAAGCAACGATGTTGTCCTGATCATTCATCATTATGGAAGTAGTTTGAGAAAACAGGCATTCTCAGAAACTCTACGGTGCAGCTTTATGGTCTGGGAAGGACTCAGTAGAATCCCCAGCCACACAAAGGTGAGCTGCTGAGTCACTGTCTCTGTCAGCAATAACTTGTTCCTTTATGGATGACGTAATATGTGCCGGGCAGGGAGCTCAGACTCTATACATATTTTATTTTGTTTAATTCATAGAACGAACATAAGGAATAACTTTATTCTTCCCATTCTGCAATGAAGAAGTTAAATAGCTTGCCTCCCATCACCCGGGTGAGAATCAGAAGAGCTGTAACTTGTGATTTTTCAGCTGTAGCTGAGCCATGATACCCACACTGCATAAGGTTGGGCCAGTTACAAAAAGAGTGTGTCTGTATAAATGATCCTGTATGTTCTGTTCTCTGCAAATTGCATTGCACACATTCTATGATTAAGATGTGCCATGTTAGTCATTTTCAATTTGATAACATATGAGTAGTTTCTTTTATCAGTAATGGCAGAAAGAATATACTTTTGTATAGGTTTTTATGTACTTGCAATAGGACAAATCACCTGGTGCTGAAGGAAGATCTATTTCTCAGTTTTACAGCTGTTTGACGTTTCTCTCCCATAAGGCTATTAGCATTTAGTCTCTGAGATGGCCCATAGTCTCACTCTTTCCACAATGATGAGCAGTCAGAACAACCTCCTTGCTTTAAACACTGCATCTCTTCACTTTCTTGTGAGCTTCAGAATCTATACACGTTCTTAGATTCTATAACTTATCTCTTCATAACCTCTGTCCACTTTTCAATTATATTGTCTGTTATTGATTTATATGTATTTTTACATATATATTCTGGATAGTAATATTTTTGTGTTGTTTATGTTGCAATTGATTTCTCCTGGTATTTCTCTTCTCTTAAAATTGTCGATTGTGATCTATTTTTCACTAAGAAAACTTGAATTTCCAGCTGATTTAATCATAACTAGGGATTTGTATCACTCAAAGCAGAAATTATAAAAATATTGTAATAATTTCAGCTAATATTTTCTAATTTATCTCTTGAATTTTTATTTGTGTAAAGCACTTTGTAGAGATTTAATGTAATTTAATTTTAAAAAGTTGATAGCTAATTTATTCAGCATAATTTATTAAGTAGTATGTCCATTTCCATAATTTAAAACATCACATTTATTTGAATTCATATGTAGATTTCTATTATTTCCATTATTTTTCCCATTCCAATGCCATTTCTAATCTATTTTAATATTTTCCATTTTAGGTTTGAAATCTTTTAAAAATATTTAAAACACCAGGAGCAGTAAGTCCCTGACTCCAACTATTCTTTCCTTTAAAAAAATTACTTAGATATTCTTGGCTTTGTTCTCCAGATAAATTTTAGAATTGACTCTTTAAAGTTTTTTCTAAGGCTATTACTGAGACTGACTTGACTCTATCAGTTTCTTTTGCAGAAATTTATTTCTTTAACCCCATTCCAGGGCTATGATGAATTACTCCCTTTTTTCAGATATTTTATTATATATACCAACTGGTTTTATATTTTTCTTCAGATAG
Source organism: Oryctolagus cuniculus (assembly GCF_964237555.1). Lineage (NCBI taxonomy): Eukaryota > Metazoa > Chordata > Mammalia > Lagomorpha > Leporidae > Oryctolagus > Oryctolagus cuniculus. The sequence continues at coordinate 31,522,024 of NC_091437.1, read as the reverse complement.
TTTCTATGTACTTCTTGTTAGGTTGACAGACATTTAGTAAGAGTTTATGGCCATTCTGAATAATATTTTTAAAACTGTTATTTTCTAATTTACATTGCTTATGAAAAGAAATACTACTGAAATTTATCTGTTGTTACAATAGCTGGCAATTTAGTACGATGATAGAAGTCATTGATTAATTCAAATAATTTGCCAGTTGGAATCCTGATTTTTGTTAAAGAATTGTTGAAGACCTATGATGCATCCAATGTTAGAGATATTTCCAAGTATGTGCCCCAGAGACTTTGCATTCCAGTGGAGGAGGATGATTTACAGACAAAGGAACAAGTACAGAAGCACAGTAGCTTTAGTCCTGAGCAGGAGCTAAAACAGAACAATGTAGCAGGGAGTGAGGAGACACACACAGGGAGAAAGACCAGGGAAGGCTTCTCTGGGAGGTACGTGAGACTGAGCATATGTTGAGATTTCCAGGAAGGGTAAAGAGCAAGCCCAAAGGACTGTTGCTGGAAAGAACCTGGTGGTCCAAGAAACAGAACTGGAATCCAAATAGGCAATGATGACATGTCAGCAAGGTAGATAGGAGCCAAGATACCATAAGGTTGATCTGGCCAGGGCAGTAGCTCCAATACTATTCTAAGTGCAGTTGGGAGCTATGGAAAAGTCAAAAGAATAACAATATGGTTTATGTTTTTAAGCAGTTCCTTAGGCTGTGTGGAGAGCAGGCTTCAAGTGAGTAAGAGGAGAAGTAAAACAGGTTGTACTGCAGGCCTGGAGAGGTGATAGTGACTTGATGGGGTTGGCAGTGGTAAATGGACATAAATACGTGCACTGATGATACAACAGAAGGTAGAATGAATCACACTCACTAATGTATTTAACAGAGAGAATTATTAGGCTTTTGGATTGAACAGCTGGGGGGTTGTGGTGCCAATTATTAAATAATAAACCCTGGGAAATAGTGATTTTCAAGGGAAAGGGAAGATCAAAGATTCTATTGGGAAATGTACATTTTGAAATACCTAGCTTACATGCAAGTGAATATGACAAATACCTAGTCACATAGATGAGTCTAGAGCTCAGGGGAGCAGTCAGTCCTAAAGAGAGAAACTTGGAAAATCAGAGGCATGCAAATAGAATTTAAAGCCACAGCCTAGGTGAGATAATGTAGGAAGATAGAAAAAAAGAATAAAGAACGGAAGATCAAACCTGAGTCCATGCGGTGTTTTGATGTCAGATAATGAAGGAGGCCATAGCAAAGGGACATAAGATGAAGAAAAAGGAACCCACAGGCGAGGTCAATATCACAGAAGCCAGGAAAGGATGGGGATTTGAGAAGAGAGCTCCATTAACAGCTCCATCAAAAGCTGCTGAGAGATTGAGAAAAAAGGAGGCATGGTCCATGACCTTAATAAAGGCAGTGACAGTGAAATGTTATGGTGAAAGCTGGGTTGAAAAGGGTTGTGTAATGGAAGTTGAGGATGTGGACACAGCCAGAGCAAACAACTTCGGAAAGACAATCGAAACATCCTGGTACTAGCACAAAAATAGACATGTAGACCAATGTAATAAAATAGAAACCCCAGAAATGAATCAATGCAGCTGTAATCAACTATTCTTTGACAAATATGCTAAAAATCAATCCCTGGAGAAAGGACTGTCTCTTCAGCAAATGGTATTAGGAAAATTGGATCTGTGCATGCAGAAATATGAAAAAAGACCCCTGACTTAGGAACTAAATCTACAACATGATACCATCAAATTATTAAGGAAAACATCAGGAAAAACTCAGCAAGACATTGGCACAGGCAAAAATTTCTTGGGAAAGAGTAAAGCATAGACCATAAAAGCAAAAATGGACAAATGGTATTGTATCAAGCTAATATGCTTCTGAAATACAAAGGTAACACTCAACAAAATGAAGAGGCAACTGACAGAATGGGAGAAAATATTTACAAACTATGCAACTAATAAAAGATTAATCTACAGGATCTAGAAAGAGCTCAAAAAAATGCAACAACAACAAAGCAAACAATCCAATCATGAAATGGGCAAAAAACATGAATAGACATTTTTCTTTTTACCTTTTCTTTTCTTAAATGTTTATTTTATTTGAAAGGCAGAGTCCTAGAGAAAGAGAGATTGTCCATCATCTGGTTCACTCCCTGAATGGCAACCATGGCCAGAGTTGGGATGTTTGAAGCCAGGAAGCAGTAGCTTCTTCCGGTTCTTGCATGTGGATGCAGGGACCCAAACACTTGGGCCAACCTTCACTGCTTTCCCAGGCATGTTGGCAGGGAACTGGATCAGAAGTAGAGCAGCTAGGACTTGAACTGGCACCCGGATTGGATGCCTGCACCATAGGTGGTGGCTTTACCTACTATGCCACAGCACCAGCCCCAGAACAGGCATTTTCCAAAAGATGAAATACAAATGGCCAACAGACACATGAAAAGATGCTCAGGATCACTAGACATTAGAGAAATGCAAATCAAAACCACAATGAGGTTTCACCACACCCCAGTTAGAATGGCTATTATCCAAAAATAAAAAAAATATTAAATACTGGTGAGGATGTGGGCAAAAAGATAGCCTAATGCTCTGTTGGTGGGAATGTAAACTAGTACAACCATTATGGAAGATTCCTCAGAAATCTGGAAATATATCTACAATACGATCCAATCATTCCATTCCTGGGAATTTACTCAAACAAAATGAAATCAGTATATGAAAGAATTATCTGTACCCTCATGTTTATCACAGCTCAATTCACAGTAGCTACGAAATGAAATCAACTCAGATGTCCATCAAACGATGACTGGATAAAGAAAATGTGATATATATATACATATATATGTATATATGTTTATATACATATATATATGTATGTATATATATACACATACACACTATGTGATTAAAAAAGAACAAAATCCTGTCTTTCACAACAAAATGGGTGCAACTGGAAACCACTGTGCTTAGTGAAATAAGCCAGTCTCAAAATGACAGATGTTATGTTTTCTCTTATATGTAGAAGTTAATATAGAATACAAACACATTGTATAAGAATAAAATGGACATCTTGTGATTTGACTGTTGTATTTCACCCTTGTTGATACTCCTGTGGAACTGTGGTCTTTCTATTTTTTTTTACTTGAATGTTATGGTTAGTGGTGCATTATGCCTGTGATTATAAAGTGGACTGAAATAATGTTTTTGCAAAAAATAAAAAAAGGAAGGAGAGGAAGTGACAAAGGGAAAGAGTGAGAGGGAAGTATGGTTATGAAATATATGAAATCTGTTCTCTGTGTATTAACAAAAATTTTTTATAAAAGAAGTTTTGCTGCAATGAGCAAAGAAATGGAATGATATCAGAAAGAGCATTAGATCAAGGACTAATTTGCTGTTGAAAAGATTTTAGATGTTGGAGCTCCAATTTTTGCTGAAATGAATAAATAATCCTACAAAAAGGAAGAAATCCAGAATCAATGGACAGAGGAGAAAAAAATGCAAAAGTCTTGAGATAAGAAAAGGGAGGAGACCTTAGAACTTGAGAGTAACGGCTGATCTTCAAGAGGATCTGAGATGAACCTTCCACTGAAACAGAAAGGAAAATAGAAAATATGAATATTTTTTATGATTTTTAATAGTTTTTTAAAAGATTTTATCTATTTATCTGAGAGGTAGAATTACAAACAGTGAAAGGAAGAGACAGAGAGAAAGGTCTTCCTTCTGTTGCTTCACTCCCCAAATGGCCGTAACAGCCATCACTGCACCAATCTGAAGCCAGGAGCCAGGAGCCAGGAGCCAGGAGCTTCTTCCCAGTCTCCTACATGTGTACAGGGCCCAAGCAACTTGGGTCATCTTCTATTGCTTTCCCAGAGAACTGGATTGGAAGAGGCGAAGCTGGGACTAGAACCGGTGCCCATATGGGATGCCAGCATCGCAGGTGGAGGTTTAACCTGTTGTGCCATGGTGCCGGCCCCAATAGTTTTTTTGTTTGTTTTTGTTGTTGTTTTTGTTGTTGTTGTTGTTTTTGACAGGCAGAGTGGACAGTGAGAGAGAGAGACAGAGAGAAAGGTCTTCCTTTTGCCGTTGGTTCACCCTCCAATGGCCGCTGCGGCTGGCGCACTGCGCTGATCCGATGGCAGGAGCCAGGTACTTATCCTGGTCTCCCATGGGGTGCAGGGCCCAAGCACTTGGGCCATCCTCCACTGCACTCCCTGGCCACAGCAGAGAGCTGGCCTGGAAGAGGGGCAACCGGGACAGAATCCGGTGCCCTGACCGAGACTAGAACCCGGTGTGCCGGCGCCGCAAGGCGGAGGATTAGCCTAGTGAGCCGCGGCGATGGCCTCCCAATAGTTTTTTAAATTTTATTTAAGTTAAACAAGTTTCATGTATTTCATGCATATAGATTTAGGAACATAGTGTTACTTCCCATCCAACGCTCCCTCCTGCCCACACTCCAATCCTTTTTCTTCCTCCCTCTCCTATTCCCACTCTTAATTTTTTTACTTTCAGTTTACTTGATGATCATAAATTTATCCTACACTAAGAATTCAACAAAGAGTATGAAGAAAATAAAAACACTGTTCCTCAACAGAAGAGACAAGGGCTGTAAGCAATCATTGAATCTCAAAATGTCTATTTCACTTCAATACATTACGCCTTAGGTCCTCTAATAGTTACCTTGAATCAGGGAAAATATATCTATCTTTTTGGGACTGGCTTGTTTCACTAAGTATAATGGTTTCCAGTTGCATCCATTTTGTTGCAAAAGACAAGATTTCATTTATTTTTACAACTGAGTAGTACTCCATAGTGTATACATACCATCATTTCTTTTTCTAGTCAACAGTTAATGGACATCTGCATTGATTCCATATCTTAGCTATTGTGAATTGTGCTGCAATGAAACATGGGGGTATAGATAACTCATTTCTACATATAAGTTTATATATTTTTGTTGCATAAGATTAAGAAATTCCTTTTGAATCTAAAAAAGATATTTATATCAGTTTATCCCTCTAAATAAATGAAAATATCTGGCAATAATTACAAATGAAATTTGTTTTATGTTGACTACAACCTCTAGCCCAACATCTAATGACTCTGATGACAACAAATATCTTTGTTTTGTTTGCCTTAAAGAAAACAGTTCTGCCTGACCATTAAATAAGGAATTTATGCTCATAGGTTCCTGACAGATCAAGTTCTGAAAGTAAAGGATGTTTAGATGCCCTGAAGTTGAGTCATATTAGTATGGTTTATCTTGGGAGAAACTGTTCCAACTTAGGAAATTGAAGTTTAAAAATTGTTTCTTCTTTTATAATTATTCTTTTTTTGTTCTGTTGCTAATTCCTTACATTAAGTTTTAGTCTATGTATTTTTATTCTTCCTCATTTTCTAGTAAGTGCATGAAAAGCTATAAATGTTCCACTCAGTACCACTTGTACCATAGCCCACAAGTTTTGAGAGATGTTAATCTGATTTCAAGTCATTTCCAAAGAGCTTGTAATTTTAATTTTGATGATCTCTTTAAGACTTTTATTCATTTTAGTTTTAAAGTGGATGTTACTATTTTATTATTAACTTCTAAGTTTATTGCATTGTGTCCAAGGAAGCTGTATTTCAGTATCACAACATTTTGAGGTTGTCATTTTTTAGCAACACGATGGATGCAACTGGAAGCCATTATACTTAGTAAAATAAGCCAGTACCAAAAAGACAGATACCATATGTTTTCCGCAATCTGTGGTAACTAATAGAGTACCTCAAATGTAATGTATCGGGATAAAATTGACATTTTAAGATTTGATAATCATTTACTGCCCTTGTCTCTACTGTTGAGGAACAGTGCTTTTTCTCTGAACTATTTGTTGAACTCTTAGTGTAGAGTTTATCTTATGAATATAAAGTAAACTGAAAATAGATCTTTGTAAAAATTCGGAGTGGAAACAGGAGAGAGAGGAGGAAGGGAGGGAGCATGGGTGGGAGGGAGAGAAGGAGTAAGAAGTTATCACTATGTTCCTAAATCTGTATATAAGAAATACATGAAATTTTTATATCTTAAATAAAAATTTAAAAAAAGAGATTGTCACAGTTTAATATGCAATGACAGATGCTGGTTAGGGTATAGAAAAAATAAATCCTTATATACTATTGGTAGGAATGAAAGTTAGTACAGTAATTATGGAGAACTGTATGGAGGCTCCTCAAAAAAAAATAAAAATGTGGAGCCATCATTGTATGCCTATTAAGCTGTGGTGTAGTAGGTAAAGCCTCCACCTGCAGTGATGGCAGCCCATATGGGTGCCGATTTGAGTCCTGGTGACTCCACTTCAGATCCAACTCCCTGCTAATGTGCCTGGGAAAGCAGCAGAAGATGTGCGAGCCCTAGGGCCCCTCCACCCACATAGAAGATGAGGAAGAAGCTCCTGGCTCCTGGCTTTGGCCTGGCCCCAGCCTGGCCCAGCTCTGGCTATTGCAGCCATTTGGGGAGTAAACCAGTGGATGCAAGATCTCTGTCTCTGTCTCCCTCTCTCATTCTGTCTCTCTATCTCTGCCTTTCAAATAGATAAGTAAATAAATCTTTTTAAAAAAAACCTAAAAATGCATCTATCAAATAATCCAAGTATCTCACTAAAGGGTATAGATCCAAGATAAATGAGACCAGCATATGAAGAGATGCCTGGACTCCTATGTTCATGTCAACACTGTCACAGTAGCCAAGCTTTAGAATCAGTTATGTGTCTAACAGTGAATGAATGGATAAAGAAAACATGGTATATAGATATGCAATAGAATATCATTTAGTCAACAAAAAGGATGGAATCCTGTCATTTGCAGCAAAGTAAGTGGAACTAGAGGTCATTATATTAAGTGAAATAAGTCAGACACAGAAATACAAATTCTACATGTTCTCTCATATGTGATAGTGAAAAAGTTAATCTGCATGTAGAATACTGATTACTAGAGGCAGAGAGATGGGATAGAGAGAGATTGGAGGACACAAAACAATCAGAAGTAACCAGTTCTTGTGTTTCACCAGAATGCGTGGTGACTATAGGTCGCAGTAATATATTAGAATAATATAATAAGTATTAATTATTATAAGTAATAATTTGTAAATAATACCCTGGAAGAAAAGAGCTGGTAGGCCCCAAATACAAAGAAAGGGTAAGGAAATGGAAGGCTAGTCATCTAATTTGATTGGTTTATGCTGTGTACATGTGTTAGAATGACATACTGTATTTTATAAAAATGTATAAGTATTAAATATTAATAAAATTTATCAAGATAATTAACTGTTAGAATAAAATAAATTTTTGAAATGTATTTTCCTTTTATTTAAAAATATTATATGTATCCATTCTGAATATTCAAAGTTTAAGTCAAATATATGTTCTTGTATTTTTAATGCTTTTATAATACCATTTTATAATTGTAAAAGTTAGACTCATTGCAGAAAATGGAGAAAGTTATAAATAAGAAAGAAAAGCCTCACCCAAAGTCCCTATAGATAAAAATATTTTTTTTAATATTTATTTATTTGAAAGAGTTACACAGAGAGAGGAGAGGCAGAGAGAGAGGTCTTCTATCCACTGGTTCACTACCCAGATGGCCGCAACGGCTGGAACTATGCTAATCTGAAGCCAGGAGCCAGGAGCTTCTTCTGGGTCTCCCATGCAGGTGCAGGGGCCCAAGGACTTGGGCCATCTTCTACTGCTTTCCCAGGCCATAGTGGAGAGCTGGATCGGAAGAGGAGCAGCCGGGACTAGAACCGGCACCCATTTGGAATGCTGGCACTTCAGGCCAGGGTGTTAACCCACTGCACCACAGTGCTGGCCCCAGATAAAAATCATTTTAACAGACATGTTGAAAATTTCAGCATTTTTATCCAATTGAGCTAATTATATACACACACAAGTGCATCCCCAATTTTTTTCCTTATTTAGTCTAAGTATTTCTGCATGTCAAATTATTCTTCATAACTATCATTTTAATAGCCTAAACTTTGACATAGAATATATTATGATCGTAAGGATGTTTTACATATTTTATATTATAAATAATTCTCTAGAAAACGTCTGCATATAGATCTCTGCTACGTGTAAGATTAGCTTTATTTAATGCATTAGTAAGAAGAAATTATTAATTCAAAAAGTATGAACATGTTAAAGGCTCTTGTACTTACAAGCTCTCTCTCTCTCTCTCTCCCTCTCTCTCTCTCTCTCTCTCTATATATATATATATGCATACACACACATATAAACACAAAAGGAATGTGTACTTTTCATGTAAGTATAAAGTCTAAGTACAAGGGGATCTTATTTACTCTGGTGCCTTCCTCAACCCACCTCCATTATGACTTGAGGACTATCCTTCCAGACATTCCTCTGTGTGTTTACATGAATTTGTCTGCATTCGTCTGTTGAATGTTTATATGCACATGAGAAAGAACATATTCATGTGTAAGAGTAGAATTCACACTAAGCAAACACTTTTAATTTAATTTGAAATGCACATGTATAGCATTTCCATTCTTGCATAAATATATTTATATGCTTCTCTTTAACATTTAAGAAAATACATACTAGTCCAAGTGAGAAATCTTCATATTTTAGGCTGCTTAATGATTAAAAGGATACCCTGACACTATGGATTCTCTTGTTTTATCACTAATGTTTTGTCAATGTTCCAGTTTATTTCTTTGGCAAGTGAGAGTCCTTGTGAAAACATCTGCTACTCTTGTTTCAACTGATCTTTAATTAACAGACAAGAAAGCCAGTCTCAATAGGGGAGTATCTTCTCCCTGGACATCCAGCCTATTTCTTTTTTTCCTCGGATGTGATGTTACTGTTTTGAGAGTAACACCCAAAGAGCTGAATAGTAGTTGACTGCAGGGCTTCCACCAGTCAGGCTGCTTTGGGCTGCTTCTGACAGAAAAGCTCAATACAAATTAGCTTAAAGACTAAGGAAGATAAACTATTTTCCCTAAAAGGATTTGCAGTGTATCTTAACTCTAGAACTGATGGATCCTGTTGCTCATGATGTCATTATGGTTCCTTCTTTCTTTAGTCCAATGGCTTTGACCTCCCCTACCCTCTTGCCTGGGGTCTCACTATGTCTGCCCCGGTTTCAGCTGTCCCAGTAGACACTCAGAATGCCAGTAATGAACGCTGCCTCATAAAGTTTTCAAATAACAAAAACTCAGCTCATAGCAAGTCTCTAGCAGAGTTTGGTCATGACTCACTGACCTCAGATGCCAATGTGAAATCAATCACTGCCTAACTTTGACCAGTTAGCATCCCTTCTCGCCTAAAGTAACCCTATTAAAGAGGGTGGGTACCCAAACAACATCAGGGTTCAAGTAGGAAGGGATTTATGTTATGTGAGCAACTGTGTCTACAAAAGTGTGGATTATATTATCCCAATAATTAAATGTATATAATATCTAAAAATACACATATTTTAATTTGTTTTTACCTCTTTCTTTTTAAAGATTTATTTTCATCTGCTTGAAAGAGCAGCGTAGAAAGAGACAGAGAGAGATCTTCCATCTGTTGGTTGACTCCTGCAATCCCTACAAAAGCTAGAGCTAAGCCAGGGCAAAGGTGGAGCCTAGAACACCTCCTGGGTCACTCTCTCTCACATGGCTGGCAGGAGCCCATGCATTTAACCATATCCAAGGAGGCATTAGCAAGAAGCTGAATCTAAAGCAAAGTGGTTGGGCCTGGAACCAGCACTCCAATATAGGATGCAAGTGTCCCAAGCAGTGTTTTAACCTAGCACACCACAACACTTACCCCAGCATGTTTTATGAACTAAAACAGGATGTGTATTTTTATATACAACAAAAATAAAATTTTCATACATGTAGTCTATAATAAAATCTGTAACATAAAGCTTCTTTCACATCTACATGATCAAAAAGTTATATTTCATTTTGGAAAATTCACTCTTACCAACTATTTAAATATGTCCATTTAAACAAGAAGGCAGTTCCTTTCTGGATTTCAAAAATCAAAGTCCTACTTGCAGATTTCAGTATTATCCTCCCTTAACAGAAATCATCACAGTAACATGAGACACAGTGCCCAGTTATTTAGAGTAACTCATGCCCATTTATCTTGAACATGCACTGCATCTTTAAAGATTCTGGCATAGAAGTGTTTTGTACAGCGCCTTTGTTAGAATTTTTCATCTTCTATTTATGTAGTAGTACCACACATTTTTGATAATGTTATAATTGTAAGCTATATCATATATAAAGTCATCAAATAATCTAAGATATTAATGAGCAAGACTTCAAAGCTTACTTATAGAGAGGAAACCACTCTTACTTCCAACCCCAGGCAGGGGGATGCTGCCCTTGTTGTGAAAGATTGAAGTGTATAATCCATCAAAATGCCACCTTATCCCTGAAGGTCTTTTTCAAGGGAGAAATGATAAATGAAGACCTGAGGTTTCCCAAACATGATGGGACTTGAATATTTGATTTAGCTCCAGGTGATGGAAGGGGATGATGAGTGAGTCATAAATTTGAGAAATATGACTACTGGATAAAGGCATTTTTGCTTAATTTTTTTCTCACAGCCATGAATCACGGTCATGCTAATGATGTTTGGTGAGTCCACATTATGTGTGCTGTGTCTATAGTTGTTTGTTGGTCCACAGGAAAATGACTGTTCTATTTTGTTTCATGCTTAGGAAACATTTGCTCGTTTTCAGTTTTTGATTCCATCTATCCTCTCCCTTCCACTCTTAAGTGCGGAAAGAAAACAATAATCTTGATACCTGGACTCAATAAAATTATGTGCAGTCCTGCTAGGTATACTGCCTAGCTCTGCCTTACTCTTCCAAACACTGATTGGATTTTTTTGCTCTGGGAAAATAATATGGGTGGAGGGATGGGGGCATATAAGAAAATCCTTCTTCTTTTAGAAAAGAAAGAGGAAGTCACCATCGAATATTTTGAGGACAGAAAGCAGTTTTTAGGCCTCTACCTGTGACAGTTTGAGCTTACGTATGCCAGTGGTGAATGAGAATGTTTGAGGTGGCAAAGAGGACACCCATCCTGTGTCTTGTCTGTATTTGAGTGTGAAATCCTGAGAGTGACCACAGATTCGTTAGTCTAGGAGTTTGCAAAGGATCAAAGAGTAAAACACTTCAGTCTATGATGCATACAGGTTCAGCCACAACTACTCAAGTCAGCCATAGCTAACACGTCAACAAGTGGGTGTGGCTATGATGCAATAAATCTTCATTTACAAGAGCTGATGGCAGGCAGGAATTAGCCTGGGTGCACAGTTTCCTGGCCCCTGTGCTAGTCTGTAATATACCAGCCTCTCCCTTGGAGGTGTTTCAGCTGCTCATCACAGTGACGGTCTCCAGAGCAATGCGTAAGAGCAGGTCTCAGAGCAGACATTAGGCAATTTCAAAATCATTAGAGAAGTTCTGGTGAGGACAGTTATATGATAACTGTCATGCTTTCCCTTCTTCATATACAACTCAACTGCAACTACTTTACACTGGTCACCAAAATGTGGGGGACTACGTCGCCTCTGGCCACACGCCAAACAATTCTCTAGCAGACACCAACTGAATGCCCTTAATTTGATTCCATTCTGGCACTTTCTCCCTAGAGGCAGAGTTAGATCCCACAGGGGAGAGTCTGTCCCACCAAACTTTCAAAAGTCGTTGACTGGGCTCTGTGCTTCTGATGGTAAACTGGGGTTCCCCTCCTTGGATTTCATTAGCTTGCTGGAGCTGCTCACAGAACTCAAGGGAACACTTTCCTAATATTTACCCATTTAATATAAAGGCTGTGATGAAGGGTACAAACAGCCAGATGGAAGAGATGCATAAGGTATGTGGGAAGGGGCGTGGAGCTTCCAGGTCCTCTCCAGGTGTGCCACCTCCCCAGCACCTCCGTGTGTCCAGCATCCAGGAAGCGCTCCAAATCCCAAAGGTCAGGGCTTTCCCCCACACCACACAGGCATGAATCACTCCATTTCCAGGCCCTCCCCCTCTCTAGAGAAAAAGGTGAGGGTGAGGTGAAAACTCCACACTTACCATCATGGCTGGGTCTCTCTGATGGCCAGCCCCCGCCTAGGAGCCGCAGAAGAGTCACCTCATTAGAACAGAAGCTTCTTTTTTTTTTAAACTTTTATTTAATGAATATAGATTTCCAAAGTACAGCTTATGGATTACATTGGCTGCCCCCCCCATGACTTCCCTCCCACCCGCAACCCTCCCCTTTCCTGCTCTCTCTCCCCTTCCATTCATATCAAGATTCATTTTCAATTCTCTTTATATACAGAAGATCAGTTTAGCATACATTAAGTAAAGATTTCAACAGTTTGCACCCACATGGAAACACAAAGTGAAAAATACTGTTTGAGTACTCGTTATAGCATTAAATCTCAATGTAAAGCACATTAAGGACAGAGATCCTACATGAGGAGTAAGTGCACAGTGACTCCTGTTGTTGACTTTACAAATTGACACTCTTGTTTATGGCATCAGTAATCTCCCTATGCTCCAGTCATGAGTTTACAAGGTTATGGAAGCCTTTTGAGTTCACCGACTGTTATCTTATTTAGACAAGGTCATAGTCAAAGTGGAAGTTCTCTCCTCCCTTCAGAGAAAGGTACCTCCTTCTTTGAAGACCTTAGAACAGAAGCTTCTATCACCCAGGAAACTCCAAGGGATTTGGGAGGTCTGGGTCAGACACGCCTACCACTGAGGAATTGCCAAAGTATTTTAGACATTTTGCATCATGAACTGGGATCCAAAACCAAATATTAGAACAAAAATTCTACCGGATCCATCACTCAAGAAATTAGGAGATTATGGGGGTTTTAGGAGTTCTATGTCAGAGAATGGGGATATATGTTTGAAATACACACACACACACATTGTTATTATTTAACAACTCACTCCCTCGTTTCTACCAGGGATCCCTTACAACAAGATGATCTTATCTGTCTAAGCATCCACATTTAATGTAGCATATGTAGAACAGAGTACCAACTCAAATGTGCCTAATGTTTAGAGAAGTCAGTGTGGGGTAAGATATAGGTGAAGGATCAGATAATGTTCCCTATAAAGCCATTATAAATACTTTCATATTATTGTACTGATTTGCTTACTCTTTTCTCTTTTAATCTATTGCTATGACAAGCTTGTGCAAGAACACAGAAATCAGCTAATGTTTAACTGGATCCAGTGATTTTCATAGGTATCACGTCCTAAGGCTTTTACTGAGTCTCCCAGTACATTTGATCATTAACATCAGTATTACCATAAGACTCCCCTCCAAGAAGTAGTTGAATCCTACCAATAACACCAGTATTACATCATGTTTCAGTATGATCATAGTGCAATGCAATTTCTTTTTTTTTAATATTTTATTTAGTTTATTTGAGAGGTAGAGTTACAGACAGTAAGAGAGAGACAGACAAAGAGAAAGGTCTTCCTTTTGTTGGTTCACTCTCCAAAGGGCCACAATGACTGGAACTGTACCGATCCAAAGCCAGGAGCCAGGCGCTTCTTCCCAGTCTCCCATGTGGGTGCAGGAGCCCAAGGACTTGGGCCATCCTCTACTGCCCTCTCAGGCCACAGCAGAGAGCTGGATTGGAAGTGGAGTAACCAGGACTCGAACCGGCGCCCGTATGGGATGCCGGCACCACAGGCATCCTTCTGTGCCACAGCGCTGGCCCTGGGCAATGCAATTTCATTACCAAAAAATCAGCACAATTACAGACTTACTCAATAGACTTTTGACCATATACTAGGTATCATTAAAAACAAATATCATTACAATTGGCCTTGATCTTGTTATTTCTGGGTTCCAGGTAATTGGGAACAAAGCCAATCACCTTGTCTCATCTCATACACCTCTGTTCAGCATGGTTTACATTGTGTGATGATGCAGCAGGGCCCAGCTGCCTGTTATGAGGACATGGGTAGTATTTAGAACAGTTCTTACCTCAACAAGCTGTACTTCAGGGAATAGTTTCTTTCAAATTATACTTGGAGCAAGAGCAATCAGAGTACATCAATGTAAATTACAAGTGATCACAGAGAATTTCAGTAAGTTTGGAAGACCTTGAAATTCTCACAAGTGTGCAGCTTGAGCCTTAATAACTAGATAGAGGACATTTCTCTATGGCCAATTCAGTTTTCCTTGGTGTTAAAATAGCTAAGGGGCCCTGTTAGATCAAGGCACAGGCCCTAGTCCCTTTGTGTTGCTATAACAGAATACTGCATACTACATGATTTATTAAAAAAAGGGGGGAGCCGGGAATTAATTGATCTCCCTATTTGGAGACTGGGCATTCATTATCAGAGTGTTGGTGTCTGCTGATGGCCTTTTGGTGCATCACGCCAAAGTAGTAGTGAGAAAAGCAACAGAGTACACACCCATGAGGTAGGAGAACGGAAGGGGGCTGGCCTTATGCTTTCCTCGGGAACCCACTTTTGTGACATTGCCTACTAGTGAAATAATGGCATTAATCTGTGCATGAGTGTGGCTCTTACATGCCCATCTGCCCACACTGTGGCACTGAGGGTTAAGCTTCCAATGCATGGACTTTGGGGTACACTTTCTAACCATAGCAAGCCCTTTCCCATCCCTGGCTTTGGGCGTTAGCCCACATTAGATGTTGGGGATGCCTGGCCCACTTTGCTAAAGATTCATTATTTTCCAGGTTGACATCCAACATTTGCCTTCACTCTAGAAGAGGATCCTCTCTAACTTGCTTATTCAGTTTAATAAACCCTTTTCCTGCGAATGCTGCTCCTCATTAGAGTAAGGTAAGTGTGTCCCAGTACATCTGGAGAGACATTCATCATTCCCACTACCCTTTTCCGTCTTGTAGGTCAGTGTTTAATCTACCATACATGTTGTTGCATCTGTGCTCCTCAGTGCAGTAAGAACACGTGTTTGCATGTCAAAGTGTTGAGTGCACCATGCTAGGGTTAGATCAGTGGTGATCACACACAGGTATAATTTACTCTGAGTTTGCCACAACATTTCCTGCAGTTTTCCCTCTCTCTCTTTGGAACTAAAAGCCACCACCTGATACCCACTGTTTTGGTCCTATCAGAGTCACAGCTTTTCCCCTTTTTAACAGCTTTCCATCAACCACACCAAGGATGATCAGTATTTTTGCATAGGACACTGCAGCATTTGGGGTACTGACAAAGATTCTTTGCTTAAACTTCAGACGGGCTCTCAACCTTCTTCCAGGCCCAACTGCACAGGTCCTTCTAAGATAGTATGTTAGCAAAAGCCATGCTAAGTTAGTTTGCAAAGAATACTCCCTCCCCCGTCTGATCATCCTTGGTATCTGATCATGTTCCGTACCTTCCAGCATCCCTCCAGGTGTGATGTGATCTCCCTGTCATGTCTTATGCAGGATCCTGCTAGGTTTGTTTAGATAGTTACCCCGTTACCTTTCATATTTCCGCTCAGTACTTTTCCATCCACGGATGCCCAACTTTGCTTTCTGGCTGTAAATTCTCACTTTCACATGAACCCAGTCTTTTTTCTGGTCCTTATATCTACTCTGATGATCCTGAATAAAGTCTGCTTCACTGGGATTTATCATTATGTAGCTTTTTCTTTAGCAGCATGCTACAATTATATTTTGCGCATTGTAACTAGGAACCTTTCTAACCCCTCATCACCAAGGTTTATGGTTGCAAAATATTCAGTCTGTTAGGGCCTGCACACCACTCAGTTTGAAATTCCAGTAGGAAGCTTTTCTTGGAAATCTCTTCTCAAATGGTATCCTTTGTAGATAGACCCTGAAAACTGCCCTTTAGATGCCAGTTGAAAGTTCCCCACTATGTTCTTATTCATTGGCTATGAATTAAGGGTTTCCACAACCTCCTGCTCACATTCTGTGAGATACACCTGCTCATGGAACTCAAGGAAACTTGGTACAGACCTTGACTGACTTGTTCCAAAGGATTTAAGAAAGGATATAGATCAACAGCTGGATGAAGAGCCACACAGGGCAAGATCTCGAAGAGTCCAAGTGAGGAGCACTTATTCCTGTGGAGTTGGAGGGTGCCACCCTCCTGTCATTTGAATGTTTCACCAGCCGGAAAGCTCTCTGACCCCAGTCCTTTTGTGTTTTTTACAGGCTCCGGGCTTCATTCAACGGACATGACTGATTGCTTCATTGGACATTGGTGGTCAGTCCCTCTCCCCTGCTCAGAGGCTTGACTTGTTGGTTTTCTGTAGGAGAATTTAGATGGATAATGAAATGAAAACATGACACAGAAGTTGTCTGTATCAGCAGAGCAGTGGTAGGAATCTCTGTCTTTGTAAATAGAGTCAGGAGACAAGCTGGCAAACAATTGTCGCTGATGCAACTGATCCTGTTGTAAATTTCAGGAGAAGAAGATGGGGACTCTGGGTTCAGACAAACCTAGATTAGATCCTGTTTGACTCTGCAGATTAGGTGAGTGAACTTGGCTGATAACCTCTCACAGCCTCGGATTCCTCACCTGTAAAGTATGGCATCAATTTCATATAGTTGCTGCTAAAATTATATATGAAAATATTACCACAGGGTCTACCTCAAATTAAATAAAAAATTAGCAGGGATTATGAGTGCTCATTAGAAAACCTGAATGCGGGTGAATCTATCAATAATTCCATGTGTAACCTTCCTTGCATGAAATTAACCTGAGTCAGAAAGGAAGCTGAATCACTTCCTCTCCCTGGGACTATTCTGTGTAAGGAGAGATTGATGTCTCCATAAAGTCTGAAACTTCTAAGCTAATCTGGACAAAAGCCCTCAGCCCTCACAGACGTCCAGAGCTACAACCTGAACAGGAGCGATACTATTCCACAGTGATGTCTGCAACTGCAAAGTCCCCTGCACTGCTCAAGTCAGCCTGTGAGGGCTGGAAATATTCTGTAGGGATCCACTGGCCTTGCCACTCTCCACTCTCTTTGGTGTTTACTCGTGAATTGTTGCCGTCTCTAACTTTGTTCTGGATCAGACAGACCTGGAAAGATTAAAGCTAAGCCATGAGAGAGCCTCAGAAATAACGAGAGAGAGAACACCAAGCAAAATAAGATCTTTCTCCTTAAGGCCCAGAAACCAGAGATGAAATAACCCTGAATAATGCATGATCCCAGCTTCTGTAATTCCAGGACTTTGGAGCCGGGGGCTGCAGGTTTCAGTCCAGGCCCAACAATTCCCAACTGCGTGATCTTGGTCAAGTCTATTATCCTTGTAGGATATTTTAAAGTAAGGAGATAATTCCTATTTCATAATGTTTTTGTGAGAGCTCATTGTGATTAGTTTTATGAAAATGATTAAGCATAGTACAAGACTATGCTTTCTGGATTCTAAAACACATGTTCACATTCTAAAATTTCAATGTGTCTTAAAATTGATGAGCCTAGTAGAATTTTTTTTTCTGTTTCATTTTTTCCTGACAGATGTTAATAAATCAGTAGCATCCTAGAATCAAAAATTTTATAAACAATAATCAATAAATTGGCTCCTATTATAATCTTTAAGATTTTTTGTTTAAATTCTGTATATAAAAGGAGTTCTGATATAAAAAGATCAAAATCAAAAAAATATAGCCAATCACAAATACAGATTTAATAAGTTAGCTCATAAGGACATAAATAATTTCCTCATACTAATTATCATTGATTGCTCCTTGTTAAATAATCAATCATTTGCTCCACTGCTGCACCTGAGCAAAGGCACATTTTAAATGAACTGCACTCTCTTTTTTTTTTTTTTTATTACTGGTATGATGAATTTTTCACCTAGGAAACCTTCGCCACCCTTTGGAGTCACACTTTTTTTTTTTTTTTTTTTTTTTATCTTTTATTTAATGAATATAAATTTCCAAAGTACGACTCATGTGTTACAATGGCTTCCCCCCCTATACCGTCCCTCCCACCCACAACCCCCCCCTTCCCACTCCCTCTCCCCCTCCATTCACGTCAAGATTCATTTTCGATTATCTTAATATACAGAAGATCAGCCTAGCATACCTTAAGTAAGTATTTCAACAGTTTGCTCCCACACAGAAACATAAAGTGAAAAATAATAGATGATTTTTTTAAATGATGATGAAATCAGATCAGACCTATTGTCATGTTTAATCCCAGTGAGAGTCAAGTTGGGAATTGATAATTTTTTTTTTTTTTTTTTACAGAAGATCAGTTTAGTGTACATTAAGTAAAGATTTCAATCGTTTGCACCCCCATAGAAACACAAAGTGAAATATACTGTTTGAGTACTCGTTATAGCATTAAGCCTCAGTGTACAGCACATTAAGGACAGAGATCCTACATGAGGAGTAAGTGCACAGTGACTCCTGCCGTTGACTTCACAAATTGACACTCCTGTTTATGGCATCAGTAATCTCCCTATGCACCAGTTATGAGTTTCCAAGGCTATGGAAGCCCCCTGAGTTCTCCGACTCTTATCTTGTTTAGACACGGTCATAGTCAAAGTGGAGGTTCTCTCCTCCCTTCAGAGAAAGGCACCTCCCTCTTTGAAGACCTGTTCTTTCCACTGGGATCTCACTCACAGAGATCTTTTTGCCAGAGTGTCTTGGCTTTCCATGCCTGAAATTGGAGTCACACTTTTAAATACAAAAACTCTCGTTTTACATTCAGTGTCATTGATTTCATTTTTCATTTGGTTATGTGACATGAAATAGAGTTGTTCTCTACAGCTGAGAGCTTATGTCTCAAAAATAAATGAATGATCCTCCTCTAGCTTAGTCCTTCCCCCAGCCCCACCCTTGACCTAAGGTCTCAAATACACCGGTTTACAGGTAATCTTATGGTGCAGTTGTTGAATGCTAGCTGGCATATTAACTGTTTAAGATTTGGGAATAGCAGGTACAGAAAGGTCTCTGAATTCTGTGCTGTTTCTTAAAAGCAGAGGATGAAAATCCCATGTGAAAGATACTCAGTAGACCTACACTAGACAGCCAGGCAACATCTTTGTACCAGAGAATTCTGCATAGCCTTTGTTTAAAAAGTTTTTCGTTTAGTTGCTTCTTCCTAACTCCCTACTCATTGTCCAATTCTGCAGATAAGTAACTGATGCTCACTGTTGCTCTGGGCCTTCATATCTTTATGAGGGCTTCCATACCACATAAAACTTGTGTTATGTGTGTCTCCTGTTAATCTATCTTATGTCAATTTAATTTATGTTGAACCCAGCCAGGACACCCCCCCCCCCCCCCGAGGATGGAGGCAGAATTTTCCCACTCCTGTGCTTATCTACCTCCAGTAATTCCTCAAAGGCCTGGGACTTATAAACTTCATTTCGGCATTAATTTACTTTTAATTTATTTTTATTGCTACCATTTATATCTGCAGTTCTGTGCTTTGGTGGTAATGTCAACCTATCATGCTGCTATTTGTTAAACTATGACATTACAAGGTGCAGCATTAAATCAGAGCAGGAAATGAAACCGAAAACCGCGTAAGTCAACTGCGGATGTTCCATTGGCGCAGGGGGAGGCTTTCTAACTCTTTCTGCTCCCAGTTTGCAAATGCCAGGACTCAGGAGGCAATTACAGTGATTTACTATATAGCATAGCATTTAAAATCAAAAGTCACTAAAAAAGAAAATCTTTTGTTAAGTGTTCTTAACATACACACAAACTACAATAATACAGGGTGCTGGACAGAACTGTAGGAAGTGATGGATGTGTCAATGGCCTTGATTCTTGTTGGCAATGGTGGTTTCATGAGCAATATGCTTATCACCAAACTCATTGAGTTGCATACATTAATATACATTAAATATGTACAGCTTTTTGTTGTTTTACTTAATTTTACTTTTCCCCAAAAAAAACCTTTTACTTAATGAGTACAAATTTCGTAAGTACAACTTTAAGAATATAGTGATTCTTCCCACCATACCCATACTCCCACTCCTATTCCTTTTTTTTTTTTTTTTTTTGACAGGCAGAGTGGACAGTGAGAGAGAGAGACATAGAGAAAGGTCTTCCTTTTGCCATTGGTTCACCCTCCAATGGCCACTGCAGCTGGTGTGCTGCGGCCGGCGCGGTGTGCTGCGGCCGGCGCAGCATGCTGCACTGGCGCATCGTGCTGATCTGAAGCCAGGTGCTTCTCTTGGTCTCCCATGCGGGTGCAGGGCCCAAGCACCTGGGCCATCCTCCAATGCACTCCCTGGCCACAGCAGAGAGCTGGCCTGGAAGAGGGGCAACCGGGACAGAAACCTGTGCCCCGACCGAGACTAGAACCTGGGGTGCCAGTGCCGCAGGCGGAGGATTAGCTTATTGAGCTGGGGCGCTGGCCCCCACTCCTATTCCTAACCCACCTCCTCCTCTGTCTCCCATTCCCAATCCCATTCTCCAATAAGATTCATTTTCAATTAACTTTCACACAGAAGACCAACTCTCTACTAAGTAAAGATTTCAACAATTTGCACACACGTACACACACACAAAAACTGTTTGAGAACAAGTTTTACAGTTAATTTTCATAATACAACTCATTGAGGACAAAGGTCCTAAGTAAGTGCACAGTGACTCCTGTTGTTAATTTATACATACGGCTTTCATATGTCAATAGTACTTCAATAAAATCATTTAAGAATCAATGAAATATGACACACTAAAGAGAATTGACACTGACACTGACACATTCTCTGTTTGTGTGGCATTTCCCTACTCCCAATACCACCACTAAAATCATCCCCAAGTATAATCTGATCACAAATTATTTACTAACATGTAATTTAAATGTGACGAGATGTTCAGATTTTCAATGTGCTGTCCAATCAGTTTTGATAAATATGAATGCTTGTGTATCCCATACCCTACTAAGAGTGAATATTTCCATCAACCCAGAAAGGTCTCTGTGTCCTTCCTTAGGCAATCGACTTCCCCGAAACAGTCATTAGTTGTTTGTTGTCACATGATAACTTTGCACCTTCTAAAATTTCAAATAAATGAAATCATATACTATGTTATCTTTTACCTCTTTTTCATTAGCTATAACATTTTGTAGAATCTCACATGTTATACCAGTAGTGCATCTGTTTGTATTGAGTCAGTGAGGAATATGCATAATTTACTCATCCGTTCTCCTATTGATTAACATCTGAGCTTTTTCCAATTTGGAATTATTATGAAAAATTGCTATGAATTGCTTAATATAGTTTTAGTACACATATGTTTTTGTTTCTCTTGGATAAATTCTAGGAGAAATGCAAATTATATTTACTTATAGTATAAATATATGTTGAGCTTTTAAAGAAAGTTCTAGTTTCCAGAAGTGGTTGTCTCACTATATATTCCCACTAGCATTGTGTGAGTTCAGTTGCCCCTGTATTTCATAATGGACATTTTATATTTTTTGTGTTCCAGTAAGTGTGCAGTGGTAGTCCATTGTGGTCTACATTTGCTTTGCCTATATGCCTAATTATATGAACACCATTTTATTCCTAACAGCCATTGTACATCTTCTTTTGTGTATCATCTGTTCAAATTTTTAGTCTACTTCCTATTGCATTTTGTCTTATAGTTGAGTTGTAGGTGTTCTTTGTATATCCTTTGTTAAATGTATTTACTGTCGGTGTTGTCTTTAAGTATACAGTGTGTTTGTTTATTTTCTCAGGAGTGTTTCTGGAGCAAAACTTCCTCCTCCTTTTTAAAAAAAATTTTTTGAGAGGTAGAGGGACAGAGACAATTATCTTCCATCCACTGGTTCATGCCCCCAAATAGCCACAGTATTAGGAACAAGACCAAGCCAAAGCCAGTAGCTAGGAACTCCCAATCTCCCACATGGATGACAGGGATACAGCTACTTGAGGCATCACTTCTGACTTCTAAGGTGTGCATTAGAAAGAATTGGATTGGAAGAGGAGCAGGACTCCAATTTGGGCACTTCAGTATGAGACGCGAGTATCCCAAATGGTATCCTGACCACCCACTAAACACCTACATACACCACATCAACTAGAGTACACAGTTTACATTAGGGCTCACTCACTGTGTTGGACACGTACCCACCATTAAAATATCATACAGAATAGTTCACCACCTTAAAAATCCACCTATTTATCCCTGTCTCCTCCCAAAACTCTGGCGAACACAGGTTTTTATACTGTCTCCATAGTCATTCCTTTTCCAAAAGATCATCTAGTTGGAATCATATAGGACGTAGCCTTTTCAGGTTCACAGCATTTTGAAGTTGATTTTTAATGGATGTTTAATTGTCGATTTTTATGGAAAGCATTTTGATATCACCATCAATATTAGCTTAGCTTTTTTTTATTTATTTATTTGACAGATAGAATTAGATAGTGAGAGAGAGAGAGACAGAGAGAAAGGTCTTCCTTCCATTGGTTCACTCCCCAAATGGCTACTATGGCTGGAACTACGTTGTTCTGAAGCCAGGAGCCAGGTGCTTCTCCTGGTCTCCTACACGGGTGCAGGCACCCAAGCACTCGGGCCATCCTCCACTGCCTTCCCAGGCTACAGCAGAAAGCTGGACTGGAAGAGGAGCAACTGGGACTAGAACCCTGTGGCCATATGGGATTCTGGTGCCGCAGGCAGAAGATTAACCAAGTGAGCCACGGGCGCCGGCCCCCAGCTTAGATTTTTAATTAGCATTTTGAAAATAGAAAGAATCAATAAGAAAGACAAGTAGGTGGCCTGAAATGCACACTCATCATGCAAAACATCAGCCAAACAGAAAAGCAAATCTTAGAAAAGACAGAAGAGCATGGTTACTAAGAATCCACCCCTCAAGTCAAATTTGGATTTGAATCCTGGCTTTTCCACCTAACGACTAATTCTTTGATCTCTCAGAGTATCACTCTCTTCATTTTAAGATGGGGCTACTAATAATATGATAATAAATTTAAGTGAGAGAATACAGGTATAGATTTTGCCTGGTCTGGAATAGAAGGCAGTTTTTCACTTTGAATTATAACCATGTAGGGGATTCCTAAGAAATACCACTGGCAGTTGTTATAACCACTCAGAAATGCACTGAGGTTGGACACTCAAAATGGCATTGAAGGCCCCCTTCCCTGGCGCTCAGGGAAACATCTGAGCATGCGGTGAGATACGTCAGTTCTGGAGCGAGTTTTGCCTCAACTAGAAAACTGTATCTGGCATCAAAAGGGTATAGGGAAACAGAATGGCTGCGACATGAATTTGGTGGTGTTCAGGGTGGTGGAAGAGGATTTTGAGGTAGCTCTTAAGGATCAACTTGACCCACAGGTACCTCCTGGCTACTCTGAGCGTCACCTGCTGCTATTTGAACAAAATATTTGGGTGAGAGGGATGCAGGTGCTGCTGAGGGCTACTAAAGCTGGAGTTTTTTCTGTTGGCAGTGAATGTTAGTATCTGCCTTTTGGCACTTGCTCTTTTTAGCATTTTGTTTGGGAACCTAGATCTGAATTTGTTCAGCATTTCATATAAATGCTGCAGCTTAATCTGTGAGCATGGATTTTGGCACATCGTTGTGAGCGCCTCTGCAGACTGGTGTTTATTAACCACGGTTGCATGGACTCTGCTAATATCTAAGGGTTTTCCCAAGGTCATACATATTCTTTCTAAAATGGTCTAAAGGAGGACATCCATGCTTGTCTCTGGAGGTCTCACTGCTCGTTTCAGGAGCTGGGCTGTAATGTAAGGCAGTGTTTAACTTGGAGCTGCAGGGAGAAGGCTCTGAGCATGCACCTCACCCCTGCCACCAAGAACTACCATCTCCAAACTCTTTGACAACACATTATAGTTTTTTAAAAAGATTTATAATTTGTATGAAAGTTACACACTGAGAGGCAAAGACAGAGAGGGAGAGATCTTCCATTCACTGGTTCACCCCCTACATGGCTGCCTTGGCTACCTCAGGACCAGGCTGAAGCCAGAAGCCAGGAGATTCTTCAAGGTCTCCCATGTGGGTGGCAGGGGCCCAAGGACTTGGGCCATCTTCTGCTGCTGTTCCCAGGCCATCGCAGAGAGATGGATCGGAAGTGGAGCAGCCAGGACTAGAACCAGCACCCACATGGAATGCCGGCACTGCAGGTGGGGGCTTTACCCACGATACCACAGCACTGGCCCCTCAAATCATCATTTTCAAAAACAGATCATAAGCACTATATATAATGATAAATTATAAATAGTTTAATGTATTACTATATAATAATATAGCATATCCTTTAACTATGTTGGTACTATTAAATCAATTAAAAAACAAAGTACATATTTAAAAAGATGAGATAAAAATGAAATAATATTTATCAAGCTGGTTTATTAATATAAGTACAGGCTCCTTACTCTCCCTTAACATCTTCTTAATAATAATTTTACAGAGTAAAGTTATTTACTATATAATTTTTTAAACCTTGGTTTAATTCTTTGGGATAAAGTAGATCAATATAATGTATTTGCATTTTTTCCTTAAGACTTGCTTTCTTTTTTAAAAGGCAGAGTGACAGGGAGAAAAATCTTCCATCCGCTGGTTCACTCCTTAAATTGCTACAGTGACTGGGGCTGGGGGATGGCAGGGGCTTGGGACTCCATTTGGGTCTCCCATGTGGATGGCAGGAGTCCAAACTTTGGGTCATCACCTGCTGCTCTTCCAGGTACATTAGCATGGATTTGGATCAGAAATGGGGCTGCTGGGGCTCGAACCAGCATTGCAATATGGAGTGCCAGTGGAGCTTAACCTGCCACACCCCAGTGCCAGCCCGTCCATGGGGTAGTTTGAAGGGAAGTTTTTTTTCCATTATTCCCATCATGGTTAAAAATGATAGCCCCCTAAATTTTGTGGGGATATTAACAGCTGATATTACTGAATCAATACATATTTTTCATGTCTACCCACTAATTATGTAAACATTGTTATTAATGTTTGACTCACGAATTTCCATTTCCTTAAGTGTGCATCCAGCCCGGGACAGCCGGCTGAGCGCACCAGCACCGGCAGGTGCACGTGGGTCACAGTGATCCCCAAGCGCTGTCTCAAGATCCTGCTCCACGCTCTGAAGGCCACCAACTTCATGTCATTGTCACTTTGTTTCCAAACCCTCTTTAGAGACCAGGAACCATTCTCTCTAACTGAGGCAAATCTAACCCTATTAAGTAATCAAAAAAGTTTGGTTGCAATAAATGCCTCCTTTGGAAGATTTTTACAAATTGGCAGAATGTGGCAAGAATCAGATGGGCTATTTAGATTAGGAACCACTCCATGGGGAAAACCAATGTGTGGATTTAAGGAAGACAGATCATTGTGGGCTGGAGAACAGAGCAGATGCAGCTAGAAGACTTTGAAAAAGAGAGATGCTCACCCGCATTTTAGCAAGAAATTTTGTAATGACTAAAACATTTCCAAACACTGGCTTTCCAAATGCTCTTTCCGTAGCATGAGTTTCTTTTGAGAGGTAGTCTTTCTCTTACTTATTGCTAAAATATCAGATTGTACTTTTTTTTGGTAAAAATATTGAGAAGTTATTTATTTTACTCTACTTAAAATAATAATCAGGGCTGGCGCAGCAGCTCATTTGGCTAATCCTCCGTCTGCGGCACCAGCACACCGGGTTCTAGTCCCATTGGGGCGCAGGTTCTGTCCCGACTGCTCCTCTTCCAGTCCAGCTCTCTGCTGTGGCCCAGGAAGGCAGTGGAGGATGGCCCAAGTGCTTGGGCCCTGCACCCGCATGGGAGACCAGGAGGAAGCACTTGGCTCCTGGCTTTGGATCGATGCAGCACCGGCTGTGGCGGCCATTTGGGGGGTGAACCAACAGAAGGAAGACCTTTCTCTGTCTCTCTCTCTCATTGTCTAACTCTGACTGTCAAAAAAAAATAATAATCAGTATTTTCCATGTTATAACACCTTTATAAACATGTTTACTAATGCTATAATATTTTAAAATGAATTTAGCATAATTTCACTATTCATTCTATAGTTATTTTGAATCTTTTGTTCCCAAATTTTTGTTTGCTCATATAACTGATTCTAATACAATTTTGCTGATTCAAGTTTCTTACCTAAAGAGAAATTCTCACAAATCAACATGTAGTGTTCAAGAGACTAACGTATATATTATTTTTTAAAAAATTTTATTAATATAAAGAAAACAGGGCCGGCGCCGTGGCTCAATAGGCTAATCCTCCACCTTGCGGCGCCGGCACACCGGGTTCTAGTCCCGGTCGGGGCGCCGGATTCTGTCCCGGTTGCCCCTCTTCCAGGCCAGCTCTCTGCTATGGCCAGGGAGTGCAGTGGAGGATGGCCCAGGTGCTTGGGCCCTGCACCCCATGGGAGACCAGGAAAAGCACCTGGATCCTGGCTCCTGCCATCGGATCAGCGCGGTGCGCCGGCTGCAGCGGCGGCCATTGGAGGGTGAACCAACGGCAAAAGGAAGACCTTTCTCTCTCTCTCTCTCACTATCCACTCTGCCTGTCAAAAAAAAAAAAAAAAAAAAAAAAAAAAAGAAAACATATTTTGTATATTCAATACCATTCTAAGAAGATAATCATACTTTCTTCCCTCCCTCTATTTCCCTCCTTTCTTTTTTTTCTTTAATTTGTGTGAAAGCATATTTTCAGTCCACTCCATAATCACAGGTTTAATGCACCAGTAACCATAATATTCAACAAGTGAAAAGTAGAAAGAACACAAGTAAAAACCACAATGAGGTATCACCTCTCCCCAGTTAGAGTGGCTATCATCCAAAAATCAAAAAATAATAAATGCTGGTGAGGATGTGGGGAGGAAGGTATCCTGATGAGTGTTGATGGGAATGTGGACTAGCACAACCATTATGTGAGACAGTACAGAGATGACTCAGAAATCTCAAAATAGGTCAAGCACACTGACCCGGACATCCCACTCCGGGGAATTTACCTAAAGGAGATGAAAGCAGTATCTGAGAGAGTTATCTGTACCCTCACGTATGTTGCAGCTATTTTACAATAGCTATGATATGGAATCAACCCAGATAGCCAGCACGTGATGACTGCATAAAGAAAATGTGCTATTGCCAGTGCTGTGGCTTAGTAGGTTAAGTATATGCCTGCGGCACTGGCATTCCATATGGGTGCCTGTTCAAGTTCCGGCTGCTCCTCTTCTGATCCAGCACCCTGCTGATGGCCTGGGAAAGCGGTGGAGAATGGCCCAAGTGGTTGGGCACCTTCACCCATGTGGGAGACCTGGAAGTAGCTCCCAGCTCTTGGCTTCGAATCGGTGCAGCACCTGATATTTTGGGAGTTAACCACTAGATGGAAGACCTCTCTGTTTGTAACTGTGCCTCTCAAGTAACTAAATTAATTTTTTTTGTTTGTTTTTGGACAGGCAGAGTGGACAGTGAGAGAGAGAGACAGAGAGAAAGGTCTTCTTTTGCCGTTGGTTCACCCTCCAATGGCCGTTGCGGCCTGCGCGCCGTGCCGATCTGAAGGCAGGAGCCAGGTGCTGATCCTGGTCTCCCATGGGGTGCAGGGCCCAAGCACTTGGGTCATCCTCCACTGCACTCCCAGGCCACAGCAGAGAGCTGGACAGGAAGAGGGGCAACCAGGACAGAATCCAGCACCCCGACCGGGACTAGAACCTGGTGTGCCGGCGCCGCAAGGCAGAGGATTAGCCTGTTGAGCCACGGCACTGGCCAAATTAATCTTTAAAAAAGTAGAAAACGTGATATGTAAACACTATAGACTACTATTCAGCCATAAACAGATGAAATCCTGTATTTTGCAACAAAATGGATGCAATTGGAAACTATTATACTTAGTGAAATAAGCCAGTCCCAAAAAGACAAATATCATGTTTTCTATGTAGTAGTTAATATACAATACAAGAAATGTGTAGGAATGAAACAGCCATGCTGTGATTTGGTTGTTATTTTTAGCCCTGGTTTATGTGCCTGTGGGACCGTGGTCAAGTTGCATCTTGAAGGAACACAGTAGATACGTGGCTGCTGAAGTCCTCATGCCAGGAACAGGAAGGATGTCACCTCTGCTGTTCATCACATATGCGTCATTGATGCTACTAGTAAGATTCTGTCTCATTAAAGATCACCCTTTATTTTTTCCTGGTTTTTAGAGGGTTTCATTCAAGTCAATAGTATGGTTCAGAAATCCATGCAATAAGGCCAATGTAAACACTATATTTGTGATACATTGAACTGACCAGATGAAGATGCTTTTAATGCTTAAGGTAAATACTGCTCAGGTTTAACTTCTTTTTCTTTTGTATAAAACTAAATGTCGCCAGCACAGCGGCTCACTAGGCTAATCCTCCGCCTTGCGGCGCCGGCACACTGGGTTCTAGTCCCGGTCGGGGCACTGGATTCTGTCCCGGTTGCCCCCCTTCCAGGCCAGCTCTCTGCTGTGGTCAGGGAGTGCAGAGGAGGATGGCCCAAATGCTTGGGCCCTGCACCCCATGGGAGACGAGAAGTACCTGGCTCTTGCCATTGGATCAACGCGGTGCGCCGGCCGCAGTGCACAGGCCGCGGTGGCCATTGGGGGGTGAACCAACGGCAAAGGAAGACCTTTCTCTCTGTCTCTCTCTCTCACTGTCCACTCTGCCTGTCAAAAAAAAAAAAAGTGTCAATGGAAGTTGTAGTGTTTCCTGTGATTTTCTCTTCACACCCCTTGGCTCATGCCGCACATCGTATGGAGCTGCTTAGTCCCCTCTTGGAGCCCACTGGAGTAGACCACTCTTCGACTGGGCCATGAGGAGTGTGCCTCGTTTGTCACACACAGCTCCCCTACCCCAGCTTGGCCACATCTTCACGGAGTGACGCCTTCCTTCTTTCACAAGATTCCTGTTCACTCTTGATAAACTTTTCATTCCATACTGAGACTGGACTTGCGTGCAACCATGTTTCTAGTGCTAATTTAATTGGCTTCTCGTCCACGTCATATGAAAACTTGAGAGAGGTGGCCCTGCAGCTCTGCTTGGAGGGAGCAGGAGGGTGGGCGAGCCTGATGCGGTGTGGCCGGGAAGAGCAGTGTGCGAGTTCTTTCATGCACATCTCTAGTGTTTTTTTTTTTCCGTGGAAATTCTGTCTTCTGGGCTTCGACATCAAAGATTAAAAACAAAACTAAACTCTTCCTAACTGAAGGGCTTAGGAAGTCGATTTCTTTATTCTGTAGTTGTGCAGATCTTTTCTTAAAATCAGCAGAGACAAGAAAAACGAATCCTATGCACCACAGGAACTATTTGTTGCAGCAAAAGAAAGATAATGGTTAAAATAACTGCACAGTTTTATGTTTCGATTGTGGTTTGCTTGGTCTCCAGTACTTAGAGTCTCTGTGCACTGGTCTGATCCTTTGCAAAGAAAATGGCGTCATAGAGAAACTGTCTGTACCAGTAGTGTAAGAAAAATCGCTTCTTATCTGTATGAAACCACATTGATAGACCATATTGGTATACGACTCTTGCTTATCAGTACGAGAGTAGTGATTCAGATCCTTTCCTCATTGAAAGGAACCCTATTCTGCAGATGAAGAAAATGAGGCCCATAAGGGTTCATTGCCTCCCCAGCATCGCAGAGTTTGCTGGGAGAACACGGCCCTGGACAAGGACCCAGACCAGCACGCTGGCTGCAAGGATGCTCCAGCAATGTTCATTCAGGCAGTGGGGAGTAGATATCAGCCACATGTGGAGATAACATGGAAGTAGGGGCAGGTATTTAATTAGGGTGAAGCGAGGAGGGGGATTTCTGGCAGGGCCAAACCCTGGGCAGCTGTCTGCTGCTATCAGGTTTGCTTTGAAGGGTTTCCATGGCAGCAACTATGGCAGGAGGGAGACTAGTTCAGGTGCACGGCATGAGATAACATCCTAGAAATATAGACAAGGAGCAATGACATTTTGCTTCTCTGCCATGTCCTGTTTTGGATTAACCCAAAGTCATCGGTGATGGAAAACAGATGGTCAGGGCCTCACTTTTTTCTCTACACGTTCCCTTGGGGTTTCCTTTTCATGTGAGGATTAAGGAATAGGATGTAGACTATATACACACACACACATATATATAACAGTAAATCCGTGCCTTCAAACTTTTTTTTTACCTAATGAAGTATGAAATAACTAGAAATCATTGGAATTGTCACATTTCCAGCAGCCTTCTTTCTTTTTATTAACCGCCCTGTTCTATCCACCCTGCCCATCTACCTTAATTCACCCTCCTCTGTCCACCCTACACGGTTATCCATCGTCCTGCACTTGCCCTGACTGTACGTCAGGCTGTAAGACAACACTAACTGCTCGTTTGCAGCCGAATGGGCCGCTCCACTGCGTCCACCCCGAGGAAATCCTCTCTCAATCATTGCAGCGATAATGATTTTTTAAAATGGAAGCTCATTTAAAAGGCTTTCTAAGAATAGTTCTGTTGTTTGTTCCGATTCTATAGTGAGATTCTCAAACCTCCTCTGTGGTTGCAGAAACATTCTGAAAAGAGGTCCAGGCTGACCAATGCACTTTTAGGATCACTTATAGGAAGCCCAGTGCTTGAGACAGTCTTTTCTTTATTCACGAAATAATTACTAAAGCACACCCAGATTGTTAGTTCAAGTAAGAGGATATTAACGAAAATACGGCATGAGTGGTCTTTGCTTTCTTTATGCTATCTAGTAGAGCTTGCAGATAAGCCACAGACTGCTAACGAGGATTTTGGAGACAGCTGATGCAGATTCTCTCCAAGAGGTCAGAGAAACAAAGCCCCTGGGCTCAGCTGGAGAAGTCCTACAGCAGGTCCTTAAGATGGATTCTGTTAAGTTCTGGAGATGAGCTGCCGATAGGAAACCCTGTGTAGTGTGGTGAACAGTTGCACTGCACAGGGTTCAAGGGTGAGATCCAGGACTGGTGAGCGAAGACAAGACCGTAGACACGTGGACTCCAAGTGACTGGATTCAGGAACCAGGGAGAACTCAGAGAAGTTTGCTGGTTCCCAACTGGTGGCCTGAAGCTCCTGCTATCTGAGAATGGAAGCATTTCTAAGTTAGTGGTGAACACTTCTGGTTGACTGAATTAATATTGCTATAGCTTGTATACGGGTTAATTGTGTCCCCTCAAAAGTTCATGTGCTTGGAGACTTCCTCCCAGGGTGTCAGTATTAGGAGATGCTGTGGAACCTTTAAGAGCTGGGCGTATGGGCCAGCATTATTGGTGCAAGAAGTTAAGTCTCCACTTGGGCTTGCAATGCCCACATCCCGTATCTAAGGCCTATTGGCGTCCCAGCTACTCAACTGCTGATCCAGCTCCCTGCTAATACACCATGGAAGACAGTGGGAGATGGCTCAAGTGCTGGGAGCTCTGTCACCCATGTGAGAGGCCTGGGTAAAGTTTCTAGCTCCTGGCTTTGGCCTGGTTAACCTCTGAGTGCGGTGGCCATTTGGAGAGTGAACCAATAAGTAGAAGTTCTCTCTCTCTCCCTCTCCCTCTCTTCTCAAATAAGTATTTTAAAAAGAGGTGGGTTCTAGTGGGAGGTCAAGTGGGAGAGGTGAGTGACTGGGCATATGACATGAATCTTCCATGACTCCTTGGGACTGCTTGCAGAGAGTTGTTATAAAAGGAGTCAGCCTGGCCCCTCCCTCTTGCTCAGCTTCCTGTATCAACAGGCGATCTGCTCCCTCCTGCCGGAACTCCCTGCACTGCCCTAGGGTGAAGCAGCCAAGGGAAAGACTCGCCGAGCTTGCACCGTGCTGTTCAGAATCAGAACCTCCCAAACTGTGAGCTCTGGAATCCTCCTTTCTTCTTCTTAAGTAGCTTGTGGCAGCTATGCATCCTAGTAACAAGGTGACCAACACACACGTGGAAATGCGGATTTCTGGCCTTGGGAAGTTGGAACAGCTGTCAGTGCTGATTTTGCTTTCTCTCTGGGTGGGTTGTATGGTGGCATCCAGCTACGGTGGAACATCAAGGGGGCTGCTCTCTCCCGTTACCCCCACTCTTGGTCACTCCCCTAGTTACTGTCTTACCTTGAGCCTCTGTTTATCACCACCACCCCCTTCAAATTCCTGTGCCTGATTACTTTCCATAGAAATACTGATCTAAGTACAGCTGAAAGGGAATTTGCAAACGCAATTAAAGTTCCAGATCAGCTGACTGTAAGAGGCAGAGGTTACCCAGGTGGGTCAGAGCTGATTGCACAAGTATGAAAAGGGCTTGGTGCGGCCTGGCTGCTTGGAAGATGGAGGGGGACGAGTTAGAAGGAAGGCGAGAGGCCTCTGGGGGCAGGGGCATCAGTCCTACAACTGCAAGGCAGTGGCTTCTGCCAACAACCTGAATGATCGTGGAAGTAGATCCTTCCTTTTCCTTCAGTGAGGAGCCCAGCCCATCGGAGTCTTGCTCTTGGCCTGGTGATACATAGCCAATCCCAACGGAACTGCACGACAATGATTAGGTGTTGTTTGAAGCCACTAAATTTATTTTAATTTGTTGCACAGTGATAGAAAAATGGGTACAGGAGTTTTTGGAATCAGAAACATGTGAATTAGCTTCTAGAATCTGCACTGACTCTCTGTATGACTTAGGGAAATTTCCTCCCACCTCTTTCCTTACCAACAAGAAAGATAAGTAAATGCCTATCCCATAGAGCAGTTGTGAGGATCAGCTGGGATGACACAGTGCAGCAGACTTAGCCTAGCACATCATGAAGTGCTCAGCAAACAAATTAGCTCCCAATAAGCATTTCAATTTGCTGCATATCTTTAGTAAAAGCAGAAATTTTGAAAAAAATACTTTAATAGAAAATCATTGAAGTGAAGCAAATATTAAACTTCTTGCATGTTGTCATAGAGACTAAACTTGTTGACTGAAATACCTCATTCCTTCTTGCTTGTGCCGGGGCTTTTATCTAACAGAGACCCCAGGGCCCTGCATTGCCAGCCTATTCTACGAGGAGAAATCTGCACTTCCTGATGGGCAGCAAACTTGAATTCTTGTTCCAAGTCCTGAAAATAGGCAAAGCATCTTGGGAATATCCTTTCCTGTTTTCGGGGTCTCATTTTCTCATTGTTCAATGAGTACGGGCTCTGTAAGGTCTCCACGAGTTCCCTCATGCTCCTATTTTGAAAAGTTCTAAGATAGGAACATTGTTTACAGGATCAGAGAATCAACTTTGTGTCTGCATGCAAAATCTTGTGGATTGGGAGGTTCAAGGGCACAGAGGTGGGGCCAGAATTCCCTCCAGGGCCACCCGTGGGTGGGTAGTTTGCTGCTTTTTTGCTCCTACTTCTTAAAGAGCCTAGGTGATCCAGAGGGATTCAAACAGACAAGACAGAAAAACTCATCTATCAAAAAGACTATTCTAAAATTTGCCAAACATTCATTAAGCTAGCTTCCATTAATCTGTACAGGGTGAAAATTGCTTCCAGAATTAGAAGAGAATTAAGATAAGATTATTGTTAATTTCCATTTCTTGTTACTTGGTCTATTCCTGCATCCATTAAGAAATCCATGTTTGCAGTGATCAGACCTCAGCAAGCCTCACCAGGTATTATTTCAACCAAAGCGCAGTGATGAAACATGCCAATTCCAGCACTGGGGAAAAGCTTGGTGGAGGCAAAACCTGGCATTTGGGGCCATTTGTGCTACTTTCCAGTTCTGCAGGATTGCTGGTGCTGATTTTATTCAGCGGAGTTCTCTGGAGCACTGTTTGAAGGGGCATGTGCTCCCTGGATGGGGAGACAAGTTGGTCTGCTCTGTGGGACAAACAGCGGGTGGGGGAAGGGTCATCAGCTACTCAGCTTCTGCTGTCTCTGACCTGCCTGCTGGGAGCTGATTAGTCAAGAACCAGTGGAGAAGATAGGAAACAGGATTTGTTTTTAACTATTGGCTGTGTGCCTTTGGGAAAGTTAACTTGACCTCTCTGGGCCTCCAGTGTAAAAAATGCAGGAAGCAAAAGCGTACTCTCCTTAAAATTTTTTCCACATTATTGAAGAGTAAAGAAAATTACCTGTATTATTTTTTTCTAAATGTAAATGAATGCCATTTGTCAGGGTTGACAAGAAATCCAGTATCAGTTGTTACTGGAGTAGGGGAGAGGTATCCAGCAGTCTCGCTGAACTAACCCAGTCGGGAAAATATGGCAGAGGGCCTCTGTGCTTCCCCGCACTGTGGTGCAGCTGCTCTGCTTGTGTGGCACCACCCCCTCTGTGCCCGGCCTGGCTCCCAGTACCGCAGGACACAAGGCCAGGAACCAGGCAGCCAGGCTGTATCCCACCCCACCTCCCGTCATGAGCTTTCATTCAGAGTCCGTCGTCCATGGCATCTGCCATCTGCCATGGGCTGACCCTTCAAAGCTCAGGGCGTCTCACCTCTCTGCTCTGGTCATACTTGCTCCTTCTCTGACCCTTGGAGTCTGCCCGCCTTGGGTCAATACAGCTCCATAGTGCATTGATCCCTGACGGGGCCCAGAATAGAAGTAGACATCATGGCCAAAGGCAACACTCACTCATTCTCCTGGAACGCAGCAGGAACTGGCAAGGACTATGGTGAACCAGTGGACGCACGTCCACCTGAAAGAGATGGTCACTGTTCATCTCTAAGTGAGTCACGTCTCCTGGAAGAACATCCCAGACCAAAATTCCTCAACTTCAAAATGTTGGTATAATCAGAGAAAGCATCATGGAGAGAAAGCCTCACACTTCTGGAGACAAGCAGTAGATGGTCATGTTAGTTTGCTAAGGTTGCCGTAACAAAGCACATCGAATGGGTAGCTTCAATGACAGAAATGTGTCATCTGATAATTCTGGAGGTCGGAGGTCCAAGCTCAAGGTGTTGCTGAGTTTGGTTCCTCCTGAGAGCTGAGCTGAAAGGATCCATTCCAGGCCTCTCTCTGTATGTCGTCAATGGCCCTAGTGATGTTCTTGTGACATTCTTCCTGGTTCTTCCCCTCGTCTACCCCTGTGCCTGCCAGGGTCCAAGTTTCTCCATCATATGAGAAGGCCAGTTGCACTGGATTAGGGTTCATCCCAATGACCTCATCTTAACTTTGCTGATCGTATCTGGATGGACTCTATTTCTAAATAAGGTCACATTCTGAAGAAGCAGTGGTTAGGACATGAGCGTGAGAATTTGGGGAGGGCACGATTCAACCTATAATGGTAATCTCAACCCAGACCTTTGAACACAGCTCACTTCTCCCCTTTATAATGCAACACCCAATCATCAGAATCATTTTTTTAAAGATTTATTTATTTATTTGAAAGGCAGACTTACAGAGAGGCAGAGGCAAAGAGGTGGAGGGGAGGGAGGTCTTCCATCTGCTAGTTCACTCCCCAAATGGCAACAACAGCCGGAGTTGGGCCGATCCAAAGCCAGGAGCCAGGAGCTTCCTCCAGGTCTCCCATGCGGGTGAAGGGACCCAAGGACTTCAGCCATCTTCCACTGCTTTCCCAGGCCATAGCAGAGAGCTGGATCGAAAGTGGAGCAGCCAGGACTTGAACCGGAGCTCATATGGGATGCTGGCACTGCAGGTGAAGGCTTTACCCGCTACGCCACAATGCCAGTCCCACCAGTATTCTATACACAAAGGATTCATTATGGAGGTTTGGAGGGTGGGGAGTAGATCAGGAGAAAGGTAAAGCACCATTCTCTTGAGATGAGATGCCACCATTCATTCTTCAGCCAAGCCATCTGCTCACTATGGCTTCTAGCACATAAGAAATTCTCAGTGTCTGTTGTGTTAGGATGAGCTGAAGTTTATCAGAACTGCAGAGGAGAAAAGGGGAGGGAAATAGAGACATTTCAAGGTGTCTGGCGAGGGATGGAGAAGCCCATCTTGATAGGAGGACAAGAATCCAGCCCATTTGTGGTCTATTATGCATCAAGCATTTCCCTGCTGCAGAGGTAAAACACACTGAGTTCTAAACTGGACAGTGTTTGGGACTAAGGATGTTGACAGAATAGATTCATCAACATTGACCCAAACTCAACATGAATGATGTGTGCTATAAACCTGTCTGATGAAATATGTTGCCAGAGCAGGTTGAGCACGTGAATATCACATGGATTTCCTTGAACTGGAACCCCAAAGTTGTAGCATCCTGATGGGCTAGGCCTGAGGCCCATGCCAGGAGCAGGAGCAACTGGGCTAGGTCCTGGCTCCTTAAATGCATGGAGTGGGTAAGGGTCTTCCCTCAAAGTTAGAAACACTGGGCAGGTCAGTATGCAGCCCCTGTAGTGTACAAGTGTTGCTGTATTTCTTCAAGGTTATTCCTTAAATCTTCTAAAGATGGCCCAGCCAATGCTTATTTCAGCTTTCTAAATAAAGTGGACCATGAACATTAGCATGTTGGCTAGCTTCAAGGAGACTGAAAAGATAATCGCTCGCCCTTAGGAGCTTGTCTATGTTTTGCATAAGACAATGGCCCGGGGGGGCTGGCACTGTAGCGTGGATTAGGTCTCCACCTGCAGCACTGGCATCCCATATAGGCACCAGTTCAAGTCCTGGCTGCTTTGCTTCTGATCCAACTCCCTGCTAATACATCTGGGAAAGCAGTGGAAGATGGCCCAACTCCTTGGGCCCCAGCACCCATGTGGGAGACCAGGAAGAAGCTGCTGGTTCCTGGCCTCAGCCTGGCCCAGTCCCTGCCTTTGTGTCCATTTGCAGAGTGAACCAGCACATGGAAGACTGCTCTCTCTGTCTCACCTTATCTCTTCTTTTATTTCTGCCTTTAAAATAAATAGCCGGCGCCGTGGCTCAATAGGCTAATCCTCCGCCTTGCAGTGCCGGCACACCGGGTTCTGTCCCGGTTGCCCCTCTTCCAGGCCAGCTCTCTGCTGTGGCCCGGGAGTGCAGTGGAGGATGGCCCAAGTGCTTGGGCCCTGCACCCCATGGGAGACCAGGATAAGTACCTGGCTCCTGCCATCGGATCAGCGCGGTACGCGGGCTGCAGCGCGGTGGCCATTGGAGTGTGAACCAATGGCAAAGGAAGATCTTTCTCTCTGTCTCTCTCTCTCTCACTGTCCACTCTGCCTGTCAAAAATAAAATAAATAAATAAAGATATCCCTGTGTGCACAGACACACATGTGTGCCCAGGCACAACTCTACCTAAGGCTTTTGAGGTCTCTGTAATTACATCCAGACACTGCAACACGCCTTTGTGGTTCTGCCTAAGAGGGTTTAAAGTATAACCAAGTATAGATGGGTTCTGAGATTGAATCCTGATACATAGTTTCTAAAACCGGGACTTAGGGTATTTCTGAGCCGTGGTCAGAAATGAGTAAGTCATTGAATAAGGCTAAGAGAATTCTGATACGCCTTGGGTGTTTTCAACAGCAAAGTGTGGGTGTAGAGCGACTACTAGGAGCCAATTTTCAAGGGAGCTAAAGGTGCCTCCTGAATGGGAAAAAAGCCAAAAGCTAAAATTGCATTTCAGCTGGGCAAATATGAAAGGGCTTAAAAAATTTATAGAAAAATGACATTAAAAGATGTTTCTTTTGGTGCAGTTTTTTTTAAGTCCATGCATGCCTATTTCCTTTCATAATAGGTACTTTATTATGAAAAACCTATGCATGGGTTTCAATTTATTTTTCAATTACATCTTCCATGAACCTTTTGCGGTACCCTCATACATGTCTAGGCAGACTTAGGAGAAGTGCACAGCAGAGCTGAGGGTTGTCTCAGATAGGGTTCTTGCTGATAGACAGAGACCCTCGGCACCGGCATCTGGAGCCAGCGACCAAGACTTAGTTCTCTGCATGGAGAGAGAAGACTTTGGTGAAGGTGGGTTCATCCTTTTGACTTATCTCCTGTTCCACCTCTCCTGGGTGAAATATGAATGTTACAGAGAGCAACACAGTTAAGTAACATGGATAAAACAGCAGGTGCTCCAATGAGACTGCCAGCACCAATCTGACAGAAGAAAATCCTAAGAGCGAGCCATTGCCTGCTGTGTGAGTAAACTGCACAGTGCTTTCTGGAGACTTTGCCATGGAGCCCCTTGGAAGAGGGGTGTGCCCAGGAGGCCATGCTGGAGCCAGGGCAGCCACGGGCATGTCAGGCAGGGAGGGGACTAGAGCACCCATGGGGCCCTGAGAGCTGTAAGGGAATTCAGGGGCTCACGGCAGGGCCCTCCACGTGCAGTGATGGCCACCAGGGAGGAAGTCTCCCCCCAAGAGCAAAGCTTCCTTGTGCAGAGCCGTTGGGGTCCATTCTGAGGCCTTCAGACTAATTTTCTCTCTCCCAAGTCTTAAAGGTATCTTCAATTATAATATTAGTGTGCTAAAAGACTCTTAGGTTCAAAAGGTCAAAGACTTTTCCCCTCAATCCTAGAGTACAAGGTAGCAGCAGGCAGATTTTGAGCCAGCTAATGTGTAAATAACTGCTTTCAGTACACAAACATGCACACACGCACACCTACACACACACACACTCACCATGGCTGAATAGGTGTACACCAAAGATGAATTATAGTTGCCTCTGGTGGGTGAGGTTATGAATCATTTTTCTTTTCATTCCTTTTTTGTTTGTTTTCTTGTTTGGGGAGGGGTTATCTCCATTTTCTAAATTTGCTGCAATTAATTTATTTTTCCTTTATATAAAAGCAAGCCCCCTGTGTCCAGCCTTTAGCTGTATAGTAGACCCTAACTCATATGCGGAACCCTTGGTAATGCTTCTCCTCCTACACACTTTCTGGTCAAATAATAAGGATCTTTGAGTCTCTGAGCTGAGGCAGTGCCCCCACCTCTGCAGGTACCAATTTAGCCTTCGCCAAATGTTGGCTGTCTGTTGAAATGTACCCAGCCTGGAGCTTTAAATTAGTCATGTAATGCTTCTGGCTGTTTTATTCAATTAAATTTAATAACTTCTGATTGACTGTCCAATTGCTATGCTGGGCCATGGCCTTTTGTATGCACAAAGGTGCATTTAATGGCCCAGTAGGAGAACCTGAAATAAAGTGCAGCCTACCATTCCCATTTAATCCACCTCGGTGCTCCCAGTTCTCTTCCTCCCCACACCATCCATGTCATCCCTGACTTCATCCACATCTCAGTCCTTATGCTGTGCTTATTATCTGTCCTTGTGGCTAGGGAGGGCACCCAGAGTCTTCCGTCTCCATTGGTATAGGGAACTTGAATTCCATGGGGTGTGGGGAATTATCTAGGGGAGCAGAGATGGACTATTAGAAATGGCACTATTCGACATGAAACAGAAAGGTAGTGATGCTTTCCCGGTATTTCACAGTCATGTGGGCACACATCAGAGGGCTATGTGTCCCTTGTGGCATTCAAGGATCTTGAAAGCAAAGGGTTGTTTTGATCCAGGAGAACATGGACTGATGCCCTCATTGCCTTGGTTTTCGCTTTTAGCAACTTAAATTTGTGGATTTGAGACAACATTTTCCAGCTTAAACTAAACCATCCTTTTAGGGTGAGCATTTGGCCTAGGCCTTAAAACACTGGTTTGGATACGCATGTCCTATATCAGGGTGTCCCAGCACCAGCTCTTGACTCCAGCTTCCTGCTAGTGCAGATACCGGGGGCAGCTTAAGTGGTTGGGTACATTCCACCCATGTGAGAGACATTGTTGAGTCTCAGGATCCCAGTTTTGGGCCCCCTAGTCATTGAGGGTTTTTCAGAAGTGAACCCACAGATGACAGCTCTCTTGGCCTATCTGTGTCTCTCTGCCTCTCAAATAAATACAAGTAAGTAAGTAGGTAATTTAAGGCATCCCTCATAGAATGGAATACTGGCTTAGCAAGATTCCTTCTGTAGAGAATCCCTGGATTAAAGATGTTGTAGAATATTTAAACATAAACAAGAACTCATCCCTGAGTTTCTTCTCCTGATCATAGTCCTATGATGACTTGATCTCATTCATAAAGTTACTACATAGGTATTTAGAGTTCACTGACATTAATGGTGAATTTTGGATATTTTGATAATGTTTTTCTTAAGTTCAGAAACACCAGTGTTTGGGAGGTGGGAGAAAGAAGGAGACAAGAGGATTAATAAAATTTTGTATTAAAAGGAAATACTTGAATTATTTCTTTCTTGAAATATTCCTGAAAGTTAGAAGTTACATTAAGATTTCAAAGCAAAAAAAGATAAAGCTTTACCAAAGTGTTGTATCTTCCAAAAATAGTAATTGACAAAGTTTCCATTGAAAATATAATTCTTTCTCTAGTTCAAAAACTTTCTAAACAAGTAGGAAATCAGTCGACAGTACTGAAATTGAAATGGGAACCCGTCGTCTATTGGGATCTCAGATACAGATACATTAAGATGAACCATAAATACTTTTTAAAAAACAAAAATGTAATTTTACCATTATTTGAAAAATTAAAGTTCTTGTAGGAAAACAAGCTTACTATGTCCTCAAGACAATAAAACAATGGAGAGATTAATGGAAGAGGTAGGAGTCAAAGGAAAACATTTCAAGTTAGTTTATAACTTTGTCCTTAACGTTTTCAATTAGATTCAAGAAACTTTTTTTCAGAAACTGGAATACATATGTGATAATATTTGTAACATTTTAGAGTTGCATCCTAAAAAATATTTTCCATTTTCAGTGTTCATAGTAGATTGACTTAGATCATATTTAATGTTTGGCTTATTTTTGAATAATGTTTTGTTTTATCTGTAAATTTGTTTGAACAATGTTTTTATTTAACATTTTATAAATTTACTCATTGTTTTATAAATATTTATATATTTGTATTTTGGTGAATATTTGGCTTTGCTAACTTTATTATGCACTCTGAACATATGGATTAAGAAAATGCCTAAATTAATAGTCACATTTTTGTAATATGCACAATGAGAACCAAATGCTCTATTATGTTGATTTCTCATAACTTTCCCCATTTCATAGTGCTGGATAGACACAAGGAAAAGCACGTGACAGCTGTCAGTTTCCACAGCGTCTCAGAGCACACTCAGGGCCGTCATTACCGAAAGGGGAAAGTGACAAAATATTCGCTGGCTCAAGTTCAGGAGATGTTTCAGCTCCATGTGTCTGAATGGCCGTCCCTGAATATCTGGCTTGTGAGGTCATCTGGCTACAGGCCCCCCTCTGTCACAGGGTGCATGTAATAAAACTCTCAGAGATCAGATAGAGCCTGTTCAGACAAGTCGCTCTGTGTTGGCTTTAATAAAGCAACAGGGAGAGCCTGTATTCCCAAAGAATGGAGGATTATTAAGACATTCTCGGCTTTGGGAATAGCCATTTACAGATGGATGGGGCTGATGGCTGCCACCAGGTACAAATAATTTAAAGCCTCAAGTGCCCAGAACTTGCCACACAATCAAGTCCCACCCTACACTTACCCACAGTGATGCTTGTGACTTCAAAGGCACAGTAAGTCAGTGAACAGAAAGTGGGCCCTGCAGGTGCATTGGTGGTCCTGGCCAGTGTTAAATTCCACCCCCCTGCTCATGAGCGCTGGGACAGACTTCGGAATGGTGGTCTTCATTTGTTAATTCTAAAGTTAGGCCTCTATGTGTTGTTTCAGAAATAACGCTTCCATCGTTCTGTGGAGACTTTGCTCAAACAGGACTCATACTTAGACCACATGTAAATTTGCATACTGATTGCTTGAGTGTTGACAGAGAATTTGGCATAATGCCTTGCAAAGCCAATGGATCACAGAAAAGTTGCTTTTCATCCTCAGCGTGGGTAGAATGTAGACATGAGACGGAACGTGCCTTCGAAGAACCCTTTTCTAAAGCACTGCTGGGGAGAAACAGAGTTGAAGGAAAATCCAACACGTGACTGGAATACATTAGGTAGCTTATTCGACCTCATAATCAAAAGCAGTTGTCACTTGATTGACAAAGACCAAGAAGGAAGTTACTTTGTTCCACCCCTTGAGTGCTTTGAAGTCACAATCACCTATACCTGCAGGTAAATCTTCAACAAAGA
This sequence comes from Oryctolagus cuniculus, assembly GCF_964237555.1. Classification (NCBI taxonomy): domain Eukaryota; kingdom Metazoa; phylum Chordata; class Mammalia; order Lagomorpha; family Leporidae; genus Oryctolagus; species Oryctolagus cuniculus. Next base: position 31,480,162 of record NC_091437.1, on the reverse strand, counting down.
CTGCAAGTTTGAAGATATTTTAATTATGAATTAATTTTTTGTTTTAAATTCATGTCATTTGAGAATGGAGAATGGGAACCAAGGAGATGAATGGAAAACATGAACTTAATATAAAGTAAGTTAATGAAGCGCACGGTGAATTTGATTCATAAATATTTCATAATCCCAATGCTAGTGGCTTCTTAAAATTGTGACTTATGATTCCAATGGAGGTAAAATATACATTCATGCAGAGTGAGCTAAATTTACCGTGGGTAAATTTCATCTATATTTCTCAGAGTTAGTGATATAAAATTCTTGCCCTCCTGTAACTTCCCATCTAGACAATAGAAGTAAACATGAGTAACTATTACCACCCCCCCCCCCAAGAAAAAACACATGACACTTCACTGGCCAGTATATTTTTATTGCCTTGAATTCATCTTGTCTTTTCATCTTATATTTCTGATGCTTTGATATCTTGGAGTCCCGCTAACTGGAGGGACTCGATCTCCCAGGGCTTTGGTAATCCTAAGGATAACAAAGAACTAACCTCTGAGTGTGCCTTTCTTATGCCTCCCAAGCATTCCAGGTCTCATAACCCCAAATGCCTTCTTTATTGAGCTCTTATATGCTAGGCCATTATTCCTCAGTTGTCTGTTAGCCTGTTTTCAAACCTTCTGTATAGGTACTGATATTTTGACTTCATGTTCCTGAGATAGGTAGGTTAAGAAACTGAACTATAACTGCAAACTTAGTTCTCCATTTAGTTGTGCCAATTTTTACTCTATGAACTTTGAGGTGTTATTACTCTATTGTTGTATTTCTTGCTTGATCCTTTCACTGTTATAAAATATTTGTCAATCTCTGGGACTCTTATATTTCTTAAAGTTTAAGTATATTGCAGTGGTTTGAATGGCCCCACCAAAACTCACATTGCAATTTAAACTTCACTGTAAGGTATTAAAAGGTGGCACCAGGCATGATTTTTTTTTTTTTTTTTTTGACAGAGTGGATAGTGAGAGAGAGACACAGAGAGAAAGGTCTTCCTTTTGCCATTGGTTCACCCTCCAATGGCCGCCACGGCTGGCACGCTGCAGCTGGCGCACCGCACTGATCCGAAGGCAGGAGCCAGGTGCTTCTGGTTTCCCATGGGGTGCAGGGCCCAAGCACTTGGGCCATCCTCCACTGCCTTCCTGGGCCACAGCAGAGAGCTGGCCTGGAAGAGGGGCAACCGGGACAGAATCCAGCGCCCCGACCTGGACTAGAACCCAGTGTGCCGGCGCCGCTAGGTGGAGGATTAGCCTATTAAGCTGCGGCACCGGCCAACCAGGCATGATTTTTAAAAGGTGATTAGGACATGAGGATCTGCCCTCAGTGATGGATTAATTCATTTGGTGGGTTAATGAGTTATGGAGGAGAAAGAATCCACCAGCCTCGTCTACCTTGACACGCTCCTGGTCTGCAGGTCATCCTGCTCGTGTCTGGAACTGTGTTAGTTCTGCTGTTCGCTGGCTGCAGATGGAGATGTCCTTTCAAATTCCCTTTGAAGCTTCAAAGCATACCTCTTTACAGCCAGAAGCAGTATTACGAGCTCATAAAACAACTAGGAGATGCACGCGTGGCAGATTCTATCTCAGGGCCTCTGTACGTGGCTCCCTTTGCTGCTGGAGAGAGCTGTTCAAACATAGATAAAGACCTCTTGCTCTTCGTGGCCTTGACCATCTTAGCACTGTGCTTCTGTGGTGGTTATCAGTTCCTGAAATTGATTCAGTATCAGGCTGTTCCTTAATGTCTGTGAAACTATGCAGGTTACCTCGCCTTCTGCACTTGGGCCTCTTTATCAAAAAGTGGGATAATAGGAATTCGTATCTCCTCAGCTTTCTGTAAAGATTTGCGCGATCATCTCCATAAAGCACTTGGCATGTGATAGGTTCTGTGATCAGTAGTTGTTGTCATTGCCTTTACAACTCGGCAGGAAAAATTAAGAGTTTTATAAATGTCACCCCCTAGGCAATTCGGAGATAATGAAATGTTCTGTAAGTGCTGATGGGACTGAGGTACCTGGAAACTGCAGTACTTTGTTAGCATGGACAAGTTTTCAAGTCATGTTTGAGAAAGGAAATTTTAAACAGAATCAAATTACATATTTATTTTTTATTCCATAGCAGTTACTTTTTCCAAAAAGGATTTGAAGTAACCAAAATAGAACTATGTATAATGCAACAAAATGTAAAATTAGACATGGAAAAGAAATTTAAAAATAAAGGGAAAGAAATCAGTGTATATAGTTCATAACCTCGTGCAAAATTTGGAATGGAGTCCCAAACATCTGATATCAGATACACTTCATCTGTGCGTGAGCCCAGAGAATGGAGGCCAGACTGAACATCTGAAGCAGAAAGGAAGAGATCAGAACTTTCCATAATTTGTGTCTATTGCCAACTGTTATGAAAGTATCCATGGTTTAAGAGGAAGTCTTCTATAGAGAAATAATTACATGCTTTACATTCTTCTTTGAAGATGGCCAGATGACACCTTCCAGCCTCCCAAGGACATGAACGATTCCTCCATCTTGAGGAGCCTGGAGGATCCCAAGGCACTACATAACCCAAGTTTGTTGAGTATTAGGCATTTGCTGGGTTTCCTAACACCTCCATTTTTTTTTTTTTTTAACGCTCAGTGCTTATTGGATTCCTGCCACATGAATCCCGTGTTTCCAGAATAGGAAAGCTGTCTTTCCTGCATCTCTCAATGCTCATCGGACCCAGACTTCACCAGTTTGGAGGGTTTGTGTCAAAAGCAACAATGGTAAGGAAGCAGAAGCTCTGCAGAGTCTGTTTTATTTTGGGCCAGGTTTTGCCTTAGTGTAAAGAATCTGGTCCTGCCCCGGAGGTAGCGTTGGTGCTGCTGGGAGAAGCAGGTGTACTCCGTCCATACACAGCGCGAAAGTGGAAGTGGCAGAGACTCCAGCATATGGAGCTCAAAGGCTGTGGTAATTTTCTTCCAACACTGTTGCTGCTTCAGTCTGTGCTGCTACACCGAAAGCCTGTGACGAGGTAATTTATAAAGAGCTGAAATTGATTTCTCATTGTTCTGGAGGCTGAGAAGCGGGAGATCAGCTCAATGTCTGGAGAAGACCCGTTCCGCACAGAAGGTGCCGGGCTGGTGTCTTAACAAGGCGGAAGAGCAAAAGACAGCAAGCCCTTTTATAAGGGCCCCAATCTGCCCTCACAGCTTAATCTCTCTTGGAAGGTTTCACCTCTTAATACTAGCAAACCGACTATTCGGTTTCAACAGATGAATTTGGAGAGGCCGTATTCAGACCACGGCACTTGGAGACTTGTTTCTAGATTTTTGTCTCAAGTCTGGTACTCCAGCCGTTTCACTGATTCTGTGGGTTGTCCAGTAAATACCCTTTAAAAAGCATCCCTTCTTGCAGAGTCACCTCTGGTTGGTGGAAACCAAAAACTTAAACCCAGGCATTTTCCTCCATCTGCCTCATGCTATACTCATATAAGTGTGTTTTTCTAAATTCATGGTTTGATCCACCATTTTGTTAGCAGAAATGACTTGTAGAGAATACGAGTATGGAAAGGAGTTCTTTGCTTCTTTTTTTTTATATAAAAATTTATTTAGGTAATTATTTGAAAGGAAGAATGAGAGAGAGAGAGAGGAGAGAGAGAAAGATGGAAGGAGGGAGGGAGGGAGAGAGAGACAGAGGGAGGGAAGGAGGGAGAGAGAGAGATATGGACGGGGAAGACAAACAGAGAGAGAGATCTTCAATGTTCTGGTGCACTCACCAAATGCTGGCAACAAACAGGTCTGGTCCAGGCTGAAGCCAGGAGCCAACAAGTGCATCCCAGTCTCCCACGTGGGTGGCTCATATTCCCCCACTTTCCCAGGCACATTCGCAGGGAGCTGAATGGGAAGCAGAGACCCTGGATCTCAAACTGGCGCTCCACTATGGGATGCCAGTGTCACAAGAAGTGGCTTAACCCGTGGTGCCACAGTGCCAGTCCTAACTCTCTCTTTACCTCTGTATAATTCGAATTTATTTTAAAGAGAATGAATTGCCTCGCTAGTTTAAAAATGAGCAAAATTAAAGTTGTGACCAGGAAGACTTTGTCTTTAGACATTATATATAAACATATATGGCCAGACAATATATAAAATGGAACTCTGACCCATAATCTGTAGCAACCAAACCAGGAGGCTAAACAGCAACCTCTACTGACATCAACCTAGAGTGACCAGACCTTGATCATTAACTGCAAATTTCCTTCATTTTTGCTCCCCATGTCTCACTTAGGGCCAAGGGAAGAAAGGCAAACATACTTCCACAACAAATCACATAGGAGTCTGTCTAGCTGGGCTGCCTATAACTGCACCTGTGCTGCAGACGCCCCTCATGGCCTTCCCAGCACCTTCTTTTTTTTTTTGCTCTACAGTTTTCCCACTTTCCTGCCTGCATTTGAGGCTCTACCAGACACAAGTGATGCTGACTGACTCCTTTGATGCGGCCGGCTCTGAACAGAGAGACTTGGAACGCTCTGATTTAGGTGGGCTTCGTTTATTTCCACACCGCCAGGGAATGTTGCTGTAGGTAGTGTACTGATGAGCGCTGTGATGCCTGTGCGTTGCAGAGCCCCCGCTCTGTTTCTACCACTATTGCAGGGGAGCCCCACTCTTCCACAGAGTCCTGTCTGCCCTAAACTTGTGAGTGAAAAGTGGTGGATTCTGTGCACATTCAGGGAGAAGCATTCGGCCCTTTTGTGTGTTCCTCTTCCTATACTATTTTCACAGTACAGGATTCTAAAATGAAAAAATATTATGCTTTAAGGTCATAGAGGTTAAGTGTAATATAAAGCAGCCTAATACAAAGACAGTCACAACAAATCCTATTGCATTAAAGAATAGATTTAGTAGAGCTTCGCAATGCATGTGGTAACATTTTAATTTTCAAAATTCATTCTCCTTTAAAAAGGAGATTTTATAATATCTGTTTTCAAAATAGTTTAGAATATTTTTCTCTCCAAATGTATTTATGTTCCCATAAGGTATCACATGAAACATTTACAGTTAATTTTCTGGAGTTGCATTTGAGTTGTTCTGCAGTTGTCTGGAAATTGCTTGATATAATGTGAAGAACTTAGAAACTGGAAATCATCCCGTTGTTCTTAGCCTAAAGAGTCAGAGATAACATTTCTAGGTAGACCTTCTACCTAAGCAAAATTAGTTCTTCAAATTTCTGCAACCTACATACCCTTTTCATTCCTTTCTTTCTCTGTTTTTCTAAATAGTTACCAAAAAGGTGTTGAATTTATGGTAAGATTATGGACAAGATTATCATTCAAAGCCAAAAAATCCAGTATTCCTTCAGTGGCCTTTTTTGCCCTTAATTTTTTTCTTTATTTTTTTTTTCTTGCTTAAAATGTCATCTCATTCCTGGGTTTCATTCATTCTAAAGCACATTTTTCCCCCCATTTTAACATATGTCAGATATATACGATTTGTAATTAATGGAAAGTCCTGGTTTATTTGTGTGTGTGTGTTTTTTTTTTTTATTTTCTGGCAATACACAAAATAATGGTTTATGTGACAAGTGGTACATCGTAAGTCCAATATATGGCCATAGATTTTTTTGAGCATTATTTTCTGAGTGAACTGTCTGATACAGGTACAGTGGTGAGATGCCAGGTGAACTAGGACAGGCGGCTCCTGACTGAGCACATGGGCTTGTAACGTACTGCACTAAGCTCTCGGGTTCATCTTGGTGGGGAGAGCAGCGAGGTCACGGGGTCAGCATCTCTTTCTTTCAGTTCTTTTTTCCTTAAGCAGATGGTCCCTGTGAATAAGCTCTCCTCAGAAGAGTGATGTGTTACAAAACCAAATAAAACCAAATTTTGGAAATCAGTAACCAGGGGAGTTTGATTCTACCTACAGCACAGTCAAAATAAAGGCTCCTATTCAAGGTCCTGTTGCAAGAGAGGTTGTGAACTCCAGCCTTTACAGGTACGTGCAACAGGCTGTTTTACTGATGTGCTAATTTGTGTTTTGTTGTCTGCAGTTTTGCCTCCCCTGTCCTATTCCTAGCATGTAACAGGGCTTATGTTCTCTTTGCCAACAGAAGGTTGCAAGTCTGTTTTACATTTTTATTAATTAAATTTATTCTTTGAAAAGGGGCAGAAAGAGAGCAACAGGCAGAGATCTTCCATGCACTGGTTCACTCTCCAAGTGTCTGCAGCAACCGAAGCTGAGCCCTGGGGCCCGAAGCTAGGAGCCCAGAACTTAATCTGGGTTCCCACACGTGGGGCAGGGACCCACCCTCAAACCATCATCTGTTAACTCCAAGGGTTAGCGTTGCAGGAAGCTGGAATGAAGAGCCGAGAGAGTCCTCTTATGAAGAGACAGGGCTGTCTGTCCTCCACCATCACCCCCAAGATAAAGATGTTGTCCAGGTCTGATCTGAGCAATTTTGCTTCCCTCCATGGAGGTGGCCTCAAAGATGACTTGAGTCCAGGTGCACATGACGGTGGGCTGTAGGCAGAGGACTCCTATTCTCTGTCATGACCTGCGCTCTCAGCATTCCAAGAAGACCTGTAGCCACCAAGCCTGCAGTCATTCAATGCTGAGCAACAGCTCTATCTTATGAAAAACAGCGATTGTAGAACGAGCCGGGAATGTTTCATTGACATCCATGGTGGGCAGATGCCTGGAGAGTCTCTGGTGTCTTGACATGTACAGAATTCCAAGAGCCCTGTGGAATCTTGTACAAGAGAAGACGGGAACTAGATCCTCAGGATGGCTGTGCTTGAGTTTCACAGCCCCCTCGCAGGTACAAATAAGAGACAGTTGAAAGTCAACTTGAGAAAAAATATTTATTTCATAGAATTTGTAGTACCAATACACATCGTGATACAAACTTTATCCTATTGAACATAACATCTGAAAGGACAGTGTTTTCCTGTCTGACCATTGAGGACTTGGAGACTGAAAGGGAAGAGATTAGCCCTATTCTTCAGGGGGAGTATATCTAGCAATGCAGAAGCATGAGTCCTACAAGGAATAACAAGGGAGCATGTTTTCTGGCAAAATGACTTAATTTCCCACTTCACAATAACTTCCATGTCTAGTCATTTCTCAAAGGTATCCTTTCTCTTTAAGACTGTTGTCATTCAGGAAAAGTCTGCATTTGAGGAGATTTTCTCAATTATGCCCAAAATATCGGGATAAAAAGTAAACAAAAAAATTAAAGGAAGCATTTAGCTATATCTAGAAGATAGAGGGTCCTGTAGACATAATCAACATAGGAGAATGATGTAGGGACTAATTTAAATTGTAGCATTGTATCTTGCTTTGTCTTTGTTTTGTTTATAGTTTCAGAAGAACTCTATCATGGAATCTCAACATTCCAAATGGACAAAGTGAATGTCATCCTTAGACAATTTAAGTTTCTCAGTTTGGCTGAAAATACACCATTATTTGTAAAATCCACGAGACACCTGTGATTCCAGATAGTTTTGGGAGGGGGACTCTAGTGGGGACTAACAGCGAGAGATAAAGAGCATGAACTCTGCAGTGGGGGTGGCCATTCTGTTTCTTGTTTTCAGGAATCGAATATCCCACTCAACATGGCTGACCACCAGCTCGAGTCACGCCATATAGACTCCAAATGGGGCTCCCCGACTTAGCAGGTGGAAAATGTAGGGCAAGTAATTTAATGCTGATTATCAGCCTTATCTTCTAGAAAACAGGGATCATAAAAGAATCTACCTCATGTGTTGTGAGGACTAAATGAGGTGATAGACATAAAACTTAGCAAAATAAATGGCTCCCAGTGCTGCTGTCATTCGGCCCACAAGTCTACAGGTACATTGAATTAAACTCAGGAGGAAGCCATTTTCTTCTCCTCCTCTTTTTCCTTCTTCCTCCCTCTGCTCTTCAACTTCCTGCTCCTCCTCCCTCTTCCTCCAACAGGACTTGAATTGAGCCAATGCCAAAGTTCTAGAGCCCACATCTCTTTAGCATAATCATGAACAATAAGGGTTTCCAAACCTTTGCTTGGAGAAAAAGCTCAGAGCTGGATGAGAATGATGAATAATTACTTACAGCTCAGTAAAAATATGAGGGTAAATACTGGACTTCTTAATGCAAAGTATTTCCTCTAAAATTTGGATAAAATGGTTTTTCATTAAGAATGTAAAGTAGATGATTTTGAGGGCATTTGTTTTGAGAAGATTTATTATCATGTAGATAAAAGATTAAATACCCAAATATCATATTTGTTAATTTGCCATTGATGAGAAAATTAACCATGCTAAAACATTCTTATTTTTAGAGCAAAGAGTCTTTTAAATTCTGTGCTCGGAAGGAGAGCTGCCATTGTCAAAAAATTTAAATACACACAGATACTTCTCAAAATTGTCAATCAGGATAAAGATTGTAATAAAACCTTCTGTGTGCTGCTTTAAGACAAAGTGCAATGATATCTTGATTTCTCTGTTGTTTCTTTTATGTGTGTGTGCACACACATACACATAGATGTTTATAGTGAAAGCGATGATTAATTAGTAAAACAGATTAATTGAAAGTTTAGTAGCCTAAAGAGGTATTTCAACGCCTCAGAGTGATAATAGCACCATATTTCCTTCTCAGTCTTAATGGGTCTCAACTTCCTGTGGCCTTTGTTGCTAGGAAACGAGTCTCTACTGAATTGAAAGCCACCTTTCTGTTGTTGTTGTTGACTCCAGAGACTGAAATGAATCAGCCTTCTTTCGAATGCTTCATGATTAGCAATCAGTTATGTGCCTTAGCAGGAGGTATAGACCAAATGAGAAACCCTGAGTTTGACATTTTCTGTGGAGCTGGTGCTGATAACTCCAAGAGCAACCCAGGTCCCACCCAACTTCCTTGGAAAATATCCATTAGCCTATCCTGCATGAAGTCAAGTGCCCCAGAAGTAAAAAGATAAAAGGATACATGCTATAGTCCATTTTCCCTCATTTCCATATTGCAGTAAGGTACATGCCTTCTTAGGATCCCTGATAGATATTCAGAGAGGTAGAGCTTCAAAGCTAAATGCATTCCTGGGCAAATTGCCTTCTTTGGCATAGTTCTTTTGTATTTACATTTCAGACCCAAAATTTGGATGAGTGCTGGAGGCTTTTAGCTTCCCAAGGGAACTGAAAATGATGAAAGGTACCAAATGCTTTTGTGAGATGAGTAACTGTGGTCAGTAGAAGATGCACATGGTTTACAGTCTTGTTTCTTCCATAACCCAACTTGGAAATGTGGATGAACAACACTTGGATTCTGATATAATCCTAAACGTACATGCAGAGGCAAAGACCATGTCTATAAGATATGAATCATCCATCAGCAGAAATCATGGTTCAAGGCAGGTCAAGACAGAAGCCCTTGAATCTAATCTGACCAAAAATGGATCATAAGCCAATGCCAGAGTGTAGCTTAAGGAGCCTCTTGAAGAGCCTAAAGACTTGCAGGCTTGGCTCTGCTCTTTCGTTCTGCTTTACTATCCTGTGTGTACATGTCCTCCACTCTATTTTAAGCTCTTCACCCCCAGCTGTGGAGCTCCTATTGCATTAAGCAGAGTATTTTGCATATTGATGGCATCCACCAATAGTTAATCAACTTACTCTAGTTGATCCTCAGAGGTAACTCTGGCTGTGTCTAAATTGAGTTCCAATTTACAGATCTCTGTTGTTAAGTAAAATCAAAGAAAAACCAGTTCAAAGAAAAGCCAAAAATTATATGGGCACAACCAAGAAGTTGATTGTGAGCTCAGCCATTTCAATATGGTTACAGGAGAGCTCTTTTTAATCCCTATGGCAATTGGAGAGTCGCCTCAGCTCAGGGAGCTGCATAGGGGTGGGGTTAGTCATCTCCAGCTAGGTCCATGGGAAAAGGGGCTAGCAGGTGAAAGGCAGCTGATGGAGAGGAACCCAGGGGTGAAGCTGAGGGGGCATGCAGCCTGTCTAGAGGAACCTGGTGGCCACGTGTATCTTCTATTCTGGCTGCTGCCACAGGTACCAGTGTTGGCTCACTTTTGGCGTTTATAATAGCTCTTGTTTACCAAGCCACCAGTCACCTCCTGGATGCTGATTTTAGGTAGACGAGCCCAAGATTCTACACCTTATGGTTTAAAAGATCGGATTTTCTTTTCCCCAGTTCGTTCCCAGGAAGCTGAGCATAATCCTCCCCCCACTGCCAAATCCAATTTGATTCAGCTCGCCTTCCTTGAAAGAGGGGCCACCTACTCATCCTGTTAGCTCACCTGCTGCTGAAGGAGCTTGCCCTTCAGTGTCTCAAAGGAAAGTTACACTCCTAAAGGCAATGTTCTAAGCGCTTCCAAGGGCGCTTTCGGAGAAATCTCATCTGGCTTAGGAAAACAGAGCTCTGGGAGTGCTCATTCCATACTAAATAAGGATAAAACCATTTTTGTACTGTAGAAGTTATGTTTGCCCTTACTGGCAGAATACTCATAACAGGGCAGGAGAACGTACCAGAACTGAGTTCTAGAAGCAAGCCACTTAGGGTTAAATGCTATAGTGCGGGAGGACCATGGACAATTACCTTCTGTCTCTAAACTTCAATTTATTACAATCTACAAATAGCAGTTATGATAATATTCTCCTTGTAAGACTGCTGTAAATATTCCATGAGATGATACGTGTTCGTAGCAGAGACCGTGGCATAGAACAAAGTGCAAAATAAATCATTTTGCTGATCATTGCGCTTCACAGTAACATCCAATGACCACCTTCTATGCGCAAAGCTCTGTTGGGTACGGGAGTGGTCAGAGGAACAAGGCAGACCTCCTCCTCTCCAGGAGCTCTCAGACTGGTGAAGAAAGTGGACATTGGAAGAGGAAAGTACAGTATCAACTGGCTTAACAAGGGAAAGGGCACTGAGGAAGGCTGGAGGAGAGAGAGGCTCGGGAAGTTTGCAGAGAAGGCGGGGCTTGTGGTCTGAACATTGAAGGAAGGATGAGAGGGGAGGAAGCAAACATTTCAGGCGGTGGAGCATCCAAAATGCAGAGGCTGTTTTCGGGCAACTGGTGCCAGCGTGGCTGCCAACCTGAGCCCGGGACACCTGGGAGCTGGGTCTGGTTTGGAAGTGTGAGAAACTAGCAGCAAAGAAGGCAGATTTTAATGCATTTCCTCTCTCGAATGGCAGTTAGGAGGCTGTCCTATGTATCAAGACTGACAGCTACATGGTGTCATCCTATTTGCTAGTTTAGTCCATTGGCCATTACTAGTAATTGTTTTAGCTAGAGTTGGCAGGTTTTTCTTGCAGTTGTCTATGTTACCACATATTAATAAAGACAATACCAATATCAGGCAACTCTAAATTTACCACTCTTCAATTTTTGGAATATTTTGCTAAAAGGTTTCTCTAGCTTGAATCACCAGGAATGTAGTGTTTTTCATTTCCTTCTTTGTCGTTACAGCTTAAATTTAAGAAATCTCTGATGCTTCTTTAACAAAACCCTGTAGTGAGAATGAGAAATTCTGTGAGGATCACACTGGCAATTCTATTAAGTGTCAGGCTTAATTGGAGTTGTTTCTCTTTCCTGCTATCTTTGTGCCCTCAGATAAATTAGAGACCCCTCTCAGCCTAATTTCTTCATGTTCAAATTTGAGTTATTTCTCTTTAACTTTAAACAGAGTTAATAGATTTTATTTCTTACAGCAGTTTCAGCTTCATAACAAAATTTAACAGAAGTTAAAACCTTGATGTGTTTATTTGAAAGTCAAAGTACACAGAGGGAGAGGGATAGGGAGGGGCTTAACATCCCCTGGTTTACTCCCCAGGTGATCACAGTGGCCGGAACTGGGCCAGGCTGAAGCCAGGAGATTTATCCAGGTCTCCCACATGGTGAAAGGGGCCAAACACTCTAACCATCTTCTACTGTTTTTCTCAGGCCATTAGCAGGGAGCTGGATCAGAAGTGGATCAGTCTACACAGGAACCGGCCCCCAGATGGAATGCCAGCATTGCAGGCATCTTAACAACTTAACCTGCTTACCACGTGCTAACCCCCAATACGTGCACTTTTAAAAGATAACTTTGCTGAATATAGAAGTCTAAGTTGTTTTTTTTTTCCCCAACAGTTTAAATATTTCACTCATCTGTTTTCTTGCTTACATGGTTTCTAATGAGAAGTCTGCTGTAATTCTTATCCTTGTTTTTGTAGAGGTAAAGTATGTTCTCTCTCTACCCAGTTTCCTCCAAGGTTTTTTATTTGTAGTTGTTTTTCAAAAGTATATACCTAAGTGTTTTTTGTGTTTGGTTTTGTATTTGTCCTGCTTGGTGCTCTCTGAGCTCTGTGTATCTGTGTTTTGACATCTGCCATTAATTTTGAAACTTCTCAGCTATCGTTACTTCAAATATTTCCTGTACTCCATTTTCACTTCTCTCTTTTTATATATATTTCAATGATATGTATGTTGCATCTTTTGAAACTCTCCTGTAGTTCTTGGGTTTTCTGATCTTTATATCTTTCCCCTCCCTTCTTATTTCTCTTTGTTTTTATTTGGGAAGTTTCTATTGACCTGTCTTAAAATTCACTGATTCCTTGCAAATCCACTCTAGTAATGAGTCCATCAAAGGCATTCTTCATTTCTGTTAGAGTATTTTTGATTTCTAGTGTTTCCTTTTAATTCTTCCTTAGAGTTTTCATCTCTATTTATGTCACTTCTCTGTTCTTATGTGTTGCCAGTTTTTTTTCCATTGATGCCCTTAACATGTTAATCACAGGTTTTTAAATATCATGCCTAACAATTCTAACATCTGTGTCAGACTTGAGATGGACACTAATTATTGCTTTGTCTCTCTGCTCACTACATTTTTTCTTGGCTTTTGACATGCCTTGTAAATTTTTTTTGTTGAAAGTGAAACATGTTGTACTGAGTACTAGAGACCTTACATGAGGATTTTGTCTGTCTGTCCAGGAATTGAACTGTGTTTAATCCTCACTGTGGCTAAAGGTGTCAGAGGCTTCAAATTCCTCTAATGTCCTTGTTGTCTCTCCTCTTGCCTTTGGGCCTCCCTAAGTGTTCCTCCTCAAAGGGAGTCTGCATCATGCAGTTGCTTCACAGCTGTAAGCCACTGCTGTTAGACCAGAGCCCTGTTACTGTGGTGGAAAGGTACAGAGGAGGAAGAACATTGTGTATCCTTCTACTTAAATTACAGTCTATAGAAGGTCTATGTCTCTGGGCTGTGACCCTTACAAAGGTTGCTCCACAGGAGTAGCTTTTACCCCCTTACCCCAATACCTTGCCCTGGGCAGCCTGGGACTCTGTCAACTGTAATTACTCCCTCCCTGCACCCTTTGGGTGAGACAGAAAGCTTAGAGGGCTTGGATTGGGAAAAATGCCATTCTCTAAGGCTGGTAGGATCTTTTCTCTTGGAAAGCAAACCTTTGTTATAGAAAAAGGACTTAGAATATTTCACCAGGATTACCAGGAGAGGATTTTTCTTGGACTCCATGGGGTTCCTGAAAGTAAAGCTCATGGAAGTTTGGGGAACCCTCTAAGGCTGTTGCATCTCCCAGTGAGTATGTCATTGTCATGCTAGTAGACAGTTAGTCTACATCAACTCTTGAGAATTGCCATTAAAATTCCGACCAATTTATGTGTGTGGTTGCTCCATCTAAGCAGAACTTGACTGTGACTCTGTAATCATAGATGCTTGTCTGTCTTGACCTCAGGATGACCGTCTTTCAAGCTCAGTTTTCTGACTCTTCTAAGAAAAGTCAGTGAATTTTATATTGACCAGAATTTTTGTTATTGTAAGGACAAGAGTGATGACTTACAGGCTCTTTCCATGTTGGAACTGAAACCAGAAGTTCAAATTGGGTGTATTAATAATTAAATGTCAAAGTTCTCTTGGGAATATTCTACATAGTATATGTCAAGTTATTGGCAAATAGCTAACACAGAGTGTTTAGCAAATTTTAGCTTTTATTTCATATCTGAGAAGATTTAAAATTTTATTTCTATTAACATATAACAGAATAAATATTTTGCTAAAATGTATTTCTTTTTAAAAATAACCAAAGATAAAGGAAATGATTTTAGCTAGGCTGTATGAATATGGCCAAATGGTACAATATTAAAACTGAACACCATCAAAATTCTTAATTATACTCCAGTTCCAAAAATAAACAGTTCAGTCTGGTCATGCTTCACTTATCAAAACACACTTGCCATTGCTAATAAACATTTCAATCTGTGACTGAATTAATATTTTTAAATGTACATTTTATATGCCAGATGCTGTGTGATATAAAATTGATTTTACTTTTTGTGCTTTCTTTGGAATTGTTCATAATATGATAAGAGCAGCAGACAGGTAAATAGACATTCAGCATAGCAGAGGAACTGGAAAGTAGCCAGTAGGCTAGAGCTTAGAGGATTATATTATATATTTGCAGAACATGGAAGCCCCAGAAAAAAAATCTTAGAAATTTTGCCCTAAATCAAAGTCTTAGTCTCCTTTTCTTCTTTTTTAAGATTTATTTAATTTATTTGAAAAGCAGAGTTACAGAGAGATGAAGGGAGGGAGGGAGGAAGAGAGCGAGCGAGCGAGTGAGTGCAAGTCCACTGGTTCACACTCCAAATGGCCATAATGGCCGGGGCTGGGTCAGGACAAAGCCAGGAGCCAGAGTTTATTTCAAATCTCCCAACTGGGTACAGCGGCCCAAGCGCTTGGGCCATCTTCCACTGCTTTTCCAGGCCATTAGCTGGGAACTAGATCAGAAGTGGAGCAGCTGGGACTTGAACCAGCCCCCATATGGGATGCTGGCATTGCAGATAGTGGCTTAACCCACTGTGCCTCAACTCTGGCTTCTTAGTATCCTTTTGTTAAAACAATCTTGTATACCTCCTCCTCCAATTCCCCCCTCAACCCCTCCCCACCTGCCCCCTAAAAAAAAACTACCAAAAAGGAATCAAACTAAAGTAATCAGGCATTAAATATTGTATTTTGTTTCACTTTCAACGCATTAGAAGAAATGTCTGTTTTAATATGGTCAATTAATTCTGCTTCTGGAGTGCTGCTCTCTAAGACACACCTATGAATCTTACTAGAATTCAGATTCCCAGATTTCCATAAGCCTTACTAATTTGGGATCTCTTTTGTGCAAAGACTGGGAGTTTACATTTTAAATACATATCTCAGGTACTTCTTTGGCACACTGACTTCTGAGTGCCATAGTTTTAAGTGCAAGAATCTCAAATTGGTACCCAAGAGAGGAATGTGTATTCAATTATATCTGTTATCTTGGCCTTTGCCTCTCTGTATCTTCTGACTGGAGCATGGCTCCCCAGTTCCTCTGCCTTCTGTATCATTCCATCCATATATATATACTATTTTGCTTCATTGTTTACTCTCCTGGTGTTAGCTAAGTCATTATTTTTTATTCAAATTTTATTCAACGAATAAAGTGCGCCATGACCCAAACAAGTACCTGTCCTTCATCGTCTTTTTGGTGGATGAGGACATTCTGGCCTGACATTCTGTGAATGCCGTACTCACATCACTGAGGCCCGTATCTGCTTCTTATCTGCATATCGTGGACTGAATGTGTCCCCCTAAGATTTGTAGTTGAAGTTGGATCTCCAATATGATGGTATTAGAAGTTGAGGCCTTAGGGAGACAATTAGGTTATGCAGGTGAATTTGTGAATGGAATGAGTGCTCTTCTATGAAGAAACACAAAAGAGCTTGTGTCTTCCTTTCTCTACCCTGTGAGCAAACAAGGATAAGATGTCCATCTACAAGCCAGGAAGTGGGCCTTCACCAAATATTAGATGGACTAGTGCCTTGATCTTGGACTTTCCAATCACCAAAACTGTGAGAAACACATATTTGATGTTTAGACTAACCAGTCACTGGTATATTTTTTAGAGCAGTCCTCACTGACCAATTCATAGCCTTACTATAAACTATGGTCTATCTAGGACAGGAACCATGTCTTTTTGTTGTTGTACCATAGTTCCTACTTTGCACAACCACTCACATATCAAAGAAACTCTACATATTGCTGTTGAATGAAGAATGAATGCATGCATATATGTATCAGTATCAAATAATCAAAACATTCTAGTGACAAATCACAATGTGTATTGATTTCCCTTATATACCCAGCTGTCATCTGGACAAAGCTTAGTGGAGGATGGCTCCAAGTTTGGTCTTCTGCTTCCTCTCATCCTTCTTGCACAGCAGACTAACTAGCACATTTCTCATTGGGAAAGATAGGAACCCAGATGGCAAGTAGAAATATACAGTGACTTTTAAAGTCCAAGCTCAAAACTGGCACACTGTCACTTCTGTGTACATGCCATTGGTCAAACAAGTCAGTGACACAAGGTGTAGATAAATTAATGTGAATGTGTACAGCCAATAACTCTACCTATTTATTAATAAATGGGTGTGTAGAGTGAGGAGATTTGGAGTGAAGGACATCCTCCTTCTATCTAAGTCATTTGTTTCTATGTCCTGGGAAGCCCAGGACCCTGAAGAAACAATCATGACAAGGAACCACTTGGGAAGAAGAATCAATCCAACATCCACTTGGAGATTCACTATGATCCATTAAGTTTACATACTTAGGAAAAGGAGTTAGGATCTTAAATTATGTAATAATGGCACCCAAGTGTTTCTGCTACCCCAAACTTCAGAACATCCAAAGATGTGCTGAAAAGTAAAAATGGAAGCTAAGAACACAGCCTGCTTTCTTTCCCCTCTTGTCTTGCTGTGCCTAGCTGTTTGGGGACACACTGGACACTGGAGAAAGATAATGGGTGAGCCTGGAATGACAGAACCTGGATGAGAATCACAGCAAAGAACCAGTCGGGAGGAGGGCTTGGAGGGCTTTGTGAGGGCTCTGTTCCTACAATTTGTAAGGTCTTAGAAATCATATCCGTTGGTTGAAAGCCAGTGTCAGTGTTTACTTTTGATTTCTTAAGATTTGAGCTCCTTCTTCCCCAACGGCTACAGATAAAAGAATCGAGCTGAATCTGTCCATGGTGAGAACTCAAGTTGCCTTCCATGGCTCTGTCCCTCTGGCTCCGTGTTTAGCATCAGTTGGTGAGAAAGACTTGACCTTGCCAGGTGCTCTCCTTTCTACCTTCAGTTTGTCTTGGAGCTTCCGTATATAAAAGAGAACCCAAGTGTCACAGTTTTCTCTTTGAAAAGACAAGCTACAAGTTTGCACTTGTTTTTAAAAGTTCAAGATAGGAGAGAGACTCACTATTTCCATCACTCAGCAAGGATAGGGCCGACTCAAATGCATCCTTCGTATTTAGAGTCTTGTAGGAATCTCTGTGATCTAGTTTATTATCACTTTGCAAATAGCCTTGTGACAAATCCTCAACTTTTTCTCTTTGACTATCAAAGTGGAAGTCCATGGCATAGGGCACTGGGATTCCAAAGTGCTATCTAATTCTTAATCCAGGTGAGTTTCCATGGTTACATGCATTAAGGTCCATCTATAGGGTGAAATATTAGGCAGCATTTAAAACTCAAGTTCACTTAAAATAATAAAGGATACAGGAATTTTCTTAATCTCAAAAGTTGGGATTAAAACAATATTAAGCAATCCTGATGTCAAATATTACTGATCACATGGGCATATGGTACACATACTGGAATAAAGAGACAAAGGAAACAGCCTAATGTTACTGTATTTCTCCTCATTAGAGTGATTATACATAAGTATATTGTTTATACCTGTATGTTTTTCCTAATTTGTTACAATTATTCTATATTACTTCTGTAATCAGGAAAAAAAGATAGTACAGCAACATGAACAATTTTTTAAATCTTATCTTGATTAAATAAACCTTATCAAATTATTTGGTGAATATTTGATTATCTCATTGAAGAATCTTCTTAAAGGTAAAAGCAATTTTTCAACTCTAGATCACTACCATAGGAAAGAAGACCAAAAGAGAAAACCAACCACAAAAAATTTCAAGTAAAATTATATAGACTACAGAAATTGTATATTAAGTGCCCTTCTATATATGAATATAAAAAAAATCCATGTACTCAACAGCAAAAAGCAATGAATCCAGTTAAGAAATGGATAAAGGGGGCTGGCACTGTTGTGCAGTGGGTTAAAGCCATGGCCTGCAGTGCTGGCATCCCATATGGGTGCTGGTTTGAGCCCCGGCTGCTCCAGTTATGATCCAGCTCTCTGCTATGACCTGAGAAAAAGAAGAAGATGGCCCAAGTCTTTGGGACCCTGCAACTGTGTGGGAGACCCGGAAGAAGCTCTTAGCTTCAGATTGGCTCAGCTCTGGCCATTGCGGTCATTTGGGGAGTGAACCAGTGGATGGAAGACCTTTCTCTCTCTGGCTCTACCTCTCTCTGTAACTCTGTATTTCAAATAAATAAAATTTATCTAAAAAAAAAAAAAAAGAAATGGAATAAGGACCTCAATCGACAGTTCCCAAAAGAAGAAATACAAATGTCTAACAAATATATGAAAAAATGCTCAGCATCACTAGCCATCAGGGACATACAAACCAAAACAACAATGAGATACCAACTCACCATTGTCAGAATGGCTAAAATTCAAAACACAAAGAATGACAAATACTGTGAAGATGTGGAAAAAGGGGAACTCTTATGAACTATTGTTGGGAATGTAAATTAGTGCAGTTGCTGTAGAAAACAGTAGGGAGATATCTTAAAAACTAGAAATAGACTTGCCATGTGATTCAGCCATCCTGTTACTCATTTTATAAACAAAAGACATAAACAGGTTGTATCAAAGGGGTACCTGAATCTCCGTGTTTATAGCAGTACTGTTCACAATAGCCAAAATATGGAATCGGCCAAGGTGTCCATCAGCATATGTATGGATAAAGAAAATGTGATAGATAAACATGATGCAATATTTTTCAGATTTAAGAAAGAAAATTCTAGCATTTGAATCAGAATGGACCAACTGGAGGAAATCATATTGAGTGAAATAAGCTGGACACAGAAAGACAAATACTGCATGTTTTCCCTTACATGTGGGAGCTAAAATTAAAAAGGAAAAAAATTTTTAAAAAATGAATGAAATTCCTGTGTGTATAAGTAAGGCTGCAAATATGGTTTTGTCAAACTCTGTTTTCTATCTTTGTCAAAGCAGTGGTTAAGGATAATATAGTACTATAGTTTCAGTGATCTGTAGTTATTTTAAAATATACTGTATGTGAACTAAAGTGGTCATCTTTTCATTTGATTATGGATTATACCTCCTGTCTATATTTCCCCTAAACTAGGGGCTTTTTATTTGTTGAACTCTGTTTAGTGGAGTGTTAACCTTTTGACTATAATGTGGATTAAAAGTGTGTTATCTCAAAAATTTAAAAAGTAAGAGAGAAAGAAGAGAAGAGAAAAAAAGGAGAAAGAGAAAAGGAGTGTGGTTATGTGGGAGAGAGGGATAGCAGGAGTAAGAGGATACCATATTGGAATTGTATCTATGAACTACACTGAATCTGTGTTCTTTGTATTAATATCACATTAACATGAAAAATAAAGTATTAAAATTTATAAATCAGAATAAAATTTTTAAGTTTTACATATAATAACTTATAGATTAGATTTTTCATTTCAGTCGATTCAACATAGGTTTCCTTCTGATTAAAATTTGGAAGGACTAAATAGTATAGCTTTCATTGGCTCATTACTGTATTTGCTCTTTAAAAATCCTGTTAGCTCCGTTTTACAGATAAGGAACTTTAGGCTTAAAAGGCTACAACTGCTGGGAAGTGGTGGGCCAGAACGAACTCCAAATCTAAAGCCAATACAATACCAAGTGCATCCCAAATATGTTGATGAGGGCATCATACTTTAAAACAAATCTTTCTATGTAACAGACTGAGGACAGTCAGGTGCTTAGAGAGAGGAAGTTTTTATTGTGAGACTCTCTCAATGTGTTTGTCTATCTTCTTCACAGCTCTCCTCTAAGTTGTGTTCAGTGTGTCTAGGAAGATTCTTGATTAGGCCTTAATGATCACCCATTCTAGTTCTAATTCTATTTTCAAACTGGAGGAGAATAGATAGCAAAGCACTATGTCGATGGCATCCAAGAGGAAGCAACCAGGCAAAGCTAGCTCCAGTGGTTTCAATGGGAAGTCCCCGACGTCAGCTCAGACAGCTGGCCTGTCTTTGATACTTTGGCCCCGAGAGGGAGAATCTGGGGACTCCCTGACATTTTCCAGAATGTGAAATGATGGCTTTGCTGACCATGTTTAATGAGATACAAATTTAAACGTATTTTAGAGAGACAGCTGATGCAACGAGACTTTAGCATTTTAGCCTAATGCTCCAAGGGCAAGTCTTCTGATTTAAAAAAAGAAAAAATGAGATCCTCGGGCATGTATGGCCCAAGCCTTGGTATTGAAATCTATCTGAACCCTCGGAACATGCTTTATTTTCCTCTGGGCTTCTCCCATGGCCAGTGGGTAATTGCAACCCCTTTACATCCCTATGAACGAATTTATGTCACTGTGGATTTTCATGGAAAAAGCAGGTCAGGTCAATCTTCCAGATGTTTCCAATGATCCAGACGTCTGGTGTGATGCAAGCCCTATCCAGATGGTTACTGAATATTTAATCTTTCACCTGGATGTTGGCTGCCATCTGTACACCCAGGTTTCGTACCTAACAGGGCATCAGTCAATACCATGTTGTCTGTTAATTAGAGATTTACTTGAGTACATTTTGTCCACTGTGTGCCTGCTGTTTCAGTAATCTTCCAGCCAGACACATTCACCTGAATATTCATGGTCACTTAGAAGGCACTCGCATTCACACACTAACTAATCATTTAATTCCTCCTACCTACCTGTCTCTGTCTGATCTTGTACATTCACTGGGCCTTTATTATTTCTATTTCCACACTCTAAAGAGTGTGGAATATCTGGAAAGAATATAGCAAAAATGGCTTGGTGTTTGCTCCCATTTGTGCATATATGTTGTCCAACTGAGCAGTTCCTATGTGCTGGGGAGTGTCACCTGCCACGGCTTTGACTTGTATTTGGCACAGTAGACTCCTGCTACCTCCTCTTGCTTATCTGCCTGACACCAGGGCAGCAGAAGCTGTGGGTTAAATTTCCTTAGGAAAAATCCTGAAATATTTACTATGGCTTAGGAGGTACCTGTACTCGCATTTCTGATCTCCTTTTTACTTTGGTCTTACTTGCTTTCTTTTCTTCTGAAGCAGCATTCCTTCTCTGCCATCTAAACCTTCCCACGTTCCTGGACTTCACTTGCCTGCTCTCTGACTCCTTAATTACCACCGGGCTCTCAGATTAAACCCCTTTGTTCAGAAAAGATTCTCTGAAAGCTCCAAACTTGAATGTGGCTGCATTCTATAGCATCCTGGCTTCCCCTTGTACAAATCAGCTCATTCATAACCATTTCTGGGCAGTATTCTCACAAAGGATATCAACCATGTATATTTTGAATGAATATCCTAGCATCTGGAAAACATTAGGCACTTAGTAAATATTTTACAGTTGGCAAAATGAAAATGAAAGCAGAGGTCTAACTACACAAGTTTGGATCAATGCTATCATGTGACAATACTGAATCAATAATTCAAATGAATCTGTTAATAAATATCAAATATTTTCCTGAATATTTCTAGTTGCCAGATGCTATAAGATATATAAAAAAGGCAATATTTAGTCTCTTTTCCCAAATAACTTCTCTGGTTAGAGTATTTGCCAGATAATCACCCAGAGTATATTAATATTCTAAATTTAATCTCTAAGAAAAAAATAGCAATATTAGTGACCAGATGAATTATTTATTTTTGCTATTTTCCTTTCTTTTGTTGATTTTCCCATGAGTAGTGTTCATATGGAGATTTAGGATTTGGACACTCAGACCTTTCTTGGTATCTAAGTATTCTTTCTGTGTTAAGGAGTCATTGGTCCTTGAATGGCTGTATTACGCCCAGCCTGAGATAATGTCTCCGGCCAGTTGAGCAGATCTGTGCTCCTCTCGAAACAGAGCTGTGGAGCAGGGAGGAGAGAGGGACATCCCTTCTTTCTCATGACGCTTGAGGCTCTGCCTGGCTGTCATTTCCTCCTTGAAATGAAGAGGAGTTTCCTCCCGAGTTTCCTGCCCCTTCCAAAGGAGGGGAGAGCAGAGTATTCCTTTATGGCCAACCAGGTTTCTGGTGACAGAGCCCATGGATAAGCTTCAGGATCTCTGTCCTGCTGGCCTGGCCCTTGCTTGAGGAAATGCCTTAGAAGTGTTGCTTCTTAAGCCTAAATCAGGCTAGATTCTGTTTCTGTGCCAGACTGACCTTGAACACCTACACAGAAATTTGTGGTTCCAGTGAATTTCTAACTAAAGGCTTGCAGGGTATGGGGTTAGAATGAGGTTATAGATGAGATACTTTGAATAGCTGGAGAAAATGGAGAAAACTGTGTCCTGAAAGGGCCACATGGGATATCTGTGACAGGGAGGGAGTGGGCAGGGCAGTTGGTGGCAGCTGTGGTATGATAGGAATAGAGCTGGGCTTGAAATCAGGCAACCTGGCTTCCCCCAGCTTCCATACTGATCATCTGGGTGATCTTGTGCATGTCACAGCCCTGAGCCACAAGTTCTTCTTCCTTTAAATGAGAAGAACAGTTCTTCCTTGAAAAGATAGTGGTGAAGCAGAAAACAAAGGACCTGTTTTTGGAAAGGGTAGCAGGTGAAGCCATTGTGGGGAGATCCACTGGCAAGGTATTGAGTTGAAAGGCTCTGGATCCAGTCTGCCAAGATCTGAACGCAGGTTTAACTGCTCACGGTGTCATGTCTTTAAGTATATAATGGGCATAGTAAAGACATTCTCTCTATAAGACTATAAACTAGCATGTTTATATGTGCAAAGCTCTTTACTTAAAACAACACTGGAAATTCACCAGTGCTATCTCAGTAAAGTTGAGGTATGATGAGGAGGAGGATG
This sequence comes from Oryctolagus cuniculus, assembly GCF_964237555.1. Lineage (NCBI taxonomy): Eukaryota > Metazoa > Chordata > Mammalia > Lagomorpha > Leporidae > Oryctolagus > Oryctolagus cuniculus. Next base: position 31,457,192 of record NC_091437.1, on the reverse strand, counting down.
GTGAGGGTAGTGGTGTTGGTGGTGAGCGGCTACAGCATCAAAGGGTTAGACTCGGCAGAAAAATCCAGCTCAAATCAGATTCTGGGCCACCCTCTAACTGAGAGAACAAGACGCTCAGTATCACTGCTTCAGTATCCTTGTCTCCTAGTGGGAAGTAGATAACATCTACCTTAGAGAATTGCTGCGTGGATTTAGCACACCCAGTGCTTGGAACATAAGAACCCAATAATTGAAGAATTATTATTATCATGAAAAGGTCAATGTTAACAAGCCTAAATGGATTTAACAAGACTGGGGAAGGGTAAATGAAGAACCAAGAAAGATCAGAAAGATGTTAAAATCGTTAACTTCCCATTGATGCACCAATTTCCTCTAGATCTGGGGTCTATCTCATCAAGTCACACAGCTGCTCTTGCTCTGTCCTTGCTCCTCTGTTTCCTTGTCATCTGTTCAAATCACAGGTACTGGGTGGGTACTGTGCGCCAGGCCTAGTCTCAGCCCTCAGTGAGGACCACCGCCCTGAATCCTTCCAATATCTCTGTACAACAGTCACAGCTTCTGGTTAATGGTTAGGAGGCACAGAGAGGTTCAGTTACCTTTCCCAAGGCCACAGAGCTAAGAACTTAGCAAGAGAGCCCAGGACAGAATCCTGGCATCCACAACTCCTTCCTGTGAAGCCTCTCTGCCTCTCGTTATGCATTCCTAGACAGCTGAGCCTGTCAGGGCCATCAAGGTGGGCTCTCCTGATCCAAACTCCCATAGTGATGTGCTCTGCTCATTCCCTGGTAGGCTTGCAGCTTCTTAAATAGACACAGGCAAGACTGTAGATTTAAGCCTTGCCAAGATATGGCTTGAGTTGACTCTCATGAGTATCATGCTTATAGAATGGTGCTGGTTCTAGCAGAAAGTAAAGAACACAGTTTAAAAAGTGTAAGTTCTGGAGCCAACACTGTGGTATGGTATGTTAAGCCCCTGCTTGCAGCAGCTTCATCCCCTATGGGCTCTGGTTCATGTCCCGGCTGTTCCACTTCCTATCTAGCTCCCTGCTGGTGGCCTGGGAGGGCAGTGGAAGATGGCCCAGGTGCTCAGACCCCTACACAAACATGGGGGACCTGGTAGAAGTTCCTGGCTCCTGGCTTTGGATGGGCTCAGCTCCGGCCATTGTGGCCACTTGGGTAGTGAACCAGCAGACGGAAGACCCGCCCCCTCTCTTTTCCTCTCTCTGTCGCTCTGCTTCTAAAATAAATACTTTTAGAAAAATATATAAAAAGTGCAAGTTCCAATATCAGACAATCCCATCTCTGTGACACGTGAGGGTGGTGTACCCACACTGCTCCTGTTTCTCAGCTCTGACATGTGGGTGGTAGTGGTAACAATACTCACTGTGGGAAGCTTCTATAATCACTGAACAATCCAATAGGAGCACAGTGCTTAAAGCCAGCAATGTCAGCGTTTGTCAGATATACATTGCCATAGAGTGTGACAAGCCAAAGGTAACTTACCGTAATGCTAGATTATGTGCATGGCAGGAACTGCAGAATTTGGCCTGGGTTAGGGTGTTAACATGTTTTTTTCCTTGAGCAGAAGACACTAGTTGTCTCACTTGGGTTCTTCCTTGGTGGCTGGGGGTAAGATGGTGCGGAGTCACGAGACAGACACCGGGAGTTGGGAAGAAGCAAGTTAGTGGCGAGCGGCTTGCAAATTGGTTTATTTCAGTTAGTGCAGCAGCTTATATAGGGGTTCTAGACAATCGGCTCAGAGGGCGTTTCTTTAGTCGGCCTACAGGTGCTGGTTGCTGGGCAGAGTACTTCTGTGGCCGCTCCCTGCTGCCATTTCCTGGTCGGTTGGTTACACATCACTTGTGGCCACCAGCACCATCTTCTGTGATGGCTTATTTTCCTACATTTCCCCCCCCTTTTTATTTTTCCAAATCAGTGGGAGGCATGCCATTAGCCATGCCATTGTTGACCACACTCTTGGGGCCTTAGGTTGTCCCCCGAGGGATCTTACCTGTCACTGACTAAGCAGCCTTCCACAGGAGATGACCCAAGGTTTGCGTTGCCTCTTCTGGGGGTGGAGGGGTGTGTATTACACTCGTGCAGCCCAAACCGAAGCTGGGCATACTACAGGTGGTAGTGAGCCTCGCGACTGAGTAGTATCTGGTTGATTTGGATGTCGGACACGCATTCCTTATCGACCGGATGGAGCAGCGGACACAGGCTGGAATAAAAGCTAGAAAGAGGATCAGCAGGAGTAGGAAACCCCCAAAGAAATAAATATTCTCCAGGGAGAAAATATATGTAAAATCTCCTTCTATGCATCATTGTCCTGTACTGAGTATTTGCTGTATATTTTCCGGCCCATCCTGGCTGAGGAGTAGTACCTTGACTATTGTCTTTATTTCTCCCAACTGTACAGATCCCCCGTGGGGTTCTACATGGATCTTATCTTTTTCTTTTGAGGATTTGATCACTACTCCAAATAGTGACTTGTTGGTATCCATAAATGCACATGGTGCCATGGGTATAGGTTGATTAACAGGGAAAACATGTTTTAGATAGTCTATTTCTAAGGTTTGTAACGTCTGGAGTAGCCTGTCCACCAGCAGGTGATTGTTAACCTGTCCTGGGAAATTTATCATTAAAGTTTGAAAGAGCATGCTATTCTGCATCAGTGTGGACAGTTCTAATTGCGATAGGGGTAGGACCACTATGGCTGGCTCTGTGTTAAATCTCTTATTGGCATAATATCTTAATTTAAGCCCCATCATAAGGAAGGCATCTACTTTGTCAACTATTTTACGACACTCACTCCAGGCTATGTGTGCCCCCAAAAAGTGGTCCATGTTGTTGCCAAATAGCTCCTAAGGGGTCCTTGAGGGTAGATATGGTTGTGGCAAATAGAGGCACCGGAGGATCATATCTAAAGGTCTTTAAATTTGACAACTGCTGTTGATCTTTTCTATAGTGGATTCGGCTGCTGATGTCAAAGTGATTTTTGAGGAAGGGCTGTTCCCCTTAGTCAGTAAATGGAATAGCGGTGTAAGCCCTGTTGGGGTTAGGGGAAGAAAGAGTTTCAGCCAATTGATTTGGCCGCATAGTTGTTGAAGTTCATTAAGTGAGTATTTATGTTTGACTTTTAGGTTTGGGCCCATTGGAGATATCTGGGAGGAGATCTGATAACCCAGGAATTGAAAGGGAGGAAAATGTTGCGTCTTTACTGTGGCAATAGCTAAGCCCAGGAATTGTAAATTTCTTACTATCTCATTTAGACAGGCCTTCAGGGTTGCCACATTCTTGTGAGCAAGTAAGCTATCATCCATGTAATGCATGACCAAGCACTGGTGGCCATTTTCTGTGATGGCTTGTTTTCCACACGGTCCCTACAATTTTTTTTTTGATGCCCTACAATTTTTTTTTTATGAATTTTACAAACATCACTGGAGTTAGCTGTAATGGTGCAGCTGGAGGGTAGAGCACCTTCTCCAGGCCATGTCATGAGAACCACCAATAGTGAGGTAGAATATGTGGCCACTCCCAAGGCCATGACTCTGGCGGCCTTGCAGATGTCACCGCATGCATTTCCCTGTGCTTGGGGACTGTTCTGGCGATCTACTGATTCTTAGATTTGTTCCGATGGCTTTATGAAATGGGTCAATGAGCACCAAGCCGCTAATAATTGAGGCTGCTCAGAGCCCCACAGTGGCGCTCAGCTCATTCCCCGGTAGCAGACTGAAGGCTTTGCACAGACTTGACCTGGTTAACACCATGTTGCACATACCATAGGTTGCATCCTTAAGAACTGGCACCTGTGGCCACCTCAGCGCCCATACATCCTATAGATGACATAACTTTGCTTGGCCCTCTATCCCAGTCTGTGTGCCTTGTCCCATCAGGTGGGGCGGGGCACTCTGTGGTGGTGCTGTCAGCAGTGGAGTCCCAGGAGAAAGAGCATGACATCTGACCGCTTCTTTCTCTGTAGCTCCTGGATGTACTTGCACGCACCCATCCTAGCTACCTGATGGCTCTCGGCAGAGTCCCTAAAATTTGCTTTCTTGTCTCCAAACCTCTCTTCCAGTTCAGCAAGAGGATTCTTTTTTTTTTTTTTTTTAAGATTTATTTATTTGAAAGAGTTACTGAAAGAGGTAGAGACAGAGAGAAAGATCTTCCATCTGCTGGTTTGCTCCCCAAATGGCTGCAACGGTCAGAGCTGGGCAGATCCAAAGCCAGGAGCCAGGAGCTTCCTGGTCTCCCACTCAGGTGCAGGGACCCAAGCACCTCGGTCATCTTCCACTGCTTTCCCAGGCACATTAGCAAAGAGCTGGGTTGGCACTGGCACCCATTTGGGATGCCTGTGCTGTGGGATAGGGCTTTAACCTACTGGCCACAGCACCGGCACCCCAGCAAGAGGATTCTTGCTGGGCATTTCTAGAAACATTGAAAATAAAGAGGCCATCTGCCATTGATTCGATGTTGCTTCCTGCAGGGTTCAAGCATCCCTGAGAGTCGTGTGCAATGTGAGGAGTGGGGAAAGGGAAATGGTAGAATGATGAAATGTCATTTATTTCCAAGAAACTTAAGATGAATAGGCCACCTGTGGAACACAGAATTGGCTGTTGTTTCATTCCAGGGAGGATGAAGGCATTTTAAGATTATTCCATTATTCTTCTGTGCCTGTAGTTTAGATAAGGTATGATATTATAGACACCTGTTTTTACTTGAATTTTTATTGAAATAGAGCCATTAGCTCTCCAGGGGAACCATGAAGTTGGCTAGAAAGTATGATTTGGAATAATTTCTATTATTTTTAATCAAGAATGTATTCTTAGTAAAAGTTGCAAAATTTCTAGCCATGGTTGGCTTACTTTAGAATCAGAATGAAATGAATTTTATGACTTTACAACAAAGCCAAGTTTCTGTTCTGGTAATTTCAGTCTAAAGCAGATAAAGCAATCTGAATAATATCAAATGCAGATATGGGCCTAGAATTAACTAAAACCAAACCTTCCCTGATAACTAGATAACTTTTGTCTTCTCCGTGTCTCTGGCTTAGGTACTCACAACGCCTTTGGAAAAGAACAAGAACCAGCAGTATGGAATTCAAAATTCATAAAACTTCACTATGAGGCATTGTAAAAACTGTAGAAGATGTTTTAAAAGTTACCTTCATATCAATAACACTTATGTTAGTGAGATATTGATACAAATCCATCTCTACCTCTGGGTTTGTTCACTTCCCTCTGAAGCCAACTGCCTTCCCCATTAACATTGTCCCGACTGTAAGCCTTTCTTCCATCAGTGGCTCTCAGTGGAATTGCTCCACGTATAGGATATTTGAAACAGTTCAGGCGACATCATGATGTTTTGTTACCTGGATGTGGGGAAGGGAGTGTGCTTCAGGAACCTGGTGGTTTTTCCTTGTTTTTTTTTTTTTTTTGTTTGTTTGTTTGTTTTTGTTTTGTTTGTTTGTTTGTTTGTTTGTTTTTTATTTCCTTTGGAGAACGTCTTGTATCTTCTCTCTCAGTTCTCATCGTTCGAGTGGACCTATCTCCTAGATTCATATACGAGCATGTGATCTAAACCTAAGCTAAGCAGCATTCATTTCCTTTTGGCTCAGGGAAAGGGCAGGTGACCCAATTTGGGTCAACAAAAGGTAGGCCCTTTTACAAACTGTTGGGAATAGAAGAGATATCTTTCCTCTTTATTCCACATTTGCATGTGGATGTGGGAGGATTTAGATGGACTGATAGGTGATGATGTAGGGGTTGGAATTAAATCTTGCACAGGGTAAAGGGAAGGAGGAGGGAGGGAACAGAAGCAGGAATAGCAAAAACTGAAGTATGACAATCTTCAAGCATTTGGGTCTGGTCTTCCTGGAACTACCTGACTTCCCTGGTACATGCTACTGACTTGTATAATATAATATTGCTTTTATAGTGAGTAAATTTTGGTATTGGGTTTCCTATTATGAGGAATTTTTTTTTTCCATTTTAGCGTTATGAGTATTGTATCTCAAGAAGCACCTAATTCTGGGGGAAGCTGGGACAGCTGCTCACTCCGTCTGCCAACAACAGAGCCCTTCCTGATGCAGATGTGTGCAATTCAGGATTACGTAAAATGCTGAACTACGTGTTTCCTGATACAATTTGATGTAAGAAATAAGAGAGTAGAACAGAAACAAAAAGAGTAGAACAAAGTCAAGGCTTGAAAGAAAATTAGACTTTTCATGGGAACCGCTGAGGACTTCGCCACTGAGGATCTACAATGATGGGGCCAAGGCAGTACTGAGCAGGAGCTGAAGTGTTAACCAAGGAATAGTGCCAGTCCTATGAATGTGTCTGCATATAACGGTAGACATTTTTACCTGTATTATGTCATTGTAATTATGGATGACTTGCTGTAGAGTTAGTTTGCATATTTTCAATAAGCCATTAAAAATGTGGTTTAATGACAAAGGGTAAGGATGATTGGTTTGACACTTAACACATTCCCCCTTGAATTATAATTTATATGCAGACTTACTTTCCCTAAAATCCTCAAGGACAGGATTAAAGTTTGCTTGTCTGTGTTTTCCCCCAACACAGTGCAATTTGAACATGGTTTGCAGTCAAATATTTTTGAAACAAATAAATCTGAACCCTCTTAGGGCACAAGAGTTTTACTTATAGAATTGAAAATTTTTAAATTAAAATATTTCACTGACTATGGATTTTTTCCAATCAGTAAGTCCTAGTGATGGTGTGACGTGGCTGGATTGCATTTCAAGGGTTGGAATTATCTACTGAGAACGAGAAGCTGCAGATCATTTTTCAGCATTTGGTTCTTACTGTGCTGAGATTTGTGTCTGCAACAAAGAAGCATTTGAGAAGTGGTAGATTTTTTTTATGTTAGTGGGGGTGAGAAGTGTTAGGAAAGGAATTATAATGAGATTTCTTTTTTTGGAAAGAGGAAAATAAATATGGTTGGAGATCCAGAGAGGAAGAGAGAAATATGTCACTCTATAAAAAGTCAAAGATCTTTCTTTCTATACTTATCAGGGCCAATGGATGAGTCTAAATCTGAAAATCAGAGTGGAAGGCTATTTTACTCTTTTCTTTACTGGAATTTGAATCAGTAATATGGAACTCTTGTGTCTGACCTTATGTGACATTTGGATTGAAGAGTTCCAGGCTACTATATACATACACCCAGCATAAGGTATTTATATTGATGGTTTATATATGCATGAGATTTTATATATATGTATAGATCCATTCCTATAAATATATTCATATAAATGCATGCATATGTATTTAGAGAATTTTAAACAAATGCTGGTAGATAATTGTATTTAAGAGCTTAACTAAATGCAAATTCCATGAATGTGACACAGTAGTACTGAGTCACTTTATATTTCAGCAACTCACTCAAGGCCATGTAGATGTAGGTTCAAAGAATTCTGTTTCTTGGGGTTTCATTAGGATGTACTACCAGTTGACACAGACAGAAGATTCTGTCATTTTCAAAAATGGGTGACTCTAAGATTTTCATGTACTAACAAACATTCTTCTCTGTACACAGTGCCTTCATGTTACACCTGTCTTTGCCTTATTTCTGACTCTGTTTCGTAACTGGGAGTGAGAATGTGATGGACCATGGCTACAGGGCCCAAATTCTGGTTCTGCTATCAATAACTCCAAAAATTTAACTTCTTTATCTTGTGGGACATCATTTTACAAATGTGATTCATAAGAATAATTCCTGAATTGTAGTTGTTACAAATTAATTGGTGTTATTGCATAAAACTGTACCTGTCAAGCAATGAATATTAGGTCCTCCTAATGTAGCCCCAACATCATCCCCTTGAACCACAATGAGACCAGGAGAGGTGACTTACCCCAAGAGTGTGAAACTAGGGGAACCTGGCTCTAAACCATTCATAAATGACCTGCTTGTGGGTCAGGGTTTCTTTCATATGGAGCAGAGCAGCTCCCTCACTGTGATCTATTGAAAGTCAGCCCTTGACACACAGTTGGTAAACAAACAAACAAAAAGGATAATACGATAAAAAAAAAAAACATTTTAAAAAAGAGTGTGAAATTGACACATAGTATATCAATGTCAATTGAAAGAGAGCTGGAGAGCAGAGGTTGCCATGTTTGAGTTGTGGACACTGATAAGCAATTAGACAAAGCTTGGTTTTGGGGGGGATTCATGGATGCAAGATATTATGCAGATCATGCACATGTATTAGCTTGTTTAGTCCTCAAAGCAACACAGGCAACAGATATTACTGTTTCACCACTTTATTTTGGTAGCATTTCACAGAAAATTGAAAAAAGTGTGGTATACAATGGTTAGAAATTACCTGAGAAGTTCTAGCTCCAGAATCTGCAGTGTTTCCTACTATGATTTTTTAAGATTTATTTATTTATTTGAAAGTCAGAGTTACACAAAGAGAGGGAGAGAGGCAAAGAGGGAGAGAGGTCTTCCATCCAGTGGTTCACTGCCCAGTTGGCTGGAGCTGTGCCAATCTAAAACCAGGAGCCAGGCACTTCTTTCAGGTCTCCCATGAGGGTGCAAGGTCCAACCACTTGGACCATCTTGTACTGCTTTCCCAGGCCATATCAGAGAGCTGGATTGGAAGTGAAGTAGCTGGGACTTGAACTGGCGCCCATGTGGGATGTTGGCACTGTGGGCGGCAGCTTTATCTGCTATACAACAGTGCCGGCCCCCCTACTATATTCTTGCTTACTTACTATATTCTTACTTACTCCATACTGTTATGGAGTAAGTGAAAACATGTATGAAAGATAGAAATGGAGGAAGGCTGGCGCCGCGGCTCACTAGGCTAATCCTCCGCCTTGCAGCACCAGCACACCGGGTTCTAGTCCTGGTCGGGGCACCGGATTCTGTCCCGGTTGCCCCTCTTCCAGGCCAGCTCTCTGCTGTGGCCAGGGAAGTGCAGTGGAGGATGGCCCAAGTACTTGGGCCCTGCACCCCATGGGAGACCAGGATAATTACATGGCTCCTGCCATCGGATCAGTGCGGTGCGCCGGCCACAACGCGCCGGCCATGGTGGCCATTGGAGGGTGAATCAACGGCAAAAGGAAGACCTTTCTCTCTGTCTCTCTCTCTCTCTGTCCACTCTGCCTGTCAAAAAAAAAAAAAAAAGAAAGAAAGAAATGGAGGAACGTGAGAAAGGGAAACAGAGAGCTTGTGCCTGGCTGCATATCTTACAAGGTCTACTTCCTACTCATGAGTTCAGCAAATGCTCAACATTTCAAGAAATTTTCTCCCTTAAAAGTTTTATTTATTTATTTATTTTATTTATTTATTTATTTATTAAAAGTTTATTTATTTATTTATTTTATTTATTTATTGTTTATTTGAAAAGCAGGAAAACAAAGGCAGAGAGACAACCAAAGACATCTTCTATCCACTGGTTCACCCCCAAAATGTCCATGAGAACTGAGGCTGGGCCAGGATGAAGCCAGGAACCCAGAACTCAATCTGGGTCTCCCACCTGGATGGCAGGGACCCAAACACTTGAGCCATCACCTGCTGCCTTCCAGGGTGTGCACTAACAGGAAGTTGGGTTAGAAATGAAGGCAGGAGTCAACCCAAGCATTTTGACCACTGTGCCAAATTGCTGCTCTAGGATATTTTCTTCTACTTTATCTAGCTTGAATGGCTTACTACTATTTGTTTTCTGTTCACTGACAAATGGGGTCTAAATGGATCAAAGGTACATGATGCTTATTTTCACAACAGACTTCAACTCCAGGTTCTTGAGGTCCCCTATAGACCTGTCCACCAGCCAGTGCTCCAACACAAGATACTGGAGAAAGAACTCATGCAACCAAGATCAGTTTGACGTTGGGTTCAGAATGCAGCCAGCCAGAGGAGGAACGAGACGCACAGGTTGTGGTAATTGAGAGGAAATGGTTCCCTGCACTTTAGAACTAAGGTTGATTGAAGAACAGATGGCACCAAGATGTAGTTGCTGTATCTCAGCATCACCTCAGATGATTTTCATTCTAGCTTTTAGGCTTCTCAAAAAAAAATCTCAGTGTCAGCTTTCACATTTAAAATAAATGGGTAGTTTGAGTTGGGCAGGAGATACTTTAAACTGGGAATTCTTGCATCTCCATGGTAATCCAAGTCACCAAAATAGGTCAGAGCCAGACCATGTTTTTTTTGAGAAGAAATCATTGGGAAGTTAGGGAAGCAAGGGAGAGGCAGCTTTGATGTTCTGGAAAAAAGAAAGAAGGATCCTATTTTGTATTTCATAGGAAATGTGGTCCACTGAAAGCATCAAAGAGTTAAAAGCATTCCATCCAGTAACCTCACTGCTTTTCCGTGGTGACACAAGTCATTTAATGCAATGCCAAGGAGAAAGGGGAGAAAATTATATTTAATCAGTCAGATGTGGTAGCCATTAAAAGGAAAACATGGGCACAAAAGGTCTCTGAGTTCATATGGTTTCCTCTTGTTGTCCCAATATTTTGCCTCATTTCTTTAGTTTTAGCTAAGTTTTGCTCAAGTACTGGAGCCATGAGAAAGAGCCAAATTCCAGGCTTTCTGGCAATGATCTGTGCTTCATTCCTCACACATGAACTCAGTTTCAGACTGAATCTCTCCCAGTGGAAAGAAACAGGCAAGGATACAGTGGAGATCTGTACAGCTCAAATGTTACGCAGATTCATGAAGGTCAATGCAGTGAATGTGGCATAAAGATAGATTCCCCTGCACAAGGCAGTGTTAAAAAAAAAAAAAAGAATTGATGACCATAATGTGAAGCTAATTAACTACTACAAAGCATGCCTTTCCCCTATGGGTCTAATTCCTTTTATTAGCAAAGCTGATCGGAAGAATGGCAAACAGTCCATGAAAGTCCAGAGGCTTAGCTCAGCCTGGCTGTTACCTGGCACACCGTGAGCAGGAATCTTCGGTCTCCTGGCCGCCAGATTTCTTTGCATTCCACCCTTACTCCCTGATTTTTCAAGCCTCAGGCTTACTCTGCCCATTATTCTCTTCCCTCCAAGCTTTTGCCTTTGACACATTGGATCGGTGTGGCCCTGGGGATTAGGAGAAAGAAGTAAGGAACTGGAGTGTATTGGAGGATGCATGAGTGAGAAAATAGGTCTATAGCTTGGGCAGGAAGAGGGTCTGAAGGACTGATTCTTGGAGTGTGACAGAAGCGTTCACCTTGAGCCTGTTCTTAGAGGCCTTACCCTTTCATGTTCTGCTACCACCGTGAGTTTCTTAGTGATTTTGAACAAGGAGCCTCACTTTTTAATTTGCCTTAGGTTCCATAAATGACATAGCAGCTCACGAGGCCTGTGGGCAAGGAAGTCCAGGAGTTGAGCGAGGTTGTGAAGAGCATGTGAACTCCAGATTATCTCTTCACCAGGACTGAACTCCCAGGAGCAGAGGAACAATAGCAAGAAGCAAGCAAACGAGCAAAGTCTGGTGGCACTGGCCGGGGAAGCTTCTCGCCTGCCCTTCTGCCTCCATTCGAACACGAGAACCTTCCATGCCACATTCCACATGAAATTCCTTTGAGGCCTGCATGGCGGTACAGTGGGTTAAGCCAGCGCTCACCATGACAGTAGCCCATATCAGAGTGCTAGTTAAGAGTCCTTGCTACTTCATTTCTGATCCTGCTAATTCCCCCTGGGACAGAAGTAGAATATGCCCAACTTCTTGGGTGCCTGCTATCCACATGGAGGACGTGGATGGAATTCCAGGCTCCTGGCTTTGTCCTGGCCCAGCCCTGGCCATTGCAGTCATTTGGGGAAATGAACTAGTGGACAGATAAAAGATCTCTCACTCTAGCTCTCTCTCTTTCCCTTTCTCTCTCTCTTCCATACTCCCTCCCTCTCTCTCCCTCTGCCTTTCATATAAATAAAATTTATTTAAAAATTGAATTCCTTTGACAACATTTTGCCTTCTCTTAGGAAATATATGCACAGCATAATTAGTCATGGTCATTCTTTTCATTTAATCAGGAATGATACAGTTGTTGTATATATCCTATAGTTAAGTCATTCTTCTAGGTAATAAGGCCATGGTGGGGACTGAGGCATACAGAAGCCAGGCACTTAAGGAGATTACATTCCAGTGGGGGAAACAGGAAATAAAATTAAATGAAAATCAAATAAACATGATAATATATGACACTGATATTTGCTGTATAAAAGATAAAGTAGTAGATAGAGACAGAGCAGGCTGCTTTTGTTAGAGTGGTTTTGGGTGGACTTTCTTGGGAAACAGCCTATGAGTTGACAGCTGGGCGAAGAGCAAGCAAGAAAAGGTCTTGCAACAAGATGAAACTATGTAGGCAGAGGCTGGAGAAGATGAGTTTCTTATATCTGAGAGATAAGAAGAAGACAGATTTGACTTAAAGCAAGTGGATGATGGGGAGAAAAAAGAAACAGACCAAAAATTCAGCAGGAGCCAGTCCAGAGGAATAATTTAGACTTCATTCAACAATAGCAGGAAACCATTACCGACTTGTATAGTAGAAGGATGGCATGACAAAGTGAACATCTTTGACAGAGAACTCTGCCTACTATAGAAAGAATGGACTGCAACAGTGTACAGCAAGAATTGAGGCTAGAGATCAGTGGGAGCTCATGAAAGAAACCTAGGGCAGGGAGGCTGGGAGCTCCCAGAAGAGTGGCAGCAATAGAGATATGAAGGGGAGGTAGGATTTAGGGCACACTCAGGAGCAGAGCTGAGAGGACTTCCTGAGGGATTGGCTATGGGATGCTACAGAAAAAGAGGCTGTGGCCATGGCTTCCACATGATTAGCCTTGGAAACTGGTTAGATTGCAGCCCCATTATTGATCACAGGAAAGTGACAAAGAAAAAGGTTTTTCTGGGTTGGGCATGAGAATTTAAGGAGACCAACAGATTGCTTCTCGGCCTTTTGGCTAAGATCAAGTGTAGGAGACCAACAGATACCTAAATGGAGATGTTGGGGAAGCAGTTGGATATATGAGTTGGATATATAAACAGTGGGAAGAAGAGTGTGGTCAGAAGACATGTGAGAATTATTTATCTAGAAGTGTTTTTGAAGCCAGATGATGGGATGAGAGAATGTAAGCAAAGATGATGAGATGGCTAAGGGTAGAGCCATGGACACTTGATGGTGTCACAGAGACAGAAGTAACACTTGTCAGATCAGAATAATAACTAGAAGTAGACATAAAATGAGAATTTAAGATGGAACAAAAAGCTGATTGTTGTATTTGGCAATTGAAATTAAATAATAACCTTTTTTAAAAAAAAGATTTTATTTATTCAAGAGGTAGAGTTACAGACAGTGAAGGGGAGAGACAGAGGGAAAGGTCCTCTTTCTGTTAGTTCACTCCTCAGAAGGCTGCAGTGGCTGGAGCTGTGCTGATCTGAAGTCAGGAGCCAGGTGCTTCTTCCTGGTCTCTCGTGTGGGTGCAGGTGCCCAAGCACTTGGGACATCTTCTACTGCTTTCCTGGGCCATAGCAGAGAGCCAGAGCTAGATCAGAAGAGGGGCAGTGAGGACTAGAATCGGCACCCATATGGGATGCCAGCACCACAGGTGGAGGATTGTGCCACGGCGCCAGCCCCAGCTAATAACCTTGAGATGAGCCACTGGGCCGGCACTGTGGCTCACTCCGCCTGTGGCGCTGGAATCCCATATGGGCACCCAGTTCTAGTCCCGGTTGCTCCTCTTCCAGTCCAGCTCTCTGCTGTGGCCCGAGAGCGCAGTGGAGGATGGCCCAAGTGCTTGGGTGCCTGCACCTGTGTGGGAGACCAGGAGGAGGCACCTGGCTCCTGGCTTCAGATCGGCATGGCGCCGGCTGTAGTGGCCATTTGGGTGGTGAACCAACGGAAGGAAGACCTTTGTCTCTGTCTCTCCCTCTCACTGTCTGTAGTTCTACCTGTCAAATAAATAAATAAAAAATCTTTAAAAAAACAAAAAAAAATATGAGCCTCTTACATGTAGTGGGATTGGAGGTGAGAAGAAAAACCACCCACTCCGAGTGGGTAACAAAGAGTGTAGCGTGCTGATCACGGTGTGCATGTTAAGTGTGGAGGGGGAGAGAATAGAGCAATCAAACAGCAGGTATCAAAGAAAACATGAACAAGGAAAGACTCCTTTTAAAAAGGAAAAAAAAAACTTTGCAAAGGAGATCTGTTTTTCATTTTGAAGTATATTTGTTCAGAGCTGTAACTGACTTACTACAGAGAACATTGATAATGGAGTTAAACTAGGCATAATTGGAATCCACTTAATTGGCTTCCACTAGACTAGACTGACTGCCCTCCCCATCTCTTTTGCAAAGTTTACTGGTGAATACAGTGGCTGGTGTTCCACACTCTGAAGTGCTGTGTACTTCTGTGCTCATGTGGTTTGTGGAGAAGTGATTGTGTCAATCCTCAAATCTGCTCAGGCCTCTGTTATAGTAAGTTTGTGTTGTCTGAGCCACCAAGTTTATGGTATTTTTGTTATGGAACTCTTAGCAAAGTCATGTAGCCTGTTGTACTCCTTATTGTAAATGTCTCATTTACTAAAATGCTACATACATGGAGAAATTGTATTAAAAAGTTGTTTTTATGAAAGCAAAATTCTTTTAGAAGAATATTTTTAACAAGTTGCTTAAAAGGCTGCTTTTCCATTGTTGTGGGTAAGACAACTAGAAAAGATGGGGAGCTGCAGTGCACAGCAGGTTGGGCTGTCCCCTGTAGCAATCCCATATCGGAGTGCTAGTTCCAGTCCAGGGTGCTCTGCTTCCAATCCAGCTGCCAGCTAATGCTCCTGGGAAGGCAATGGAAGATGATCCAAGTACCAGGAGAGTTCTGGTCTCCTGGTTTCAGCCTGGCCCAGCCCTGTCCATTGTGGCCATTTAGGGAATGAACCAGTTGAAGGAAGATCTCTCTCACTCTCTTCTCTCTCTCTTTCTGTCTCCCCCTCTTTCTCTGTCACTCTTTCAAATAAATAAATAAATATTTTTTAAAATGTTTGGGAAAGATTGTAAATAGTAGGACCCTGCTCCCAGGTCTCTGTGTCTTCAAGTTCTCACTCTACTTTAAAGAAACTAAAATGAAGATTCATAGATGATATAATGCATGCAAAAGATGAACCAGAACTGAAATTTTTGTTCTACAAAAGATCGGCTAGTGAATGAATATGACCATGCTAGTCACAATTATTTTAATGATACCCAGCCTTAGTTAGCACATTTGACTTGTGGACCAATTATGATTGCCCACTGTGTGAGATAAGAAGACATAAAGTATGTGAGAAGGTGAGATGGGCTGGGATCCAGTGCCCAGAGGGAAGGATTCTCTGGAAAGAGCAGGGGCATTTTCCATGAATGAGTGGTGTATGTGCACTGGCATAAATGGTAGTGGGAGAGGAGACTGTTCTCATCTTACTGCCTTTCCCCACCAAGAAGCCCAGATGAAAAGCCCACAGAAAGTACGAAGGAGGTTGTGGCAGAGATTGGAGGAAAAGGAGGGGGCGTGAAACAGCTGTCTCCAAGTGTGGGAAGGTTAACTCACTAGAAAAGTCTGCAGAACGGTCTTGCCGTGTTAAGTGGTCATCAGATATTTGTGATCACAAATTTGAGATGGGTCCAATTAACTGTGTAATTTTCTCCTGTAAAATTTAACTACATGGGAGCCAATGTGCATTTTTTAGCTTCTTATTTCAGATGAGTGTTACGTTTACAAAAAAAAATTATGAAATAGTACAAAGAGTTTCCATAAACCCCACCCCCGGCTTTCCTTATTATTAGCATCTCATATTAGTGTATTTGTCACAATTAATGAACCACACCCAGTTTCCCCTGCTTTTTTATGCAACCCCCTCACAACTCCAGAAATCCTCATTCTGTGTTCTGATGGATGGATTTTATTGTTTGTTTTTATTTTTATTTTTTTAGCTTCCACATATGAGGGAGAACATGTGGTGTATGTCTTTCTGTGTCTGGCTTGTTTCATTTAACATAATGTCCTCCAGTTTTATCGGTTTTACTGCACATGAAGGATTCCAGTCTTTTTCTATGGCTGAACAGTATACTTAAAGACTTTTTGGGTGTAATTATGCCTGGTGTTTGCCAAGCAGATACGACTGCAGGAGAGTGGGGCAAAGAAGTGAAGATGTTTAAGGGACACAGTTCCAGTTGTCTGTCATGGAATCTGCAGTGGGTGAAGAAGAAACTTTGGGAAAAAAAGGAGCAGTAGGTTTGAGTTTTAACTACAGAATTTAGGAGTGGTTCTGAGTAAACTATAGGGGACCATGGGAATGGGTGGCTGAGATGAGATAGGGAACCAGTCATTTGCGCTAACGAACTGAGAAACCAAAATGGTGGGTGGATTATCTTAGCGATACTGAAATCGCCAGTCCTGCTAAACGAGCCAGTGCTGGAGACGGAGAGGTGAGTCAGGGGATCTCACCCCTGGGTAAAGAGGAAGAATGACAAGAAGTTCAATGGCTAATGGGGTCCAGAGTGATCAGTTCTGAGTGTTTTCGTGATTGTTCAACACCAAGAAGGAGTTTCAGTTTGCCAACTGAGAGGGAAGCATGAGAGCCCTGAAGACCTGGGCAGCCCAAGGGTCTTGTGCCATTCAGGGTGAGTGTCTGTTAGAACGAGAGGGGGGAGGGGGGAGTCCCCGAAGGGAAACTGGTCTCTATTTCAACGCATTTCTGCAGGCGAGCAAACCAGCAGTTGTTGATTTTCTCTCTCTCTCTCTCTCTCTCTCTCTCTCTCTGTGTGTGTGTGCACATTTGTACTTGTGCTAATGAACATATATGTATGATAGAGTCTAATTGTTCACTAGATAGCAAGGACTCACTCATAAATCCCATTTCCAGAATTTTCCTCCCAGCGGTGGTGTAGACATTGTTTGAGATGGTGAAAATGCACAGGAGTGGATGTTTGGCCTAGCAGTTAAGCTCTGGTTGGGATGCTTGCCTCCTATGTTAGAGCCTTGCTCAGGGTCCTGGTTTCACTCCTGATTCCATCTCCCTGTGAGTGCACACCCTGGGAAGCACTGACGATAGCTCAAGTGGTTGGATCACAGCCACCCACATGGAGAAGAACAGGATTGAGTTCCCAGCTCTTGGCTTCAGTCTGTCCCAGTGAACCAGAAGATAGGAGATCTGTTCATGTCTGTCTGTCTGTCTGTCTCACCCAGCCTCCTACCCTCACTTCCTCTTAAATAAATAAATAAACATTAAAATGAAAAAAAAAAAAAATCCAGACATTGGAGGGTTTCTGAGTCTGAGCTCAGCTTGTGGCCTTCATCTGCAGAACCTTTCCTTCCCCTCAGTGTCTTCCCATGGCTTCCAGTGGCATCTGCCCCAACCCACAATCATGAAATTAAGAAAAAGTGGTGCCTTGAATGTTAGATAGGCCCACTGACTGGGAGCATTCAACCAGAAAATTGGAGGCCACAGTAAAACATCTTAGGTAAGCTAAGGGACAGCGCCTCTGTGTGACACTAATTGCAAAATACTACCCAAGCAAAGCACGATTCGGAAGAACTGTCTGCTTGCAGACAAGAAACACTTGTGTGGAAGCTTTCTGGGCAAGTTAGTCAATAATTCACTTTGGAGAAACTGCCTCCAAGTTCAATTTGGAACTAGTATACTGAGCTTATAGTATTACCAAGCTTAGCTCTTCCATTCAATCTGTTACAATTGTTAGATGCCAACCTGTGGAACTGAAGGAGCAGACCAGCTTTCCCTAGGAAAATGACATTGATGGGTGTTAGAGCTGCTATGCTCTGGAACAGGTGTTTGGGGGTGTGCTTCTCTCCAACAGCACTGCTCATTGCTTCAGTCTGTTTTTCAAAGACTCAACGTTGGTCAGAGGCAGACAAGATGACTTGTTAATTTCATATTTTGTTCCATATTTGTGGTAATATGCAATCCAAGGAGAAGTTCAGAACAAGTGCCTGTTATTGTATTCCTATATATTAAAATGAGTGGTTGTGCTAGATCATTTACATCCTAACTCCTGCTACACACATTTTTACCATAGAAATTGGAATCAAACTAGATGTAGCATTCTGTTTCTTATTCTTGCTCTTACATTACCAGGGATCTTTCTCTATGTCATTAAAAGTCTTCCAAAACATAGTTTAAATTACTGTATAATGATTCTATCATACATAATCTACTTAACTAAATACATGTAAGTATGTATCTGTATAGGTCATCTATCAGTGGAATTTTGTTATAAATAATAATGATAAATATAATTTTATACACCAATTTTTATAATTGATTTATTTATGCTTCAGTCTTAGGAATGCAGCTCCTAGATTGAGCAGTATGGACTTATTTCTGAGTGAGAGTGTGTCAGCAATACTAGAGCAGCTTTTGTTCATTGTAGATGACTTGCTTTTGTTTTTTTTTTGTTTTTGTTTTTTTTTTTGATTGAGTACTTGTACCTTTCTCTTTGCCTAAGTAACTATGAATATTTGCTGGGATTTGTCTAGATGTGTGCTTCTTTTTATTATTTTAGGTGGTTAGTAGCATTGACCTGAAGTCAGACCACTTAGTATTGAGTTCTGGCCTTGCTATGTGCTTCTTGATCTTGGGCAAGTTATAGACGCTCTTTTTGACTCTGTTTCATTGTCTGTAAGGCAAAGACGATTTTGAACAGTTATGAGTATTGCTGAAATTAACATGAATAATGTGTTTAAATAAAGGCCTGTCATGGTAAATGCTCCAGAACTCCTTAGATTATTATTACTGTTTATTTTGTATCGTGTTGTTCAGTTCATCTGTCCCTTCTGAAGGCTTCCTTTTACCCTCAGTTCCACTGTTCTGTAACATGTAGTTTCAATTATTCCATCTTTGTCCTTTAGATTTCCTGTCACTCTCAGATACCTCTCTGCTCTTTCTCCTCCTTCTATACTTCCTTCTCTTTCAAGCTTTTGTCTCTTCGTATTTTCCATTTGGATCCTCAGAGGTCATTTCCAAGGGCATTCTCCACAGTATGATTTTTCTGTATCCAATACAGATCCTGATAGTCTTATGAGAGTTCCAGTTCTCTTACAGTTCTTGATGATACACTCCAGCTCCACTATTGTCTCAGCTCACCACCTTTACTCCATCCTGTGTTGACTTGAGCTTCATTCGAGCCCAGTGTGCCTGGTTGTCCTCTTTTCCTGCCTGCTTACATCCCACCAAAGTGGAAAGTCAGCAGAAGTGGCATCAGGGACTGAAAGCTGTACACCTTTTATAAGCACCAGTCCTACCTGTTTAACTTTTAAAAGTTCAGTATAAATACTTTTTTAATGTCACATAGCCTTGGTACAGCAGCCTCCTCTAGCCCTTGGTTTTACCTCTTGGCCACCAGGTGACCACATTTTGCTGCATGTCCTGTTTTTCTCCAGGTGCGCCATCTGTTTCCTGTTGGGCAGTGAGTTACTTCACGCAGCCGTCATCCCTGGGCCATTCCCACTTCCCTTGGCCTGCCTTGCTGAGAACAGTGCTCTGGAAATTACCAGGAAGCACAGGAAGTTTCTTTATGGATCTCCTTGTGATTGCAGAAGGATAGATTGGGTTTTAACTCCCCCTAGAGTCATTCTTACCGGGTTTGAAAGTCATTTGATGAAATGCAGTTACCTAGGCATTGGGCTCCTGTGACAAACAAGTTCATTGAGAGTCCCTGATGACTGAGCCTTGTCAGTTGCCCTCTCCCATCTGGGTGGAAAACGCTTCTTGCATGAGCAGTTCTAGCAGAGGAAACCTTTGGTTACGCTTTACTGCAAAGTGCAATAAAGCACGGAGCTCCAAGGAGCTAGGTCATTTCTACTTGCTCATCCAACAGACAGTTTTGAGGGCCAGCTCCAAAGCAGTGTCATAAATCAAAACTTTCACCTGATTCTGAGAAGGATCAGCCAAAGGTCCAACAGGATTTGCCTGTGTAAGGGAGGGGAGCACACACTCCTTTGTAGTTACTTCCTGTTGGGACACCTCTAACCCTGAACTCTCAACCCACTACCAGTCAAACAATTACAATTCAAGAATCAGGTGTTGGCCTAAACGTGTCCACTGTCTATGATGTTCTCTTCCGGTCTCCCACTCCCTTAAGAAATTTATTATCTTAGCAACAGTGTCCTCCTTTACTACAGGGGAAATTAAGGTGTCACCTAAGGTAGAAATATTTATGGTACTGGAAATAGCCCATGCTGTCCTAAGCAGTTCTTAGTTATAACTGAGTTTTGTTGCTGGAAACAGCTTTGCCTATTTTCTGATGCCACAATTTGCCTCATTGCACTCTAATTTTATTTTTTACTCTCTTCCTTTCTCTTTCTCTTTTTTTGAAAGATTTATTTATTTACTTGAGAGGTAGAGAGAGAGAGAGGTCTTCCATCTTTTTGTTCACTCCCCAAATAGCCCTAATGGCCAGAGCTGAGTCAATTGGAAGCCAGGAGCCAGGAGCCAGGAGCCAGATCCTAGAACTTCCATGTCTCCCACATGGGTGAAGGGGCCCAACCACTTGGGCCATCCTCTGCTGCTTTCTCAGCCCATCAGCAGAAAGCTGGATCAGAAGTGGAGCAGCTGGGATTCCAATTGGTACCCATATGGGATGCTGGCACCATAGGTGGATGCTTAACCCACTGTGCCACAGCACCAGCCCCCACATTTATTTTCTTATATTGACAAGAATTTTTTTTAAGATGCCTAAATCTAGCTGGTGAAGAAAAGAGAGGGAGTGACTGACAGTATTGGGAAAATAAGGTTTGTGAAGAGTACAGGAGCTTTTAACCATTGTGCATGTTTGTGAGGGAAGCAAGAAGTGGTAGCTTGCCTGTTTTGAAGATCAATAAACCAAGATACAGAGGAGGAAAAGTACAGGTGATGGATGAATCAGATTATGGGTGAGTCATAGATCTGGTTTCATATTTTTTCAGTGTCATTACCTGACATCCTGTGTTTTAGGTACTACACATTTTCTGAATTGCAAGGATGCAAAATAGTACTTTTTTATTTTAGAAGCAGAGAGAAACAGAGAGGGAGGGAGGGAGGGAGAGAGAATAGGAATCATCCACTGGTTTATTTCTCAAATTCCTTTAATGGCCAGGAAGGGCCCAGGCTGAAATCAAGAGGTGAGAACTCAATCCAGGTCACCCACATGGTTAGCAGGGATGTAATTATTTGAGCCACCATTTACTGCTACCTAGGGAGTACCTGAGCAGGAAGCTGGAATTGGGAGCCAAGTTGGGCTTGAACCCCGTCTAATACAAGATGCAGACATTGAAAGTGGCATCTTAACCACTAAGACAAATCCCTGCCCCTGCAAAATATTATGATGGCAGTACTAGTTAACTAAATTACTTACTTAGTTTTAATTACTCAAAATTTGTCAGGCACTTATCTATACCACAATGCTGTGAAGTAGATATCATTTCCATTTTAGCGGTGAGAAAATGAAGGGTTCAAGAAGGTGATTGTCCAAGGTAATGTAGGTAGTAAGAGGTAGAGTTGGTGTGTGAGCCCAGTGCTGTGATTTCAGAGCTCATAATCATTGTAAACCACCACCTTGTGCTGTTTGAAACCATGCAGTCTAAGCCCGTACTTTACTTTTGCTGTATCGGAGACCTGGAGCAATTGTGATTCACTCCAAGTCTCACAAGGGTTGATGAGAGAACTGAAACTAACAATGCAAATATGTTTAGAAAAGTTACTTCTGAACTTTGTCATGAATCTCAAGCTGAGATTGGCAGTTATATCAATGTATAACCTCAAGACTACTTGCTAGAACCTGAATTGATTTCCCTGTGCTTAGTCAAACGTAAAGAAATTTCTGATTATCATTGAGGATTGATCTGGCCATCTCTCAATCAAATCTACATCCTTGAGAATCCTAGATAATGAGAATGCTAGGTGAGTGGGCAGAGTAGGGTGGGGATGAAGTCCTAGTCTTCCCTTTCCCCTCTGGGTGAGTTGGTTAAGTGACTTAATCACTCTAATTATCCATTTTCTTACTGTAGGATAGATATAGTTATAACAGTTATAGATCACTTACTGAAGGAATGCTTAAAGAAGGCATGTGAAAAACAATTTGCAAATTGGAAATGGTATTCAAATGTTAGTTTCTATATTTAATATGTACCATTTTCATCCTAAGTTGTTTTAAAAAAGGTCATACTTTTTTAACTATGCTTTTTCTATCCGTAGTCATTCATTAATGCATATATCCAGCATTTATTAAGACATCTTTTGTGTCTCATTCTGGGTAGGTTATAAGGAACACATAAACATCAGAGGGGTGGACGTTGGGCATAGTGGATGGGTGGTGCTTGGTTGCTGGCATCCCACATCAGAGGGCCTGGGTCTAAGTCCTGGCTCCACTCAGCTTTCTGTGCGTGCACATCCTTTAAATTAAAATTCAGCTACTTGCTCATCTTCCACTTTGATATCTCAAGGACTCCCTCGATTTATTCAAAACGGGGACCCTGCTCTCTTCCCTAAACCTGCTTCCTCCATCTGCCTCCAGCTCTTGCCCATTTCAACTGATATTGACCCTATCTTCTGGGTACCCAGAATAAGAACTTGAAAAATCAACTCTAACTTTGCTTTTTTTTTTTTCTCTTGAATACACATCCAGCATTTCAGAGGATCTCATTAGCTCTACTTTCAAAATAGATAGAGCTCAGAACACATCCTTACATAGCCACTACTGCTACCGTGGTCTAAGCCACTGGGGTGGTTTGAACAGCGTTCCCCCAAATGACACATTCAAGTCCTAACCCCTAATACCTGCAAATATGACCTTGTGTGGAAATAAAGTCTTTGCAGAGGTCATCAAATTTGAATGAGGGCCAGCACCATGGCTCAATAGGCTAATCCTCCGCCTTGCAGCACCGGCACACGGGTTCTAGTCCCGGTCGGGGCACCGGATTCTGTCCCGGTTGCCCCTCTTCCAGGCCAGCTCTCTGCTGTGGCCAGGGAGTGCAGTGGAGGATGGCCCAGGTCCTTTGGCCCTGCACCCCATGGGAGACCAGGAGAAGTACCTGGCTCCTGGCTTTGGATCAGCGCGGTGCGCCGGCCGCAGTGGCTATTGGAGGGTGAACCAACGGCAAAGGAAGACCTTTCTCTCTGTCTCTCTCTCTCACTGTCCACTCTGCCTGTCAAAAAAAATTATTTTTGAATGAGGTTATACTGGATTAGGGTGGGCCATAAATCCCTCAACTTGTGTCTTTATAAAGACAAAGGAAAGGCGAGGTTGGATATAGAGGCGTAGACACACAGGTGGCCACGTCAAGATGGAGGCATTTTGGAGTGATGTTGCCACAGGGTCAGGAATGCATGGAAGCTGAGAAATGAAAGGAAGGACGCTTCTATGGTGTCGTGTGAAGGAGCAAGACACTGTCTGTCCTTTGATTTTGGACTTCATTTACCCAAAAATATGAGGGAACCAATATTGGTGATGAAGTCCCCAAGTTTTTGGTGATGTGCTGTGGCAGCCCCTGGAAACAAGCTCCCAGGGCAGCCAACATCACCTTATACCTGGGCAGATGTAATGGTCTCTGGAGTAGAGCCTCTATTTATCTTTTTAAAATAAAGATTTATTTTATTTATTTGAAAGAGAGAGAAGGGAAAAACAAAAAGGTCTTCCATCTGCTGGTTCACTCCCCAAATAACTGCACTGGCTGGAGCTAAGCCAATCTGAAGCCAGGATCCAGGAGCTTCTTCAAGGTCTCCCTTGTGACTGCAGATCCCAAGGATTTGGGCCATCCTCCACCTCTCTCTCTCTCAGGTGCATTAGCAGGGAGCTGTTTTGGAAGTGGAACAGCCGAGACTTGAACTGGTGCCCATATGGGGTGCCAGTGCTATAGGCCAGGGCTTTAACCTGCTGTGCCACAGCACTTACCCTGAGCCTCTGTTTCTAGCAGTATTTTCTAAGTGTATGCCCATTGTGTCAGAGGATCTTCTACAAAATGTAAATTTAACTAAGATCATGTCTCTCCTCAGTTCAAAGTCTCTGACTTCTTATCTTCGATCAAAAATGAGTTCTTTCAGTAAATAGCCTATGATGCTCTATAGAATCTTCCTCCTCCCCCAAACCCCGCTCCGTTTCCTCGGCGTTCACTCTGCTTCAGCCACCTGCCTTCCTGCCTGCTTGTTTCAAGAACCCAGCGCTCTGGCTCAGGTCACTTGCACTATTTGTTGGTCTAGACATGGCAGTCCAGTCTTTCACTCCAATCCCATTCAGGCAGAGATCAATCTGGAGGCCTTTTGCTATGTGGAAGTCCATTTTTGGCTTCCTGCTGCCTGAGGAATCTGTTACAGAACAGGACAGACATGTTTTAGTATTTTGAGAACATGTTTGGTCTTACAGACTTTCTTGGATGAGTGTCCGCTTCTGCTCTTCTTTCTGGAGACCTCCAGGTCTGCCTCACCTCGTGGAGGTCTTAGTGCAGATGAGGCCTTCTCAGGGAGTCCCAGTTCCAGCCACCCTGTTAGTACCTTTGTACCCCTGCTCCACTCTTCCACTTTTCTGTACAAGTTCCTGCCATCTCATACATACATTTTCTTCATCTATCTGATTGATTGCCTACCTTCCTCAATAGAATATAAGCTTCGAGGTGACAGTGTTGCTGTGTTGCTTTGTTTTTCTGTTGGCCACAGCTACCACAGCTACCACAGTGCTCGGCACATAATAAATACTCAGTTTAACAAATAAATGAATGCTTTTGATTAGCTTACGGAATGGCTGAGGGTACATCTATGGAATTAGAGGAGAGTCCTGAGCAGACCATATGTTGTTTGAACTGTGGTTCTTAGTGCTTTCAGCAGGAATATTGAAACCAAGCCAAAGGAAGAAGCTCCTTTTCTCCCCTGCCCCCACCATCTCCTTCCCACACAGAAAGCCAGTTGGCCATGGTGGAGTCAGGACGGATCCTCGCCAGCAGTTCTCTTTGTTTTAATAATTGTGATTAAAATAACTCTTGCGACAAAATCCCAGCATCCTCCTTCATGGCAAAATAGTTAGTTTTATTTCTATTTTGTCAGAAAAAGTATCATTAACAATTTGCTTTGTTTTGACAGCATAGGGCTATAATTAGTTTCTACAGGAAAATGCACCAATTAACACAGTATTTGCTTCTTGGCTTGAATCTAAATGGGAACTGGAGGAAGCTAACTGACAAAATGTAAAAGAGTCTACATTAATATTAGCAAGAAATTCACCTGCCGATGGATTAAGGAAGCTGCGTGATAGCTTAGCTACACCTGTTTGCAAGGAATGATTTCCCTTTCCTCTGTCAGCCCCCAAGGCATCTTATCAATGCCTGTCCCATCTATGATCTTTCCATTCTCTGAAATCCTCTCCTATTTATATAATCACTCACTGCATTCAGAAATGATATTTGTTTTTGTTATTTTATTTTCCCAGATATTATTAAAATTAGAAAGGATTTGGAATATCATTCAGTAGATTGAGGATAGATATGGAGAGATCTCTAGGATAAGCTTAAGTGAAGAAAGTTAAAATAGAGAATTTTGTAAATGGTAAATTTCATATTTGACAAATGGGAAATACAAATGTATATTCAAATTTGCTTATACTTGCATAAAGAATTCTCAAAGACTAAACCAGAAACTGTTAATGAAATGGTTATCTACTGGAGTAAGAGGGAACAAAAATAAAGGGGATGGCATAGGAAGGAGGCTCTCAGTTTATACCTTTCTACATTTTTTCAAATTAAATATTTGAAGTGAATAAATGTATTATCTAACCAGTTTTTGTTGTTGTTTTACAAGAGTTACAGTGTTAACTAGGTAAGTTAGGTAAGCGCTAATGCAATGCTGACGACTCCAACCACTTGATAAGTACAGTTGACTGGTTGCAAGTGTGTTTTGGCAAGCCAGCCCAGCTGGGGTGCTTCCTTCCACAAAAGGAAGCAAAGATCCATTTGTCTTATAGAACTATGAATAAGCTAAGAAATCATGCTTCATTCTTCTTACAGTAAGAATTGGAAGTACACAGGGTTGTACAATCTACATGATTCTTTTATATAATTTTTCCTTTGGATTTTTTCTTGTGGACAATATATCTCTGTTACCTTAAGTCTAAGCAATCAAGTATCTGATGACGAGGGCTAGGCTCGGAGGAAAAAATGTAGGTGAGCATGATTGGTAAAGTGCACATAATCTAAATCAGAAAGACTTTGGTTAAAATTTCAGAATTACTTATTTTCCATGTGGCCTTGGACAGTTCCATTTTCTTTTTTTTTCTTTTTTTTTTTAACTTTTATTTAATGAATATACGTTTCCAAAGTACGAATAATGGATTACTATGGCTTCCCCCCCATACCGTCCCTCCCACCCACAACCCTCCCCTTTCCCACTCCCTCTCCCCTTCCATTCACATCAAGATTCATTTTCGATTATCTTAATATACAGAAGATCAGCTTAGTATACATTAAGTAAGGATTTCAACAGTTTGCTCCCACACAGAAACATAAAGTGAAAAATAATAGATGATTTTTTTTAATGATGATGAAATCAGATCAGACCTATTGTCATGTTTAATCCCAGTGAGAGTCAAGTTGGGAGTTGATAGTTTCTTTTCTTTTCTTTTTTTTTTTTTTTTTTTTTTTTTTTTACAGAGGATCAGTTTAGTATGCATTAAGTAAAGATTTCAACAGTTTGCACCCCCATAGAAACACAAAGTGAAATATATTATTTGAGTACTCGTTATAGCATTAAATCTCAATGCACAGCACATTAAGGACAGAGATTCTACATGAGGAGTAAGTGCACAGTGACTCCTGTTGTTGACTTTACCAATTGACACTCCTGTCTATGGCATCAGTAATCTCCCTATGCTCCAGTCATGAGTTTCCAAGGCTATGGAAGCCCCTTGAGTTCTCCGACTCTTATCTTGTTTAGACACGGTCATAGTCAAAGTGGAGGTTCTCTCCTCCCTTCAGAGAAAGGTACCTCCTTCTTTGAAGACCTGTTCTTTCCACTGAGATCTCACTTACAGAGATCTTTTGCCAGAGTGTCTTGGCTTTCCATGCCTGAAATACTCTCATGGGCTTTTCAGCCAGATCTGAATGCCTTTAGGGCTGATTCTGAGGCCAGAGTGCTATTTAGGGCATCTGCCATTCTATGAGTCTGCTGAGTATCTCACTTCCCATGTTGGATCACTCTCCCCTTTATTTATTCTATCGGTTAGTGTTAGCAGGTACTAGACTTGCTTATGTGCTCCCTTTGACTCTTAGTCCTTTCATTATGATCAATTGCGAACTGAAATTGATCACTTGGACTAGTGAGATGGCATTGGTACATGCCACCTTGATGGGATTAAATTGGAGTCCCCTGGTATGTTTCTAACTCTACCAAAGGGACAATTACCATATGTTCTCCCTGATCGGTGACAACTGACTGAACACCAAAAAGGAAACCTGTTGAAGTGAAAGGGACACTATGGGAAATGGTGACTTGATCAGCATAGCCCTGACTGTTAATGAACAACTTAATACATTATCCCTCTTAGTAGTTTTTTTGTCTGTTCTACTTAATATGACTGGTTTAATTCTGTAATTAATACACAGTTATTCTTAAGTGTTGAAATTTAACTGAAATGTGATCCCTGTTAAACATAAGAGTAGGAATAAGAGAGGGAAGAGATATATAATTTGGGACATGCTCAAGCTGACATTTTCTGAATATTTGTATCCTTATCTATATACTAGGCATAATGAATTCCACCTGTTGGGATTGTTGTGATGCTTCCACAATGTAAGAGAAATCAAATAAATGGATCATAGTGTGTCTCTTACATGAAAATACCCAATGGATTTTAAGAATGATTTGTTTTTATTTTTATATATTCATTTTCAGTGTATCCAGAAGTCCACCTCCCAACCCACTGAAAATATCTCCATGCCCCTGGACAAAGTGTACATTAAGGCATTAAAGATAATTTACTTCAGGTTAAGTTAATGCTTTGCCAAGAATTCTCATTACAAATGAAAACTTAAGAGTTGTTAATAACTTAGCTTCATTACAATTTCATTTTATTGCAGCATGAGTAACCAAGAGCAAGTAAGAAATAGAGTGGAAGCTGAGGGGGTAAGGAAGATTAATTTTGAACATAGGTTTCTCTTCCTCAAAAGTAGACAACCAAAGGAGGCCCAGCTGGGCAAATCAAGGGTATCTTTAAAGACTGGCAGGTGGGGCAGACAAGAGGCACCAAGAAGCAACAAAGAGTGAAGAGATGGGACAAAGGACCAGGGGGGTCTGAGAGAGATTCCTGCTTCACAGAGCTGCCGGGTCACCTTAGAGACATGACACTGAAACAGGTCGACTCGGGCGACTGGCACCTGCATCTCTGCTTGTAGGGGTGTATTTAATGGTGGGCTCTAGGTTTGCCTCTTTGGGTCTTGCCACTGGATTTGAGTAGGCCTTACAGAGAGACTATATCACATAGCTCCCTTTTCCTCCATAAATCACCTGTAGACTTTGGGGTAGTAATATGATAAAACTACAGGCTTTGTAACATAGACCGGAAAAAACTGAGCCTAAAGGTAGAGATGGAGATCAGAAATTTCTGTCCTACCTCATAACTGAGGCAAGAAAGGTCAGGTGGGTTCGGATTGGCCTCCCTCCGGGGATTACTCAAGTCTGGGGCCATGTTTTTGGTGAATGATCAGCAAGTCCACATCCCAATAATGATTCATGTTTGCCATCATCTTGAGAATTTCCATTCAATAATCACTTTTATCTTAAAGTGACTCCATTTTGGTTTTTAGGATTTATGAATTGACTGTATCCAGTTTCTCACAGTTAATTCAGTCTTATGGGCACATTAGACAAACAAGTGTCTCTCTTCCTGAGCCAGCAGGTGTCACTATTGATCAATTGGAAATAAAAATGGTAGATTTGCTAAGGGTAGGCCCACCATTAATTAGGTGGAAAAAATGGGGTTGGCATTTCCTGTGAAAAAGCTATTGCCTCATATCCACTGACTTTCTGTCAGACAGCTGAGTTCACAGATACACGTGTATTTCTTCATCACTGCCTACTCGCAAATGCAAGGCAAGTATAGATCTTCATGGAGAATGGAGTAAAAGACATGATCTCAGTGGTTCCATTTTCAAGTCTTAGTGACCTGAGAGTTACTAATGGCTTTATTTTCTAAATTCCCTTTTTTCCCCCTCATTATAGCTAAATGTGGTCAACCCTGATTAACTAGATTTTCTTGTTGTTGTTGTTGTGTTATGTTTTGTTTTGTATTTAATTTGAGAGGCAGAATTACAGAGAGAAAAGTCTCCCATCCACTGGTTCACTCCTGGCCAGAGCTGAGCCGATCCAAAGCCAGGAACCAGGAGCCTCTCCCACACGGGCACAGGGGCCCAAGTACCTGAGCCATTTTCCACTGCTTTCCTAAACCATAAGCAGAGAGCTGGATCAGAAGAGGTGCAGCCGGAACACGAACAGGAGCCCATTCGGGTTGCCAGCACTCCAGGGGGAGGCTTAGCCTACTATGCCACAGTGCCAGCTCCCCCCTGCCCAACCCCCCGCCATTAACTATTAAGTGTATCCTGCATGATACTTTCAGTGCAGAATGGCTTTTCTCTCTTGGTCTATACCTCACATATTAAGCTTGATTTTAGAGAAGTGTATCCCAGATATAATCAATTAAGTAAAGCATGTTTGCAATTTAACATGAAAATATAAGTATGGATAGATGATCTCTGACTGCATCGCCACACAAAACTCAACATAATTTGAGTTCAACAATTTGTTAAATGTCTCCATGTGTATCCCTTTACTCCACAAATATACATTTGTTCTATGCAGACTAGAATGTATCCTTTTGTGAGGCTAACAGTCCTTTTCTCTCCTATATAACTAATTGTTAAGTATAAAATTCCTACATCCTCAATATTTATTTTTTTCTCAATATTTCTCTTGTTTAGTTTGGTGTACATATCTCTTTCTGTGGTTTGGCTGCAAGTTCTAATTTTTTCTTTCAAAAAAGGACAGAGAAATGTTGGGCATCACCTAATGCAGACCTGTCTCATTTCATATAGGGTTATAACAATTTTTAGTATTGCTTGATTCACTTTTGTAACTGGAGCATTAAGAAAAAATACCTGGAGTAGAAGATGTGCTTAATAAACTTTTCAGTGTCAGGCTTCTCATAACATAACAACAAAGACTTTCTCTGGCATTTTAGTGAGAAGCTTAGACCTAATAGGGAGCTTAAAGAATGAATGCAAATAGCAGCTACCACCTTGTATGAACTCCTGTAGGAACAGTGCACATAAAGTGCATTGAGAACTTGGAAAGATGATGCCTTTGAGTAGCTGGTCATGAAAGATTTGTAGGAAAAAATTATCTTCAGCTTAGAAATAGATCTTTAGAAAGGAGGGAAAAAATGTTTTATACATGTGATGAAGGAAATAGCAGAGTTGAAGCATAGGGTTATGGAAACCTAAAACATGTATAATTTATACTATCCTGTTGAGTACAATCCTGAGTAGTTTAAAAAGAAAGGATGAAATATGGCAAAGAATTCAGACTAATTATATTTTACATAGACAATAGGGAATAATTTAGTATCAGAAAGATAACATATATAGAACAGTATAGGTATGATACTTCACAGTTTTAGAAAATGCAGTGTTGCAATTTAATATTTTTTGATGATACTATCTTACCACCTTTGAGATGATTCCACAGCTTCTAAATAAATCCTTTGGTTAATTCTAGGTAACTGCCTGGGAAAATGGAAAACATTTTTTGTTTAATCTATTCATTCCCAAAGATTTAGGATGTTAAGAATTTCAGATAGAGTTTAAATATCCTTGAGCAATAGAAGGAATAAAAGCAAATGATTGCTGATAATTTGAAGGCCTACCCTTGAAGGTGGGAAGGAAGCAGAATACACAAGAATGGTCTTCTGATGGAGAAGAGCAATCTAGCCAAGAGATGATCTAGCCTGGCAGGTAAGAAGTTTGTTGGGAAGACTGCATACCACGTTGGAATGTCTGGGTTGCATTTCTGGCTCCTGACTCCAGCTTCTTGCCAATGTAGACCCCGGGAAGTAGCAGTGATGGCTTAAGTCATTGGATTCCTGCCACCTTCATGGGAGACCTGAGCTGTGTTCCCTGCTCCTGGCTTCACCCCAGTCCAACCTCATTCATTGTGGGCGTTTGGGCTCTTTGTCTCAGTCTTTCTCCATCTTCAGGCAGACATTTGTTCTAGTGGTTAAGGCGCTTATATCCCATAGTTCAATGTTTGGGTTCCAGACCTGACTCTGCTCCCAGTTTCAGCTCCTTGTTAATGAGTACCCTGAGAGGCAGCAGGTAAGGGGTCAAGTAATTGGGTCCCTGCTTTCCAAGTGGGAGAGGTGGATTGAGTTCCTGCCTCTGAGCTTAGGTCTTGCCTAGTCCTGGACAATTTCTCTCTCTTTCTCTGCATCTCAAATAAATTAATAAAATACATTTTGAAAGACTTTTGATTTTGAAGGGAGCACCTGGTTGGTTCCTAGGTACCTGTCTATCTCCTAATTGGGCAGTGAGAAGAAGAGTCCCTCCAACAGTGTTTGCAAAGACCTTTCTGGCCTCCTTAGTTGGAGCCAGGCCCATAGGCTTACCATTCCCCCACAACAGTGCTCAGTGGAAAAGAGTCAAATCCCCACAGGAACTGAAGTGCTTTTAGGAAGAGGGAAGGACTTGTTGAGTGTCCTGAAAGCAACAAATATCCCCTTCCTTGGGAATAACGTTGATGCTTTCACCACAACGAAATGGGTAATGGGAAATGGCTAGCACAGAGGAGGGGAAGCAGAAGACCATATTGCTCAGGAATCTAATAAAAGGGTTCTTGACATCCACCTGCCCTTGTTGGGTCCCTCTTGTTCCCAGTGTCTTCAAATTTCCATTGAGTGGGGCATAAAATATGTGCTCTGAACTTCTAGATTCTTGAAGAGTGAGGATAAATGGGGAATTTTGAATAACCAGAGTTATTGAATAACCAGAGTTTGGAGTAAATTCAAAAATGTTGACAACAGTGTGAGAATATTAAATCATAAACCTGGAAAAAATAGTGTGGAATCCTAATGCAGAAAAAAAAAAGCCAGATGGTGTTAAATAAAACACAGAGTACATGGCCCCTTGAGCTGGATTTACAGGCATAGCAAATGATTGCTGACCAAACATACCCTGGCAGAATCTCTCTCACCTCCTTTTCAAGGGTTTGACATTCAAGCCAAACTATAACTCTTAAGACATTACCTAAGTTTATTTGTGCCTGCATACTACCCTGCTCTTACTTACGTGACTTTCTCTTCCTATTATTCATCAGATACAGGGTAAAAACCTCATCCTGCCCGAATGTCAACTCCCTCGAAGATTCCCTGATTGAGCCCATAAGCTAGCAGCTATTGGTCTCTCTAAATTCCCATCGATTTATAAATGCTTCTCTCATAAAGTGCTGACTACATTTTTATTTTTTGGTTACCTTTTCAACTCTGCCATTTCCCAAGGATAAATAGAAATTATCAATATCTCTACATAAGAGAAATATATGCAATTTTAAACTGCAAGTGTGCATTTCCTATATCAGACTCAACTTAGCTCTATAAACAGATGAGTCAGTATCTCAGTCTGAGGCACCTAATTCAAGTAAGTCACAATTTTGCAATTTTTTCAAGACTCATGGAATTGCATTGGATTAATGTAAGTCATCATTACAGTGTCTGCCCCAAAGCAAAGTGAGTTCCTTCCATAAATGTTTCTATGCCCAGCGAAAGAGAACTACTGGCAACTTTTTTTAAATGTAAAATATATTATTTATTCATAGGTCAAAAAATTACATACTTAGCTACAAAAAAGTTTTATACATGATGTGAGACTAACCAGTAAGCATTTTTCAAACGTGATGGCAAAATAACCTGGTAAGTTTAAGAAGTGGACAAACCACAACATAATGGAAAAATCTTCGCAGGAACTGATTCCTGGTCAAGAAAATCAGTTTTTGTAGAAAACTATGAAATTACCCTTAAACATCACTTTCCCTGCCTTGGATGCAAGTGTATTATGAACTGCCGGCTCCTTGGGGTGAGGATCATGTCTGGGTTATTACTATTCAGACCTTGTCTAGTACCTGGGTAGCAACTCAGAACAGATGCATGAATGCTCCCTAGAGTCCATGAGAAGGGCTCTGCATTCATTATGGGATAATCAGAACATTAAGTTCTGTTTCTGTATGGGGTTGGATTCTAGGAAAAGTAGTGATAGGTCCATTAGGAGCCTAAAGGCGTTGGAGGAATGGATGCTGTATCAGCACAATGACCTCTTCCTTATGGAGGCTGAATTCTTCTGGTGTCTTCAAGGAAAGTCTCTCCTAGCTGTTGGGCCCCTTCTCAGCGTAAGATCTAGCAGTGAGTAGCGAGTGGTTGGCCAGTGCGTCATACCGTTTTCTTGTTCAGTCTTACACCTACCCTTGTACTGTGAGCCACCTAGGGGATAGAGAAGCACATGTCTAAAGGACTCACGGGGTTATAGGTTGTAGGTTGATCCTGGTAAACCTTAATATTGGACAGGAAATTCCCCGGTGGAATCCAGAAGAAATTGCTGCTAAGCAAAACCACTTCCTAGTACCAAGAATTTGAGGACCAGCACCACGGTTCACTTGGATAATCCTCTGCCTGCAGTGCCGGCACCCTGGGTTCTAGTCCCGGTTGGGGCACTGGATTCTGTCCCAATTGCTCCTCTTCCAGTCCAGCTCTCTACTGTGGCCCGGGAAAGCAGTGGAGGATGGCCCAAGTCATTGGGCCCTGCACCAGCATGGGAGACCAGGATAAGCACCTGTCTCCTGGCTTCGGATTGGCACAGCGCGCTGGCCATAGCGACCATTTGGGGGGGTGAACCAACGGAAAATGGAGACTTCTCTCTCTCTCTCTCTCTCTCTCACAGTCTAAATCTGCCTGTCAAAAAAAAAAAAAAAAAAAGACTTTGGAAAATCGCAGTTGTCTCCAGGGGGCATTTTGATGGACACAGCTAGTCACAGAGGTACTACTACCCAAAGGTTCCAGGCTCAGATGTCCCCCCATCCATTTGGTATGAATGATGTCTTTCTAGAAAACCAGAGAGATAGCACATACACAGTCAACAGTGTTTTGATCCAGAGCTCTGCAGTCAGCCATGAGTTTGAATTCTGGCTAGACCAACTCAATTCCTTTGAAACAGACATATGTTCAAGTTTCATTTGCTTTGTGTGTGAAATGTGGATGATAGTACTGTAACTTCTTTACTATGCTCTTATGAAACCTAAATGAAATGAGACATATAAAACGTTCAGTATTATTTTTTTAAAAAAGATTTATTTATTTATTTGAAAGAGTTACACAGAGAATGAGAGGGTGAGAGAGAGAGAGAGAGAGAGAGAGGTCTTTCATCTGCTGGTTCACCCCCCAGTTGACCGCAATGGCTGGAGCTGCGCCGATCTGAAGCCAGGAGCTTGGAGCTTCTTCTGGGTACCCCACATGGGTGCAGGGGCCCAAGCACCCAGGCCATCTTTAACTGCCTTCCCAGGCCACAGCAGAGAGCTGGATTGGAAGTGGAGCAGACGGGACTAGAACCGGCACCCATTTGGGATGCCAGCACTGCAGGCAGCGGCTTTACCCACTACGCCACAGTGTGGGGCCCTCAGTATTCTTAAATACAATGTTGACACTGCTGCTATCACTCTGTTACTACTCATAATCATGGAAAATAGCTATTAACAATCAGATGCTCTTTTTTTTTTTTTTTTTTTGCTTAAAGGCCAAGTTTTATACACAAAATCTTTCCTTACTTCTTCCCTTCCCTCCTCCCGTAATCCCTCACTTGGTCACTTACACTCTCCTTCCCCCAATTTCTCTCTTTTTTCTTCATTCAAAAGTCACATACACTCTAAAAGGTTCATGGTAAATAGGATTAAAACATACTTTTGTGTGTGTGCAAAAAATTTTTGAAAATCATTATACAAAGAGCCCTTAAAAAGTTCCTGGAAATGCATGAATGAAAGACCTATGCAGGAATTTCAATTGTTTTTCACCAAACTAAATTATCTTTTAATTGTGTTTTTTCACAAGGTCTTTGAAGTCCCCTAGATTGAGATCTGGCCAGGATCTATGCTAGGTGCTAAGGATGCAATAATAGACTTAACATCTGTTTTCTAGGAGGTCATAGACAAGCAGAGAGACATAAGCAAATAATTACAATGTATAGTAATGATTACAGCAGAAACGTACATTGTATCATGGTAGCATGCAGGAAGCAATAAAAACTCTAATAGGGAAAGAACTGTCAAGGGTCAGGAAGAATGGGTGTTTGACAGGTGGCCACAAGTGAGGCAGGCCTGTTCAGCAGAGAAGAAAGCAGGCATAAAGGTGGTAGGGGTAGGCTGCATGGTTTGGGAAATTCTGAGTAGCTCTACAAAGATGTACATTCAGGGGGCTATTAGGACATTAGTCTGGAACCCGGGTACAGGAACTGGGTAAAAGGTTGGAGTTCAGGGAAAAGACATAGATGTTGCATGTTAGAATGATTACTCTGGCAGGAGCAGGGAGAGAGAGTTGGAAGAAAAAGTATTTGAGGCAGGAAGATTGGGGGGAGGGTTGCAAACACCCAGAAAAGGAAAGGAAATGAGAGGAAATGAAGAGTAGACCCTGGGGAGAGACTTGAGAAGTAGTTGAGATGCTTTCAACTGCAGGTAAGAGAAGATCCAATGAAAACAACTTAAACAACGAAAAAGTCCATGAGACATGAAAATCCTCAGATTGGTTAAAATAGTGATTCAGTTATTTTACTAATTTTTCTTTCTACTGTTGGACTTGGTCTCCAGGACCTGCAACCCTCCCGCTCCTAGTGTAGCTGTTATGAAGGCAGTTATCACATGCAGATTCAGCAACCTTGATCAAGAGAAAAGGAGCTATTTTAGTCCACATACAACAAGACCAAAAAGTACAGGGGAGGGGCCATAGCAGGTGTGGTGGCATAGACAGTAAAGCTGCCACCTGCAGTGCTGGCATCCCACATGGGCGCCGGTTTGAGTCCCAGTGGCTCCACTTCTGATCCAGCTCTCTGCTGTGGTCTGGGAAAACAGTCAAGGATGGCCCAGGTCCTTGGGCCCTGCACTCACATGGGAGATCCAGAAGCAGCTCCTGGCTCCTGGCTCAGGTTGGCTCAGCTCTGGCCATGGTGGGCATTTGGGGAGTGAACCAGCAAATGGAAGACCTCTCTCTCTCTCTCTGCCTCTGCCTCTCTATAACTCTGCCTTTCAAATAAATAAATCAATCTTAAAAAAAAGTACAAGGAAAATGGCATTAAAAGTTGACTTGATTTTGGAGCAAGATTTTTTTAAAAAAGATTTATTTATTTAAAATCTATTTATTCATTTTGAAAGGCAGAGTTACAGAGACAGAAAGAAGGAAAGAACCTTCTATCGCCTAGTTCACTCTCCAAATGTTCCCAACAGCTGTGACTGGGCCAGGCTGAAGCTGGGAGCTTCAGGTCTCCAGGTCTCTCACGTGAATGACAGGGGCCCAAGCACTTGGGCCATCTTCCACTGCTCTCCCAGGAACATTAACAGGGAGCTGGATCAGAAGTGGAGCAGCTAGGACCTTATGGGATGCTGGGGTCACAAATATGCCACAACGCCAACCTCCTATTTATTTATTTGGAAGTCAGAGATAGAAAGATACAGAGAAAGAGAATCTTTTATCTGCTTGTTCATGCCCCAGATGGCTGTGATGGCCAGGGTGGGGCCAGATGGAAACTGGGAGCTTCATCCTTGTCTCCCATTGGGGGATCAGGAGCCCAAACACTTGGCCCAAATTCCTCTGCTTTTCTCAGGCCATTGGCAGGGAACTGGATAGGAAGTGGAGGAGCAGGGACACAAACTGGCACCCATACAGGAAGCCGATGTTTACAGGCTGAGGCTTAACTTGGTCCACCACAAAGCCAGCCCAGGCGCAAACGTTTTTGAAATATTTTGAAATATTTCCTATGAAGTAACGTCTCCTCGGGTGGTAAGCTGGAACTGCATCACATGCATATTCCTGAACCAATCATTTGCAAAGGGAGTGCTTGGCCTGATCAAGCCTCTCCTGAAACACATCGTCACTTATTACTTGAACAACAGACTTTTCCTAGTAAGAAAGAAGCTAGGCCGGCCACAGCTATTGCACAGACAATCAGTGGTGTCTGCTGCAGAAGTCAAGTAGATACGCTTCAGTGACCAAGTGTGTGTCTCCCATCGACCTGTCCCAGGAGAATTAAACTCAGAGAAGTTCCATAGTAGAGGTCATTCATAGGGGCATAAGTGATTAAAAAAAGGCCTTGAAATGTGAGTTTACCCTATATGCTCTACAGAATTGTGCCTGTTTTGATTGAAAGCAGAATATTCATTAAATTATTGACCTAAATTGAGCACATTTGGGCACAGTATGTGCATATCCAATGGCTTGATCTAACTCTTCAATGAAATAAACAGAACTATGAATTCCAGCATTAACGCAAAATAAAATATTCTACTTTTTCCACTTAGAAAGAAATTATTTTTAAGGCAGAACGAATCTGAGTTTCCTTCTATATAAAGCTCTTCTGTAAGTTTGGGATCTAAAATTTTTTCTTTGTATACTTATCACACCGTAAATTCTTAAAGTTAAAATAGTTTATTTACCATGACCCAAACCTCTAGATGTCTACTTTTGAAGTAATTTTTATCAGAATTTCTGGGAAAAAATACTCTTCCATAGGGACACTTTTGGTCTCTCCTTATAGAGAGAGGCCTATTTCTAAAGATGTGTTGCTATGTTACACATGTACCATCCCTGTCCTATAGGCAGGAAGAGAGCTGTTTGAAATTGGCTTATATGCAGCCTACAATGGGAAATATTAAGTGTGGAAGGAGTTCTACAGCATTAGGCCATGTTCACATTTTTCTTCTTTTCTTTTTCAAATAAATGTATTTCTTCCCTTATTCATTTTTTTCACAGAAAATACATTCAAGGTTTTTACATAAGTTGTAATGAAAGATAAATTGATGATAAATTAAGTTTTGGTTCATGGGCCTTTCTGTCCTGTGAGTTTTCTGCCACATTTTAGATAAATGAAATTTAGCTTGAACACTTTGTAAATAAAAATTACTTCCAGCAATATATTATTTTCACTTTATGATACAAGTGGTGCAAGAGATGTTCTGAATATTGATTAATGTTTGAGGCAATCTCCAATTAGTGTAAATGGAGACATTGACACTAACTTACAATGACTACTGAACCTGAGAGGAAGCACGAGCTCCATGGGGGAAGAGTTCAGAGTGACAGCCTTGGAATTTGGATGATTCTGGAGTAGAACCATGATTCCAGAGTAGAAAAAAAGAGACTGAAGCACAATATATATGTGTGCCAGAAAATGTTACCATTTTATACCATTCAAATCAAATAACTTTCTTTTTAAAATTTTTATTAAGAGAACAAGGTGTCTGCATTTCATAGGTACAATTCTAAGAAGATAACCATACTTCCCTGCTTCCTTCTCTCCTTCCCTCAGTACTACTCCTTCCTTTCTTTTTTTAATTTTTGCGAAAACATAATTTCAGGGCACACTATAATCACAGGCCTATTCTTCCTCCCTCTGCATATGTTCAAGGAAACCTCCATCTCTCTCTACTCATATATTTTCCTTTTTAAAAAGATTTATTTATTTATCTGAAAGACGAAGTTCTGGAGAGAGAGACCTTACACCTACTAGTTCACTCCTCACATGGCCAAAATGGCCAAGACTGGGCTGGGCTGACACACCAGGGGTTTGGAACTTTATCCAGGTCTTTCACATGAGTTGCAGGGATCCAAGCACTTAGACCATCCTCCACTGCTTTCCCAGGCACAGTAGCAGGGAGCTGAATTGGAAGCAGGGCACCCAGGGTTCAAACTGGTGCTTGTATGGAATGCCAGTGTCACAGGAAGCAGTTTAACCTGCTACACTACAACATCAGCCCCAACCTACACACTTTCAGAGTTTAAAAATTTGTGGACTCTTGGCTCTCGGATACAGCAACGTCTGTGTGTTGCTTCCATACCAAAAACTATGGCAGTTCCTAACGCATGATCCCAAGGGAAAGCCATCTCTGTGGGACGCGTGTAACTGGCCCTTTGAGTACAGAACTCGCTCTGTACTGAAGCTGAAATGGCTGGCATTCCTCTTCTGTTCATTTGGTAATGGACAGAAACTGGAGAATTGGATATGCTCTATAGCTAGCTCGCTACGGATTTTTACAGGAGAGAAAGCAGAACTTGCGAGCCCTCCAGCCCTCTCTAAGGCAGACCTGAGTGAAACCTGGTTCCATCACTTGCCACCTGTGATCTCAGGCAAGTTTCTTATTTACCAAATAAGAACTCTGTTTGCTCAAAAAGGCATGAGAATCAGAATTGCTTGGTTTTCATGAGAGAGGGGTGTGATGAACGGACAAATGCCAACAAAAACATTTACCGGAGGTAAATTTTCTTTATGGAAATGGAAGCAAAGATTATGGACACATTACACAAAGCAAGAGACCAAGCACCCAGGCTTCCTGATGGAGAAATTAATTTCTCAGGTCTTCAAGTCCTCTTTAGTGACAAAAATTGCCAGACTCCCCTCTCCTGTTGGCTGCCACTGTGAGAAAATTCTACAAAGTGTGCAGCTTGCTCTTCTCATGCTCATGAGAGTTTTTATTTTTTAACAGATGGTTAAAAATTGGTCACCTCTATGAGATAACATGTGATGATTTGACATATGTATGCCGTATAAAATGTAAATCAGGGTAAACACATAGATCTCTTTGGATGTTGAACATTTCTTTATGGTGTACACATTCAAGATCTTTTCTTCTAGTTTTTGCAAACATGCACAGTGCATTATTCTTAGAAGTGGTAGCCTCACAGCTGCCCTTCGTGAGAGTTGTTAGGTATTCACATTTAGCTCTTCTGCCTGCCCACTAGATATAACTCATGGGTATAAAAGAATCCTAGCACGTCACCAAGTATTTCCTATGCCATTAGATAGGTCGTTTGTCCCTTACACATTACCAAGGTCTATTCCTGTTCTAAAGCTACCTGGCTTATTTGGAAGAGGAAAGAATTAAGTGAGATAATATGTGGAAAACACAGAATGAAAACTCATTAATCCACATTTTTAATTCTTTCTTTGCTTTTGTGTATGACTTTCTTGCCTCCAGTGGAGGACATACATGGAATGATTTAGTGTTATTTTTGTTGTTTGATTTTCTAAGGAAACAGAGGGGCAGACTTGCCATCTACAGGTTTGCATTCAAATGCCTGCAATGGCAGGGGCTAGGCCAGGACTGAAGCTCAGAGCCAGGAATGGAATTCAAGTCATGCTCCTGGGTGTCAGGAGCCCAGTTATTGAGTCATCTCGGCTATCTCCCAGATGCTGACTTTGTGTAAAGTTGGGATCAGGAGCCAGGGCCAGGAATAAAAAACTGTGGATGCAGGCATTTTAACTGCTAAGTTAAGAACCCACTCGGCAAGTAGAATGATTTACAGTAAGTTATTAAAATCTTTCATCAGATGCATCTACTTTGGATTTCTCCCAAGTTTTATCATGACTAATGGAGACAATAGAGTAGAATGGAAATAATATTTGTATTTTATTTTATTTTATTTGAAACACAGACAAGGAAAGAGACGGAATGCATTTCTATCCAGTGGTTCACTCTTCAAATGCCCACAACAGCAAAGGCTGAGCCAGGCCAAAAGTAGCAGCCAGCAACTTATCTCCCATGTGGATGGCAGAGACCCAAGTCCTTGAGCCATCATTTGCTGCCTGCCAGGCTGCCCGTTAGCAGGAAGCTGGAATTGGAAATGGATCCTAGACTTGAATGCAGGCATCCCAAGAGGTGTCTTAACCGCTGTGTTAAATGCCTGCCCCCCAACCCTGCCCTTCATCCTTTAATGGCATGAAGTAAATAGTAATTAGGAGGTTTATAGAATAAATGCCAGTTTCACTCTTCTCTGAAATGAGCATTTTCTTCATTGAAAGGGGACCAAAAAGGGACAGGGACAGGCAATAAGAGGCAGAGAGGAGAAAGGAAATAATTTAAAATGTTTGATTATCTATCCGAATGTGAAAGAACTCATCTGAACTCTGTCAATTTCTCTCAAACAGCATATAGCATTAGGCATCTACCAGGCATTCAAGGTTCTGCTGAGTTCTTTAAAGAAATGCCCAGGACGTCCATGGCATGTGGTTTCTCCTCTTCAACTTGACCTTTTATTGTTAGGATGTCTCAGAGCTCAGCTTTCAGTCCTGTTCTCTTTCTTCTGTGTTTATAGTCACACCTTTGGGGAGCTTATCCATGCTCATGGCTTTAAATATCCACTATATGCCAATGACTCACACATTATTTATCTCTCTCTCTCTGTCCAGAACTCTCTCCTGTCACCCTGGTGCCTATCAGACATCTTTGTTGAGAGGTTTAGTAGCCTTCCCAAACCTGACATGGGTTTTAGTCAGAATTAGGCTCCTAACGGTGCCCTTCTCCCCAGTCTCCTAATCTCCACCAGAAATCTATCCCGCAGGCAGCACCCCTTCCTTGGTCATTGTACCTACATCCTTCCAGGGACTAGGACTAAAATCCTTGCAGTTGTCTTTGATTTTACTCTTTATTCCAGACTCCTCAAATAATTTGTCATAAATTCTGTTGGGTTTACCTTCAACATATCTCTTGGAGCCATTATTGTTATCTCCATTGTTACCTTAAGATCTGCGGAATCATCACCTAGATTATTGTGTTCCTACAATAGACTCACTGCTCTTCCTGTTTTCAGCCTTGTTCCCATCTTCATGGTCTATTCTCAGTTCATCAGGAGATGCTTTAAGAACCCAAGTTAGACCATGTCATCTCTCTATTCAACCGTGATGGCTTCCCATTCAGATCAAAACCAAAACCTTCACAATGATCCTACTTTATCTGGCTACATTATGTCTCTCATTCACCTACAACTTCTTAGCTTCTTCTTCTTCCTGTTGAGGTACTTCACTGCTTTCTAGCCTCGTTGCTGTTTTTTAAACACACTGACTTTCTCCCTACTATGATTTGAATATTTCCTTCAAAGTTCACATGTTGGAAACTTAATTCCTCAATGAAGTGATGGGAGGAAGGTCTCAACAGGGAGTGTTTGGGACATGAGGACTCTACCTTATGAGTGGGTTAATGCCATTACCTTGGGAATAGGTTCATTATTGTTGGAGTGGTTTCCTCATAAAAAAATGAATCTGGCCCTCTCTTGCTCTCTCCCCAACTCCAGCTCATATTGTTCTATTTTTGGCCATGGATGATACAGCAAGAAAACCCTTTCCAGATGTTAGCTCATTGATATTGGCATTCCTAGCCTCCCAAATAGTGATCCAGTACATTCTTGCTCGCTATACATTGCCCAGTTTATATATATTTTGTTATAGTAACATGAAATGCTGAGGCAACTCCCACTTTAGAGTCTTTGTATAAGCCTTTACTTTCATCTGGAATGTTCTTCCCCAAGATGTCCATGGATGGCTTCTATCTCATCTCCTTTAAATTTTTGCTGTGATTTCATATTCTTAAGAGACTCACTCTAATCTTTTAAGTCTAATTATTTAAAGAGAAAATTGTTCTGCATAAAAGATAAATGAAGGGCCAGCGCTGTGGCGTAGCAGGTAAAGCCGCCGCCTTCAGTGCCAGCATCCCATATGGGTGCCGGTTCGAGTCCTGGCTGCTCCACTTCCAATTCAGCTCTCTGCGGTGGCCTGGGAAAGCAGTAGAAGATAGCCCAACTCCTTGGGCTCCTGCACTCAGGTGGGAGACCCGGAAGAAGCATCTGGCTCCTGGCTTCAGTTCAGCACAGTTCTGGCCATTGAGGCCAATTGGGGAGTGAACCAGCAGATGGAAGACTTCTCTCTGCCTCTCCTTCTCTCTCTGTGTAACTCTGACTTTCAAATAAAAAAATAAATCTTTTTTTAAAAAAAGTAACTCAATAGTTAGTATCTTCAACATTTTTGAAGATTTTGT
The DNA here is from genome assembly GCF_964237555.1 of Oryctolagus cuniculus. Lineage (NCBI taxonomy): Eukaryota > Metazoa > Chordata > Mammalia > Lagomorpha > Leporidae > Oryctolagus > Oryctolagus cuniculus. Next base: position 31,414,141 of record NC_091437.1, on the reverse strand, counting down.
TTGTTTTATTTGGAAGGCAAGGTGTCAGAGAGAGAGGGAGACAGAGAGAGATAGGGATCTTCCATCTGCTGATTCACTCTCCAAAGGGCTACATTGGCTAGTGCTGGGCCTGCTGAAGCCAGGAGCCCATAACTTCATCTAGGTCTCCCTGTGGGTGGCAGGGGCTGAAGTACGGGTCACCTTCTTCTGCTTTCCTAGGGGCATTAGTAGGGAGCTAGATCAGAAGCAGAGCAGTTATACTTGAACTGGCTCTCTCATATAAGATGCAGTCATCACAGGTGGCAACTTAACCCACTATGGCACAACAGCAGGCTCATAGTTTCTTTAGTTTTTAAAGAAGATGGAAGCACATTCTTTAACATCAGCAATACTTTTTAAGGACCTTCGTAGCCTATCCTCTTAGTCTCAATAGTTTTCTTTTTTCTTTTTCTTTTTTTTAAGTTTTAAGCTTTTTATTCGGTGAGAGAAATGCATAGGAGAGGGAGGGCCCTATCTAAAAGAGAGGGAAATCTGGATTCATACCGAGCAACAGGAGCCAGCCACGTGGAGGAGCATGCAGGCCAGAAAGCCTGGGGCAGGTGGCCCAAAGGCCAGGTGTCCTGCAGGTGTGGGGCAGCAAGGGCCTGCAGTGGCGAAAAAGGCAAAAAGCAAAAAGGGCTCAATTGTTTTCATAACCATGATGCTTCTTCCAGGCACTCCCTCCTGACTTCATTTTATCCTTTCCTTTCACCTACAAAAAAAAAATTTTTCTTTCTTTCTTTTTTTTTTTTTTAATTTTTTGACAGGCAGAGTGGACAGTGAGAGAGAGAGACAGACAGAAAGGTCTTCCTTTTTCCGTTGGTTCACCCTCCAATGGCCGCCGTGGCCGGCACACTGTGGCCAGCGCACCGCGCTGATCTGATGGCAGGAGCCAGGTGCTTCTCTTGGTCTCCCATGGGGTGCAGGGCCCAAGGACTTGGGCCATCCTCCACTGCACTCCCGGGCCACAGCAGAGAGCTGGCCTGGAAGAGGGGCAATCGGGACAGAATCCGGCACCCCGACTGGGACTAGAACCCGGTGTGCCGGCGCTGCAAGGTGGAGGATTAGCCTAGGGAGCCGCGGCACAGGCCAAAAATCTTTTCCCACTCTCATGAACTCCCTCTGAACTATTTCTGTCTCCTCTACCTATCTCTGTCACTATAGTTTGAGTGTTCCCCAAAGGCTCATGTTAAAACCTTGGTCCACTGCGTGTTCTAATAGTTAATTAATTAAGGGTAGGAATTTAATTCACTTATAATTTCTAAAGGTAGTATCTTTGGGAAGTTATTAAATTGGGTTAAGTTGCTAAGATGGAGCCATCATGATTGAATCTCGGTGATGTTATAAGGAGAGACCACGTAGACACAGGTGAGTGTGCTGTCTCTCTGCTTCCTGATTCTCCATGTGATTTATCCTCTGAATGTGTTCCACTATTCACTATTAAACATAGACTCCAGACCAGTGGGGTCACTCAATCTTGGACTGTGAACCTCCAAAACCATGAGCCAAAATAAACCTTCCTTCACAAGTTGCTTGTCTTAGGTATTTAGTTGTCATAATAAAAAGCTAAATAATACATCTGCTCTTCATTATATAAAGCAGTTTAGCCTCTCTGGATTCCATACTTTTGGTTTTTGCTTGTCCAATTATTTGACATCTGACCTGCAAAGGAAATACCTGGTTCTAGCCCAGCAAACAAGAATCCTCATCCTTGGAGAAGGAATTTTGCAAATGCCTATAATTTATGAAGCTTTCTTTCATCCCTGTTGGCTGGGTAGCAAATGATTTGTCAGATAGATTTCCATGGATTAGATGTGACCTGAGCTAGATTTTGAAAGCAGGGTAGAATCTCTGTAGATCAAACATAAGGCATCCAGTTATGAAAAAAATGTAAACCTAAATGTTAAGGTCTTTGGTAGTTTGCCCAACCAGGGCAATATGATAAGTTTGAAGAACAAGAAAAAACAGGCTGGGTAAATGATATGTAACTAAGTTAACTGAGTTTCTTAACAGCTGGAAAAGAACTTCAGATAGTGAAGACTCAAGGTCTTTGAGTCATGTTCCACGTGAATATCATCCCTGAATGATGATACTGCTGCAGTGGCCATTTATTGAGTACTTTATGTACCCCAAAACCTTTCCTCCCAATGTCCTCAATTTCTGTTAAATAACAACCTCATCCTTCTAGTTTCTTATGCCAAAATTTGTGAAGTCATCCTTAACTCTCCTCTTTTGTCTCAAAATCTCATCGATTTCAGCAGAAAGTCCCGCCTTCTTTTCCTTTGAAATAAGCGTAGCCTCCAGTCACTCCTCAGATCTCACAGCTACCCCCTGATCTGAGCTGCCATCATCTTTTCCCTAGATCATTGCCACGGCTCACAAACTGATCATCCTGTTCTCACTGCTGCTCCTGTTCCATCCATTGTCACCACGTATAAATAGCCTTTGCATTTAAACTATAGGATGCATCTTTCATTTCTCTCCTCACAGCCTTGCATTAGTTTCCCACAGAAATCACAAAGCCTAAGAAGCCTTACATGATCGGGCTCTCTGCTTGCGTTTTCTTCTGCCCTCCCCTTTCTCTACTCCACCCACTTGGAATTCCTTGCATGGATTGAGTACTCTCCTCATCTCAGGGCCCTAATGTAAGCTGTGGTCTCAACCTAAAACTTCTCCAGTTGTCAACACATGACTCAGCCTCCCACTTCCTTCCGGCATCTAATCGAACATCACCTCTGGGAGGTCTGTTTACTACCCCATAGGAAACTGCGATTGCTTGTCTGCGCCATGTCCTCCATCCGCCTTGCTGCTCTATGTTTTCTCGGTGGCACAACTCTCCATGGGACATGGGCTGTATTTGCTTACTGGACTGGATTTCTCTTTGTTCCTCCAGACCCACTCTCCACTTTTCTTCACTCCCCTGTTCTATAGGAGACTCAATAGTATGGACTGTATCATATGGGCAGTCTGCCCTCTGTCCCTTTGGATTCCTGTTGAGTTCATCCAATAATGGGCGCTAGTAGCTGACCAGAGCATGGGAAGTGGTCAAGACTGGAGAATTAACTTCCCATCTGCCTCCCTGTTGTGCTGCCCTTGGTCATGGCTCTCTATTCTGCCATGACTGCAGCCTCAGTGAGACTGCACCCTTCCACAGCTATGGGTCTCTGTCACTGGTTCCTAGTAACTGTTCCCTTACCCTAATCTTTGAGGCCTAGAGTGGTAACAGCTCTCTAGTTTTGCCATCTCGGGGTGTTTTACCATGCCTTGTTGATTTCCTTTCGTTTGTAGTATATTTACAATCAATACCTTCACTGAACTTCTCTCTAGTCCTTTATTGCTTGACTGAGCCACCTGCTTTTTACAGAGGTCTCATTTTGTTTACTTGTTTATTAGCTGTCTTCTATTTTTTTTTTTAGATTTTTATTTATTTATTTGACAGGTAGAATTACAGACAGAGAGAGAAAGATAAAGGTCTTCCTTCTGTTGGTTCACCCCCAAATGGCTGCCACAGCCAGCACTGTGCCGATCCAAAGCCAGGAGCCAGGTGCTTCCTCCTGGTCTCCCATGTGGGTGCAGGGCCCAAGCACTTGGGCCATCCTCCACTGCCCTCCTGGGCCACAGCAGAGAGCTAGACTGGAAGAGGAGCAACTGGGACAGAACTGGCGCCCATATGGGATGCCAGTGCCACAGGCGGAGGATTAACCAAGTGAGCCACAGCACTGGCCCCCTGTCTTCTGTTCTGTACATGCACAAATATATAAGTCCTCAAGGTAGGGATTTGATTGCTAGAACAATGCCTGTTACATAGCAGGCAGTTGAAAAATTTGTTGGTGAATGGGTAGGTAATGAATGGAAAAATGTACTCTCTAATTCTTAAAAGAACTTCATGAGGTAGGAATTATTGCTTCCAGCATGTAAATGAAGATGTTGAGAGTCAAAGAGAAGACCAAGCAGCTCGTATGAGTCAAAGCTGATGGAATAACTGTGCTGTATTTTCATTATTACTTTGTGTTAGCTTTTTATAATATCATGCAAGACCTTTTGTATTGCCATTTTGTGAAAGATTATTCTTTTTATTTGCCTTGTCTGGGATACTGGATAATGTCACAGAGTTTGTATATCCTGTAGCTGCTGTTGCTGTTAGCAAATACCAACAGAAATAATCCTTAGCATTTAACAAACAATAAAAGTCTTAATGACCCATCAACTTGTACAGAAGAAATATTTTAAATCCAGCACATATATCAAACCCAAACCACATGTAAATGTTTTTGCCTGATAATGCTATTTCTTTTTTAATATATTTATTTATTTTAAACATTTATTTATTTATTTATTTGAAAGGCAGGGTACAAAGAGCGAGAGAGACAGACAGAGAAGGAGAGAGAGATCTTCCATTGGCTGGTTCACTCCTCCAAATATATAAAATAGCCAGGGCTGAGTCAGGCCAAAGCAGGCACCTGCAACTCAATCTGGTTGTCTCACCTGGGTACAGGGGCCCAAGCACTTGGACCATCTTCACTGCCTTCCCAGGCACATTAGCAGGGAGCTTGAGCAGAAATGGAGCAGCTTGGATTCAAACCAGCATTCATATGGGATGTTGGTGTTGCAGGTGGTAGCTTTACCAGCTGTGCCACAGTGCACAGCATGCATTTCTTAAGCATACTACTAGAACTGCTTCAGCAAAGTTGTTTTAAACTCCCAATGAGATGAGAGACAACCCCCCTCAGGGGCTTATAATTTATTAGGGAATTAGATATAAAATAAATAAGTGACTTCTAAGTATGCAAGGAGCTATGGTGAAGTAAGAGTGTTACTACAGCATAATAGTGTGAAGCTTCTTTAGTAAAAGGAGTCAGAAAATACCCTGGAGTAGGAAAAATCTGGAAAGAGGAGTGGATGTGGAGGACCACAGCCCATGCCATTGATTTTTGTAATTATAAACATAGTAGTAGCACAGAACCTGGCAGATACTAAGAGTTTTGTTCATCGTCACCATAGAATAACCCATCCCCACAGTTAATAGTCTGAAGCTGCAACAATTTGTTATCTTGTGTAAGTCTCCAGATTGGTTATGTGGGGAGCAACCCGGACTAGACTAAGTTACTGGAATTAGGACTTATTCTATGCATCTGCTCTCCCACAATATGGTGCTGAGAAGGGAGAAACAGCTTCTATGCAGCTGCCTCCAGTTCAACCAATAAACTGTAGGACCTGCTCCTGATTGGAGGAGGGCAGCGTACTCGGCGTGTGGGTAGCAGAGTTGGGATTGGTGGAAGGACTATAAAGGAGGAGAGAGACAACATGCACCAGGAACATCTAAGGGGAACACCTGAGGAACATCTGAGCAGCCCCCGAGAGAGCCGGCCGGCAGTGTGCCGCTCCCCCGCGGAAGTGGGGAATGTGGCAGGGGGAACCGCCCTTCCACGGAGGTGGAAGGGACGGTAGCCAACCCGGGAAGAACCAGCAGCAAACCCGGGGAGGGCCGAGCAGACAAAAGAACAGCGCAGGGTCCTGTGTCGTTCCTCCACAAAGAGGGGGAGCGACAGGTTAGAGTCTGTTGAGGATGATCCTGCTCCAGTTACCATTGACTTTGACTGCAGTCATCTGGGCACTTGAGATGGGCAGGAAGATCCAGGATAGTTCATTCAGAAGGTTGATACCTTGGCAGGGATAACTGAAGGCTCAGATTCAGCTGAGATAGCGGGGACCACTGGGCTTCTTCCTGTTTCCATGCATTTCCAGAAACTCTCTCCTTCCATGTGGCCTCTCCATATGGTTCTCCAGAAGAGGAATTGAACTTTGGACATGATGGCTAAGCTTGGGCTAAAGTACAAAAGTGGATGCTGTTGTACCTTCAAAGGCTTAGATGCAACCCTGAAATGGAGCCACCACTGCACCCTTCTGTTGTTGAAGTGAACCCCTGTGTCAGCATACCCAGTATGGGACAGGTCTACTCAGTGGTGTAGATATCAGGAGCTGTGGTTCATTGTTAGGTCATTGTTAGAAGTGAACCATGCCTCTAGGTGCTCAATAAAGTAAAAGGGGAAGAGAAGTAAGAATCCGTTTGTCAACGAAGAAAGAGAGGCATAACTAGTATAAGCAGCATCTCTGATGATTGGAAAGCAGATGTTGGAAGAACCGGGAGAGTTTACCCCGTGGGAGCACAGAGAACAGATATGGCGACAGTGACCAGACAGGGGAGCCCAGAATTGGCAGAGCCCTGAGCCTGGGTCCCCCTGAGCTTCCCAGTTATGTAAGCTGATCAATTCCCCTTTCCCTTTGCTTGTTGGAGTTGCTTTTCTATCTTTGAATCAAGAGGGCTGACTAATGCTGGGGAGGCGGCGAATCACTCTGCCCAGGAGGAAAAGGCCACGGAGGTGACCTAATCGCTGAATGCAAAGCCATTCGGAGACAACCTGTTCTGTCCTGATGCTGGGCGTGATGATTGTACCTGATGTGCAGGCTGCGCGCTGGCTGAGTAGGATGCATCCTGCCCTGACAGCAAAATGGGGGGAAGGTCTGTGGGTGGAGGTTCTGGTGCCTACAGAAAACCTTTTCCACAGGCGTAGTTCACGCTGTCAGCAAGCGTCACTCAGTAGTTCTGCCGCAACTGGTCAAGCCCTGAAAAGAATCCTGTCAGACCCCACAGTGTAAATTCACGTGTGTCTGTTTCCACTTCCTACAGGTCCAGGTTTCTGAATCCTACCCCAATACTACCTGGAGGGTTGTTGTGTTACTAAGTGTGCAGAATCGATAAGAAAATTCATGTAAATGCTTGCACAGTACCTGGCCAGAACTGTTAAATCCCCTAAAAGCACAGTTGTAATTTTTGCTGTTGCTGCTCTCTGATCTTATTTCTGAAGTCTCAAGTGCTATAATGAACGTGGTAAAAAGGAAAGTGTGCTGTGTCCTTTGGTAGTCTCAGATAAAAAAGGTGGGGAGAGCAAGGAAGTGGAAACTGAGCTTCTCTAGGTCTCCCTCCTAAGCTAAAGCCAGAGACAATAGTTGGGTCAGGTGTGAAGCCTTTGAGGGCCCAGCACAAGTGGGCGTGGTATTCCTTCCTCAATTCCTGAGTTATATGCCTTGTTCTGGTTATAGCGACCAGAATCCTTGATGAGAGCTCATCTCGGCTGGCCTGACTTCCTCTTGTCTCACATTTTATGCTGCCTCTTGCCACATGGCATTTGCACATGCCATGCCTTCTGCATGGAGTAATCTCACTCCCTGCATGTATACATCTCAGTCAACCTTTACAAAGTCTGCCTTGATCCCAGTCTAGTAGTTCTTCCTTCATAGCTTTGCAGCACAGTGTGTTAGCATGCATTCCTCATTGTGTTTATTTGATTATGAAGGGACTCTCATAGTTAACTCTAAGTTTCATGTGAGAGATCCAAACAATTGTATTTGTGTCTTTTCCTTTGTCTTAAGGACCAATACAGGGCTTGACACATAACACGGGCTTGATGACTATTGGTTAAGTAGCTAGGTATAAAGACCAATGGATGATATCCACTGGAATAAGGGACTGAACTCTTCATTTTGTCCAATCATGACAGGTAATACAAGAGAACTCATCAAGTGCACAGAGAAGTGGAAGGAAATTAATTCCGGGACACCCGAGGATACGATCCCTGCTCCTCCTTCTGACCATAAATCAGCTGGCTGCCCTTTAGAGGTAAATTTGGTTGGACGAGTTTCCTAAAATGATGGCTTACTCTGGTGCAGCAATTCTCACTTAGAGGAGAAATAAATGGGAATGGTGCAAAAAACAAAATCTACTACACATCCCATTCAACCTATGCCCATTTTCTAGAGGAATTCTATAAGGAGTAATAGGCAGTGGTTTGAGCACACCAACCCTCACTCATGATCATTGGTGTTTAGCTGCCTACTTCAGAGGCCATGAAGTGCGATGGTTACAAGGATGCATTTCAGGGCTAAGTGGAGATGGTCCAAACCCAGGAGCTACTCTTTACTGTGTGCAACCTTGGGCAAATGAACATACCCTCTGTTTCCTTGCCACGCAATGGGTATATTATCTTCACAGAATTACTGGACAGGTTGAGAGAGGCTTGGCTGTGAAGCACCCAGTGTCAGCCATATAGCAAAGGCTCAATAATTGGAAGTTGTATCCTTATTTTTCTTCTTTTTATACTACTGCTGGAAGGTGTGATGATGAGTTAGTAATGAGGAAAATAGGGCCCATTAATTTCTACTAAGGTTGAAAGAGACCTTTCCTACACAACAGAAACATTTCCGTGAACAACCGCGAATTGCCACCCATGAAGTCCACCACAGGTCTTTATTGTCACCCTTTCCCATGCCCTTCCATACAGTCGCAACAACACTTCTTTTATTTTTCAAGTCTAGGAAAAACTCTACTTCTCTTTTATGACTGATGATTGAAACTGTGCTCTTCTATAGCCAGGACTCTGGTGGTTTTTCTGTCATTTGAAAGTAGCAGGCTATCATGGAAAGTGGCTAAGTGGAAGTAAGAAAAATCTGAGCTTGGATGCCGAGCCTATCACTCGGTATCTGTCTGACCCGAGTATGTTGCTTTGCCTCTGTGCACACTGGTTTTCTGTAAGGGGTTGGTACTGTGAAGGGAGGTGATATAGGTGCAGTGCCTGGCATAAAATATGGAGAGGATTTGGTTTAGGGGTTGTTGATATAAAAGGGACATCTTTCCAGTAATAAGGCAGAGAGATCCACATCAAGTTCTAGGCCAAAACCTGTATTATTCTCCTTTTACTAGTGTCTGGATAGTTGAGTGTAACTAGAAAAGCTCTATAACCTCATTAATCTTCAGTTAATCTGTGTTTAAATTAATTATTCTTTGAGTGTCAGGGGTTCTAAGCACTTGCATCTTGATCTGTTGCCTCCCAGGATGTAGCAGCAGGAAGCTGGATCAGAAGCGGGTGAGCCAAGACTCAAACTGATCCTCTAACATGAGATCTACCTTTTAATTTCATTTCTCACAGAATTTTTGAAGCTCCCCCTTAATGTAGCATAGTAGTTTTATGAGACAGCAAAATCACCCTTTCTAAAGAGGATTCCTGCCACCCCAGTGATTCCCACTTTCTTTTTTTTCTTTTCTTTTATTTTTTTAAACTTTTATTTACTAAATATAAATTTCCAAAGTACAGTTTGTGGATTACAATGGCTTTTTCCTCCCCCTAACTTTCCTCCCACCCGCAACCCTCCCCTCTCCCTCTCCCATTCCATTCACATCAAGATTCATTTTCAATTATCTTTACAGAAGATCAATTTAGCATATATTAAGTAAAGCTTTCAACAGTTTGTACCCACACAGAAACACAAAGTGTAAAATACTGTTTGAGTACTAGTTATAGCATTAAATCATGATGTACAGCACATTAAGGACAGAGATCCTACATGAGGAGTAAGTGCACAATGACTCCTGTTGTTGACTTAACAGTTGACACTCTTGTTTATGGCATCAGTAGTGATTCCCACTTTCTAAAACAACACATTGTGATGCAGTAGTTAGAGTACACCTTGGGATCCCTGCATGCCATATCAGAGTTCCTGGCTTTGAGTGCCTGCTCTGCTCCAAGTCCAGCTTCCTGATAATGCACACCCTAGCAGGCAGCATGTGGTGACCTGAGTGCTTGCCTCCTGGCCACCCACATGGGAGACCAAGATTGGGTTCCAGGCTCCTAGCGAAAAAAATCTGGGAATTTAGAAAAGAAAAGCCATGTGACAAATTGAAATGATTTAATTATTCCAGCAATGGAGATGCAGATTCAGTTTTATATTTGGAACACATAATAACTGATCTCCAAAGAAGCATATAACAATTTTCCAGGAAGTTTTTGGTTTTGTTTTAAGTTTTAGACATAAACTGAGAAGTACTGGGTGACCAATGATTAATCTGCTACTTGGATTCTCTCCAGGAATAGAAATGCAAAAAATGTCAAACTCTGAACCATTGGAGTCTTGAGGAAACATATTTAAAATAAAGTCTCAAGTATTTTCCTGTATCTACAACTTTTTTCAGGATGTGTCTTGTCCAGGTAACAAAAAGTGCTGATAATGTTTCCTGAGAGAGCTCTGTGTGGGCCACACATTAACATGAGTCATTAAGCTGTCAAACCTAAGTCCACCTTCGCGCAGGAAAGAATATCTCATACAACAGGTAGAGACTTTGTGATTTCAAAGTCAGACACCAGAGAGAAATATTTTGTTCAAAGAACATAGTTCTGGCATTCAATGGTACCAGTTAATGTGAATTTTACCCTAATGCCACCAAGATGGTCTGATAAACACATATTGCAGGAGCTGTTAAATTCTGTTTCTCAGAGAGTATCCTGTGGCCCTATTTCAACAAAGTTGACAATGATTTAGCTCCTTATGGGAAGGTGAGAAGGTCATGAAATGTGGTGGAATAAGAAGGTGAGAAGGTCATGCCAAGATGGCTGCTGACAACAGAGCCTGACTGACAACAGGTGATTGGATGGCTTCAGAAACCACATGATAACAGAGCCTGACTGACAACAGGCTGTGATTGGATGGCTTTAGAAACCACATGACAACAGAGCCTGACGGACAACAGGCTGTGATTGGATGGTTTCAGAAACGCCTGGCAGCAGAGCCTGACCGGCAACAGGCTGTGATTGGATGGCTTTGGAAACTGCGTGGCAACAGGCTGTGATTGGTTAGAGCATAGACCGCCCCTTGACCGGATTGGCTGCCTTGGCTATATAAGCTGCTGTACCAACTGACATAAATGAGTCTGCATCCTGCTCGCCTCAGGCCTGCTTTCACCTGACTCCCGGGGTCTGTGTGGTGACTCCGCGCCTCTTGCCCACACCACACTCCTCCTCTCAGAAACAAATCCATTTCAACATATGGACACCATTTAGGAATATGAGATACAAAGCAAAGCCCCTGTCCTCATGGAGCTTACAGTCTACTGGGGTGAGATGAACAAAAAATAGACACAATCAATTGGCAAGTAAGGAACATTATTTATTAGAAATGGAATCAAGAGTGCTGGGGTGCAGGGGAAGGGCTTCAGTTTTCCATGTTAATTGGAGTAGGCTTCGTTGAGATACAGGTACAGGTGTCTGCAGAGCAACCATTCCAGGGAGAGGGAGGAGTCCTGTGGCAACAGCAATGTGGCTGGGACCAGATGAGCAAGGAGGGAGTAGGCGGAGATGAGATTGGGGAGGTGATGGCAGAGTCAGGCTGTGGGTAAAATGACGTGCTCATGGTGGGGTTTGAGCGAAACATGGAGAGAGCTGACTGTTTTACAGGATGACTCTGGATTCCTAGTTGAAACTAAATTAGGACAGGCAGGATGGAAGCAGGCGGACCTGTGAGGAGACTGTGGCAGTAATCCAGTGATCCAGTTGGTGATGACTCAGACAAGATGAGATAGAAGAGTGACTGAAAGTGGAGGGATTTCCAGGATAGTTTGGAAACATTATCAATGCATTTTTGTGATAGATTAAATACGGTATATGAGGGAGAAAAGCCAAAAAAAGGTGGCAAGGATGACGCTATGCCTTTGTCCTGCAACTCTGGAATTGAGATGCTGTAATTTCAAATGGGGGAACTCTATGAGCACGGGAGATTTGGGAAGGCAGGAAGGAGAACATTAGTGGTTTTTATTTGGAATAGGTCGGCTTGAGATGCCTAAAAAACTTCCAAATGAAAATGTGGACTAGAGATATATATGTGAGTTTGGAGTTCGAAAGATTCGGTCAGCAATTTATACCCGAGTATCTTTGGCATAAAGATGGAGCTTAGAGTCATAACATTGAAAGGAATGACAGAGAATGGGTGTAGAGAGAGAAGAGGACATGTGTCTGTGTCATATTGCTGCCCTAACAAATTTCCACAGATCAAAACATGACAGTTTATAAACTTGTAGTTCTAGATGTTAAAAGTCTTCAGTGGCTCTCACTGGGCTACAATCAAGGCATGAGCAGGATTGTATTCTAGTGGTTTCTAGTGGTTCTAGGAAAGAATAGCTGTCTTCTTATCTGTTCGAGCTTCTAGTGGTAGCTGCCCATGTGCAGTGGTCTTCTTCTGTCTTGAAAGACAGCAATGCCTGGTCAAACCTTTCTTTTATCCCATCACTTTTTTTTTTTTTTTTTTGACAGGCAGAGTGGACAGTGAGAGAGAGAGAGACAGAGAGAAAGGTCTTCCTTTGCCCTTGGTTCACCCTCCAATGGCTGCCGCAGCCGGCGCACCGCGCTGATCCGAAGGCAGGAGCCAGATGCTTCTTCTGGTCTCCCATGGGGTGCAGGGCCCAAGCACTTGGGCCATCCTCCACTGCACTTCCTGGCCACAGCAGAGAGCTGGCCTGGAAGAGGGGCAACCGGGACAGAATCCGGCACCCCGACCGGGACTAGAACCCGGTGTGCTGGCGCCGCAAGGCAGAGGATTAGCCTATTGAGCCGCGGCACCGGCCTATCCCATCACTCTTACCCTGACCCTTCAGCTCACATCTTCATGCCCAGAGAACCTGCAATAATTTCAGACCCACTCAGAGAAGCCAAGAGAGCCTCCCCATTTCAAGATCCTTGGTTCATTCAGAGTGCAGATTTCCTTTTGCCGTGGAAGAGAACATATTCCTCAAATCGGGAGTTAGAGTGTGGACACTTTTTTTTAAGGGGCCACATCATTCTGTCTACAACCTTATGGAAGCCCATCAATGACTCGGAATTTGGAACTCCACCCCAGACCTACTGAATCAGAGTTTCTGTGGAATCATGTCCAGGAACCTGTTTTACAGCAGGCTCCCTCAGGGACTCCTAGTTCTGCATTGGCATGGTGAGGAAAACAGGTAATGATAAAAGGGGTAAGAAAGCATCTGGTACCACTTCACCAAGCCCCTCATCCCTGTGAACCAGGGTGACGCTGTGGGGAGTCAGCAACCCACCATGGTCCCTGGGCATTGGTGCATGTTACATGGTGGTAGGGGCATCCTTAGCCAAGGAGCCAGACTACAGTTGAGAGCCTTCGTGGTCAGAGAGACCAGGCTGGAATACAGCGTTGCTCTTTCCCTGCAATCCAAAGGCAGAAGTGTGGAGCTGCTTTATCCAGGTTCACCCACAAAGGACTCAGGTCAGGTAGTTGTGAAGAGAAATAAAATTTCAGTACAGACATGAGGAAGAGACGTTAGGACTTGAGCAGTTTTCTTCATAAACATTTGAGAAGATGCCCAAACCCCAATATATGATTTTAAAATCACACTAAAATCTAAAATCTGATGCTTTTTTTTCTTTTTGTTGTCTATAAGAAACCTACATAAAGACACAGATCTGTTAAAAGTGAAAGGCTGGGAAAAGATAGATAATACAATCACCAACCAAAAGAAAGCAATTACATTAAAATTAGGCAAAATAAACTTCATCCAAGAAATGGGGACAGTAGTTACTGATAAAAGTGTAAATTCAGGAAGAATAGACAGTTATGTTAAATGTCAGAGTACAGTAGAACTCCAAAGCCATGAAGCAAAAGCTGATAGAAATAGAACACATTCACAATTATTCTTTTTTGTGACATGTATTTAAAGAGAACACATTTAATGTAGTTCATAGGTATGATGCTAAAAATATAGAGATCTTTCCTGTCCCATCCATCCATCCATCTGTCCATCCATACTTCCATCCTTTGTCTCTCTCTCTCTCTTTCCTTCTTTCCTTTCTTTCTTCCTTTCCATTTTTAATTTTTTAGTTAACATATTTTTAGTTTACATTATAGTCAAAGATCTAATGCTCCACTAAATGAAGAATTCAACAAGTAGAAAGACCATAGTTCAGCAGGAATATAAGCAAGGCTTATGAGCTAATGTAAAGAAAAAAATCTGTTCACATGCAGCGTAAGTATGAATGGTGATAGGAAAGCTTATATCTCCAAACCCTGGGCTTCCTCCCTTGAGAATTTTCTCTTGCAGGATGGAATTCAAACCCTAAAATATGTTTCCTAAATCCTTATTATAGATGAAATAAGAGAATGTATTTCCATAGAAAAATTCAATTCAGAAATATAGAGAACAAAATGTGAAAGTCTACCTCCAGCTCCTGGATCCCAAGGTAACTTACCACCGTCCAAGGTGTAGAGAACACCGTCCTCTTTGCTTTATATACCTCTGCCCACATATGTGTGCACATGGACACGGCTGTCCCTTCTATCCTGGGGTGATGCTGTCTTCTTTCATGTTTAATCTCTTTGAGATCTATTCATGTCAGCATAGTCCTCCCTTGCCTTTTTAACCGGCTGTGAGTTTGAATGAACCATAACATAGGGAATTTACCATATTGCGGGCCATTAGGATCATCTTCCTACTTAGTGACTGTATAACCACACACAGGTTACTCAACCTTCTGGGCCTTTCTTTCCTGGAAGTGAATGAGAATTCTAATTTTATTTACCTGCTGGGTGTGAGTATGGTGTAGGTAGAGTACACACAAAACACTTAGAACAATGTCTGGCATACAGTAGGCCCTGAATTAGTACTGACCATTTATATATTTTAAATAATGCCTAAGCAAGCATCTTTTTTACAGATATTTTGGGAGATAAGTATAATTATTTTTGCTGGGTAGATTTGTTGATATGAAAGAACTAATCATAGTGAATATACATTTAAAATTGTCATTGGGACAACAAAAGTGCCTTCTCCAGTTGTCGCTCCTGTCAGTATTCTCTGAATACTCCTCTCCCAGTGTCTTTACCGAGGAGGACAGTACTGTTTTGCAGATACTCAAGCATTTTAGATCCATTTCTCTTCTGATATTTCTGCACATTTGAGTCTCCTTTCCAATATAAAAGGTTTTTAAAAAATTACATTTCGCAGTTTTCTCTGCAGCTAGGAAACCACACATTAAAATTGCACACATGGAACACTGGAGGGAGAAGCATACCTGGGGGAACTGAGCAGGCGCAGGGCCGTTGGGTGCCTGGGGGCATTGTGGATGGCTGAGCGGTGACTGCAGGGAGCGGCTCCCTGTCAGGGCGGATCTGCAGCAGTGCTTGAGAGGCGCCCCTGGACACTTGGCTCACAGCGCATCCTCCAATGGTCCTAACTTCCTGAGCACCAAATCAGTCTCACTGAATCTCATTTCTGGGGCCTGGCACTGTGGTGCAATGGCTTACTTAAGCCGCTGCCTGCAGGACCGATATCCCACATGGGTGCCGGTTTGAGTACCAGCTGCATCACTTCCCATCCAGCTCCCTGCTGAAGCTCCCGGGAAAGAAAGCAGCAGAGAATGGCCTAAGTGTTTAGGCCCATGCACCCATGCGGAGACCTATATGAAGCTCCTGGCTCCTGGCTTTGGCCTTGCCCACCCTGGCTGTTGTAGCCAACTGGAGAGTGAACCAGCGGATAGAAGGTCTCTCTATGTCTTTCTCCTCTCTTTCTGTTATTCTGCCTTTCAAATAAACAAAATCTTAAAAAATAAGTTTCATTTCAGTTTAAATAAGCTACAGTAGATTCCTGTCTGCAGCCAAGAACTCTGTCAGATTCGCAAAAACTTTCACAAACAGTATCGTTCAACTTTTTGCCACTTTTGTTGAAAATTTTTATATAATTATTATTCAAATATCTAAATGATGACTTTCCCATTCTCTGGACTAGGGAGTCTTATCTAGACCCAGTATTGTCAGGGCCTTAGTTTTGCCTTGGAACAAGATAATAAACCTACAGTGTCCTACCACCCTCTTTAATCATTCCTTTGTAAGCATTCTTGTTATAGTCAGAGCATTCTGAATGACTGATTTAAAAGTAAGGTGATTATTTATTTGAGACCACAGAAGTATTATAATTTTCACCTTTATAATATTAAAGACCCACAATAGAAATTTTTCTTCTAAGACACAAGGTATTTGCACTTACCATGAAAGGTTTTAGGGAATTTTCTTTTTTCTTTTGTTTTTGTTTTTCTTAAGATTTATTTATTTGTTTTAAAGGCAGAGCTGGGTCCAGAGCTGTGGCATAGCAGATAAAGTGCCATCTGCAGCACTAGCATCCCCTATGGGCACCAGTTTGAGTCCTAGCTGCTCCCCTTCTGATCCAGCTCCCTGCTAATGTGCCTGAGAAAACAGTGGAAGATGGCCCAAGTGCTTGGTGCCCTGCACCCACCCGGGAGATCTGGAAGACACTCCTGGCCCCTGGTTTCTGATCATCCCAGTTCTAGCCATTGTGGCCATTTAGGCAGTAAACCAGTGGTTGGAAGATGACTATCTCTGTATCTCCCTCCCTCCCTCTCTGTAACTCTGCCTTTCAAATGAATAAATAAATCGTTTAAGGGGGGGAAAAAAAGAAAGAAAGGCATAGCTACAGAGAGAGGGTAGTGTCAGAGAGAGAGAGAGATCGATCTTCCATCCACTGGTTACTCCCCAAAAGGCCAAAGAAGTCAGGGCTGGGCCAGGCCTAAGCCGTGAGCTAGAATCTAGGTCACCACATGGTAGCAGGGCCCACACACTTGGTACATCTGCTGCTGCTGTCCCAGGCACATTATCAGGGAACTGGATCAGAAGTGGAACAGCCAGGAATTGAACTGGCAGCCATATAGTATGACAGCATTGCGGTAGTGACTCTACCGACCATGATATGATGCCAACCCCATGAGAGATTTGTTTTTTAAATTTATTTTCTTTATTTGAAAGGCAGAGTTACAGAGTGACAGAGAGAGACAGAACTTCTACCTGCTGGTTCACCCCCTAAATGGCTGCAATGACCAGGGCTGGGCCAAGCTGAAGCCATGAGCTTCTTCTGGCTCTCCGGCATGTATGAAGGGGGCCCCGCACTTGGGCCGTTGTCCACTGCTGTCTCCGGTGCATTAGTGAGGAGCTGGATAGGGAACAGAGCATCCTGGACTTGAACCTGCACAAATATGGAATACTGGTATTTGGGTGCCAGAAGGCCAGCCCCATGAATTTTTTTTTAAGTTACAGAGAGAATGGGAAAGAGCCACAGAGAGAGCTTCCATCCACTGGTTCACTCCCCCAAAAGGCTCAATGGCCAGGATTAGGATGTGTTGACGCCAAGAGCTTCTTCCGGGTCTCCCAAATGGGTGCAGATGCCCAAGGACTTGGGC
Source organism: Oryctolagus cuniculus (assembly GCF_964237555.1). Classification (NCBI taxonomy): domain Eukaryota; kingdom Metazoa; phylum Chordata; class Mammalia; order Lagomorpha; family Leporidae; genus Oryctolagus; species Oryctolagus cuniculus. The sequence goes on along the minus strand of NC_091437.1, from coordinate 31,397,045 downwards.
CATCCTCTGCTGCTTTCCCAGGCACATTAGCAGAGAGCTGGATCAGAAGCAGGGCAGCCAGGACTTGACTAGTGCCTACGTGGGATGCTGGTGCTGCAGACAGCAGCTTAACCCGGTGTGCCACAGTGCCAGGTGCAGCCCCATTATTTATTTTTCATTTTTTTTTATTTTTAAGAAAGCTTTTATTTAATGAATACAAATTTCACAGGTCCAGCTTTAGGAATATAGCAGCTCTTCCTCCCATACCCACCCTCCCACCTCTACTTCCGTCTCACCTCCTACTCTCTCTCCCATCCCATTCTTCATTAAGATTCATTTTTAATTATCTTTATATACAGAAAACCAACTCTATACTAAGTAAAGATTTCAACAGTTTGCACCCACACAGACACACAAAGTATAAAGTACTGTTTGAAGACTAGTTTTACTGTTAATTCTCATAGTACAACTCATTAAGGACAGAGGTCCTACATAGGGAGCAAGTGCACAGTGACTCCTGTTGTTGGTTTAACAATTGACACTCTTATTTATGACAGCAGTGATCACCCGAGGCTCTTGTCATGAGCTGCCAAGACTATGGAAGCCTCTTGAGTTCACAAACTCCATCAGCATTTAGACAAGGCCATAATCAAAATGGAAGTTCTCTCTTCCCTTCAGAGAAAAGTACATCCTTTTGTGATGGCCCCTTCTTTCCTCTCTCTCACTCACAGAGATCTTTCATTTAGGTCATTTTTTGCCACAGTGTCTTGGCTTTCCATGCCTGAAATGCTCTCATGGGCTTTTCAGCCAGATCCGAATGCCTTAAGGGCTGATTCTGAAGGAGCCCCATGATTTTTAACAGAATCATTTATAAGAAATTCTGATTCTAATTGTTGTACCTCATACAATTCAACAGTGAATGTGTTGGCATTGCATTGTGTTACACATTAAGAGAACTGGTTTCATAACCCTCCCACCTGGATACCTGACTAAAATCTTTCTATAGTATTACAGATATTTAACAAATGTGCAAAATGTTGAAATATGTTGGTAGGACAGAAGGCTGTGATTTTTATAGTCAATCAGTCCATGACTTTCTTAAGATTTTATTTATTTATTTGAGAGTTAGAGAGAGAGGGAGAGACAGAGAGAAAGGTCTTCCATCCAGTGGTTCACTCCCCAAATGGCTACAACAGCTGGAACTGAGCTGATCCAGAGCAGGAGCCAGGAGCCAGGAGCTTCTATGGCAGCTCCCAGGTGGGTGCTGGGGCCTAAGCCCTTGGGCGATCTTCCACTGCTTTCCTAGGTGCATTAGCAGGTAGCTGGATCCAAACTGGAGGAGCAGGGACTCAAACCAGTGCCCATACAGGTTGCTAGCATTGCAGGAGGCGGCTCAACCTGCTGTGCCAAAATGCCAAGCCCTTAACTACACCTTTTTAAAGACAGGAAAAAATAGGTATACCTTGTTCAACTCAGGCTCTGTTAAAAAAAAAATGCCACGGACTGAGTGGCTTAAACAACAGATGTGTATTTTTCACAAGGCTGAGAAGTTCACGATCAAGATGCCAGCGGCCCGAGATGGTTGACAGCCCTCCTCCTGGCCTGCAGACTCCTTCTTTCCCGCGTAGTAAACACAGAATGAGCCCTGCTCTCTTCCTCTTTTTATGAGGACATAGATCTTGTTATGGAGGCCCTACTCTCTTCACCTCTTCTAAATCTAATCACCTCCCAAAGGCCTCCCCTCAAATACCATCACACTGGAGACTAGGACATTGCCATGTGAACTTTGGGGAAACACAAACATTCAGTCCAGCTCAGCCAGATGACAGGCTGAAAGTCCTGAAGAAGCTTTTGAATTTATCCCCTGCTGACCAGAAATAATTAGTCCCTTAACTTCACTCTGCATTAATTTTAACAATGTATTAAATTAGAGCTCATTGGTAAATACACTTTAATGACCAATATCTAATTCTTTATTCAACTTTCAGATCTGCAAATGAAGTAAATTATCTATTTGCATGCATCACTGGGCCATCTGGTTCCATGTGAGGGCTCGCCCAGAATCTACTAATTGTCATCCATGTTTATTCATCATTCTTAATTCATTTTCTTAAAATGATGAAAATCTAGGACCTTTAGCAAACGGCCTTTACCATTAGATGAACACTTAACTAAATAATAGAACAGCACAAAAGAGCTCAGCAAAATTTGCACCCAAGAAAATTAATTTCAAGTCTGCTCCATTGTGTACAGAGTGGGATAAGGGGGGCTGGGGTGGAGGCGGCAGAGCAGGGAAGCAGATCATGGACTTTAAAGAGCCTTATGAAATGAGAACCAGATGTCAGTATTCCAGAGGTTTGAGTCTTCCACTTAGAGAATTAAGTTGTATTTCTCAGGGGCATCCCTGGAATTCTTTCTTCTAGACTGTTTCCCTGCCCATCTTAGAATCCAGGTTCACCTTCAAAATTTGCTCACTCTGGGACTGATGAACTCACACTCAAGCAACTGATATCCTAATGGGAAAGCTCATAGACATCCAGAACGAATAACGTAAGGCATACACACACCCATACCCACACACATATTTGAAGTTGTGTTTATTTATTTGAAAGCAGAGTTACTGATAGGGAGAACCAGAGAAAGAGAAGGAGAGCGAGAGCGAGAGCAAGAGCGAGAGAGAGAGAGAGAGAGAAAATCTACCATCTGCTGGTTCACTCCCCAAATGGCTGAGGCAACCAGGATTGGAAGGCAGAAGCCAGGATCCTGGAACTCCACCTGGATCTCCCATGTGAGTGACCAGGACCCAAGTACCTGTGCCATCTTCCACAGCTCGCTGCTTTCTCAGGCACACTAGGAAGGAGCTGGTTTGGAAGTGGAGCAGTCCAGACTTGAACTGATGCTCCTATGGGATAGTGGCACCATAGGTGCCAGCTTAACCTGTTGTACCACAATGCTTTCCCTCTATTTGTTTTTAATTTATGTTACATGCAGGAAAAAACAAAAGCCTACTGCCTTACAAAAGGATTCAATCTCATCTTTCAGCAAAGTCCAAGGTGAAAAGTCGGTTCATGGTTCCCTTCATAACTATGAGCTAGGCAAATTCAAAGCTACCCTCTTTCTAATTTTGTGCTTAAACGTTAATTTTCCTAATTCTTTGGTTTGGTTTAGTTCTCTTATGCTGACAGACAAGAACACCTTCCAAATCTTTAAGTATTTGTAATCCTATGCTTTGTGATTATACTGTCACTGCCAAGAAGAGCAGGGATTTCTGTTTTTTCTTTTTCTTTTTTTTTTTTTTCTAGCAAATAAAAGGTTTTCAATAAACATTTTTTTTTTATTTTGTGACAGGCAGAGTTGACAGTGAGAGAGAGAGAGAAAGGTCTTCCTTTGCCGTTGGTTCACCCTCCAATGGCTGCCGCGGCCAGCGCACCGCACTGATCCGATGGCAGGAGCCAGGTGCTTCTCCTGGTCTCCCATGGGGTGCAGGGCCCAAGGACTTGGGCCATCCTCCACTGCACTCCCGGGCCACAGCAGAGAGCTGGCCTGGAAGAGGGGCAACCGGGACAGAATCCGGTGCCCCGACCAGGACTAGAACCCAGTGTGCCGGCGCCGCAAGGCGGAGGATTAGCCTAGTGAGCCACAGCACCGGCCTAAATAAAAATTTGTTAAGTAACAGAATAGGGCAGACACAGCACATCTTTGTGAAGCCCCAATGTTACTCAGAGATGTGGTGTTCTTGATTACATTAAAACAAGTACAGTTGTGTGATGAGATGAAGTTTGAAGTTTACGTGGATTTTCCAGATAAAATTAAAAAAATTCAGGGTCATTCTCACTTTTTGACTCCATTTGTTTTATATGAAAATTTAATGAGATGTTGACATGGAGGTTAAGTGTGAAGCTCCACAGATCAGGTTCTTGAATTCCACCAAGTTCAGTGATTTCATCGCAAAGGGAGAAGTGGCTTGGGGAATGCAAGAGGGCTGGGGTAACGAAGAGGGAGTATGCTTTGGATCAGCTATTTTCACGTCTCAGGCTTTCCAACTCTAAAATGAAAGCTTTTCCTTGGTGCTCTAAAATGGCCCCTGAATCTCTCAGATTCTGCTGCACACACACTCTCAGGGTTTTTGACTTGACATCCTTCTCACAACCACAAAAGCTAAAAGGAAAGAAGCTATCATGAGATTTCTTTTTCATTTCTTAAGCTTCTAAGTGCTTTATCTGTCTTTTAGTGATGCCTGCAAGCACTATTCAGTGGTTTCTTTGCCTTGTTATGAATTTGTAGGCCCCTTCGCAGTCTAAAGGAGGACACGTGCAGTCCACACTAAAAAACACAGGTACATTTCTATGGATCAACCGCTCAGAGGTTATCAGCTGAGATGTCACCATATATGTCATCATCACCACCATATGTGAGAGAAAATATTGATTTCGAGTGCCACATTTAAAGACAGTCTATTTTATAGTATCCACTTTTCTGTCTCATTATTTCACCTGCTATTTCTTTGGGTTTGACATTTTATCTTTATATCAGAAACATTTGCAAGACTGTGTGTGGTAACTACTGTAACATTGATACACTCCCTCAGGGATAGTTAGATGAAACAGTTACTGTGCCTCGGTACCAAGCAAAGGTTTCCTAAATACTGATAAAAAGAGAATCAGTCAATGTCAGCATGGTGCTAAGCACTGATAAAAACCGAGTTGTTGCTATCACAAGCGAAGGAAAGTAATGTAAAACAAATATTATTCTCTTCCAGGTCTGTGTGTATTACCTAGGGATTATTTGATTCAATACGTCTCTATCAAAAGAAGACTTGCTTTCTCTGTGAAACTGTCTCATAACCAAGTGCATTTAATATGTACTTGCAAAAAAAAGTGACTTTAAGATATCAGTACTACATGTGTGTGATCTTTATTGATAACAAGAAAGTGTGTGCCAAGTACTTGTATGCTATACACTGCACACAAACTAAAGGCTGGCAAAGAAGTAATTAAAATTAGAGACCCTTAATGAAAAAGTCGGACAATTTCAAGTGTTTATACATCTTTTAGAAATGGCAGCTCCACCACTCTGCTGGTAGGAGTTTAAAATGGCACAATCATTTCAGAGATCAATTTGGCGATTATCTAGTATGGATGAAAATGCAAATGCCTACAACCCAGTGATTTCACATCTAGATATATGCCCTAGAAAAACACATGCATATGTAAGCAAAACGAATTGTTTGAAATAAAAAGGGGGCGGGACAGTGGGGAGCACCTGATGTCACTGATACATTCTGTTACAAATAGAATAAAGTGGAATTTTATATAGCAGTAACAGAAATAGATTTATGTGTGCTAAGTTGGACAGACACAACATTTGGAAAAAGAAAGATAAAGAAAGAACAATGCAAAATAGATTTTTTTTTTTGCAAAATTTAAAGATCACAAGCAGTAGAATGAAATTTGGTTTCTAGCTAAGGAGTGAAATATAAAAACATGGATTGAAATGATCCCCACTAAGTTTCAAAAACAATCTGTTTATGGAGAGGAAGGGACTCGAAAATGCACGAGCTTCCTCTTAATGTTTTGTCTTTGTTAAAAACTACTTAAGAAACACACATGGCAAAGTGTTAATATTTGTTAATTTTAGGTGAGCCCACGTGGGTATTTTTAGACTGTGCATTTTTCCCTGTATGAATTGCTCTTCATTTCATACAACAAAACTGCAATCACCTCTAGTCACTCTGCATAATATCATCTCACTTGAATTTAAAGAGGCATAGCTCTATATTTAAATTGTTTAATATAGTGTGTTTTATTCATTTACAGTGTTTATCCTGGATGAGTAAACTACAGGATTTGGAAAGCTTTCTGTGGAATTTCAGCTTAATTAAGTCCCATTTATATGCTTGGTAGATGAAGGCAAAGTAGAGTTTTAAACATCTGTTTACACAAGGTATACAGACTGGAAAAGACTTCCTTTGATTTGTCCATAATATCCTGTGCCAACATGAGTATTAGCATCAGTTTACAGGATCGTTCCCACCGAGAGATTCAGGGTTAATGTCGCTCTGTAAATGTCTGCTGAATCCTGTTTTGGAACAACTCATATATCCACACAAAGTGCGGAAATGAGAGATTTTTGATCCCAAAGTTCGTATTTAAGTATGAACAATAGGAAAATGACTTTTCATGCATGGTGTTTCAACTGTTTCTCTCACATTTCCTGCATGTGCGAATAGTTTTTCTGGACCCCAGAGTTGGTGTTGACGTTTGTCTGAAACCCACCAAGGAGCTAACTGATGGGGAGAAGGGAGGCCGCTGGGAATAAATCTTGGCCCCAGATAGAAGCAGTCAAGTTCTGACTCTGTCGTTTACCGACTGTGTGATTTTTTTTTTAAAGATGTATTTATTTATTTGAAAGTCAGAGTTAGAGACAGAGGGAGAGGCAGAGAGAAATTGATCTGCTGGTTCCCTCCCCAAATGGCCACACTGGCTAGGGCTGGGCCAGACCAAAGCCAGGAGCCAGGAACTCCTTCTGGGCCTTCTTTGTGGGTGCAGAGACCCAAGGACTCGGGCCATCTTCCACTGCTCTCCTAGGCACATTAGCCAGGGACAGATCAGAGGTGAGGCAGCTAGGACTCGAACCAGTGCCCCTGGGGGGTGCCGGCGCCACAGCCCTGATTGTGTAAGCTTGGCAAGATACTGAGACCCAGCTGTCGATTAAGAAGTATAGGGAGACTACTGATGCCATAGACAGGAGTGTCAATTGGTAAAGTCAACAACAGGAGTCACTGTGCACTTACTCCTCATGTAGGATCTCTGTCCTTAATGTGCTGTGTATTGAGATTTAATGCTATAACGAGTACTCAAACAATATATTTCACTTTGTGTTTTTATGGGGGTGCAAACTGTTGAAATCTTTACTTAATGTATACTAAACTGATCCTCTGTAAAAAAAAAAAAAAAAAAAAAAAAAAAAGAAATTATCAACTCCCAACTTGACTCTCACTGGGATTAAACATGACAATAGGTCTGATCTGATTTCGTCATCATTTAAAAAAAATCATCTATTATTTTTCACTTTATGTTTCTGTGTGGGAGCAAACTGTTGAAATCCTTACTTAAGGTATACTAAGCTGATCTTCTGTATATTAAGATAATCGAAAATTAATCTTGATGTGAATGGAAGGGGAGAGGGAGTGGGAAAGGGGAGGGTAGTGGGTGGGAGGGACGGTATGTGGGGGAAGCCATTGTAATCCATAAATCGTACTTTGGAAATTTATATTCATTAAATAAAAATTAAAAAAAAAAGTATAGGGGTGATACTTCGTGGGCTGGAGGGAGGAATAAACGGCACATTACAGAGCAGGGAGAAAACATGGTGCGTGGGCACTGGTGACCACTGTATCAACAGCTGTTTCTGTTAGGCCACTCCAGACTAAAAGGCCTAAATCCTTGTTTCTTTATAGCAGGTGCAAAAGCCACTTCTACCTAGAATAGAACTCAGACATACACTGCTCTGATTCGCCTGCTGTTGTCCTACTAGGGGGTAAAGGACGAGGAGTTGAAGCTTCTATGGTGAATACTAGAGACGAATGAGTCTTACTTAGATTTGGGGTTTTTATTAGTTCCCTTTTTTATTTGCTTAGTTTTCGTTAGCTTTCCCTTTTACTTCGTTGTTTTCTTTGTGGTTAAGGGCTGTGTTCTAAGGAGACGAAACATTTTCTTGTTGCCCTCTTACTTCAGTTCTCTCCTCCCCACTCAGTTTCGTCTTCTTCGTCTCGCTTTGCCACTCTACCAAACACGTCCCATGCTTCCTTACAAAGTCCATTTTGAGGCTGAAAAGAAACCTGATGTTTGCTGAGAATGGCTTCAGCCCATAATCTTGGCACAAATAAGTGAAATAGATGTAGAATTTTAGTAGTGAAAGTCTTCAAAACCTTTCTTTAATGGTCCTGGTCCTCCAGAAGTCTTCATGAATTGCTAACGAAGTTCAGTAGTGTGACAAAGGTATTAAAATAGCTACTTCTGTGCTGGAAACCTTAGTTACACACCATCCAAACATCATGGGGGTCCAGGGCTACTCTGTGCACTTGAAGATTGGCCTTGATTCTTGTTGGAACCCAGAAGAACATAGACGTCATGATGTTCCCTTCTACACACAGTGAACCTCAGGAGTTCTCCACGGTGTTCGTTCTGGCAGAACCCAGTGGTGACTCAGCACCCAGGTAGCCCCTAGCCATCTTGGCCGCCGAGGAAACAGCTGAATCCCACTCGCCCTCAATAACTGACAGTGCCAGTGTTGATTCTGTGCTGTGGCAGAGTGAGATGACAAGTGGCATCACAAAACCAGTAAAAGTGGCATTACAGATCCCACTTTAGCTGGTCCTCACGTTCATTTGGGACCATACAAGGAACTTCCTTGTGAAATGAAATAAGATGTAGTTCTAAAATTTTTTTTTTTTCACATACTGGAATAGGAATTCAATGATTATGGTGGTAGCAATGAGGATTATCTTGGTTGAAAAAAAAACCAGAAAATTATAAAGCCATTCTTTCTTATTTATTTGAGAGGCAGAGTTGCGGAGAGAGGCAGAGGCAGAGAGAGAGAGAGAAAGATCTTCCATCTGCTGGTTCACTCCCTAGATGGCCAGAATGGCCAGAGCTGTGCCAATTTGAAGTCAGGGACCAGGAGCTTCTTCCCCGCCTCCCACATGGGTGCAGGGGCCCAAACACTTGAGCCGTCCTCCACTGCTTTCCCAGGCCACAGCAGAGAGCTGGATGGGAAGAAGGGCAGCTGGGACATGAACAGGTACCATATGGGATTCTGGCACCACAGGCAGAGACTTAGCCCACTACACTACTGCACTGGCCCCAAGCCATTCTTTCTGATAATCTCCTATTATGTCTCAGATTTATTTTAAGTTAGAAATAGAAAAACCACTCTTTCCATGATATCACATTGCATTTATTTGTGGTCTCATGAATTGATCAAGCAAGAGACTCCCTCCTGAAACCTTCTTGGACAGAAGAAAGTGTAGAGAATTCATTTGGAGCCCCGGCCAGTCGGATTCAGACTTGGCCAAATGTTGTGACCTTCCTTGAAGGGTGGGACAGAGAAGCTGAGAACTGTAAAGAGAGTCTAAGCAGATCTAGAAGTTTCGAGTCTTGCTCTCTGGGTAAACAGAGAATACAAATAGACTCAGGAGGGTCAGCAGGAGAAGCTAACTATTCAGAGAAGGAGTTCAGGTTCAGACTTGCTGAGTGGAGAGAGAGTGTGCAGCGGAGAACATCCTGCTGGTGTTTGGCATTACAGGTCTGGGTGTAAAGATTCTGAAATGCTGGTCCTTGAGGGAATAGAAGGAAAGAATGTTGACCTGCTGCAACCCCGCATCTTATCTGAAAGATATTTTAAAGGGTGCCAGAAATTGAGAAAAGACAGAGGTGGTTCTCCAGTGAGTCACTGGGATTCTGAAGAAATATTAGTCAGCGGCAGCTGCAGAATTCCTATAGGGAGAGGAGGAGGGGATGTACAAGAGGGAATCTGGTTATGAAGTGGGGCAATTGTACAGGTTTCCAGCATCTTGAAAAAAATTCTTGTTTATTTTTAGGATCAGAGTGGAGGCTCCTGAGGAGCTGCCTCTGTGATAGGCATGGGTGAGGTAGGAAAGAGATCCTTTCGGACAGTTTGGTCTATTCCCCTAGAATTATCAACTGTTTCTGTATAAAACCATATAGAACCCACAAGTCACTGGAAGAAGTGATGAGTGTGTAATATGATAGTAGATCATGTGAAAAGATTTGCTAAATATTCAGCCAATTTGAAATGTTCTTGTTTTTTTCATTTATGTTGACACTACGTCTAGTTGAGAGAGAAAGCTGTGTTTATGTTAAAGAAAAGGTGACATACTGTGACCCGTGTTCCTTGGAGACTCCAGTCTTCACCAAGGACATTTAGCAAAAAACAGCAGTGAAAACATCTACGCATCTATGGGGTTCATTCCAAGCCCGGGGAGAATTGTTGTATCCTGAACAAGATAGTCACAGCACAATGAATATCACTGACCCTCTCGGGTGATAGGAGGTTTAAATGTTGAAGAGGTCCTTGTTCAGTGATGATACATGATCAGTGCAGAATATGTAAACAGACTTTCTTATTAACATTTTATTTTTTAAAGATTTATTTATCTATTTGAAATACAGAGTTACAGAGGGAGATAGAGGCCAGAGAGAGAGGTCTTCCATCCACTGGTTCACTCCCTAATTGGCCGCAATGGCCGGAGCTGCACCGATCTGAAGCCAGGCGCCAGGAACTTCTTCAGGGTCTCCCATATGGGTGCAGCGGCCCAAGGACCTGGGCCATCTTCTGCTGCTTTTGTAGGCCATAGTAGAGGGCTAGATCGGAAGTGGAGCAGCCAGGACTCAAACCGGTGCACATATGGGATTTGTATTTGGTCTGTTTCCACTTTTTGGTTATTATAAATAATGCTGCAGTGAATATTTCTGTGTGTATTTTTGTGTAAAAATAATATAATTTTTTGTGAGTATATACCTAGAGGTAGAATTGTGAACTCATATGGTAGCTTTATATTTAACATTTTGAGATATTGCAAATCTGTTTTCCAAAGTGATTGCACCTCTTTCCAATGCTACCACCAATTAGTGAAGGTTCTGTTTTCTCTGCATCCTTAAGAATACTTGTTATTGCTTGTATCTGCAATTTAAGCTGTCCCAGTGGGCATGAACTGATAAATCATAGTAGTTTAATTTTAATGTCCATAATGGTTAATGATCAGCAACACCTTTTCATGTGTTTAAAAGCCATTAGAATATTTACTTTCAAGAAATGCCTATCCAAATTCTTTGCACATTTTTAACTGGGGTTATCATTTTATTGTTGATTTTAAGAATTCTTTATGCATTCTGGCTACAACACTCTTAAAAGTACATAATTTAAAATATTTTCTCCCATTCTTAAGTTGTGTTTTCAATTTCTTGCTGGACTCCTTTGAAGCATTAATTTTGAAAGTACTTTCATCAAGTCCAAATTATGTATTTTTTCCATTGTTGTGCTTTTGGTGTTGTATTAATAAAGATTTTCAAAATGCAAGATCATGAAGGCTTATTCCTGCAGTTTCTTCTAAGTGTTTTAGTTTTAGCTCTTACATTTCCTTCTATGCTCTATTTTGAGTTAGTTTTTGTGTAGGCTGTGAGATAGGAGTCCGTCTTCATTCCTACAGGTAGATGTCCAGTGGTCTCAGTGCCACTTGTGCGAAGACTGATTCTTTTTCTCCTTTGGGTTCTTGAGAGCACCTTTGTTGAAAATCAATTGGCCATAAATATGTGGGTTTATTTCTGGACTTTATGTTTAATCCCACTGATTCATCTATCTGTTTTTTGGCAGTACCACATTATTCTGGTTAGTGCACCTTTGTGATAACTTTTTTTTAAAAAAAGATTTATTTTATTTATTTGAAAGACAGTTACGGAGAGAGGTAGAGCCAGAGAGAGAGGTCTTCCATCTGCTGGTTCACTCCCCAGATGGCCACAACGGCCAGAGCTGCGCTGATCTGAAGCCAGGAGCCAGAAGCTTCCTCTGGGTCTCCCACGTGGGTGCAGGGGCCCAAGGACTTGGGTTATCTTCTACTGCCTTCGCAGGCCATAGCAGGGAGCTGGATCAGAAGAGGAGCAGCTGGGACTAGAACTGGAACCCATATGGGATGCCGGCACTTCAGGCCAGGGATTTAACCCACTGCGCCACAGCACCAGCCCCGTGATAACTTTTGTAATCAGAAAGTATAAATCCTCCAAATTTATTCTTTTTCTTTTTTTTTATCTTTTTTTTAATTTTTCCCCCCCATACCATCCCTCCCACCCACTACCCTCCCCTTTCCCACTCCCTCTCCCCTTCCATTCACATCAAGATTCATTTTCGATTATCTTATTATACAGAAGATCAGCTTAGTATACATTAAGTAAGGATTTCAACAGTTTGCTCCCACACAGAAACATAAAGTGAAAAATAATAGATGATTTTTTTTAAATGATGACGAAATCAGATCAGACCTATTGTCATGTTTAATCCCAGTGAGAGTCAAGTTGGGAGTTGATAATTTCTTTTTTTTTTTTTTTTTTTTTTTTTGCAGAGGATCAGTTTAGTGTACATTAAGTAAAGATTTCAACAGTTTGCACCTCCATAGAAACACAAAGTGAAATATATTGTTTGGGTACTCGTTATAGCATTAAATCTCAATACACAGCACATTAAGGACAGAGATCCTACATGAGGAGTAAGTGCACAGTGACTTCTGTTGTTGACTTTACCAATTGACACTCCTGTTTATGGCATCAGTAATCTCCCTATGCTCCAGTCATGAGTTTCCAAGGCTATGGAAGCCCTCTGAGTTCTCCGATTCTTATCTTGTTTAGACAAGGTCATAGTCAAAGTGGAGGTTCTCTCCTCCCTTCAGAGAAAGGTACCTCCTTCTTTGAAGACCTGTTCTTTCCACTTGAATCTCACTCACAGAGATCTTTTGCCAGAGTGTCTTGGCTTTCCATGCCTGAAATACTCTCATGGGCTTTTTAGCCAGATCCGAATGCCTTTAGGGCTGATTCTGAGGCCAGAGTGCTATTTAGGACATCTGCCATTCTATGAGTCTGCTGAGTATCTCACTTCCCATGTTGGATCACTCTCCCCTTTATTTATTCTATCAGTTAGTGTTAGCAGGTACTAGACTTCTTTATGTGCTCCCTTTGACTCTTAGTCCTTTCATTATGATCAATTGTGAACTGAAATTGATCACGTGGAATAGTGAGATGGCATTGGTACATGCCACCTTGATGGGATTGAATTGGAATCCCCTGGTATGTTTTTAACTCTACCATTTGGGGCAAGTCAGCTTGAGCATGTCCCAAATTATACATCTCTTCCCTCTCTTATTCCCACTCTTATGTTTAACAGGGATCCCATTTCAGTTAATTTTTAACACTTAAGAATAACTGTGTATTAATTACAGAATTAAACCAGTCATATTACGTAGAACAGACAAAAAAACTACTAAGAGGGATAATGTATTAAGTTGTTCATTAACAGTCAGGGCTATGCTGATCAAGTCACCGTTTCCCATAGTGTCCATTTCACTTCAGGAGGTTTCCTTTTTGGTGTTCAGTCAGTTGTCACCGATCAGGGAGAACATACGGTAATTGTCCCTTTGGGATTGGCTTATTTCACTCAGCGTGATGTGTTCCAGATTCCTCCATTTTGTTGCAAATGACTGGATTTCGTTGTTTCTTACTGCGGTATAGTATTTTTTTTTTTTTTGACAGGCAGAGTGGACAGTGAGAGAGAGAGACAGAGAGAGAAAGGTCTTCCTTTGCCGTTGGTTCACCCTCCAATGGCCGCCGCTGCAGCCAGCGCACCGCGCTGATCCGATGGCAGGAGCCAGGAGCCAAGTGCTTTTCCTGGTCTCCCATGGGGTGCAGGGCCCAAGCACCTGGGCCATCCTCCACTGCACTCCCTGGCCATAGCAGAGAGCTGGCCTGGAAGAGGGGCAACTGGGACAGAATCCGGCGCCCCGACTGGGACTAGAACCCGGTGTGCCGGCGCCGCAAGGTGGAGGATTAGCCTATTGAGCCACGGCGCCGGCCACGGTATAGTATTCTAAAGAGTACATGTCCCATAATTTCTTTATCCAGTCTACCGTTGATGGGCATTTAGGTTGGTTCCAGGTCTTAGCTATTGTGAATTGAGCTGCAATAAACATTAGGCTGCAGACCGCTTTTTTGTTTGCCAATTTAAATTCCTTTGGGTAAATTCCAAGGAGTGGGATGACTGGGTCGAACGGTAGGGTTATCTTCAGGTTTCTGAGGAATCTCCAGACTGTCTTCCATAGTGGCTTGACCAGTTTGCATTCCCACCAACAGTGGGTTAGTGTCCCTTTTTCCCCACATCCTCGCCAGCATCTGTTGTTGGTAGATTTCTGAATGTGAGCCATTCTAACCGGGGTGAGGTGAAACCTCATTGTGGTTTTGATTTGCATTTCCCTGATTGCTAGTGATCCAGAACATTTTTTCATGTGCCTGTTGGCCATTTGGATTTCCTCTTTTGAAAAATGTCTATTGAGGTCCTTGGCCCATCTCTTAACTGGGTTGTTGGTTTTGTTTTTGTGGAGTTTCTTGATCTCTTTGTAGATTCTGGTTATTAACCCTTTATCTGTTGCATAGTTTGCAAATATTTTTTCCCATTCTGTCGGTTGTCTCTTCACTCTCCTGACTGTTTCTTTTGCAGTACAGAAACTTCTCAATTTGATGCAATCCCAATAGTTAATTTTGGCTTTGACTGCCTGTGCCTCCCGGGTCTTTTCCAGAAACTCTTTGCCTGTGCCAATATCTTGAAGGGTTTCTCCAATGTTCTCTAGTAACTTGATGGTGTCAGGTCGTAGATTTAGGTCTTTAATCCATGTTGAGTGGATTTTTGTGTAAGGTGTAAGGTAGGGGTCTTGCTTCATGCTTCTGCACGTGGAAATCCAGTTTTCCCAGCACCATTTATTGAATAGACTGTCCTTGCTCCAGGAATTGGTTTTAGATCCTTGATCAAATATAAGTTGGCTGTAGATGTTTGGGTTGATTTCTGGTGTTTCAATTCTGTTCCATTGGTCTATCCATCTGTTTCTGTACCAGTACCATGCTGTTTTGATTACAACTGCCCTATAGTATGTCCTGAAATCTGGTATTGTGATGCCTCCAGCTTTGTTTTTGTTGTACAAGATTGCTTTAGCTATTCGAGGTCTCTTGTGCCTCCATATAAATTTCAGCACCATTTTTTCCAGATCTGAGAAGAAGGTCTTCGGTATCTTGATTGGTATTGCATTGAATTTATAAATTGCTTTTGGGAGAATGGACATTTTGATGATATTGATTCTTCCAATCCATGAGCATGGAAGATTTTTCCATTTCTTGGTATCCTCTTCTATTTCTTTCTTTAAGATTTTGTAATTTTCATCGTAGAGATCTTTAACGTCCTTGGTTAAGTTTATTCCAAGGTATTTGATTGTGTTTGTTGCTATTGTGAATGGGATTGATCTTAGAAGTTCTTCCTCAGCCATGGCATTGTCTGTGTATACAAAGGCTGTTGATTTTTGTGCATTGATTTTATACCCTGCTACTTTGCCAAAATCTTCTATGAGTTCCAATAGTCTCTTAGTAGAGTTCTTTGGGTCCCCTAAATAAAGAATCATGTCATCTGCAAAGAGGGATAGTTTGAGTTCTTCCTTCCAAATTTGTATCCCTTTAATTTCTTTTTCTTGCCTAATAGCTCTGGCTAGAACCTCCAGAACTATATTGAATAGCAGTGGTGAGAGTGGACATCCCTGTCTGGTACCAGATCTCAGTGGAAATGCTTCCAACTTTTCCCCATTCAATAGGATGTTGGCTGTGGGTTTTTCATAGATTGCTTTGATTATATTGAGGAATGTTCCTTCTATACCCAATTTGCTTAGAGTTTTCATCATGAATGGGTGTTGTATTTTATCAAATGCTTTCTCGGCATCTATTGAGATAATTATATGGTTTTTCTTCTGCAGTCTGTTAATGTGGTGTATCACATTGATTGTCTTGCGCACATTAAACCATCCCTGCATACCAGGGATAAATCCCACTTGGTCTGGATGGATGATCTTTCTGATGTGTTGTTGCATTCTATTGGCGAGAATTTTATTGAGGATTTTTGCATCTATGTTCATCAGGGATATTGGTCTGTAATTCTCTTTCAGTGCTGCATCTTTTTCCGGCTTAGGAATTAAGGTGATGCTGGCTTCATAGAAAGAATTTGGGAGGATTCCCTCTTCTTTGATTGTTCTGAATAGTTTGAGAAGAATTGGAGTTAATCTTCTTTAAATGTCTGGTAGAATTCAGCAGTGAATCCATGTGGTCCTGGGTTTTTCTTTGTTGGGAGGGCCTTTATTACTGTTTCAATTTCTGTCTCAGTTATGGGTCTGTTTAGGTTTTCGATGTCTTCCTGGTTCAATTTAGGTAGGTTGCATGTGTCCAGGAATCTATCCATTTCTGATAGGTTTCCCTGTTTGCTGGCATACAAGTCCTTGTAGTAATTTCTGATGATTCTTTTTATTTCTGTGGTGTCTGTTGTTACGTTTCCTTTTTCATCTCTGATTTTATTGATTTGGGTCTTTTCTCTTCTTTTTTTAGTTAGTTGGGCCAATGGGGTGTCAATTTTGTTTATTTTTTCAAAAAACCAGCTCCTCGTTTGGCTGATTTTTTGTAATGTTTTCCTTGATTCAATCCTGTTGATTTCTTCTCTGATTTTAATTATTTCTCTTCTCCTACTAGATTTGGGTCTGGTTTGCTGTAGGTTTTCTAGATCCTTGAGGTGAACTGAAAGCTCATCTATTTGGTGCCTTTCCAATTTCTTGATGTAGGCACCTAACACTGCTTTTGCTGCTTCCCATAAGTTTTGGTATGTTGTGCTGTTATCCTCATTTACTTCCAGAAAGTTTTTGATTTCTCTTTTGATTTCTTCTATGACCCATTGTTCATTCAGGAGCATGTTGTTCAATCTCCATGTGTTTGCGTATGCTCTAGGGATTCCTGAATTGCTAATTTCCAACTTCATTCCTTTATGGTCTGAGAAGCTGCATGGTATGATTCTAATTCTTTTGAATTTGCTGAGACTTGCTTTATGGCCTAGTATGTGGTCAGTCCTAGAGAAGGTTCCATGTACTGCTGAGAAGAATGTGAAATCTTTAGCTGTAGGATGGAAAGTTCTGTATATATCTGTTAGATCCATTTGGGCTATAGTGTCGTTTAAATCTACTGTATCCTTGTTGATCTTCTGTCCTATTGATCTGTCTATTTCTGAGAGTGGAGTATTGAAGTCCCCCAGTACTATTGTATTGGGGTCTAAATCTCCCTTTAAGTCCGTTAACAAATCTTTTAGATAAACCGGTGCCCTGTAGTTAGGTGCATATACATTGATAATTGTTATATCTTCCTGTTGAATTGATCCCTTAATCATTATGTAGTGTCCCTCTTTGTCTCTCTTAACGGTTTTTGTGGTAAAGTTTATGTTGTCTGAAATTAAGATGGCTACGCCCGCTCTTTTTTCATTTCTGTTGGCATGATATATCTTTTTCCAGCCTTTCACTTTCAGTCTGTATGGATCTTTGTTGGAAAGATGTGTTTCTTGTAAGCAGCAAATAGGTGGGTTTTGTTCCTTAACCCAATCAGCCAATCGGTGTCTTTTAACTGGACAGTTCAGGCCATTCACGTTCAATGTGACTAATGATAAGTGGTAACTTTGCCCTGCCATTTGCCAAAGATAAGTTCTAATATATGCTTTGAATTCCCTGTGATCTTTTGCTGTTAGCTTTCCTTCCTTGGTTTCCTTCCTTTACCTTCTTTCATATTGATGACCGTGTTTCTTTGTTTCTGTGTGTAACACATCTTTAAGCATCTTTTGCAGGGCTGGACGAGTGGCAACAAATTCTTTCAATTTCTGTTTGCTATGAAAAGTCTTTATTTCACCTTCATTCACAAATGATAGCTTTGCAGGATATAATATTCTGGGCTGGCAGTTGTTCTCTCTTAGTACCTGGGCTATATCTCGCCATTCCCTCCTAGCTTGTAGAGTTTCTGATGAGAAGTCAGCTGTGAGTCTGATTGGAGATCCTCTGAGAGTAATCTGACGTTTCTCTCTTGCACATTTTAGGATCTTTTCTTTATGTTTCACTGTGGAGAGTTTAATTACAACGTGTCGTGGTGAGGATCTCTTTTGGTCGTGTTTATTAGGGGTTCTGTGGGCTTCCTGTACTAGGATTTCTCTGTCCTTCTCCAAACCTGGGAAATTTTCTGCTAATATCTCACTAAAAAGGCCTTCTAATCCTTTCTCCCTCTCCATGCCTTCAGGAACTCCTAGAATCCGAATGTTGGGTTTTTTAATAGTATCCTGAAGATTCCAGACAATATGTTTAAGATTCCTAATTTCCTCTTATTTTCTTTGGTCTGACTGTATCCTTTCCTGTTCTCTGTCTTCTAAGTCCGATATTCTCTCTTCTGCTTCACCCATTCTGTTTGTAAGGCTCTCTATTGTGTTTTTCATTTGATCTATTGAATTCTTCACTTCAGTCACTATCCCAGTTTCCTGTTGTACTAGTTGTTTCATTTCATTTTGATTCCTCCTTAATATTTCATTTTCACGAGAGAGATTTTCTATCTTGTCCATTAAGGATTTCTGTAGTTCAAGAATTTGTTTTTGAGAACTTCTTAATGTTCTTATCAATTTTTTGAGATCTGCTTCTTGCATTTCTTCTGTGTCATCATCCTCATAATCTTGAATTGGGGTGTCTTTTTCATTTGAGGGCTTCATGGTGACTTCCTTGTTTTTATTACCTTGGTTTTTGCATTTGTTATTTGGCATATTGGAGATATTTGGTTTCTTCACTGTGGTGCTTTTTCTTGTTATACTATGACTCTAGATTAAGTGGACTATCTGTTTTTGATGGAGCCTTAGGGCTTGAGATGGGTGTGGCCTGAGAGCTCTGTTTGGTGTGCCAAAGGTGACACTCCCAGGTTAGGCGTGGTAAACCTCTCTCTCTCTCTCTCTTTTTTTTTTTTTTTTGATTCAAAAGGGAAGTTATTCTGCACAGCTGAACGAAGTTGGAGGTAGTTAGCAGGCAAATGATATACCCACAGGAGCCAGAGATCAGAAGCTCTTTCCCAAGGACCACACAGGGAATCTGTTCGGCCCTCAGAGTGGGCTCAAATTCTCCTTCAGTCTCCCACTGGGTTGCCAAAGTTACGGAATTGTAGTGTCTCTGGAGAGTGCTCACGTGAATTCCGTGAGTTCTCTCCCCCACTGTCTCTTTTTTCACAGTCTCAGTTCAGTAGCACCACAAATTTACAAGGTCCTAATCTCCTGTTAATTCCCAGAATTTATCTTTAAAACTTGCGGCACAATTCCTACCATTTTATACTAGATATCATGAAACTGGAAAATACAACATTTTGAAGAAATTTTTGAGGTTGTCTAGTTCATTCTTCTATGTAATACATTAATATGCAGGATTTCTGACAAGCCTCAATCCCGTAGTCTATTACTTCCTCAGCTCTTGGGTATTCATTTGGCTTTCCTTAACTTTTAAAACAACTATCTTTGGGGGAGGGCAGATTCCTTTCATTTTCTCCAAACTGTCTGTGAAGTAAGAGGCATTTTGTTCAACTGCTGAATTGCTTATTATCCATAAATTAAGCATGAGAGATGTCTAACTTTTTAAGGAAGACTCTTGATAATCACACCACACTTCTTTGTGTTCTTCAAGAATTGATCTCAAATCAGGTTCCCCTCCAGCTGCCCGGCTACCGAAGCACTACTCCTTATAGAGCCGCGGGAAATCGGGCCGGCGCGACAGCTCCCGGGCGCAGAGTGCCTTCGCGGCACCTCACACGGCGCAACTGTCTTCTGAACTCTCCGCCTCGCGCTAGCTGGCCTAGACTCCAAATTTATTCTTTTTCAAGATTGTGTTGCATATTCTAGATCTCTCATATTTCCATGTGAATCCTCATGGTTTCTTTATCATGATAATCTGGAAGGGAAGGAGAAATAAGTTTTAATTTTACCCTTTAATCTTTTCCCAAATGATATATATGTGTCTGTATGTGCACATATAAACACACAAAAAGGAGGCTGGCATCTTGTTTTTTTTTTTTTTTTTTTTTTCTTCTGGTTGATATGCATTCTCCCAATTTCTCCTAATAGGATTTATCAGTAAAAGCTCTATGATCTTACACCATCATGCTCTGCCCTGATTTCAAGTCCATGAACCATACATGAAAACTTAGCACAATCTATTTTGTAACTGATTTGTTTAGAAACAAATTCTAAGCCCCATCGTGGTAGACTCAATCTGGGGTCCTTTTTGAAAGCATTCGGGAAGAAGAGGTTCTCTTCCCTAAGACTGCCTGCATATGAAAAAGAAGCTCAAACTTCCTGCAACCATCCTCCCCACCTTGAATGAAGAACCTTCCAGGGAATGGAGCTAACACAGAAACTAATAGGGCCAAGAGTTGGAGAGCCTAAGAGTGAAACCTAAGTACATCATTTGAGCATCTAGATTAGGTTGTTCCTGAAGCGTGACAGGCCTAGTGTCTGCCCTTTGTAATCAGAAGTGTCTTGAGTAAGAAGAAAAAAGAATTGAAGAAAATGATACATAGATTGAATGGTGGAGTTGTAGGTCACTTGAAGCTTGCTTTTTTTTTTTTAAAGAATTTAGATGCATTACATTTATATTCAGAGGAATAAAATAAGGAACATAACATTCCTCCAGATGCTCTTTGAAAAGTTGGAAGTCTGAGTCAATCCTCCTTAGAGATATTATTGAAGCTACTATCCAAATGCTGTACTTATAAAATGCTGAGGAATCTAATTTTATGGTTTGATTGTGCAGACTTTCCTTATTAGTTCCATTTACTAAAATGAACAAATATTGGACCTTTGCTTATCTCCCAACATGCATTTTCTAGAGGACACTTTCTTGTGGGCCTTGGAAGATTGTAAATAACAGCACTATGTGAAAAACACAAAGCTTCCAGGACTCAGAAACTTGGGGCACGTGTCTTGAAGTCAGTCTTGGCTTTGGAGAGCAGAGGGAGAGCGTTCTGCCATAACTCCTGACTCCTACACTGGAGGATCGTGGGGCAGAGGAGAACAGCAGGAGAATGAAAGCAGCCACCAGTCAGAGTCCTCCTTGCTTTCCTGAGTCCCATGTATTTGTAAATTTTTATGTTGATAGAATTGTTGATTCAAATGCAGTTGCAAGAAATAATACAGAGACCATGTTTACCCTTCTGTTGCCTCCCCCAGGAGTAACATCTAACATAATTATACAATAGCACAACCAGAAATTGTCATCCATCAACTTTATTTTGATTTTTCCAGTTCTGCATGCACAAGGATGTGTATGTATTTAGTTCTGTGCACTTTTGTGACAGATGCAGATTCTTGAAGCACCACATAATCAAGTTAGTGAGTAGGTACATCATTACAAGGATCACTTCTATCACACTCACCTCCTCAGTGCCCGCAAGACTTGACAACAACTAGCATTCGGTTTATCTCACAACTCTACAACCAGAATTTTTAAAAAGTAATTCCTCTTAGAGTTGGATGTTTTTCTCTTCCAGAATATATTCATTGGCCCTAATTTTATTTTCAAAAATCTTACAGAACAAACCCGATTCCTGGTCCACATGGCAGCATTTTAGCTCATTGAAGCCAAACTTGGGTTTGACTCTTCTGTATGCCCTGTTGTCTTTAAGTGGCCCCCATATAGTTTAGTGAGGACAGAATTTAGTACCTTGTTCACCACTGTGACTTCACCTCTTAGAGTGATGCCTTTCTCATAGTCTCTGCTCAAAAATATCTTAACGGATGGTCTGCTTTAACAGGCCTTTTTCCTTATGGCTGCCCAGTTCTCAGCACATCCCATCTGGCCAATTTCCCTTTTATTAAAAAAAAAATCACTCAACTATGACATTTATTATTTTTTCTACATAAAAACAAAGGTCTCACCAAAAGTAGACCACCAGTGAGCTCATACAAAAACAAAACACACTGTATTGGGTTATATAGAACATGAGAACAAGAAGTAGATTTATATAAAATTTCTAGGGCTAAAATTACTAAACCATGAAGGAAATTCCATATGCCCGGATTGGTTTCTAAGCACGTGTATTGATTGTTAGCTAGCTGGTTAGTCAGCTAAACCATAAAACCTTTCCAGAGGATCAGTCATTACAGCATCTTTCATTTCTTCTATCTTGGTTAGAATTAAAACTGAGGGAGAATTGCCCCTCCAACTTTCCTCTACTTTTCAATAAATGAAACTCACAAAGCAGGTAGAAGACTGTCAGATACTCTAATCTCAAATTACATGAGCTTCCCAGTAAGTCTTGAACATTGATTCCCCTTCTTTTCCTCCATCTCCACTACCTTGTTCTTGATACAGTTCACCATCATTCTACCTAAAAAAAAAATGGTGACAGCCCCTTATTTGTTCTCTAGGGATCTGTTCATGCCCTATTCCTAACTTAGTCCCCAAATTGAAGCCCCCATGATCTTGCAGAACCAAAAATTCCATCCCGTCTTATTTTCCTGTAGCCATAGCCTGATTTTCACCATCGCCATTACCTCTTATTTATTATACTCTATCCATTTCAAACATCTTTTAACACTTTACTGAATTTTTGCTCTTTATTCTTCCTTGAGTTTCCAGCAGTGTCCTCTGCCTCAAACACTTCTGATCCAGCTCTGAGTTGTTGAACTGTTTAGGCATTCCTTGCTACAGAATGACCCCAGGCCCAGGTCACACACCCTTCCCTGGGTACCTGGAATTCCCATTACAATCCATATCACACTGCATTGTAATCATTTGTTTGCTCACTGTAGCTTGGGGAAGACTGGAAGTTTGGGAGGGACTTTAATTATCCAATTCTTCTTTGCAGGCTCAATATAGAGCACAGAATGGGATTTACAAGAAAGGTTTCATCTTTAAAAATTAGAAGAATGAACTATGAAAACACTAGACTAATCCTCCGCCTGTGGCACCGGCACACAGGGTTCTAGTCCCGGTCGGGGCGCCGGATTGTGTCCCGGTTGCTCCTTTTCCAGTCTAGCTCTCTGCTGTGGCCCAGGAAGGCAGTGGAGGATGGCCCAGGTCCTTAGGCCCTGCACCTGCGTGGGAGACCAGGAGGAAGCACCTGGCTCCTGGCTTCAGACTGGTGTAGCGCACCGGCTGTAGCAGCCACTTGTTGGGTGAACCAACAGAAGGAAGACCTTTCTCTCTGTCTCTCTCCCTCACTGTCTAACTCTGCCTGTCAAAAAAAAAAAAAAAAAAAAAAAAAAAAAAAAAAAAAAAGTATTACAATTGTCATTTTATGTGATAAGTGGAGTAGATACAGGGAAAAGCAGAAAAGTAATGTTAATGCTGTGAGTATTTTTTTGAGTGTGCATCAAGCTTCAAACTGTAGTTTTCAAACTAGTTTTAAGAATGCTTTCTGTCACACATTTTGAATATAGTGCAAACAATTCTGTATGCCTGTGGACTTTCCTTATATGGGGCAGGAGCTATGCATTAACTGAGCTCTTTCCACTCCAATTATAGACCTTCTGTGAGAGGCAGCGGGATGATTGAACTTTCTCCTCCAGTATCATGAAGATCCAAGGAGTTGTGACTAGCAAGAGCAGTTGTGCCTTGAAACGTACATCACTTCCAAATGGAATTGGAATGTTACATGTTTCATTTATTTTGTAGTAAAATAATATTTTTTTAACAAGAAGCAGTTGCCATTCAGCTCATTCTAGGTCTTTATTTATATTTTCCTTGAGCAGAAAGCTTTTCTGTTGTATTTTGATTACTGTTCTTTGATGGTGTGCCCAAGACCACAAGATGAAATTAGAAACTTTTTTAAAAGCCTCATTTCAGCTTACATTGTAGCAAAATTCCGTATCCTCTTACAAATGAGTTGAACTGCCTCATTGCCTTATTGGCTATCTTGTATTGTCCTGGATAAAGGGTCTTCTGGAAGATGAAAAACTGCAATGAAAAGAAGTCCCAACAATGTTTTATGTCTTTCACCTCTGCCAGTTTATGAAGCAAAAAACAGATTATTCATACACGCACACACACACGGACAATAACTGCAGGTTTGGGATAGAAGAGAAGAGATGGGACAGAGAAAGTTTGTTTAACGAGATATAGCTAAATAGAATTGAAAACTAGAGAGGTTATAACCACTCAGAAGTAAGAAGTCTGGGGTTCTATTGCCCTATAGGGTGACTATAGGAGTTGTCAGTGAACCATGTGTTTTTCTATTGAAAAACCTAGAAGATAGGTTTTTGGGATATTTTTAACCATAAAGAAGTGTTAAACGTTTGAAGAGATAAATATATTTACCCTGATTTTTTAAAGATTTATTTTATTTATTTGAAAGACAGAGTTACAGAGAGGTCTTCCATTCCACTGGTTCACTCCCCAGATGGCTGCAATGGCTGGAGCTGTGCCAATCCGAAGCCGGGAGCCAGGCGCTTCTTCCAGGTCTCCCACGTGAGTGCAGGGGCCCAAGGACTTGGGTTATCTTCTACTGCTTTCCCAGGCCATAGCAGAGAGCTGGATCAGAAGAGGACCATCCAGGAATAGAACTGGAGCCCATATGGGATGCCGGTGCTTTAGGCCAGGGTTTTAACCTGCTGTGCCACAGTGCCAGCCCCTTATCCTGATTTGACACTAAACATAATATATATTTATGAAAATATCACATAATACCCCATAAATGTGTATAATTTTTGTCTGCTAAAATTTGTTTTAAACTTCAATAAAATAAATGGCGAAGAACCAAAAGCCAGATGATCCATTAAAAATGAGCTGAATGGATTATACACATCTATATGATGTAATATAAATGTGATTTACAGTTGAACAACAACAAAAAAATAAGGCCACAGAACAACGTTTGTACTATACCCCCTTCTAGGGTGGCAGGGCAAGTAGGAAATCCTGTGTGTCTGTATAGATAAACAAATGGGTGGGTGGGTGGATAGATGGATTGATAGATAGGTTCATAGGTAGACTTGCATGCAGTTTTGAGAGCACTGATAAAAGACTGGGATACCTAAGGTGTTCTAGGTTCTAGTCCCGGTTGCTCCTCTTCCAGTCCAGCTCTTTGCTGTGGCCTGGGAAGGCAGTGAAGGATGGCCCAAGTGCTTGGGCCCTGCACCCGCATGGGAGACCAGGAGGAAGCACCTGGCTCCTGGCTTCAGATCAGCGCAGCGCGCAGGCCGTAGCAGCCATTTGGGGGGGTGAACCAACAGAAAAAGGAAGAGCTTTCTCTCTGTCTCTCTCACTGTCTAACTCTGCCTGTCAAAAAAAAAATCACTTATTCAGAAAGGTAGAATTGGAAAACTATGTATCTTTACATATCTTTGAACATTTCATTTGTTACAGGCAAGGTGATTTCTTTGTGAGCTGAAAAAAATCTAATGAAAATTTCCAACAGACAATGAATTATCAATAATAGTAAGAAAAAAAAAATGAAAGCAGAGTCCAGGAGAGAGAGGGTGTGTTTGTAGTTGATGCCAGGGGCATTGACCTAAGATACAGGCAAGAAGGGAGCAGGAAAGGCTATGGGGAGAATGAGAATGTTAGAGAACAACCAAGGATTTCTTCAAGGCTCACAAGCTGGCAGTCCTTCAACCAGCTCTCCTAAGTATGCCAGCCATTCATTTAATTACTGAGAGTTTATTATACACAAGGCAATGCTGTCTGTGAGGTTGTGCTTGCCCAAGCCTAAAAATAATGGTCCAGAGACTGTATTCTGAATGGGGTAGGTGTGTGGACACTGGTGCAGATTGTCAAGGAATCAGAGATGCATACAAAGAGGAAAAGAATTCCCTCTATGGAGTAATTACCAAGTAAAGCAACCCTGCTTGACTAGGATTTTTTTATCTGAAAGATTCATGGTCAATCTCTTTCTAGACAGAAAAGACCCATTAATCTGATTGTAGAGATACCGCTAGAAGAATGAGTTTACATAGTCATTGCCCAGTAAGTATGAGAAACTTTCTTGTAAAAAGTCTATCTGGAAGCCCTGATGATACACTGTGAAAACATAAAGAGAAGCCTTTTAAGTCCTAATAAAATTCTATTTCTTAACCTGGGCCTGTAAGTACATGGGTACTTACTTAGTTATTTGAATATTTACTGATTTGAAAGTCAGAGTTATAGAGAAAGAGGGAGAGACAGATGTATATGTATATGTATATGTATATGTATATGCATATGCATATGTATATGTATATATGGAGATCCATCCACAGGTTCATTCCCCACATACAAATGCTGGTGAGGATGTGGAGAAAGGGGAATACTTATACACTGTTGATGGAAATGTAAATTAGTGCAGACACTATGGAAAACTGTGGAGGTTTCTTAAAAAACTAGAAATAGACTTGCCTTATGATCCAGCAATCCTACTACTGGGCACATACCCAAAAGAAATGGACATATTGTAT
This sequence comes from Oryctolagus cuniculus, assembly GCF_964237555.1. NCBI lineage: Eukaryota > Metazoa > Chordata > Mammalia > Lagomorpha > Leporidae > Oryctolagus > Oryctolagus cuniculus. The sequence goes on along the minus strand of NC_091437.1, from coordinate 31,370,999 downwards.
CAAAGAGATACCTGCACCACCATGTTTATAGCAGCACTGTTCACAATAGCTAGAACATGGCATCCGTCATCAAATGAATGGATAAAGAAAATGTGGTATATACATGCAATGGACTATTATTCAGCTATAAAAAGAAATGAAATTCTACCACTTGCACCAAAATGGATGCAACTGGAGGACATCATGTTGAGTGAACAAGCTGGACACAGAAAGAGAAATACTGCATGTTCTCCCTTACATGTGGTAGCCAAGACTTTGTTTTAATAAGTGAAATAAGTAAAAAATAAAAAAGAGGAAAAAATAAATTATTGTCTTTATGCATACATGTTTCAAATACGCCATAACATTACATATTACATATAATATACATTACATTATATATAATGTATATATATACATAATATACACATATAATAATATATTATATATCATGTATATATAATATATATTGTATATATAATATATATATAATGCAACAAAAATTAACTCATTTTGGGGAAAAGTTAACATTTCCAGAATCTGCCAATTTAATTTGTATATTGATTCTTCTTGTAATCTGGCTAAACATTCGTTTTTATGGGTTTTTCCTCCACTGAATTATGTTTTTTTCCCAATTTTTTTTTTGACAGGCAGAGTGGATAGTGAGAAAGAGAGACAGAGAGAAAGGCCTTCCTTCCGTTGGTTCACCCTCCAATGGCCGCCACAGCTGGCGCACTGCGGCCAGCACACCGTGATGATCCGCTGATCCGAAGGCAGGAGCCAGGTGCTTCGCCTGGCCTCCCATGCGGGTGCAGGGCCCAAGCACTTGGGCCATTCTCCACTGCCTTCCCAGGCCACAGCAGAGAGCTGGCCTGGAAGAGGGGCAACCGGGAAAGAATCCAGCACCCCAACCGGAACTAGAACCCGGTGTGCCAGCGTCGCTAGGTGGAGGATTAGCCTATTGAGCCGTGGCGCTGGCCCCCAATTATTTTTAAACAGACAAAGCATGGTTTTTTTGGATAACATTTTATGGAAATTTTAAATAAAGATAAAAAGTTTAGGATTAAAATAAATTAGTAATTCAAGAGTCCTCTGGTATTTATATATTTAGAATATTTTGCTTGGATTTAGATCATAATAAGAAAAATATAACAATTTCAGAATGTTTTGAATATTCAGCACTGAGCAAGTTTTAATTGCTAATGTTTACTTTTGGGGTGAGAAAGAGTGTCAAGGAAAACTTCCTGGAAGAAATGATGAGTGTCCTCTTGAGAGATTCCAGAGACTGACCCCTCAGATGTCACCAAAGTCACCCATTGACAAAGCCAAATTTGTTGATTGGAGGAGGACACCCTCACAGAACCTGAGTAGCATCCCATAGGATATGAGTAAGGATGGAATATGTGTTAAGATCTTGAAGTCTTGTTAAAATAGATTTATCAATGTGTGGTATTTAGTTAATATTGGATAAGTATCATGACAAATTGTTTAGGATTGGTGGAAACAGCAAGGTGAAAAAAATGTTTTTAAAGATATATTTATTTATTTGAAAGAACATAGAGAAGGAAACACAAAAAAAGAGATTTTCCATCTGCTACTTTGCTCCCTAAATGACTGCAGCAGCCAAGGCTGGGCCCGGTCAAAGCCAGGAGCCAGTCACTCCATGCTGGTCTCTTAGATAGGTGGCAGGAGCCCAGTCACTTGGACCATCCTCCTCCGTTGCTTTCTCAGGTACATTAGCAGGGAGCTGGATCAGAAGTGGGGCATTCAGGACACAAACCTGCACTTACACGGAATGCCAGTTTCTCAGGCAGTGGCATCAAGCCACTGCATCACAACACCAGCCCCACATACTTTATGTATTTATTTGTATTTTTTATTATTTTTAGCAAGATGAAAATAATACTATGAATAAAATTACCAAATAATATTCTGTTTCTTTGATACTTTCTGTTAAACAATAGATGGAAGTTTCAAGAAGTTTCTGAAACGCACAACAAAGTTTGTTGCCACTCTTTTCTTCCTGGGCAAGTCTGCTGGAATGGTAAAATTATGTTGATGGAGACCGTGGAATAGTAGTCACATTAATAGTTGAGACAAACTCTGAATTTATTATTTCCTTTCCAAAAGAAGAGTCAGCTGGAAAAGGTGTCCACCATTGCACCTGCACATCTAGATAGCTGACGTCATTTATACAGTGCTCTAGTAAACTGAGTCACTAACACCAGGAAGTATGACATTCCTCATCATTGAATCTTAGAGTGTTTGAAAATCGCTCCCTCTCTCTAGGGATAAATCTCGTCCTCTTTCCAATAAACTTCAAGGGCTGTGCTAAATCACTTCTTGTATTTATTCTATGCCTACAGAAAGAAGACAGTAGAATATAAGAGCCAGCACTTTGTAATCAAATGATGTAGGTTCAAATTCCCCCTCTACCACTCAATAGCTGTGTGACCTGTTTTTTATTTTAGTACTAGAAATTCTGTTGAGACATTTAAAAACACTCTAACTGAATAATTGCTCAATGTCTGTGATTGTTGTTATCATCACAATCATCATCCTCACTCTACAGAATCCGAATTTTTCTTCAAATATGGACCATTTAAAATATTGCAAGTGGGGTCAAAGAGTTTAACCTGTACATCAGTTAACTTACTATATATTCCTGCACATTAAGTTCACATAGAAAAAAGGAAAAGCATACAACTGAGAACTCCTACTGCCTATTAAAGTAAGTATTATGGGATAAAATATTATGGTCACTAATTTACATTAATAAATGAGGTAAAACATTTATGAGATAACTTTGAGAGGTTTTTTTAATAAAAATGTATAATTTATATACAGTGCTAACTGCTATAGGTAGAAACTGTGATGATTTTCTTAAGTGGTCTGATTGTTCTTTTCTTCGGTCATGAAAATAAGGTCAATTTTGTGTGATCTTAACCAATCAGATTTGCTCAGTTCACCAAAGTCTTCCCGTGCTTGTTCCTCAGTGCACTTCCAGCTCTAGCTTGGAATTGGCCAAGTGTGTGTTACCCTGTGTGATCCCTGATTCTTTGTGACTGCTCTCAAAGTGGCAGAGAGAGCACCCGGAGCCACATTGCCTGTTGGCCTGGCATCACAAAGAGGCATCGTGGTCTTGCTTGTTTTCTGAAGGTTGTTTTGCACAGGGTAGCCATGGAATGTCAGGATGATGATCAAAACAGAAAAGTGAACCATGGTTTAGGAGGTGTTAGGAAGTAGCTAAATTTTTTAAAGATTTTATTTTATTTATTTGAAAGACACTTACAGAGAGAGGTAGAGACAGAGAAGTCTTCCATTCACTAGTTCACTCCCCAAATGGCTGCAATGGCCAGAGCTGAACCAATCTGAAGCCAGGAGCTTCTTCCTGTTCTCCCACATGGGTGCAGGGGCCCAAAGGCTTGAGCTGTCCTTTGCTGCTTTCCCAGGCACATTAGCAGAGAGTTGTATCAGAAGTGGAACAGGCAGGACTCAAACTGGCACCCATAGGGAATGGTGGCACTGCAGGCTCAGGCTTTAACCTGCTGTGCCATAGTGCAGGCCTGGCAGTAGCTAAGCTTAAGGGATGTTTCACCCATGCATTTTACACCTCCTAATCCTTTGTCCTTAGATTTATAATCCCGTTTCTTTAGACTTCTAACCCCATGTCTGTAGATTTCTGACCCCATGAATTTAGACTTCCTAATCCCTGTATTAGATCCCTCACTTCATATCTGTATGGCTAGGTATAGAGGCTAGGGTTCTGTGTTTGAGCCACTCATGAACCACTTTCTTTTTTTTTAAATAGCAAGCTTTTATTTAATAAATGTAAATTTCATAAGTACAGCTATTGGATTATAGCTGTTTTCCCCCCATACCCGCCCCCCCACCCCCAAATCATCCCACTTCCTACTCCCTCTCCCATCCCATTCTTCATTAAGATTCATTTTTAATTATCTTTATATACAGAAAACCAACTCTATACTAAGTAAAGATTTCAAAATTTGCATCCACACAGACACACAAAGTATAAAGCATTGTTTGAAGACTAGTTTTACTGTTAATTCTCATAATACAACACATTAAGGACAGAGGCCCTACATGGGGAGCAAGTGCACAGTGACTCCTCTTGTTGATTTAACAATTGACACTCTAATTTATGACGTCAGTAATCACCCGAGGCTCTTGTCATGAGCTGCCAAGGCTATGGAAGCCTCTTGAGTTCACAAACTCTGTCAGCATTTAGACAAGGCCATAATCAAAGTGGAGTTTCTCTCCTCCCTTCAGATGGCGCCTTCTTTCCACCAAGATCTCACTCACAGAAATTGTTCATTGTCATTTTTTTGCCACAATGTCTTGGCTTTCCATGCATGAGAAACTCTCATGGGCTTTTTAGCCAGATCCAAATCCCTTAGAGGCTGATTCTGAGGCCAGAGTGCTGTTTAGGGTATTTGTCATTCTATGAGTCTGCTGTGTGTCCTGCTTCCCATGTTGATCATTCTCTCCTTTTTAATTCTATCAAATATTATTAGCAAACACTTGGTCTTATTTGTGTGATCCCTTTGATACTTAATCCTATCTTTATGATCAGTTATGAACTTAAACTGATCACTTTAACTAGTAAGATGGCATTGGTACATACCACCTTAATGGGATTTGGAGTCTCATGACAAATTTTTAGCTTTACTCTTAGGGGTAAGTCCAAGGGAACTTGTGCCTAACTGTACATCTCCTCCCTCTCTTATTCCCACTCTTATTTTTAACAGGGATCAATTTTCAATTGGATTTAAACACCTGAGACTAATTCTGTGTTAAGTAAAGAGTTCAACCAATGGTGTTATGTAGATAAAATACTATAAAGAATAAAATAGTAAGCTGCTCCTCAACAGTCAGGACAAGGGCTGATCAAGTCATTGCTTCTCAAGTCATTTCACTTCTACAGGTTTCCTTTTAGGTGCTCTGTTAGTTGTCACAGTTCAGGGAGAACATATATTTGTCCCTTTGGGACTGGCTTATTTCACTCAGTATGATGTTTTCCAGATTCTTCCATTTTGTTGCAAATAACCGGATTTCATTTTTTTTTACTGCTGTGTAGTATTCCATAGCGTACATATCCCATAATTTCTTTACCCAGTCTTCTGGCATTTAGGTTGATTCTATCTCTTAGCTATTATGATTTGAGCTGCAATAAACATTGAGGTGCAGACAGTTCTTTTGTTTGCTGATTTAATTTCCCTTGGGTAAATTCTGAGGAGTGAACACTTTCACTGTTAAGAATAAAAATGAGCTGAAACACAAATCACGTATTAAGGTGATGATTCTCTATGTGATCATGTTTTGTTCTCATAGATTGAAAAGAAAAATTGAAAGAAATATGCAGGTGTAATCGCTTATAAACTATTAAGATAATTGACAAAAATTAAGAAAAATATAATATTGGAAATAAAGCAGAAATTACCTCAATAATAACTACCCCCAGAGTTGGTTGAAATTTATTTATATTTAAAAATTTTTCTTTTTCTTTTTTTAAAGATTTATTTTTCATTTGAAAGTCAGAGTTACAGAGAGAGAGAAGGAGAGGCAGAGAGAGAGAGAGCAGTCTTCCACCTGCTAGTTCACTCCCCAATTGGCTGCAAAGGCCAGAACTGTGCTGATCTGAACCCAGTAGCTTCCCCTAGCTCTCCTGTGTCGGTGCAGGGGCCCAAGGACTTGGGCCATCTTCTGCTTTCCCAGGCCATAGCAGAGAGCTGAATCAGAAGTGGAGTAGCTAGGACTCGAACTGGTGCCCATATGGGGTGCTGGCACTGCGGCGGCTTTACCCACTATGCCACAGCGCTGGCCCCTAAATTTTTCGTATGTATTTATTTGAAAGAGAAAGATCTTCTGTGCACTGTTTCACTCCCCCAGTTTGTCTGCTGCCTCCTAGGGTACACATTAACAGGGAGCTGGAGAGGAAGCAAACAAGCTAGGACTTCAACATGCATTCCCAAAAGGGATATGTGTGGGCATCCCAGACTGCAGCCTAACCACTCTGCCAAACACCTGCCCCTAGGTCTACTTAACAAAGCTCAGCACTTAGAAGCATACTCTACCCTTATAAACCAATATTAGAAAATCTCTTATACTCAGAATCTGAGGACATACAACTTCTATCCTTGCTTCCATCTCTGCTCCTCTGGACTGTACAAAATATATCTAATCCTTATCAAACACTGCACAGGTAACAACTGAATAGTTTATACCAGCATGCAAGAAGCTGGGAGAAAAGACAGAACTGATCCCTGCCTTCTTGAGGGCTAGAAGTTACTCCCTTGTTTTCCCCAAGTCTCTGTAACATTACTAATTCTTTTTTTTTTTTTTTTTTTGACAGGCAGAGTGGACAGTGAGAGAGAGAGAGAGAGAGAGAGAGAGAAAGGTCTTCCTTTTTCGTTGGTTCACCCCCTAAGTGGCCGCTGCGGCCAGTGCACTGCGGCCGGCTTACCGCACTGATCGGAAGCCAGGAGCCAGGTGCTTCTCCTGGTCTCCCATGCAGGTGCAGGGCCCAAGGACTTGGGCCATCCTCCACTGCCCTCCCGGGCCACAGCAGAGAGCTGGCCTGGAAGAGGGGCAACCGGGACAGAATCCGGCGCCCCGACCGGGACTAGAACCCAGTATGCTGGTGCCGCAGGCGGAGGATTAGCCTATTGAGCCATGGCGCTGGCCTACTAATTCATTTTTATTTCCCCCACATATCATATTTCTCATCCCACCTCAAACATTTAAAACAAGAAACATGAGACTGTATACATTTCTCTCGATGTACTAATGCAAAGTACAGTGGTGTTATTAACCAACTTATCTTTGTATCTCTATTAGCATTGAAAGCAGACCTTTTGCGCGGTTGAGTACTCGATAAATATTTATGAAAGACTCTGGTCACTCTAATCTTTCTCATGTGGTCTCTAATAACTTCTCATGTGTGGACACAACCATAGACTGACTACACATGATTAAAACAAATGCTTGGGAATAGAAAATAAATCACAGATGACTTGGAAGTTAGTTCCTTAACAAAGACATTCAACTTACCTTACAAAATTTTTTGGAAAATATTTGTATTCAAGTGAATCTTCTCTCCAAGTGAAGTACTGAAACGGTTAACATTCTCAAGTGAACTGATTGAAAACATCCCCGCCTTAGCCTGTGATTCCTGATAACTGCGGAGGGCAGGCAGTGCTGGTGCACTGAGGCGACTAGATTAAATCTTTCCCCCAAATGCACACCTCCTCAGTTAGGATTTAGGGATTTAGGTTTTACGAACTGCCATGTTAACAAGCTCTGTTGACCTTCACAACTGCTTCCCCCAACCCCCGCCGCCACATGAATACCTGCACATACACACACACACATACACACACATAAACATACACACACGCACACACGCACACACACACGAGCTTGTGGTATTGAACTTAGAGTTCTTTCAATGCAGTGTTCCCTGTGTTTATCTGGGTCTCCTGATCTTCAAAGAAGACACAGACTCCCAGTGTGAAAGCAGTTGCAAATACTTCATTTGACTGTGAGCAGCAAAAAAGTAGCGAAGTGTAGAACAGATCCTGGTGTCGAACAAAACCCTCTTCTCTGCTTCTCTATTGGCTGTGCTGGTGCTTTTACCATTCACGTTCAATGGAATCTTTCTTGTACTTTCCAAACAATAGCATTTTTGCTTACAAGTCTTAGCTTCTCCAACCAATACTCCTATGGCCAGCTTCTTGCCCACAGTGTTCACGTTTTCATTTTCTTCCTATTGTGAATCATTCTCTGCTTTAGTAGTACTTGTGACGTCTCCATTGTAGCCATCTGTTACTGAGTCTATGAAAGCCTGTGATCACTAGTAATTATTAAGATGCTCTCAACTAGGGCTGGCACCACGGCTCACTTGGCTAGTCCTCCGCCTGCGGCGCCAGCACACCGGGTTCTAGTCCCGGTTGTGGCGCTGGATTCTGTCCTCGGTTGCTCCTTTTCCAGTCCAGCTCTCTGCTGTGGCCCAGGAAGGCAGTGGAGGATGGCCCAAGTGCTTGGGCACCTGCACCCATGTTGGAGACCAGGAAGAGGCACCTGGCTTCTGGCTTTGGACTGGCGCAGTGCACCGGCCGCAGCATCCATTTTGGAGGTGAACCAATGGAAGGAAGACCTTTCTCTCTGTCTCTCTCTCTCTCACTGTCTAACTCTGCCTGTCCAAAAAAAAAAAAAAAAAAAAAAAGATGCTCTCAATTAGAAAGGCTGGTCAAATGCAAATCCTCTCATGGAGTGGTTATAGATATTCTTTGTCCTGAAATGCCACACTTCAAAATTGTGGGATAAATGCTAAGAAAAGCAGTGGACTTTACTGTTGGAAGTCTGTTCTCTCTGAAGATCAGTGCTCGAGACACAGTTAAGCATGAAAAATATGGTATGGAAGGAATTCAAGGTCCAGTACATGGCAAAGAACCTGACCAGCTGTGAGCCCATACCCATTAGATGTTAGCAAATGAAATGATCACTTTTTGGAAATAATTACTCAACAAGACAAAGTGTTTATAGTTCTTTTGAGTTGTGAGAGAAAAAGACACTATTTTCTATGTCTTTTTCATTTCTGTAAAAATTGTTAAATGTCTTCTTTTTTCCACTCTCAAAACTTGATTAGTATGAACCAAGCTATACCAAAGAACTTATTCTGCTTCCAATTTTATATATACTCCCTGTTCTCTAAGAGTAATATTTTAAATTAGCTTGTGTTACCTCACCTCTAAAATATCAGTTTCATTCGAAAGATAATACAAAACAGCTCCTGTCATTTTACCTTTCAATCCCTAACTCAATTCTTTTTAAATTCACTCTCTATTTGCAGTTGCTGCTTGCCACAGTCCAGCAATATCTTTTAAGTAAAAAAAACAGAGATATGATTTCTGATAAACTGGAATTTAAACACAATTCACCTTTAGAGCAGTCTGCTCACAAAACTAAGAGCTTTCTGCAGAGACAAGAAGAGAGAAATGCACATTAATAGTGGTGCTAGCAGTTACCTTAGGGTACCTTTGGGCAGGAGAGAAAACCAAAGCCATTTGGGGAATATGCACATTTTCCCCATGAACTCAGAGCAAGGGTCCAACATCCTGTCAAAGGCAGGAGGAGCCTCTTCAGGAACAAAAGGATCAAACTCAAGTTTCTCTCGTTAGTTCTGAAAATAACTTTAGAAGTCATCCAAGCCATCCCTTCATTTTGTGTTTGCAACACATTGGCCCAAAGAGGGGAAGCCATTGGCTCCAGGTCCCACACCTGGTTAGAGACCGATTGGAACGGAGGCGCCTGTCGCTCCCTCACTCGCGGAAGAACGACACCGGACCGGACCGGACGCTGTTTTCCTTCCCCGGCCCTTCCCGGCTTTGCTGCCGCTCCCCCCACCCCCACCCCGCCTCCGCGGAGGAGCGACACCCCCGCTGCTCCCCGGCTTTCGTGGAGGAGCGGCACCGGTGAGCTCTCCGACTGAGTCTCTCAGGGGGCACAGCGGTGCATGTTGTCTCTCTCCCCCTTTTAAGGGGTTGGGTCAGGAATCAGCTAATTAACGAAGCAGCTGTGTAAGATTTGTTTACTCTCTCTCAGCGCCATATGATGGGAGATCAGATGCATAGAGTTAGTCTTAATAGTCTCAGTGGTCTAGACTAGTCTCGGTAGTCTCAGTACTTATTTCACCATGTTGGGGGAGACAGGCCCCGCTCCCCACAGACGCCAGTCTCCACACTACCAGCAAGACACCTAATTGTAAAGACGTTACCCTGAACAAATAACAGTGTGTAGAGTTTTTGTTTTCTAAAGTCCAAGGGCTCCTGAAGGCCCAGAGGGCCTGCAAGATAGAAGATCATCTTTATGGTAGAAAATAAGGTACAGAAACACCCCCGAATCAGCCACACGCTGCCCCCAGCACACGCATCCTGTTGGAAATGATGGATTCCGACGGGGCTGCAGGCTGTCTTCTCTGACAGGAGGCCCAGTGGAAGGCAGACATGCGGCACACCAGTTTCTCCGTGGCAAGGGTCAGACCCTTTCTTTTGGTTTTTCCATGAAAGTCTTGAATCATAACATGTGATGATGGATGCTTGTACTTGGCTTTGTGAACACTAAATGTTGACCAGATTTCCCATTTACTGCTCCTTTGCCATTGAAGTTAGGCTACCATTCAAGATTATGGGAGGAAAGGCTTGGGGTCCAAGAACTGAATTCTTCTGGCCCAGAATAGCCAGCTGAATTTTCTCACTTCCTCAGTTCTACTGGAACTACTGCCCAGTTATTCTGTGAGTTGGAGGTTGATGGCACAACAAAAGCCATTCAATAAAATCCACTGGCCCGGCCTATAACGTGGTAAGCTCTGACCTAGCCCCATTATACATGCCATGGAAGGAAGAATGGCATAGCCTTAGAACTAGATTTATCCGGATCCAGATCTAAGCTCCATTGCCTGCCACTGTGCTGTTGGGCAAATGAGCTAAGTTTTCCAGCCTCCAACTTGACTTATCTGTGAAGTGGAGACGATAATCCTTACCTTGTCAAATTGTCAAAGGAAATAGAGTACACAGAGCATCAGCACAGGCCTTGTACAAAATGTTCAGAAATGGTAGCTCTCGCTGTGAAGCTGAAGCCGTTTGTCACACAGTGTCGAAGATCTGGCCTTGGCAGCGAGAACAAGTGTGGGAGATTCACAGCCTCTTAGCTCAGAGATGGCTGTGGGCAAATGTAGCCCCTCTAAGCTTCAGTTCATTCACCGACAAAATGAAAATAATGATCGAGTTTCTCCTTTTTATTTTGTTCTCAGATTAATTGATACACATAGTGCTTGATACATAATAAAACATCACCAAAGAACAGTAATATTATTGCTGTTTCATTAAATCTACTTGAGTTCTATTGTTTAGATATACTGTTTCAATTTTATATGTGAGAAAATTAAAGTTCAGTGAGTGTAAATATGCTTGCCCACACTCAGAGTTCTGAGATCTGATCCAGGGTCTAACTCGTCTGCAAAGACTACACCTTTTCCAATGTGCTGGATTCTCTGTAGGCACACTCCTACCCTGCCAATCAGATTTTTCTTTCTTTTACTCCTAGCAGATATTTTTCCAGACATAATGGAAATATTCGGGGTAAAGTCATTCCGAATTTCATTTTCCTGGGGGACACTTTACTTTTCTAGAGCATCAACTAAATTGGCACATTTTTCCGGAATTCTAAATGCTCTGCATTTTCTCCATCAGTGATACGTGTGGGTGGTTTTCAAAGGCTCTGGGTTTGCTACAAGCTAGCTCCAAGTTTCTTCTGCCATACTATGGGAGCAATGGTGGTTATAAAAATAACATTTTGGTCCCGATCTAAGCTAAGTACATTTAGAGATTTTCAGTTAATCTAAACAAATGTGCAGTTTTTAATAAAATAAAAATCATTACCTAAGAAATGAACTGGTATAATAAAATAATTTTAAAAGATGAAATAGTATTAGCTGCTACTTGAAGGAAAATTTCGGGGGGTAACAGTGAGCAGTGATGTGTGGGATTCTGTTTTGACTTCTATGGAAGCAGAGGATGGAGGTCAGGATTTAGAGTAGACTCTGCACTTGAGCAGCCCTGACACCAAGTCCTTACCCTGTCCAGTAGTAGCTGTCATCTTGAGTCTCATTTTCTCTTAATAAAATCACCATAGTAATACTATAGATGGATTAAATACATGGATTAAATAAGTTGGTTCTTACAGAGCACATAGCATAGCATCCGTATTCATTAGCTGTTATTTTTATTATTATTCCATGTAATGTGAACACTCCAAGTTCTCCTAATCACAGAATGCAAGATTCATGTCTGGGACCCAAAGCTGCATTTTCAGATCACGAAGATATTCACTTAATTACTTATCTGAGTTTTTCCCACTACTCTACTATTTTTGAATCATGTTAGCAGTTTAAAGAAAGAAAAACCTATGAGACATTAAGAATGTAAAAGTATTTGTGTTGATATAGTACTGAAATAGCAATGTGAATTGATTAATTTGCTCATAGAAGTGGGAAATCCACTTCAAAACCACATTAGGAACTTAACTGAACTCAACAGTGAAACTTGGTTTTAGTAGCTTTCCATTCGGCAAAACTGAAAAAGGCCACGGGTTTCCTTCTGTCTGACACTTGAAATAGCAGCTGTTGTTGTCTGTTTTCCTTTTGTTAAACAAATTTATTTGAGTTATACAAGTTTCATGTATTTCATATATACAGATTTAAGAACATAGTGATGCTTCTTTCCCAACCCTCCCTTCTCACCCTTCTTCTTCCTCCCTTTCCTATTCCCACCCTTAATTTTACAAATATTTATTTTCAGTTTACTTTATACTCATAAGGTTAACCCTACACTAGGTAAAGAGTACAAGAAATAATATGAAGGAAAAAACAGTGTTCCTCAACAGAAGAGACAAGTGCTGTAAACAATTACCAAATCCCAAAATGTCCATTTCACTCCAATACCTTATATTTTAGGTACTCTATTAGTTACCCCAGCTCAAGGAAAACATATCTGTCTTTTTGTGTCTGGCTTATTTCACTAAGTATAATAGTTTCCACTTGCATCCATTTTGTTGCAAAAGACAGAATTTAATCTTTATAGCTAAGTAGTATTTCTTATACAATAATAGTCATCAGTTGATGGGTTATCTGAGCTGATTCCATATCTTAGCTATTGTGAATTATGCTGGAATGAACATCGTGGTGCAGATAACTCTTTTTTATGCTGATTTCCTTGGTTTGGGTAAATTCCCAGGAGTGGGATGGCTGGATGATACGGTATAGGTCTATATTCAGATTAATGTTTTCCACAGTGGCTGGGCCAATTTACATTCCCACCATCAGTGGATTAGGGTACCTTTTCCCTCACATCCAAACCAGTGTTTGTTGTTTGTTGTTTTCTGTATGAGAGCCATTCTGACTGGGGCACGGTGAAACCTCATTGTGTGTGTGTGTGTGTGTGTGTGTGTAAAGATTTTATTTATTTATTTGTGAGGTAGAATTACAGACAGTGAGAGGGAGAGACATGGAGAAAGGTCTTCCTTCCGTTGGTTCACTCCCCAGATGGCTGCAACAGCTGGAGCTGTGCCAATCTGAAGCCAGGAGCTTCTTCCAGGCCTCCCAAGTGGGTGCAGGGGCCCAAGGACTTGGCCGTCTTCTACTGCTTTCCCAAGCCATAGCAGAAAGCTGGATTGGAAGAGCAGCATCCGGGACTAGAACCAGAGCCCATACGGGATGCCAGCACTTCAGGCCAGGGCTTTAACCCACTGCACCACAGCACCAGCCCAGTTATAGTGGTTTTGATTTGCATTTCCCTGATGGCTAGTGATCCTGAACATTTTTTCATGTGTCTGTTGGCCTTTTGAATTTCCTTAACTGGATTGTTTTCTTTGTTGCTGGTGAATTTCTTGAGCACTTTATAGATTCAGGATATTAACCCTTTACCAGTTGCATAGTTTGCAGATATTTTCTCCCATTCTGTCTTTTGCCTCTTCAGTTTGCTGAATGCTGCTTTTGTAGTACAGAAGCGTCTCCACTTGATATAATCCCATTTGTCAATTTTGGCTTTGATTGCCTATGTTTGGGGTCTTTTCCAGGAAGTTGTTCCCTATGCCAATGTTTTTCAGAGTTTCCCCAGTGTTCTCTAGTAACTTGCTGATATTGGGTAGTAGCTATTGTGAATGGGATTGATCTTAGAAGTTCTTTCTCAGCCATGGCAATGTCTGTGTATATAAAGGCTACTGACTTTTGTGCGTTATTTTTTTATCCTGCCACTTTAACAAACTCTTTTATGAGTTCCAGTAGTTTCTCAGTGGAAGCTTTTGGATCCTCTATATAAAGAATCATATCTGCAAACAGGGATAGTTTGACTTCATCCTTTATAGTTTGTATCTCTTTTATTTCTATTCCCCACGTAGTGGCTATGACTAAAACTTCCAGGATTATATTGAATAGCAATGGTGAGGGTGGGCATCTTGTCTGGTTCCGGATCTTAGTGGGAATGCTTCCAACTTTTCTCCATTCAATATAATGCTGGTCTGGGGATTGTTGTAAATTGCCTTGATTGTATTAAGGAATGTTCCTTCTATCCCCAATTTGCTTAACGTTTTCATCATGAAAGGGTGTTGTACTTTACCAAATGCTTTCTCTACATCTATTGAGATCATCATAAGGCAGTTTGTTAATGTGATGTATCAGTTTTACTGATTTGCAAATGTTGAACCATCCATGCATAACAGGGATAAATCCCACTTGGTCCGGGTGAATGATCTTTTTGATGTGTTGCTGGATTTAATTGGCTGGTATTTTGTTGAGGATTTTTGTGTCTATGTTCATCAGGGAAATTGGTCTGTAGTTCTCTTTCTCTGTTGTATCATTTTCAGGTTTAGGAATTAAAGTGATGCTGGCTTCATAGAAGGAGTTTGGGAGGATTCTCTCCTTTTCAGTTATTTTGAATAGTTTGAGAAGAATTGGAATTAGTTCTTTAAATGTCTGATAGAATTCAGCAGAGAAGCCATCCAGTTCTGGGCTTTTCATTGTTGGGAGAATCTTTATTGCTAATTCAATCTCCATCTTAGCTATTGGTCTGTTTAGGTTTTCTTTGTCTTCATGACCCAACATTGGTAGGTTGTATGTGTCCAGGAATTTATCCAGTTCTTCTAGGTTTCCTGATTCATTGGCATACAGTCCTTTGTAGTAATTCCTGATGATCCTTTTTATTTATTTATTTCTGTGGTTTTTTTGTTACATTTTATTGATTTGAGGCATCTCCTTTTTTTTTTTTTTTTGTTAGTTGGACCAGTGATGTACCAATTTTATTTATTTATTTATTAAAAAGAAAGTCTTAGGGCTGGCGTTGTAGTGCAGTGGGTTAAGGCCCCCACCTGCAGTGTTGGCATCCCACATGGTCATTGGTTCGAGTCCCGGCTGCTCCTCTTTCAATCCAGCTTTCTACTGTGGCCTGTGAAAGCAGTAGAGGATGGCCCAACTTCTTGGGCCCCTGCACCCACATGGGAGAACTGGAGGAAGCTTCTGGCTCCTGGCTTCAGATCAGCTCAGTTCTGGCCCTTGTGGTCATTTGGAGAGTGAGCCAGCACAATGGAAGACCTCTCTCTCTCTGGCTCTACCTCTCTCTGTAACTCTTTCTTTCAAATAAATAAAATAAATCAGCTCTTCATTTCACTGATCTTTTGTATTTTTTTATTTTTGTTTATTTCCTCTCCAATTCTAATTATTTCTTCCCTGCTACTGCTTTTGGGTTTGGTTTGTTGTTGTTCAAGGCCTTGAGATACATCGATAACTCATTTTTTGGTACCTTTCCAATACCTTGATGTAGACCCAATTGCTATAAACTCTCCTCCTAGCACTGATTTTGCTGTATTGCTTAAGTTTTGATATGATGTATTGTCATCTTCATCGATTTCCAGAAATTTTATTATTTCTCTGTTGATTTATTCTATGGCCCACTGTTCATTCAGGACCTGTTGTTCAATCTCCATGTGTTTGCATGTGTTCTAGAGATTCTTGAGTTGTTGATTTCCAGCTTCATTCCTTCTGACAGTCTAACCTGAATATATAAAATATGTTGGCTTTATAGTCCACTCTCAATTTCTGTGGCATAAGTCAAATTCTGTGGAACAAACCAAATTGTTATCATAATGCATCTGTGCCTACGGCTATCGTGGTTGTAACTGTACTGTGCAATGCATGAATTTGTTCCCACTTTTCTCCCAGGGATTTGTGTGAGGAAATCAGTTCAGTGGCTGGGTCTCAATACATGGAGATATGGCAGTAGTAACACCACCTGCACAGGGCTGGTCAAAGAGTCCAGTCCTTTCCTTGTCCCCAAGGGCTGTCTCCTTCCCTAGGGCCACGGGGGTTTTGAGGGCAGCACAGGAACTCTGTCCTAAAAGTGGGGTGAGAAGGCAGTGCTCCGTGCTGCGGTGCTGCCAGCTCTTACACCTCTCATGTCTCATTCCACAGCCTCTTCTGCTTTTCCACCATCACCCCCAGATGCAGGCACCTACTGTCTGTCGTCCACACTGTAGCCCAGGAGAGCACCTAACATGCAGATATCCCCAGGTCATTCCCCTGCTCCCAGCCCCTCAGTGGTCTCCTCTGACTCTGAGCATCCCGGTCAAACTCCCAGAAGTGATCCTTCCTCCTCTGAAGCACCCCAGCTGCTCAGCCTTGGTTCTGTCTCCCCTTTCAGGCCAGGGCACCCTGCTCCGCTTTCTAGTTCTCAGCCCTGGCAGAGCATTCACAGTCCCCCCTCTCCACCGGGAATGCTTCCTGTCTCTTACACCCAGCTGATTCCTAAAGGCCTCAGTTGAGCTATTTTGACTTCCGTTCAAAAGCTTTCCTGATTGTCCCAGACCAGAGCAGGTTTGCCCTTAGCATTCAGTGACTGTTGGTTGAAGTCCTCATCACCAGTACCATTAATGAGTGGTGTCAGTCACTTCTGAATATTCCTGTGCCCCACCAGAAGGGAAGCACCACAGTGGGCTGCGGTTCACCTCTGTGTTCTCCGCCCCTATTTGATGCAGTAGTCAGCATGTGACTTTTTGCCATGATCCATAAGAATTTGCTAAGTGGAAGAAGGAATTAGTGAAGGGATGGAGTGATGAACTAGTGTAATGAGAGGAGCTCCCATCTGACCCCTCTCCTCTCTCACATCCAGGTTCAGCAAGCCTGGACTTCTTTCCCGGGGCAGGTGTGAAAGGACCCCCCTGCATCATGGATAATGTTGTGCTTAGAGCAGCCTCAGCACTTTTCTCACAGACCCCAGCCCTCTGCTTTGCTCTCACACGTGGGATACCCTTCCTCTCCCCTGACAATGGGGACTACCCAAGATTCGTTCTTCCCTTTCACACACGGTAGGAGCCTGAACGATGTTTGACAAATACATAGCACGATCCACAGACAGCCGCTTCTTCTCTGCTCTTGTGAAGGGCGTAATAGCAATTCAGCCTCCCGGGCCTGAACAGTTCATGCCCGAGTTTCCCCATTACGAACGTATTATTGTTCCTTTAAGCAGACCGACTCCCTTCCTTCCATTGATTTGGCTACAATATTTCTGAACATTTTCAGTGCTTGAGAAGAAATGGAAAATTTATAAAGGCACAATGATTATAAATATTGTGGTCTTCAAATCTTGAATATAGGATCCGAGAGCAAATTTTGTAAGCGTATTCAATATAAATTTCAAAATGTGTTAGTTTCAAGACAATTCCTTATTCATTCCTAATCATTCCATCTTGTATTAATATTTATTTTTTAACTCAGAGGAACTCCTTCCCCAGCTAAGCCACATCATTACAGGAAAGAATCATAAAACCAGAAGTTCAAATCTTAAATAAGAAATTCAGGTTCAAAATTTATGTCTCCCACCTATTTAAATACCTATGCTATCTGTGATGACACACAGCATTTAAATGGAATTTTATAAATCAAGGGAAATATGTATTGTCTTAGCAGTTCATTTTAAAATCATGACCAAACCCCAAGCAAATCAAAAGAGTGCATTTTCAGCATGCTTTGCCATCTTATCTTTGGCAGAAAAAAGTTCTTAACTGAGGAAAGCTCCTGTCCAGCTATTTTCTAATGTGATGAATGAAAAGTGAACTAAGCTTGGAAGAAAAAATGCCAAAGTATAAAGAATGTAAAAAGTAATTTGATGTGAGCTTACACGCACACACACACACACACACACACACTCCTCTACAGTACCCCAGAGCTGTGGATGAAATCTGATCCCAAACCTGCACAATGTGAACTCGTCAAGCCGCCTGCCTGATTTTTGCTGGAATCCAGCAGAAGTCCTGGATCCAGCTGACTTGCTGTTCTTTTCATTTAAATCATGGCAGACCTCAAAAGGAGCCCAGGAAACTGTGAAACCCCTGAACTTGAACTGCAAGAGGCAGGATGAAAAAACTCTTTTCCACAAAGATCAAGGCAACTGAAAGAACTGTTTACATAACTGGGTTCAAACTCTATTTTATTCTCCAGTTCACCTTGCTGTCCCAGCTCGCATTCAGCGTGTGGATTTTCCTCATGGGCCACATTCGCACATCTAGGAGCAGCCACATGCAGGGTGGCGTGTGGAGTCTTCTGACACAAAGGAGATTGCTAACCTGCTCAAGGTGACTCCTTGTTGGAAATTCATGGCATGGGCCTTGGTATAATTCGTGGCTTGACGAGATTTATATGGCAGCGTGCACTTTACCTTAACACATGCAGGAAATGCAGTGCTTTTATTGGGAAAAGCAAGGTTATCATTGGTAACGAAGCTCTCCTGAAGGCCTTAAGCAGAGGGATAACCTGTCTGTCAAAGGCAGCTCACCACCTGGACAAGAGCCCTGCTGGTATCTCTGTCATCTGTTTGGGGCCCAGGAATTACTAGTAGGGAGGGGTTTGAAAGAGAGAAGGAAGAGGGCGTGCCGTGCAGGATGCACGAGAAAAGTGCTTCATGGGCAACTTCTTGTGCGTTCCCAGCGCTGAGCACGTGTGCACTTGAGTAGCCCTCTACTGCAAACACGGAGATCGGGCCTCAGTTAGGGAACTGCTGTGGCTTGAACAGGATTTGCCTAGCAAACCCACACAGCCCTTTAAACACGAGCTGTAAGTTGATGGTACCGAGAGCATGGCAGTTGATCCAGCTCTGATGGTGACGAGGTGGGCCTGGTGGGAAGCGCTCGAGTCGCTGAGTGTGTGCCCTCAGCAGGTCATTGCTAGGAGGTGGGGGGTGGTTAGAAAGCCAAGCTGGGCCCATCATCTCCCTGCATCCTGCCTCACCATGTGATTCTGCTACCCACATTGCATGCTCTGTAATGTGCCATGGCCACCTTCATCAGAGCCCAAACCTGTGGGACACCTGATCTTGGAACTCAGTCTCTCAAACTGCGAGCTAATTACTGCTTTTCTCTTTATAAAGTTACTTTTTTCAGATATTTTCTTTTAGTGGTGGGAAAAAAATGACTAATGCAGAAACTTATATAACTTTGATAAACACTAGTGTAGAACACTGAAAAATTGGCAGAAGGGAAGAGGGAGGGAAGGGGGAATCTGATAAGGAGATTGTAAAGCCAAGCCTAGAGCAACAGCAGTAGAATCAGAGAGGAGCAAAGTGCCCCGTTGTGGACCTGCCCGTGGGTAGTCTCCTGAATGGGATAGGGCAGTTGTGATGTAGAGCATAGAGCCCAGACGACGGACAGGCTACAGATACCCGCTGCAGCCATCAGCACCACTGTCCTCGGAAGAAGTGGGTTTGGGGAAGAAACCAAGGCAAGGGAAGAAGGGTGAAGGAGAGAATGAGTACGTGGAGGGTGCGAGAGGAGCGGACGTGCAAGACCCCACTGACAAGCTCAGCTGACTGGCAGGCTTACAGGAAATTAGGGAATTAAGCCTGAGGCCCATAAGTTAGTGCCCTGGGGAAATTTTTGTTCTGAGAAGCAATAAAAACCTTGGTCCCGTTTTAAGACAAATATTCTGACTTTGCAGGGCTTCAAAATAAGGAATCTCATAAAACTTTATGGCTATGGGAAGAAAAGTCAGAGGGGCTTTGGCTTTAGCAAGTAGTTAAAATATATTCTCTTCAGTCTTTTAGGAATCTAATAGAAAGTTCCAGAGCTCCAAAAGGCATGCGTCTGCCCTTGTTAAGGTTTGACTAACTTCACATTTTAAAAATATGCACTCAGTTCATGAAACAGTAGAGGACTAATTATTTTGTGCGCATGGTTTAATTTTTGTTGTTTTCCTTTTTCTGTTTTTTAAGCTATATTTTTTATTCTCTCTCTCTCTCTCTCTCTCTCTCACTCTCTCCCCCAAAACTGAATCAGTTTTGTCTCAGCACAGACCTTGCGCTTAGTGTTCTGCGTCACACTGGGACGTGGTCTCAGGAAGGGAAAAGCTGAGCCTTTGGACACAAGGCTGGCACTGCTCACTCCCAGTCCATAGGCAGAGGCTCCGAGGAGGCGGGGAATAGTAGGCCCAGCCCCTCCAGGATGAAGGGCACCTGTGCACAGCAGGGACTACCTAGGAGAGGGGAGGGTGTTTGCATCACTGGCAGAACTGGGTGGATGAGGATCACACTTGGGATCTGGCACCTGTCACCTCTACTCTAGTCATTTGTAAACGTCAGCTCCTTGTGAGGGAACTCACCTTCTCGCTGCCAGCACATGGTGCCGGAGAGCTGCTACCTGGGGAGGAGCCAGCAACGGGCATGGCTCAGGGGTGGCTCAGTCTTTATGAACTCCCCTACAACTGAACACCTGACTTTCTAAGGCCTGCTTCTAGCCACACTGCCGCCTCCATACCCTCTGCTTTGGAAAGTCTCAAGTTAGAAGCAGGCTTTATGGGTGTGTATGTTTGTTTGTAATTCTAGAAAATGACTTATTTTTATCCTGCTCATAACCCTATTTATTTAAATTTATTTATTTCACAGATAGACAGTGAGAGAGACAGAGAGAAAGGTCTTCCTTCCATTGGTTCACCCCCCCCCCCACCATGGCCGGGGCTACACCAATCCGAAGCCAGGAGCCAGGTGCTTCCTCCTGGTCTCCCATGCAGGTGTAGACGCCCAAGCACTTGGGCCATCCTCCACTGCCTTCCCTGGCCACAGCAGAGAGCTGAACTGGAAGAGGAGCAACCGGGACTAGAACCCAGTGCCCATATGGGATTCCGGCGCCACAGGCGGAGCATTAGCCAAGCGAGCCACAGCGCCGGCCCACATAACCCTGTTTTAAAAGCATATTCCTTGAGACTGCAGCTTTGTAAGGAAGCAGTGTTTACGCGCATTTTGATCACACAGTGCCTCTTCAGAGTAAACCCAGAGTGTCTCTGGGGAGTGAATCTTCACTGTGTGGGCTGTTCTCTAGTTTCTTTCCTGAGAGTTCACCTGCGCTTTCAAGAATGACCATCTGATCCCAGCAACCCCTATGGAAGACCCAGATTGAGTTCTTGGCTTCTGGTTTGGCCTGGCCTACCCCTGACCATTGCTCGTATTTGAGGAGTGAAACAGCAGGTGGGAGATCTCTGTCTCTCTCTCCCTCTTTCTCTCTCACTCTTTGCTCCTGTCTCTGTCTGCCTTTCAAGGAGATTCAAATAAATAAATAATTTTTTAAAAGAATGGCTTTCCCATCTCATCTTCATTTTCTTTGATTTGACATCCAATAAACCAAAGTCAGTGGCTCCCAAACTTTAGTCCTTCAGAGAGTTTGTTAGAAATGCAACCTCAGATGCAGCAGTCTCAGATGTACTTCCAGTGTGAAACTTGAGCACTGAGCCCAAGCAATCCATGCAGCTGTTCCCAAAGGCAAGCCTGCACCTTGAGAGTGCTACAGGGGTTAAGAGCTTGGGCCTAACAGACCTCAGTTGACCTTGGCTTAGCCTCTAACTAGCTGAGTTCATTGAGCTTTCTATGCCTAATTTTCCCTTCTGTAGCATAGAGTAGTTAGCAGTTCCTTTCTCATGAATTTGTTATGTGGAATAAAAGAAAATTATGAAATCAGTTAAACACAGTGCCTTATAAAGACATAGAAAGAAAGGCTCCACGGGGCTGGTGCTATGGTGTAGCTTGTAAAGCCACAGTGCTGGTATGCCACATGGACACTGGTTCGTGTCCCAGCTGCTCCACTTCTGATCCAGCTCTTTGCTATGGCCTGGGAAAGCAGTAGAAGATGGCCCAAGTGCTTGGGCCCCTGCACCCATGTGGGAGACCCAGAAGAAGCTCCTGGCTTTGGGTTAGCACAGCTCTGGCCTCTACTGTCATCTGGGAAGTAAAGCAGCGGATAGAAGACTCTCTCTCTCTCTCTGCCTCTGATCCTCTGTAACTCTGCCTTTCAAATATATAAATAAATCATTTTTTTTTAAAAAAGTCCTTTAAAAAGAAAAAAAAAAAAGAAAGGCTCCTTACAGAGGCTGGTACAACATGGCCACAAATAAAGTTTTGAGATGGCCGCAGGTAAGGCAAGTGAATCACTAGAGGAAGCTGCGCGAGGAAATCGCACGCTTTCCTAGTCCTGCCTTACAACAAAGGGTCGGGGTGGGGGGGCTGCTCAGCACAGGAGACTGGACTGACCAAATGCTCCAGTCATGTTCAAGGCCAGGAAACACTCTTTACAAGGAACTTGGCAATGCATTTTTTAATACAATGTGCAACCATGATTCCTAACTCTCTGCTCTAATCAACTGATCCTAAACTGAAGTAAGGTTGGGTAAAGTAGAATTTTTGAATGCAAATTGAAATTAAAAGAAAACCTAATGTCATTCATATAAGAAAGAGACCATGCATTACAAATATAAAAGAAAAAAAAATAAACAAGACCTGGGGAATGTCGTTGGTGATAATGTAGAGTTAATGAAAGTAATGGTAAATAAATATTAAATAATTGTAATGAGCTCAGAAACAGATGACACTAATTTGCATCTATGAGTGCCAGGTGTTAGTTCACCTGACACTTAAATTCTTAAGGGCTATTATTTTCTTAAACTCTTAAGGACTATTATTTTTCACCAAAGATTTTAGCTGTTTTTAATAGTTGATCTATGATAATTAACTCTGATTCTTATAATCACCATTTACTGAGCACTTAACTGTGTGGAAAACATTTTATGTTCATTATTTTAATTATAAAACACAGCTACTATGTACATAGGTTGTTACCATCTTGACTTTATAAGCCATGAGTGACAAACCACCATAGACTAGAGGCAATGGATGGAGCCCTGGTTGGAACCCAGCTGTCTCCCAGGCAAGGCGTCTTTTCCACCACACTTGGTGCCTCTCAGTGGAGGGTCATGGCTGTCCTTAGGCTGGTGACTTCTGAGCCACAGCTGGCCTGCTTCACCATAGAGCCCTGAGTTTCCTGCTCTCTTTATGATGATGAATTGAAATAGACAGTTGCCCAGGTTATACTTGGCTTTGGGCAAATTACATAATCTAATTGTTCTGAAGTATGTCTAATGACCCAAAAGATTTAGGTAACACGAAGCTTTTATCTATAACAGTTATGTCCTGTTTCTTCATTTGTATTCACAGAAAATGAGAAAAATATTTGGCCAAGGATCTTCAATGCTACGAACAGCGTTAAGGTTGATAATGGTTAAGATATATTAAGAATTTGTGCAAAGGCATCTGGCTGGGCACTGTATGTATTGCACCTCACTTAGCTCACCTGGCGCTGTGGTGAGGCTGATCCTCACTATAAAGATTCAAAACTTCAAGTCACAAGACCAATGATTCACAAATTTTTAGTGACCCTACCAGGACTGGAAGCCAGGAGAGATATATTTGTGACCTTAAAACCAAGACAGATAACACAATAAGTAAAACACGGCACAAGGGTGCCAGGGTAGGCAGATGGCCACTTAGTTCTCTCATCGTGAGGCTGTGCAGGAATGCAAATCCTGTCTTCTGATTTTTTTCAGTTCAGGAATATGAATATTTTTGGTGTTAAATCTAATTTTTAAATGTGGCAATCTAGTTATTTCAAATGTGTTTCTTTGAACTTTTTTTTCAAAGATTTTATTTATTTATTTGAGAGGTAGAGTTACAGGCAGAGAGAGGGAGCAACAGAGAAGGTCTTCCATTCCCCACGTGGCCGCAATGGCTGGAGCTGATCTGATCTGAAGCCAGGAGCCAGGAGCTTCTTCTGGGTCTCACACATGGGTGCAGGGGCCCAAGCACTTGGGCCATCATCTGCTTTCCCAGGCCACAGCAGAGAGCTGGATCAGAGTGGAGCAGCAGGGACATGAATTGGCAGCTATATGGGATGCTAGCATTACAGGGGGAGGCCTAGCCCATTATATCACGGTGCTGGCCAATCTTTGAGCATTTTGAAGACCCAATAAACACATTTGTGGGCAGAGTGTAGCACTGGGCTTCCTGGATGTCACTTCTGATCTAGGTTCTGAGCTGTTAGTCCTACAGGAGTTCTAGCATCTTCAATGTTAGCTCTACCAGCTCTTATTTCCTAGTGTGCCATTCTTAAGTCTATTATTCCTCTTAGTTCTCAGTTCTCAGATCCAAGGCTAGCAGAGGCAGAGGCTCACTATACAGCTTCCATTAAGGGACATTATTCACAGAACTTCTGTTCCCAGGAGCAGTCTTGTACTGCTATGACTTTAAGACTGATACATGTTTGCATCTACCAAGGCATAAGGGACAACTTTTTATTTAAAAAATACATGGTGCCCCTTGGGGTTTCCTTGCCTTTTAAAATTTGGAAATATGAGCCTATGTGTAGTGCACTTGAATTTTCCATTGTTTTTGAAAGCCTTCTGTCTGCCTCCTGTTATCCTGGTGCACCCTGTCATAGTGGCAGTGCTTTAACATGGAAATTGGCTCCATCTTTGTTTCCACACCGGTATCCAAAAGTCTGTTTGAATTGACAGAGTCTCCCTTTAGGGATTTTCCCATAGACAGCTGGGTTCTCAGGGCTCTGTCTTCACTCCATCTTCAAAGCCGATGAGGGAAGCTCCACAGACTGAGAAAGCCTGAGCAGTAGCTCTTCGTGTGTTGATTCCACTTCCCACTCTGGTTTATTCATATCTGGGCAGAACTGTGACCGTGAGAGTTTTGATGCGCACAGGAGGAAGGCCATCACAAGTGAGCATTCACAGTTTAATATAGTACCAACTGAGTGGGCTGTGCTGAAGAGAGAAGGAAAATGGAGTTGTCTTTTTTTTTTTTTTTTCACAAAATAACTACATGCTGACTTGAATCACCAAATGAGCTACAATAGAAAATAGAAAATGAAGCTCTGACAACACATTTTAAGAAGGGCCTATGGATTTGTTTATGTCATTTCTCTCTGGAAAGTAAGACTTGTCTGGGAGTTGATAAGAGCTATTTGAGAAACACAATTTTTGTAGATCCTTAAAATATCTACAGAACTGGGAAATATACCCTAGCTATTCCCAGAAACCATTTTAATGATGAAAATGGACCAAAATGCCAGTCTCTGAGTGCCCATAGCCTTTCCTCTTCTCCCTGTCTGCAGAGCAGAGAACGGATTTTGCCTGCTCTTCTCCTACTCTCTGCCTTGCTCCTCCTCTGGTTATGCTGAATTCAGAGACCAGGGGCTAAAAGAATGCACAGAGAAAATTTCACTCTGGAGAGCTCTGAGGAGTGGGAAAAAAACCTGGTTGGAGCCCCTTGTACTGAAGGCAGAGCAGGGCAATGAAGAAGAAGCAACTGAGACCAGTGACAGAGATTAAACAGACTAAGTGAGAGAAACCACCTTGGAGAGGAGACTAAGACATTCCAGCAGCTTCCAAGTCCACAGGAGAAGAAGTATGATTTTAATACTATTCTCTTTGATGTTGCTAGAGACACATGACAACTCAATACGCTCCCTGTTTCCATAGTGTTTACATTTCAAGTTTCCCACAGACTGAAGCCCATGATGGCCTTAGTAGGCTTACAACTCTGTATGACCTTACTTATTCACCCCTCCTTTGATTTCTATTGCACCCTCTCTTTCCAAAGAGATATAGACAGTCAGCAGAGAAACCCAGAGACAGGAGACTTTACTTTCTCAACCAGGGGTAAGAGTTTTTTGATTTAATTTAAAGCTACTCCCAGATTTCAGAATTACCTGCATCTGTGAAGTTACAGGTCAGCATCTGGTGGTTTCTTTGCCTTTGAAGTCCTTCGAGGAATTCATGGTGACCTTGTACGCTCCCATATGACCAGGACTGGAATTGATATTTGGAGTCTTCTGAAATCTCTTATTCAGTCATTTAATCAATAAATATTCATTGACCACTTACCATGCAGCAGACACCTGTTCTTGTATCTGAGGGTTCAGTAGTTAAGGGAATCAATTGACAACCCTCTTCCACAAAGCCTGCCTATCTTTATAGATAGATAGATAGATAGATAGATAGATAGATAGATAGATAGATATAGATAGATAGATAGATAGATAGATATATCTTTTTCAAAAGAAATGTTCTTATTATGTAGGGGAGAGATGTGAGTGGCAGGTTATAAATTTGGTAGTGACCTTACCAAGAAAATTAAAATCGTATCTCAGCATCTTCCTTTTGGACTTCTAGGGAATAGGGATGATTCCAAATATTTCCTGTTTTATCCATCCAAAAATAACTTAAAGGGAATTGAAAACATTTATCTTCAGAGCATGGACTATGGTCAAGAATTAGAGGGAGCTGGGGGTCAGCGGTACAGGCCAGGGGTTCACCAGGCCGGAGTTGAATCCCTGCCTTGTCTCTGTGCTTGGGGCAAGTTGCATAATCTAAGACTTGTTCCATCACTGGTAATGATAATAATAGTACCTACCTCATTAGGAGTCATGTGTGGACTGAATGAGTTCATCCATGTAGAGTACTTAGCCCAAGTGTGTGCCAGAGAGAAATTCAACTATTATTATCTATTCTTATTACTTGGTTTCCTTACCTTTAAAGAGTGGCCTAGAGGAATCTAGCTCCTCTTAATATAAAACTCTCCTTAACAAAAGACAATAAAAATATATTATAGATGAAAAAATCTCCTGGACAA
Source organism: Oryctolagus cuniculus (assembly GCF_964237555.1). Taxonomy (NCBI): domain Eukaryota; kingdom Metazoa; phylum Chordata; class Mammalia; order Lagomorpha; family Leporidae; genus Oryctolagus; species Oryctolagus cuniculus. Next base: position 31,344,444 of record NC_091437.1, on the reverse strand, counting down.
GTGCAGAGAGGCATCAGGGAAATCAAATAATGATAGGTAAGGGTGATAGCAAGTCTATGCATGATTTAGAATAGGACTAAGGCATATGGCTTCTTCATGTAGTATGTGTGTCCTCGTGTATCTGTGTCCCTTTCCCTCTCCCTCCCTCCCTCTCTCTCTCTCTCTCTCTCTCTCTCTCTCTGTCTCTCTCCCTGTCTCCATCTAAGTTATTGTCTATGACCACAGCTAGCTGACTGTAAATGGCAACTTGACAAGCTTTCATCATCAAGGAGGCAGCAGGATTCCACCAAAACAAAGTCTTCAAAAGGCTCTTGGAAAATGCATATTTTGAAAAGATTGAGCAGGGATCCCAAAATTTTTGCACCCAAAAAAGTTATCTTTTAATTCCACTTTTTTCACAAACTTTTTGAAGTCCCTTCATCCAAGCCACTGTGTTCCAGGAGCTGTTTCCAGCTCAACAATTGCCTTGAGAGTATAAATTTTGATCTAAATGGTGTGGGCAAGCCATGCAAGGTGCCGGTGTTGAGCCAGTGAGGTTATCTCCCAGGCAGAGTTAGAGCAGGGGACCTGTGTACTCCAGGGTCTCCAAGGGCTCAGATCAGCAGTTAGACTCTCAGGCACCATCTACCCTAGCTGTGCTGTCAGTTTTTGGTGGTGGGTGAAGGGAGATTTCATCAATGCCTCTAACTCCCAATTTTATCTCCAAGGTTTTGAATGGAATATTGATAGGAGTTGAACCCATCGGGCAAATGGTGGTCTAAATGACCTCTGAGTGAGTCTGGTGCTAACTCTGGATTAAACTGTGGCTTCATCTCATTCCTCTCATCAAGGACCTCTTTGATGTTGAGACAGAATTTGTCTTCATGCTCTCTGCCACTTGGCTTTCCACCAGAAATGCAGGGGAGAGAACACACGGAGGCCGGGCAGTGGATTCCAATCCTGGTCTGCCACATTCTGGCTGTTTTTTTTTTTTTTTTCTTTATCATGATCTGGCTGTAGAATCCGAGCTTCCTCATCTGCAAAAAGCCAGCCATGCAGCAGAAGACACTGAGGAGTGAGGGTCATCCCTCCACGTCCCCAAACGCCGACGGATGCTCTGATTGAGGTGCTTCCCCCATCTCGGCACCAGTTGCTTCTGTGTGTCCTCTTGGTGCATTTTTTAAAGGCAATATTAATCACAATGACAGTGGGCAGCATTGGTTGTGTTGATGAGCTTTGCAGTCACACTGACCAAGTCAAATGCTATTTCTATCATTTTATTCCAGGACACTTTTTTTTTAAGATTTATTTGAGAGGTAGAGTTACAGAGAGATGGAAAGGCGGAGAGAAAGTTTTTTCCATCTCCTGGTTCGCTTCCCAAATAGCAGCAACAGCTGGAGCTGGGATGATCCGAAGCCAGGAGCCAGAGCCTCTTCCGGGTCTCCCACGTGGGTGCAGGGATCCAAGGACTTGGGCCATCTTCTACTGCTTTCCCAGGCCATAGAGGAGAGCTGGATTGGAAGTGGAGCTGCTGGCACACAAACCAGCACCTATATTGGATGCAGGTGCCACAGGCAGAGACCCAACCTACTATGCCACAGCGCCAGCCCTAGGCATACTTTTTTAACTTCTTGTGTCTCACTTTCTTTATATAGAAAATGAGGATTGTTACATGAACTATCTCAAAAGGTGTTACAATGGTGTGATGAGTACTGCTACATGCAGAACTTTAATAAGTGTGAGCTATTATTCTTTTTTATTCATGCCATGGTTTGGATGTGATCTGAGTGTGTCTCTACAAGCATTCTTGGATTGGAAGCTTGATCATAAGAGTGTCAAAATACAGAGGTGGCAGAAATTTTAAGAGACAGATCCTCATGGGGGGCCACTGCGGACACTGTCTCTGAAAGGGATGAAAGTATTCTTTTGGCCCCCTGAGTTAGTGTCCACAAGAGCGAGTCATTATAAAAGAGTGAGCATAAAGCAATCAACCAGTCATGTAGGAGGGAAAGATGGGATCTGGGAGATAAAGCAACAAAGAAAGAAAAAGTCAAAAGCTTGTTTACTCCACACCTTCCAGAGTGTTCACATGACAGTGGAGCACTAAAGACCTGTCACAGGGTTCACTGGACTAACCCTTCTCACCATGAGTTGCATACATCAAGGAACTATGCCCTGCTTACTTGTGTACCATCAAGCCTGGCCCAAAGAAATACTTAGGAAAGGTTGTTGGGTTAAATAAATCTCAAACAAGATAAGAAAGTAGAACTATGACTTACTGCTAGGCTATCAAGCCCTGCAGTTTATTTGGTGACCTGAACATCTGCAAATTGGTAATGCACATGGTTACCTGAAGCCCTTTACTTGTTATCAGTGGCAGATCTAGAGCCCAGGTTGCCTGCTCCAAGGATTCCCAGCATGCTCCTCAAAGTCATTAACAATCTGGGGAGACTCAGCCAATTAGGACATCTGGTCAGCTTGATACAGCTTAGCCTCATAGACGCTGTTGAACACGAGGAACACAATATCCTTCCTGCAGTAAGAATTCTCGGATTACCTTCTGGCAGCAGGGCGTCCTCTCCATCAGCAGGACTGTTACCCACCTGACCTCTCAGGAACCACTTCCCTCCTGACGTTCATTTGATGACTCTGTGGTTCACAAAATGGTATGCTTGTGGCTTGAAAGGGCTTTTCCCCCTCTTCCTTCTTCAGCATGAGTCATCTATTTCTGCAGCCCGTGGGATGCTTCCTCTGTGCCTTCCCAACACATATGTAAAGAAGGCAGGGAGGCTATAAAAACAAAGCCTCTAGAAGCAGAAGTGGCCACAGATCCACCGTGTAGAGCTCCCGCACCAGCATGGTCCTGGGTTGCAGAGCTGTTGGGAACACCAGCTCAGAGGTCGGACTGCCTCAGTTCATTCTCTTGCCCTTCCCTTGACAGCCTTGTGACCTCAGGAGTATGACCTTACCTCTCCATGTTTCTATTTTGCCCTCTGTAAAATGGGGGTAAACAGGAGAACCTACCTCATGGCAGGCTGTGAAGATTGGCTACTTGAACACAGGCAAAGCATGTTGCAAAGTGCATCTAGCACATGGTAAGGGCTCAATAAAGAGCATCTAGAATTTAGTATTTCTGAGGCCACTGCCAGTTCTCACCAATAAATACATGCCTGAATAAATGACAAGTGGAACTGAATGAGTCATGGTCTTGGAGGGAAAATGCATGATTGCCATAGTTACTCATCCCATTCTCTTGGTTCTTTCCTTCCTGTCTAGTTACGTCCTAATAGCAGTAGCCAATTTTGCAAAGGAAATTCTTCATGTGTTTGACTAAGAACAGTCATTCCCCCAAACAACTCTCAAATGAATCCAATATTCCATTTTCATTCATCTTTTATTCTAAACCATTGCCTATTTCCCCTCATGTGAAAGATTTTTTTGAATTAGGATTTAGAAGGAGAAAGAAGGTAGGTAATGGTACAGTTTAATTCTTATTTTAAAATGTTCTTTTAAAAAATGTGTCCTTGCTTTCTTAGAGCCTTGGCACCCAGGAGTCTGTTGGCATAGAACTGTGCTCCTGGTGGGGAGAACCTCACTGGCAGCATGCCAGGTGTGGTTTGTGCCACCTTCTCCTCTTGCTTTCAGTTGCAAATGAAGTAAATTTCTGGAAGCCACTCACCATGTATTGACATCTGATAATGGATACAAGAAAATAAAATACAGCAGAATCATCACCCACCCACTCCAGTGCCCTGATTGGAGATTTTTCAGGAGCAAGATAGGATTACTCTTGATGTCTTGAAGCCCCAATTGTACATTTTTCCTGCTTAGAAGTGAACTGGCAGAAGTGTGTGCCAACCAATGATGAATTCAAGAGCTTTTGGCACCCACTGTCATTTGTGTTTCTCAAGCACAGAGGTGGACTCCTCGCATTTTGCTGGGCTTCTGCTCTCCTGTTCACTGAGGAAGAATGAAAGAAGATAGGAGACAGCGCAAAGTTTCCAGCGAGAGTCTAGATAGAAAAGAGAATAGGTATTTCTATCACTGTTTTCCCCAAGGATAACTTAAGGCTTTCGCTTTGTTCTGGACATGCGGAGGTGCAGGGGAGAAAACATGAACTGAGGCTCTTTCTATGCAAGCCTGTGTCCTGCCAATTAAGCCCACCTTCAAAGAATACAGTATGGCTCTTTCTACCCTGCATGGTTTGGCAGACACCTTTTGTAGCAAGTAACGATGCCAGCAGTTTGCAGCAGCCTCCGCCACAGCAAATCAGCTGTGATATTAAAAAGAAAAACAGCCTGGCAATGTGGAAATGATCCCATTCAGCAGTATTTCCCAAAACAAGAGGCTTAATTTTGCTGCCCAAGTGAGAGTGGAGAGCTACTTAAGCCTTCATTCCAAATGCCATTCTCCACCATCAGATTTTGGTTGTTTATTTTTTAATCTTTTAAACAAAAAGGCAGCATTGTGACTCTATTTAAATAGCCCAAGTGGAATGAAGATTTGGTAATTGCACAGTAAATTTAAGGGAGCCAAACTAAGAAGAAAGGAAATTGGGTCATGCAAGGTAAAGAAATTGTTGTCCCCTGAACTTGCTGGATTGACTCTGTGCTGAAACCACTTTATTTTCTGTAATAATAACTCCAGAAGCAATCTGAATTATTCTTTCTATGCAGACTACTGGTCTTACTAAAGACGCAACACAGATTTTTTCCCAATAATCTGTAACTCCTGAATTAACAAGGACGTTTGTCAGCTCTTCCCCTCATTTTGTGCGAGTTCACTCTTCTTAAAAGCATCCTATAGAGCCAGGAGAAGGAAGGAGTTTATTCAAATGCACAACTTCATCGTCCAGCCTTTGGTACTCAGAAAACTGCAGGTGCTCAAAAAGCATACATTTTCTTTTAGCAGCTGCTGTTCCCAAGATTATCCAGATAGAGTTGTGGTTGCCGAGGTTCAGGTTCTCCATCTGTATAGTTGAGGCCTTATATTCCCACTAAATTAGTTTTTTTAAAATTTTTGCTTATTGAAATCTCTATTTAGTGGAGCATTAAGCCCTTGACTATAATGTATCTTCAAATCTATAAAAGAGAGAGAGAAGGAGAGAGAGAGAGAGAAGAAAGAAGAAAGAAGGAAGGGAGGGAGGGAGGAAGGAAGGAAGGAAGGTGGGTTAGAGATGGTGGGGAGGGAGGAAGGGAATATCATTTATATTCTTAGAATTTTATCTGTGAACTATATTGAATCTGTTCTCTTTATTAATATCACATTAACATGAAAAAATAAAGTATCAGATGGTTAAAAAAAAACACTAAAATAAACAGGAAGGGAAAAAAATAAGGCCTGTGTGGCTAAGAAACCCCCAAAAGGACAGGAACGTAGGGAACCAAGAAGAGTTCTGTCCATCTGGGGATGGTCCACGGCCTTTTCACCAGAACTCTTTAAGTAAGAAAGATGGAGCCAGTAGGCATTACTGCACAGAGCCAGGACCATGCTATTCACCAAACAACTAAATAATTGTGTAGCCTGGGCAGCAATGAGCTGAGTCATTTTTGTCTCTTTCCTTCTCTGAACCTCAGTTCCATATCGGTAAAATAAGCATGGTAATGGTTACCACCCCACAAGGCTGGTGCAAGAATCACATCACACTTGGTCTTAGCCAAAAGGCCAAGAAGTGATAAGAATTTAATCAGATATTTCATGGAAAGTGCTTTGTATGATGCCTGGCACAAGAAGCACTCAATAAACAATAATGGTAACTAACATTTTTTGAGCACTTACTATTATGCCAAACACTGTCTAAAAAAGAGTAGATTTACTTATTTATTTGAGAGGCAGAGTTACAGACAGAGAGTGGGAGAGACAGCAAAAGAGGTCTTAGATCCTCTGATTCGCTCCTCAAATGGCCACCATAGCTGGGGCTGGACCGGGTTGAAGCCTACAGCTAGGAGCCTCTTCCAGGTCTTCCACGAGAGTTCAGGGGCCCAAGCACTTACATCTTTCACTGCTTTCCCAGCCCACAATCAGAACTTGATCAGAAGAACAGCAGCCAGCACACACACTGGTGCCCATATGGTATGCCGGCGCTGCAGGAGGAGTCTTAGCCCACCATGTGACCGTGCCTGCCGGGCTGCTCTTGGACCTTTAAACGTAGTTTGAAACTCTTAAGCCAACCTACGAAGTAGGTATTTTTGTACCTGTTAAAAAATAAGGAAAAGAGCTATCAGTAGTAATTAAAGGTCAGATGACTGTGTCAGTTGCTTCATACATAATCACCAGTTAATTACTAGACACCTGTTTGGCTTCTTGGTTTTTGAAAGTAGGCTCTGGGATGTCAAGTGGCCTGGGTTTTAATCTGATCTCTCCTGCTTATCGACTAGGTGACCTTGGACAAAGGATGTAATGGCACCGAGCCTCTATTTTCTTATATGGAAAATGGGGCTAATGATCACAACTACTTAATAAGATTCATTTGAAGATAACTGAACCACATAAATGAAGTTCATTTTTCCAGGAAGAACTAGTAACAATGCAGTTGAAAACGGAGTAGTGATTAGCAGCCTATTGCTTGTTGCAATGCCCTGGACACTGAGCTTATTAACTTGATGACCTTGAACAAGCAATTGAACCTCTCACGTCTGCCCCTCTTGTTGGAGACAGAGACAATATTGTGAGGTGTGGATGAGTTGAGACAGGTAAAGCGTTTTCTTCATTGGTGCTCAGCAAATGCATAAGCACACTGATGGACATGAGCCTTCATAATGACAGAGTCAACCAGAAGTCAGACTGGTAGCAGAGGCAAGGAAATCTGAGAATTCCCAGGAGGCAAATGGTAGTTTCTAAGTGGTGGGCAGAGAGGAAGTCCGAGTTGAGTCTCAAATTCAACTCAAGGCAAAATTTCCTGTGGCAGGCCCTCCACTGGGCCCTGGGAATAGGCAGATAAATATGAACAGCTCTGCCCTCTGGGTGAACAGTCTACAGCAAGGGGAAGACAGGGTAGGAGGCATCTGCTAGTGTAGCAGGTGTTACACAGGCAACATAGAGCAATCAGGGGAACCATATGAGAAAGTTGGGAGCAGGGAACTCTACCTTACGGGAAAGGATAAGGCTCAGAAGAGGGAAAGAAGAACAAAGCTGGAGATGGCAATTCCTGATCCACTAAGCCACCAGCACGTCTTAAAGGAAAACTGATGCCAGTGGACATGAACAACAACACTGTACATGATTGAGAAGGGTTCTTGTGTTCTTACCCTCTGCTGTCGGAAACTACTGGATCCCAGGTGATCCTTGATTTCTGAAAGTTAACTTAGTGAAGCTTGTCTGGTTTCCAAGCTAGAAATCACCCAGCTCTGCTCTTTCTGTTTTAGGCACAATTTTGTAAAGGTAAGCGAAGTGACAGGAACCTACTTCAATTGCCTTGAGGAAAAAGGAGAATTGATTGAATGACTGAGCTGAATATCAGAGGTGTTTCTAGCTTATGGCAGATGTAGGGCCTCCAACTAGGTATCCTTGGTCTCCTTCCCCCTCATCTTTCACTTTTACTCTGTTGCTTCTTTCTCAGACAGGTTTTCCAGGTTAGCAATTCTCCCTTCCCACCGTGGAGTAGTTGTTTTCCAATAACTTCCATGAAACTCCCTAATGTAGTTTCATTGTCTTTCTTGGGGTATGAGTTCAGCCTTAACCCAACCACCGTATTGAGAGGAGTGGAGTGGCACATTGGTCGTGTCTGCTGGACAGAGCAAAGAAACCACTGGGCAAGGTCAGTGATACCCGAACAGAATTAACAGAGTGGAGGGTGATGGTTTCGCAAAAGGTCCCTGGACCTAGGATCACTTTTATCCACCGTGTGCCCTCTGAATGAAGGCAGGAAATAGGAGGAGGAGGGAAAGGGAAAACAGCAATATGTGCAACCAGTCACCAGTGGGTTCACTCATGCAGTCACCTTCATCATGGTGAACCCTCTTGAAATTAAAGCTACGTTATTCCTCATTTTAATATGTTCCAAGCCTTTCCCTACTTTTGGAAATTTCTTGTATTAGATTTTGGAAGATAGTATCAGAGTCAAAGAAAAACACACTTGCAGATAAAGAAGTTTCCACTGTATCCAAAATAGCAGAAGCCCTGTGTGGTTTAGACTCTTCAGTATATCACTTTGTGTTCTTAAATTTGTGTCTATCTGAAACTCCTGAGATAGCTACTGAATGGTAAACACTGCAGATTACTCAGAAGCTGGGCACTAGGGACACTGACCTGCAGTCCCACGTATCCCCCTTACCCTCTGAATTCCTTTTTTTTTTTGGACAGGCAGAGTGGACAGTGAGAGAGAGAGACAGAGAGAAAGGTCTTCCTTTTGCCATTAGTTCACCCTCCAATGGCTGCCGCCGCCGGCATGCTGCAGCCGGCACACCGCGCTGATCCGATGGCAGGAGCCAGGTACTTATCCTGGTCTCCCATGGGGTGCAGGGCCCAAATACTTGGGCCATCCTCCACTGCACTCCCTGGCCACAGCAGAGAGCTGGCCTGGAAGAGGGGCAACCGGGACAGAATCCGGCGCCCCGACCGGGACTAGAACCCGGTGTGGCGCCGGCAAACCTCTGAATTCTTTAAACACAAGCAAAGACTTTCACTGACCAGAGCCAAAGATTCTGGGACATCTGGTCCGTCTTTTTGAAGACAGGATATTTGCAAGTGTTTCCAGTTTCTCTCAACCAGTGCAACCCTTTGTCCTTTTCAATTTTTGATTCTTCTTTTCAGTATATCTGTTTGAAAGAAGGACACTAGACACTGGAAAGCTACAAAAAGTAGAACTGCAGAGCTCAATGTAATACTGTATTCATTATAATTATTTATGAGGGCTTTAGTCCTGAGACTAGAGCCTCTAGCTGTCCCTATAGTTGCCTCCACTTTGCATGTCTGTTTGGTGGTGTGACTCTAAGGCACCATCAAGACCTCAGAGCCACACAGTCTGAGCATTCAGGATACACACCCCCTCATTATCCTAAACCTCAAGACTTCAGATTGTACAGTTGAGGGGGCTAAGCACTCTTCCAATTCAGATGCACCAAGTGAGAGGCAAATGCAAATCCTCTAAGCCATGGCATTAACCAGTACATTTGCCCCTAAAAATGGCACTGGAGTAGGTGAATAGGATGCCCCACATCCATTCTGCAGCACTTCTATTTGTAGAGAAGATTTTCAGTCTTCACCCTAGGGCCACATAGGACCCGGGCACACAGCCACATGTGAGTTCAGTCACCTCTATGAGCATTGTACTGAATAAACATTCTAGGCAGCCGTGGCCAACACAGATTTCTCTTGCATTGCATCTCGGCAATGTGGTTGCAAAGCAAAGAAGCTGAACTGAGGGAGCGAACTCCAGGACGAAAGGCATAATGCTCTGTTGGGCTCCACACAGTTCTCCAGGCTCTGTCTAAATAGTTGAATGTTATCACCTGGTCACCAAATTGCCTGCCTAAAAGGAGGGGAGTTCAAATATCATGTTTAAGAAAGACTCTGCAGCTGTGCAAATACAGTCGGGCTGGACATTAATCCATTTGTCAGGTGAGATTTCCGTCTTTAAATAGTAAAGACGCCAAATGGAGCGAATTAGTGTCTCCACTGTGAAAGTTCTCCTCTGGGAATTTGGATTCTGGGTTTTCATGGGAACCAGTGGACAGTGCTCTCTATGCTACCAGGCCCCAGAGTTTCAGCATCACTGTTAAATCTAACCCTTGCCATGGAGGGATGGGCTCTTAATGATTCTTGCCATTGTTCTTATTGTTGCGAAAGCTGCAGGTGCTTCCTATGTGGCAGCCACAGGGCCCAGTGCTAGAGTCGATGAGTAAGAATCAAAGCTTGCCCTGGGGTGCTCGGAGTCTAAGCACTAGGCAGGTATTTCCTCTTTTTTTCTTTTTTTTAACTTTTATTTAGTAAATATAAATTTCCAAAGTACAGTTTATGGATTACAATGGCTTCCCCCCACCGTAACTTCCCTTCCACCCGCAACCCTCCCATCTCCCGCTCCTTCTCCCATTCCATTCACATCAAGATTCATTTTCAATTCTCTTTATATACAGAAGATCAATTTAGTATATATTAAGTAAAGATTTCATCAGTTTGTACCCACACAGAACATAAAGTGTAAAATACTGTTTCAGTACTAGTTATAGCATTACTTCACATTGGACAACACATTAAGGACAGAGGTCCTACATGAGGAGTAAGTACACAGTGACTCCTGTTGTTGACTTAACAATTTGACACTCTTGTTTATGGCGTCAGTAATCTCCCTAGGCTCTAGTCATGAGTTGCCAAGGCTATGGAAGCCTTTTGAGTTCGCCAACTTCGATCTTATTCAGACAAGGTCATAGTCAAAGTGGAAGTTCTCTCCTCCCTTCAGAAAAAGGTACCTCCTTCTTTGATGGCCCCGTTCTTTCCACTGGGATCTCACTCGCAGAGATCTTTCATTTAGGTGTTATTGTGTGTGGTTTTTTGTTTGTTTGTTTGTTTTGCCAGAATGTCTTGGCTTTCCATGCCTAAAATACTCTCATGGGCTCTTCAGGCAGATCCGAATGCCATAAGGGCTGATTCTGAGGCCAGAGTGCCAGGCAGGTACTCATAAAGAGCATTGGGTTGCTCATAAAGAGCATTGGGTTGACTTCTGAGTGGAAGGCTTGTTTCCAGGAGGATTGTTAGAAAGGGAGGTGGTGACTGAGCCTGGTGACTGAGGAACACGTGGAAAGGTGAGGTGGCGGGAAGAGGGACCACCATGTGCAAAGACGTCCAGATGAGTAAGACAGGTGAAGCGGGGAGCTCCGAAGGGTTTAGAGGGTCACGCAGAGGAGGCAGGTGGCAAGCTCGGTGGGAGCCACACAGGCAGGTCCTTATGTGGCACCCCAAAGTGTAGAGCCATGGAAGGCTTTCATCAGAGGGAGGAACTGAGCCAGTCCGTGTCTGAAAACTGACTTCTGGCTATAGTATAGAGGCCGGCAAATCCCATTATACTTTTTCTATGTCAAATGCATTCAGCTTTTCTTCTTTGTTAGTGTCTTCTGGAGATGGCAAATACATGCTGCCATGCCCTGTCTTCCTGCATCTGTGAGAGGTCACTCACCAGTCTTCAGCCTCTGTCTCACTACATCGAAATGTTAAACAAAACTTCTCTTCAACCCTGACGTTCAGGCCCTCTCCACCAAATCTCTGGAGCTGGCATTGAGTTGAAATGAGTTGCCCGTCCCTAGCTTGTTATTTGCAGTAACATGCCACTCTTTTTTTTTTTTTAAAGAGATTTTTATTTACTTGAAAGGCTGAATGATAGGGTAGGGGCAATGGGGAGAGACATTCTTCCCAAATGTTGGTACACGTAACCATAAGTCCACAATGGCTGGAGCTGGTCCAGGCAGGGGCCTGAAGCCTGGAACTTCATCCTGATATCCCACCTAAGTGGCAGAGGTCCAAGTACCTGGGCCATCTTCCACTGCTTTTCCAGGCACAGTAGCAGGGCTGGATTGGAAGCAGAACAGCCAGCGTTCTAACCTGTGCTCTGATACAGGATGCCCACATCGCAGGCTTGGCTTTCCACGCTGTGCCCCAAGGCCCAGGACCATCTCACTCCTGATGCCCTCCTGACCTCTGCCTTCCCAGTGCTCTTGTCCCGCCCTCAGCAGCAGGCAGGTCACTCCTGGTTCAGCAAGGGTTTTCTCCTTCTCTTTCTGCTTCTCTGCTTGGGCTCTTCTGTCTCTAGTCCTTAGCTTTCTCTGCTAGAAGGAGTATGAATCTATTCTGTTCCCTAAATCCAGGAGGAAAAATCCAGATCTTCTAGAGTCCCCATTGGCTTGGCTGTGGGTGAATTGAGAGCAGCTCCTCCTGAAAGGACTGGGTCTCCTGGGCATTCATGTCTGAGCCAGAGTAGACTGTGCTGGATGATTGATAAGAGCCCTGTGGTATCAGCGCCTGTGGCCGGGAAGCCAGGGAAGCAGGTGGGCAGTGGGAGATGCAGAGCAGCTACAGGCCCAGTAGGGAGCGTAAAGCTCTAACAGCTCCAACAGCCCTGTAGAGTGGGACCCAGATGGCTCATCCTTCAGGCAAATGCAGGCCTCAGTCTTTGGACATGAATGTCCAGGAATCCTCTGCACCCTGGCCTTTGCAGCTGGGGCAATCTCAAAAAAATGTTTTTTCCATGCCCGAGACTCTCCCAACTCAGCTGACTTCAGAGGCAGAGGAGAGTGACAAGCAATGCCATGGGTCTGGTTTTAGAACTTCTAATTTACTCCCCAAAGGGGCTTTAATGGTAACTTATGTTCATTTATAATTTTGGTTTCCAGGTTTTGTGACCTCAACAAAACTGATGGAGAGAGTTCCATTTTACTGTACTGCTGCATAAGGTAAGTTGCTATGCCCCCAGATTGCAAAATCTCGGTGTTAAAGACCCTGACATATAACCCTATAATCTCCCATAGCAATTTATAAAATACCCCAGGTTTTAAACTGTCTTTTCTGCAACCACACCCTAGTTCGGAAGTTGGAAAACATGATCCTGGGGCACATAAGCAGTAGCCCCAGACTTTCAGTGTTCACTCAGCACATTTTGTCCATTTTTATTATTTGTTTTCATTTTATCTGAAAAGCAGAGAGACAGAGACAGGAAAGCATAGAGGTATCCTTTCCCAGATACTTGCAACAGCCCAGACTGGGCCGTGTGAAAACCAGGAACCCAGAGCTCAATCTTGGTCTCCCACCTGAGTCCAGGGAGAAAGTATTTGAGTTATCATCTGCTACCTCCCAGGTGTTCATTAACAGAAACCTGGATCAGAAGCAGAGTGGAAGGGACTTTAAATAGGCATTTGTATATAGCAATCAAGCATCCCAAGTCGCATCTTTTTTTTTTTAAAGATCTATTTATTTATTTGAAAGTTAGAGTTACACAGAGAGAGGAGAGGCAGAGAGAGAGAGAGAGGTCTTCCATCTATTTGCTGGTTCACTCGCCAGTTGGCTGCAATGGCTGGAGCTGCGCCAATCTGAAGCCAGGAGCCAGGAGCTTCTTCCAGGTCTCCCACGCAGGTGCAGGGGCCCAAGGACTTGGGCCATCTTCTACTGCTTTCCCAGGCCATTGCAGAGAGCTGGATCAGAAGAGGAGCATCTGGGACTAGAACTGGCTCCCATATGGGATGCTGGCACTTCAGGCCAGGGCTTTAACCCACTGTGCCACAGTGCCGGCCCCCCAAGTAGCATCTTAACTGCTGAACCAAACACCTGACCTCACTCATTGCTTTTTTATCCCAGATAACTTTAGCGTTAGCCAGTTACAGTGGTTCCATTCTTTGGAGAGCCTGTTAATCCTTTTTGCTCTCATAAGAACTGAAGCAAACCAAACTGCTCTCTTTGGCTCTTTCTCTTTACTCCCTCAGACGAATTCCTTCATAGCATATGTGGCTGTTCCTATGGCCATGAAAGACATCCATCAAAGCTGAGTTTACTTTGAAATTTTGCTATTACCAAGCCAAAAAGAAAAGAAAAAATGAATAAAGAAAAGAAACATCCTAGGAAATTGGTAGATTGCTAACCTTTATGAAAATCTACATTTCAAGTCAGGATGTTTGTATGCTGGCTCATGTTCTGAGATGATCTTAGGTTATTCCCTGTCCCTCAGTGCCTTGCCTTCTTGAACAACACAAATGAAAAGATAAGATAGGTTATTATTTGATCAAAAAGTTATTTAATTTTGGGCTTGCAGGAGACAGAACCCTGAAGTTGACAGACAAGCAGAGAAATAAGCACCAGTAACAAAGATTGGAAAGGAATAACCAGAAAGGTGGGGGAGAAATGAGAAAAGCAAACGGTTATGAAAAGCAAGAAAAGTTAAGGTCTTAAGAGGATAAAGCTTAATGAACAATGTCCCGTATTCCTTACAGTTGATATATTTTACCTAGTAGCCAATAAGTAGATTGAAGAGTGATTAGATATGAGGGTAGAGAAAGGAGTGGAAGGGAGCATCTCAAACTACTATTATTCATTTCTTTGGTGGAAGAAGGAAAGAAATGGAGAGGAAGACCGCACAGAATATTAACTTCTTTTACAAACTCATGTACTATTTGGTCCTTTGTTACTTTTGCAATTTTAAAAAGTCCAAGGAATGAATGAAAGGTGAAAAAAGGGAGATGGTAACTATAACTATACTTCTAAGATGGTTTCCTAATAGAAGCAAATGCGTTATGCAAGATTTTTGTGGCCAAAAGAAGGAGCCAAAGTAGAAGGGTAAAACCATGGACATCAACAGGTCATTTTTCACATTTGATTCAGACTTTAACATTCCACTACGGTAGCACTTTTCCAAAAGTCTCTGTAGTGACAGAAAAGAAGGAAGAGTGGATTGAAAGAGAAAATAAGAAGGAATCTATGAAGGTACTTGAAGAAATTCATGGGGAATGTAAATAAATTCAGGGGCAGGCCTTTGGCTGAGCAGTTATGACAGCACATGGGATGCTGGCATCCCATATCACAGTGTCTGGGTTTGAGTCCCAGTTCTGCTCCTGATTCCAAATTCCTGCTCATGTGCACCTGGAGAGGCAGTAGGTGATGGCTCAAGTAGTTGAGTCCTGCCAACAACATGGGAAACCCAGTTCTTGGCTGTTGCAGGTATTTGGAGAGTGAAGTAGCAAGAGAAAGCTTACTCTGTCTCTCTGTCTCTCAAGTAAAATTTTGAAAAATATTTGCACCACATTACTTTTGAAAAGAATGTTTGTTTTGGTGCAAAAAATGTAAGTCCATGCTTATTTTTCATCATATATCTCCATGAACTTTTTGACGTTTCCTTAGAAGCTTCTCACCCAGTTCACGGAAATCATTCCCAGGGTTCCATGTGGACTACTTGTAGATTGCTGCCCACCCACTTGTCAAGTCCACTATGGCCTTTAAAATCCTAGCCCAGGTTGGCAGTATTGTGATGGCTTTGAAGTACAATCCATCCAAGTAGACCAGCAGCCTCTCCGTACTCAAACATTGTGTCCATGCTGCTCAGCTGTAAGAGTAGCCTAACTCTTGAAGAGACCGGGATCTCTCTCAGATCTAAGTCTTAGACTTCACCTCTAAATCCTACTGGGAAAGAGGACATAAACACGAGCAGAAAAAAACTACTATCTCATGACATGTTTTAACATGGTTTTTTTCTAGTTGAAAGCAGTCAGTCAACAGCATCGTGTCAGCCTCTTAGAAAAACATGAAAAAGAGCATTTTGTTATATGTGTATTTGAAGGGGGGAGAAGTTAAAAAGCTCTTTGAGGTCAGGAATGAAAGACAATATTGGAAACTTGACAACAGGTGGATCTTTTAAAAGAATGAAGACCAAAACAGGGGATGCTGGAGGGACAAAGGCAGGAGAAAGCCCACTTCATAGAATTCTTCTCAGGTTCTTTGAGTGAAATGCTTAAAAATTTTTCCCCTGAAACTTTATCCAATTCAATATGAAGCGAAATGCCCTTTCTGTTACAATGGTGCATCAGTCTCAGATACTTGTTTTCCTCTGTTTATTGTTTGTTTACTTATTTTTAAGATTAACAAATTTCATGTATTTCATATATGCAGACTCAGGAGCATAGTGATACTCTCCACCCTACCATGCATCCCACCCTCCCTCCCTCATCTTTCCCTTGTTATTCTTTCTTTTACTTTTTACAATGATCCACTTTAAGTTTGTTTTATATTCACAAGACTAACCCTATACTAAGTGAAGAATTTAACAAGTAGTAAGAAGAAAAAAGCTACAGTTCATCAGCAGTACAGATAAGGGCTGTAAACAATCATGGAATATCAAAATGTCAATTTTGCTCATATACAGTACATTTTTTGTGCTCTATTAGTTACCACAGGTCAGGAAAAACATATGGTATTTGTCTTTTTCATACTGGTTTATTTCACTGAGTATAATAATTTCCAGTTGCATCCATTTTGTTGCAAAAGACAAGATTTTATTCTCTTTATGACTGAATAGTATTTCGTAGTGTATATATAACATTTTTTTTACCCAGCTATTGGTTTATGGGCATCTGTGTTGATGCCGAATCTTAGCTATTATGAATTGAGATGCAATTAACATGAGGGTACAGATAGCTCTTTCACATGCTGATTTCATTTCATTTGGGTAAATTCCCAGGAGTGGAATTGCTGGGTCATATGGTAGATCTACTTTCAGATTTCTGAGATATGTCCATGTTGTCTTCCACAATGGCTGAACTAGTATACATTCCTATCAACAGTGGATTGGGGTGCCTTTTTCCCTACATCCTTGCCAGCATTTATTGTTTATTGATTTCTAACCAGCCATTCTAACTGTGGTGAGGTGAAACCTCATTGTGGTTTTGATTTGCATTTCCCTAATGGCTCATGATCCTGAGTATTTTTTCATGTGTCTGTTGGTAACTTGAATTTCTTCTTTTGAAAAATGCCTCTTCAAGTCTTTTGCCCATTTATGAAGTAGATTGTTTGTTTTGTTGGTGTTGAGTTTCCTAAGCTCTTTATAGATTCTGGATATTAATCCTTTATCATTTTCAGTTTGCAACTATTTTTCCTGATTCTATCTCTCTACTTTGCTGAGTGTTACTTTGCAATGCATAAGCTTCTTCCCATTTGTTTATTTTTGCTTTGATTGTCTGTGCTTCTGGGGTCATTTTCAATAAGTCTTTTCCTCTGTCTTGAAGAGTTTCTCCAGTGTTCTCCTCTACTAATTTGATGCTATCAAGTCATAGAATTACATCCTTGATCCATTTTGAGTTGATTTTTGTATAAGGTGTAAAGTAGGGGGCCTTTTTTCCTACTTCTGCTTGTGGAGATCCAGTTTTCCCACAACCATTAGTTAAGGAACTGTGCTTTCTCCAGTGACTGATTTCAGCTCCTTTGTCAGAGATCAATTAGTTTTTAGATGTGTGGACTCATTTCTGGAGTTTCTATTTTGTTTGACTGGTCTACATGTCTATTTTTGTGCCAGTACTAGGCTGTCTTGATTATAACTGCCCTCTGGCATATCTTGGAATCTGGTTTTGTCATGGCTCCAGCTTTGTTTTTGTTGTATAAGATTGCTTTAGCTATTCAGGGTTTCGTGTTTCCATGTTAATTTTTGAATATTTTTTTCTAGATGTGAGAAGAATATCCTTGACATTTTGTTTTGGATCATACTAAATCTGTAACTTGCTTTGGAGTGAATGGAAATTTTGATGATATTAATTCTTTGAATCCACAAGCATGGAAGAGTTTTCCTTTTTTGTGTCATCTTATATTGTTTAATGTTTTGAGGTTTTCACTGTGGAGATATTTCACCTTCTTTGGTAAAATCTGTTTCATGGTATTTAAATTTTTGTAGCTTTTGTGAATGAGACTGATCTTACCAGTTCTTTCTCAGCCATGGCAATGTCTATAGATACAAATGCTATTGATTTTTGTGTGTTAATTTTATATTCTTCCATTTTACCAAACTCCTTTGTGAGTTTCAATAGTTTCTTAGTGGAATCTTTCTGTTCCTCTATATATAGAATCAAGTCATCTGCAAATATGGGTAATTTGAATTTCTCCTCTGCAACTTGTATTCCTTCAGTTTCTTCTACTTGCCTAACGCTTCTGGCTAAAACCTCTAAGACTATATTGAATAGCAACAGTAAGAGTGGGCATCCTTGTCTGGTACTGGATCTTAGTGGAAATGCTTCCAGCTTTTGCCCATTCAATATGGTACTGACTATGGGTTTGTCATATCTTGCATTGATTATGCTGAGGAATGTTTCTTCTATACCCAATCTGCTTAAGGTTTTCATCATGAAAGGATGATGTATTTTTATCAACTGCTTTCTCTGCATCTATTGAGATAATCATAAGGTTTTTATTCATCAGTTTGTTAATGTGATGTATCACATATATTGATTTTCATATGTTGAACCATGCCTGTGTAAGAGAGATAAATCCCACTTGGTCCAGGTGATGATTGTTCTGATGTGTTGTCGGATCCTATTAGCTAGTATTTTGTTGAGGATTATTGAATCCATGTTCATGATTGAGATTGGTCTACAGTTTTCTTTCATTGTTGTGTCTTTTTCTGGATTTGGAATTAATGTGATGCTGGCTTTGTAGAAAGTGTTTGTGAAGATTCCCTCTTTTAATTGTTTTTAATACTTTGAGAAGAATTAGAATTAGTTCTTCTTTAAAAGTCTGGAGAATTCAGCAGTGAAGTCATCCAGCCATGGACTTTTCTTTGTTTGGAGCATGTTTATTACTGAGTCAATCTACATGTTGGTTATTTGTGTGTTTAGATTTTCTGTCTCCATGACATGTCATGTCCAAGAATCTATTCATTTCTTCTGGACTTTCCAATTTGTTGACACGTAGCTGTTTGTAGTAATTCCTGATGATTATTTTTATTTCTGTGGTATCTGTTCTTATATCTCTTTTTCATCTCTGATTTTGGATTTTCACTCTTTTTTTGTTAGTTGGGCCAATAGTGTGTCAATTTTGTCTATTTTTTTTTTCAAAACAAAACAGCTCTTAATTTCACTGATCTTTTCTAATTTGTTTTGTTCAGATTTGTTTCTTCTCTCACTTTAATTGTTGCTTCCCTCCTACTACTTATGGGCTCAATTTGTCATTGTTTTTTCTAGGTCCTTGAGATGTACTGATAGCTCATTTATTTGACACCTTTCCAATTTCTTGATGTAGGCAATAATTGCGATAACTTCCCTCTTAACCCTGTTTTTGCTGTATCCCATGTATTTTGATATATTGTCTTGTCATTTTCATTTGTTCCAGGAATATTTTTGATTTCCATTTTGATTTCTTCCATGACCCACTGTTCATTCAGGTGTGTGTTGTTCAGTCTCCATGTGTTTACATATTTTATAAAGATTCTTAATTTGTTAATTTCCAGCTCCATTCCATTGTTGTTGGAAAAGATATTGGTATGATTTCAGCTTTTTATAAATTTGCTGTGACTTGCTTTATGGCATCACGTATGGTCTATCCTAGAGTAAGTTCCATACACTGATGAAAAGAGTGTGTATTCTGCAACTGTGGGATGAAATGTTCTGTAGGTATCAGTTAGCCATATTTGGTCCGCAGTATAGATTAGTTCTATTCTTTCTTTGTTGATTTTCTGTCTAGTTGATTTGTCTACTGATGATACTTGTTTTATATAAGAAACTTCCTCTAATCATCAACCAGCCTACACACTTTGGCTGAAATTTCTGGTGTTCCAAATAAGACATTTTTAGGACACCCACATTCATACAATAATGAGCACAACAAATGAGAACCAACATAATGAGAAATACTAGAGAGTATGAAACAATTTGTGGATAGCAAAAAATAAGGCCAAACCTCCTGATAATTACTTTCTTGCCTGCTGTACAGAAAAAAAAATAGAAATTATCGAGGTAGAGCTGCCTTAGCTTTCCTGACTCCTGCCTCTCAGTTCAAACCCACACTTAGACTGCTTTTGCACCTATGCCTTAGGAGAAGGGGAATAACTCCTTGATCCATTCTACTCTGACTTCAAGGCCTTCACCCTATCACTGGCTTGTCCACTGTCTTCTATCTTTAGTCTCCTCTTTTTCTCTGATATCAACATATCCGCATTCTATCCACTCTTTTTCCCTAGTCCAGCCATGGAGTGGTCCTAACATGGTACCCCTCAAAGCTTGATTTTGTTTTTGGATTCTTTCTGGGTTGTCTCCTCACTTCCGCAGTTCCCTTCTTTCTGTTCAGTTATCTCAGACCCATATCCCTAATGTCTACTGAAAATACTCTCTGCCTGAGTCTTAATTGCCAATTGTGAAAAGTATTTTTCAGTCCTTTTTAATATCTCCATGTCACTAAACTTTAATCACAATGCTGTCTAGAAAGTGTTTCCTTCTGTAATTTTATACCATCAAAACCCTGGCTTGTCTCTTGCCTCTGATAACTTTTTGTTTCTTTGCAGACTTTTCTTTTTCTATCAGGAAAATCTCAGCCCCTTCTTTTCTTTCTCTGTTCATCCATTCCAGTAACTCCAGATTTAGTAATCCTACCTACTAGTCTAGTCATCTCTCTTGAAGTGGCCCATAGACTGTTCACAATGTTCTGACTGAATTTCATGATCTCTCCAACTGAACAGGAGTTTATTAAAAAAAAAAATGTTCATCTATCGTTAAATGCCACCATTGTTCTCTGTTCTATTGTCCAGGAACTTGGAAGTCATCCTTGACACCTTCACTCTGTTTACTTTCTATTCTAACGCTTCCGACTCAATAAACATCTGTTCAACCAACTGCCGCGAAATACTCAGTAGCTTCTCAATCCAGCACCGTTCCTCCATTGCCACTGCACTGCATAACACAGGGGAAGCATTCTCCTGCCTCCTGTCATGCTGCTCCATGATTCACCATAGTGCACCATGGCTCAAAGTGCTTTAAGATCTGTCTCCTGTTCAGAAATCCACCATCTCTCCCCTTCTCTTCAGCAACTTGGTTTTCAAATTCTCCTTGCTGTGGGATTCTCTCAGCATCTTCCCAGCTTTTTTCCCTACCTGTTTCTTCGCTTCTTACTGGTTCTTGGAACTCTATCCTGTAGGTCACCTACCTCCTGGAGAAAGTCAAATCAGAAGTTATTCTGAGGAATACCGCCCCCCCGCACTTACCTTCATGAGCTTCCCCTGCCATTGTACTCACTGCATTCATTGTCATCATTTAATTATCTCAGCTCTTTACTAGAATGTAAGCTCAGAAAGAACAAAAATAATATTCAACCAAATTGCTTTTCATGAATTGCCCTGGGATTAGAACAACATTTTATTCGCTATAATTGTTCAGAATGTTTAATAATGGATAAATGAATGAATACATGAGTATACTAAAAAACAAACCACTTACTTGTGGAACAGTGCTTTCTTAAATCCAAATCATTCTTTTAATTAAATAAATAGAAATATTTGGTTATTTTAAATAAAAATGTTAGATCTATAATTGCCTAAAAATCAAATAAATGTGTTAGAAGTCTTTCATACCTGCTGCCTATCATTTGCATACTATATGAAGACCCTTGTGGTCAGAAACAAGTTTGAGCATTCTAGTTTATGATGAATCATTTACTCTTCCTCTCTATCTGGAGTAACTTCCCTATCTGCCTGGACCCACTCCACCCCCACCTCCCATGTCATAGCGATGCTTGCTAGGCATTGCATATATCCAGCAGAGCCAAGAAGGGTGGAAACAAAGCCTGAAGCCCTGGTTGCAGATACAAGGCTGTAGAGAATCCAGAGGAAGAGGTACCTTTTTGTAATCTCTATGCTCAGACAGAGTACCTGTGTGCATTGTACAGACAGACTGTCCAAAGTGTTAGCAGAAGGCCAGGTGCCACCTTGCACTAATTTCCTAAACTCTCATTTAGGAAGGTCACCTAGACTCATGGAGTTCACTGAATCAGATACCTCCAGGATGGAGTTTCTATTCCAGTTCTTAATGTGGATGGCCCAAAGAGTGACTACTTGACCACTAAGAAGCGTCCCTGTTTCAGTACCTTTACATCCATCCATTTAAGTGTTTTGGATTTGGATTGAAGCATTATCTCCACCTTGATGAAAATAATCACCTTAACATTATTTTCCAGTGATAATTTTCGTGAAGACATCACTTCTACTTTAGCAAAGGCAGCCGACAATGTATCTCCTTGCTTGCTGAGTTCATCAGCGAATTTTTGTTGTAATTTCAGGAGTAATGCAGCAACAGTAGCCTTAACCCTAGGAATTTAGTTTGGTAACCCAGGAAGTTGGGAATGTGCCCAAGATGCATTAAGGAAACATGACTGTGTTTCTGAGCTCACTAAATTCAATGCAAAACATGCAGTTATTCTTCTTGATTGTATAGTCTTTTGTTTTCAGTATTTAATTGCTTTAATGTATTATCTTAATTGTGCTCTTTGGATGCTAATGCACCTTGCCTGGGGGGAAAGTGCTTCACAGTGGATTTGAGAAATGCTAGATTATAAACAATGGAATAGGATTCTTTTTTTTTTAAACTTTTATTTAATGAATATAAATTTCCAAAGTACAGCTTATGGATTACAATGGCTTCCCCCCCCCATAACTTCCCTTCCACCCGCAACCCTCCCCTTTCCCGCTCCTTCTCCCCTTCCATTCACATCGAGATTCATTTTCATTTCTCTTATATACAGAAGATCAGTTTAGTATATATTAAGTAAAGATTTCAACAGTTTGCACCCACATAGAAACACAAAGTGAAAAATCCTGTTTGAGTACTAGTTATAGCATTAAATCACAATGTACAGCACATTAAGGACAGAGATCCTACATGAGGAGTAAGTGCACAGTGACTCCTGTTTTTGACTTAACAAATTGACACTCTTGTTTATGGCATCAGTAATCTCCCTAGGCTCCAGTCATGAGTTGCCAAGGCTATGGAAGCCTTTTGAGTTCACCGACTCTGATCATATTTAGACAAGGTCATAGTCAAAGTGGAAGTTCTCTCCTCCCTTCAGAGAAAGGTACCTCCTCCTTTGATGACCCGTTCTTTCCACTGGGATCTCACTCGTGGAGATCTTTCATTTAGGTTTGTGTGGTTTTTTTGTTTTTGTTTTTTTTTGTTTGTTTGTTTGTTTGTTTGTTTTTTGCCAGAGTGTCTTGGCTTTCCATGCCTGAAATACTCTCATGGGCTTTTCAGCCAGATCAGAATGTCCTAAGGGCTGATTCTGAGGCCAGAGTGCTGTTTAGGATATCCGCCATTCTATGAGTCTGCTGTGTATCTCGCTTCCCATGTTGGGTCGTTCTCTCCCTTTTTTGTTCTATCGGTTAGTATTTTCAGAAACTGTTAAATATAAGAGTGGGAATAAGAGAGGAAGGGATGAACAATTTGGGACATGCTCAAGCTGACTTGCCCCAAATGGCAGAGTTAGAAACATACCAGGGGATTCCTATTCAATCCCATCAAGGAGGCATGTACCAATGCCATCTCACTAGTCCAGGTGATCAATTTCAGTTCACAATTGATCATAATGATTGGACTAAGAATCA
This sequence comes from Oryctolagus cuniculus, assembly GCF_964237555.1. NCBI lineage: Eukaryota > Metazoa > Chordata > Mammalia > Lagomorpha > Leporidae > Oryctolagus > Oryctolagus cuniculus. The sequence goes on along the minus strand of NC_091437.1, from coordinate 31,321,436 downwards.
AAGGGATCACATAAACAAGACTAGTGAATAGGATTCTTTATGAAAGGACTTATGAAAGACTCTACAAAAATAAGTTATGAATCTGCAAGGATTGGATGCTGTAGTGTGTCATGTTCTTAAAGGCATATGGCCAAGAAACCCACTTCAAAATGTGATTATTAAGGACTGATTTCTTAGTCCATTTGGCTCATGGTTCTGGGTGCTGGGAAGTCCAAGATCAAAGAGTCACACCTGCTCAGGGTTTTCTTCCTGCATCGAAACATGGCAGAAAGCATCATAGGGATGAGAGCAAGGGCGCAGAGAAAGGGAGACCAAACACCACCCATTTATCAGGAACCCACTCCCTTGGTAACCAGGCTGCTCCTGCAGTGACGCCACATGAGGCCCCACTTCCCAACACGGTGGCACTGAGGATCACCTTTCCAGCACAAGCTTTATGAGAGATACATGCTGCCCAATCAATTTCAGACTTGCCAGCCACAAATCAATCACGTGAGCCAGTTCCTTAAGCAAATAGATAGTTCACACACACACGTACCTGTTGGTCCTTTTAGTTTGTTTCTCTTAAGAACCCTCAGTAATATGACAAAGCCTCACTAGTTCATGAAAAAAAAGCATATTTAGAAACACCGTGCATGAATTTCATTTTTTGCACCAAAATAAAGTTTCCTTTTAACTCCATTTCCCATGAATGTTTTGAAATACCCTTTATCCTCTTAGCTACTCCTACCATAATCATGGCCTCTGTAGCCTCTGTATTCACATTTTTCATTATAACTCACCAGTAGAATCACTTAGTTCAAGCAGGAGAATCCTCTGCTTTGTCAAAGAGAATAATACATCTTTACTTGACCAAATTAGTTTCTTAATTGGCCTTACTGTTGTAGTTAAATGTATCGTGTTGATCTTGAACATTTTTAATAAGTAGATTTACATTAGAGACCAAGTGTTAAAATTGTTTAAACTTGAAAGGCCTGATTTGAAATGAAATGTAACAGATTCTGGTGGATGCTACTGAGCTGCAAATAAGCTTTAATTGAAACTCAAATATTGTTTATTGTCCCCTAATTATGGAATCCTTATTCATCCAACCTTCTTGATTTTCTGTGTTAAATAATCATGCTTGTATTTCACCCCAGCCTTTCTGTTTAGTTAACCAATTAATTAGGGATGGGGATTTTCTGCATTCATTAGCATTCTAATAGGCAGATGGATTCCCTGTGGCCCAAGCATCTACATATATTCAGTTGTTGAGCTCAGCTTTATCCCTGTTTAAGTGATTATCTTTCTTAATTGCAGATGCTAGAAAATCATGTCCTGAAACATGCAATCCAATCTACCTCATTAAAACTGCCCGGTGAAGATGAAGTTCAAGTGTTGATACAAGCACCACACTGCAGTCTCACGTAGGCAGGGCTAGAAATCCATTAGAAATCACTGGTAGCCAGGGATTCGAGTGCTTTTGGCAATTACTCTCCTTGCTTGAGATACCAAGGATCAGCAACTTTGTAGAAGTACCTCCTGGCCAAAAGGTTCTATAGGTTTTATGTTTTGTTCTCTTTTCCAAGAGGTCTGTGAATCAAAGCCATCATCAACATTCATTGAGTTCAATTACATCAAATATTAAAAATTAGGACATTATCTCTCTCTAAAGACAAAAATGACCATAAATTTATTTCAAAAAATTCATTGGCATTTATTAGCAATTTGTGATTCAAGGAACATATCAGCTAATGATTAGAAAAGATGTTCCACTGGACATGAGGAACAGTCGGTGTGTGCAAGCTGGGGATAAGGCATCAGAATGATCATTTCAAAAGCAGGTTGGTTAACATTGGACGACTTCCTTGTAAGAAGCTGCTCTGGCCAGCTCAGGGTAACTGGATCCTCTCAGTTGGTTACTATGAGTCTCCTGTGTTTATGAAAACCTGGTCTAGGTGGAGTTTTTCATTTTGACTCAGTTTGAGCAGCTCCATTATGGTTTGGGTCTGTGGGGGCATGGTACAGGAGCACATGGCCTCCTGTAAGTTTTATGGAATGTATCTGAGCCAAAGACATATTACCTACTTTTTAAAGAACCTCTGAACATGGGCTACAAGGTCTTGTATGACATACAGTTAAACACATCGTATCAAATACTGGTAAGAGAGAGCTCTCTGATGCCTGACTGGAAGGAGACCATTTTAATCAATCTGCTACTTGGGTAGAAGAATGGTTAATTACTACTTAGCTGTTAGAGCCCACTTGGGAAGAAAGCAAGACAAGCTCTAGGTTTGTGGGGCCCACGCAAATAGGATTGTGGACATGCATACATGCTCACCTCCTCTGCTCACAGGAAGACTCCTTTGCTGCATTTGTCTTCACTTACAAAACACAAGCTCAATGGCATTAGGATTTTTGAGATAGTAACAGTAGAGCATTTTACCAAGTGTGGGTCCTTCTACATTCAGGGCCTACCTAGTGTAGGAGGACAAGCCTGGCCCATGTAGTTGGCCCTAATGGAAGATGAAACTCCTCATCTCTTTATGTTAGGAGGAAGTCCTAGCATCAACCTTTTTTTGTGAGTTTACATCATCAAGATAAACTAGGACCACAGTAGATTAATTTTGATCATGTGTAACTCTGACATTTTATAAGGGATCATACCCAGTAGAGAGAAAGATTTATACTGTGACATTAGGGGCACAAGGAAGAAACAAATGTCACCACATAGGCTCTGCAACCAGTTGAAGCTGTATCCAAACCAAGATTTTTCAGTCTAGCTGTGTGACCTTTAAGACTCCTTTGAATAATTGTTTCATTTCTGGAAAAATAAATGAGACGAATGATAATTCCCCACGGAGTTGTGCTGATCAGATCCAGACACCTATGGAAGATGTCTCTGAGGTCTTGAAGAGGAAGGAAGATTGACCCAAACCCCCATCTCATCCCACTTCTGTCATTCTCACTGCTCTGTGAGTCCCCAGGAGCCTAAGTGCCCCCGGCCTGCCTTGGCTCTGGGGTCCTGCTTGTCCTCAGTTACCTGTGTGGGCTTCACGTCATTTTCCCGCAGCGCTGTCCCTGATTAGACAACCCAGACATGAGCTAGACCTTGTGTCAGGGTTTACACAGGCGTGCACACAGAGAGAGATATGGAAGATAGGAAAGTGGTACATGTGCATAAACTGCAGAATATGCACAGTTGCCCGTCAGATACTCCCCGTCATGTTCGCCACTCTGGTCCGCAGTCTCTCTCTGTCTCAGCAGAAAAGAATGCAGGAAACAGCCTTGCTTGTTTGCTCCTTGTGCAGGTGGAGAGAGCCCTCCTCTTGTGTTGCTCTCTGTATGCTGCGCCTCTTCAGTTGCACACAAAGTGGCCCTTTATAAGGTGTTTCCCCAAAGACTGTTTTCTAACTAAGGATGATATCATACCATTTAATAGATGAGGAGAGATTTAACTATGTTGTCCATGATTATATAGCTAGGAATTAGTGAAGTTATGGTTCAGATCAACTTTTATTTTCTGAATGAAGAGCCCAAGAACTTAACTACTATGCTGTGCTTAGTTTCAAATTTGAGGGTATTTATGAAATTTCCATTAAGTGCTAGTCTCTGTGCTAGGAAGATGCATTATATTTAATCCTCATGAAAACCTTACTAGGTATTATTGCCATTTTTTTTAAAAAATTTATTTATTTGACAGGCAGAGAGGAGTAGGGGAAGGGAGAGAGAAAGAGAGACAGAGAGAGAATGAATTCCCAAACTGCTGGTTCACTCCTCAAATGCCTGCTCCATCTCAAAGGGCCAATGCCAGGAGCTGGTGGTTCTAGCCAGGTCTCTCAAGAAGACGACTTCTTGCGCCGTCATCACTGCCCCTGAGGGTCTGGATTAGCAGGAAGCTGGAGTCGGGAGCTAGACCCAGTGCTGGAATGCAGACAGTCTGGTGTGGAATGCGGATGTTTTTGCTATGCCTTCCCCTATTATTCTATTTGGTAATGAGTAATCCAAGATACTGCAATATAAAGTAACTCACACAGCCAATAGTGCTAGACTTCAATTTTGGATTCATGTCTGTTGCACCTAGGCTCTGAACAACTGCTAAGCCAATGCAGTGCTCAGAATTCATTCCTCACTTGATTGGAATATCTGAATGTGCATTCCCTCACCTCCTCACCCCTTGCTTCTTTGACTTTCCTGCCTGTGTAATTGCAGTCCTCCAGCTTTGCAATCAGGATATATACCAAAGAGCCAAAATAAATACAGATAAATATGGAAGAATGAAACCAAATTAATATGTAAGAATCTTTATAGGCGGAGGGGGAGAAATTAAGAAGATGGGATTTTGAATACATTTGAAAGTGTTTATATTACCTCTTTTGAAAACTGTCGACATGTATATGGACTAGTAATAAGGATAAGAAGGAAAATACATAAAACCAATGGGAAAAGGAAGTGATTTGACAGGCAGAGTGGACAGTGAGAGAGAGAGAGAGACAGAGAGAAAGATCTTCCTTTTGCCGTTGGTTCACCCTCCAATGGCCGCCGCGGCCGGCGTGCTGCAGCCGGCACACCGCACTGATCCGATGGCAGGAGCCAGGTGCTTCTCCTGGTCTCCCATGGGGTGAAGGGCCCAAGTACTTGGGCCATCCTCCACTGCACTCCCTGGCCACAGCAGAGAGCTGGCCTGGAAGAGGGGCAACCGGGACAGAATCCGGTGCCCCGACCGGGACTAGAACCCGGTGTGCCGGCGCCGCAAAGTGGAGGATTAGCCTAGTGAGCCGCGGTGCCGGCCATGATTTGATTTTTTCTCTACCTCTGTAGATATGCAAGAAGACCCTGTGTGTTACCAGCATTTTTGTTTCACCCAAAATAGCCATTGTACCTTAGGGAGCACAACTTGGTTAATGACCTAAGGAGATATGCGCATATATTGGATTGCCTTTGGACACTTTCTCAATAGATCTCAGACTCAGTATTGTAAAAGAAGTGGATTTACATATGTGTATCTGATGCTGCTTTAGCTTGCAACTTTCTACTCCTTCAATTCCTTGGCATTCAGTCGTTCAATCATGTAGCTGTGCCGGGCACTTTTCTAGGCTCAGAAGATACCAGTAAAATTAGGCATTTGTTCTCGATTTCTATTGCTGATGGCTTTTAAGCTGAGACCTAAACGATAAACATAAATTTGGAATCTAGGGAAAAATATTGCAGACAAGAATAGAATATACCAAGGGCAGAAAAAGGTAACACGTTTCTTTTTTCATTATTTTCAATGGACACAATAATTGTACATATGAATTACAGTATAATTCAATATACATACACAATGAGTGATGATCAAATCAGAATAATTACCATTTACATATCCTTATCATTCCTTTGTGTTTGGAGACCTTGGATTCCTCTCTTCTGTTCCTTTAGAAAATGTGTAATAAATTATTGCGAACAGAACCTTCTCCTCCTGTCTAGCTCTAACGATCTTTTATCCCACGTCTGTCTGCCCTCCTCTCCTTCCCCCTTCATAGATTCTAGTAATTACTACTCTGCTCTCTGCTTTGACATCATGGCACACTTTTTCCCTTTATGTAGTGTCTCATGGGAAGCCGTAGGCTGCCTTCCAGGCTGGGAGATAATAGACATAGTTGAATGAATATATGGCCGCACCACTCTCCATACCCTCCTGTCTTAGGTCTTCAGAGAGGCCTAGAATCCTCAAGTTCAAATCATCATCAAGAAGTTATGGTCATAAATGGTAAAAAGTTACCACAGAACTGAGTTCCTCCTCTTCTTCTTTGTATTTGTTTCCAAGGAAGTGATTTTGACTGGAGCATTGTATAACTCTGTCTTCAGTGTGTTGAGGCTTCACTTCTGGAATGTGTGTAATCAAATCAGCTTGCCAGGTGAATACCCACAAATGCCAAACAATAAGATTTTAATTCCATAAAATGTAATAAAAATGGATATTTAATTTGTCCCCCCCATTTACCCCACTTCAGTCTCACTCATTCTCCACTTGCCTCTTTACAGCATGGTTTCAATAAGGACCACAGGTCTTGGAAGCAAGTGGTGATGGGATTGGATGGGCAGGAGGTTAAACCGAGTTATCACGGGAAAATTGCATGAGGGCCACTTAAAATGAATTTTAAAAAGCTCTGGGAGCCATGCTGGTTGACAGAGAGAGCTGGAAACCTGAGCGATGCTAGAGGACATATTCCCCAGGTCTCTGCCCATCCTGGGCCACAACACTTGTCTCACAATTACAGCTACATGTGTCTCTGGATTCCTGTAACCTTCCCCTCCCCTGACCGCTTCTGGCTGGGAGAGGTGGGAGTGCTTACCCTGTTATCCATGGGTGCTTCATTATCCCTTCTAGGTTTCCTTTAAAGTCTCTCATACCTTTCTTAAATGTTCCCTTTATCTAAAACACCCTCCCTTCACTCTGTTCTCTATCAGAACCCTGACTGATGTTCTCACCTTGTTCTCACCTGCTACTAGTCAGTCTTCTGTTGGTTCCTGGCCCATAGTAGGCAAACAGTTGGGTTAGGACAGAAACCTCTCTGGGTATTTCAAACTGGGAGAGATTTAGCTCATTGAGTTGCACAATCTTTGGTAAAATGTGGGAGGGAAAGTCAGGGAAAGGAAGCTACAGAAACTTCAAAAGACAGCAGCCAGAGTAACCAACAGCGTCTAAATCATGAACCATATTAGAATATCCCCAAGCTGACGCAAACCTCACGTCGGCCAACTGCCCGCTCCTGTGCCGGCTGCTGCCGGAGAGGACGAATGGCCCCCCCCTTCTCATCCACCTTCCACATCGCACCCGGAGCTTCTCTTTGGCAGGGACTCACCTGCAGTCCTGCTTTCAAGGAATTTAGGGAAAGTGATCAATTCCCAGACTTCCTCCTTGGGAGACGGGGGTACAGATGGGGTGAGAATGATGCTGAGCTGTTAGTAAAGAATTCACACAATGAATGCTCACTCAACACTGGGTTTACCTCGGAAAACGCCCTCAGCATCCCGGGACCCCAGGTTGTTCTGAGGTCACATCCAAGTGATAGAGTACAGATGAGGAGACTAAAATATACAAAAACTTCTAAATGAGGGGGCGAGCAGGATTTGAACCCGGCATCTCATATGGTAAGGCTTGGAGATCTCATCTCAGAAAAAAAAAAAAAGTGTTTTGTAACTAAAGATAACAGGAATGACTGAGACAAAATCAAATGTAAATATCATTATCAAAATGCTTTCAGTGAGACATAGTAATACCTACACATACTAAATAAATTCCACACAGACACACACAGTCTAGTGAGAGATCTAATGGGTATAATTCCAAAGTATCATTTGGTTAAATGATACACCAAGATATCTACAAGACATGAAATACTTGAATTCTTTTGAGGTCAGGAGCACAGACATTACTCCTGTTACTGTGGAGGGCTGTCTACTCTATAGTTGAATGGAATATTGAGTCTCAACAAGATGAGGATGAAAAGAATGCTGTGGGGATTTTTTTTTCCATTTGTACTCATAGTGAGGCTCCAGAATTAGTCATCAGTGCTCCCAGTAGCCATTGTGGGATTCCTAAGAGACCAGGAAATGTGATCCCTTTGTAGGCAAAGGAGCACTGAACAGCCCCACCCTGAGCCCACCCCTCCTGTGGAGCACCTAATCCCAGTAGTTATCCCAAACCAAAGGAGAAAAGACCACCATTCGATTTCCCTACTTGGACCAATTTTCTTACCCCCAAAGAGCAGCTTTCCACAGAAGGCAGTCACTGGCAGAGTCTCTGTGACCCAGCCACCAGCTGGGCAATGTAAGCCCAACACCCAAACATCTGCAGACAAATGGGAAATATGAGACAAAATTTTAAGCATTGAGGCGAAAAAAGGCAGCATTGGAGCTGAGGGTGTTATGGAGATTATCCTGCCTCTCCTGTGTGCGCAGAAATGATGAGAGCAGGGTGTCGCCGTGAAGAGCACAGATTTAAGCATAAGACACCTTTGGGTTGCAATTCTGGCTCTCAGTTACTAACTCTGCCTGGGGACAGATGCCTCCCTGTCTCCACACCTTGGATCCCCTACCTGCCAAATGAAGAGTGGTAGTGCCTATCACAAAGGTACTGTGAGGATTAAAGAGGAAAGCAAATAAAAGAATTATTATGTCAGTTTTTATTTTCTGTGTTGTTTCAGGTTGTGTAGGTAAAGCGTCAGACTTAGCCTATCACCTGCACAAACTCGCTGCTCAATTACGATTGGGGATATGCTGAAGGGAGCCAAACAGCAGGCTGCCACAGTCTCAGATGCCATGATCGGGAAAGAAAGCCAGTGGATGTCCCTGTATAAAAGCAATGTCTAACAAAAGTAATGCCCCATTGCAATCCTTCAGTTGCTGCGCTGAGCTGAGTACATTTTTGCTCTGTGTTGGACCTGTAAAATCCTGTCGTAGCTGTCTGCTTTGCAAATAGAGTTCCAGCCACTGCCAAACTCTAAAATAAAATGTTCAGTTACTTTACCCCAGCTGTTCATTTCAGTTAGCGCACGTCAATACAAGCGAGGTCTCCTGCGGTTCAGTGATTTTCCATCACTTGTCAGTCAGCACAGCCCTCTCCCGGTTCCTTCTCCCTCTCGGCGCCTCAACTTCTTAGAGAATTTCTTACCACTTTGCTCTCTTTCTCTTTCCCTAGTGCCTGCTTTCTCATTTTCCTTTTGAATGTTTTATGAAAAACTGGCAACAAGTCTGAACACTGGCCAGAAGATGAGAGGCACACAAACTTGGGAACAGAAAAATACATCTGGTCCCCCCAAAAGACAGTCTCCAGCCTGGAATTTAATCCCTGAGAAACCATTGTTTATTTTCCCAGCATTAATTATGCTAATAAATCAACCAGCTTCCCAGCTAACAATTTGTAGACCAAGACATATTCCAAAACAAAGTATTGGATGAGGCGTGATATTTGCAAATGCCCAGGGTTCACAACCTGGGGTGTAGCAAGAGGTGCCTGAGGACGTCTGTCTCAGGTGCATGTCAAAGCTCAGATCCCAGTTGTAAATGACATGCGTGACTGATAGGGGAGGCCTGGGCCATGTGCATGTGAAGTTGCCATGGGATAAAGCCAAGAAAATTCAGGACACATGAACTGAATAAGGTCTGGAAGCTCCCCGAGCCCCACAAAGAACCTGTACATGTATAACAGCATAATTATGGTAGTTTTGGTTAGATTTTTTTATTTGATCCCTTAATATTAGGTATTTTGAAATTATCTGAACCACATTAGAGTGAGGGACCTGAAGCTTGGCGAAGTTACGATTCAATCCAAAGTCACATGTGAAAAGCAGTAGAGTTGTCTCAGGTTCTTTACTGTTGCATCACTAGACAGGAAAAATGCCGTTTGATTTAATTAGCCTAAATAATTGTATGCCTTGATGAAGCCCCTGCTCCAGAGCTTCTGTCTTTGCTTGTGTGTGTGTGGAAGGCAGTTATCAGAAGCCACTAATTCAGTGTTTTTTTTTTTTTTTCAGATACATCCAAATAGAAATGTAAATATACTTTCTAAAAGAGTCTTTTCATACTTCATATAAAAATGTTCTATCACTGTTTTTAAAACATCAGTGAGGCCGGCGCCGCAGCTCACTAGGCTAATCCTCCGCCTTGCGGCGCCGGCACACTGGGTTCTAGTCCCGGTCGGGGTGCCGGATTCTGTCCCGGTTGCCCCTCTTCCAGGCCAGCTCTCTGCTGTGGCCTGGGAGTGCAGTGGAGGATGGCCCAAGTGCTTGGGCCCTGCACCCCATGGGAGACCAGGAGAAGCACCTGGCTCCTGCCATTGGATCAGCACAGTGCGCCGGCCACAGCGCGCCGGCCGCGGTGGCCATTGGAGGGTGAACCAATGGCAAAGGAAGACTTTTCTCTCTGTCTCTCTCTCTCTCTCGCACTGTCCACTCTGCCTGTCAAAAAAAAAAAAAATCAGTGATACTTATGCATACCAATAACAGTTGATTCTGTCAGTTATCTATTGGTGGAATCTGTGTTGATGGAATCTTCAATATAAACTAGATGGCCAGATTATTTGGGCCTCTCTGTGCATGACATCATGATCTGAGGCACAGAGGGGGATGCAGTAAATGTTTCCTGAGTGCCTACTTGTGCCTAGTCTTCGTGTAGTTGGAAATACAGCAGAGAACAAGGTGATATCTGTATACTCTTAGATCTTATGTACTATAACCAAATAAAAAATAGATGCACAGGAGAACTTCAGTTATGCAGCCTGCTGTAGAAGAGAATAGAGTAGATATGATAGGGTGTGCTCTGAGAGCTGAGCTGAGACCTGACAATGAAAATGAACCATCAATCATATTGAAAGATCGCCAAGCAAAGCATTCCGAGCAGTTGGAACAGAATACCACGGCATAGGGCAAGCTGGCATGTTTGAGGTTAAGGAAGAAGGACCAGGGCCTGGGGAAGACCTAGTAAAGGGAGGACGGTGAAATGGCAGCCAGCGTGGTGAGCAGGGCGGTATTGCGTTAGTGCCCTGTAGACCATGGTAGAGCAAAGTCCTTCAAGTGCTTGCAGCGGAGGAGTAGCCTGGTCATTTGCCTGCTTAGAAAGTCAGTAAGAATAAGAACAGTCGCTGCCCTCACGCAGCTGATAAGCAACATCACAACATCAGTGTCAAACAGTAATTGAAGAATGAATTGCATGTGCTGAATATAGACTGCATATGTTCTCCACCAGCCACAGGGATCCCGTGGGAAAATGGTGTTCCTAGCTGTGCTGCACTTGTAGCCCAGTACCAGAAGTTAAGCAGTAAAGGGTAAAATTAGCTGATGTTTTTGAACGTGAGGGGAAATATTCATCACTTTTATTTTCTCTCTGAGATGCAATTACTAACTTCCAGAGAGTACCATAAAATCTTGTCAGCCCCTTCAGAAAAGGCTTGTGTGGTGCAAGTCCTGACATCCAATTGTTCATCTGTTTTATTTGTGGAAAAGGGGAAACATAACCCCTGAGCATTTTACATGCAGAGCAATTCTTCTTCTTTTGTGTTTGCTGATGGGGACATCCGAAAAGGAATCTTGAGAACTGTTGAATCTAGTTAACAGAAATCATGTCATTATGGATGTAATGTTCTTCACCACAAGGAGCAGAGTTCCTAGGGCCAGGATTTCTGGTTTCTCATAGTTTCTCTGTAACATGAGCCAAGACTTTCACTTTAGGGGTTGACCTTGGTTACTATTGACCAAATGAGCAAATTGATTTAGACCATCCCTAAGTTTCTCTCTACCACATTTAACTACAATGATCTGTTGATTTCTCTGTACTTGGGCTGAATTAAGGGTACACGATGTTGAAAATGATCCTATGCACTGAGAAGCAAAATAGAATGCAAATAGAACTGGTGCACTTTAGCTGTCTTAGGGTGTAAAGGAAGGCCTAGGTAGCATCCTCAGATTCTCAACAGGAAGAGGAAGGCAATCTTTGTACCGAGTCTTTGTGGTCTCTAGGAATGTTGTTATTAACTTACTTTAAGTATCTGAGTATTGAGGGGTGTATAAAGGAATAAGATCTGTTTCCCAGAACTAATGATCCACCTTAGAAGCTAACACATAAAGATGAGACATTAAATAACCAGTGCACAGTGATTAATGTGAATAATATGCCACACAGGGTTATATGATTATTTAATGAAAAATTACATACCAAAATAAATGTAGAAAAAAGTGAGCTCATCACTGCTGAGAGATGAATATATTTATTTAGTCAATTTCCTCAATCATTTAACAAGTACTTAGAGCATGCTCACTTAGCCATCCTCTGCTGCTTTCTCAGGTGCGTTAGCAGACAGCTGGATCAGAAGCAGAGCAGCCAGTACTCAAATGGTGTCCAAATGGGATGCCAGCACTGCAGATGGCAGCTTAACCTGCTGCGTCACAGACCTGGCCCCTGTCTTTAGCTTTCACTCGCTCAATTAGCTAATGATTTTCATCAGCATTAAAAGAGACTATTTGGGACCGGAATTGTGGCATAGTGGGTTAAGCTGCCACCTGCCACACTGGGATCCCATATGGCCACCTGTTTGCTTCCTGGGTGCTCCACATCTAATCTAGCTTGCTGCTAATGCTCCTGGGAAGGTAGAGGAAGATGGTCCAAGTTTTTGGGCCCCTGCATCCCTAGAGGAGGCCTGGATGAAGCTCCTGGCTTTGGCCTGGCCCTGCCCTGACTGTTGTGACCATCTGGGGAGTGAAACGGTAGATGGAAGCTGGCTCTCTCTCTCTCTCTCTCTCTCTCTCTCTCTCTCTCTCTTTCTGCTGTAACTCTACATTCCAAATAAATAAATAAATCTTTTTAAATAAAAAGTGATTATTTGCATCATGTTTTCCAGGAAGCCATTTTCTAGCTCTTAATGAACTCTTTAGCCCTGGAAAATCTCTATGAACAAAGAAATCACAAGCATATTTCCAGTAACTCATTCTCAGTCACTTAGACTTCAATCTTCTGGTGACTTCCATGATAAAGTACTCTTCCACCTGTCAATTCTATGTCCCATCCATGGAAGTCACTGTGCTATGGCCCAGGGAGCTGTGGTGAACAGTCCCAGCTATTGTGACGGACCTTCTTGGGTGCAAGGGACAGACACACCAGAAGGCTCAGAGACTGACCTGTTAAGTCCACACCGTGGGCCTGGCTGCAGGGGGCTCACCTCATGCCCCCTGCACTTGCTCTCATTCTCTTCATCTCTTCGCTGATTTTCCAGTGGGTTGACTCTGTCCTCAGGCAGGTTTCCCCCATGGAGGCCAGGTCTGATCAGCCACGCCATGCCTGCCTCCCCCTCTTGGCAGTGGTAGAGGAAAGAACCCCTATCACCAACAACCCATGGATGTCCTGTGATCATAGCTCATCAGCCTAGACTGGGCTGCATGCCCATTTCTGGACAAGGTCCAAAATACACTGAACGCCCTGTCCTGGGACTCAAGGTCACCCTGGAGCAGAAGGAGGGGGATCAAGTATGATCAAATTCCTGATTCTGGTTACCTCTGGGCCAGAGTGTAAGAAGGGACCTGGAAGAAAACTGAGGAGCAGACGCTTGCCAGACAAAAGTGGCCCATGTCCTCCTCAAAAATCTTCCTCTGGAACGAGATGGCACACTATGCTGTGTGAGCTGGAAGACAAACTTCTCACGTTCATCACTGCATCCATGGATCTCTAACAAATAGTTCCCTTTTTAAAGTCAGTCACATAATTTGTAAGGTCTAGTGCAAACTGGAAAAGTGGGTCCCTTTGTTCAAAAATGACTAAGAATTTCAGGATAGCCACAGGAGATCATTAAACCAAGGGCACAGATTATATGCCCTGGAAGCCTACCTTGGTCATCCAACACCACTTTCCCTGTGTGAAGTGCAAAGCACAGTATTTGTCAGAGTACGAGCATGCGGACTTGTGAGCCTTGAATGCCGAGCAGTTTTCAGTCTAGTGTGGAGATGAAGGAGCTACGCATACACCCACAAAAATGTGATGGCAATGGAGAAACACATAAAACTCGGCTCTCTTTTATGTCGATACATCTTCTGCAAAGGGCATATTATCTTGGACTGAATAAATAAGGGCGTAAATTCCATATGGAATTTATGGAAGGAGAGAGTGTTTATTCCACTCCCATAACTAGTATTAGTTAGGTCCCATAACTAGTATTAAATTATGTTCCAGCTGCCTTGAACACATTTTTAAAGTTTGAAAGCATGCCATTTGTCCATTGGGCCAGGGGTTTTGCTTGCTTGCTTGCTTGTCTGTCTTTTAATTTTCTGCTGCCTTGGCATGCACATCTGGTATGAACTGAATTATGTCTCCCCCAATTCATTTGTTGAAGCCCTAACCCCCATTGAGACTTTTGTGGTAATCTGGCCTCTGAGGAGATAAAGTTAAATGAGGTCATAAGGGTGGATCCCTAATCCAATAAGACTGATGTCCTTATAAAGAGAGGAAAAGACACCAGGAATGTGCACACACAGAGAAAAGGCCATGCGAGGACACGGGGAGAAGGCAGCCTTCTGCAAACCGAGGAGAGAGGCCTCAGGAGAAATCAACCCTTTGGCACCTTGATCTCAGACTTCCAGAGCTGTGAAAAAATCAGTTTCTGTTTAAGCTACCCAAGCTACCTTATGGCAGCTCAAGCAGATGAATACAACACCCAGTAGATATCTCTTTAATCAATAAGAGGGATACTTAGAGAAACTAGGTAATCCAGGGAAATTCAGAATTAAGTATTAGAATTGTCCATGCAGCAATGAGTGGATTCTGGAAGAACTAAGGGAAATCCTGAGGCCAATACTTGCAAAGCATGGAAAAGTAGGTGTTAGATCAATGTAAGAAAGCCCTTCAGAAACTAGAGTTTGTTCTAATTCCTCTTGGGAGAACATTGTCACAGACTTCTGGCAATGAAAAACAGCTCAGACAGAGTTCGGTACAGGGAAAACAGCAAGTGGGAGGCTTTCTTGGGAATCCTTGGAGGGCAGGTTCTGCCTCGCCAGGATGGTTTCTCCAAGATTTTCTAGAGACAGCATCCATCATGAAATACAGAGGAGAAAAAGAGTTTTAAACAGAATATTAGGTAATAAATTAATTTGTATGGAAATTAGGGTTCAGACTAGACTATATGCAATCATTTTTTCAGACAGGTATTAAAAAAGCATAATTCAAGGACTTGGCAAAATTTTACTTTGTTGTATATTTGGTACAGTTTTATTAGTAGTTTTATTAGTAGTTAGAAGGCCCTCCCTTTCCACAAACACACACATGCTGCTGCAATATGTCCCTGAGTGCCCTTGACTATGCATCACGTCCAAATAAAAATCTGTTTTATCAGAGGCAGCCCTATCAGTTCACGCAGTGGTGGGACAGAGGGTAGAATCCAAAGCAACTTCAACTCTATAGAATTCACAGCAACATTAATGAGATTGAGAGTTTCACGTTTACCACTACTGATGAGTGAAGGGAAAAAAATAGCTACGGGAGTATGAAACATAGTAAATTGTTGCAGGTGAGGTCACATCTTATCCCCAAATCCCTTGGACAAATCTCATCCTTGCTGAGTCCAGAGAATAAAACCAACAAGCCATTCTGGTTTTTCTATTGTTCTATCAAAACCTCTGGGGCAGCACTGTCCAATAGATCCAATATTAATACTTTTACTAGACATATTGAAAGAAGTAAAAGGAAATAGATGAAATTAATATTAATAATAACATTTTATTTAACCAATATATTAAAGCATTATCATTTCAACATGTAATGAATATGAAATATTTCTGAGAGGTATTTTGCATCTTTTTTTATATTTAATCTAGAAATCTAACGTGTCTTTTGCGCTTATGTCACTTCTCACTGTGAGCTAGCCTCCTTTTAAGTGCTCGATAGTCATGTGAAGGTACATTATACAGTGTAGAGCAAGAGCAGTGGGTATCTCTTCTAAGGCTTCTCCTTTGATGCAGCAAATAAGTGACATGTCTCCCCAGCATGATATATGCATATTTACTACTTCAGAAATTGCACAGATATGGACTACAATATGATTATGTTTATTCCAAATATATAAATCAGGATGAGATGTAGACACCCTATTTTTCTTTTATAGGTTACTTAAAAACATTTTTGTACTAACAAAACTGTTATTGATAAGTACTGTGTGATAGAATAAGCATCATTATAATTTAAAATCTTGATTGAACACTTATAATATGTGAAATTAAGCAATTCAAAGATCTGTCATTAAGTTGCATTTATTTTGATCCTTCTTTTTATTGGCTATTAAAGCTGAAAATGAAAAATATCTCCACAAAGACAAATAGATCTAAATGGAAGAGTGCATTATTAACCCCAGCTGAAATCACAGTATTCATTTCTCATTTCCAGGCAGGCATTATGCAAAAGTCTTTGTAGTAATTCAGCAAGTAAATTTCCAGTTCCTTAATGTCAGTTAGTACTTCTTTCACTTTCAGTATTGTATTTTTAACAATTGTTTTCAAGGTCCAATAAACTCTTTATTGTGAAGATTTAAAAATGATTGGAGAATCAGTATGTCAGGGGACCCCAAGGCGGTCCTGTGTGGCTTTCCTCATCCTGAGTTCCATCTTTGCCTTTATGTAATTCCCTTCCCCTATGGTGGGCGTGGCATGTGATTTGAAATAACTTGTGGGGAAATAGAATTAAAGCATGATTTTTTAAAGATTTATTTACTTATTTGGAAGGCAGAGTTTACACAGAGAGAGGGAGAGATAGAGATCTTTTATCTGTTAGTTCACTCCCCAGATGGCTGCAATGGCCTGAGCTGGGTTGATCTGAAGCCAGGAGCCAGGAGTTTTTTTTTTTTTTTTTTTTTTTGGAGGTAGCTGGGGGGTCTTCCACATGGGTGTAGGAGGCCAGGCACTTAGGCCATCCTCTGCTGCTTTCTCATTAGTGCGTTAGCAGGGAGATGGATTGACAGCGGAGCAGCCGAGTCTCAATTGGCACCCATATGGGATGCTGGCATCACAGGTGGTAGCTTTACCTGCTATGCCACAATGCCAGGCCCAAGACAATTTTTTAGTGGGAAAACATTTGAAATTCATGGATAGTTTTTTCATAAGATGCATTATCCATGAGCTTTTTGAAGTACGCTTGTATTTTGCTACCAAGAAATGCTCTCTTGTCTATTACCCTACTGCTTTGATTATATTGCTTCATCTATATCTATCACATCAGTTCAAACAAGTTTTGTCTAATGGTATATGGCTTTTTGTCTTTGACCATTATACCATGTAAGATTAGGATTGTCATGGTGAACACCACACAATGGCTTGAAATAGAAGAGAGAATAGTTCATAAAGAGATAACTAGACCGGTAGGTAGCTTCATGCTTTTCTACTTTTGCTGTTGTGTTGTTCGAAAACCTTCTCAAATTCCAGTGGGGTAGCTTTAAGTCCTGCCTGTACATCTGTATTCCAGCTGGGACCGGCAGTCTCTGTCGTATAAATAATTCCTGCTTTGTGATACTCACTCCTGGGACTATTCCAGCCCTTGATTGACTATGAGCTGGGCCAATGCTTGCTTCTGATGAAGAAACATATATAGGAAAACTGATGCAATGCTCCTTCCATTATTCATTAGACAGACTTAGGACTTGTGTCTCGCTTGCGCTCTATTCCTTGCTGGCACCTCTCTTGTCTTCTCCCTGCTTACTGCAATGATGCAAATCTCGCCATGTTGAGAATTGCAAAGAACTAACAGCCACTGAGGGTCAGAAGCCATTAGTCCAAAAACCCACATGAAACCGAATCCTGCCAACAACAGCGTGACTGAACTGAATGGTCAAACTCTTTTCCAGTTGAGCTTTGAGATGGTGACAGCCTGAACCACACCTTCAGTACAACTAGAGAAATGAGCCCAGCTGTGCCAAGATTCCTGGCCTACACAAAGTGAGAGGTGATAAATGTAGTTATTTTAATCCATGAAATGTTTAGGCCAGTTTGTTATTCAATAACAGATGAGGAATACTCCACCCAAGTAGGAAGAGAAAAGGGAAGGAGGAAAACTGTGTCCTCCTCCCTTGTTAAGGGGTTTTGATGGAAGTCCAAGAAAATTTACATTCATAATGCACTGGATAGATTTCAGTGAGAAGGATATAGATAGCTGCAAGGGAGGCCAGGACTCACTTAAAAAAAAAATCAGGATGGCAATATTCCCTGGTAAACACTGGGGTTCTGTTATTGGCAGAAAGAGACAAAAGCAAAATGAATATTGGAGAAGTCCATCAGCGAAGCTATTCACCAACCCATCTCACAACAGACTTCTCAGCATCGGTAAACTTCAGTTACATTAAAAATGTGCTGGGGTCCTGTCTGTGACACAGTGGGTTAAGCCACCACCTGCAGCACCAGCGTCCCATATGGATGCCAGTTTGGGTCCTGGCTGCTCCACTTCCAATCCAGCTCCCTGCTAGTGGCCTAGAAAAGCAGTGGAATACGGCCCAAGTGTTTAGCTCCTGCCTCCAGTGTGGGAGACAGGGAGGAAGCTCCTGGCTCCTGACTTAGGCCTGGCCTAGTCCCGGCCAGGGCAGTCTTTTGGGGAGTGAACCAGTGGATGGAGGATTGATTCATTCTCTTTCTCTCTCTCTCTCCCCCCTTCTCTCTGTAACTCTGACTTTCAAATAAATCTTTAAAATAATTTCTTAGGTTGAGTATAAGATGGATATAAGCATTGCTGAAAAATATTTTCTCTTGGATGCATAGTTTTGAATCTTCTGCTTATCATAATCTTATACTATCTGAAATCAATATCTTAATGCATAGCAAATATTTTGCTTTTGAGCTAAGATCATAATGCTTATAAGTTCATATTTCAGATCATGTTCTTGATCATTTTGAATGGTTGGAGGGAAACTTTTTATTTAAACTAATTTGGTCATTATGTTAGTCTTTTCAGGCTGGCATAACAGAATCCCATATAGTGGTTAACTTGAGCAGAAGAAATTTATTTTCTTGCAGCTCTAAAAGCTGGAAATCTGAGTTCAGTATTCCAGGATGGTCAGGTTCTGGTGAAGGCTCTTTTTGTGGATTGCAGGCAGCTCCCTCTCCTTGTATGAGGGAGGGAGGGAGGGAGAGAAAGAATGAGAATGAGAATGAGAATGAGAATGAGAATGAGAATGAGAATGAGAATGAGAATAAGAATGAATATGCTACATTGTTCTTCTTTTCCTCCCCTTATAAGACCATAGTCCTATTGGACTGAGCTAAATCCTCATGACCTCAGTGACTGGAATTGCATCCTAAAGATCCCATTCTACAAATTGTCACATTGATTTTGGGTAGGAGAATGCAATTTGGATATAGCAATGCCCATAGTTTTCAGTTCATCATGCTGTTCAAGAGCTTGCACTATGATTAAGAGAAGTAATAGGTAGCCTTTTCTTGTTTGCTTGTGTTTGCTTTGAGTATGCTCTTCAATTCATATTTCTTGGAAAAATCTATTAAAGTTATTTATCTTTCCTGACAGTAAAATCATATGAGATTCCTCCTGCCCATTCTGTACCAGCCCCTACTGGCCCCAGGCTATGGATCATCTCGTACCTCAAGGCCCATCCATGACATGAAGCCATGTAAAACTGTTTCATAAGTATTTGCAGCATTTCATATAATTCCGTTTGTTGATATGGAAATAAATAGACATTCTAGTACTTTCTTTCTGCAAGTAGAAGCACTCCAACTTGGAGAGCACTATTGTGAATGGGTTTGCTTGCCCAAGGAGTCCTCAGATTTTCAGGAGGTCCACAAATCCCATGAAGTTTTTTTATGCAAGGATTTTGTGTATATGCTTAAAATGCTAATCAGAAGTACCTGCCTCAGGTGCTTATTTTAAATTTTAAATTTGAAAGTCTGCCTTAACTAAGTTCCTTCTACAAAGTTTAGTTCTACAAATGCTAGCCCCAAATTGACCCTGCTCCTCAGTGTCACTGTCAGTCAACACTAGGCGAGAGATTGGCAACGTGACTTTTTGCCAACATGGAAGCTGCAGGAATGGTCACCCCAGCTTTTTTAGTCATCTCAGTGTCTTGCATGTGAAGAAATACAAGAAATTTCATTTCCTACTGATGACGCTATAAGGGTTAGGTTCCTAAATATTCTCATTCATTTCACAAAGGGTTTTTAAGCAGTTATTTTGTTCTTGGCCTTTGATATTTGCTGATCACACAGTGGTGAACAGTAAAAATTATGTTCCTTGTTGTCAGGGGTCTTGTCTTTACTGATATTCCCAGGGAGATAAACCTGGTGCTGCACTAGAGGACATTATCTGTTATGGGGAGAGTAGCCTTGAAAAGCTTCTTTGGGATGGTAGCATTTAAACTGAAACCTAAAAGAAGAGAAATGACTAAGTGATGCAAAGGTTCCGGGAACAGCGTGGGCAAAGCCATATGCTTGGAAAGAGCTTGGCATGTTTGCAATTCTTAAACCAGTATGGCTATGGCGTAGTAGGTGAGGAGAATTTTCTAAGATGAAATTGGAAGAAGAAAGCCAACATTAGATTAACCAGAGTCTTTGTGGTTTATTTTGTGTGTAACTAGAAGAAGCCAGAAGTGTTTTATTGTTTTTGTCTTTGTTTATAAGACCTCTCTGGAGACTAAACGAAGAATGACTGAGGAAGGGGCATGATTGGATGAAGGCATCCGAGTGAGAGATAGCAGCATCTTGGACTAGGGCAATGCCCATTGAGGTGGCCATCGTGGATAGATGGGAGTTATTCTTGGAGATGAGATTGACAAGACTTTGAGTAGGTTTGGTGAGGGAAGTGAATTAAATAAGAATCAAAGATGATCATCAGGATTCAGGATTTTTGTTTGAATAACAATGTGGATGATGGCACAATTTGTTGATATGAAGATGACTGGAATGGAAAACCAAGAGTTCTGCTTCATTTAAATATGTTTGAGATGATTGTGACATACATGTGAAGAATGATAAAGTCAAAATGAGTATGTGAGTGGAGCTTTAGAATATGATTTGGACTGGAGATACAAATGTAGGTGTCATTAGCATAAGCATGGTATTTAAATCCCTGGGAATTCATAAAGCTCCCTCGTATCACCAGACGTGCACACACGCACACACACACACACAGAGAGAGAGAGAGACAGGGAGAGAGAGGGAGGGAGAGAGAGAGAGGAAGCCATCACTGAGCCCCAAGGATTACAAGATAGAGGAATGTATTAGACATAAAGAAGCCAGCAGCAATGCTGAGAAAGAGTAGCTTATGAAGTAGAAAGCAAGCCAGGAGGTACCATGACAGCCAAGAGAAGACAAGTGTGTGCAAAATGAGAGAATGTTAACCTAAAGAGTCACATCACATAGAGTGAGGACATTGTTTTGGTTAAGTGGAAGTTGCCAGAGACCTTGACAAGAGCAGTTTCAGTGGGATACATGGGAAGCAGTCACACTGTTAATAACTGAGCAGACCGAAGGTTGGAAGGTGTTGTCAGCATGCGTAAACAACTTTTGTGAGAAGTTCCATACAACAGAGAAGAGAGAAGGGAGCCACGTTCTGAAGAATGTGTGGGGTCAAGAAAGGCTTTGGTTTTGTTATTTGTTGATCTGATGGAGATACTGGAACAGGGAGAGTGTGTGTTTGTGGAGGGAAATGAACCAGTACAAAGGAAAGAGAGGGAGCAATGGAGGGGAATAAGATCTGGAGCCCAGGGGAGGGTTTGGCTTTGAGGGGAAGAGACATTCATTCCCTGCTGAACCTGGAGGGAAGCAGGAGAGGATTCCAGGTCACGTGGGCAGGTCCACTTGGTCCTTTGGGTCTGGAAAGATGGGAAGTTCTTCATGATCTTTAATTGCTCAGGGTGGAACGAGAGGAGCTCTTCAGAAAGAACAGGTGAGGTAGGAGGAAATGGGAGAAGACACAACCTAGCATTCTCAGTCAATGGGAAATCGAACCTACTAGAAAAAACATAGAGTTACCAGGGTACGTTAAAAACAGTATGAATTAAAGTGAATTGTCCCAGTTGGTGAGTTTATCTGGTAACATTCAGCTGCTCAACTCCAAGCCTGGAGAAGCAGATGAGGTTCCTCTGGGCTGATGTTTTTCCAGAAGATGGAGCAGGGACTGATGGACAATGGAGCTAAGTGGGTTTGTAAGGGAGTTATTACAGTGATGGATGATGGAATCAAGACTAAATAGCATGGTAAGTGGAGCCAGGAGGTGCTATTTTGGGGAAAAGACAGAGGGAAAATATGTTATGTTCCATAAAGTTTCTGAAATATGAAGGGACTCGCCTTAATCAGATGACAAGCCAAAAGCTCAGCCAACAAAATGGTAGGTTTGCCTGTGCAGTGCTAGGCACCTGGTCTGTGTTTTTCTTTTCTCTGCAGCGATTGGCTTGAACATTTGTTTATCATCTCAGCTAATCATATCAGTGATCGTTTACCTAACAGCTTGGCACTGCTTTTCCCAGTCCATGCAAGGTGAAGCCTTCGTTTTTGTTATATATGCAGTGCCCATGATTTAACAGTCCCTTCTTTGCTTACAGAGACATTTAACTCGAGATTGTCTCAGTGTCAGTCATTGTCACCTTTTCCCATGCTGTTTTATGACCGGCAGCTCCTACACAGCCTCCCCTGGGCTCTCTTACCCCGTTAGCCCACTTTCATCTGTGTCAGCAAATAAAGTCCCCTAGGCAGGCCAATGAAAACACACACCTGCGACTTGCATCTGATTTCAGCGCCCTATGGCTTGCTTCTTGGCATAACTCATGCCTCACCACGTGTATGCTCTGAGGGTCGGCGAGTGTAGACTCGGGTTGTTCTGTGGGAGGTAGGTGAACATGAAAATGGTGGCTTGGTGATCAGTCATTTCTCAGAACTTCAATTTTCACAACCTTGCAGACCTGAACTTACATCACTCAAAACATGGAAAACTCGAAACCTACTGAAAACTCCTTTTAGGTCCCATCCTGCACAGTCACTTTAAGCCAAAGGCCCGCTCCAACACCGTCCTGTCAGTGCACGGAAGAGCCCTCCTGAGATGTTTGCGCTGGCTGCCGTCCTCATCCTGCCCTGCCCTCGCTGTATGTCCTCACTGACCAGCTCCCTGTACGTCCTCCCTTCTTTCTTTCTCGTGATGTTGGGCATGACTTAGTAGACTGCGTCCTTGTTTGCCATCCTTCTCATTCTCACCCAGCCTCTGCCTCAGCCTGTGTCAGACTTTATGGACACCCAGAGTAATGGGTGTATTTCTTCTGGGTTCCGGTGCTACCTGAAACCTGAGCCATCGCAACAGACCTTTAGCAGGACCACAGGCCCTGGGATCACCTTGGCTAGAAGTGTGGCATTTCCTCTGCCCACACTTTTAGCCAGTTGCTGAGCTGACAAGGACCAAGTCTTACCTGGCTTTGAAGAGCCCATCCTTGAGGTGTAGTCGCATCTGTCCTGAAGAGGCCTGAGAGCCACACCTGCCACACAGAAGCCTCTCAGGAAATTCTTGAATGCATATAATAACTAATCCACATAGACTGTTAACCATGTGACACTCCTATCTGGAATAGCACTTTTGCCTGATGTGTATAATTTAATCTTTCAAAATGGCCCCAAGAGGAAGATAGGGTTATACTTACCTAGGGTTATGTTAATACAAGGGGATCTTGAAAAAGTTCATGAAAATTCTGCATGGACTTCAACTTGGGTTTTACACTGCCTCCCCTAAAATTTATCTTCTGAATTTCCCTTTTCCATGAATATTTGAAATCCCTCATCCAGTATGGGGGAAAATTTTGACTTAACCTCTGTCTTCTTTCTGTTTCTGGCTAGTGAGGAAGCAGGGTTTTCAGACAGCTCTGAGTCTCGAGATGGTAATTGTGGCATCTACTACACATTGTTCCATTCCTAGCCCTGAGCAGGGAGAAAATGCTAGACTCTGAGATCCCACCGAGTAACCTGGGAACCTGAGACCCAACATTGATAGCTGAAATGCATTAAGCACTTTCTTTCTGTTTTTTTTTTTTTTTTTAAGATTTTGTTTATTTATTTGAGAGACAGTTACAGAGAGGCAGAGACAGAGAGAGAGAGAGAGAGAGAGAGAGAGAGAGAGGTTTTCTATCTGCTGGTTCACTGACTAAATGGCCACTATGACTGGAGCTGGACCAATTCAAAATCAGGAGCCAGAAACTTCTTCCAGGTCTCCCATGCAGGTGCAGGGGCCCAAGGACTTGGGGCATCCTCTGCTGCTTTCCTAGGTGTGTTACCAGAGAGCAGCCAAGACTTGAACCAGCATCCATATGGGATGCCAGTGCAGCAGGTGGTGGTTTTACCTGCTTTGCCACAGCTCTGGCCCCTGCACTAGGCACTCTCTATAAGCTGGGCCATGGGCAGGGACTTTACATGTGTTATCTCATTAACCCTCCACTACCTCCTTTAGGCAGCACTCTTCCAGTTTTTGAGCCAAGTGAAGCTGCAGGAAGTGAGTTGCTCAAAGAGTGAGTAGTGGAGCTGGACTCAAACACAGGTTAGTCAGGCTCTGAAGCCATTGCTCAACTGCTGCACTTTGCTAAGGAGTGGGCTTTTACTTTAAAAAGTTTTGTATCTCATACGCTTCATCCAGAACTTGTGCAAAGCACAGCTGCCCAAATGTCTACCTAGAACAAAGCTTTATTATGTCTGCTGGTCAAAGTTGAAGAATTGATTTAGAAAGTGTCTCGGCAGTTAACAGCTCCCTTTCCTCTCCCACACGGTGTCAGTTCTCAGAAGGAGGAGGAGTGGAATTTTTCACACACAAGGGAATCCTTCTCTGGAGTGGAAAATGGCTGTTGTTTGGCCTTCCTCATTGATTCGTATGAACTTTCCTTCCACTCTAAAAATGAGTTGTGTTTGGGGACTGAGCCAGCTGAAGAGAACTCTGAATCTTTGTTAGGAAAAGAAAAGGGATGAATCCACCTGAAGTCTTAAGCCGTGGGGTCCAAGGGCTTCTTTGGTAGCGACTGGGCTGCCTGATGCCCACATCGGTAGGATGGGCCCTCTGCCTGGGTTTCAGGGCCACCAGAGACTTCACTTGCCAGTCTTTGAAATTCTAAGCTCACACTTCTTGATTTTTCCCACAGACTGGTCCCTTTTCTTGCCACACTGCTCCCTCTTTATTCCACTTCTTCAGAGATGTCTGCCAGTGTGTCCTCTCTATCCATGAACCAGCCTTCCCCTTGAGGCCTTATCGGATGTGAGTAAAGACTAACAGCACGAACTTTGGGATTCACAGACCTGAGCGCAAGGCTCAGAGACTGCAGTTACTGTGTGTCTTTGAGCAAATTCCTTTCTTCTCTGAGCATTGGTTTCTTCATGTGCAACATTGTGAATAAACAGATTACCTTGAGGGATTGTGTAAGGATTAAAAGAGATGAAATAGTGCATGTAGAACATTTAGCTCAGGGTCTGGCATGCAGCAGATGACAATTGCGTGTTTTTTTTTTTTTTTTTTTTTTTGCTTTCCAGTAAGAGGTCTTTATTTTAAGCTGCCTCTAAAGGAAAGTGAGTGATTCATAATATCTCTTTGTGTGTTTGCTGGTGAGATGGGCATGGTTTTAGGAGACAATCCCTGGAAGCTTGTCTCCTCTTAAGAGGATCGTCTTCAACCCCTTATCTAGTTTATTCACCTGCCATTCTACCATCTAACAGTGAAATCCATCCCTACACCTTCCCTTTGAATCTGAGAGACCTTAGTGACTAACTTGACTAGCAAACTGTGGCAGAAGTGAAATTATGATACTCACAAGAAAAAAGTATTAGAAAGAATCACACAGCTTCTTCCCAGATTTCTTACACCAGTTGCCTTTGGAATAATCACTCTGGGAGAAGTTGGCCATCATATAAGGAGTCCATCTGTCCTATGACCACTGTACCACTGTGAGGGGCTCAAGCCATATAGAGATCCCTGGGCAATGCAACAATACTTTAAGATATGTGGAGAAAAGGAAAGACGCTAGGAGAATGAAGACTCAATCAAGTGAATGCAGATACCAGCTTGAAAGTGAGCCCTCCAGCCCAGCTGCCCTTACTGATGCTAGGGAGGTCAGATACAAACCACCCAAACTCTTGTAAAATTCATGACTCGCAAAACCATTAGCAAATTCAACTGCTTTTCAAAGCCACCATGTTTGTGGATAGCAACAATTGAGCACAGTCTTAGGCTCTTGCAATCAATAAAAAGGTGGACTGACAAGAGGTACACATTCGGGCCAGTGGTTGAGACAGTACTTGGGACCCTGCATCGCATATAGGAGTGTCTCCATTCAAAACCTGAATCCACTTTGGATTCTGGATTCCTACTAATGAGCTTCCTGTGAGGCACAGGTATAGCTCAGGTATTTGGGTCCCTACCACCCACATGGACGACTCTGATTTTTAGGCTCTTGACTTTAGTCTGTCCCAGGTCTACCTGTTGCAGGCATTTGGGGAGTGAATCAGCAGGTGGGAAATATCCTCTCACTCTCTCCAACTCTGTCTCTCTGGCTTTTAAACAATTTAAAATAAATTGTTTTTTAGAAAAAGATCAGTAAGACACAGTTGTATCAACATCTTCCTCACTGTCTCATGTGAAGAAAAAAAAACAGGATTAGGTACATTTCCCCCAGGACTGTCCCTGTCCAACTTTTTTCCTATTCTTTAAAAACGTCTTGAAAATTATCTTTCTGCCATGTGAGGTGGTACTGAGTGGTAGAATGTAAGATGGAGGACTAACCTAGAGCCTTGGCTTTGCCCTTGACCTACTGTGTGATCCTGGACAAACTCTCCAACATTTTTGACCTTCTGTTCTCTCTTTTCTTTTTAGGATTGATTTATGTATTTGAAAGGTGGCATTACAGAGAGGCAGAGGCAGAGATAGAGACAGACAGAAAGAGAGAGGTCTTCCCTCCACAGGTTCACTCCTCAAATGGCCACAATGGCTGGAGCTGGGCCAATCCAAAGCCAGGATCCTGAAGCTTCCTACAGGTTTCCCACATGGGTGCAGGGGCCCAAGAACCTGGGCCACCTTCTACTGCTTCCCCATAGCAGAGCTGGATGGGAAGCAGATTGGCAGGGGCTGTACCTGCTTTGCCACAGCACTGGCCCCTCTTTCATCTTGTGTGAGGACAGACTAATATCTCTCATCGTGTTATAACTTAAATGAGATAATGAACATAAAGCACTCAGTGGAAGGAATGATAGAGCATAAGTATCCAGTCAGTAGAATTCTGACCACTATTATAGTTGTATTCACCCTGATGATTCACCTTCTCTCCAGGATTCTACAGCAGAAAACCTTGAACATCATACTGAATCTTCAGGAAAACTGGCATAACTCCTACCAATGACTTGTGCCATGCCATCCAAGCTGTTTTTTCTTACATAGACAGTATTTGCTCTCATGGGCAATGATCTTTCCAATAACAACAAAGGAAACTCTACGTCAGAATTTCAATGCTCATGGTTTGAAATCGGAGTATTTACTTTATTTGGGGGCCAGGCTGCCATTTTAAGTGGAATACTAAATTCCAGTTTTTCCACTTCTTATTTATGCTTCATTCCAGATTTGGCTTGCTTTTACTTGCACTCACATGATGGGCTCCTGTGATTATTCCTTCAAAGTGTTAGCCAGTGAATGCAAGGGAGAAAGGAGTCCACAATGCTGTGCGATGGTCCTTTCACTCTCACTGACTTCCCAGCATTTTGTCCCCCACTGAACCCAGCCTCCCAGCTCCCGGGCTTCATATGTTCACCCTGCTGCTAGGATGGCTTGTAGGCCACACAAGATTCAGAGGAAGCCTGCTTTCCAAAGCTTGGGGATCATTGCTTAGGGCTTAGAGACATTAGGTTCCAAAGGTAGAAGTCCTTCATCGTTCGTTCATTTATTCCTCAAGTATTTATTGAAGATCTACCAACTTGCAGGCACCGTAATGAGTGCAGTAAACAAGATACAATTTACACAAATAATCACAAATAGTGTTCAAGTGCCTAAGACAGGTATTTTAAATAATCACTCTGATAATCTTTAAGTAAGTGCTATGAAGGCAAAGGAAATGATGTTGCTAACTCATTAGAGAACTAGGACTGAGGGTCAAGGAATATGTTTGGTTAACTTGACAGAGGGAAGAGCTGAGAAGCTGCAGGATGTTCCGAGGCCCTGGCCTCTTGCTGGCTCCGAGACAAGAGAACAAAGGAGAGCGAGGGGGCCCTAGCCCAGTCCTCCTCCTTTTTCACTCTCACCACCGACCTTCACTCTGTGCTGTGAGGGAACTTCTGCTTATGTGAGTGGACACCCTTCCCAAAGAACAACTGCCTTCCAGACGTGTGTGCTCCGGGCACAGGTGTACCCTCAGCAGAGCAAATATGGGCAAAGGCCTTCACGGGCTCTGACGGGCATCCCAGGTCTCCAGGGGAAGCCTAGAAATGGCCACATGGCACAGGCTCCAGGCATGTGCATCTTCTTGCTCTCTGCACTGTGCCCTTTTGCGCCATGAAAGCAGCAAAGGCCCAGGCTGGTGTCCCTACAGTCAGGGCCCAGGCTGATTTCCAGGACTAAGGACAAAGCTGACACCAGCACCCGTCAGGGGCTCCTACTCCAGAGACGCTATGACTTGGAGGTCTGGACGCGTCAGTGAGCTGTCCTGGACCCGGATCTAAAATTGCAAGATTCCACACTTATGTACATATTTCTAAGATATAGTTCCATTCACTTCAGCTACATAAAGAAATTCGTAATGCCCTAAAAAGTTTCTGGAGCACCTGGAGGGTTGAACAAAATAACTGAGATATTTTCAGGCTCAGAGCTGCCACTACTCCCAGGCCTATCCCTCCTAATGAACTTGGCGCTGTGTGTAAAGAACAAAGGAAAAGAGCACGGATGAGGAAATGTCTGAAGAGTGCTTGGATTTCAGGTTGCTAGTTATTGATACTCACGTATGACTTCTAAATATTTCAGAAAAGCCATCCATCAGATTGCCTTCTTCCAAAGCATTAAATTTCTCAGTAGCTAAGAAAGGCCATTAGCAATATTTTAATATTTTTCCCAGTCCATACAGAAACCAAATCAGAATCAGATCTGAGGAATAAGTTCAAAATGTTTAAGCAGAGTGCGGAGACTATAGTTCACAACAACCTGGTAGACACTGTACTGACAAATAGAAGTGGGAAGCTCCAAGCCTCCAATCATCACATAATAGCAAAGAAATGTTGGGTACCCTGATTTGATCAATACACATTGTATGCATCTATTGAAATGTCACATACCCCCAAAATAAGTGCAATTATTGCTAATTAAAAGAGAAACAAAGAGGGGGTGTGTGACACGGTAAGGGGTGTGTGACAATATACAGTAGCGATAGAATCTATATTCAAGACTTCCATTTTACTTAAGAGAGAAAAATATTTGTTTTGCTGACTAAGACTTAAAGTATATTTTTGAGTTCCTTTTGCTGATAGTAAACACTAGTATGTACATATGTACAAATATATTACATATTCATTTACCAAAAGGGACTGCTTTGAAGCTCTGGATTTTTGTCTGAAAGTGAAAGTGAAAATGATTTTGTAAACTTAAGAGGTTATGAAAGTGTCCCAGAGAGCTAAAGGCAATGGGAGATTTAGAACTGGTTCTACAGAACCAGGTGCTATAACAGTGTAGCTATGTCCTAGGACAGTGGGAAAGCAGCTTCTTTCTTTCTAGGCTTGCAAGTTACAAGAAAGACGTCATCTGTCCCTCACTACTATTTATGAATCTGGCTCTCAGAACAGACTTAATATTTATTAAGTGTTTATTATGTGCCAACCCTCTATTAAGCCCTTTACACATGTTAACTCCCCATTTCACCAATGAGAAAAGCAAAACTCAGAGAAGTTCAGTAACCCAGATAGTAAGGGATAGAGTGGGCATTGGAACCCAGGTCTAACTGACTCCAAGGCCATTGCTGTTAACTGCCGGGGAGGTCTATGGAGGAAAGAGGCCCTCTTTCAGAGAAGCAAGCTCCAGGAAAGAATCCCGTGCAGTCGTCGGCTCACGTGGAGCTCCCAGTGTGCGTGAGCACTCCAGAGGCAGGAAGCAGGATGATTAGTACCAGATGGGGCTCAGAAGAGAGAGCGTCATGCGCAGCCCTGCAGGGGATGGCAGGCCCAGCTCCACACACAGCAGAGCTTTTGCCTGCCTGAAGAACCGTGCTCCCTACTGCTCAGCCCTGCCCTGAGCCTCCTCCAGGGAACACTCGCCCAGAGCAGGTTGTCAGCAGGGATGAGATTGGTGCCTTTTTCTTTTCTCGGGCATGCCCGGGAAGCAATGGATCCTGTGTTCTCATGACTCTCCAGGGGACACAAAAAAGTATTCTTCAACCTTTTCCACTTAGCACAACTCAGTCTTCACAAGACCTTTTTGAGATAATTGTGGATGGCGCCTTTTTCTAGAAGAGGAAGCTAAGGCTTGGAGACGTTAATGAGTTAAGGACAGGGGGCTGACCTGAGAATAGAAACCCAGTGTTTGTGCCTTTGATATTTTCACTGCCACCAACTATATTCTGTGGCTTGCCATGTGCACGTCCCATTTCTGAAGGTGTGCAGGTACTGCCGCTCTATAATATTGCAACTCCTAGATATGTCGCATGGGGCTCAGAGAGTTCACCCAGGGACTGGACCTGGTCCAGGATAGAGGACTGACTCCCAAATGTCTTCTCATTCTGAATTGTCTGACAGATGCTTGTGTTGGTATCTTTGAACTCTATGCAGCCGAGAATTGTGCCATTAGTGTACACAACCAATCTGGGGCTTGACTGTTCCAGAAAAAGTGAAAGGTTACTCTGTCTGTATCGTGGCACCTCCCTCAAAGAGATTGAACAGAAGTAGTGTTTTTCTTAAGCCCAAAAGTTCAGGTTTCAGTTCGACTTTCCATCTTAGGATAAACATGTTGGTTCATTCCTACTGAAAGTCTGATGAGCACCAAGCTCGTTCGTAGTGGCTTCATCTCAGTTTTCTACACGGCAAAAATACCAACCATGTTCTCTGCTCAAAGCCAACAAACCAAAGACAAACATATTTACTTGAGTTTTTCCAACACAGAGTCAAAAAAGCACTTGGAAAACTCCAGAGTTGACAGTGCAGCATGAATCTTAACCTCTTTGAGGCAGAACTCATAACATTTTATTAGATGCTCCCAGTCGGGAACTGTGCCTTGGTTCCATCATTTGCAGGAACTAGCAGAGCGTTCTCAACATCATTCTTTTGTGTTTCTCTCTATATTAATGTAGTCGTGATCATTCTCAAAGACTAGGCCTGCAACATTGCCCAGAGCTGAGTCAGAGGCGGGTTGACAAATATCACTGTGATAACGGCACGTTTCGGTAGAGCTCAGTGAAAATAACGTCTGAGACCTTACTGAAAGGACCAAAAGATTCCCCACAGTTTTGACCACGAGAATGAATAACGCGCTGAGGAGACGCTGCAGATGGGCTGGGACAGAGGATGGGACTGCACGCCCACCGAGCGCCTTCCAACTCACGGAAGCCCCGCCGCTTTCCCATTTGACTGAAAACCCGTATTCCATTTCCTTTTCCCTAGACTCACCAAACTTTTAGAAAATGCCTCAAGCCTCGGGAATTAATGACATTTGAGACCTTTACTTTAAAAACTGGCTTTTAAAAAGTACCAGCAGCACTTGTTTATAGCAAATACTATAATTTTTTATGATTGGAATTAATGGGAAATTCAGAGTTTGTCTCATGTAACAGCCCAACAACAGTGCATTGACGGTGTTATGCAAAAGCTTAGCAAATCCCCCTAAGTTCAGTAAAAGCAAGTACACCACCCTAGGTGGAGCCCACGTATTTTTTACTAATATTTCCTAAGTAACCTCTCTCAAGTTGGGTGAAATTTTCACCCTTTTTGTCTTGCTATTATAACTCCCATTTTTACCGTACATTGAGCTTTGGAGACCAATAAAAAAATACTTAAGAAACAGCAGGAAAGGAAATACTGCCCATTTGAAATCATCAGTGCTGAGCGCACGGTGAACCATTTGTTCACAGTTGCAATGTGGGCACCCATTATACTGTTTTGTAATAAGAACCCAGAGAGCAAGCGTTCTGTTTCCCTGGCCTCAGCCTGTTTATGCTGTATTAACCAACAACGTTGGGCCTTCATGGTCAATTACACAGATTCTTACAATGTCTACCTATTCTCTTGGAAGGAAGAAAGCACCAAGCATTGCACTAGGCACAGAGTAAACATTAAACAAGTATTGTCAATTGGTTGCTTAATTGACTGGAAAATGTTTTCCATCTTTCTGACAATGCGCATACCAATTAGCACAGTGGGCCAGTGAATCGCTAAACCTTACAAACTGAACCTCACTCTAGATAAGCCCACATGGGGACCTCCCTACCTGCTAGAGGTGAGTTTAGGAAGAAAAAACAACACTATCTGATTTAATCCTTATAAAGTTGCAAATGCAGAAATAGTGCTTGGCATATAACAGATGGCATTGTTGACTGCTGAATCATTGAGTGACCATAGAATAACTGAGGGATGTTATCATCACTGGTAGGGGCATTTTTCACTGGGGTCAGCCTTCAGTTATAACACACCAGAACTTGCTTAGGTAGCTGGAATATTGTGCTCTGTAAATAATTTCTAAGTGAATCACATACCATCCAATCAAATGAAGGAAAAACATGTAATCTATCTCCATAGTGCCTATATTAATACTAAATTTCCAGATACCTTCCTTTTAGATTTTCACTAAAATTCATTTATATCTTCTGCTCATGCTTACTTACAGAAGGAAACATCTGCTAAGCATTTACAGGTTTACCAAGCTTAACTTGCAAAGAGTGAATGCATATCAACAGGAAATACAGAAAGTTTGTTCCTTACTGGAGTGTCCAGCTGGTACATGGCAGCTCTTCAGTGGCTACAGTTAATTTATTTTCAGCATTGTGACTGTGCCAGACTACTGCACATTTCTTGACACCAAAGCAGATAGTATCTGGCATCTAGGACCAATAGATAATTGCCCTTAGTCTACCTACAAAAGGAAAAAGAAAACAAGACAAAAACGAGCCATGACCAGTGCCTTTGGCTAACTCAATCGTGAGTGGGCTGAAAGTATGACAGAGTGGGAGGGAGATTGAAATTCACCATTTCCACATAAACAAATTTAGCATTTAAAGTTAGACTTTTCCCTGGGGTGATGTAAAGTAGAAAAATATCTAAACACCCGGTGGGTATGACTCTGTAGGCTTTTGGTAAGAGGAGCACAGTCCTGCCACGATTGCTGATCTTGTCTGTAAAATATACCATACCAATAAAATCCAGGATAATAGAGAACCTGACAGGATACGGAGATCCCAGAGATAGTGAGACAGGCCTCATGTTTTGATTTGGTTCAGAGGAATGATGCCCATCAGCCAGCTTGCTGTGTTTACTGTGGGGTTGCAAGGATCAGAGGGATCTTCCACTGGGAAGATTGTATCACTGTGAACAGAATTAGTTACATCTCAGAGGTGGCTATTCTGAAGAAGGGGTTTGTCAGAGTCTTTGCAGGAAATTGGTCTCCAAGTCCATGGTTGCCCATGTGTAATGAATTGGCTCTGCTGGGAAACTGTTTTTATTTTCAACAGCCAACACAGCTTCTTAATTGTTTTGCTGTTAATTAGCTAAGGATGCAGTTTAAGGGAGATCAAAGTGTTCGAGATGAAAGGAAGATTGTAAAAAGGAAAATGTCTAATTAGCTTCCCTTAGCCCATAACTCCGTTTCTTCCATGCCGCTGGAGACAACAGGCGGAAGAAATCAGACGTGCTTACTTGTGGCTTAATCCACTCAAAGAGGGATTAAATACCCTTGTTAGGTTATTAAATAGCAATTACAGAGACTGGGGAATATATACATGAAAGCAATGGTGCAGAAATGGGAAAGTTTGACATGGAGTGGCACAGAATTTGTGACCCAGGGGACTTCCTTAAGCTACCTGAAGTGAGGCTTGAAAACACTTTTCTCCAGAGGGTAGGGAGGGGTTTCATTGAATATTCTTCCTGCGTACCCCAATCCTTTCCAACTGAGAGTTGAAGACAAGGCTAAAAACCAATGTCATTAAAGAAATTAAGGAATATGGTAGGGGTGTATGTACACATGTTACAAATATTAACTAATCACTTTGTATTATATTGGAGTGAGGAAAAAAAACAATTTAATCTTGGAGCTGGAGGAGTTCTGAAGGCCACTCACACCCATTTCTTTTTGAATCCCTCAATGGGTCTTGCAGAATTTGTCCTTATATTATTTTTGTCCTCATATTTTTATACACTTGGCCATCACAAATAGTCATTAAAGATGAAAATTAGCACAGATAATCCTTACCAGAATGGGATGGGCTTGTCTATTTGTTCTGATGGAGAAACAAAGAGTTCTTACAAATCAAATACGAGACAAACACTACAATTTTCCAGTGCGTTAGTTTGGACCCATGGAGTATGCTGGCTGAACTGCTCATAAAAATAGTTTGCTTTGAGAGCAGGATTGTGTCTGCCCTGTTCCCAGATATGTCTCCAGCTCCTGTGCCATATAGGACAAATCCTACCAAATGGATACATATCTATAAATAAATGAATAAAATAATTTAGGGGATCAAGTAAAAAAATTTCTTACTTGTCTAATGAATAAAAACAGTAGTGAAGGCTAACACTGAGTACCACGTTCCAGCGTCTGGAATTGCTGTGAGCCTTACCTGCATCATCTTCCCTGCAGACATGTTAAATTCTTGGCATAACTAGACTTGAGTCAGTACAGATGGAACCACACTGGGACCCGCACACCCAATCTCTGGTCTCTCCTGAGTGTTTCCTCAGCCATTTGCATTTCCTCAGCTCTCTCCTTGACCCTCCCAATGACTCAACAGACCCAAGGAAGAATAATCTCTCATTCAGGTACGCATTTTTCATTTAGTAAGTCACTAGGATTCATTTTCTAGTTCATTTGACAAAAACATGTACTGAGGGCTTGTTTTGTGCCAGACATGGCACTAGAAATTCAATTGTAGGGGCCGGCACTGTGGCGTAGTGGGTAAAGCTGCTGTCTGCAGTGCTGGCATCCCATATGGGCACCAGTTCGAGTTCTGGCTGTTCTACTTTCAAACCAGCTCTGCTATAGTCTGGGAAAACAGTAGACGATGGCCCAAGTCCTTGGGCCCCTGCACCTATGTGGGAGACGTGGAAGAAACTCCTGGCTCCTGGCAGCTCTGGCTGTTGCAGCCAACTGGGGAGTGAACCATGGGATGGAAGATCTCTCTCTCTCTCTCTCTGCCTCTCTCTCTCTCTCTGCCTCTCCTTCTCTCTATGTGTAACTCTGACTTTCAAATAAATAAATAAATAAAACCTTTAAAAAAAAAAGAAATTCAATTGTAAACCTGACTTCTGCTCGCTCATGTGTCCTTACAGATATTCTAGCGTGTAGAGATGTACAGACTCTCCCAGTATCAATAGTCTACTAACAGGGAAGCTAGCGCTGTTATCAAGATAGTGTGGCCTTGGTGAAGGGATACACACAGAGCCATAGAACAGATTATACAGTTCAAAAACAGGCCTGCATAAATATGACCAACCAATTTTTACAGTTTTAGTTATTTATTTGAAAGAGTTACAGACACACACACACACACACACAGGGAAGAAGAGAATCTTTCATATACTGGTTCACTCTCCAAATGACCACAATGGCCAGTGTTAGGCTAGAGTGATGCTAGAAGCTAGAAGTCTACTTTGTTATCTTTTGCTTTTCCAAGTGCACTTAGCAGGGAGCTGGATTGGAAGTTGAGCAAACAGAACTCAAACCTGGGCTCTTAGGGGACATCAGTGTAAGAGGCTATAGCTTAATACACTGCTCCACAGTGCCAGCCCCAAACCAACCAATGTTTTTTTTATTAGCTTTTTATTAGTGAATAATTTGGATTTATAGAGAAGCTGCAAATGTAATAGTTTGCATATACCCTTTACCTAATTTCCCCTATTAATAACATCTAACATTGCCATGGTATAGTTAACAAAACTAAGACATTAACATTGATGCAATACTATTAACTAAACACTAGAGTTTGTTTGGATGTTATCATTTTCCTCCATAATATTCCCTTTCTATTCCTGGACCCAGTCCAGAATACTACTTGCAATTGGTTCTTTAATTTTTAACAAAGATACAAAGACAATTAAATGCAAAAAAAAAGTAGTCCTTAAACAAATGATGCTAGAACATATATAAAAGAATAAACCCCGTCCTAACTCTCAAATTTTATGTGAAAAACTTAATATGGATCATAGACTGAAAAGTAAAATGTAAAGCTACAAAGCTTTTAGGAAGAAACACAGGACAAAGTGCTCATGGCCTGGGGTTAGGAAAGAGATCTTAAAAATAACACTAAAAGTGTGGTCCATAAAAGAACAACACTGATGGACTGAGAAATGTTGATTTACAAAAGATGCTGTTAAAGGAATGAAAGCAGCAAGACATAGGCCTGAAGAAAATAGCTACAAATGATATACTCAAAAAAGGACTCACATGCAAAATATATTTAAAAATGTCAAAATTGAAAAACAAGAAAACCAGCTCTGCAATTAAAAAGTAGACAAAAACTTGAGCAGGCACTTCAGCAAAGAAAATATAAGGATGGCAGATAACCACACAAAAAGATGTCAACCTCATTAAGCACTAGGAAATGCAACTTAATGCCACTTGCACGACTATTAGGGTGGCTAAAATTAGACACTGACAATATCAAGTGCTAGCGAAGATATGGGGTTTTGAACCCTTAAACATTTCAAGTGGTAATGCAAAGTAGTGCAGCCACTCTGAGAAATAGTTTGGCCTCTTGTTAAAATGTTAAAAACACATAACTTGGAAGTACCACCCCTGGATATTTATAACAAAGAAGGGATTGCCAAACTATGCCCAACTAGTTAAATCCAGCCTACTGCCTGTTTTTGTAAATGAAGTTTTTTTTGGAATGCAGTGAAACTTGTCACCCGTATTCCTTTATATGCTGTCTACAGATGCAGTCATAGTAGTCGCCACAGAGACTGGCCCACAAAACTAAAACATTATGGGCCCCAGACAGATTAGGTTGACCTTCTCCTTCTCAACACAAATGAAAACATATGCCCACCGAAAATCCTATACCCAAGTGTTTTGATAGCAGCTCTGTTCACAATCTCCAAAATCTTGAAACAACCCACATATTCTTCAATACATAAAAGGCCCAACAAAATGTGGTATATCCATACAAGTATTCAAAGTGAACACTGTTTTGAAAGAGCAAACTGTTAATACAGGAAAAATATGGAGCACCTCAAAAGCATTATACTGAGTGAAAAGCTAGTTTCCAAAGGTTCCATTTCATTCAATTGACATTTATGAAAAGAAAAAACCCAGGCAATAGATACAGAGCTCATTGTCACCAGTGACAATCACAGTGTGGCTACAAAAGTCAATCATACGGGGTTTTATAAGGCTGATAACCTGTAGTGGTGGCTTCATGAGTCAAAAATTCATAAAACAGTATACCCACATATACATGCACACACACACATACACATATACACAGAATTGATTTTACTGCAGGTTAATTTAATTTTTTAACTATAGGTGTGAGGCTCCTTGTAAAGGCCAAGCAACTAACCAGGTATAGACATGAGATGCTAATCCAAACGTGTGTTACTCCATTGCCATTTGACCCAACACTCTCTTTTGCCATAAGACTAAATAAGGCCCAGAGGGGAGACATGGCTGGACTCGTGTCACATTCTAAATGGTTCCTTGTGACTGTGCTGAAACCCAGGTGACCCCTATGCCTTAAAGATTTGGAATCCACTGTGCATCATGCAGGAGACTCAGAGGCCCTTGCCTGACCTCCAGTGAAGTGAGGCCCCTGGCTGCCTGCAACTGTTGCTGTTTTGACTTAGGGTGGGCACTTGAGTATCTACAGCTCTGGAC
This sequence comes from Oryctolagus cuniculus, assembly GCF_964237555.1. Lineage (NCBI taxonomy): Eukaryota > Metazoa > Chordata > Mammalia > Lagomorpha > Leporidae > Oryctolagus > Oryctolagus cuniculus. The sequence goes on along the minus strand of NC_091437.1, from coordinate 31,283,957 downwards.
ACCACCCAGCAACTGTGCTGTCTGCAGCACCACCCACACCACACGCGTCTCATAGCATCCTATTGGTTGTAACCCTGTGTGCTTTTCTTTCTTTCTTTCTTTTCTTTTTTTTTTTTTTTTTTTTGACAGGCAGAGTGGATAGTGAGAGAGACAGAGAGAAAGGTCTTCCTTTGCCGTTGGTTCATTCTCCAATGGCCGTGCGGCTAGCGCGCTTCGGCCAGCGCACTGCACTGATCCGAAGGCAGGAGCCAGGTGCTTCTCCTGGTCTCCCATGGGGTGCAGGGCCCAAGGACTTGGGCCATCCTCCACTGCACTCCCGGGCCACAGCAGAGAGCTGGCCCTGAAGAGGGGCAACCGGGACAGAATCTGGCACCCCAACTGGGACTAGAACCCGGTGTGCTGGCACCACAGGTGGAGGATTAGCCTATTGAGCCGCAGCGCCGGCCACCCTGTGTGCTTTTCTTACAGTTCTCAGTTTTGCATGAAACTCAAGTAACCCAGGTCTAGAGTTGAGTCTTGCAGGATTGGTTGTCCGCATTTCATAACCAGGAAAATGGAAGTGCAGCTAGTTTAAATAATCTCCCCAAAGTTGCGGTATAATACATGATAGGGAAGTGCTTAGAATCTACAAAGCCTGGCTCCTAGAACACACTGCTTTTACTATGACTGAGCCTTGTGTTCAGACCATTCTTGGCCTTTGCTGAAATCTGTTGAGGTTCAACATTGTTGAACTGTGAGGTGAAGGCATCGACAAAGTTGTTGCATGAACTGTAGCTTAGGAGGAAACCTCACTGATAAGAGGGTGCTTTTCTGTATCTCCTGTATCAGCCCATCTGCCTTTGATCAGACTTCTGCTGAGGCCCCAAGTCATGGGCTTTCCCCGTCAACTGAAGTCATCTTAGCACTTCGTGTCGTGAAACCGAGGCCCATTTTGCTTCTCAGATTCTTTGCTTGCACAAGCGTGGGCTGTCACAAATGAACTCCATGACCCTTCGTTCTTGAGAGGAAAGTTGAACCATTTGGCTGACTGTCTCCAGCTCTGGCTTCTGCGTCTTCTGAGAAAAGCCTTCTTTCCAGTTCTTGATTGAGTCTAGTCATCTGTCAGAGCTCCTGGATTACTAACCCTGACTGTTCGTCACGGATGCCCCTTCCTCTGAACTGTATCTCAGAGGTGGATTTTACTAGAGCATTCGAATCTTGAATTGGAAACCATGCATTTCTCACTTATCGAATGGCAGAAGTTTAAATGAAAAATAGTCAAAATTAATTGATGACAAAATGTATTTGGTGGAACTGGCATCGTGGCCCAGCAGGTTAAGGCATTGCCTGTGGCGCCTACATCCCGTGTGAACACCAGTTCAAGTCCAGGCCATTCCACTTCCAATCCAGCCGCCTGCTAACACACCTATGAAAGCAGTGAAACATGACCAAATTAACTGGACCTCTGCCATCCATGTGGGGGATCCAGATAGAGTTCCAGGCTCCTGGCTTCTGCTGGGCCCAGCCCCTGCTGCTTGTAGCCATTTTGGGAGTGAATGAAAGATCTCTCTCTTTGTCTCTCTCCCTTTCTCTCTCTAACTCTGCCTTTCAAGTAAATAAATCTTTTGAGAAGATGCTTTTGGCTATCATCTAAGCAAACCTAAATTCTTTTTCTCTGAGTATAGAATAAGACCTAGGCTATGAAACTCAAGTGTAATTGATGGCTAAATAGAAAGAATAGACGACGACATCTAGAAGTTTATTAATGCATACTCCTTGCCCTGCCTACTGTCCCCTCTCCACTTTGCATACGCTGTAGAGAGGGATGGGCAGAGCTAAAGGAAGTGGTGCTCACAGGGTGAATTTTGTGTGCACATGAAAGAGGAGGTTTATTCCAAAGCACAGCTGGCACCAGCAAGGGCTATGTGCTTAGTCAGCCAGGCTGCAATTCTGTCAGCTTGCTGCTGAAGCTGGAAGTGTTCATGTCTGCAGCTTCCCTGGGGTGGGGCGACTCAGCACCTTCTGCATCAATGGCAGATGTGACTGAAATGTCACTCTGTGTGGCCTGAGTACTGTTGCTGAGTCACAAGGGGGCACATATCCAGGTGGTGTGTATATTTCCTCACTGGGATCTTTGCTTCTTCACACATGCACACAGTCCTCACTAGCCTTCTTTCTGTGGTGGCATACGCTGTAGTGACATTGGTTCATGATTTCTGAGTTTCGTGACAGTCGTTCTAATTACTCAGCCTTGAGGACCTGTTTGCAGATCTTGCTGGAGGTAGAACCAGAGAAGAATAACACACTCCCAATGATTTCTGGTTTTAATTTTAATGACAGCTGTAATTCTTTCCCTTTTCAATTATTTTTTCTTGGAAATCATTTCTTAGTGTCTAGTTTCAGGGAGAAGCCATCACCAAATAAACATAATATCAAGTTTGTATTAATGTGACGAGACAGCATTGAGTGGTAGCAAGTCTTGTTGCTGTGACTACACAGTAATGAATAAGAAAAGGAACTGAAATTTACTATTGTAAGTTACATGGAGAAATAAGCATGATTTTGTGTAAATACACGCGGTTTGGTCTGTGCATGTCCAAACCCCCACGTATGCAAAAGTGCTCAGTCAACCAGCACATAAGCATGGTCTGTTAAGAATGTTCACAGGGTCTGACACGGCAGGGAGAGCAGGTGCAGAAAGGGCCAGGTTATGAAAAGTTAGCAAATGCCACCAGATATAAAGCCGCAAGCCCATTTCAAAGCATCTGTTAGGTACCAGACGCTTGAGGCTACAGCAATGCGAAGGCCGGATCTCTGCCCTCCTGAAAGTTATATCCTAGCAGAGAATATTCATTAAGTAAAGAAACCAGGCAATGACAGGCAATGACTACTGCTATGGGAGAATAGGAAGACATAACCAAGAATAATAGGGAAGGAGAATTCCGAGGAGAGGGGCTGCTTTCCACGGAGTAGCCACTGCTGGCCTTTCTGAGAGGAGACTTCTCCACTGAGATGACGGAAGAGGAGGAGCCAGCTACAACATGTGTTGGGGGGGGGGCAGTTTTCCAAGCAGAAAGAACAGGAAGTGCCAAGGCAGCAGCTGGCTCTGTTGGAGGCGCAGAAGAAGGATCAGGTTGTGGGAACCCTAAAGGCACATAGGGTGTGTGGCCCACACTGAAGCACTGATAATTTTAAGTGCCATAAGAAGGCTTTGAAATTGGACTGATGTCCCATCTGACCGTGACTTCTTCTGACTGCTGAGAGGAGAGAGGATTGTGAATGAGGCTGTAGAGGAGAAAACCGTAGTCCTCCCAGGAAGGGGGGTGGCTCCTGGGTCTATTGAGGCCATTTCCATTTCTTTCAGCTGTGGCAAAGAGCAGACCTGCAGACCCCTGGAATAGTTTGCATGTTACGATGAACACCCCTACCACTTCCCTTACAGAACAAAGTGGCCTGAAGGTATTTTCCATGCAGGGATTAAAAGACCAAAGTCATAGCTCAGTTACATGATCTTAAGTTGGAAACTGCCGCTCTTGGACTTCCTGAACTATCTGGACTAAACTCCAAGACACCTGGAGATAGTGAGTTTCTCACTGATGCAGAAACAGTCCTTCCCTGGCTGGGGTGGGAGCATGGGTATAAGAAGAACGAAGCCAAACAGAACAACTGGTGCAGTGTATCCCTCACCACTACCCTGGTTTAATAGCCAATCTCTTTACCGACACCCTTTCTAAGCTTGATCACCATTGCCATCTGGAGAAACCCAACACAGCACTGGGGCAACCCAAATACTATCACCAGAGGGCAGCCTGGAGCTGTGCACACAGATCAGCCCCTGAGGTCATCAGCCCCTGGGCAAGCAGACCAACCTGCTTCCAGGGAATAGCAGCACTGCTGCTGATGCACTCTGGGGAAGGAAATGTTGCTCTTACCCAAGATACGAAGAAGAGCACGCCATGTCATTGCTGTAAATAAGGACAAACTCCAAATAGAGCCGCAGCCTTCACAGTCCAAATAACAGATGAAATATCATCTTTATCTTCAAAAATGCACCTGGCCCTGAAAGTTATGTCAATGCTCTCCCTCAAACTTCACATATCCCCGTAAGCTCTACTCTGAGGTTTTTTTCCTATTTACAGATAGGCATACAGAGAGAGTAACTGAAGACCGTTGGTAGGTGAGGTTTCAACTAAGTACTGAAGTCTGTTTAACTGTGAATGCTCCTGACAAGGCTGCTGGGCATCTGCTTATTATTTTCCCCGTGTTATTTAGGACTTGGTCCTCTCCTTGAAGTACATGCACTTTCCACATGGATAAAAGAGACGAAGCAAATGAAGCCGTCTTCAATAATCCAGAGCTTGACGCCTTGATGCAACCTTGTCTGCACAGCTCTCCAGTGTCAAGGGCTTTCCATTCATGCCACACAACTGCTGTACAGAGTCACCTTCAAATTCAACTTTGTCTGATGTTTCCAGTGGAGAGTCAGAGGGAAAGAGAGCTCCAGTCTGCCTGTGCACTCTCCAAATGCCTACAACATTTGGGACTGGCTCGGGGCCAAGGTGTTGAGGCAGAACTCAGTTCAGGTCACCCACATGGGTGGCAGGACTCAACCACTTGAGTCATCACCCACTGCCTCCCAGAGCATACATTTAACAGAAAGCTAGACCCAGGAGTGGAGCTGAGACTTGAACCCAGGTGGTTGGATACCCATGTGGCATCATAACTGCTAGGCCAGATTCCTGCACCCAAATTTAACAGAAAGGAGGGAGGCAGTGAGCTGCAGTCACTCAGTCACCCACTCATTCATCCTTTCATTCTCCCAACATCGAGTGAGCATCTCTGAGGGTGACAGGCGCTGGACATCACGTAGAAGCATACCTGCCTCTTCCTTTGCAGCGATTATAATCTAGCTGGAGACATAAACAGAGAGAATTGGAGAGAGGAAGAGAGAGAGAGGGAGGGAGGGAGAGAGGGGGAGGGAGGGAGGGATGGAGAGAGAGAATGAATAGCAAGTACTCTAGGAAACAAATGTGAGGTTACCGTTCCATATATCTCCAAAAAGTGTGATCTCAGCTCTCGGGCCAACAGTTTCTTGCCTTTGATTCCTGGGCCATCCTTCTGCACTCTAGCCATCTGGCAACTCTGTGCCAAGCTTGTCCTCTCGTCTGTGATCCTGAACTTTTCAGATCGCCTCTGCGATCAGGCTCGCCAGCGTGTGTCTACCTCACGCCCTTGACTGCTGACCTGCCTGCCTTCTGCTCTGAGGCCGACCACCCAGTATGTCCTCTCCCGCCCACTGTACGCTCCACGCAGGTCACTTCCTTGATGCCCTTAGTCCTGCTCTCACCTCCTCCTGACCTTCCAGCAGCCCATCCGCTGAATACTGTCCCTGCCTTCTCTTCCCCCAGCCGCCCTGACTGTGCCCACCCATCCTCTCTCAGCAACTTCCAAAGCTCCTCTGCAAAGTCACTAGAAGTCCTTGGCTTTGCTTTCTGTTTCATTCCCCATGAGCTCACCTTTGGCCTTTTCTGCTTCCTTCAAATCCAAATGCATGCTTTCTCCCAGTCAATCCACTCCCAAAAATCTTCATGTGTCTTTTGCTCTCCGGGAAGCATGGAGAGTTTCTAGTCCTGGTTTGCTCTGTGAGAAGGTTCAGTGCACTTGAGAAGAACCTTGTAGAAGTGATTCCCGCATTCCTTCACCCAGGCATGCATGCCTGTGTTCCCTCCTTCATTCTGCAACTCTGCATTGGCCAGCTTCTACTTTGCAGTGTTGTACCCAGCCCTGGGGAAACCACGTGGTCGTCCAGGATCAGGGAGGAGCAGCCCAAGCGAGTTGGAGCATTCTGGGAGACAGGGATTGTCTTGGAGGTCACAGGAACATTTTGAATGTGTTCCAAAAGAAAAAGAACCCAAAGCCAGATTTTGGGCAGAAGAATGGCCTGATGTGATTTGCAGTTTCTAAAACATGACTGTGGCTGCTGTGTAGGCAGGAGTTGAAGGGAGGTGAGTGGCACGGGGTGGGGGGTGGGTGGGGGGGTTGCAGGGGGACAGACCCCAAAGAGGTGGTCAGTGGCCTGGGTGAGAGATGACTGCTTCCTGTGCAGAAAAGCTCCGCGAGATGAACGTTGCACTAGCTTCAACCTGGGCAGCCCTGGACTTGGAGAGTGATTCCTCACCAGCGCCCCCAGGATCTGGGCCACTCCTCCCCTAATGCAGCTCTCGCAGACAGCTTTGTGTCCCATCCCACATGCTGCACTCGCATCCATGAACCACTCTCCCTTCCCCAAACACTCAGGCACATGCCCACCTCCCAGCCTTGGCCCCTGCTGTTCCTTCCACCTGAACACCCCTCCGCCCTCAATCTGCCCGTGTTCAGCCCCCTGATACAGTCTACTCGGATCACCACGGGCAGAAGGCGTGCAGTCCAGCAGGAAACTTCGTGACTTCACTCAGTCACTGTTAGTCAGCCTTGTACTTCAGTTCGCTGCTTCATACTGTCCCCTCAGCTCTAAGCCTTACAGGAGAAGTAACATGTTTTGTTAGCATTTTTATTGTCTCCTTCAAACCCATACTACCTTGCACAATGGGATGCCTTAGTGGGTGTTAAATGCTTTGTTGTATCAAATCACCAAGAACCACAAAATCTGATCTAGTCCAACCTTATACAATACACTGTAATCCAGTCCAGTTCCGTTCAGTTTGGTTCAACTCCATGTCTTGTGTATTTGTTATTTCCGTTGTCAGTTGAATGCTGCTTTAAGGTTAAGCACCTGGATTATGTATCGTTGTGTCTTACCTGGCTCATACAGTAGGCAGCTAGCAAAATGTTCATTGATTGGCTTGCTTAAAATTAAAGACACCTCTTGTTGGTAGGAGTGTTAAGTTGGCTTTGGACTCATACTTCTTTCTGTCTTAGAGATACTAGCAACTGTTTCTTTTTCACATATGGTATGTGTAAGCTTGCAAGTTACAATCCCATACAATTACTTGGTGAGAAAATGTAATATAGACTCAGAAGAAACTCCTGCCTAGGTTTAATAAGATAAATGGGTTTAGACAGCTGTGTATAAAAAGGCATCAACATGGTCTATTATTCTTGGAAGTCTTAGCTTTATGAGGGGAAAAAAAAATCATTACTAAGGAGAGCTGTGGTAATGGTGATATAGTTTGAGAGGCCACTAAGAGCTTCCTTCCAAATATGTGCCTCACCAAAGGAGAGCTCCCCCACCCCGCCATGATTCTCGCAGCTGACCTCTGACCTACCCATACTGCTCTAAGGCATCATCTGGAAGTCTAAGTGTCCGACTGCATCAACTCATCTTGAAGCTACACACTGCCGCATTGTCACATGCCACTGTGAAGGGGGCCATAGAGCATAATATAAAAACTTACCACTTTAATAATTCTTTTTAACAAAGATTTATTTATTTATTTATTTATTTGAAAGGCTGAATCACAGAAAGACAGAGAAAGAAAGAGGTATTCCATCTGCTGGTTCACTCCCCAGTTGGCTGCAATGGCTAGAGCTGCACCAACCCAAAGCCAAGAGCCAGGAGCTTCTTCCCGGTCTCCCATGCGGTGCAGGGGCCTAAGGATTTGGGCCGTCTTCTACTACCTTCCCAGGGCATAGCACAGAGTTGGATCAGAAGTGGAACAGCCGGGACTTGGGTTGATCCCCATGTGGGATGCCGGCACTGAAGGCGGCGGCTTTACCTACTACGCCACAGCGCCAGCCCCTTAATCATTCTAAAACATCATTCTTCCACATTGAGTGCATTCATGGTTTTTTGCAGCCACCCTCACTATCCATCTCTAGAAGTTGCTATGATCCCAAACTTAAGTGCCGAACCCCCCACAGTATTTTTAAAATTATTGTTTTCTAGGTGTGAGAAATTCAAACCATTTCCAAGTGTATAAAGTAAAAAGTGTAAGTTCTTCTCTTATGACTCCTCCCATGCCCACTTTTTGCTTTTAACATTTGTTGTGTACCCTTCTGGGTCTTCCTGTGTGCCTGAAGCACACCTATAAACATGCACAAGTACATAGAAAGTTGGTGTTTTCCTTTACAAAAGTTTAATTTTATGGTCTATGCTGTTTTGTATGTTTTTTTTTTTTTGACAGGCAGAGTGGACAGTGAGAGAGAGAGACAGAGAGAAAGGTCTTCCTTTGCCGTTGGTTCACCCTCCATTGGCTGCCGCAGCCGGCGCTCTGCAGCCAGCGCACCGTGCTGATCCGATGGCAGGAGCCAGGTACTTATCCTGGTCTCCCATGGGGTGCAGGGCCCAAGTACTTGGGCCATCCTCCACTGCACTCCCTAGCCACAGCAGAGAGCTGTATGTTTTTTTAAAGATTTGTTTTATTTTTTTTGAAAGACACAGGAACAGAAGAGACAAAGAGCAAGAGAAATCTTCCATCCGTTGGCTCGCTCCCTAAATGGCTGCAACTGCCAGGGCTGGGCCAGGCTGCAGACAGGAGCTAGGAGCCAGTAGCTTCATTCAGGTCTCCCTCATAGGTGGAGGGGCCCAAAGACTTGGCCCAGTTTTCTGTTGCTTTCCCAGGTACATTAAAAGAGAGCTATATGTGAAATGAAGCAGCCGGGACGTGAACCGGCTCCCATACAGAATGCCGGTGTTGCAGGTGGTGGCTTAACCTGTTATGCCACAACGCTGGCCCTGCTTGCTTTCTTTTAACTATGCAGGATGGACATTTCCCCAGGTCCTAAATGTGGCCACATGCCATTCCTTTTGTTGTCCATATAGTATTCCATAGGATGAATGCACAATAATGCATTTAACTACTGCCCTAATGTGAGACACTTAGCTTTGCTTTCTATTTTTTTTTCCTTTAGGGACAGTGTTATAACAAAACTCCCAATATATTCAAGCAAGCATTCCTGTGGGACACATTTCTAAAGGTCAAATTCCTAAATATGAATGCTTGCACATTGAAGAAAATTGATGAAAACTGACTATCATGTTACTCCTTGCCAACATTTTAACTGCTTGCTGGCCAGCTAGGGTTGACGGACATCTCAGCATGGATTTGCTTGAAGTCACTTCCCTGTGTGATAGGACTTGAGACATTCTCAGAGGAGAAGCCAGGAGAAATGAAGGACTCCTCCGGGGAGGCGGTGAATTCATAAGTCATGGTGGATTAACCCTGTTTGGGAAAATGAGAGGCACACACGTGCTCAGATGCAGTTTCACTTTCTCTGTGCGAGGCAGAGTTGAGGCGAGGGGTATGTGTTCTACTGGCTTCAGTTAGCTCTTCCTCATAGTCACCCCTTATCCCGCCTCATCCTCACCAAGCTACCTCAGTGGCACTGTCGGTTGCTATGAGAGGAGGAGGAGCCAAGCCTTAGACATACATCATCTTCAACTTGGTTAAACACAGACATTTCTAGGTGGGCGAAGAATCTATAGAAAAGGAGAATCTAAGATCGAGTTTGAACCTTCTTAATGGTATTTTCTGCTTGGCATTAACAACACTCCAATGCAGAGCTGTGGCCATTTGGGGCAAGGGAGTCTATGCTGGGCTTTTCTTTTTCTTTTGATTTTTTTACTGGTGATGGACTGCGACAGCACTTATAGTCATCCATGACTTTGGTATTGGCATAGTACAAGCTTACATTCTTTAGAAAAGCATGTTATTCAATCCATTTCCTACTCAAATCAGTGGTTTTAATTAAGGAAAAAACCCTAATGAAACCTAAAACTTGGAGCCGCAATTAGTTCCATTAAGAAAAGACCATGCAAAGTCCTGAAAAAAAAGTCTAACTTTCTGGAGTTGGCTCCTCTGTATTCATTCGCCAGAAAGACACTCGTGTTTACAAGCAGAAAACCAACTAAGGAGCTCCAGAGATTCTAACAGCTGGGCTCTGGGAATCCCTGTTGAATGCAGGAAGACATTCAGCCAGCATTTTTCCTGACATAGTACATTGAATGGAGCATTTCCATAGCAACACTGTGAAAGGGTCCTCTTATTTTAGAGCCAAGTCTATCTGAAATGAACAATTTTTCCATAAGGCCAGGCTTTAAGGGCACAAGTATCTGATCGTGCTCTTCTCATGACTAAGTCAACGAGAGAAGCTTGAGAAAACTTGTTTTGTAGCCATGAATGGATATTTAAAAAATCAACCAAGAGCTTTAGAACTGAAAAAAAAAAAGGCAAAAACAAAAACAAAACTCAGGGCTCAATGTATAGACACTCAGACCTGATGTATTGCCATTGTGGCCTTGTTCTAAGCTATGGTTCCTGCAGCAGCCTTTCATAGATGGGCAAGGATTCCTCTCAGATGCCTAGAGGTGTGGCCAGCAGGTTGTGTCAGATTTTAGGGGCCTCTGCCCACCTCACAATGGCCCCGTGATTGCTGTTTTCGACTTGAGTGGTGAATTCCTCTCAGTCATTTATAGTCTGTGACTCTACTGGCCCCTCCCTACCACTACCAAGGGAGAAACAGTCAACAGAAAAGGGTTGAGGGGCAGACAGGAAGACAGATGGGAAAGAAAGGTCTTGTGTTCCCAAGGTTCCTAAAGCTCGGCTGAGTTTTTGACCTTGTGGTCCTCAGAATACTCCTCTGTCCTTGGTACAGGCTGCCCCCCATCACTTTCGCTTACTGTTAGTCTAGGTAGAATTCCACTACAACAAAAGCTCCAGTGCCTATTTTAGAGTTTATATTTAAGGAAAGATCAGGTTGGCTTAGAGAACAGAGAAGGGAAGAGGGAGAAAAAGGATCAGGTGTCCTATGTATGTATAGCAATGCCCTAAACGTTTTAAAAATTAAAACTACTCACACTATCTCTAAAAACACTCATTCTCTTCTCCCACATTTCAAGTAAGAGGTAAAACTTTCAGAAGCTCCACCCTGTGTTGCACAGTAACTGGTGGACGATTGGAAATTTGTGCTTCAATTTGGACCACTAGAGCTAGACTCCGGTCTGATTGTGATAAGTAACAGTCATTTTGGGACTTGTGTGGTCTTGCGCAAATCATTGCACCCATTTAGTATGTGGGTAAACGCGATATCCTCTAAAGCCCTTTCTGGATACGATAATATGCTATCTCTTGAAAAATAGGCTTGGAACACTATTTCCCTAACCAGGTGATTGGGCAGGGTGGAAGTAAGTTAGATTCAGGTCTCTTAGATGTCTTCATCCTGACCCTACCATTCCTCAGAAGATTCTGATAAGCTCTTCTGGCAGTAGGAAAGTTGTGGGCAACAAGCTGGGATTCGATTATTTCTTGGCATTACTACTTCCTCTTTTATAATGATTTTCAGAACATATAGAAGTTCAATAATTTTTTCATCTCAACTATATTGACAATGACCACAAGGAGTAATATATCCTATATTGAATATTTGTACATTTTAAAATCAGCTTGTCAGTTTCTAATTAAAAAATTTCTGTTGGTGTGTTTATTGGCATTGCATTGAATCTGTTGAGAATATTTCTATCTTAAAAATATTGAGTCCTTTTTTAAGATTTATTTATTTATTTGAAATAAATATTTACAGAGAGGGAGAAATGAGAGAGAGAGAGAGAGAGAGAGAGAGAGAGAGAGAATATAAATATCTTCCACCCACTGGTTCACTCCCCAAATATCTGTAGCCACCAAGGCTGGGCCAGGCTGAAGCCAGTAGCCTCGAGGTTCTTTCACGTCTCCCACATGGGTGCAGGGTCCCAAGCACTTGGGTCATCTTCTGCTGCTTTTTCAGGCACATCAGCAGGGAGCTGGACCAGAAGTGAAGTAGCTGGAACTCAAACCAGTGCTCACATGGGATGTTGGCATCGCAGGTGGCAGCTTTACCTGCTACCCTGCAATGCTGGCCCAAAAATATTGAGTCTTCTAATCCATGAACACAGTACATGTCTCCATTTTCTCAGTGGTCTTTTTACATTTTTTAATGCTGTTTTATAATTTTCAGTGCAGAATTTTTGCATTCCATTTATTACTTTACTTCATGGTATTAATGTCCTTGGATGCAATTACAAAAGTTTATTATATGGAGTTCCTTTTCTGAGTGTGTGACCTAGAATACAGAAATGAAATTTATTGTCTTATACTAACCTTATTTCCTATGACCTTCTTATACCATTCATTTAATTATTAAGGACATAAGATACTTTGGGCATGAAAATCCCATTTTAAGGTCCAAATGAGAAAACATACTTGGCAGAGAGATTAATATCATCCCCACCCCAACTAATCCTCAGAACCTGTGGCTATGTCAGATTAGATGGCAAAGGAGAAATCAAATTTCACATGGAATTAAGGTTGCTAATCAGGTGACCTTAAAATAGGGAGAGTATCTGGGGTTATCTGGGTAGGCTGAATGTAGTCAAAAAGGTCCTTAAAAGTGGAAGAGGGAGGCAAGGGAGGAGGGTTAGGGAGATACATGACAGTGGGAGGAAGGTTGGAGAGATACAATAGGTTGGCTTTGATGATGAAGGTTTGAGTCACTGGCAAATGAATACAATACATGTTAAATTTATCTGAAAAAGATAAGGAAACAGATTCTTCCTAGAGCCTCCAAATAAAACTATAGTCTTACCAGCACCTTGGACTTAGCACAGAAAATCCCTGTGGGACTTCTGACCTGCAGAACTGTAATATGTTGGATTGGGTTGGTTTCAACCACCAAGCTTGTGGTGATCTGTTACAGCGGCAATAGGAAACTGGTAGAGAGGTAGGGAGAATCACAGGTAGGGAGAAGACAGTGTTCTACCTTTTTCCCTTCTATTCTGGAACTCACTCCATGATGGCAGCCAGCACATCTCAGATTTTCAGAGCAGAATCGTGCAGAAATGACACTTGTATTTTTTGCACCATCCGTGCTGCAAAGTTGAGAGGCCTTCAGGAAGGTCTGACAGTAGATGAGATATCAACAAGTGGGAACTAGATGAGCAGAAGAAAACATGGTACAGCTGCGTGACCCTCGCTGCAGGAACCAGAGCGATTTGCAGGCCCAGGAGATGCACTTTTTGCAAGAGGACTTTGGGAGTGTGAAATTCCATGTTGAGAAAGTAGATAGATGATAATTCTAAATATTTGTTTGGTATGCTATGATATTTTAATACCAGTATACAACACATAATGATTAGATCAGGACAGTTGGCATATCCACCACCTCGAAAATTTATCATTTCTTTCTGTTGGAAATATTCAAGACCCTCTATACAATCTATTTGCAAACTACAGTTAGCTGTTGTCACCTGAAGTTATCCTACTGTGCTGAAGAACATGATGTTATTCCTCCTAAACAACTGTACCCCTGTGCTGATTGACAGCCTTCTCTCAGTTCCCCTCCTTGTCACACTTCCCAGCCTCTAATAGCTACTTTTCTACTCTTTGTAACTGCAAGATCACTCTTTTTTGCTTTTGAAACATAAGTGAGAACATGTTATATTTGTCTTTCTGTGACTGAATCACTTCACTTAATACAGTGTCCTCCAAGTTCTTCCATTTTGGCACAGATTCTTTTTTATGGCTGTATAATATTCCGTTGAATTGTATAGCACTACTTTTTAATCCATTCATTGCTTGATGGAATCTAGGTTGATTCTGTATCCTAGATCTTGTGGGAAGTGCAGCAAACATGAGAGTACAGATAACTTTTCAACACATTAAGCTTTTCTTTTAGACATTGACCCATTAGTGAATTTCTAGATTGCGTGATAGTATTCTTTCTAGTATTATGAGGAACCTCCTTACTGCTTTCCATAATGACTAGACTAATTTATATTCCCACCAATAGTGCATGAGAGCTCCTGTTTCTCCATAACCTTGCCAACATTTGTTATTTCCTTTTCCCAAATCAGCATCCTGTTTTCCCTATTGAAAGACATAAATTTTATAAATATTATTCCATTTGTAGGCAAGGCCAACTCAGTTTATACTACTGATAGTTAAGCATTAAAATGTTTCTGAGGCTTATGACTGAAATACTTTGAAATGTAATTAGAGAAGATTAAGTATTGCCTCTATGAGAAGGCCATCCTTGAATATTTGTTTTCCAGTATCTTGGGGGGGAGAGGAAGGGGAGAACTCGAGAGGTTGTCCTGGGCATTGGATGCAGCCCTCAGACTGTCCCTCTGTGCCAGCTCCATGCACAGTGAGCTCCGAGTGTGGTTATATCCCTGACAGGATATTGTCATGTATCTGAGTTGTGATTACAGGAAGTTTATTGCTAGTTCCTTTTTTATTTTGCCCATGGCCATATTTTTAATAAAGAATGAGGCAGAGATAGATGAGACAAATATAAATGGTGTATTTTTATCTCCAGTACATGTCAGTAAGAATGATGCTGCAAAGTTGCAGATAATAATGAAATTGCAGCAACAAAGACCAAACCATAAATAAAGTGAATTTTCAATAATGTACCTTGTAGTAACATGTAAAAATATGTCAGTACCACATGCCATATAATATTTGCCTCCGCAACAAGTGATATCTGTGTTTATTCTTCAGTACTGTAGCTCCTCATCTCATTTCTATTCATACTATCTGGGGAGCAGAAATGTAAAATAAAAAAGGTTAAAATATAAAAGAATACCCATATGCATTTATTTGTCATTCTTCCTTTAGAAAGACGATTTGGAGATACTAGAGGTCAGTTTTATGACTCTTTTGCATATGCAACACTTGTCCCCAAAGAAATCCATATACTATGTACTTTCATCGTTCACCAATAGAAAAAAATGTACATATGCTAATGGGGTCAAGTATGTCTGAGTTTGTCTGAGTTCCTGAGTTAAGAAAACAAGGTTGGGCGAGCTGGCATCGTGGCACAGATGGTTATGTCACTGCCTGAGGCACCAGCATCCCGTATGAGAGCCAGTACCAGTCCCAGCTGCCCCACTTCAATCCAGCTCCCTGCTAATGGGAATAGGAAGGCAGCAGAAAATGGCCCAAGTGCCAGGGCTCCTGCCATCCGTATGGGAGATCCAGATGAAGCTCCTGGCTCTGGCTTCAGCCTGGCCCAGCTCCTGCCATTGCAGCCATTTGGGGAGTGGACTAGCAGATGGAACATCTCTCTCTCTCTCTCTCTGTCTCTCTCTGTCTCTCTCTCTCTCTGTCTCTCTCTCTCTGTACATCCTCTCATTCTCTCTCTAACTATACCTTTCAAATAAATAGATCTTTAAAGAAAATAAAAAGAAAAGAAGATTGAAAACAGCTGATTTATACTTGCTCCAAAAAGTTCTCTTTCCATTTATTAATTGACTGCTTTCACTGTGCTGGGTGCCAAAGATACAAAATTGATTAAAAAGAGAGAGAGAGAGAGAACGCGAGCGAGCTCCTTCCTTCAGGAAGCCTGTGCTCTGATGGAGGCGGCAGGTGCGTCTATCAGGTGTACGACCATGGGGACAACAAAGAGTGCGTGAGTTATTTTGCTTGGAAATATACCCTTCGCAGATGAGGTGACATTGGAAGGGACTTGAAGGTGGAAGGGACGTTCAGTAGTTGGACATTTTCAACAATGCAACTGCAGAAAAACTCCAAAAGAAGCTTCTTTCTGTATTGGTGAGCTGTCTGTGCAACTGGACCTGAGTGCTCATGGGGGCAGGGTCAGGTGACCGAGCAGGCCGTGCTGGCCAGACAGAGCAGAGGTGCCCACGTGGCCCCTGCAGATCAGGGTAAACCCCTTGCATCTGCAAGAAGAGATAAAACACCAGATCTTTTCAGAGACCCGTGCCAGCACTCCATTCAAAGCCTGTCTGAGACTCCAGAACAAAACAAAAAGACAGCAAGACCATTCAGCCCCTTGCTGCCTGGGGAAGTGATGTGGGCCGGTTCATTACGTCTGAGTGTCTTTATCTGTAAACCATGAGAGGTCGTACCTCCTTCCAGAGTTTTTGGGAAGAAGAAAGAGAGAAAGGCAGTTTCGACAGCAGCGAGTGACACCCAGAAGTGGCAGCCGGAGCAGGATGGCGGTGGCAGTGATGGTGACGAGAACGGATGGGCCTGGGCTGCTTTGGCAAGACCGAACATCCCAAGAGGTTGGCAAGAACATCGTGGTCTCAGCTAACCTGGCTCAGACCCAGAGGACTTCCTGCCCATCTGCACTTCCCTTACCGTTGTTCGTGGGCTCAGGTGGTGCCGGCAGCTGCTCCAACTGTTGCTGCTGCTGCCCTGGCTGCTGCGGTGAGCCAGGCGACGGTCTGTGAAACAGACTTCGACTGGAGGCCATTGGTCCTGCACTCCTCTCTCCACGGCCCGCCCGCGTCACTTGTTTCTCCCGTTGCCATTTTCATCCTGTTCCATGCGGGCCTCCTGTCGCCATTTCTGACCCTTCCCGGCCCCTTTCCCCTTCTCTTTCCTCCACCCTCCTTGATCCCTCACCTTCCTTTTTAGCTCCCTGCCTTCTTGCTTCTCAGTCTCTGCTTAGCCCACCGTGGCGTGGTGGCAGCATGTGACCTCAGCAGGCGCAGAGATCGCGGGGCTTCTGAGATGATAGGCGGGTCACTTCACCCTCCTGGGACGCGGTTTCCCCATCTGCAGAGTCCAAGGGGTTTGACCAGAACGATCTCCGAGCGTTCCTTCTGCTCCCGACTCCCCTTCTGTTGCCTTTTGTTCTGTTGGCCTCTGAGCCTACTTTTCCTGTTTCTTCCGAGTCAGCTCTCCACCTGCTTCTCTCCTCTGCGTGCCCACGCTCGGGTCCAAGCCACCATCATCATCACAGGGTCTACCTCAGTAGCCGCCTGCTAGTACTGTCGCTCTGGCTGCTGCTGTCACTGTCCCTTTACAATATATTATCCACGGAGAAGGCAAAATGACCCTTCACAAACATAAATGATATTCCTCAATTTAAATTTCTCCAATTTATTTGACAGTTATTATCTATCATATCACCCTGTTTATTTTCTTCCCAGCAATGACTACTGCCTGTAATTATTTTCATTTATTCATTAGCTGCTCACTGATGAGGTATGTCTGTGCTGTCCATCCTCCTCACTGGAGTGTAGGCTCCTTCGAAGGGGGACCTTGTCACCTTGTTCACTCTGTATCCCCATTGCATGGGCTGGGACCTTGCACGTGGGATTGTCTCAAAAATTGCTGAGTACAGACATCTCCCCCTCTTATGGAGCCACCGATCTTACCCCTTCTTGGGACTGTTTGTTCCCAACTACAGTAACTGTGCTGCTTAGAAATATCACCCAGAATGTGTGGTTAGCCTAGTGGTGCAGATGCCCGCCTTCCAAAGGAGCGGACCTAGGCTTTATTCTTGGTTCCAGGTCTGAGTCCGGCTCCAGCTTCCTGCTGATGCAGACCCTCAGAGGCAGCAGCAATGGTTCAAGTAGCAGGGTTTCTGCCATCCATGTGGTAGACCTGGAATGCAGTTCCAGGGCCTGGCTTCAGCCCCACTCCTGCCCCAGCCACTGCCAGCACTGGGGGAGCTATCCAGTATATGGGGGAGCTGGAGTGTGCTCTCTCTTCTTGTCTCTCTCATAAACTTTTAAAAATTAAATTTTATTTATTTTTTATTTTTTGACAAGCAGAGTTAGACAGTGAGAGAGAGAGACAGAAAGGTCTTCCTTCCATTGGTTCACCCCCCACCAATGGCTGCCATGGCCGGCGCACTGTGCTGATCTGAAGCCAGGAGCCAGGTGCTTCCTCCTGGTCTCCCATACCAGTGCAGGGCCCAAGGACCTGGGCCATCCTCCACTGCACTCCCAGGCCACAGCAGAGAGCTGGACTGGAAGAGGAGCAACCAGGCCAGAATCTGACACCCCAACCAGGACTATCTCTGCTTGAAGAAATTCTCTCCATCCATCACTTTTGAGAAAATTTCCCTGACTGACTTTTCTCACCTACATAGTCCTATATTCTCAGAAAATACAATAATAAAAAACAACAGCAACTATAATGCTAGCTTTTTTCTCACTTTATTAATCTACGGTACTGGGTACCTAAGGATGAAATATCGGGCTCTAGTCCAGATGGCTGTCTTACAATGCCAAAAAAAATACCTCATTTAAAAAATACATCAAATCTTTAGAAATTATGCATTTTGCTTTGGGGAAGGTGTTGGGATTGGTCAATTTCTTTGAAACAAAAATTTTTAAGGCAGGTCATGTTAGTATATCTATCTCACTCGGCCTTTTGGCTAAAATCAAGTGTAGGATGTCCATTTTACAGAGAAGAAATCTGGGGTTTAGAGGGACTGCACAGCTGCCCAAAGCAGCAGAGGCCATGAGAAGCGGAGCCAGGATTTGAATGAAGAAGTACAATGCCAGCACTAAATACCAACTGGGCACATCACTCTTCCTCCTTCTCTGGGCTAGATTATTACCCTGAGTTATTTCTTCATGGAACTTCGAAATGTCTCATATTGTCTGATTGCTTTATTTCTTAACTTTTGTCATTGCTATTTCCTTCCATGAAGCGTAAACTCCATCAGAGCAGGTACCACGTCTGTCCAACCCACTGACCTCTCCTCCGTGCTAAGGAGACCCAACAGGCCAGTCCACTGCAAGTGGCATTGGTTTTCAATGTGGAAAGCCAGGGCTTCAGATGGACACAGAAGTCAGCTTATGAAGAGCCCTGGCAGCCCTGCCAGCCAAGAGCTCGGTCATTGGAAACGGAACTGCCCTAGGGGTTGAAGGACTCCTGGGTCAGAGCCACAGACCCTGTTGGCTCTAAGCTGAAAAAAGGCTTTCACTCAGCCCAGCTCCCAAACTAACCAGTGTTGTTGTGGGGATGGCTAAGTAGGGTCAGTAACATTGCAGGAAGAACCGTAAATCTCCTGTTAGAGATGCCACCTACCTGCTATTCAGGCCAGCTCTCCTCCCATGCCAGCCAGGTAATGGAAGTCAACAAAAGCCTTCCAAAGGAGGTTCACACCTCCCTTTTGATGTCTCTTCTGGTACCCCATGTGAAGAGATAGATAGGTCTGGGCCTCATACCCGGCCAGGCCTTAAAGCCCACCTCATTATTATCAAGGCATGTTTCTGTCAGTTTCTGTTTGCCTCTGAATGGGAAAACTTCTTCATGATTTAGGCAGCTCCCTTCTTGGTCCTCTGATAATGACTTTGTCCTTTGTTTTAGACCCCGTTAATTTAATCTGCTTGCTAGGTTAGTTTTCTCCAGACATGAAACAGTGAATTTCTAGGTGGCCATGCACATGAAACCTCAGATGGAAGCAGTTTCTGCCGGCTGGCACTGCGTCCCCCTGAGAGGCCACCTCCTGCTGGATCCCTGTCGTGACTGCTGTTCCCTGCTTCACCGCTACTCAGCTTGAAGGAGCCAGGGTAGTCATAGTCCCATACCCTAACATAAGTTAGGGTCCGTTCTTCTGAGGAAGCGAGTATGAGGGGTCAGGTTGGTCCCAGTGGAAATTTAGGGTGCAAAATGCTTTCTTCCCCAACCTTGTCTTTAGCAAGGTCAAAATTGTCTGCGTGCCCACTCCTTCAAAGCTTCCAATTTTACCATAACAATAGCAAGGGAGTGGTGATTCCATCCTTCTCAGTTGACAGCTTACAGTAAAAACAAGTTGCCTATCCCACCCTTTAGCAAATAAGATTACAGATTAGGTCTTTGGATGGGTTTTGTCCTTGCCTTGTCACTGAATGTCAAACTGACACGTACTTTTTTCTTCCCCTAAGTTGTGCAGTAAAACCCCAGGACCACCAGCCCCTTCAGATTTTGCTGCTCTTGGAGCCCCCCTGCAGGCAATTCTGGCTGGAGCTCTCTGACTTAAATAAATCTTGTTTTTAGATACTTAAAAAAATAAAGTGATGGCACTCAGTAAGTATTTCCTAAGTGTAGGAATCATTTTCATGTTGTAGATGAGATGTAACAGAGATCCTGATAATTTTATTGCTAAATCTCCATTTCTGTTGATAGGACTTTCTCAAAAGTATCCACAATATTGGCTTATTTTCTTCCTTTGAGATTTTCAATTTTTGCCCAAACTGCTAAAGACTTGTTTTCTGGCCCTGAAGTTAGACCTATCTATTTTGGCACTCTGGTGGAGACCCTGGACTCTAACTCAGAATAATAGTTTTAAGCACCTAAAAGAAAATTTATAGATGCTTGAAAGAACTAATTATACTGAATACAGTTATCAAACTGCCAGAAATTATGGTTTAGTAATATATTTGTTTCTTCAATGACACATTAAACGGCAAGAGCTAAAAAATGTGTAATATATAAAAAACTGAAATCTGAAATGAAATAATGGAATATGAAAAAAGTCATTTCCATTGGCAACAAAGTTAGAGGCATTACTAATGCTTTTATAATTGATGGAAACTAAATTTCATAAAGCAGTTAATGAAATTCAGCTTTAATTTTCCTTATTCAGATCTGCAGGCCCTTGAATTTTATCCACAAACCACATGGATCTCCAGTCTTGAAATCTTGTATTAGGAAAATCCAAAACAGTTTCAGCAATAGCAGCTACTTATGTAAATCAGTGTACTTACTACTTCCAAAGGTAACCACTACATGGGATTATTCTTCAATTCATGTACAAGTTCTGACTCATATGATTGTGCTTTTAATTCAACCTCACATTTTTCATCTCAGCAATTTTCTAACTATCAGTTATTGGGGTAGTTATCACGTTGTAACATATTTTCTCAGTGTCTTTCTCCACACATGTGAAATGATTCTGAAAACTTAATCCTTATCTATTATGAATTTACAGTGTTTATTTATTTTAAACATTCATTTAAAATAATTAATGCATGCACATTATTAAATTCAAAAGACATAGTGGGCAGAAAGTCTCCCTCTCCTGCTGTCCCCAATTCCCTGAATCTCCTTCTTTAAAGCAATGGGGGGGGGTGTTATTAGAGTCTTTTTACTCTTTCAGAAATGCTTGACATACGTAAACAAATATGCTTATGTATTCTTTTCCCTCTTAACACAGATTGTAGTGTATCATTCACATTAATTTCTACCTTGTTTTTTTTTTACTACTAATATATTGGTAGGTAATTCTATATTGATACATTAAGAAGTTAATTCTCTTTGCAATTGCACAGTCTGTTTTAAGAATGTACCATCACTGTTTAACCCGTCTTTCATCAAAGAGGAGGGATGAATTTTGTCTGGAGTTTCAGGAGCTGCTTGGGACACCTGCATCCTCTCGCAGTGCCTGGTTGGAGTCCTGGCTTCCTTCCAGATTCCAGCTCCTATTAACGCACACCCTGGGAGGCAGCAGGTGACAGCTCAAGTGTTTTGTGTACTGCCACCCATGTGAGAGGCCTAGCTTAGGTTCTTAGCTCCTGGTTCCGTCCTGGCCCAGCCATATCTGTTTCAGGCACTGGGGAGTAAACTGGTAGATGGTGTTGCTCCCCTTCTTCGCGGAGGAACGACACAGGACCCTGCGCTATTCTTTTGTCTACTCGGCCCTTCCCGGGTTTGCTGCTGGTCCTTCCCGGGTTGGCTGCCGACCCCTCCACCTCCGTGGAGGGGCGGCTCCCCCTGCCGCTTTCCCCACTTCCACAGAGGAGCGGCACACCGCTGCCCAGCTCTCTCGGGGGCTGCTCAGATGTTATCCGGATGTTCCTGGTGCATGTTGTCTCTCTCCTCCTTTATAGTCCTCTTCCACCATTCCCAACTCTGCTACCCACACGCCAAGCACGCTGCTCTCCTCCAATCAGGAGCAGGATCAGCTCCTGCAGCTTATCAGTCAAGTTGGCGAGAGGCAGCTGCGTAGAAGTTGTTTGGTCTCTTTCTCTCAGCGCCATATTGTGGGAGAGCAGATGCATAGAATAAGTCTTAATTCCAGTAACTTAGTCTAGTCCGAGTTGCTCCCCACAGATGGGAGCTCTCTCTCTGTCTCTCTGCCTCTGAAACAAGTAAAATTAATTTTTAAAAGGGAACAGTGCTAAAATATACAATTTAAGATCGGCATTTTGTCAGTATCATCATTGTGGTTGGTGAGTTATGCCACTGCCTGCAATGTCAGGCATCCCATATGGGTGCAGGTTCAAATCCCACTATTCTACTTTGGATCAACCTTCCTGCTGATGGCTTGGGAAAAGCAAAAGATGGCCCAAGTCAGTTGATCTCTCTTTCTCTTTCTCTCTCTCTCACTCTCTCTCTCTCTCACTCTCTTCCCCCACCAAAGCCCATAGCTCTGATTAAAAAAAAAATCCTTTTAATAAAAAAGATTAGCTTTTTGTCATAGACCCCCACACAGGTGAGACTCTGACTCATGCAACTTGAATCTAAGTAAGCAGCAAGAGATTTATCACACCTAGAGGTTAATACATTGCAAATCAGAGTGTAATTATGCAATTCACAAACAGGATTGAAAGGAAGTGGTCTAGGACAAGATTTTTAGGGCTTGGGAAAGTGGGGGACAAGGGAGGATGTCTCAGTTGGAAAACTGCTTTGGAGAAATCTTAAAAGCCTCGACTAATTGGATTTTTGTTGACTGTGGTAGAGTTAATAATACTCTGTTTTCTGACACAATGTCATCATGGGTCCATGGAAGGCCCTTTTTCTTTGTTTATTCCTGTTCACTCCCATTTTCTACTTCTATTCCTCACTCTCAGATCATTGTGTTGAATGTGTTTGACATGCATATTCTTCTTTACATGCAAAATGGGTATAATGATGGTGTGTGTGGGTGGGTGGGCACATGTTTTAGATTTACATAAATGATATGGGTCTGTAACTACTTCCATTTCTTCTTTCAACATCTCTGTATTTTATGTCCCTCCATGTCACCACGTGAACATTCAATCCATTGCTGTTCACTGCCCTGTGGTCTCCTGTATCCTGTAGTCTCCACTTTCTTTCTCTGTGATGGACAGTCAGGTTGCCTAGGGCTCCTTGTTACCACACTAAGATAGCATTCCATATCTTTGCATTTGGCCTCCCCTCCTATGTGCAAGACTTTATGTGGCATATGCACCTTGACAAAATTGCTTGGTCATAGAATTGCCACAACTTAGTTTGACCAAGTAATGCCAATTTATTCCCCCAAATGGCTCCACAGTCAGTCACACCAGAAGCCCTGAGAGTTTCCATCCCTATAACCCTACCAGCTCTCAAAATTGTTCTGCCTCCTATTTTTCCCAGCCAAGTGATATATCATAATTATTTCTATTTGCATTTATTTAGTAACAGATGATTTATCTCTTCCGTGGTGGTGGGCTTGTCTTTCCAGGAGGTTTGTATAGATTGCCTATTCCTTCCAGCATCCACAGTTCTACTGGCATTTCCATCTTTATCTTAAAGGTGTTTAAGTGTTTGTGATGTAACAAATAAAAATCTAATTTTTGGGCCGGCACCGCGGCTCACTAGGCTAATCTTCCGCCTGCGGTGCTGGCACACCAGGTTCTAGTCCCAGTCGGGGCTCTGGATTCTGTCCCGGTTACCCCTCTTCCAGGCCAGCTCTCTGCTGTGGCCCAGGAGTGCAGTGGAGGATGGCCCAGGTGCTTGGGTCCTGCACCCACGTGGGAGTCCAGGAGGAAACACCTGACTCCTGGCTTCAGATCAGCGGGATGCGCCGGCCGCAGCGGCCATTGGGGGGTGAACCAACGGCAAAGGAAGACCTTTCTCTCTGTCTCTCTCTCTCTCACTGTCCACTCTGCCTGTCAAAAAAGAAAAAGAAAAAAAAAAAAAGAAAAAAAAACTAATTTTAGTTGTAGTGACTATCTCTTACAGTTTTTCATCTTCTACTAATTTAGCCCTTTATTGGACAAAAAATTCTTACTTTTGAAGTAACCATATTAACTTTTCCTTCAAACTTATTATTGTACTTTTGGTATTTTCCTTGATGAGTCCTTTCCCACCCTGATTGGCAAAGATCTCCGCCTGCATTTTCCTTTGTCATGCTTATCATTTCAGCTTTTACTTTTCAATGTATCTGGAGTCCACCTCTGTGTATGGCATTAGCAAGGGATTCAGTTTTACTTTTCTCCAGATATAGTGGAAACTTTGGACCAATATGCCTGAAATATGCAGAAGTCATGGTCTAGAAGAGATGGGAGAAAGAAGGGAAATAAAATGGCTAAGGCCCACAAGGAAAACTCAGGAGTCCAAATCCAAGGAAGCTATGGGACCTGCCCCAGCTATGGGACCTCCCCTCCAGGAAACATACTTCTCTGACAAATGAAACTCCCCAGTAACTCTAAAGTTCCAGTATGTGGCTTTAAAAATATATCCTGTACACAACAGAAGGACCTCCCCAGTGGAAAGAAGAGTTGGATAAGTGGAAAGAAAGGAAGTTCCGGAAGGAGGTTGGCCAGTGTATCCACAAGCAGAGAGCTGAGACTTTAACTGTGCTGAAGGTGAGCTGGGTGATGAAGAGTCAAATGTTCATTCCTGGCCCTCAGAGATGCAGATTCGCCCATTTAAGAAAGGTAACTGATGCCTGTCCAGTGTCTGAGTCATGAGCTTTCTTCTATTTTCAGTTTATCCTAAACTATTTGTGGTTAATCCCAAGGTCTATTAAACAAATAAATGTCAAAGAAAAATCCATGGAAAATGATCTAATCAAATTATGGACATGTGTTTGATATTTCCGGGCTGAGGATATGCATGCATATATTATAACAAACCCAGTTCTGCTGTCCTTGCTGGTTGTTGTTTTCATGTTTATCTTTGTAAATGCACCCAAAGGTCAGTATTTCTTCTGTGACTTTCCTGCTATTGAGGGTCTCCATCCTCACTGCAGGGTAGCTATCAAACTGTCCTCACACCAGACCTCAGGAAGGATACCAAAAAGGAAAAATTCAGGGAGTGGGAAAGGGCAAATTTTTTTTTACTCTTTGCAAATCTACAAAAATTTCCCTTAAGAGCTGACATTTTCTTGACCAGCCAAAAGCAGTAATTACCCTGTGGGAGAAAAGAGTCTAAGAGAAATAAAAGGTTATAGGGCCCAATTTTTGGTTTTTCTTTATGCCCTGAATATTTTTTTCTTGCCAGAGAACATTTAAATTGCTGTCTTTAATGCATCTGCTAGGCCATCTCTTTACCACCTCCCCAAAAGGAGGACATTTCTGCCTGAAGGCATCCTCCAGCTGCTTCTCAAAACTGACAGTTTCACATAGTATTCCCAACTTCAAAAAAAATTAGCAAGGTGCATGAAAGCATGTTTCTCACAAATAAAAGTCACGTGCAGAGACACACATCTTGTCCAATAGATTGCTTCTGTACTGCAATGTGCTTCCATTCCATTCTAGGGTGGAATGACAGAACTCAACTGGGCTTGAAGCCTGCCTATTATGACCCTTCATACAACAGAAGGCCAACACTGATTTATGCTGCCTTGATTTCTTCACTCATAAAGTTGAAATAACAGTAGCCCTACTTGTAACGTTACTAGAAGATTATATGTCACATACCTAGTAAATGACTTTAGTAAAAGATACTGACAATATCAAGTGCCAGTGAGAATATACAGCAACTGAAACTCTCACCCATAGCTGCCAGGAATGCAAAATGGTACAGCCACTCTGGAAAAGAGTTTAATACATGCAACAACTTGGATGAATTTCAAAAACATTACACTGGTGAAAGAAACCAGTCTTATATGATTCCATTTATATGACATTCTTGAAAAGACCAAAGTATAGTGACAGAGAACAGATCTGAATATGCCATGGATCTGTTGAGGGTCAAAGAAGGGGAGTGATTATAACTATAAGGGGACAGCAGGGAGTTTTTTGGGGCTACAGACCATTCTTTATCCTCATGGTGAAGGTGTTTCATGAGTCTATACTCATGGTAAAAAGTTGTGGAACTGTATATCAGAGTTGTCAATTTTGTTGTTTTACTTAAAAAATTAAAACTTTAAGATTATATAAAATATCATGCACTTTTTATGTTTTATTTTATGGATTTATAAATGCATTAGTTTCCCAGGGTCACAGCAATTGTATGATATTACTATAATTCTTTTCAGTTTTCATGTTTATTTGATATTAATACAAAAGGAACCAATTCAATTAAGTTCATATATAAAATTCTAAGAATATGATGCTACTTCAAGCCTCCTGATTTTTTGCTCTCTGTCTCTGTCTCTTTCTCTCTTTGTCTCTTTCTTCCTCTTTTAGTTTTTGACACAGCATATTTTTAATTTATATTCAAAGGCTTAGTGCTCCACTAAATAAAGAATTCAAGTGAAAGCTAAAAAGATCCTTGTTCAACAGAACTATAGACAAAAGTGCTATGAACAATGATCATATGAAAAGGTGGTCATTTCAGTCATATACAGTAAATTTTAAAACAATCACAGCTCATTAAAACCATAGTAGTACATCATTCTTAACCATAGGCTCTACAAAGATATGAAACAAAGTTTGGCAAAAGTATATCTATAGCAACACTGATACACACAAGTATTTCTTTATTTTTTTTGTTTTTTTTTCACTTT
Source organism: Oryctolagus cuniculus (assembly GCF_964237555.1). NCBI lineage: Eukaryota > Metazoa > Chordata > Mammalia > Lagomorpha > Leporidae > Oryctolagus > Oryctolagus cuniculus. The sequence continues at coordinate 31,257,635 of NC_091437.1, read as the reverse complement.
TTTTCTTTTTAAATTTTAGCTGCTACATGTAAGGGAGAATGTGTGGTCCTTGTCTTTCCGTGTAGAGCTTATTTCATTCATGTGGTGTCCTCCAGTTGCATCCATTTTGATGCAAATAGTAGAATTTCATTCTTTTTTATACTTGAATAATATTCGATTGGGCGTGTGTGTGTGTGTATTTTCTTTATCTGTTTTGTTTACTGTGGGGAGCAACTGGGAGCAACTCGGACTAGACTAAGTTACTGGAATTAAGACTTATTCTATGCATCTGCTCTCCCACAATATGGCGCTGGGAGAGGAGGAAACAGCTTCTACACAGCTGCCTCCAGTTCAACCAATAAACTGTAGGACCTGCTCCTGATTGGAGGAGAGCAGCGTACTTGGCGTGTGGGTAGCAGAGTTGGGATTGGTGGAAGAGGACTATAAAGGAGGAGAGAGACAACATGCACCGGGAACATCTGAAGGAACACCTGTGCAGCCCCTGAGAGAGCCGGCCGGCGGTGTGCCGCTCCCCCGCGGAAGTGGGGAAAGTGGCAGGGGGCCCGCCCTTCCACGGAGGTGGAAGGGACGGTAGCCAACCCGGGAAGAACCAGCAGCAAACCCGGGGAGGGCCGAGCAGACAAAAGAACAGCGCAGGGTCCTGTGTCGTTCCTCCACGAAGACGGGGAGCGACAGTTTACCATGAGTTTTCTTTATCCATTCATCTGATGATGGACACCTTGGTTGATTCCATATTTTGGCTAAATGATGTGTGTTTGGTATAAGCCCAGTCATATAGTTAATTTTAGCTATTAATTGTTTCAAAAACTGTGGTGTAATGTGCATCTCTATTCTCGATATAATAGAGTGAACTGATGCAATTCAATACTGTATATCCAGGTCAAAGATAAAAAGAAGTTAATATAAATTATGAAACTAATGCAGGTGATTCTACCCAACTTGCTCCTTAATAAGCATATGCTAGGAGTGCACAGAAGATATGATAAAGCTTTGAGTCCAGTCTTGCTTTTGGTGCTAGTTCCCGCATGTGCATCTCATGGTGTGGGCATCTCTGCACTGAATGTCCTACTGCTGTTTAAAGATCAGGATAGGATATTTCCTAAAATAAAACCCTGAAGGGCAAGCCAATTACCTCATCTTGTAGTAATGCAAAGAAACACAGACATGTCTGTACAGTGCAGAAAAACTAGCTGTGCTGGGTTTTGGGGTATCCAGTTTGGTGTCTCCCGAAAGGGTTGTTGTGGGTAATTTTAGCAATATGAAACTTTTGCCTTATGCACAAAGTGTTTTAAGATCAGCTCTGTTACTTAGAGATAAGAAAACCAGTTGAAGGTTAATCTGACTGATACATATATATTTGTTTGATTGCTTATTTGAAATTTTTTATGCTCCTCACACAATTTGCCTAGAAAATGTACCAGCTACTGAAATATCTCAAGGACAGTGGGATAGCAGAGACACTCAAACCCAGTGATTAATGCAGGATCCATTCCCCCGGTCTCCACGTCTGTCAAAGTTTCAACTTAATGCAGGGTAGATACTCTCTTGTGTTACCGTGTTACCGTTCTTAAAGATGAGTGATTCTTTCTTAAAAGAGTTTCTTTTTGGCAATGGCATTTGGAAACTAGGGCATACTCTTTATTGTTCTCTAAGAGTACATAAAATCTTCATCTTTTAAAATTGGATTTGATTTCTAGAAAATCAAATGTGATTTTGAGCTGAATCTTGTGTTTGAGTAAGAGAAGTCTCTTGGATATACCAATTTTTTTTCTGTTTTTTGGTTGGTTCCTTGGTTGATTCTTTTTTAGATAAGGCATGGGGGCCAGTGCTGCGGCTCACTAGGCTAATCCTCCACCTGCGGCACCAGTACCCTGGGTTCTAGTCCTGGTTGGGGTGCCAGATTCTGTCCCGGTTGCTCCTCTTCCAGTCCAGCTCTCTGCTGTGGCCCGGGAGTGCAGTGGAGGATGGCCCAGGTCCTTGGGCCCTGCACCCGCATGGGAGACCAGGAGGAAGCACTTGGCTCCAGGCTTCGGATCGGCTTAGCTCTGGCCATAGCGGCCATTTAGGGGGTGAACCAATGGCAAAGGAAGACCTTTCTCTCTGTCTCTCTCTCTCACTGTCTAACTCTGCCTGTCAATAAATAAATAAATAAATAAATAAATCAACAAGGCATGGGAACAATGAAGCTGGTTTTAGGGGACTCCCAAACTGTCTTAGTCTCATGTAGACTGGAAAAATGTTGGTAGACTGGAAAGCTGCCTTTCAGATGTCTTCGCTTCAGATGGGTTAGTCTTTCAAATCGACTTAAAGATTTTTTTTTTTTTAATTTGAGTGGTAGTCTCTCTGTCTTTCTGTCTCTGTCTCTGTGTGTGTGTGTCTATTTCACACACACATACACATGACATGGGGGAAAAAGAGAGAGAGAGAGAGATATTCTATCCGCTGATCACCCTCCAGATGCATAGCCAGGGCTGGACCTAGCTGAAGCTAGAAGCTAGGAAGCTAATCCTGGTCTCTGAGTAGCAGGCAAGGACGCAATTACTTGAACCATAACCACTGCCTCTTAGGGTCTGCACTAGTGGGAAGCTGGAATCAGATCCAGAGCCAGTGATCAAATCCAGGCACTCCAAAGCTGGATAAAGGTGTTCTAACTACTAGGCCAGTTGCTTATACCTCAGATTGACCTTTGCAGAGGAGGAACATTACATGAAAGTGTTAAGTTCTAGAATTTAGTTTTTTAAGTCTTATGTCTCCTCAGTCCTTGTTTTATTAACAGTAACATAATCTTAATATAATCTTCATTTATATTTGATTGAAAAGTACAGATTGAGTGATATGGCTTACATAATAAAACAATAACTGACAATGTTTTATTGTGCTGTAACTATTTGACATGTACTGTCTTATTTAATCCACACATCATTTCTATACAAAAACTACTGTTGTCATACCTATTTGTGATGGTTAATTTTAGGTATCAGCTTGACTGAATTAAGAAATACCTGGAGAACTGGTAAAGCATAATTTCTGGGAGTGTCTGGGAGGGTGCTGCCAGAGGAGATTGATGTGTTAGGATGTAGATTGAGTGGGGAGGAGCCACCCTCACTGAGGGAGAGCACAGTGCAATCAGCAGAGAGGGTGGGGATGCAGGAAGACCAAAACTGGCCGAGTCAAGGTGATTTCCTTGTTCTCACTTCTGGATCTGGATCACTTGCTACTGCACTTGGACATCAGAACTCCAGAATCTCTGGCCTTTGGACTTAAGGACCCATAAACCCTGGGGTTCTCAGTGCTTGGACATGAGCCTGAGAATTATTATACCTTTGGTTTCCCTTGTTCCAAGACTTTGAGACTTGGGCGAGTCGTACTAACAAGATCCCAGGGTGTCCAGCTTGCAGAAGGGCTATTATGGGGCTTCTTGGTGTTCATCACCAGGTGATACAATTCCTGTAACAAATCCTCCTCATTTGTCCACTTGTCTGTCTGTCTGTCTGTCTATCTGTCTATATTTCATCTCCTTCTGATCCTATCTCTCTTGAGAACCCTGACTAGTACAGCATCTATAGTAGAGGACTCAGATCCAAAGAAGTCACATCGCTGGCTAGTGGACAAACAAGTGGCAAGTTGCAGAGTCAAGGCCCTTTGACAGGATCTGTCCAGCTGGTTTCCAAGCACAGTGCTAAGGTGCCTTCCTGGAGACACATGGAAAAGGATCAGAATGATGGCACAAAGCCACAAGGCAGGATGTGACTGAGGACTCAGAGTGCTGAGTTACGGAGAAGAGGTGTAAAGCAGCTAACAGCCCTTTGTTCTGAGAGTCTTCAAACTTTGAAATGTTGTCTTGAGAAACTGTCGTTTATAATTTTACCTAAAGAGTTAACTCTTTAGCCCGCTCAGTGAGTGTGATTTACCTATTGTATGCTAAACTCTGAATTAGCTAGGCACACAGAGATGAAGCTAGCAAGCTCCTCAATGTCAAGGAGCTTTGGGTCTATTATGTGATCTGTACCTTAAGGTTTCATCACAAATAGTACAGCGTAGTTACCTATGTGTTAACTGAGCACTAGCCAGAAACATACGGTGCAGGGTGCTCAGCCAACACCTAACCATTGCAGTCACAGCTGAGGCGTGCTGCTGTGAGAGTTTCAGCTCTCTTTACCTCTGTTCAACAAAAGATTGTGCAGATTATCATAATGGGTGATGGAAATGCATTTTCATTAAGGAAATTATGGTGTTTAACATACAGACTGGCTAAAAAGAGCACAGAGACATACGCCACTGCTGTGGGATAGGAATGAGAGTCTTCCAACCCCAGCGGCCTTCAGATTTAGTCCAAAGCTGGGTATCTTGAAGAAAAACTTAGAGATGGTCTAGATGATGCTATCTTCCACCAGAAGAGGGTAGAACCTTCCTCTGCCGGACCCACAGGTTAGGGTTGGAGGACATACCTTTCCCAAACCTGTGCCTGGGCAGGGTGTACCTTGGGTTTCCTTCCTGATCCTAGAATGGAACCATCTTGCAAGGGAAAGCCTGAAAGTTCTCCAGCTCTCAGTAGGTCCTTGACTTCTCAGTGTCTCAGAATAAGGAAAATTCCACTCTTCCTTTCAAAGGTAGTTGTTTATTATTATTATTATTATATTATTATTTTTACAACTTTGCAACTTTAGCATTTTGCAAACTTTCTTGAGAGGATACCAGATGCATATTGAGGCCCTTGAGGCTTCAGTTTTGTCATTCGAGCCTTGCATAAAATCCAGAAGTTTTGGTTTCCGGTCCCCAGCAGTATCCCTCTGTTGGGCCAAGTGGGAAGCTCAGCTGTGACCACTCCCAGAACTGGGAAGGTTGCCAGGGTAAAGGCGGCCGCAGACAGGTCAGCTCACCACCACCCGAGGCCTCTTAACCAGAGTCCCTCCCGGCCACCCCAGCAGTTCCATGTCTCCTTGGGACTGCAGACTTAAGGGAAACTCTACTCAGCTTTTCAAAGATTTTGCAGTTGACTCTCTAAGTCTCCTACTCCCACCTTCAGAACTTAGCAAAAGCCTTCAAGGAAAACTTAGCCTTTTGTCGCATTCACATGACCAGGGTTGTCGCTCAGGACTGCGGAGGTGCCATGGCGTCTGCTGTTTGCCCCGCCCCCAGCAGGCTCCCTTGTATCCGAGCCAAGTCAGGCTGCTCAGGTTCTTGACCACACCCAGAACTGGCAGATGCCCCTGGGAAAAAGCTGCAGCAGATCCTGAGCTCACCCCTCTGGGATGTTCCCAGCTGGAATCCTGGCTCATCTAGTCCTCATTGCTTTTGCAGCTCTCGGAGGTTTTGAAACAGATGTTTTGTTTTGTTATGTTTTGTTTAATTTGTCTAGCTTTTCTCAGTTGTGCTCAAGTGGGAGTGTGAAGCTGCCATAAACCACTCCATTTTAAGTGGGAGTCCCTTTCTCTGCCTTTTTAAAAAGCAGCCAAAACAGGACCCAGGGCATGGATTTGGAGGAAACTTTTTGCACAGTGGCAGCCCTAGAAGAACTGAATTTTGCCTCCAGAGTGTTATCAACCTGTGTCCAATGGCACTTTCATGAAAAGCATGATACTGAGTGTCCTGAATTGGGATCCAAGATTACCAAATAGGTTCTAGAGTATTTGGTGCCTCGTTAATAGTAAATTCTGTATGTGTGGAAGATTTCAATTGGAGTTTCATTATAACCTGGTCACAAATTTGTAAGGAAAGAAATACCTTCCTGCAAATTGCAACTAACTCTTTGGACACTACCAGTTCTAAAAAGAACTCCTAGTTGTGAAGACCAAACTGGCTTAGGTCCATTCTCAACATGGACACATTGTTATCTTTCTGACTTTTATCACTTCTTTACTAGTTAATGCTATAAATGAACAAACCGCTATGTATTTCCTGTTTCTTTCTAATCGAAAAATAGCTGCTTGTCCACTAAGAAACTGTATTTACTTAACACTAGAGGTCCGCAAGTTTGTGGATGTGTTTCTGTTTCATCTCCCATGCCCTCTTGATAGCTTTAGAAACACCAACCCTGGGTTGTCTCCGTCTGGGGGTTTTCTTACTTTAGTGTCATCTTCTCATCTGTGTCTTTACCAACATCCCTCATTCTAGGCCACTTCGATGGATCTTTCCAAGATAGGTTTCTCCCCTAGCTGTAAATTCATATTCCATTTTTGTTTATTCAAAAGAGATTTTTTTGGGGCCAGCACCGTGGCTCACTTGGCTAATCCTCCAGCTGCGGCACCGGCATCCCATGTGGGCACTGGGTTCTAGTCCCAGCTGCTCCTCTTCCAGTCCAGCTCTCTGCTGTGGCCGGAAAGACAGTAGAGGATGACCCAAGTGCTTGGGCGCCTGCACCTGTGTGGGAGACCAGGAGGAAGCACCTGGCTCCTGGCTTTGGATCGGCACAGCGCCGGCCATAGAGACCATTTTGGGGAGTGAACTAACAGAAGGAAGACCTTTCTCTCCCTCTCTCTCTCATTGTCTAACTCTATCTGTCAAATAAAAAAGAAAAAGAAAAAAATACAAAAAAAGATTTTTCAAAAGAGAATGACTTACTGTATCTGAAGCTACATACACCATATATAGCCACATATTGATTTTATAAGGAGGCAGACAGTGATATTTAATTTTATGTACCTGAAGGGAATTGATAGTTGATGGTACAGTCACCCTCTTACCCCAAACAGAGTCTGTAATTTCTATGTTCCCTATTTCTTGTCACCAAAACCTTAGCATGCTTTCTTTTACATGGTAAGCATTTAAAATGTTATATGAATTTACTCATCAATGAAAATATATTAGACTCACCTAGAGAATAAGCAAAAGACCACACACAGCATTTGTAGTACCACCCATGATCTTCTCCTGAATTGTGTCTAAAATAAAAGCCATGCCATGGAACCAGATATGTGATTGGTGATTCAGACCAAAGAAAACTGGAGGGTATAAAAAATATATTAAAAAAAAAAAAGGAAAAGAAAACAACATTTGCTCCTGAAAGAACAGAAAAAATGAAGACAGAAGTCTCAGCAAAAGAGAGAGGCTCACAAAGCAAATAAAACAGGAACGGATGAAAGTTTGTACTCAAATCAAGAAGAACGAGCAGTGTCGCAAAATCCACTTAGCATAAACAAGACAGTAGGTTGCACTGCCTTTCTAGGCAGATACTACAGGAAAAGGTTATATTGAGGAAGCCTGGACAAGACAGGGGGAAGCTCTTTTTGTTAACATCTCTTTCAGACCCTAGGGCATGTGCCAGCCCAAGTTTGTGCACTGTGAGTGTTCACAACACTATGCTGTAAGGGTGAGCTGAGGGAGAGTGTGTGGGTGCACTTTGATATTCACGAAAGTGTTCTAGAGACATCTGTATGCTAAACAGCCACTTATTTTGCTTGTTGGTATTTTCTCTGTTTTACTTCTCTTTAAAACACAAAGAAAAAGAAGAAGAAAATCGTGTCTAGAAACCATGTCTCTCATCAAAGCACCTTGTTTCCTACCTGATCATCACTCAACTTCTGATGTAGAGAACTTCCCTTGCATCGTGATCAAGCATGATAGGAACATGCCAGTATGGTGCTGGTGTGGATGCAGAGGAGTCAGTTCTGTGCCAAACACAGCAAACATTTCATTAATACAGTTAAATGAGTGAATCAGTGAGTGGACAAAAAACAAGTTGAACCATATTTACAAAAAGAAAACACTGAAGAAGGAGTCATCCGGACTGTGTGCTCGGTCATAGGCTCATTTCATCATCAACAATTTACTGCATCAACAAATAGAACAGTAAAATGAATCCAAACTTGCAGATAGGCATGTCTCAACTTCAAAAAGGAGACAGAAATGTCAGGATTTATGCATGGGGATCCTAGTTTTTAAGAAATCAACAAAGCAAAACTAAAAGTACTACTCCAGTCTGTTGGGACACATGGTGAAAATTGAGAGGATGTTAGTTTGGATTCTTGCTCCATGGCTCCTAACCATTTGCTTCTGGGATGTCAGTTCACTCATTGGATCCTGCTTTCTTTTCTGTGAGATGGGATAATCATACTCACTTGGGAGTGTAATAAGTTAATATATAGACTCAGTTCATAAAGATAAAGGTTCTACAAGGCTTTTACATTTGATGAGGATTTTTTTACTTTGTTTCTTCTCTTGAAACAGGTTCATTAATGTTCCCTCAGCTGCTACAAAGTAAGGTGCTCAAGCTACTAAGAGAAACAAGAATTTATTAGATTGTTGATCAGAAAGTAGTGCAGTAAGAATATATTATGTATACTTACACTGAGAAAAGACTGCTTCCAGTCTCATCATGGATGTTGTTTTCCTTGGAGGATTCATCTCCGTGCTTACCTCACATTGATCATAGATCCTCATCCAGCTGTCCTTAGCAACATGGATGGAAGGAATGGCTACACAAATGCCTAAGGGAGTTAGACCACTTCTTTCCTCAGCCTGTGGTGCCAGATGGCTAGAAATTTCTCTCTGGGTCACTGTGAGTTTATATATATGTATACAGTTCAAGTCAAGGAAACCGCATTTCAGTTCAGACAACTGTGTCTTCCACTCTCTTGGGGCAGAAAGCCTTGGTTAGTGCCAAAATAATGCTAAGAGATGATAAGACCATGGAGAAGAGTTGTGGCTCTCTTTTCATTAGACCAGTAGGTCCAAAATCTCAGTCAATGTTGTTTTTCACACTACCACACCAAATCATATCATCCTTATAATTTTTAAAGATTCATTTATTTATTTGAAAGTTCCAGACATAAAAGGAGAGACAGAGAGAGAGATCTTCCATCATTTGGCTCATTCTCTAAATAGCTGCAATGCCCAGGGCTGGACCAGACCAAAGCCAGGAGTCAGGAGCTTTTCTAGGTCTCCCACATGGGTGGCAAAAGCCCAAGCACTTGGGCCATGTTTTGCTGCTTTTCTTAGGCAATTAGCAGGGAGCTGGATCGAAAGTGGAGCATCCAGAACATAAATGGATGCCCATATGGGATGCTGGCCTTGTAGGTAATCGCTTTACCCTCTATGCCACAATGCTGGCCCCTCATCCTCATATTTTTAGCATTGTTGCCTAATATTTACTTAATATTCTTATTTAACTCTTTTATTTTCAAATTTTTAACTAACTTGCAATGCTTGTACATTTTCATGACATACAGTGTAGTATTTTTTTATTTTTAAACTATTTTTAAGATTTATTTATTTATTTGAAAGTCAAAGTTACACACAGAGAGAAGGAAAAGCAGAGAGAGAGGTCTTCCACCCCCAACTGGTCACAATACAATTCGAAGCCAGGAGCTAGGAGCATCTTCCAGGTCTGCCAGGCAGGTGCAGGGGCCCAAAGACTTGGGCAATCTTTAACTGCTTTCCCAGGTCATAGCAGAGAGCTGGATCAGAAGTGGAGTAGCCAGGACTCAAACCAGCACCCATATGAGATGCTGGCACTGCAGACAGCAGCTTAACCCACTACGCCATGCACCAGCCCCAACAGTGCAGTATCACAGCCTATAGCCACAGCATAAACCAGTAAAATCAGGCAACATGGCTTTTCCATTTGTCTTTTTTTCTTGGATTTAGAGCCTACTAGCTCATTTATTCCAGTTCTTTCTACAGTATCTAATATAATACTGTGAACTATAGTTACCCAACTCTGCAATGGAACACTAGAGCTAACTATTTCTGCCTGACCATGTTTTCATACCCATTACCCAACCTCATTCTGTCTCCATCCCCCCAATATTCCCAACCTTTCATAATCAGTGTTATAAGTTCACATCAACTATTTTTTTTTAGCTTCCAGATATGGATAGAAATGCAATATTTGTCTTTGTGTGTCTGGCTTATTTCACTTAGCACAGTAATCTCAATTGCATTTTTTATTGGCCTCAAATGTCAGGAATTTATTCTTTCTATGATTTATATCTAGTTGTGTCTATACACAGCTCATCATCTTTATCCATCTAGTTGAGTCCATATTTTGGCTATTATGGATAGTGCTACAATGAACATTGAAGTACAGGGATCTCTTTCCATGCTTATTTAATTTCTTTTCTATATTTAACCAGAAATGAGAAAGCTGGGTCACAGTGTATATATATTTTTAGTTTTTGAGAAACCTCTGTCCTGTTTTCCACAGTGGTTATACTAATTTATATTCCCAGTGATACTATATAAGGGTTTCCTTCCTTCCATATCTTCATCAGCATTTGTTATTTTTTTCTTTTGATAATAATCATCCAACTGGAATGAAATGGTACCTCATTTTGATTTGAATTTTCCTGATGATTTCTGATGTTGAGCATTTTTTTTTCATTTTTTTAGCCATTTGCATTTCTTCTGAGAAATATTTATTTGATTTTTTTTGCCCATGTCTTAACTGGACGTTTCTATTGCTGAGTTTTTGAGCTTCTTTAGCATTCTGGATGTTAACGCTCTGTCAGATGCAGAGTTTGCAAACCCTGCCTCTCACTCTGTCAGTGGTCTCTTCACTGTATTGCTTCTTTTGCCATGCACAGGCCTCTCAGTCTGCTATAACCCCATTTGTCTATGTTTGCTTTTGTTGCCTATGCTATTGGAGTCTTGTCAAAAAAAAAAAAAAGTAAAAGAAAAAATGTTTGTCAGTGACTTCAAGCATTTGCTTTCTTCTAGTAGTTTCCTAGTTTAAGGTCTAACATTTATATTTGGATGCATTTTGAGTTGATTTTTGTATAACGTAGGAGACAAAAATCAAGTTAAAAATTTTCTGTATATTGATATTCAGTTTTCCCAGCACCATTTATTGAAAATATTTTCCTTTCTCCAGTATATGTTTTTAGCACCTTTGTCAAAAATCAGTTGGCAGTAGATGCTTAGATTCGTTTCTGGAATCTCTGTTTCATTCTATTGATCTGTGTGCTATTTGTATGTCAGTACCATGTTGTTTTGGTTATTATGTCTCTGCAGTAATGTCTAGAAATTAGGCATTACAGTGCCTCTAGCTTTGTTTTGTTGTTATTGTTGTTTAAGATTGATTTTGTAAGTCAGAGTCTTCTGAGCTTTATATGAATTTTAGGAGTGATTTTTCGGGTTCTGTAAAGAATGTTATTGATGGTTTGATGGTGACTAAGTTGAATCCAAAAATCACTTTGGGCATTATGTGCATCTTAACAACATTGATTTTTCCCATCCATGGACATGGGAGATCATCTCCGTTTTTATGTCTTTAATTTTTAAAATTTTTAAAAATGTCCATAGTAGAGGATATTTACTCACTGCTTAAATTTCTTTCAAGGTATTTTTGTAGCTACTGTGAAGGGGATTACTGCTATAATTTCTTTCTCACTGAGCTCATCGTTAGTATATGAATATGCTTTTTGTATCCTGAAACTTTACTGAGATTGTTTATCAATTCTGGTAGTCTGTTGGTGAAGTCTTTCTGTTTCTCTGGTTACAGAACTGTATCATTTGCAAACAGGCATAATTTGGTTTGTACCCCTTTCTCTGGTCTAAAATTTCCACTACTGTAATGAGTAAGAATAGTGAGAGTGGATGTCCTTGTCTGGTTCTGTAGGAATGACTGTCAACTTTTCCTCATTCCGTATGGCGACGGGGTGGTCTTATACAGACTTTATGATCTGAGGAATGTTCCTTCCATATCTAATTTGTTCAAAGTTTTTGTTATGCGTGGAGGTTGAATTTTATGAAATGCTTTTTCTATGTTTGCTGATTTGTATCCTCTACTCTTTGGTATGATATATTTATTGATCTAACTATCTAGAACCATCCCTGCTGCCCCATCTCTAGGACACACATCAGTTGTTCAAGATGAGGGATGTTCTTTGTGATTTATTTCTTTGAAAGACAAATGGACAGATAGAGCAAGAGACCTCCCATCTGCTGGTATACTCTCAAAATGTGCACAACACCTAGAATTTGGGTAGATTGAAGCCAGGAGCCTAGATCTCACACACAAATGACAGAGACTAAAGTATTTGAGTCATTTCTGGCTGCTCTCAGGGTATGAGTTAGCAAGAAGTTGGAACTGGAAGCAGAGCCAGGACTCAAAGCCAGGTACTAACATATAGAATACAAGTATCCCAGGAGGTATCCCAAGCACTACACTAAAAGGCTATCCCAAGATAAATGGTCTTTTTGATGCACTGTAGGACCTGCTTGGCTGGTATTTTGTTGAGAATTTTTGCATTTATGTTCTTTGAGGAGGCTGACCTGTGGCATTCTTTTCTGTTGTGTTCCTGTCTGGGTTTGGAATCAAGGTAATGCTGATTTCACAGAATGTGTTGGGAAGTCCGCTCCCTTTCATGTTTTTAATGAATACTTTGAGAAGAAGTCATATTAGTTCTTCCTTTAAAGTTTGGTAAAAGTCAGCAGTGAGGCCATCTGGTAGCGGGCTTTTCTTGCTGGAAAATGTTTGATTATCCATTCTATCAAATATTCATTACATATCTGTTTAGGTCTTCTTTGTCTTCATGGTTCAGTTTTGATAGGTGACATGATCTTAAAATCTATACATTTCTTTTAGATTTTTCCATTTGTTGGTATATAAATCATAATAGTCCCTAATGATCCTTTGTATTTCTGTGCTATCCTTTGTAAGAGCTCCCTTTGTACCTATGATTTTATTCATATGAAACTTTTTTCTCTTTGTTAGTTTAGGTAAAGATTTATCAGTTTTGCTTATCTTTCAAAAAGCTAAGTCTGCATTTCCTTGACCTTTTTCATTTTAGTTTCTCTTTCATTTGTCTCTTCTCTGATCATCATTTCTTTCCTTCCACTCACTTGGAGTTGGTTTGTTCTTGTTTTTTACTTGTTTTGCTTTTGTTTAGTTTCATTTTTAAGATTGTATTTTTTGGCCGCCGCCACGGCTCACTAGGCTAATCCTCCGCCTGCAGCGCCGGTACTCCAGGTTCTAGTCCCGGTCGGGGCGCCAGTTCTGTCCCAGTTGCTCCTCTTCCAGTCCAGCTCTCTGCTGTGGCCTGGGAATGCAGTGGAGGATGTTCCAAGTGCTTGGGCCCTGCACCTGCATGGGAGACCAGGAGGAAGCACCTGTCTCCTGGCTTTGGATTGGTGCAGCGCAATGGCTGTAGCAGCCATTTGGGGGCTGAACCAATGGAAGGAAGACCTTTCTCTCTCTCTCTCTCACTAACTCTGCCTGTCCAAAAAAAAAAAAAAAAAAGATTGTATTATTTATTTACTTGAAAAAGTTACAGAGAGAGAGAGAGAGAGCTATCCCCTTTATGCTGGTTCACTTTCCAAGTGGCCAAAGCCAGGAGGTTCATCTGGGCCTCCCACATGGGTAACAGGGGTGCAAAAACTTAGACCATCTTCTGCTGCTTTTCCCAGGCCATCACTAGGGAGCTGAATCAGAAGTGGATCAGCTGGGACAGGGACCAGAACCCACATGGGATGCTGACATTGCAGGTGGGGAGGGGGCCTGGATGATGTATCCATTGAGGAATGTGAGATGTTAAAGTCCACCCCCATTACTATATTGGAGTTTGTACATAAAATTGGGTGCTCCAGCATTAGCTGATTATAAAGTTATAATTGTCATACCTTCTGTTGAATTAACTCTTTAATCATTACACTCTGACATTCTTTGTCTCTCTTAAGGTAGTCATCTTAAGGTCTATTTTGTCCTGCTTGCTTTTTATTTGCATTTGCATGGAGTATATTTTTGCATGCTTTCATTTTCAGTCTATGTGGATTTTTTTTTAAAGATTTATTTATTTGAAAGGTAAGGTGACAGAAAGGGAGGGGAGAAACAGAGAGAGGGAATAACCTGCTGGTTCACTCCCAAAACTTGCATCTGCTGGCTCATTTGCCAGATCTGGCACAGGCAAAATCCAGGAGTTAGGAACTCCATCTAGATCTCCCACGTGAGAGCGGATGCCTAAGTCCCTGGGCCATCCTCACTGCCTTCCCAGGTACATGAGCAGGAAGCTGGTTTAGAAGCAGAGCAGCTAGGACAGGAACAGGCACTGCACTATGGGATGGGATTGCAAGTGGAGACTTAACTTGCTGTGCAAAAATTCTGGCCTGCAGTGTATGTGCTTACTGGTGAAGTAAGTTTCTTGTAGGCAGCGTGGATCTTGCTTTTTAATGCATTAATCAGTCTTCGTATTTTAATTGGGGAATTTAGTCCATTCGCATTCAAGATTGTTATTAAGAAATAATGATTTGTTCATTTTTTAAAAATTTCAATTTATTGTGAATACTCCTTTAAAATATTTATTGTTTTTATTTATTTATTTAAAAAGCAGTCTGTTTCTAATGGGCTTTACACTTTCACATGTTTTCAGGGTGTTTTTTTTTTTTTCTTTTACTTCTATTTGTAGAGCTCCCTGAATCACTTTTATGATTGGGTGGTGATGGGTTCCCTCAGTTTTTGCTTGTGTTGTAAAGTATTTTTTCTCCTTCACTTATGAAAGATAATTTTCTTCGTAAAATATTCATGGCTGGCTGGCTGTTATTTTATTTCAGAACTTGGAATTTATCAGTCTATTCCCTACCTGATCTGTAATGACTTTTAATCTAATGGGAAGTTCCTTAAAAGTGACCTGGCATTTTTCTCTTGCAAATTTTATAATTGTCTGTGTTCTACTTTTGAGAGTTTGAATATAATGTGTCATATCTTTTTGGGGTCTATCGTCCTCCTGTATACAAATGTCCATATCCATTTCAAAATTGAAGAACTTTACAGCTGTTATGTCATTGAATATTTTAAAGCTTCTATTCTTCTTTTCCTCTTCTGGAATACCCATAAATCTAGTATTTGTTACTTAACTGTGCTCTAAATGTCCTGGGAGTTGTTTTCCTTTCTATCTTCCTTCCTTCCTTCCCTCCTTTCTTCTTTCCTTCCTTCCTTCTTCCCTCCCTCCCTCCCTCCCTCTCTCTCTCTCTTTCCCTTCCTTCCTTCTTCCTTCCTTCCCTCTCCTTCTCTCCCTCCCTCCCTCCCTCTCTCTCTTTCTCTTCCTTCCTTCCCTCCCTCCTTCCTTCTCTCTCTTTCTCTCTTTATCTTCCTTCCTTCCCTCCCTCCTTCCTTCTCTCTCTTTCTCTCTTTATCTTCCTTCCTTTCTCCCTCCCTCCTTCTCTCTCTCTCTTTCTCTTCCTTCCTTCCTTCCTCCCTCCTTCTCTCTCTCTTTCTCTTCCTTCCTTCCTTATATATCTTGTATATTTTTAAAATACCCATCTTCAATTTCAGATAGTCTTTCTTCTGCTTGATGAAGCTTGCTGTTGAAATAATCCCGTGTGTGTGTTTTTTTAATGACTTCATTTCCTCCAAGATTCCTCTTTGTGTGTGTTTTTTTTTTTTTTTTTTTTTTTTTTTTTTTTTTTTTTTACAGGCAGAGCGGACAGTGAGAGAGAGAGACAGAGAGAAAGGTCTTCCTTTGCCGTTGGTTCACCTTCCAATGGCTGCCGCAGCCGGTGCACTGTGGCCGGCGTGCTGCGCTGATCTGATAGTAGGAGCCAGGTACTTATCCTGGTCTCCCATGGGGTGCAGGGCCCAAGCACTTGGGCCATCCTCCACTGCACTCCCTGGCCACAGCAGAGAGCTGGCCTGGAAGAGGGGCAACCGGGACAGAATCCGGCGCCCTGACTGGGACTAGAACCCGGTGTGCTGGCGCCACAAGGCGGAGGATTAGCCTAGTGAGCCACGGCACTGGCCTGTGGTTTGTTTTCAGAATCTCCATCTCTTTGCTGAATTTCTCACTGACATCATGCAATGTTTTCCTGACTTCATTCTGCATTCTGCTCTGAAGCTTCAAAGGAAAGCCCCAAGTTCACTTTCCCACCCTGCTTCTCAGTGGCTGGCAGAGCCTGGGGAGAGGAGGTGAAGGCAGACACTTAGCACAACTTCAGTCTGCAAGTTACGTCCCCTTGAGGCAGGGGACAGGGGGCCATGTCTAACTCCAGGTTTCACCAGGCAGATCTCATACTGGGTTTCCAAGTCTGAGATATGGTCTTCATTCCCTCTCTTCCCGGAGTGGGAGGCATCACTGTCCACAGTGTGCTAATTAAAGTCGGGCAAACGGTGATGCAACTCTTCTTTCCTTCTTGCACTCCTCAGTGCGCCTTTTCTTATGACTGCTGAAAGCAGGTACTGGGACCTTTTACCTTGATTTGCTGCCTTTTGTGAAGGTGATTTTGTGTGTGAATATCTGTTCAAATTGGTGTCTCTGTGGGGAGAAACCGCTGGAGTGGGTTATTAAGCTACCATCTTGCTCTACCTCTTCCTTAATATTCTTTTAGATCACATCCCCTGTTAGGAGAAATTATTTAAAAGGAAACTTTACTGTTTGAAAACTATTTATTTATTTGAAATACAGAATTAGAGAGAGAAAGAGAGAGAGAGAGAGAGATATCTCATCTGATGGTTTATTCCCTAAATGGCCATAATAGCCAACACTCGGATAGGCCAAAACCAGGAGCCTGGAACTCCATCCTGGTCTTCCACAGGGGTGGCAAGGGCTCAAGTGCTTGAGCTCTATTCCACTGCCCTCCCAGGCACATTAGCATACAGCTGGATCTGAAGTGGAACAGCTGGAACATAAACCAGTACTCATATGAGATGCTGGCTTTGCAGGTGGCAGTTCAACCTGTTATGCCACAATACTGGTCCCCACATTATTTTTAACTTATAAAATTTAATGCTTTCTCTTTTTAAATTTAACTTTAATATTCAACAATTTTAACATTTTGTCATATTCACTTGATATGTAGATATTATATGCATACACATATATATTACTTTTTCTTGAAAACAGGGATATTAATATCACATAACATAGAAGTCATGATAACTATTCTAAAGTGAGGATAGAAGGGTGTCATGTAGAAGATATAATTCAATGAAGACAATATTTGTAACTATATTCCAAATAATATGACATCCACATATTTATATATATTTTTTCTATATATATTAACTTCCACATATGAAAGAAAACATACACATTTGTCTTTCTGTGTTTGGCTTATTTCACTTAGCATAACAATCTCCAGATCCATAGATTTTGTTGTAAATGTCAAGATTCATTCTTTTTTATAGTTGAATAATATTCTTTCTGTGTATATATATGTCCCATTCTCTTTATCCAGTCATCAGTTTAGATTGACTCCATATCTTTGCTATAGTAAGTTGGGCTGTTACTAACATGGGAGTGCAGGTGTGTTTTTCATATGCTGACTTCATTTATTTTGGCTATATTCCCAGAAGTGGAATAGCTAGATCATATGGTGGATCCATTTTTAGTTTTTGACAAATCTCCATAGTATTTTCCATAATGATTATATTAATTTGCATTTCCAATAGCAGTTTGTTATGGTACCCTTTTCTCCACAACCTTACCATCATCTGTTATTTTTTGACTTCTGGATGATAGCCATTCCAACTGGAGTGAGATGATTCCTCATTTTGGTTTTTATTTGCATCTCCCTCATGGCTAGTGATCCTGAGATTTTTTTCATGTGTCTGTTGGCCATTTGTCTTTCTTCTTTTGAAAAATGTCTTTTCATATCCTTTGCCCATTTCTTAACTCTATTGTTTTTATGTTGTTGTTGAGTTTCCTGAGCTCCCTATATATTCTGGTTATTAATCCTTTAGCATATACATAGTTTGCATATATTTTCTCCTGTTCTATTGGTTGAACCTTCACTTTCTTAATTGCTTGTTTTACTGTGCAGAAGCTTCTTAGCTTGATAAAATCCTATTTGTCTATTTTTGTTTTTGTTGTCTGTACTATTGGGGTCTTTACCAAAAAGTCTTTGGCTAACCCAATGTATTGCAGAATTTCCTCTGTTTTCCTCTAGATGTCTGATTGTTTCACATCTTCAATTCAGAACATTGATCAATTTTTAGTTTATTTTTTCATAGGCCATAAGGTAGAGATCTTGTTTCAAACTTTCTTCTTGTGGAAATTTTCCTAAATAGAATTTTCTGAAGGGACTGTCCTTTCTCCAGGAGATGTTTTTTAGCACATTTATCAAAGATTAGTTGGTTGTAGATGTGTTTCTGAAGTGTTTATTCTGTTCAATTAGAGTACATTATCATTTTAATTGTAAAAACTCACTATAAAAATAAATCTAAAAATCTAAGTGTTTCCTAGACCATGCTCTGGCCAGGCTTCTGAGCTTGTGATTTCCTCTTTGTAGTTGAAGGTGGAGATTAGGAAGTGTACAGATGCATTAAAGGTTTAGTAAGCCAACAGAGACTTCCAGTTTCATGAAATCAGTATTGAGAAAGAGTTAAGAAGGCAATCACTTCCTCATCCTGTGGCTCATGTTGATTGAATGCTTGAAGGACTACAAGTAACCACAAGTGTATGTTGCAGATGTAATGCCGAGGGCAGCACAGTTTATTGCTACAGGTACCTGTGAATTCAGTGGGGCTCAAGGACTGTACCTTGATGTCACAGCCTGTGTGTGTGTGTGTGTGTGTGAGAGAGAGAGCTGTTTTGTAAACACCCTGGCACAGTGCAGATGTTGCCCTAGAAGCGACTCCCACCTTTCTTATCATTCTTGCCCATTCACCTCAAGTTCCACCATAATATCAATAACCATGAACTCTTACTGAGGGCTCCCTCTGTGCCCGCAACTCTGTGTATCAAAGCATTCTATATCCACAACATTTTTGTCATTTTAGAGTTGAGGGAGTCTATTTTATACTTGCAGCAACTTGTCCCAAATTACCCAGAGCAGGAATATCTCATGGTTTGGGGCTCCGTCACCATGATACTATTAGAAATAAAGATGGTACTCAGTTCATTAAGTGAAACAGACACAACGCACCATTTTTACCTAAATGAGCTGAATTTTGGTTCACCATGACTGAAGATTAGCTCAGAAATTATACTCTTCTCTCTAGCGCCAGTGTTTTGTTTTTGGCTTGGGTTATCTGGCTTCTTGCTTTGCTTGTCTCATCAGTGGCTACCGTAGTGCTGCCCGCAGAAGCATTTCATCAGTACGTATTGGGGGAGGAGGTGACGGAGAGAGGGACAGAAGAGAGGGGTGGGGTGGGAAAGATGCTTCTCTAAAAGCAAAGCCCTGGGAATATACACTGAGAACTGAGGCTCGAGCCGAACGATTGTGCACCAGCTCACCACTCTTCGTTCCTCTTTCCACTACACTGCTGCTGCCTGCGTTTCTGCTGCAGCCTCTGTCCCTGAAATGGAGGCCAGAGCACTGGTCGTACCCTTCCACCAGGGCTGTGTGACAGTCTATGAAAGACATATCCGCAGAAGCATTGCTTCTGATGGGTGTTGCTCATTCCCAGAGACCTAACTGGACACTCCACCCACCCCGGAAGCTGCAGCATTACAAGGCTCTTCAGAACTAGGGCCACATCCAGCTGTGGCCTTTGGAGGAAAGCTAAACCAGAAACATGTGATGCTGCCTGGTTTCTCCCTGCTCTGGATTTGGACATGTGAAAAATCCAGAAACATCCTTCCCAGCTTCCAGGACCTACTATTAATATTCTTTCAGTCCTCAAAGAATTTTGTCACTCTGAATGGAGTTAAGATACTTTTGCTCCATTATTCAAATTCAAACATTGCCTCCCTGAACAAAATTAAACAAGACAAATCTCCAAGAAGCAAAAAGATGCTTTAGCTTAAATATCTAATTTGGGTGTAATAATTAGGTAAAGGAATGTCAACTGTCTATTTCATTATGTTATGTGTGCAGGTACCCATGCTATACTTAAACACACACACACACACACACACACACACACACACCTTCTATATTTGTATCTGATTTTTAAAAATCTAGCGCCTTCTATAGTTCTGCAATATTTATAAACAAGAATGTTTGGCCCTAAGCATTTTTCCATTTAATTTAAAAGTCTCTGAGAAATTTAATCAGTATTGGGTCCATTTGGTTCTTATGTGTTTAAAGGCATATTATCATCACAATAATGCCTTTATTCTCTAGTTATAACACTGTCTGCAATTTCTATTTAAACCTCTGCTCAGAGCTGCTAGGATTTATGACAGTCTTTTGTTTAACCTGCATACTGAAGTACTGAGCCTGCAGAAGTCCTGAGCTGTCCTGGACTTGCTGAACATAGATTTTCTCAGCACCTACTGTCAGTGTCGAGTAAGCTCCACCACTTTGTGAAGATGCAGAGTTCTGCTGGCTGCAGGTTACCTGAATGTGTCCCAAAGACTGCAAGAGCCTAGGCAATCTATGGTTGTAAGAAACAACACATCAAACTTCCCATCCAGGAGGACGTGAATATGAAGCGTGGAAGGCGTATCCCCAGAGGCTTACAGACATACACCAAAGCCACTCAGAGTGGAGATAATTTAAAGACTGTTTACTGTATACATTGTGTGAATTTGCACTCAGAACTGGAGTTGTGCACCCAGTTCCTCAGATTCACATACCCATTTATTGGTCTCTTCCTCCCAGGTTGCCACCCTGGTCCAAACTCTCTCCTGGAGGGGAACCATAGCCTTGGATTTGGCCTCTCCACAGCACCCTGCCCTCCTGCATTTCACCATCTACACGGCAGCCACCGTGACCTTGGAAAGCACAGATCCAGGCAGGTCACCTAAGGAAAAGACAGGGGTTTCTCTGCACTCTTAGAAGTCAGTCCCACCACCTCAGCATCGGCCCTCCCACCCTCTGTGGTCTCACCACACGCTGCTCCCTTTCTCAATGTGTACTTCAGCCATGAAGCCGTGTGTCTGCCAAGGAGTGCTCCTAGCACCCTCCATGGGCAGCAGTGGGGTACTGGGGGGCAGTGGGGTACAAGTAAGGGCACAATTTCTGAGTCATACTAGGCACAGCTGGTCAAGGATTCAATGAGTTTCTCCATGAAATGTACCTGGTTCTGAGCCTGGCACCCATGGCATGCCCACGGTAAGCAAGAGCTGTTATTGGGGTCCACCCATCCTTCAGCTCAACTCAGACAGTACCTCCGTGCGGTGACCTCTCCGCGCAGTGACCTCTCCAGCTGCCCCAGATGAAGGGACAACTTCCTGCCCCTGTTCCTGGTCCTTGGC
This sequence comes from Oryctolagus cuniculus, assembly GCF_964237555.1. Taxonomy (NCBI): domain Eukaryota; kingdom Metazoa; phylum Chordata; class Mammalia; order Lagomorpha; family Leporidae; genus Oryctolagus; species Oryctolagus cuniculus. Next base: position 31,236,621 of record NC_091437.1, on the reverse strand, counting down.
ACAAGTCACACGCAGTCAGACTTTTGTGAGACTGCTTGATTAATTTTTCTCTCTCCCTGTAAACTATAAACTCAGTGAGGTCAGATACCGTGGTTGTTTTGTTCACAATTTCTTCCAAGCCAGTAACTCAGTGCCTGGGTGGTCAATTTATATTCATCACAGGATGTTGGAGGAAGGAAAGGATGGGTGGAGGGAGGGATGGAGGGATGGATGGATGGACAGAGGGATGGACAGAGGGATGGATGGTGTGTGTGACAACGTGTGAAGCTGATATGGATAAAGCACCAAAGAATAGTGGAGATCTAAGTACAGCCTGGAAGCTGTGAAAACACAGATGTCATGTGCTAACATATTGCCCTTTTTTTTTTAAAGGAAAGTTTTCTTAGATTTGTTTAACAAATATTTACTTCCTGTGGGAGAGAGCACTCAGCGAGTCTTGCATGGCCAGCAGGGTGACAGGAAGAGAGTGTTCCCAGAGCTGGGCCGCAGGGCATCCACCGTAGCATCTGTCAGACCTGACTCAAACTCGGCTCCCAGCCCCCCACAGCACAGACAGCACGCTCCCCACATCTCTAAAGTCCACTCCTCCGCCGGAGCAGGGGGCGATGCCGATGCCCCTCGCAATGTAGCCTGGAGTATGTATATAAGAAACTTCAGGGTCAGCATCGTGGTACAGCAGGTTAAGCCACCACCTGCCATGCTGGCATCCCATATAGACACTTGCAATCCAGCCCCATGCTAATATGCCTGGGAAAGCAGTGGAAGATGACCCAAGTATTTGTCCCTGCCACTCAAATTGGAGACCAGGAAGAAGCTCCTGGCTCCTGACTTCAGCCCAGCTCTGCCCTGGCTGTTGTGGTCATTTGGGGAGTGAACCAGCAGATGGAAGATCTCTCTCGCTCTGTAATTCTGCCTTACAAATAAAATAAATCTGTAGAAACTGCCACATCATGCCCGGGCCTGTACATTCAAAAGGGAAGCAGTGTGTACTGGTGCTTTGTAAGGGGCAGGCACGTGCCAGTGAATCACGGACCTGCACGTGACCTCCCGCTGCTCCTGCCAAAGTGGACGCAGAGTGCGTTGCTCTATCTGCTTCCTGCTGAATTTCTCCTCTGTCCACTTCTACCCTCTACGGGGACCCCTGGGTCCTTCAAGGTCTCAGCTGGCATTTTCCCCACTGACAGAATCATCTTTCTAATTCCTCAATTATTAGTATAACTTGACTTATTTCTTTTTCTTTTTTTAAAAAGATTTATTTATTTATTTATTTGACAGGTAGAGTTATAGACAGTGAGAGAGAGAGACAGAGAGAAAGGTCTTCCTTCCGTTGGTTCACCCCCCAAATGGCCACAACGACCGGAGCTGTGCTCATCTGAAGCCAGGAGCCAGGTGCCTCCTCCTGGTCTCCCATGCGGGTGCAGGGCCCAAGGACCTGGGCCATCCTCCACTGCCTTCCTGGGCCACAGCAGAGAGCTGGACTGGAAGAGGAGCAACCGGGACTAGAACCTGGCGTCCATATGGGATGCCAGCACCACAAGTGGAGGATTAACCAAGTGAGTCACTGCGCCAGCCCCTTTACTTTTTTCAAATCTAAATAAATCCAGAGAGACCAATGCATTTTCTCTTAATAAGATAAAATGTTGCAACAATCTGGCTCTACCCCTTCCCTCTCACACCTGCCACAAAGAATGGGGAACTTGTGCTTTTGAAATCATCTTGCGTCTATCAGATTTCCTCACTCACCAGCAGAAAATTCACTAACAGACCCAGTGCAGTTCCCAGGGAAAGGAGGAAATCTCCCACGCCAGTCCCCAGGGGCAGGGACACGAGCCTGATTGAGAAGTGAACACTTAATAGCTACCTGGCATTCTGAAGCGAAGGAGGCCTCCTGTACTGTTTGTGCTGCTGCAGACTTCACAAGTGGGTGATGGTGTCCTCCCTGCTGGCTCAAGGAAGCTTTTCACTCCTGTGCTCAACACAATGGCTGCAGGGACCCCGGGGGGCACAGCACCGTCAGCTTCCCGGGGCAGGCAAAGTGCACTTCTGCTTGGCGATGTGCTGTTTTGGCTGACAGACGCAATTAGCTATAACCTTGATAACTGCAGTTAGTGAGGGACCCAGTGCGGCTTTCTGTACTATGGATAGATCTTAGGTTTTGCTAGAAACAACCCTCGCTCCTATGGAGACACCCGGATTCCCTCCCGAAGGCTCAGATCCCGTCAGATCCGTCCCGGTTCTGTGCAGGAGAGACAAACGTCACTGAAGTCACATCTCTGGCTAAGACGATTTAACTGCTCAGACCCTTTTGACTTTCTCTTCCTTTTCTGCGCGGGGACTAGCAGTTGGCTTGCTTTCAGGAGTGATTTTACAGAAAGGAAGAAATGGGATTTCTCTTTACTGTTTCCCAAGAGTCAATGCTGCTGTTGTGTGGAAGGAATAACAAAACGCCGTGCTGAGGTGTGGGGATGGATGGAGGGCAGGAGGCAGGGTCGGGGGAAGAGACGCACGGAGTCTCAGTGGCGTCTCCATTGCCGGATGCGCCGAGCGTTCTGCTGTCATCCCGCGGTCTTACTCCAGAGGTTACATCCATACACACTGCCCTCTACAGCAACCCCAGGCTGGTTTCACCCTGTGCCCATTTAAAAACAAGATAATGGAGGCCTCAGGAAGGTTATCAAGGGATGTCTTTTAGCAATAAGCAGGATCCCTGTGGGGATTCTTGTTGGCAGACAGTGTGGAGAATGTGGCCACATTGCCCAGAGCAGTGGTCTCAACCAGAGATCTGCCTGAGAATCACTCAGATCTGAAAACAACACAGCGCCCACGCACTCTGTCTGATCTGCAGAGCTGGGATCCTCCATTGTGTGGTCTAGGGATCTGCATTGAGATGGTTACTCGGAGAGATGTTTGCCTTTTGGGCCAGGCAATGATTGCGTTCCATAGACAACCCTGCTAATTATGTGGCATAACCCACTTACCTCTTTTAATTTTGCAAGGGCCCTTAAAGGAGCCACTTTTTTTTTTTTTTTTTTTTTTTGCAGGCAGAGTGAACAGTGAGAGAGAGAGACAGGGAGAAAGGTCTTCCTTTTTTTGCCGTTGGTTCACCCTCCAATGGCCGCTGCAGCAGGCACGCTGCAGCCTGCACACCGCGCTGATCCGACGGCAGGAGCCAGGTACTTCTCCTGGTCTCCCATGGGGTGCAGGGCCCAAGCACTTGGGCCATCCTCCACTGCACTCCCTGGCCACAGCAGAGGGCTGGCCTGGAAGAGGGGCAACCGGGGCAGAATCCGGCGCCCTGACCAGGACTAGAACCCGGTGTGCCGGCACCGCAAGGCGGAGGATTAGCCTAGTGAGCCGCGGCGTCACCCGCGAAGGAGCCACTCTTAGGACTCCTGTTTTACTGGAGAGGAAACAATTACAGAACTATCTAGGAACTTGCCCAGGGTCCCGCAGAAAAGAATTGGTGAGGCCAGGGCTTCATCCGCAGGAGTTTGGTCCCCGAGTTTTTCCCAGCACAGTAATGTCTTCCCAACATTGCTACTTCATCCTCACAACAACCTGTGATGGGAATGCTGTCTTCCTTATTGCACAGGCAAGAAGCAGGTTACGAGGGACCATGGGACCTGCCTTGGATCCTGGAGTCATAAGTGACAGACGCCCGAGTCAAACCCATGTCCTCTGTGCAGCCCTCCCCCGCCTTCTGGGGCTCGCTGTCGGTTCTGAGACTTGAGAGCAACAGCTCGTTCGTCGTCCCCGCCTCTCCTGCCTTGCCACGCAGCCTTCGTGCGTCTCCGCGCTTGCTGATGGAAGACGCAAGCACAGGTAGGTAAGAGCCTGGGGCGATGCCAGACAATCTGATGCAATCATCTTTCTGACGGCAACCTCACCAAATAAATGGTAGGAGGCAGAGCTGCGGGGCTGCTTTTTGTTTTGCTTTAAAAAATCATAGATGTGCAAGTCGCTGATTTCCAATCAGCCAAAACTGTCTCCTTTGTTCTATGTACTGACCTTCTAGGCCAGTCAACCTGCATAATTATTGACTTCTGCAGAAGTTGGTGTTTGCATATTGTGCTGGGGACATAGTTCTGACACATCGGGAACAGCAAGTATGATAAATCATTACGGGGCAGGCTGGCTGGGAGAATGGCACTTGCAATTGTACCAGGCAAATGGCACACAGATGAGTTTATATCAAGGCTAGAAGTGAATGTAGGTTTGCTCTACACACTCAGCCTCCAGATCAAACCAGAAGAGCGATTTTTGTTTCCATCAATGAGAGGAGACAGTCTCAAAGAGGTCAAAGCTAGTTTGTTTGCTTTGTCTGTGACAGCAATTGCGCCGACAGAAGCTGGTGTACGTCACTCATTTAAATGAGAGCATACAGTCTAGGTTTTATTTGGTGAAACCTGCCATCAAACTAAAGTTAAAATCAATCAATTGCTTCTTCTTAGATGTCGTAGCAAACCAAGCAGCCCTTTCATTTTTTGCAGAATGACTTATCCTATCTATTAAACGTTACTTAACATACTCCCTGCTTTTAGCTTATTGATTTCAAAATATCAAGAACTGTGTTTGTACTGTGATAAATAACATAGAATAACGTAGGTGATGCCCCTGCCCTCATAGGGCTTACAGTGGAGGAAGGAAGAGAGGGAGGGAAGAGAGGGAGAGAGAGAGATGAGAAGCAAATTAGCAAAATTAAATATGACCTTGAATGTTCCAGGAAGAGTTCTCTAAAGAATGGTGTTTGGTCCCACACTGGATATGAAATGCCGATTAGGTGATGATCTTGGGAGGGGCGTGCCAAAGTCCCAGAGCAGCAGGTGAGCTACGGTTCTTAGGAAACTCACATTCTGAGAGGTTCAGTCACCCCTGGGACTACAGTCCTTCATCACTCTTTTCTTCCTTTTTCCTTCCTTCTCTCCCATAAGTATCTAAGGAAAACCTGTTATGCTCCAAGCTTTTGGTTGCCTTTGCAGATGGAGTGGTGAGCAGGACAGTCCCACACTCTATGGCTTATTTTGTACTCTAATACTTGGTGGGGGGAAGGAGAGGGAGAAAGAAGTAGATGGTCTGAGCTTGCATCGCCTAATTTATAACCACACTAGAAACTAAAGTTTGCATGAAATTATTTATCATCCTCATAAACAGAGTTGAGATCTGGTCCTAGCCCTTGAGAAGAATGGAGAAAATCACCAATGGCTATGGCACAGGCAGGCGGGCTGGTAATAACCCAAGATTTCATTAATCTTGCACAAGGCACTTTTAAAAGTTCGTCAAGCAAGTGGAGTTAAAAAATAAGTTAATTTTGATGCAAAAAATTTTGAAATCTATGCTTAGTTTTCTCACAGTACACGTTTTTCATGAACTTTTTGAAAACCCCTCCTATAGTTAGGGACCACAGAGGAAAGAAATTAGGAAATATCTTACATTTCTCCATTTATGCTAAGACGTAGAGAGAAAAAGCCAGCAAATGAACCTGCTCTCCACCGAGCTGTTTATACCTCCTAAGTGTCACACCACCTTTTGTCCATCTAAAACCATAACGCCCCACATGCTGTGAGGAGACAGTGGAATAAACACCCTGAACAAAACCAGGTCAGATTAGCTAATCACTGTAAGATCTCCCCTTCTGGGAGTCTTCATGAAATATGCAGATGTTGCAAAATCCTGAAGTGTTGTGCTCCTTAGCACCACCCAGGAGCTCTGCTGGAGCTGAGCTGAGTCACCCGGGGCCAAGAATCCCGAGCCAGCGCCTACTGAATGGATACCCAGCCCCACCGAGATCTCACAGCTAAGCTCCGGTTTTGTTTCCCAAAAGTTCCATGAGTTGCTCATCATCATCATATTATTTGTCATATCTAGTTGCCATTGGTTATTACTTAATATTTTCCTCAAAATTCACTTACTGCTTTACACTATAACCATTTACTTAAAGAGGAAAATTATGTTCTACATTTTAACTGAAAAATCAATATCAATTACCATAAATAGAAGGTAACCTTAAAAATAAATATTGGAAACAAAATAATGATGTGAATTCTAGCTATACATATTCTTCCAGTCATGATGAAGTCATTGGAACAAAGTCCACACTCGTACTCCAAACAACCAAAACATGGACACTAAACATCAGACAGCAAATGACAATGATCTCTGGGAGACAGAAACACGTGAAGCGAACCCTACAATTTCCTCAGCTTACTGTCCAGCATCCCCAAGCAGTAGACCAGAAGGAGGAATTCCGGTAAAGCCTATTAGGAGTCCTTAAATTGAGATGTTGCTGAGAGTCTAGGGGAAACAAGGTGTCTGTAATCCAGAGGACAGAGAACCAGAGAGGAGGAGCTGCATGGGGGGTGTACCCAGGAGATGGGCAGAAGGCGCCACTCTAGTCAGCACACTGCTAGCAGCATATTCGTGTGAGGCAACTACTAGAGAATGGAGCAAGAACCACCCAAAAGGATTAGAAGGAATGGTGTCTGGAGCTCACACAGGGCCAGGAGTAGACTGTTCCTGCCAGCCAGAAAGGAAGAGTTCAGGATTCACAAGTTACTGCATACACTACTCAGAGGAATATTGCCTTCAAGGTGATGAATAATAATCCCAACCCCGATCGCTGCTCTAGTACCACCTAATACATGAGAGGCAAAACTCAAAAATGTAAAACTATTTTCACATAGGTTAATTGTGACTCAGAACAAAAAGTTAGGAATGTTTATAGTCATACAAAAATATTCAACACCCAACAAGGTAAAATGCAAGATGTCTTATAATTAATAAAAAAAGTAGACATACAAAGAGGCAGGAAATCAATACCAATAATAAGGAGGAAAATTGATCACTTAAAAACAACCCAGAAGTAACACAGATGTTGCAATTATTCTATAAGGATAGGAAAAGATACTAGGACTATATTCCATAATTTCAAAATATTAAGTAGAAGCAAGGAAGATATGAAAAAGACCAAACTTAAATTTTTATAATGAAAGAGACAAGGTTTAATTTTTTTTTGTTTTTCATTTACTTGGAAGACAGAGAGACAGCAACAAACAACAGAGAGAAAATCAATAAGGCTTCACAGATTTGAACAATTCTACCAACCAACTTGACCTAACTGACGTTTATAAAACACTTCATCAACAATAGGAAAGCATATCTTATCAAGTGCACATGGCACCTTTTCCAAGATAGACCATATTGTAAACATATAATTATCAAACAATTTAAAAGGAATCCAGTTCATACAAAGTAATTCTCTGGACACAATGGAATTAAAACTGAAATCAGTAAGAGAGATCTCTGAAAAATGCCCCCAATATTTGAAAACTAATGGACACACTTCTAAATAACCTGTAAGTCAAAAAAGGAAATCAAAATGTAAATTGGAAAGTATCTTATGCTGAATGAAATTCATAGCACAGTATATTAAAGTATGCGAGATGGCTTTTAAGTACTATGGAGGGGAAATTTTTAGCACTTAATGTCTCTATTAGAGCAGAAATAAGGTCCAATGTCAATGACCTTGACTCCACCTTAAGACACTAGAAAAAGAACAGCAAATAAAACCTAAAATGATCAGGAGAAATAGAGATCAGTGCAGAAATTAATGAAATGGAAAACAGAAAAACATCAAAGAAAAATCTGTGCAACTAGAAGGTGACTCTTTGAGAAGATCATTATGATTTTTAAACTTCTGGACAGAATGGTCGGGGGAAAAATGCAAGACACAAACTATGAATATGAGGGACAAGAGAGGTAGTCATCACACACTCTACAGTTATTAAGAGGATGATTAGGGAACATTATAAACAACTTTATGCCAATAAATTTGACAACTTAGATGAAACAGAGTCCTTGAAACAAACTCTCAGAGTTCATTCAAGAAGTAGAAAATCTGCATAGTTTCATGTTTCTTAAAGGAATTGAATTTGTAATTATAACCCTTCTCACAAAACTACAGCCTCAGATGGCTTCACTGGTAAAGTTTACCAAACATTTAAACAAAAAGGAATGCTAATTCTACAAAAGCTTTTTCCAAAACTGAATAGAAGGAGATTTAACTTTTTTCCTGAAAGTAACATTAGAGTGGTTCCAAAACCAAAGACATTGTAAGCAAGGAAAACAAGGGGCAGGCATTGGTGCAGCAGTTAAGACCCTGCTTGGGATACTTGGATTCCTGGCTTGGAGTCCCAGCTCCACTTTCAACCTCAGTTCCTGCTAATGCACACACCCTGGGAGGCACCCAGTGATGGCTCAAGACCTAGATTCCTGCCAGCCACATGGGAGACCTAGATTGCTTTCAGATTCCTGGCTTTGGTCTGGCCCAGCCCTGACTGTTGGGTGCATTTGAAGAGTGAAGCAGTGGATAGACAATCGCTGTTTTTCTATCACTCTTTCTCTCTGTCTCTCTGCCTTTCAAATAAATAAAAATAAATTTAAAAAGAAAATAGACTTCAGAACAACAAATCTCAAGACTATAGATGCAAAAATTTTAAACAGTATTTTAGCAAATTGAATTCAACAATATATAAAAATGACCAAGTAGAGTTTATCTCAGGATTAAAAAGTTTACTTAACATTTGAAAATCAATGTAATTCACAAATATTAATGATTAAAAATTTTTTAAAAATCATACCACATCTCCATAGATCCAAAGAAAGCTTTTGCTAAGACCTTCATCCCTTCCTCACTTAAAAAAAAGTATTCTCAATAAATTAGTAAGGAAGCTTCCTCAGTCTGATAAAAAGTGACTCGAATGTGAAGATAACATCAAACTTTGTGGTGAAACTCTAATGCTTTCCACTTCACAGGCACAGGAATAGGATGTCTGCTCTTACTGCTTCTGTTCTACACAGGACAGATAGTGATGGCCAGGAAAACAGATGAGACGGGAAATCAGAAATCTTCCTCCTGTTCGGGGAAGAAATAAAAATGTTTTTACCTGCAGACATGATCATCTACCTAGAATAACTGATAGTCTCCAAATAACCTTCAAGAGCCAAAAAGTGTAGAAGGTTCTACTAAACAAGATGAACATATAAAACAAGTTTTATTTACACATTCTAGTGACAGGGGCAGGCATTTGGCATAGTGGTTAAGCCCACCCCCGATGCCTGTGTCCCATATTGGAGCGCAAGGCTTGAGTCCCTCCTCCGCTTCCCATTCCAGCTTCCTGCTAATGCATACCCTAGGAGGCAGCAGATGATGGTTCAAGTTCTAGTTCTGCCACCCACACAGTGTACCTATTCCTGGCTCCTGGCTTCAACCTGACCATGTCCCAACTGTTAAGGGCGTTGGGAAATGAATTGATGAATGTCTCTCTATATATATTTTTTTAAAAAATTAAGGTTTAAAAAATGTTCATGTCTTAAAGAGATTACAGGAAGTGTTGATGAGAATGTGAAAGAACTGGCACTCTCCTCCACTTCTAATAGGAAAACAGAATGGGACGACTACTTTTTAAAAGAAAAGATTTGTTTATTTTGATAGGGTTACAGGGGCGGGGAGGGAGAGAAAGAAAGAGAAAGAGAGCAAATCCTCCATCCACTGGTTCACTACCAAAATGGCCACAAGGCCAGGGCGGGGCCAGGCCAAAGCCAGGAGCCAGGAACTAGGAGCCAGGAACCAGGAGCCGGGAGCCAGGAGCAGGGAGCCAGGAGCTCAGTCCAGGCCATCCTCCACTGCCTTTCCCAGGCACACTAGCAGGGCCCATATGGGATGCCAACACCACAGATACTGCCTTAACCCACTGTACTACAGCGCCAGCCCCAGGTACAACTACTTTTGAAAACAGTTTGGCAGTTTCTTTACAAAGTAAGCATATACCTACCACATGATTCAGGCATTCCACTTTGGGATTTTATCCAACAGAACTGAGAGTACATGTCCTTATAAAACCTTGAACCTGAGTGTTCACAGGAGCTTTATTTGCAGTAGCCAAAAAATTGAAAACAATCCAAGTGTCCGTCAACAGGTGAATGGATAAACAAATTGTGGTATGTTCATGTCATGTAATACTAACCAGAAAGACACAACAATGTGTATAAATCTCAAAATAAATAAGTCAACTGAAAAAAGCTTGACCAACAAATCAGACTGGCACATTCTTCATTATTTTATTTATATCAAGTTGTCAAAAATGCAGAAAAGTCTAAACTCACCTTTCAATTCAATTTTCTGTGGACTTTTGAAATTCTCTTTGTGTCAAAACTTCTCAAATTATACTGTAAATATGTAATTTGTTGTTATCTCAAATATAAACATATTAATAGCTCAATAAAGCTGTTGCAAATATTCTGCTGCCTGACAGAGGCCTGCCTCCTTAAAATGAAAAAGTAGATTAGTGCAGTTTGGAAAGAGTTCATTCCTGTTAAAAGCACAGAGCATTTAGCTTTAACGCACAACAAGAGCCTGTAAGAGAATTTAAAAAGGAGTGAATTTCACCCTCCACGATTCAGCGTTATTGGGTTCTATCCATCAACTGCTTTTCATAGCTCATCTACCAGCAAGTGGGAACCATATGCATCTCACACTAAGGGGAATGCTTGGATCAAGAGAACACAGGATAAAGTTGTAAAAGTATAGCATGCAGTACCAGGTGATTTTATTTAATACATCTTTGATTGAAACTGGGGCCTGTGGTCTTGCTTCATTTTAGTGCAACAACTAAAGACCAACATTGCTTAAGTGAGGAATCCAAGATAGCCTTCCACCTGAGCCATCCTGACTAGCTGATTATGGCTTCTTGGATTTTCTTCATATCCTACACTTCTGCAGATTTCAACATCCCGTGGGATGCCATGGCCTCTTTCCCCAAACCAAGGCAGATGGAAGGCTTGGGTTCAAAGTAAGAGCTATAGAACACAGTTAAATGTGAACACAGATTTCAAAACAACTGTGAAGGGTGACTGAGCTGGCCAGGAGAAGGAAAGCAGCACTCTCTCAAACCATAAAGTTCAAATCTTCCCCTAGTCGGCTGATGCCCTCAAAGCACGTAAGATGTGCACTGACACAGAACCACACTGCCACATAGAACAGTGGCCTTCATTCCAGCTGCAGGAGAAAGGTGGTCTCCCCAGGCACCAGAAGCCAACATGTTCAAAAGCTGACTTGAAAACAGAAGTCACAATGCGTGTGGGAAAACATAGGTCAGCATAAAAGCAGAAACTGGCTGAGGCTGACAAGAGGTGCGATAAGGTGAGTCCCACAGACTTAGCTGGGCTTGATGCTCTGAATAGCATGCTTTTTTAAGAAGTTGGAAAACATCATGTGTAAGTTTTCTAGTGAAGCTGTCACAATTGACCGCAGAGAGTGGCTTAAAACAACACAAATGACTCATTCTGCTCTTCTGGAGGTCTGATGTCTAACACATGTCTCCTTGGGCCAGGACCTTGGTGTCAGTGGGACTGCATTGCTTCCTGGAGGCTTTAGGGGCGAATCTGTTTCCTTGTCTTTTCCAGCTTCTGGAGGCTGTCTGCATTCCTTGGCTAATGGCATCTTCCATCTTCAGAGCCAGTTAAGGTCCACTGAGTCCTCATATCCTCATGTCCTTACATGATGACGTCTCTGTCATCAAATTTCTCTGCCTCTCTTCTATGTCCGTCTCCACTTTTAAGGGTCTTGGTCATCCCATTGGACACATAATCCAGAATGACACACCTGCCTCACGACCTTAACTTAAATCATGGTTGTGTGCAAGATTCCTTTTGCCATGTCAGGTAACATTCTCATTGGAAAGGAAGAAAAGATGCTGTGGCATACATGTATTTTCAAAAGTTTTCCCCATAAACACCATAATGCTTAGGCCACCATAATCCTATTGCGTAAAAGCTGCAGAGGTCTGTTCATGGAGCGGTCCATGCTCTGTGCTTGAAGACAGTAAGGGTGAGGGGCAGCCGTAGAGCTGACTTAGGATGGATTCAGGCCAACCTTGTTCACAAGTCTGTGCTGAATGTCCCCCATCCTCACCATCCGACTTGCTCTAAACCAACAATGGAATGGCACAGGCATCTTGTCCCTTACTCAGTATTTGTGCTTTGGGTCCATGGAAATGCAGATCCCCCTGGATGTGACAGCATGTGAGCTGTCTCCGGTATGGAGACGTACTCTCTGCTTGGTTTTCACCAGCCCCAGGCCCGGCAACAAGAGCTTCCAAACCTCTCAGATTCCAAAACACCTCTTGGTTCACATTTATTCACCAGCAGGTCACTGTGAATTCAGTGGCTACACACCTGATGGACAAATTTCCTTCTCTGCAGAACTTGTAAGCTGATCCAGACTCCCTCTAGACTCTGAGGACTTGCTCTGTACTATGACTTCCTCAAGTGAGTCTGCCCATCTCCCTGCTTACTGTTCCAGTGCCTGGAGCCCAGTGGAACATGTAAGATCCAAGTATCCCGGCCACATGTTCCACCTCGGTTTTGTCAGGTACCCATAACCCCGCTTGTAACTTCTCACATGTCATTCAGTCTTTTCCTACCTGAACTCTTCCCTTCTTTGAGACTCCCCAAGAAAACTATCTCTGAATGCATGCATGCACACACACACAGTTGCACATGCACACTCACATGCACACTCACACACATGCACACCTGAATTTCCCTCCACACCAAGGAGCTGATTCTGAGGCCAGAGTGGTGTCAATAAACATTTTTTAATATGTTACAGCTCCTTCCTTTTTCTTCCTTAACTCCTTTCTCTATTGGTCCGTGGTCACATTTGTTGTTATCTGCTTGGGCATCTCTCTGCTCTATGGGCTATCGTTTCCTTGAGCACAAAAACTAGGTCACATCTCTCTTCTTCTCTTTGGCATTGAGTCAGTCCCTGACACTTAGGTACTCAGTGAATGTTGAGTGAATAAACAAAGCACTTAATGAGAAATATGTGTTCCGTCTGAGCTCAGAGATACCACTGGTAATGGGTGTGTAGAAAGTTTAAGGACAGCTTACCTGCTACACAAAAGAAAACAGAGTGAGAGGAATTACAGAAGATTGTTCAGTGTGCATATCCTTTGTAGGGAGATGAGACACAACTCATTTCTTCATTCTACTTTTATGTCTTCCTATAATGAGGGAGTGGATAGGGTCAGACTGGGCACACAGCAGGAATCATCTTGGTGAACATGGCACTATCTGCATTAGCAGATAAACTTGGAAATTCCACTATCTTAATGTGATAGAAATTTATTTCTTAGTCATGTGTGTAGAAAGGGCTGTGTTTTCATGTACTCCATGCAGTCACTCAAAGACCAAGCTCTGTAGTGGCACTGCCGTCAGCCCATGTTCCTGGGTCACTGTGGTGTCAGCACTTGACTGATGAGCTGAGGAAGAGAGGGTGCCTGGAGGCTCATGTAGGAGGTGACCCATGGTGTGCCTCACCTCTGCCCACATTTCCCTGGAGGTGAGGCTGGGAAATGTAGTCTAGTTGTGGATCCCAAAAGAGAAATGGGCTTGGTGCATAGGCAGATGGTGAATCGGCTTTCCCCCCACTCACTTCCCATTCTGCTGCTGCCACCCGAACACAGCTCTGGTGACTAACAGTCACCTCCTATTGTCTTCCTCCTCAAGTCTCTCCCCATCTGAATCTGCCTTTCACACTTCTGCCAGAGTGACTTTCCTGAAATAAATATTTGGCACATCATTCACCTTGCTTAGTTCCATATCACCTACTAAGTAATGCTCAAGTCTCTTAAAGATACATCTCTTAGTCTGTAAGTTCAAGTGCACAGATACTATGTCTGTCTGACTGAATGTGAGTGTTGAGCTGCCATTCTTCCAGGTGGTAGAAATGTTGTGTTAATTCAGAGTCCCTCTCCCCACAACACCACATAGGCAGGCCAAGGTTGAATTCTGGTTCTGTCAATACCACAGCTTTGGATGGGCATATGGTTCTCAGTGGTTATCTCAGGCGGGTTTGCTAAAAGAAACAATAAACATCTCTTTCTTTTAGAACAGTCCAGAAAACCACATCTCGAGAATCTCATTCAAATAATGAAAGGCAGCAAATCAAGCCCTACCACACAAAGGGACAAAAAGTAAAAGCCAAAAAAGGAAAACGAAAATGAGATGTCTCTGTGGGTAGAGAGGTGGGGGACCATTCAGAAACAACTCCTGTTAGAAGCTGAAATCTCTTAGCTATGTACCTTGATAATAGACCAGTAGAGCAATGACATGAGAAGTCTTGGATAGTTGTCAGCTAGTTAGTAGATAGTGCAAAAACTAGTAGCATCACATGTGTTAATGCTTTTCATTGGTGTACTAAAAATCCTAATTTATATCTAGACTTCATATTTGCATATTTATACAGTTCCAATCAAAGTAGCATACAACCTGTACTGTAATTTTTAGGCATGCAGGTAATTCCAACAAATCCTAAGCATTTTATCTGTTTACTGGCTTACAGTCAAATGTAGGAAGGAAGAGGATGTGTCTAGCTAAGGGCACTGTAAGCTCTTCTCTCAGGATGAAGCTTTGATTTTATACTTGGGAAATCTGAGATCTGTAGAAACAATGACCCACCCAAGTTCATGCAGCTAGTAAGTCACATGTCAGAGACAAGATCTACTCTACAGCTATGGAACAGTGTGGATTCTCAGGAAATTACCACATTCCACTCAGAGCTTCAGAAGATAGTAGCCCTGAGAGCTGCTAGGAAACTATTAAGAGTCAGGGCTTCATTGTACTCTGAAGACGCTTTGCTGCCTTCTAATCCAAATCAGTACTTCTTGGGTTGTCTATCTCCCCATGACTAATTCATTTTCTGCACGCATTTATTGTGAGGGTTAATTGTATGTCAACTTGACTGGGCCAAGGAATGCCAGGATACCTGAAAAAATATTTTTTCTGGGTGGGCTTGTGAGGGTATTTGTGGGAGAGATTAGCATTTCCATCAGTAGCCTGCACCAATGTTGGTAGGCTCCATCTGATCCACTGAGGGCCTGAACTCAACTCAAAGACAAAAAGAGGGTAAATTTGGTCTCTTCTGAAGCAGGGCATCCATTCTCCTCCTTGGACCCTGACTCTCCAGGATCTCAGACCTTTGGGCTTAGACTGGAGCCATACCCACTTCTGTCCAAGGCTGCAGCTTACAGACAGCAGATCATAGAATTTCTCAGCCCCCAGCATCACTGAGCCAATTCCTCAGAGTGAATCTGTTTCTACATGAGTGAACTTCAGAGAGTTGGTGGCAAATGGAATTTGAGGATAAGTTTGTTTTGGTGCCAAATATTTTTAAAATCCATGCGTAGATTTTTCCCAGCATGCATTTGAAGTTCTGAGAAGCCCTCATATGCATGGATTTAAAACTTTTTTGCACCAAAATAGTTATCTTTTAGTTTCACTTTTGATGAACATTTTGAATAAAGCATATACTCTGTTGGTCCTGTTTCTCTGAAGAAGCCTAACACACTTAGATACCTAGGTCTACCACGGCACAGTCCCCTTGCTCTCCCAGCAGCAGTTCAGTTTGCTTTTGGAGGCTGACCTCTCCCCAGTACACACGGTCTTCGGGAGGGGTCCTTCATGGTGTCCGATCCTTCCTTGCTTGAGGAGATTCATGTGACCTGTAGGCCAGTCAGAGTCCTCCATGTGCAAATCCTGAGCCTGAGCAGAGTGATCCAGCAATGACAAGACAGAGCCATTGTATTCAGTGATGGTGCCCTCAAAAGACTGTGTGTTAGTGCCCATTTCCAATACAACCGGTGCTTCCCCAGTTCCCACTTTGCTGAGAACTGGTGACTTAGCTTTTCCTTTCATTTATTTATTAGGATTGGTTTTGTTTGCCTACAATAATCCTGAAATGATGAACCATCCTGTTAGCCGTGTGATCAACTTCCAAATACCTGACTTTTTATTCAAGTAAGCCCTAACTGGTGCCTGTTCACACCGATTGCATGAATGAGAAGACTTTCAGATAATTGGTACAAAAGAATACAAGTCTAGAAGGGGTTTTTTAGTCAGATTTCTGTTTGATGGTTGTTGGGCTCTTGCTCTTCATTAGTTAAACGGAAACTGGAAATCAGAAAGTTCCTAATGGGTGACCCTAATCAGCAGTCTCAAAAATCAAAGAAAATTTTAAAAATGGAAAATAAACGAATATTTATGTGTTGAATTCAAATATGTAAGGCATATATTATTTCTTATGATTTCTCAGTTCAAATAGGTTGGTTTTAATTAAGTGATTAGGTTACATTAGAAGTCTTTACCCAGAGGGAAACTACTAGATCTATGTTCATGTGTTAGCACTCAGTAACACTAACCCATCTTGAACTTAAGAACATCCCTCAGTTCTTTGCCTCTCAAAGTATAAGAACTGCAGAATATCTGAGGGATTATCTAGTCTACATCTTCTCTTTGGAGCCCATGAAGGGGAAGTGCCCACGCTGTGTCATATGGTGTCTGAGGGCAGAGCTGATGCTGCCCTGGTCTCCTTAGTACATGAACTCATCCTGCAGCACAGGAATTTGGTCCAAAGGATTTGATCCATTTGTTTATCCCTTTATAGACATAACTTTAATGCAAAAAAATTGATTATATAATAAAATTGTGAAATAAATTAGAAGGCCATTTTAGGAATAGTGTCCTGTCACAAAGATGAACCTCATTAATCAGAAAGGCAGGGAATGGGATTGGTTTACTGTGGGAACCCGTAATAAAGCACAGTGAGCTCACTTGCAAGCGCTTTGTCTGAGCACTGATGGCCGGTGCCGTTTGTCAGCTTTCTTCTGTGTCACACAGATTCTCACTTATCCAATTCACTTTATCTGAGCAGCTTTATAAGTGAAGCAAGAAATCTGCTTGCTACAGTGAATGAGCAGACCAGCAAGACCTTCTTAACTATCCCAGAAATGAAAGGGTCCTTTTCAGCAAAGTAGATGTGAGTAAGCGGGTTAGTGGTCAAGTAGGTCACAAAAGCAAGACTGGCTGCTCTTTCTTCACTGATTTTATTTTTCATCATAGAATTGGCCATCTTTTTGCCATCAGTGGGAAGACTGAGGATGCTTTGGTGTTGGGTAATCAAGGGCAAAGAGCTTTTATTGCCCACCTGCTGTTCTGTTGGAGGTGTGTGGCTGGCTCAGCTCTCTCCTGCCTGCATTCCTACCTCCTCTTGGAGGATAGTTGCCACATTGGAGGCGCACTTACCACCATCCTTAGGGGAACAGTGCATCTTAAAACCAAAGATTTAACTCACTCCCTGAGCTGGGGTGAGAATGTATGTGCCTATTGACTGATACTCTTTCTTGAGAGTATCTAGCAAGCTAGATTAAGCACAGATTGCAAAGCCAAATACTTCGGGGCCAAGCAAGTAGTGTATGTGGTATGGTAGATGAAGTTGTAGGCGGATTGAGGAAGGTTCTGTAGGACCTGGGGAACCCATGCATCATCTAACGGGACAACTTAGATGCAGCTTGAGTCCTGTAGGAATGTGAACCCAGGCAACCAGAGTTATAAATTCAAATATTTCATGTATAGTTCTCTTAATTTTAAAGTTATTTGCAATTTAACATGTATTGATTTATTTGAGTGGCAGAGGGACAGACACAGAGAAATAGTCAAACAGAAAGAAAACTTCCATCTGCTCGTTCAATTCCCAATATCTGCAGTAGCCAGCACCAGGCAAAGCCAAAGCTGGGACCCAGGGACCCAAAGTAGGGCTCTCATGTGGTTGGGAGGAGCCCAGTTTCCTGAGCCAGCATCTGTTGCCTCCCATGGTCTGCATTATCAGGAAGCTGGAAATTGGGAGCAGAGCCAGGACCTGACCCGGGCACTCCAGTATGGGATATTAGCATCCAAGTAGCAACTAGGCCAGACACCCACCTTTGCTTAAACTTTTAAATATTGTAAAGGCAAATACAGTAGTATGGGGGGCCAGTCACAGACTATGGACTACTCCTGGGTGACCCCTGATTTCCACAGCCTTCCCTTACTGTCAGGTGTACTCCAGGTCAGCCAACCCCATGTGGGAATGATTAAATCTTGGAACAGAGCCTCGAGATTAAAGGGAAAGTCCAAGTGGCAGCCTACTTTCTGTTCTGTATACTTGAAACTGCCTATACTCAGCAGCAATAGTTCTTCCTGTTGTCCAGCTAGCTAATTGAGTTCAACATTAGGACTTGGGGCTGAAATTTGAAGAAGAAATTAAAAAATTAAAAAATATGGTCGGAGACCTACAAGATTCAAATGGTGTAATGTTCAGATAATAGGAGTCCCTGAGGGGGTGGAAAGAGAGAATGGATTGGAAGGTGTTTTCAATGAAATAATATCAGAAAACTTCAAACAAAGGCAGCTGGATAACAACAGGCAAATTCAACAGATAGCCAGGACTCCGAACAGGGTAGACCAGAAGAGAAATTCACTGTGACACATTGTGGCAACACTCAGCTCAGTGACACACAAAGAACAAATCCTAAAATGTGCCAGAGAAAAACGACATATCACATACAGGGATAAGTTAATCAGACTCACCCCAGACTTCTCATTGCAAACACTACAGGCAAGGAGACAATGGCATGATATATTTCAAGTTTTAAAAGACAAACAACGCCAATCTAGAATACTATACCCTGCAAAGCTATCATTTATGAATGAAGGGGAAATAAAGATCTTCCAAGACAAACAGAAACTGAAAGAATTTGTATCCACGTGTCCAACCCTACAACACTTGCTCAAAGACGTGCTGCACACAGAAATACAAAGACAAGAACTTCACTACAAAAAAAAGCGAATGTAGAATAACCTACAAACAAAGTTCAAAATACATAAACAGCTCGTTTAAGGAAACGTGAAGGGGAAAAGACAGTACTTAACAATAATCACACTGAATGTGAATGGTCTTAATTCTACTACCAAGAGACATAGACTAGCTGATTGGATCAAGAAAGAGAATCCATCTATATGCTGCCTTCAGGAGACACACCTTATCAGCAAAGATGCATGCAGACTGAAAGTGAAAAGATGGAAAAAGATACTCCAAGCTAATGGAAATCAAAAAAGAGCTGGTGTGGCCATCCTAATATCAGATAAAATAGACTTTAACATAAAAACTGTTAAAAGAGACAGAGAAGGGCACTATATAATGATTAAAGGATCTATCCAACAGGAAGACATTACTAATATAAATGTATACGCACCTAATTACAGGGCGCCTGGCTACCTGAAAGAATTACTAATGGATTTAAAGGGAGATATAGATTCAAATACAATAGTAACAGGGGACTTCAACACCCCACTCTCACCAATGGACAGATCAACCAGACAGAAATTCAACAAGGAAACAACAGAGCTAATTGACGCTATAGACCAAATAGACCTGATAGATATCTTCAGAACCTTCCACCCCACAGCCACAAAGTTCACATATTTCTCCCCAGTACATGGAACATTCTCTAGGATTGACCATATGCTAGGCCATAAAGGGAGCCTCAACAAATTCAAAAACATTGAAACTATACCATGCAGCTTCTCAGACCATAGTGCAGTGAAACTCGAAATCAACAACCCAAGAATTTCTACACCATATGCAAACATATGGAGAATGGACACATGATCCTAAACAAACAGTGGGTCATCGAAGAAATTAAAAGAGAAATCAAAAGATTTCTAGAAACAAATGAAAATGATAACACAACCTATCAAAACCTGTGGGACACAGCAAAAGCAGTGCTAAGAGGAAAGTTTATAGCAATTGCTGCCTACATCAAGAAGCTGGAAAGGAACCATACAAATGAACTCTCCATGCACCTCAAGGATTTAGAAAAACAGCAGCAAATCAAGCCCAAATCCAAAAGGAGGAAAGAAATACTAAAGATCACACAAGAAGTAAACAGAATTGAAACCAAAAAAAAAAAATACAAAAGATCAACAAAACAAGGAGCTGGTTCTTTGAAAAAATAAACAAAATCGACACACCATTGGCCCAACTAACCAAAAAAAGGAGAGAGAAGACCCAAATCTGTAAAATCAAAGATAGTAATGGAAATGTAACAACAGACACAACAAAAATAAAAAGAATCATCAGAAACCACTACAAAGAGAGGTATGCTAACAAATTGGGGAACCTGGAAGAAATGGATAGATTCTTGGACACATACAACCTTCCTAAACTGAGCCATGAAGATATAGCAAATCTAAACAGACCCATAACCATGGAAGAAATTGAATCAGTAATAAACGCACTACCAAAAAAGAAGAGCCCAGGACCGGATGGTTTCACCACCAAATTTTACCAGACATTTAGAGAACAACTAACCCCAGTTCTTCTCAAGTTATTCAAAATGATTGAAAGGGAGGGAATCCTCCCAAATTCTTTCTACAAAGCCAATATCACCTTAATTCCTAAGCCCGGAAAAGATACAACAGAGAAAGAAAACTACAGACCTATCTCCCTGATGAACACAGATGCAAAAATACTCAACAAAATTCTGACAAACCGAATCCAACTGCACATCAGAAAGATCATTCACCCAGACCAAGTGGGATTTATCCCTGCTATGCAGGGATGGTTCAATATTCGAAAGTCAATCAATGTAATACATCACATTAATAAATTGAGAAACAAAAATCATATGATTATCTCAATAGATGCAGAGAAAGCATTTGACAAAATACAACACCCTTTCATTATGAAAACCCTAAGCAAATTGGGGTTAGAAGGTACATTCCTCAACACAATCAAGGCAGCCTATGATAAAACAATGGCCAGCATCATATTGAATGGGGAAAAGTTGGAGGCATTTCCATTGAAAACTGGCACCAGACAGGGATGCCCACTCTCACCATTGCTATTCAGTATAGTCCTAGAAGTGTTAGCCAGGGCCATCAGGCAAGAAAAAGAAATTAAAGGGATACGAATGGGAAAGGAGGAAGTTAAACTATCCCTATTTGCAGATGACATGATACTATATATAGGGGACCCGATAAACTCCTATAAGAAACTATTGGAACTCATAGAAGAGTTTGGTAAAGTAGCAGGATACAAAGTCAATGCTCAGAAATCAACAGCCTTTGTATACAGAGATAATGCCAGGGCCGAGGAAGAACTTCTAAGATCAATCCCATTCACGATAGCCACACAAAAAAATAAAGTACCTTGGAATAAATTTAACCAAGGATGTCAAAGATCTCTATGATGAAAATTACAAAACACTAAAGAAAGAAATAGAAGACAACACAAAAAAATGGAAAAACCTGCTATGCTCATGGATTGGAAGAATCAATATCATCAAAATGTCCATTCTCCCAAAAGCAATTTACAAGTTCAATGCAATATCAATCAAAATACCAAAGTCATTCTTCAAAGACCTAGAAAAAACGATGTTGAAATTCATATGGAGAAACAGGAGACCCAGAATAGCTGAAGCAATATTTTACAATAAAAACAAGGCCGGAGGCATCACAATTCCAGACTTCAAGACATACTACAGGGCAGTTATAATCAAAATGGCCTGGTATTGGTACAAAAACAGATGGATAGACCAATGGTACAGAATAGAAACACCGGCCATCAATCCAAATATCTATAACCAACTCATATTCGACAAAGGACCTAAAACCAACCCCTGGAACAAGGACAGCCTCTTCAACAAATGGTGCTGGGAAAACTGGATGTCCACATGTCAAAGTATGAAGCAAGACCCCTACCTTACACCTTATACAAAAATCCACTCAACATGGATCAAAGAACTAGAGATGTGCCATGACACCATGAAACTAATTGAGAGCATAGAGGAAACCCTTCAAGATATTGGAACTGAGCTGCAATAAACATTAGGGTGCAGACCGCTTTTTTGTTTGCCAATTTAAATTCCTTTGGGTAAATTCCAAGGAGTGGGATGATTGGGTCGAACGGTAGGGTTATCTTCAGGTTTCTGAGGAATCTCCAGACTGACTTCCATAGTGGCTTGACCAGTTTGCATTCCCACCAACAGTGGGTTAGTGTCCCTTTTTCCCCACATCCTCGCCAGCATCTGTTGTTGGTAGATTTCTGCATGTGAGCCATTCTAACCGGGGTGAGGTGAAACCTCATTGTGGTTTTGATTTGCATTTCCCTGATTGCTAATGACCTTGAACATTTTTTCATGTGCCTGTTGGCCATTTGGATTTCCTCTTTTGAAAAATGTCTATTGAGGTCCTTGGCCCATCTCTTAAGTGGGTTGTTGGTTTTGTTTTTGTGGAGTTTCTTGATCTCTTTGTAGATTCTGGTTATTAACCCTTTATCTGTTGCATAGTTTGCAAATATTTTTTCCCATTCTGTCGGTTGCCTCTTCACTCTCCTGACTGTTTCTTTTGCAGTACAGAAACTTCTCAATTTGATGCAATCCCAATAGTTGATTTTGGCTTTGACTGCCTGTGCCTCCCGGGTCTTTTCCAGAAATTCTTTGCCTGTGCCAATATCTTTAAGGGTTTCTGCAATGTTCTCTAGTAACTTGATGGTGTCAGGTCGTAGATTTAGGTCTTTAATCCATGTTGAGTGGATTTTTGTGTAAGGCGTAAGGTAGGGGTCTTGCTTCATGCTTCTGCACGTGGAAATCCAGTTTTCCCAGCACCATTTATTGAATAGACTGTCCTTGCTCCAGGAATTGGTTTTAGATCCTTGATCAAATATAAGTTGGCTGTAGATGTTTGGGTTGATTTCTGGTGTTTCAATTCTGTTCCATTGGTCTATCCATCTGTTTCTGTACCAGTACCATGCTGTTTTGATTACAACTGCCCTGTAGTATGTCCTGAAATCTGGTATTGTGATGCCTCTGGCTTTGTTTCTGTTGTACAAGATTGCTTTAACTATTCGAGGTCTCTTGTGCCTCCATATAAATTTCAGCACCATTTTTTCCAGATCTGAGAAGAAGGTCTTCGGTATCTTGATTGGTATTGCATTGAATTTATAAATTGCTTTTGGGAGAATGGACATTTTGATGATATTGATTCTTCCAATCCATGAGCATGGAAGATTTTTCCATTTCTTGGTATCCTCTTCTATTTCTTTCTTTAAGGTTTTGTAATTTTCATCGTAGAGATCTTTAACGTCCTTGGTTAAGTTTATTCCAAGGTATTTGATTGTTTTTGTAGCTATTGTGAATGGGATTGATCTTAGAAGTTCTTCCTCAGCCATGGCATTGTCTGTGTATACAAAGGCTGTTGATTTTTGTGCATTGATTTTATACCCTGCTACTTTGCCAAACTCTTCTATGAGTTCCAATAGTCTCTTAGTAGAGTTCTTTGGGTCCCCTAAATAAAGAATCATGTCATCTGCAAAGAGGGATAGTTTGAGTTCTTCCTTCCCAATTCGTATCCCTTTAATTTCTTTTTCTTGCCTAATAGCTCTGGCTAGAACCTCCAGAACTATATTGAATAGCAGTGGTGAGAGTGGACATCCCTGTCTGGTACCAGATCTCAGTGGAAACGCTTCCAACTTTTCTCCATTCAATAGGATGTTGGCTGTGGGTTTTTCATAGATTGCTTTGATTGTATTGAGGAATGTTCCTTCCAAACCCAGTTTGCTTAGAGTTTTCATCATGAACGGGTGTTGTATTTTGTCAAATGCTTTCTCGGCATCTGTTGAGATAATCATATGGTTTTTCTTCTGCAGTCTGTTAATGTGGTGTATCACA
Source organism: Oryctolagus cuniculus (assembly GCF_964237555.1). Classification (NCBI taxonomy): domain Eukaryota; kingdom Metazoa; phylum Chordata; class Mammalia; order Lagomorpha; family Leporidae; genus Oryctolagus; species Oryctolagus cuniculus. The sequence continues at coordinate 31,213,018 of NC_091437.1, read as the reverse complement.
TTGATTGTCTTGCGCACATTAAACCATCCCTGCATACCAGGGATAAATCCCACTTGGTCTGGGTGGATGATCTTTCTGATGTGTTGTTGCATTCTATTGGCGAGAATTTTATTGAGGATTTTTGCATCTATGTTCATCAGGGATATTGGTCTGTAATTCTCTTTCAGTGCTGCATCTTTTTCCGGCTTAGGAATTAAGGTGATGCTGGCTTCATAGAAAGAATTTGGGAGGATTCCCTCTTCTTCGATTGTTCTGAATAGTTTGAGAAGAATTGGAGTTAGTTCTTCTTTAAATGTCTGGTAGAATTCAGCAGTGAATCCATGTGGTCCGGGGCTTTTCTTTGTTGGGAGGGCCTTTATTACTGTTTCAATTTCTGTCTCAGTTATGGGTCTGTTTAGGTTTTCGATGTCTTCCTGGTTCAATTTAGGTAGGTTGCATGTGTCCAGGAATCTATCCATTTCTGATAGGTTTCCCTGTTTGCTGGCATCCAAGTCCTTGTAGTAATTTTTGATGATTTTTTTTATTTCTGTGGTGTCTGTTGTTACATTTCCTTTTACATCTCTGATTTTATTGATTTGGGTCTTTTCTCTTCTTTTTTTAGTTAGTTGGGCCAATGGGGTGTCAATTTTGTTTATTTTTTCAAAAAACCAGCTCCTCGTTTGGCTGATTTTTTGTAATGTTTTCCTTGATTCAATCCTGTTGATTTCTTCTCTGATTTTAATTATTTCTCTTCTCCTACTAGATTTGAGTCTGGTTTGCTGTAGGTTTTCTAGATCCTTGAGGTGAATTGAAAGCTCATCTAGTTGGTGCCTTTCCAATTTCTTGATGTAGGCACCTATTGATATAAACTTTCCTCTTAACACTGCTTTTGCTGCGTCCCATAAGTTTTGGTATGTTGTGCTGTTATCCTCATTTACTTCCAGAAAGTTTTTGATTTCTCTTTTGATTTCTTCTATGACCCATTGTTCATGCAGGAGCATGTTGTTCAATCTCCATGTGTTTGCGTATGCTCTAGGGATTCCTGAGTTGCTAATTTCCAACTTCATTCCTTTATGGTCTGAGAAGCTGCATGATATGATTCTAATTCTTTTGAATTTGCTGAGACTTGCTTTATGGCCTAGTATGTGGTCAATCCTAGAGAAGGTTCCATGTACTGCTGAGAAGAATGTAAAATCTTTAGCTGTAGGATTGAAAGTTCGGTATATATCTGTTAGATCCATTTGGGCTATAGTGTTGTTTAAATCTACTGTATCCTTGTTGATCTTCTGTCCTATTGATCTGTCTGTTTCTGAGAGTGGAGTATTGAAGTCCCCCAGTACTATTGTATTGGGGTCTAAGTCTCCCTTTAAGTCCGTTAATAAATCTTTTAGATAAACTGGTGCCCTGTAGTTAGGTGCATATACATTGATAATTTTTATATCTTCTTGTTGTATTGATCCCTTAATCATTATATAGTGCCCCTCTTTGTCTCTCTTAACAGTTTTTGTGGTAAAGTTTATGTTGTCCAATATTAAGATGGCTACGCCCGCTCTTGACCTGGATCCAACCTAAATGCCCATCAACGGTAGACTGGATAAAGAAATTATGGGATATGTACTCTTTAGAATACTATACCGCAGTAAGAAACAACGAAATCCAGTCATTTGCAACAAAATGGAGGAATCTGGAACACATCATGCTGAGTGAAATAAGCCAGTCCCAAAGGGACAAATACCATATGTTCTCCCTGATTTTGACAACTGACTGAACACCAAAAAGGAAACCTGTTGAAGTGAAATGGACACTATGGGAAACGGTGACTTGATCAGCATAGCCCTGACTGTTAATGAACAACTTAATACATTAACCCTCTTAGTAGTTTTTTTGTCTGTTCTACTTAATATGACTGGTTTAATTCTGTAATTAATACACAGTTATTCTTAAGTGTTGAAAATTAACTGAAATGTGATCCCTGTTAAACATAAGAGTGGGAATAAGAGAGGGAAGAGATGTATAATTTGGGACATGCTCAAGCTGACTTGCCCCAAATGATAGAGTTAGAAACATACCAGGGGATTCCAATTCAGTCCCATCAAGGTGGCATGTACCAATGCCATCTCACTATTCCAAGTGATCAATTTCAGTTCACAATTGATCATAATGAAAGGACTAAGAGTCAAAGGGAGCACATAAACAAGTCTAGTACCTGCTAACACTAACCGATAGAATAAATAAAGGGGAGAGTGATCCAACATGGGAAGTGAGATACTCAGCAGACTCATAGAATGGCAGATGTCCTAAATAGCACTCTGGCCTCAGAATCAGCCCTAAAGGCACTCGGATCTGGCTGAAAAGCCCATGAGAGTATTTCAGGCATGGAAAGCCAAGACACTCTGGCAAAAGATCTCTGTGAGTGAGATCCCAGTGGAAAGAACAGGTCTTCAAAGAAGGAGGTACCTTTCTCTGAAGGGAGGAGAGAACCTCCACTTTGACTATGACCTTGTCTAAACAAGATAAGAGTCAGAGAACTCAGAGGGCTTCCATAGCCTTGGAAACTCATGACTGGAGCAGAGGGAGATTACTGATGCCATAGACAGGAGTGTCAATTGATAAAGTCAACAACAGGAGTCACTGTGCACTTACTCCTCATGTAGGATCTCTGTCCTTAATGTGCTGTGCATTGAGATTTAATGCTATAACGAGTACTCAAACAATATATTTCACTTTGTGTTTCTATGGGGGTGCAAACTGTTGAAATCTTTACTTAATGCATACCAAACTGATCTTCTGTAAAAAAAAAAAAAAAAGAAATTATCAATTCCCAACTTGACTCTCACTGGGATTAAACATGACAATAGGTCTGATCTGATTTCATCATCATTTAAAAAAAATCATCTATTATTTTTCACTTTATGTTTCTGTGTGGGAGCAAACTGTTGAAATCCTTACTTAATGTATACTAAGCTGATCTTCTGTATATTAAGATAATCGAAAATGAATCTTGATGTGAATGGAAGGGGAGAGGGAGTGGGAAAGGGGAGGGTTGTGGGTGGGAGGGACGGTATGGGGGGGAAGCCATTGTAATCCATAAGTTGTACTTTGGAAATTTATATTCATTAAATAAAAGTTAAAAAAAAAAGAAAAAAAGCATAAAAAAAAAGATATTGGAACTGGCGAAGAATTCCTGGAGAAGACCCCAGAGGCATGGGTAATCAAAGATAAAATAAACAAATGGGATTACCTCAAATTAAAGAGTTTCCTTACAGCAAAGGAAACAGTCTGGAAAGTGAAGAGGCAACCAACAGAATGGGAGATGTTATTTGCAAACTACACAACAGATAAAGGATTAACAACTAGAATCTATAAAATGATCAAAAAACACCATAGAATCAAAACAAACAACCCAATAAAAAATGGGCCAAGGACCTTAACAGACATTTTTCAAAAGAGGAAATCCAAATGGCCAACAGACACATGAAAAAATGTTCAGGATCCCTAGCCATCAGGGAAATGCAGATCAAAACCACAATGAGGTTTCACCTCACTCCAGTTAGATTGGCTTACATACAGAAATCTACCAACAACAGATGCTGGCGAGGATGTGGGGAAAAAGGGACACTAATCTGTCTTCCCCCTCTTCATGGAGGAACGACACTAAACCCTGCCTAGGCTTCCTATCCGAGTCACGGCACCATTATGTCACTCCCCCTCTTTGTGGAGGAACGACACAGGACCCTGTGCTGTTCTTTCGTCTGCTCGGCCCTCCCCGGGTTTGCTGCTGGTTCTTCCCGGGTTGGCTACTGTCCCTTCCACCTCCGTGGAAGGGCGGTTCCCCCTGCCACTTTCCCCACTTCCGCGGGGGAGCGGCACACTGCCGGCCGGCTCTCTCGGGGGCTGCACAGGTGTTCCCCTTAGATGTTCCTGGTGCATGTTGTCTCTCTCCTCCTTTATAGTCCTCTTCCGCCAGTCCCAACTCTGCTACCCACACGCCGAGTACGCTGCTCTCCTCCAATCAGGAGCAGGTCCTGCTGTTTATTGGTTGAACTGGAGGCAGCTGTGTAGAAGCTGTTTCTCCCTTCTCAGCGCCATATTGTGGGAGAGCAGATGCATAGAATAAGTCTTAATTCCAGTAACTTAGTCTAGTCCGAGTTGCTCCCCACACTAATCCACTGTTGGTGGGAATGCAAACTGGTAAAGCCACTATGGAAGACAGTTTGGAGAGTCCTCAGAAACCTGAATATAGCACTACCACAGGACCCAGCCATCCCACTCCTTGGAATATACCCAAATGGAATTAAAGGGGAGAAAAAAAGAGCCATTTGCACCTCAATATTTGTTGCAGCTCAATTCATAACTAAAACATGGAATCAACCTAAATGTCCATCAGCGGATGACTGGATAAAAAAACTATGGGATATGTACTCTATGGAATTTTATATAGCAGTCAAAAACAATGAAATCTGGGCATTTACAACAAAATGAAAGAAGCTGGAAAACATCACGCTGAGTGAAATAAGCCAGTCCAAAAGGGACAAATATCATTTGTCCTCCCTGATCGATGGCAACTAAACAAGCATCTAAAATGATACCCATTGAAGTGAAATGGACACTATGAGAGACAATGACATGATCAGCCCTTGTCTAGACTGTTGAGGAACAACTTACTATTTTATTCCTTTTAGTATTTTTGTTGTTGTTGTTGTTGTTGCTCTGTTTGTTCTACATAAGACCACTGGTTGAACTCTGTAATCAATGCACAATCATTCTTAGGTGTTTAAAATTAACAGAAAAGTGATTTCTGTTAAACATAGGAGTGGGAATAAGAGAGGGAGGAGATATATAGGTCGGCACATGCTCACTCAGACTTACCTCCAATGGTGGAACTAGAAATGTGCCAGGGGATTTCAGCTCAATCTTACCAAGAAGGCAGGTACCAATGCCAGTGCATTTGGTAAAGTGATAAGCATAAATACACAACTGAGCAAAAAGATAGGGTAAGTGTCGAAGAGATTTCACAAATAAGACCAGTGTAAGCAAATAATGAAGGACAGAATTAAAAGGGAGAGAATGATCCTGCGGGGGAAGCAGGACACACAGCAGACTCATAGAATTGCAAACGCCCAAAACAGCACTCCTGCCTCAGAATCAACCCTTGGGACATTCGGATCTGGCTAAAAGGTCCATTAGAGTCTCACAGGCATGGAAAGCCATGACACGGTGGCAAAAAGCAATTTAAATGAAAGATCCTGGTGAACAAGACCCCAGCAGAAGGAACAGGCCATCAAGGGGAGAGGCGCCTTTCTCTGAAGGGAGGAAGGAACCTCCACTGTGATACGGCCTTGACTAAACAAGTTCAGAGTCGGTGAACTCAAGGGGCTTCCATAGCCTAGACAGCTCATAGCAAGAGTCTCGGGTGATTGCTGACGTCATAAATAAGAGTGCCAATTGTTAAATCAACAATGGGAGTCACTGGGTACATGCTCCCCACGTAGGATCTCTGTCCTTAATGTGTTTTACTATGAAATTTAAAAACAACACTACTAGTCGAACAACACCCTATACCTTGTGCGGTTGTGTGAGTGCAGCCTGTTGAAATCCCTGCTTAGTATATACTAAGTTGGTCCTCAGTATATGAAGGTAATTGAAAATGAAACTTGATGAAGGGCGGGATGGGAGAGGGAGTGGGAAAGCGGAGGGCCACGGGAGGGAGGGAGGTTCGGGGGGGGGGGAGCCACAACAATACAAAAGTTGAGCTTTGTAAATTCACATTTATTAAATAAAAAAAACTATATAGTGGGCCGGCGCCGCGGCTCACTAGGCTAATCCTCCGCCTAGCGGCGCCGGCACACCGGGTTCTAGTCCCGGTCGGGGCGCCGGATTCTGTCCCGGTTGCCCCTCTTCCAGGCCAGCCCTCTGCTGTGGCCAGGGGGTGCAGTGGAGGATGGCCCAGGTGCTTGGGCCCTGCACCCCATGGGAGACCAGGAAAAGCACCTGGCTCCTGGCTCCTGCCATCGGATCGGCGTGGTGCACCGGCCGCAGCGCGCCGGCCGCGGCGGCCATTGGAGGGTGAACCAACGGCAAAGGAAGACCTTTCTCTCTGTCTCTCTCTCTCACTGTCCACTCTGCCTGTCAAAAAAATAAAAAAAATAAAAAAAAAAAAACTATATAGCAAACAAAAAAAAGAAAAACAAAGAACTTAATACTTTACCCTTTTAGTATTTTTTATGTTCTACTTAAAACTATTGGTTGAACTCTGTAATTAATACACAATTACTCTTAGGTGTTTAATTAATGCTATAACTAATACTCAAATAGTATTTTACACTTTGTGTTTCTGTGTGGGTGCAAACTGTGGAAATCTTTACTTAATATATGCTAAACTGATCTTCTGTATATAAAGATAATTGAAAATTAATCTTGATGTGAAGGGAAGGTGAGAGGGAGTGGGAGAGGGGAGCGTTGTAGGTGGGAGGGAAGTTATGGGGGGGAGGAAGCTATTGTAATCCATAAACTGTACTTTGGAAATTTATGTTAATTAAATAAAATTTTAAAAGGCAAAAAAAAAAGAAAGTACATGCAAAAATATTTTTAAAAAAAGACTACTTGTTTTCCAGACTGCTTTTCTTGCTCTATGTTAATTAATTTTCCCCAAAGATCTCTGGGAAAATCAGGCAGCAAGAAACAGTGATTTGAGATCCCATGTCCTGGCCAGCTTTGATTTTTTTATTTGCAAGTCATGCTATTTACTTCTCCCAAAGCCTCCTTTGCATTTATGGGTGGGCAGAAGGTGAAGATCAGCGTATCTCCATGAATTCCATTAACTGCATTGCCCACTTCATTGTCTGCGCAGGCAAAAAATAAAGAAATAAAATTAGAAGACTTCACTATTAAAGCAGCACTAATCTCACTTAATGAGAACTTTCCATTTATTTACCGCCTCTAATATTTTAGGGATCATAGCATTCCTGCAAGTAATCAGAATGCAGTAGGACTAGTTGTTGATCATGGGGAGATAAAAACACTTTGCATAGCCTTTAATCACAAAGACTTCTTCATGTAATTAAAAAATGCTATATTGTGGCCTTCAGCCTTCCTCAATTAATTAGTTTTTAACTGAAAATCATCTCAGTGAATGAAACTACAATTTTTTAACTGAACCAACCAATACCTGATATTCACCATGAATTGTGTGAGATATCAGATACTATATTATGCAAATTACTGAGCACTTATTTCATGCAACTCTTTGTATTATAAGAGTCAGAACCTAGTCTGCCATTCTCCTGGAAAGTATTCTGCATGCCAGCACCAGGAAAAATCTTTGGGTAAGATCAGTCACATCACAATACCTATTCCTAGGACTTCCTTTCATGCCCTTTCATAGCACTAAATTTATGAATAAAGTTGAGCTTTGGACACCAATTTTTGGGTTTGAGTTTTACTCTACCATCAACTTATTGAGTGGCCAATTTTTATATCACTTAAGTGGGAATAAAAATATTACCCAATGTTTTGTGTAATGATTAATAGTACAATGTATGTGCTTGGCACAGTGGTTGTTGTGCGATAGGCATTCCTCAACCACCCGAATGTTAACTTATAATATTCTGTTGCCTGAAAAGGAGGCCTTGCCCATTGAGAAGGAGCCCTAGCTACCGGTCCCAGCTCTGCAGTCAGCAAACTTGAAGCCAGAGCAGCTGGTCTGACAAGGCCCTTAACTTTGCTTTTGAAATGAAGATGAAGGCCTGGCCTCATGATTTTAACAACTACTGATGGATACCCTCCCAGGGGTGACATTAGAGTGCTCCTGGCAATTCGGAAGTGTGCATTTCTGTCTAGGTTAACCAACCTCAGCCCAAGGATGTCATTTACAATGAGCAGATCTATCACGTTGTCGATCATGGAATACCATTTCTATAGAGGGAAACATTCCCTCAGACAGGGGCTGTGTCAGAAAAAGATTCCCTGCTCCCTTCCACCTCAACCCCCTTCTTCCTGAGCAGATGAGAGAGTTGGGGGAAGGAGGTAGGTGGTTCAACCCTGACTGGGTCGCTGTGTTTCCTTCATAGAGAAGAAAGTATTGATCTTTGTAGATCCCAGCTGTGTCCCAACTCAACTTTATCAGTAAACCTGGCCTTTTACTCTTGAACTACCTCATTTCCAGGGACACATTTCCCAGTAAGGTTTAAACCCAGAGGGGGAATTGTGCTGTTCTTTATGTAGCCCCAGAATCTCAATAAATATCTTAGGGTCTATTTGAATTGCTTAGAAGAAAAATACTCAAGTCCAGTCTGGCTTGTTTACAATACAATGCAATTCCCTAGCCAGACCAGACTGCAAGGGTTCAAAATTTCCAAAGACCTATAAACAGATTTCCTCCGTTAAAAGGCACAAGTCTTCCCACCCAGCAGCCCAGCCACTGCTTTCGGAGCCAAACCTCCCTGGTTGAGGACCTCTTCCTTGGAATGTGATGGCCTCCACAGTTCCACCCTGCCTCAGCTAAAAGATTCTCTGTTCCAGCACCAAAATCCTGAGAAACTATCCATGTTGTTCTTATTTAAACATTCTAGCCCAGAAATAACTTGCAGGATGAAAGGGAGTCTTAGTTCAGCTCTCCTTGGGCTGTTTTGCATGTGTACAAGCATTTCCTATGTGCTTGCTTTCAGCATTCCCTACAGAGCAGTAATCAGAAAAGTGTCTCCTCCTTCCTGGCTTAGTGTTAGCTGTTTGAACATCCCAAAGTATTCCAGCAGTGAGGTGATTGCACACATCCCTGCCAAATTCATTATATTTTATGTCTTTCTACTCTTTCTGCTGGTCTTTGCAAGTGGGTTGAGAAAGATTTGAAATTTTTTCATAAGGGTTGTATTAAACTATCTAGATAACAAAAGTAAATCAGCATTTTTCCCCTATTAGACAAATGAAAAGTAAGCTCTCTCTTGTATATGATGATCACATCTAAGTCAACGTGATGCCTTCCTCTGGGATGATGCCCTGGATGGTAGATATGGGACCCTTCTAACTTTCCCAGGGATATAGGTATTGGTAGGCATCCATTGATTCCACAAATTGTGTCTTCTCTAGGTTGTGAAAGGAGTTGATAAGCTGTTTCCTCCAGTCACTGGAGCACTTCATGCAGAACTGAGCCGTCTTTCTTCCTGATCCACCCTCTTCACTCACAACCCTCACTCCAGCCCCTAGACAAGGCAGAATTTCCCTTACAGCCCTTCAAATAATTCCAGTGAAGTTCAAAGAAATCCAATTTTTTCTTTAGATTCTATATTTCATAACACCAGGGCTCTTGAATTACCTGTGAAAAAGGGGGTTATTGGATAGGCAAACTCAGAGAAACAAGTGTCTATTTCTAATGTGTGTTTTTTTTTTAAAGAGATAACCATCTACTTTTTGAGAATTATATTTTCCTAAGAATACCAGCTAATGCTGCAGATGAAACAAATAGGAACAAGTCTGAGTATAGAAATGCCTCATTTGGGTTCTTTTGTATTTAGATAGTATTCAACATTTATCCTACAATATATTTTAAAACTAATATGTAATTGGAGATGAATCACCATTTTAAGTATTTCCCCCTTCCCCCAAACTGGATTGATACTGTATTTCAAAATAATTAACATGTGCAGCTGAGTGGAATGTCCAGATCAAATCAAGAGTCTGCAGAACAGCTTTCCAAGTACAAAAAGGATGAGAGAGCCAGCCCCTCCATGGCCTTCTGGTGCTCTGGAACTTCCAAGCCCCCAGAGGATTTAGTGATAGGAGAGCAATGACTTACAAGTAAATATCCAGGATAATTTTAATGAAAAAAAAAATCAAACTAACATTTACAAAGGAAATACAAACACTGATGTACCCATCAGTTCAAATGAACATTTTGTAATATTTACTTCAAGATCTTTTCTCTTTATTGATATCTCCTCTCTTCCCCTCCTCAGAGTTCACTTCTAATTCCAGAGTATGAAATCTTACCCTAAACAGAGAACATGAAATCCATGTTCATAAAATTTTACTGTGAGTAGGCATCTCTAAACATATTCATGAATATTGTATAGCTTTGCCATATACACCATTTTTAATTTAAGTGGATGGTATCAGCATTTTTTTTTTTTTTGCTATTTCTCATTCAACATTGTCTTTTAAAGATCTTTCCATGTTGACATGGGAAAATTTTGCCTGTTTCAACATTCCATCTTCATCAATATATCACAACTTATTAATTCATGTTCCATTACTAACAGTCATTTTCAATTTTTGTTATTAAGAAGAATATTGCAAAGAGCATTTTTGATATTTCTCCCAGTTGCAAATGTGCAGAAGTTTTGACCCCTTCCTCCCTCTCTCCCTCTCTCCTCCTCCTCCCTGCTTCCCTCTCATCATCCCTCCAAAATAAGTAGAATAGATTTTTAAAAAGCAATTCATATTATAGTCATGTTGAGGAGCTTCTTGGCCTGGGATGGCAGGTGTTCAGGGGAAAGGTATGGAACCTACAGGTTTGATGAAAAGTCTCAGGTACACAATTCCAGCATGATTTCAGGAGTACATCATATGTATGACCTAACTAAAATAACATTTCTTAGACAATGATTAGAATCTAAACTGTATCACTCCTCTAAGCATTTCTAAGCCATGGTCTGAGTATCACTCAAAATTTCTACCTGGGTGTAGATCATTTATTTTTCAACATTTACATGGCCACCCAACTGACCTGCAACAATGATGTCATAAATGACATTCCATCTGAAATTTCCTGCTGTGGATTGAAAACATGGGATTTCCCTCAGCAATGTCAACATTTATGTTGTTGGGCTGATTATCCAAAGTGTCATTTTAGAAAAACTGTATTTCTAGAAATTTCCTGGCTTTTTTTTTTTTTTTTTTTTTAGTTTGGTTGGAGGGAACTTTCTGCCTAAAATTGTAGGAAGGCAATTGCATGACAGTTAAATTTAGAAATTATTTATTAGTTCAATAGGCAGAACCTACACACATTCCCTAAATGGAGGAAGAGGAGAATGGATTGAATAGAGAACTTGCCACCAGGAATCTCTTCGCTACTGTGGATAAAAGCTTCCCAAGCAGTTCTCTGGAGGTGGGAAAGGATCAGTGCATCCCTATCAAAGGAAAAGCCCAGGGCAACTGGCATTTCCTAATGTGGCAGAGCCCTTCCAAGACCCTGGGTAGTGTGAGGAAAGCAGACACAGGCATGGAGCATGGGGAGTGCTGGTTCCACTTCTGTTCCATATACAAGGGAAGAAATGGTCCAGAGATAAAGTGGTTCCTCTGAACCTGCCCCACGTCTTCTCCCATTCCCAGCCAGCTGAACCAATTGTGGAAACTTCTACCAGCTAGCCCTCCCATGTGAACATTGCAGAGAAGATCCTAGCATGATATAGGTACATCATGAGGGTCCACACAGATTCTGGTTATTTGTTTTAGAGTAAATACAACCCATTTAACCAGTTCACATTCTAGGACAAATAAACACTCAGTCTGTAAGACCATTCTGTAAGATATAAACACTGTATCCAGAGGAAGAAAAAGTGCATCCACCTGAAGAAAAAAAAATACCACATTGACACAAAAATGAATTACAAATGGCATGTGCTTTGTGCTTGCAATAAAATTCAGTAAAACAGCCTTTGAGACAAAGACAAGATGATGGTCTTACACTGAAAAATAAGTAGACATGAAAAAATACAAAGAAATGAATACTATTGTGACTAACTTTTAAACTGTATTATCATCAATAAAAAGTAGAATTATTACTATAGAAAACTGAATTTTTTCTGTGAAGGGAAGAATTACATCCTCTCTCAGGTCTCAAAGACTAATGACAATGAGACAGAAGCACATAAAATCAAAAGTTAGACCCAGTAGAAAAATACTTTCTTGAGCTGACAATTTGGGTTTACAGATCAAAAAGTGTTCATAAGTAGCAAGCAAAACTATTAAAATGAGATCAGTGCTTAGATATATCCTGGTTAAATATTTGAATTTCAAAAGTAAAGATAATTTCTTCCAGTGAGGCAAAGAGCGTTGGGATCTACAGGGAGAAAGGATTACCTTTAAAGATGGAAAAATCAACATGGCCCTAAAAGTCTGCTGTACAGTGAAATTCAGATAATAAGTAAAAAAAAAAAATAAAATTTAACATAAAATCATAGTAAAGGAAACACCACGGGCTTCTGAAGTCAAAAATCCTTAGGACCAAAAAAGATGTATCAAAACAAAGAACTTATGAATAAGTTATTCAACAAAAGGTTCATAAAGAAAACTAATGCCATTTCAATATAGAATTATTTAATTTTTACATTAGTTTAAAATGATAAAAATGTAATAATTTTTGAAAACAAAGATGTAAAATACTAATAAAAATTGCAATTTTGTGTATAAAGCCCCAGAATATACAAGAATGAGAAGAAGAAGAAAAACATTGGTATGGTTACAGCAATGAATAGAGTTCAGAATTTTCATGAAGGAGCATAACATATAAGGTTTCATTCATAAGGTTTTTACCACACTTGCTGGGGGAGGTGAAAAGACAGGCCGAGGGAGAGCTCTTCCGCTGGTTCACTCTTCACACCCTGAGCTGGAGCAGTAGCCAGGAAGCCAGTAGCCAAGAATATAGTCCTGGTCTCCCATGCGAGTGCAGGGACTAATTATTTCAATCACCCCCACTGCCTCCCAGAGTCAGCACTGGTGGGAAACACAGTCAGAATCTGCAGCCCTGATTCCAACCCAGACACTCTGATGTGGGCCACGGACACCTTTAACACCAGGCTAAATGCCTGCTGCCACGCTTTTTGATAAATTATTTAAGATTGGGGCTGGTGCTGTGGCATAGCAGGTAAAGCCACCGCCTGCAGTTCTGGCATCCCATATGGGCGCCGGCTCCTGTCCCGACTGCTGCACTCCCCATCCAGCTCTCTGCTGTGGCCTGAAAAAGCAGTGGAAGATGGCCCAAGTCCTTGGGCCCCTGCACCCACGTGGGAGACCTGGAAGAAGCTCCAGGCTCTTGGCTGCTGTTGCAGCCGATTGGGGAGTGAACCAGCAAAGGGAAGACTGACCTCTCTCTCTCTCTCTCTCTCTCTCTCTCTGGCTGTCCTTCTATGTGTAACTCTGACTTTCAAATAAATAAACAAATCTTTTAAGGTTAATAATTAGTAAAAAAAATTAAATGAGGATGTGTGCCATTCTCGTTATTCAAAGGAAAAATCTTAAACTAAAAGAGGCTCCCTTCCCACCACTATCACTGGCTAGTCCAAAGCCTGCTATTACTGAGGGCACTAAGTCACAGTTAATAAAAGTTTATGGGTAGCACCACCTCTGTGAGGATACATGCAAAAATTTTAAGTGTACTAGATAGAGTACACAGGAAGTACCAGTAAGCTATGGTTCAGATTAAGAAGAACCCTTTGATCTTGATGAATAAACAAATGGCCAAGTATTGTTGCTGCACTTCTCTGAACTGAAACGAATTTAAGGCTTGTACTATTAGTTCAATGAGTTAATATTCCTTCTCCAGCTGACCTATCCAACTTGTTCTTGAATGTTATTCATCCATAATTTTTATTAATAAAACTACTGTATCAGTGTCATGAACTAAAATTTCATTAATGACTTGAGAGTCATAATAATTCCAGAAGGGTCAATGAATGAGCACTCAAGTCAAATGGATTGTAACGAATACATCCTAGATTAATAAAGATTCAACCTCCATGTCCTTGGCTTCATGCCTCTGTTTTGTTGTTGTTTTTTTTTTCTTTTTTTCCAGTTAATGACTGAACTTCAGACTATCTTCCAATTTTTGCGGAGTGAGATGGACATGGATCATTCACAACCCCCAAAATAATTAATGGCAGACAGGCAGACAGATAGATTTTTTTTCCCTAAAATAGATAAATTTGTGATGTAAACAGACAATTTCATAAATGCTGAAATATTTTTTGTATCCCTGATGAATTGAAAACCTTTGTTGGTCATTCCAAATACAATACCACAACTGTGGAGTCTGAAGAGGCAAAGCTACACCCAAGAAATTTCAGAACAGTACTTAGTTTCTTTTATTGGCAGATATGATGACCTCAATGTATTTGCTCTTAGACCCAAGGAAGAGGAACACAATGTTGAAGCAGCCATCTGTCTTCAACACATAGAAGCACAATATTTCCACATACGGAGCACAAAAAATTTCAGAAAGTTTAAAGAACTAAGAAACCAAAAAGATAAGCACACATTTTTAAAGCTATTTTTATTTAATTTGTTTGAATCATGAATAATGAAAGAAGGCAAACTTGGTAATAGTGTAAACTATAAGAAATTTGTTCATGACAACCATACTGTAATGGCAGGGTTTTAATCGTCTTGTTTTCCTAGCTCAATCATGGGCGTATCTCTGACCTGAGAATTCATGGGTTGTGATAGCTCTTCTTGCCTTCTGAAAGTGGCAGCCAGGTGTGGCCGTTACTAGGATTTTCTTCCTTACAGTTTGTTATTTTATGCAATGAGAGCCATGGTAAATATGGAGCCTTACTTAAGTTAACAAATCAAAATCCTTCAAATTTTAACCATCATCCTGCTAATCATTAATGTATTTGCTATATACTATTATTATGGACATTAACACAGTTTAACAAGGATCTTGAATATCAGATTAGGGATATTTTGCTTCCATTCTATAAGCAGGGATGAGAATGAAAAGGAAGGCATGAGTGACTAGAGCCAAGCTCATTTCCTGGCATGTAGTAGAAGGTAAACACAAGTTGCATGACCAGGATTAGTGTTTATTGAGTGTCTACTATGTGACAAGCAGCACTGGGCACTTTATATCGTTATCACATCTAATCCCCCAAATCTTGTCATGTGGCTATTGCTATTCCCATTTTTCCATTCTGGAGACAGAGATTCAGAGATAAACATATTTGCCTATAGCTTAGCTGCATTGTTAAAGTTTGAATCGGGGTTCATGCAACTGTAAATTCTAGCTCTTTCTGCCACATTCCTGATACCTAAAAATATGGCCACTGAAAATGATCCAGAAACTACATGAAGGTGGTTTGAAAGATTCTAGCAGATAGTTCAATGGTAAGCAGTAATTCAAAGATTTATACTTGAGCAGTTTCCTTAAAGTAAAATCATTTCTAGTGAAAAATGATCTGAGCTTAAATTGCATTGAAGTTAATATCATGTCATTTAAAAAAAATCCTTTAACAGAATTCTGCAAACTGAGGTCAAAGGGACTTCAAACTTTATCTAGTGTAATGACAATGGGAAATGCATGTTTGATCAGGATGTTGAACTTTTTTTAAGCTTTATTTATTTATTTGCAAGTTGGAGTTACAGAGAGAGAGGGAGAGGGGAAGGAAGAGGGAGAGGGAGGGGGAGGAGGAGAGGGAGAGAGAGAGAAGAGAGAAGAGAGAAGAGAGAAGAGAGAAGAGAGAGAGAGAGAATCTTCCATCCTCTAGTTCACTCCCCAGATGGCTACAATGGGCAGCACTGGGCTAGTCCAAAGCCAGGAGCCAGGAGCTTCATTCAGGTCTCCACCATGGGTTTTAGAGGCCCAAATACTTGAGCTATCTTCTGCTGCTTTTCCCAGGCCATTAAGCGGGAGCTGGATTGGAAGTGGAGCAACTGGGACATGAACCAAATGGGATGCTGGGGTCACAGACAGCAGCTTTACTCACTACACCACATTGCTAGCCCCCAGGTGTTGAACATGTTTAATATATCGTTAGGAATTCTCTAGGTATGCTATTTGCTGAACAGAGAGAAACCATAGGTAAATCCAGTTGCCAGAGAATCAGTAGCAACTGAAGAAGAAAAACTGAAGGAGAAAATGAGATGTAATTCGAGTGCTTCATTTGCCATCTCCAGGTCGGCAGACAGCAAAAATAAAAATCCAGTGATGCTTCTCTAGATGAAAGTTAAGGTCAAGTTAGACCATGAAGTTCTGTGATGATACTGAGGGCCCTTCTAGAATACTAATGATGAGGATGCTGATTTTTCAAAGACTCGCATTAACTCTAACAAAGCTGAGGGAGTAAGGAAGACACCCACATCTGAGAGTTCCATAATGGGTTCTTGTCTTCAGCCTGGCCCTGTCCTGGCTTTTACAGTCATTTGAGGAGTGAACAAGCAGATGGAAGATCTCTCCATGTCTCTGCCTCTCAAGCAAATAAATACTTTAAAAAAATAAAGTTAGAAGGTATGGCGATTTTAAAATATATACACTTATTCTTTAATATATGTCTCTCCAGAGGGGGGAGTTGAACTCACTTCCTCTTGTGTGTAGGTTAAACTACAGCTTGCTTTCAATGAACAGAGTATGGTGGAAGTACACTGTAAAAAGGTCATAGGATGCATTTTGGCGCGCCTGCTCATTCGCTCTCTCTCTCTTCTCTCTATGAATGATAAGGTCTACAAAATAGAGAACAACTGGGCTATGATAACATTCACTAATCTGCCCAGCAGCACTGGGGAAACTTGTAAGCCCTAAGGAATAGGAGTCCCCACGTGGCAATCCAGTGTTTTATTTATTTATTTATTTATTGACAGGTAGAATTATAGACAGTGAGAGAGACAGAAAGGTCTTCCTTCCGTTGGTTCACTTCCCAAATGGCCACTATGGCCAGAGCTATGCCGATCCAAAGCCAGGAGCCAGGTGCTTCCTCCTGGTCTCCCATGTGGGTGCAGGGCCCAAGCACTTGGGCCATCCTCCACTGCCCTCCCTGGCCACAGCAGAGAGCTGGACTGGAAGAGGAGTGACCAGGACTAGAATCCGATGCCCATATTGGATGCCGGCGCCTAGGCAGAGGATTAACCAAGTGAGCCAGGTGCCAGCCCCTGCAATCCAGTGTTTTAAAGAGGTTCTAGGGCAAGAGTAAAACCCAGCAGTTAGAGAGTAAGCTCAGATGCTTTAAGAGTCTCTGGCTCTTATGAATAACCGTGCAGCTTCCTTCCTTCTCTGACCCTCCGCTTCATCACCTGACAGTGGCTATAGCAGCTTTAGAATGGATTGAATGAGCTAACACATGTGAAATACCTGGAACAGTGCCTGCCGTGTTGTATGTGGGCAACATACAACATACATACATACATAGCCTCTATGTTTTGAGTCCTTTGCCTGGTCAGTTACTAGATTCTAAATCAGCAGAGCCAGCCCATCACTTTGAAGTTCTGGCTCCATCCCACTGTGCAAGACAGCCATGAGTCTGGTTTTGTTAACACAAAGCTGTGAGCAACCCGGTTCTAAGACAAAACTTAGTGCAACACACTGAATGGACACCTAGAATGGAGGATTTTGTGATGGTAAAAACGAAAGAGCACCTGGGAAATCCTTAGAGGAGTCCATGCATCACAGGGTTCGAGAACAGACTTGCACAAACACCACAGATGCTTTGCCTCCAGACTTGTACAATTTGCACAGTTTTTGGTCTTATGCAACTTAGACTTGTAATATGCCAAGAGGCTTCCATCAAGATCCAATTAAAGGCTTGTTTCTGTCATCATTGCGTTTTTCTCTAAATGCTTAAAAAAATGCTTGTCATGCAGTGAATTGCAATAGCGCACTGAAGGAAAAAGAATTAACGGCAAACACTTTGGTCTTTACAAATGAATTGCGATGTATTCTAAAAGGATCTATCCAGGCAAGATTAAACCTCAGAATAGCCTGTACATGTGGTATGAATCAGCAGCACACAAATAATGTGGTGATAAACTTGGCACCTCCTGACACAAGAGCGGAAGTGCTTATCAGATATTCTGAACTGACAGGTGGTGCGTGTAGCTGTAGCGACAAAATTAAAACACACACAAAATGATAGATGAAGGGTAAAAAATCCATTCAAGCAAATGATGGTGTTGTACCAACTGATTTCGGTAGAATTTAAACCTCCTTTTCCCTGTCTCTCCCCTGTCCTGTCTTCATGCCTACCCCGAAACTTAGGCACATTTTTATCAGAAAAGCACTAGGATAACAAAGAAAAATATAAGTTCAACTTCTCCCCCATCCTGCTAATTTGCTGATCTGTTCCCAGTCATATTGTTTGATGGTTTCTCTTCCCACCCAGTCCTTTAACAACAATGGAAAACCCGGCCTTGGAAGGGATCCAACACAATCATTTTTAATGGGATGAGGAGACATCATCATTTTTCTATTCAAAAGGATTTCCAGGTGAACATTCATGACTTGGACTACTGCAACATACACACCATATTCCTTCAGGCACTTTGGGCACAAGAGAGACTCAATCATGACAATTAGACTGTTGGATTCCTTGAAGCGTTTGTTAAAATGAACCACACTACCACACATGGCATACAAAACCAACATGTTCTATTAGCTCACTGGATTCTGGAGAGCTGAAATTAGAGATTTTTCTTTGAAATGAATCTGGGCTCCTATCTAATCTCTGTCAGCAAAACTTAAACCCATTCTCCCTGAATTAATTGCAACATTTTGTGTGGATTTGCAAAATATGTGGTTATGTGGAGACTGGCGTTGTAGTAAAAAGTACACAGCATTTGGGCAAGAGCTTGACGTGTTTCTCTGATTCACAAAATTTGTATCAAGATAAGACTTTTCCCCTCAAGAAATAGAAATTCCAGTTGACTTAAATAGGAAGGGAGGATGTGTTTTAAAGGCATGGAGTTGGCTTAAACGTCAGGCCAAGATGCTTGATAGCTTCCTCTTTCCCTGGTGTCTGTTGCCCCAGCAACTGCTTCTTTACCTTGACTGTGGCAGACCTACCGAGAGCTGCCACGGAATCCAACATGCAGTTTTTCCAACACATGTCCAGCCAGTTTCATCGCACCCCCATCAGGACGGTGAGGCCAAGCACTAGCTGGCCCACGCTTCTGCTGGAATTGCATAGCCAGCCCCACGGAGACCCTGCTCTGAGCTCAGGGAGAACTGAGCAGTTCTATGTCCTTAGAAGTCTGAGTCTCAGCTTTCCAGATCCTCCTAGAAGCTTCTGAATTTTAATAATTCCAGCCTCTTCTTGCTATTCCTACAGCTAAAGGTTATAACTGCTTTCTGCCGTTGCTCCCCGCAAGTCTTTATCTTTAACATAGTTGACCACTTCCTACCTCATGAACAATTCTCTGTGTTAAATTGGCTTTTGTTCAAATTACTGGTGGCTTTTCAATCTCCTGATTGAATTATGGGATTGCTGCAGCCCTGTCTGCCTTAAGATTCTGTAATACCTACAAAGGGACTTTAAAAATGTATAGAAAACATAATCAAAGATAGATGTTTTGATGCGTGAAAAATTCTGAAATCCGTGCATATGGAGGGTCTTCACACAGTGTATTGCAGATGCATGTTATGAAAAAACTAGGGGTGGGTTTCAAAATTTTTTTAACCAAAATTAATTCATCTTTTCATTCCATTTTTCAGAAACTTTCTGGAGTATACTCATGGATGTACTTGGGTAAATCACACAAGTGCCATACAGCAATAATAAAAATAGCTGAGTGCTACTAACAAGTGCCTATCCACTAAACACCATGGCAAAAGGTTTCCTTTGGTTATCTCATTTCATCCTCACAATAATCCTTGAGGTATAGGATACTATTATTCTAGTTTTACAGAGGAAGAAAATTGTATAGTCTGTGCAAGACAGGGGCTGGGAAGTGAGAGAACAATATTCAAGCCTCGCTACTGGTTCTTCTCTTTGCTCCTCTCTGTCATCTGTCTTAGGACTTCTGCACATGGTAGGAGTTGTTCAGTTTCACAGCAGTTCCCTTCAGCCTGTGAGAGCAGAGCACACAGCTTTTTCTAGCTTTTGCAATCCAGCACAGTCACTAGTGTAGAAGATCTACTATAAATGTTTCTTTAGTTGAAGTTGGAATCTTGAAGAAACTGATTCAGAGGATTGGAAAAGGCAGAATGACTCATGAAGGGAAGTCAGGTCCTAGCTTTTCAGGCCGGCCCTTGCAATGGCTCTCAGACCACATGCAGGACTTGGCATCCGCACAGTGGGATTGTGTGTCCAGGAAAGGCGAATTTGGTACAAGATAGTCTTACGCAGAATCCGAGTGAGTTCTGAGAAACATGTCAACCCAGGGAAGGGCGAACCTAAGCCCAGAGAGGAAAACCGCTCTGCAGTGAGCACAAGGTTACAAGACCCTTCTAGTGTGACCTGGAAACTGGAGCTGGTATTCAATTGAGGACACGGAACTTGCCGTATTCAAGTTCAGTTTTTGTCCTAAGCGGGGGTGGGAGCATCCAAACTGCGGGCTGTGTGAGCCCTCAAAATCTGGCCCTGCCAAGGCAACCACCGGAAAGGCTGGAAATTCAATAAATCTGTAGCAGGCTAATTTCTAGGTTGAAAATTTTGCATGACCCTTGAGTATTATAAATATCTACACGGCCCCTGATAGAAAGATTCCCCACCCTGCTTGAGAACAGCAGTGGCTCCAGTTTTACAGCTATAGAGGGCACCCTGCCTTTTTTTGAGTAATCAAAGCCCAGTTCCTGGAAAGTAATAACCAACCATTACCAAAACTGTAGGAACACTGGCAGGAACCCTTCCAGTAGGAAGAGTCACCCAGTCCTTATGCAACATTTCCTCTGGAGAGATGTACAGCGATCTTCCTACACAAGGGCTGGCTTTACTGTGGCCACACTGGTACGTTATATAGTGGGAGACTTAAACACTTCGAATTTAAAACACCAGACTGACCTAGAGAATCAATAAATCTGTTTTTCCGCAAAAATGTCATTTTATTTCAGGTCCATCAAAATGCTGTTATTGACATACTGAAAACTAATTAGTTCAAAAATGTTAGAATCTTTCATATTCAAGTACTTGTGAAATTATTTCCCATTTTTCCCAAATGTACCCATTTGTTTGGTGTTAATAAATACTTCGGCATTCAGCTGCTCACATATTTTTTGCAGCTGTTTGCTGAGAGACCCTGAGAATGGTCCAGAGTTCAAGTTGGTGTCAAGCTGTTGCAAGTTCTCAAATTCAGCTCCTAGGCGTCAAGAGCCAGAGTTCCTCAAGTCTGTTCTTACAGATTTTTTTTGGTATTTCAGTGCAAGAAATCCACTTTTTGTTTTGTTTGATTTTGCGTCAAAAGTAGATCATATTTCTTGTCCATTAAGCCATGAATCTCTAAGTAGAACTGAATGGTTGCAAAAGTGTGAATTCCATTATTTATATTATAATGAAATTTTTTCCCTATGGAAATATCTGACCCAATGAACTTAAGTAAAATATCCAAAGTTTTTCCAAACCCAAAGAAACTAAAAAGCTTAATCCTTCTCAGCTATCTAGGCCTCAGTCTCTTTAGAGACAAAGAGCAGGAAACATGAAATAATAAAACAAATTACAATTGTGAAGGCTATCTTTACAAGTGCCAGTTGATGAAGTCATAATCTTCAACCGAAGATTGCAAATCTGCATGCTGAAAATTGAAAATCTGTATATAAAAATGTATGAAGATTTGAGACCCAGCCAGCTGGCAAAATTGACTTTAGGCTACACAGTACTTTTAAAAAGAAAAAGAAATGAGGATTTGATTCAATATTATGGTAGAAAATCTAAGCACTTTAGCTAATATTTAGAGCTTGTTGGCTGTTAAAACACTCCCTTGGATGTCAGCTGGTTCCAAACAACATCTGTGATCCATATCCCTCAAATCTACAGATGCATCAGATACATAAAATCCACACATTATTTAGTTTCACAATCGAGTATTTTGATATTTGGCTTTTATTTAAGTAACGAACCCAACTATAAAAGTCATCTTCAAAATTTTCATTGTTCATTAGGCAGCCCTACCTTTTTCTGCCAAGCATCGTAAACACTAGCCTGCTACAGATTAGTACAGGCCCTGCCTTATTAGCAGCACCAAGTCATCTGCAAACTTCCCTAAAATACGTCCCTCTACCTCCTATCGTGTATACCCACTGAAAAGAAAAAAACACACGTGTTAAAGAGTGCTTTGCCATTTTTTAACCAACTGAAAAAAAAAAGTTATAGAATTGTTGCAGGCAAATAAAATATTTAATGTTTTTCCTTTTGTTCTTACCCATAGCAACAAAGGAGCATCCCTACAATCACTCACATTATTACAATGCCCTTTCTTTAAAATGTAATAAAGTGCATTAGAATGCCATGCATTGGTGTATCTACACAGTGAAGAATGCCAGTGTTAACAAGGGCTGCAAGAAATGGTCACTAAGTCGCCTTCTAGTTCAATATTCTATGATTATCCAATATCATGTCATTATTGACCAAGTTACCAATTTGTTCTAAAAATGTCAACTAGAAACATGCCACAATGAGGTAAGCAATTATTTCCCAGTAGGATGCTGGCTCCATAAATCACTGGTTATGAAAAAAAAAACCCAAACGGCTAATTTCATAATTAGATGGCCATCAAGTTTCTATTTTGAAGGGGACCATTTGCCCTTACATTAGGTCACATTGTTAAAAGACTGTATTCCTTTTTTTTAATCTTTATTTAATAAACATAAATTTCCAAAATACAGTTTATGGATTACAATGGCTTTTTCCCCCCATAACTTCCCTCCCACCCGCAACCCTCCCATCTCCTGCTTCTTCTCCCATTCCATTTGCATCAAGATTCATTTTCAATTATCTTTATATACAGAAGATCAATTTAGTATAGATTAAGTAAAGATTTCGACAGTTTGCACCCACATAGAAACACAAAGTGTAAAATACTGTTTGAGTACTAGTTATAGCATTAATTCACATTGTACAACACATTAAGGACAGAGATCCTACATGAGGAGTAAGTGCACAGTGACTCCTGTTGTTGACTTAACAAATTGACACTCTTGTTTATGGCATCAGTAATCACCCTAGGCTCCTGTTGTTGACTTAACAATTGACACTCTTGTTTATGGCATCCGTAATCACCCTAGGCTCTTGTCATGAGTTGCCAAGGCTATGGAAGCTTTTTGAGTTCACCGACTCTGATCTTATTTAGACAAGGTCATAGTCAAAGGTACCTCCTTCTTTGATGGCCTGTTCTTTCCACTAGGATCTCACTCGCAGAGATCTTTCATTTAGGGTTTTTGTTTGTTTGTTTGTTTGTTTTTTTGTTTTTGTTTTTTTGTTTTGCCAGAATGTCTTCACTTTCCATGCCTGAAATACTCTCATGGGCTTTTCAGCCAGATCCAAATGCCTTAAGGGCTGATTCTGAGGCCAGAGTGCTGTTTAGGGCATTGCCATTCTATGAGTCTGCTGTGTATCCCACTTCCCATGTTGAATCGTTCTCTCCTTTTTAATTCTATCAGTTAGTATTAGCAGACACTAGTCTTGTTTATGTGATCCCTTTGACTCTTAGACCTATCAGTGTGATCAATTGTGAACTGAAATTGATCACTTTGACTAGTGAGAATGGGAGAGAAAGAAGAAAGAAGGGTGGGAGCATGGGTGGGAGGGAGGGTATGAGGGGAAGAATCACTATGATCCTAAATATGTATACATAAAATACATGAAATTTGTAGAATATTAGATAAAATTTTTAAAAAAGAAACTAGAAAGTTGGGGACATGGAAAGAGAGTGGATAATGGGCACCAAAATGCAGCTAGAGTCAGAGAAGGAGTTCTCATGGTCTGTGGCACAGTAGGGTAGCTGTAGCCTGTAATTCATTATACACCTCAGCACAGCCAGAGGAAAAGAGTTCAAAGGTTCTCAACACATGTAAATGATAATATTTAAGGAGATGGAAAAGAAACTACCATGATTTGGTGATTACACATTGTATACATGTATCAAATTATAATATTGTGCCCCATAAATAAGCAGAAATATTATAGTTCAGCTAAAAATGAAAAATTATTAAATAAATCATGGTCTAGAGAAATTAGAATACTTTTCCTGGAAGAAAGAATTATGAGGAACAAGGAGGTAGAAAGAAAAAAAAAAAAAACATAGAACAACTGCGTTGTGGATGCAAGAGAGCCCAGGAACATGGAGACTGACATTTCTCTGACGTAAAACTTCACCCGTCAGATGAGACACAGGAGCCCACCCAGCTCTTCCTCGGGACTGCTCCATATTTCAGTAACTTTGAGAATGATCCCTCAGTTCTTCTTCTTGAAGCCATTCCCCTTCCTACCAGGCCGCGGAGCCCTCAAGGCGCTGCCAAACACTGGTGCTGTGCTGGCCTCCATGCGGCCGTGGAGAAAAAGACAGCCAAGGAGCCAGGCCTGTGCCGAGTCACGTTTCTGAGAAGGCAGCACCAGACACCTGTGGATATGCAGGCACCTGCGCATAGAGCATTCCCTGCCACTCTTGCTTTTTCTCCTTGAGATCAATGTCTGGAGACACTGAGGTCCCTGGTCGAGGCTCAGCTGGGCACCTATGACATCCGGGCCCATTATTAACAAAGGTCACTTTTACTTGCAAACTGGGAGTCCTCATTGCTGGCTTATTTATCATCACATGAACAATGGTCCCCAAATGCCCCAGCTTAAAATAGAAGGTATTTTATTACCGTTCATCATGCTCTGGCCTCTCTGGGGCTTGGCTTGTTTATATTGTACAGTTTTCTGTTTTTCCTGCTTCGTTTCTCTGGTTCATCTGTAATCCAACGGGAGCTGGCCTGGAACATTCGGAATGGCCTCACTCTCTCCCTTTTCCCTTTGTACCAACTTTCTGCACATGCTCCGGCTGTGTGCAGAAGTGTCACTTCCTTCTGGAAGGTGTTCCCAGCTCCCAGACTGGGCTCCTGCCCTTGTGCCCTGAGCTTCTTTTTCATGGCCATTACCACCATTACAGTGTCTGCTTTGTTGTCTGTCTCATCCTCAGATTGTCTGCTTCATGAGGTCAGGGCTGTCTCTATTCGTCACTGTATTGTTGGCATCATACATAGCACCCCAGCAAGATAACTTTCCACAGATATTTCAGTGACCACTTCAGAGCCATTTTTTTCTGCTCAGAAGACATCATTTCTTTAGAATCTCAAATGCTTTTTCTTTTTTAAGATTCTAGACAGTAGCTTTACGTATACTAAATGAACGAGAAAGATGAAATGCTACCTGAATTAGCCCAACAATAATGCAAAGCACTCCATTCCTACAAAGTTCAGGTGAAACGGATTTGTGAATTTGACAAGAATATCTCCAGAATTCCTTCAAAATTATGTGTTCATAATTATGTGTATAATTATGTATATAAACAGAAAAATCAAAATCCTTAAATTTGATAAAGTTGGCTTTTTTAAACTCAGTATCTCTCCAACCCATTAACAGGCAGAGTTTCAGTGGAGCGCAAAAAGCTGCAGTCCAAACTATGGGGGAAATGATTCTTAATCCTTGGAAAAAATTAAGTTTCCTAGCTTGTGGGAGCTGGCAATGTCAGGCTTTGTCTCCAGAAATACACTGGAGCTGCTTCATTTGATATTTGAGATAAATGCCATAATCTGCCTTCGGAGTGCCAGCCCCTAAGGAAGTGCAGCTTGTCAAATAATTGCCCTGTGATGATCTCAGGCAACTCACTGATTCTTTTTGTCAAGGGGTTAACGGGTAAATAAGCATGCTATAAAAGATACAGACAAGAAGAGCAACAGTTACTTAACCACATTAGAACCCAGGTTGGCCACGTTTCTTTCGTTTCTTTCGCTGGAGACATTTAGATAAGCAGACACCATCTTTAATCTTTGTTTATATTGTCACAGACTTGTTTTGAGTCCTCATTGCCTCTTAAAACTAAACTGTGATTATTCCTTGGACATTTTTCCTGACTTACTCATTCTCATCGGGCTTTCTTTCAACTCTGCCTGGCAAATCGAGTTCTCAAACGCAACTGCAGTGAGCAGCAGGCGCAATCCCACCAAGCAGTTATTTCTGTTTATCAGTTTCCACTTCTTGGAATACAGAGCTGAGGACTGGAGAGACGTAAACGAGGACACAGGAGTCCCTGCCTGCCCGATCCAGAGCGGTGCCTGTGCCCACCGGCGCCTAAGGGCTTTCGTTTCACTGTCTTCACTACTGTGTCCTCTTCACTTGCTGTTCTGTTCTTTGAGTTCTTTGTCTTGTCCCTCTGGGAAGGCTACAGTCTTTTTCTCTACACTTTGAGGATAGGCAAATTGGATGTTTTATATTTACCTTTGTGAAGTATTCCCACACTGCAGTCTGCATTAGATGTAGCACCACATGTATTATTACGTATTAGACTTACACTCACAGAAATATGAGGAACTGGTTTGAGTCTTGCCAGCAGCTGAAGTTGCATCCAGTGCATTAATGGGCATCCAGTGCCTTTTGTTGCAGGCAAAAACCGCAGCACTGTAAATGTGGACAGTTGTCTCCTTTACTGGCTTTGCAAATCTGCTGCCATAGAAATGAGTGAACAGATTCCATCCTGCAGTGTCTGTCATTTATTAACAGAACAAATTGATCTCATGGGTTCTGTTGGCCAAATGAAACAGTGTTAAATGCACGAGTGCCTTCTACTACTCTGAAAAGTCCAGATAAAAGCAATGGAAAGAGGTGGATTTCAGGTTAGGATTCACTTCAGAAATAAGGGTTTATAAAGCCCTAGGATTAGGCCTTGAATATCCATTTCAGTTTGCTCCCATCAACTTAATTTCTATCAAGATTAGCCAAAAACACTAACAAGCACAGGAAGAGATGTCTGGTTTCCAGAAGTGAATCCTTGAGCCACTGCCAAAACTATCCCCTCAGTTGAAAATAACATGATTTACGGAAGAAACATTTCTGTCTCCCATTATGTCATCCAGTATTCAAAGTAGGGGCCCTGAGTAACAAGTTTATCAGACTGCTAAGGACGCTAATCCAGCTCACAGGCATCTAGAGCCTAAGATGCTGAGACAGGTGATGCACACGGATGGTCTGGAGATGGAATCTAGCCCACAGATACACTTTATTTGGACACATGATTGTTTTTAGTGAATAAAGCCAGGTGTGTTCACATACATCTCTGATTTTCTCTCTTTTTCCTTGGAAAATAAAAACCAAGATACAGCTACATTGGACCTACTATTCCAAGTTGTAGCATAAACTGACTGGTGCTGGCATCCACATTGCTGTCGTCCCACACAATTTATTTGTTTATTTGAGAGAGAGAGAGAGAGAGAGAGAGAGAGAGAGAAAGAGAGAGGTCTTCCATGGTTCATTCCTTTAATGAACATAATGGCCAGAGCTGGGCCAATCAGAAGCCAGGAGCCAGCAGGAGCTTCATCCAGGTCTCCCACACGTGTGCAGGGGCCCAAACACTTGTGCCATCTTCTGCTGATTTCCCAGGAGCATTAGCAAGGAGCTGGATGAGAAGTAGAACAGCCAGGACTCAAACCAGCATTGCAGGCAGTGGCTTAAGCCACTGCACCACAAGGCCTGCCGCAGGAGCACCAATTCAACATGATCATTGATGTTGCTTTGCTGATATCAGCATTAGTGACAGAAGGGCACTCTAACTACATGACTCAGAGTCTTCTAAGGAAATTGCACTGTGCAAGTCCACAGTCCCTTCTGTGAAGTCCTTGGGACAAGATTAACCTCAGGATTTGGAATTTCTCATGTTTAAAAAAAAGGGCAGTGCCCAAATTGAATACATTAATTCTACAGTACAACATATGAAAACTTGAAGTCAAGGTAAACTGGATCATTAGAAACAACTAATACTTTCATGTCAGTTCACTTAATGAGTTTGTCACAAAATTTCAAAAAGTTTTCGGTTTATGGAGCTTTTGGATTTGTCATTGTGTGTATGAGGCTGTGGGCTGTGTAGCACTCATTCACATTATTTTCGCAAACTATAAACGTTAGAAGAAGAAGAAGAAGGAGAAGCAGAAAAAGAATTTTTTAAAAAGCATTAAAAAATGGTTACCCCGGATGGCTTTGATGTTCTGGATTTTACATTATTGATATTCCCTGTAACCCTGCAAGATAGGAGTAACCATCCTAAGTTTCTGGAAGAAGCCAAGCCTTTGGAGGTCCTGAGAGTCCATAAAATGCAGTCTTGGAGCTGCTGACTCATAAGGACTGTGACCTGGGAGAGTCACCAGGACTATTGCTTCAAAATCGTCCATTAACCTCAATAAGGAAAAGGGGTAGGGCTGCGTTAATAACAGTGGCACTCAAAGCAATAGTGTTTAGGCATGGTCAGGTCACCTGTGTTTGAGTAGTACCAGTATGGACCACGGAACTTTAACAATTACAAATTTTGATGCTAATAATTTAGAACTAGGCAAATATTTAATTTGACCTGTTAAGAAAAGAACTTTTTAAGGAAATCAGTAGTACAAATTAGATGGTTGTTATGGTGATAGAATATCAACTAAAAAATCCATAAAGAAAAAGACCTACAGATGGGCCAAAACAAGATCAAAATATTCCATATGTCAAAATTCATCTTTGGGCCGGTGCCATGGCTCCCTTGGCTAATCCTCTGCCTGTGCACCAGCACCCTGGGTTCTAGTCCCGGTCGGGGCGCTAGATCTGTCCCGGTTGCTCCTCTTCCAGTCCAGCTCTCTGCTGTGGCCCGAGAAGGCAGTGGAGGATGGCCCAGGTCCTTGGGCCCTGCATTTGCATGGGAGACTAGGAGGAAGCACCTGGCTCCTGGCTTCAGATAGGCACAGCACACCGGCCGTAGCAGCCTTTTGGCGGTGAACCAACGGAAGGAAAACCTTTTTCTCTGTCTCTCTCTCTCTCTCTCTCTCACTGTCTAGCTCTGCCTTTCAAATAAATAAATAAATAAATAAATTCATGTTTGTCAAAATTGAGAGAAAAGCAACAAGCCACATAAGTATTTTTCAGATAAAGGGTAAAATATTCTTTATATATAAGGAGTACCTCTAATTTAACAATGAAAATTAAAAGCTTCTAATAAAATTATGATGTCAAGAAAGAATAGCCTGGCCCAAGGTGAAGAAGTCAGGTTGTCCAATATGTATATGAAGATATTTTCAATTTCTCCAGGAATCAAAAATGAACACAAACATACATTCAGACATATATGCATACATATAGCAGTGCTACCTAATAGATTACAAGCAATGAAAAGAACTGACAATGGCAGGTGTTGGTGAGAATGTGGAGATTTATCCACACTTACTTGAAGTATAAATTAATATAAAGCTGCCATTATGCAGTGCTAGTTGTCTTATGTGTAAAGTAAATACGTTTAGCACAATAATCCCACTCCTGGGAATATATCACAAAGGTGTCGTTTTACCATACCAACCTGTAAGTTTAAACTAGGAGCCTTAATTAAAACATACTACATTTCATTAGGAAGAATATAATGCAGCCACTTAAAAGGATGATAGATCTGAAAACTCACTAACAAGAAAGAATTTTATAGCACTTAGTAGATTCAAAAAATGTTTATGGGAAGTAATGTCTAATACGATTTCATTTATGTTTTTATAGCAATACAGAAATCAACAGGGTATGAGACAGAAATATGTATTTCTTTCTTCCACCATGCCTGGTCTGATCTCACCTCTTTTGACAACTGTTTCAAGTTAGATTCTGCAGGAATCGGACTCTGAGATGGGTCTAGTTGTAGAATGTTTATTAGGAAGAGCTCTTGGGGTCAACAGCTGTTAAGGAGGAAAGAGAAGTAGACTTGGCAAGGAAAGCAGATGAGCTGCAGAGCAGGCCAGTGACAACGTGGCCACATTTATGCAGCCCTAGAGCAAAAATGCCAGCAGCAGGTACTGCAGTCGTAGAGCCTCTCCTCCCCCAAGCTCAGACTCTGGTTGTGGGAGGGGCCTGGTGACCTTGGGCAAGGTCTCCATCTGCGATCCTCTCCAAAGGAGGCTGATGCCAGAGTGTTCTCTCTTGACAGCTTTTCCCAGTGGCTGGGGCAACAAGTGCTCCTTGACAGGGATCCGGGTGGCATTTCACTGGGTCCTCCAAATAATGCCTTGGAACCTCTCACTGTTTTCACTTGTGTTCGATTTGAAAACATATGGCGATTTTCAATCTCACACCTCAAGTAAAGCTTCTGCCCTTCCCTTCCACCCCACTCAGCTTTAACCTGAGGTTCATGGCCCTGCAAGAGACAAGGGAGACACAGACCTCCTCATCCCTTCGCTTGCTCTCCTTGCCATTTACTCTTCCCTCCTCAGGCTGGCGAAGGTGGGCTCCTTCCAGGACAACTGGTATGTGGTGCTCCTAATGGCATCCATATGACAAAAGAAAATTCCGCTGGCCCTAGCCTAGGCATGGAGCCAGTCCTGCTGCAATCCTTCCTCTCCCTGAAGGGGGGCTTTGGGATTCTGCCTGAGAAAGACAGGGCCCAGACTGTCTCCAGACTCTGGGGCCACATACACCTGTCATATTTTTGCCAGGGAGCAGAGCAGGAAAAGCCTCTGTGTTTTCTTCAACAACAAGGCACATCCCTGGGAATGGGACCTCGCATCTCTTGGATCCCTCGCCTGAACTCATGGGAAGAGCCCTGCCATGACATTGCTTCCTGTGCTTTCCCTATGTCAAATGGTTTTCCCCAGGATGTAGCTCCAGCCACTCACTTAACAAGGGCTGGAGGAGGGGTTGCATGTTGATTGCAGACAAGCAGATGAGAACCTTTTGGCCAGCCCTTGAGAATGTTCTAGCCCCCTTTAGAATATTTGAGCACTTGTCTTCCTGAACTTTGAAGCCTCTGCTAGAATTTTACGACAAGTTGAAGAGTACCATTTGATAGCTGGTTACATTTGTAAAATTATATCCATAAACACATATACACAAATGAAAGGGATATTTCCCAAAATGATAATGTTGGTTGTCTTGGAGTGGTTGAATTTTGGAGAAATTTTGTTTGTTCTTTAACCTTCTGTTCCGGACATGTGTTAGCTGCTTTTTGTTTGGTTGGTTTGGTTTTCTTGTTGTTGTTATTTTGTTTTGTTGGAAGAAAGAAAGAGCAACAGAATCAGAGTCCTGTGTCCTTGGATGCTTGTGTCTTTATCGTGACTGAGCCATTTTCAAAATTCTACAGCCTTGGGAGAATTATTTAAACTCAATGAGCTCATCCATGAAATAATTTAATTAGATTAAAATAGCTAACCCATGACCTGTAGCCTGAAAGAAAACCAGGACATTTATTCATGGCTACCAGAAGTTTTAGAATAAAAAAATGTACTTAGGCGCTTCTTTATTAATCAGATCCATACCAAACATTTGCAATGTGCCAAATTCTATGTTAAAACAATGACCCAGAGATAAATGAAACTAATACCTAGACTCAAAGACCTCAAAAAGAACCTGCCAATGACCTTGTGACGATTCAGTCTGGTGCAAGTGGCAGTAGCCCCACATGGAAACTGTAGGCTAATTCTAGAGAAAGGGGAGGATTGGTGTTGCTTTTTTGGTCAATGACATGGGTACCTAAGTGGGTTTTGAAGGATGAGTAGGCATTCACAAGGCAGACAGCAGGATGCTATTAAAAGTACTCTAACATTTTGCAGACAAATTAAATAATCCTGTAGAGGGCATTTAAGGAGAAATTGATTCTTCCTTGATATTTTCCAGCCTAATCATTTAGAGTCTATGGTGAGACACTGCCCAACCCAATCTGAACATCTTTCTGCACCAGTCATGAAGTCTGGGCAGACATCAGTGTATAGAATCTCTTTACTCTTAATAGAAAGAACACACAATTCGCAAGCCTCATTTTGGTGTAGCTTCTTTCTAATACTGAAAATGCTAAGTGAACAAGATTCTTATCTATTTATTTAGACATTCTCAGGGCTCTCTGAGACACGTGGCTTCTCCTTTTCCCTCTGACCCCCCAACAAGTTCCTGCAGGTAGAATTTTAAAATAATCAAATCTAATTCAAGTCTCTTCTAATGCTTGAACTTTGACAGCTTGGTCTCTGTGCATGGCATAAATTAATGAGAATAATTCCATTAATGGATGTGGCATCACTGCACAGAGCTGCTACAAGTGATCTAGGTTCATGATGGGAGTGGGATCCATATGGATCCAACAGAAGAACTGGTAGTTAGCATGCATTTAAACAAAGATGCTCTAAATATTTGTTCAGCATTTATGCAGCAAAGAGGCAGGAACCTGCATGAGACTAGGAAGGGAAAAGAGTCATTGGAGACAGCAAAAGAGAGGACCTCCCAAAACAAATGGGATCATGCTTTGTAGAAGGCCATTTAACCAGCTAATGCAACTGCTCCCGTACCTCAGACCATTCCCAAGTGTTTCATTAGAATATCCATCCAAGTCGATACAGTAGACTTGTTCAGGGAAAGCATGTCTCTTCACACTGGTAACATGTTGTAGTGCCACCTGGGTGACTCATTCAGTCCTCCAGTCTGTAAAGATCAACGCATTTGTATTCTGAATCAAAGCAGGCTCACTCCCAAATCTAAGGATATTTTTTTCTAAATGAGGAATCCTGTAGCTGAGCTGATGAATGATTAATCTCTTTCAGGCTGGATATTTTGCTCAGGGCTACTAGCACAAAAATGAGTGAGTGAGGGTCCCAGACTCATAACTGTAGATTTGTCTCTCGGCACAGTGATGTGCCTGGGTTCCCAGAGCTCAAATGCCAGTAACCTTATGGTTCTTTCCCACACTCACATCTCGAAGCTCAGCTTCACTCCAGTGTGGGATATGGGTGTCCCCAATGGCACCTTCACCCCTCTACAATCATGCACTCCAGCGCAAAGAGTGTTTAGCACCGAGTGTCAGGGATTTCTTTTTTCTCTAACATGAAACATTTACAAACAGAAAACGAACCTTTTACGAAGTTACTGATTGTTCTGTAGAAAAATGACAATTAAAATATTAAAGTTGAATAAACTGTATCTTGGTGAAAAACAGATTAAAGTGTTGTGAAGTTTGTAGGGGAAGTTGGCATTTGGCAATGTGGGGAGAAATCCGGACATGTAGGAATTTACTGTCAGGGTTAGTGTTATGGATGACCATGGTTTGTCCCCCTGACCATCATGGGGAAATTGAAGCCCAATTCTGAGCTATTAGGAAGTGAATCTAAGTGATAACCTTTTAAGAGGTGATTTGGATAAATCTGATTAATGGGTGATTGCCACTAAAACTCGCATTGGATTGGCCTCCCCTGTACTTTCGTTTGCTCACATGTCTCCATGTCACCCCAGGCCTCTGCCAACAAGGACACTATTAGCAGATGCTGCTCCCAACCTGGGATCAAAACCTTGATCCAAATGACACTGTTTTCTTTATAATTTCAGAAGAAGTTCAGCCTCTACTGTGATGTGTCGCATTGCCAGTCCTACTCAAACTGGTTTAGGGGGCTCGGGCAATTCTGAAAGGTAGGGAGGATTTCCTTGGCAATGGATTCATTTCATAGCTAACAGAGATTCTGGAGAACTTGTGTGGAATCTGGAGTTTAATCTAAGTCTGTATTTTAGAGTCTTAACTGTGACCGTACTACTGCCCTCTTTACAATCTGTGGTATGGTTCCCTTCACCAAACGGCACACCTGTCTGTGCAAAAGTCATATACAAGGAAGAATGGCGTTACAATGTGTAAACTCTGTCTAGCCCTTGGATATTGCTACTAGTCTTTGATTTCAAAAGCAGCCAAAGTGAAAACCTGAGTCTAGTCTAATTGTAGCAGAAGTACATTGCTCAAGGGGCTGGAGTTCTGGGGCAGCAGGTTAAGCCACCAGCGTCCCATAGGGGCACTGATTTGAGTCTGGGCTGTTCCATTTCCAACACAGTTCCCTATTAATATGCCTGGGACAGCAGTGGAAGATGAACCAAGTCCTTGGGCTCCTGTACACCATGGGAGACCTGGATGGAGTTCCATGCTCCTGGCTTTGGCCTGCCTCAACCCTCCCCTTTGTGGCCATTTGGGGAATGAACCAGTGGAGGGAATCTCTCTCTCTCTCTCTCTCTCTCCCTCCCTCCCTCCCTCTTTTTCTCTCACTTTCTCTCTTCCTGTAACTCCACTTTTCAAATAAAGTAAATAAATCATTTTAAAAAGAAAGAAATAGGGAACATATTTATATTTATATTTCTTTTCAGAATTTTTTTTCGCTCATCCACAAATCCCAGTGAATTATTTCCAAAAATGGAAAACCCTAGAAGAAGGATTACAGCTTAGGGGCAGTGAAGAGATGGTTACTCTAAGCAAAAGTTGTCAGAGGGAAAAATTATGTCCAAGAAGAGACAGACATAGAAATTGATTAATTTTTGCCCTGGGTGAAGAAGAGACACTCTGCTAGGGAAAGCAAAGTCATCACACCTGTGGTTCCTTGATGCCCTCTGAGTTCAGAAATTATCTACGAGTGGACCCTGAAGAGAGCTGTGAACTCTTCTTACTTCACACATACCATGGAAGAATCACAGGGCAAATCTATTTTGAGGGCTGGAAATTGGCTTGGGTAAAATTTGCTGATACTGGGAATGAAAGAAAAAAAGAGTCGTAACAGCGCTCTCCGGGATAAGAAAGAGGAGGATAAGTGTTACAAATCACAGTGTCTGCGCTGGTCAGTGCAACACAGTCTGGAACTAGGACAAAGTCGGTGACTGCCTCCTGCCTTCCTCTCTCCCTCCCTTCTTCTCTCATTCAACAGGTCAACATTTAGTATGTCATGGGCTCTGCCCCAGGACCTGGGACCAGAATGTCACAAAGGACATTAGTTTGTAAAGAATGAGAAGGAGACAATTGTTCACTGAATTTCTCTTAGAAAAGAAACAGTAAACGTTATTTGTTTGAAAAAAATATTCTTGATGAATGAATGGGATAGAAAGCAGTGCCCTGATAGGCCCAGAAGTTGCCTAGGACCAGATAGGAATGCGGTACAGGGGTGAGGGGGAAAGCTTCCCCCCCGCCCCCGCCTTCTAAAGGTTCCATGGGATGAAATGACAATAGACAGATTAACAGAGGAAAAAGGCATGCGAGTGTATGTACTTGCAGGGGGTAGCACACAGGTGAGTAACAAATAACCCAATGAGGCATAGATTCTTATTGATTTTTTTTAAAGATTTATTTATTTATTTATTTGAAAGGCAGAGTTACAGAGAGGCAGAGGCAGAGAGAGAGAGAGGGCTTCCATCTGCTGGTTCACTCCCCCAGAGCTGCGATGATCTGAAGCCAGGAAGCAGGAGTGTCTTCTGGGTCTCCTACGTGGGTGCAGGGGCCTAAGGACTTGGGCCATCTTCCACTGCTTCCCCAGGCCACAGCAGAGAGCTGGATCAGAGGTGGAGTCACCGGGACTCGAACCGGCGCCCATATGGGATGCCAGCACTGCAGGCAACAGCTTTAGCTGCTAAGCCACAACGCCAGCCCCAAGGCATAGATTCTTAAATCTCTTTTACATAGCTGGGAGGGAGATGGAAGAATCCGAGCAATTGTGAGAGGTAGTAAATGATTTTAAGGGAATGGAATGATTCCCTTTGGAAATTGGATGGGCCCATGAGACAGACAACAGCTTGTGGCAGAGCTTGTGCAGCTGTGGTGACATTCCTCGGTCTTCCTTCCCCAACATGAGGTTAGTTCATGAAAACACAGGGAGGGGACAGAGACAAGTGTTTCCTTTTTTGGCATTTCTCATCTTTAGGCAGAGGAGGGAATATCAGAGTGAGCCCATCCCAGGATCTGCTGATCTCCAAGGGGCTTTAAAGTATTCTACAGACCCAGGGTGAGGGTTCCTAGACACCGTCAGAGGCAAAGGGAGAAATCCTGTTACTGTGCCAGAGAGAGAGGAGGGGGGCCATCAAGACAGGGAAGCACTCTCTTTCACAATGTGGCCCTTCACCAAGTCCATCACAAGATATTCAATGTAGATTTCTTGCAAAAACCAGTACCGGATCTGAGTGCTATGTAGAGGGTGTCACAGAGCACACCCACAGGGACCAGGGAGAAACCACGGAGAAAGATAAGGGCCAGCCACAGGGATTCATAGGAAAAGCTTTGCATTTTGCAGGCCATGTCATTGGGAACTGGGGTGAATGAATGTGGCTAGATCTGCAAGGGCCAGGTGGCTACATAGGAGTTCACCTTCAACTCATCATAAAAAATACGTGTGAAAGCCCACTAACACATCATGTGAGGATAGAGGGAGAAA
The DNA here is from genome assembly GCF_964237555.1 of Oryctolagus cuniculus. NCBI lineage: Eukaryota > Metazoa > Chordata > Mammalia > Lagomorpha > Leporidae > Oryctolagus > Oryctolagus cuniculus. The sequence continues at coordinate 31,177,011 of NC_091437.1, read as the reverse complement.
TACACAGCCACACCCAATTCCCTTAATGGTGAACCGACGACAGTATGTGTGGAACACAGTTTGTACCAAAATGATCTGGAGCCCAGAGGCTCCAGTGTCTCCGGGTGGGAATCCAGGAAAGCCATGAACTCTGAAATCATATTCAAAATGCATATTTGGGGGAAAAAGGATCGTGAACCTTCATTGTGTTTCTGTAATGGCTAGATGGTGAAAATAACTACAACTTATTGAGTGTCACTGTGCATTCCTGTGCTAAGAGCTTAATACACAATTGTTTTACACTCAGAACCAATCTATATTACAAAACCTACCTGGAAAATCAGGGATCTTGGGAAACCTCATTAGTGAGTGGCAGAGCAAGGACCTGCACTGTTGTCAAAGATGGAAGCCTGCATGCCTGCTCCACAGTCTCCCACTGATGAGAAAGAAATGAAGTTAGGCGCATAATAGGGCTCAGAGCCCACTCGCACTTTCTGAGGTTCTAAACATATGTGACACTTTGGAGGATGATATCCCATTCTATCTTTTTCTATCATCCTGTCCAGTACAGGGCTCTAAATATGTCTGGCAGCTGAGAACACTAATTTCATAGTGGTCAAGCCACACTGCTTTGGTTACCTGGTACAGTGTATTTCTCTCCCAGGGCTTGAGCTCCAGCACCAACCACCCAGTCCTAAGGGAGCAAAGGAAGGCTTTCTGAGAGACCAGCAATGTTTTTCATGCTCCTGGCTTGAGGACTGTGAGAGGAAAAGAACTCACCCAGAAGGCCAGTTGAAGTGCTATTATGAGATGCCTCCAATCAAACTGTAATTTGAACCCTGCAGAAGAAGAGGCCTCAGATCCTTGTGGCTGGGAATGGAGATCTGCAGAATGTACCCAATGTACCAGGAGAGAACAGTTGAAGCCACCAGGGACGGTTAACTCCAAGGTTGCCCACTTCGTTTTGCTGAGAGAACTGCCATCACACCCTTTTGAGACTTCACACGGCCATCCTGCTCCTTTGACCCTCGCTGATGTTCTTTCTGCTCACGCAGAATAGCCCAGCAGGCCACCCTGCAAGTCCTGGGGAAGAAGCAGGCAAGCTGCGGCTGGAATAGACCCTCCTTAGCAGCAGGCTGTCCGCTGCCTGGGGTGGATGACAAAGCTCCTGGTCTCAGTAAACCTCAGAGTCCCGCAAGACAGTCACAGGGCTATCACCATAGGGGACCTGAAATCCAGCCCTAGTTGGAATTCTTACACCAAGCCATATGAGGAAGAAGGCAGAGGGGCTGGGTCATTTCCTTGGCGTCTGGTTAGACAGAACTGAGGCATTTTGCTAACTATTGCTTAGTTGGAGTAGAGGCACAGTACAACAGTTCAGCATTGTTATAACAGATGAAGGGAGAAGTGTTCTTTCTGCCTGGAGAAGATGGCAGGCCCTTGCGGCCATTTGGGGAGTGCAACAGGGGATGGAAGACCTTTCTCTCTGTCTCTGTCTCTCTGTCTCCCTCTGTAACTCTACCTCTCAAATAAATAAATAAAATTTAAAAAAACAACTTCAAATGCCAAAGAAGTAACACCTGAAGACCCTTAACAACTGACTTAACAGCAATTTCACTGGCCGTTTGCCATGTACTTATTGTCTAAACAACAACTGAAAGAAAAAGAATGCTTTTTTAAAGATTTATTTATTTATTTGAAAGTCACTGTTACACAGAGAGAGGAGAGGCAGAGAGAGGTCTTCCATCTGCTGATTCACTCCCCAGATGGCTGCAACGGCCGGAGCTGTGCCAATCCAAAGCCAGGAGCCAGGAGCTTCTTCTGGGTCTCCCACATGGGTGCAGGAACCCAAGCACTTGGGCCGTCCTGCCTTCCCAGGCCATAGCAGAGAGCTGGATCGGAAGTGCAGCAGCCATAACTCGATCTGGCGCCCATATGGGATGCCGGCACTGCAGACGGCGGCTCTACCCGCTATGCCACAGCACCGGCCCCCAAAAAGAATGCTTTTCTAAACTGTCCTGTGGGAGTGGCTAGGACTGCTACAGAGACACAGCATCCAGTTCCCAAAAGAAGACTCAACAGCTGACTCTCAGACTGCTGTTCTCAAATGGCATCAGCATCACTTGGGTACTTGCTAGAAATGCGAGTTCTCAGGGGCCACCCCAGACCCACAGAATCAGAAACTCAGGGGATGGGGCCCAGCAATCTGCTTTACCCAGCTTTCCAGAGGGCTCAGAGGGTGCTGCAGCTTAACCAGCTCTGCGTTAGAACAAGTAGACTCAGACCCACTCCATGCTGGGGTCCCACCTTCGACCCTAACCCACGGAAAATATGGGGCAAGGTGCTCCCAGAGCCCTGATTTCATTCTGCTTGCTGAGGACTGTGATAGTGTCAACAGAGCCGTGCTCACTCAGGAAAGGGTGGCTTCTACTGAGGTCATTAGAAAGAACACAAGTTGGTCATCTCACACTGAAGTCTGGGCAGCTGTTCCTGCTGCATTAGCATGCTGGCTAAGCCTCATTCCTTTCAAACTCTTTAGAAAGCCTTCTCATGGGCCGGCGCCGCGGCTCACTAGGCTAATCCTCCGCCTTGCGGTGCCGGCACACCGGGTTCTAGTCCCGGTTGGGGTGCCGGATTCTGTCCCGGTTGCCCCTCTTCCAGGCCAGCTCTCTGCTGTGGCCAAGGAGTGCAGTGGAGGATGGCCCAGGTACTTGGGCCCTGCACCCCATGGGAGACCAGGATAGGTACCTGGCTCCTGCCATCAGATCAGCACGGTGAGCTGGCCGCAGTGCGCTGGCCGCGGCAGCCATTGGAGGGTGAACCAACGGCAAAGGAGGACCTTTCTCTCTGTCTCTCTCTCTCACTGTCCACTCTGCCTGTCAAAAAAAAAAAAAAAAAAAAAAAAGCCTTCTTATGGAATAGAGCACCTGTTTCAGAATTACCTGACTTTGCCATTTTAAAAAATAAAGGTCTCCAGCGGTCATATCAGAACTATCTAGCAAAGTGGGGACTACCTGGTTACATGCTTTAAAATTTTCCCCAAAGATTCTTCAGTACACTGAGGTAGAGGAATCATGGGTTAGAAATGAGAAGGTGAGACTGAGCTTGGCTGTGGCTTAGCTTTCACAGCCTCTCTCCTCTTTACTGAGGCTGAGGTGGGCATATGTGTCCCTTCAACCTCACCCCGGTCAGGGAGGTGGAGCCAGGAGGCAGAGCGTGCTGAACATTGCTCCCCGGCTCACCATCCTTGGCTATGATGCTTGCGTGCAGCCTGCTAGTCCCTCTCAGCCAACCTAGAGCAGAAGCGGTTTTACTGAATCTGAGGGAGCCTGTGATTATAGATGTTTGAAGGAGGAAGTTCCATAGTTTCGTTTATCAAGAAAGATGTGATTTTTCTTTAAGGAGTTGATAATGTGTCAGCATGGGACACAACTCGAAAAGTTGGTATTCTCTCTCCTCTTCCTACCAAAGTCTCCATTTACGTGTGCCACATTGAAGGCACTGACAGGTGAGGTCATTTGTTTTTGTTTTTTTTTTAACTTTTATTTAATGAATATAGATTTCCAAAGTAGAGCTTATGGATTACATTGGCTCCCCCCCCCCCATGATTTCCCTCCCACCCGCAACCCTCGCCTTTCCCGCTCTCTCTCCCCTTCCATTCTTATCAAGATTCATTTTCAATTTTCTTTATATACAGAAGATCAGTTTAGTATACAATAAGTAAAGATTTCAACAGTTTGCACCCACATAGAAACACAAAGTGAAAAATACTGTTTGAGTACTCGTTATAGCATTAAATCAAAAATGTACAGCACATTAAGGGCAGAGAGGAGTAAGTGCACAGTGACTCCTGTTGTTGACTTAACAAATTGACACTCCTGTTTATGGCATCAGTAATCTCCCTATGCTCCAGTCATGAGTTTCCAAGGCTATGGAAGCCTTTTGAGTAGGTGAAGTCATTTGTCCAGACTCACAATCCGTGAAATACACAGCCAAATTTTGGCCTACGAAGGCTGACTGGCACATCATGCTGGTTACTCAAGGAGCAGCTCATGGCCAAGAATATTCCAGGAATTCTGAAGAATCTCAGACCTCACCCCATAGCTACGCAAGCAGAATCCACATTTTATCAAAGATGTGCAGACACACGCACGAACTTTGAGAAGCACTGCTCTAAATCATAAGAAATAAATCCAAGTGTTTCTGAGGTATCACTAGCATCAGAAATCACCTACAGGTGCTGATTAACTAACAGCGTCCAGAAATCCTTGCAGCTGGGGTCAGTGATGCTGTACCAGCAGTGAGGCCTCCAGATGATTGTTACGTAGGCTTCATTTGGGGGAAACATTGCTTTTGGTTCTGTTGCTAGGCAGTTAAGTGTTAGAACAAGGAAGTCAGATTGGAGCAGGTGAATGTTCACGTGCTGATGACAGGGATTTGGGGAATCGCAGAGGCAGTGACTTTAAGGAGGGCCATGAGAAACTTTGGCCCCTGTGACTCTCGTATTACATATTTTTTTTGACAGGCAGAGTGGGCAGTGAGAGAGACAGAGAGAAAGGTCTTCCTTTGCCGTTGGTTCACCCTCCAATGGCCGCCATGGCCGGCGCACTGCGGCCGGCGCACCGCGCTGATCCGATGGCAGGAGCCAGGTGCTTTTCCTGGTCTCCCATGGGGTGCAGGGCCCAAGCACCTGGGCCATCCTCCACTGCACTCCCTGGCCACAGCAGAGAGCTGGCCTGGAAGAGGGGCAACCGGGACAGAATCCGGCGCCCTGACCGGGACTAGAACCCGGTGTGCCGGCGCCGCAAGGCGGAGGATTAGCCCAGTGAGCCGCGGCGCCGGCTCGTATTACATTCTACAATGAGTAGAGGACCCAGAGTGTGCCGTGGCTTTTATTTGACATCTCTTTTAAAATTTTATTATTTATTGATTGGAGAGTTAGAGTTCCAGACAGAAAGAGGGAGAGGGACAGAAAGGTCTTCCATCCACTGATTCACTTCCCAGATGGCCACACTGCTGAGCTGGGCCAATCAGAAGCCAGGAGCCAGGAGCTTCTTCCGGGTCTCCCACTTGGGTGCAGGGATCCACGCACTTGGGCCGTCTTCCTCTGCTTCCTCAGACCACAAGTAGAGAGCTGGATCAGAAGCAGAGCAGCGGGGACGGGAACCGGCGTCCATATGGGAAGCCGCTGCCGCAGGTGGAGGCTTAGCCTCGTAGGCCACAGCGCTGGCCCCTTGTTTTGTTTTTAAAGAAGGCCTTCCGGAAAAGCCTATCATATTCCTATTTCTGACTCCAGTGCTAAATCTCAAGTTAATTTTTTACCTTGGACTTGTTTACATAACATTTTTCTCCTGCACAAACCTAAACATGGGAGGGAACGTCTCAGCATGTTTCAGAACCCTGCAGAGGAAGGTGCCGTGAGGAGAAGGTATGGATCACACCCGAGGGCTAATGTGCATGACTGTGATGCTTGTATCCTTATGATGACACAAAGAGAAAGTTGATATGGTTAGTCACGTCCATGTCTACGTGGACACCATGAGAGGGCCCAAAGGTGGTAGAAGCAGTGAGAAAAAAAAGTATAAAGAACCATCCTTGGGCCGTGCATTGTTGTCCTGCTCTGGCACTTTGTTGACTGGAGTCTTGGTTTTTCTGTTTGTTAAAGGAGAGGGTTTATGAGGTACAAGTCTTGTAAATGAATGGAATCAGCTGTTAAGGGCCCTTGAATGCAGTTCTTACTGAAACATTGTGCCAGCCGAACAAAACACAACTGCAGCCAAGTTTCACCCCAGAGAGACTATCTGTAGGAGCCTTCCAGCACATAACCACAGCTTCACATTTGGGTTTGGTAGTCACTGGAGGTCGGCGTGCCCACTGCTTACTGGTATTAGACCAAGATGAGAAGGAAATTGCTGGCCGGCGCCGCGGCTCACTAGGCTAATCCTCCGCCTTGCAGCGCCGGCACACCAGGTTCTAGTCCCGGTCGGGGCGCCGGATTCTGTCCTGGTTGCCCCTCTTCCAGGCCAGCTCTCTGCTGTGGCCCAGGAGTGCAGTGGAGGATGGCCAAGTGCTTGGGCCCTGCACCCCATGGGAGACCAGGAGAAGCACCTGGCTCCTGCCTTCGGATCAGCGTGGTGTGCCGGCCGCAGCATGCCGGCCGCGGCGGCCATTGGAGGGTGAACCAACGGCAAAGGAAGACCTTTCTCTCTGTCTCTCCCTCTCACTGTCCACTCTGCCTGTCAAAAAGAAAAAAAAAAAAAGGAAATTGAAAAGATGCAAGAGAAAAGGCTGATGATCTCATTCCTGTGACTTAAACTGGGATAAATGGCAAACTGTTGGGTTTCCTGTACACTCGATGAGGACATGGTGCTAGAGAGAAAACTTGTATTTCTCCTCTTAAATATAATGAGACTTGAAAAAGATTCTGAAGACTGATTATTTTGGTATAGCTTCCAGTAAGGCTTGGTGTTAGGGCATAGGAAGGGGTAAGGTAGCTTTTGGCTCATTTTGTCAGATGGCAAAAGGGGGAACGATATTTTAAAGAGATGTAGATATGACAGGGACCAACATGAAACTGCATGTTTTGGGTAACATTTTCAACCTTTTTAGTGCAAAAATAAATTATTCTGTATATCCGGGCAAATAGATGATCTTCAGCTGGAGTTTGGATTATTCGTTTAAAAGCATTTGTTAAAGTGTGGCCCCTCAGCCGACTGCATCGGCACCACCTGACGCTGTTAGAGCTTGTTAGCACTGCAGCTTCTCGGACTCCAATTCTCAGAATTAGACACTCTGGGAAGAGAGCCTGGCCACTGGTGTGTTAAGAAACCATGCAGTGATTCTGTTGTTCCCTAAAGTTTGAGAACCACTGACTTCACATTGTTAATTGGAGCTACCAACTAGGCTATGAGTCTGAGTACTGCTCACTTCTTGCCTTATATTCCCCCCATTTATAGGTATTAAATTAATTCATGTCCAATAAGTGGTTGCCAGCAGCAGTAAGCACGAATTCGGCGATCGAGACGCCATGACCATAGAGGAGACACAATCAACTCAGACTGCCTTTGAAGAGAATCCGCACCACTTCTGACAGTAAGTTTACGGCCATTGTGATCATTCATTCATTGCCTTGGTTTTCAGTGCTTGTCCATTACAGAGATTTTATTCTGTAGAATCAGGTTAAATGGTTCAGAAATACCCAGTTTAAACGTGATTTGATGTAGCAGGACAAATATATAGCCCTTCATACAACATCAGCTGTCCATCATCAAGGGGGAAAGCAGAACTGTCCGAATAAAATGGTCCTGTCACTTCATCATTGTCTAAGCGTGCAGGGGCAATGAGTGCATCAGTTTCTCTGGTGCAGGCGCAATCTCTGCTGTATCCTGGTCCACTAGTGCCTATTATTTGGGGATAATTATGGTTTTTTGCTTGTTAATATACAGTTGTTCTCTTGTGATCTTAAGAATGCAGCCCATTAGTCATCACTGTTCTCATATTGTACCTGAAAGAATTAAGCACATCTCCAGAGCGTCTACAGTGGTGTTGCATTCTGGGATAAGGAGAAATGCTTGGAATTAGAATACAATGTGCTACTGCCTAGCAGTGATTGATTCCTGAGGGCTTATAAACTGGTTGCTAGGTTTGCTGGGTGTCATGCAATACTAAGGACCTTCAAGGGAGGTTCAAAACAGAATATTTGCTCCCTTTTATTAGAGTTGTTTGTATTATGATCTTGAATTAAACTCTGCTCATTATAAGTGTGTTTACCTGTCCTCTCTCTGGTCTCTGAAAACCATACAAATCATTAATTTTTTTCTGTTCATATGCATGCAAATCACTTCTGTAATCAAATATATATGCATATGTTTGTATAAACTGATGATTTAGAAATTTAACAGAAAGTGCAACAGTTTTTGCATGAATTGCAATGAATCGATCTTCATTTAGAAATCTGGACAAAATGAAAGTCATCAGCTTGCATGGGATGTACTGGCTCTCAGGTTTTCAGCAGGTGGGCCCATCTAGATAAGATAAGACTTGCTTGAAGTCTTCCATGTTGACTTCAGGCTTAATATTCCTGTATTGTTCCTAAAATGTACACTATACCGTCAGTGCTCACTAAGAATGTACAGTGTATGTGATGCTGAATCAAGCACAAGGTTTTCAGCAGTAACAAGACTCAGCGCATCTGGCCTCTTAGCACCTTGAGGCACAGAAGAGACCGCCAGCTGGTCTCTCACATGCGTTGCCTCTTCTGCCTGTTGACATGTGGCTGCCTCCCTGGCTGCTGGATGTGGCATGTAACCACGCTCTAGCAATGAGTGTGAATACGAATGCGGGTATGATTCTAGGTCTGGCTGCAGAGCCCTCCCATACACCCATCTCCACACATGCTTTCAAGTTCTTCATACTTCCCTAACAAGAATACTGGGGATAAGGACATTGAGAGAGTTCTTGACAGTGTTTCGAGAGAAAACATAGCAAGTTATTGGACATGACTTTGTATGCAGGGAGCCTTGTGTCACAGGAAAGCCCCAAAGAAAGAAGGGTATTTTCACATGACTTGGTGATTGGTTGTAAATAGTTAATAGTTTTACTCAAATGAGGGGAACTCTTAAAAGAGATTCAGCTGCATATAGCAAAGACAAACCTAAGAAATTAAGAAGTAGAAAATTATACAGACTGTTAGAAAAGTGGTTCATGTCTGGCTCATTTGTGTTAACACAGAAGGAACATGCTAGGGCATGAAGACCAATGCAAGTGCCTTTTACAATTTTAAGGCCACATAAAAATACCTTCAATTAATTGAGCACACAGAATGGTTGGCTGTTGTTCCTATAATCTTTGAAATCTTTGACTGTGTCAGGCGAAATATGTAGTGCGGTGAGAAGTATCTTCCAGAACTGCTTTATTTGCGAACAGCATTTGGTCGTTGGTGGTCTGATGAGAACTTTAATGTGCCAGAGTGGATGAGGTGAGAGTGGTCTGCCGGTGGTGGCATTTAATAAGGGAGTTTGCTATGAAGGATTTAAAGGCAATATTAAAACCAACTCCAAGTTGGTCAACTTTTTATCATTACCATGCACCGGTAATTCTAGACAGAGCTGGCAAGGAAGCGCTCTTTCTGTAAAGGCAAACTGCTCATGTAACCCCCTCCTTCACCCCTAACCCAGCTTGATGGACTTCTGTGCAACTCACGTATTGATTAAGGACTTTGAGTAAAACAGGATTTGTTCATCAAATCACATTATTTTTAGACTGTGTTTTCCAGGAAAGTGAACCAGGGACTATGGTTTCTGACTTGAGCTATGGAATCAATGATTCCAGGAAGGCTTCACATGAGAGTTTGTTCTTGAAATATTTTTCTGGCCGGCGCCATGGCTCACTAGGCTAATCCTCCACCTTGCGGCGCCGGCACACTGGGTTCTAGTCCCGGTTGGGGCACTGGATTCTGTCCCGGTTGCCCCTCTTCCAGGCCAGCTCTCTGCTGTGGCCAGGGGGTGCAGTGGAGGATGGCCCGAGTACTTGGGCCCTGCACCCCATGGGAGACCAGGAGAAGTACCTGGCTCCTGCCATTGGATCAGTGTGGTGCACCGGCCGCAGCGCGCCGGCCACGGCGGCCATTGGAGGGTGAACCAATGGCAAAAGAAGACCTTTCTCTCTGTCTGTCTCTCTCTCTCACTGTCCATTCTGCCTGTCCAAAAAAAAAAAAAGAAATATTTTTCTAAGATGTTTATTTAATATATTTGAAAGACAGAGTTACAGAGAGAGGGAGAGAGAGAGAAAGATATAGAGAGACCTTCCATTCCCCTGGTTCACTCTACAAATGGTTGAAACAGCCAGGTCAAAGCCAGGAGCCAGAATCTTCATTCCAGTTTCCCACATGGATGCAGGGGTGCAAGGACATGGGCTATCTTCCACTGCTTCCCCAGATGCATCAGCAGGGAGCTGGATCAGAAGTGGAGCAGCCAAGACTTGAACCGGCCCCTATATGGGATGCCGGCATTGCAAGCAGAGGCTTAACACATTATACCACAATGCCGGCCTCTGTTTTTGAGATTTTGAAAGGACCTGAGCCACACCATCCAATGAAGTACAGGACGTATTAGATAAAGGGGAGAACAAACCCCAAAGCTAAGTGATGAACCAAAATGGAAGGTGACTTCTGTGTAGAATCCAGCAGATTATAACAGCAGATCAATCAAATTGGTGTAGCTAATAAAAGACTTTGGTGCGACAAGTATCAGAATTTTCTGTTGTGTTTGGAAGGAAGAGAGCAAGTCCCTATGAGTATTAATGTTGCAAGGTCAAATCAGTAGTTGTAGGAATAACATCAATTGTGAAAAGCCAGTTCCATGGTTTTGGGCAGGGAGAGAATGGGATGCGCCCTGTTGAAATTCATAGAGAGCGTGCCATCAGTGTTAGTGGCTGTGGGTTTTGTAGGTGATGACTGCAGCTCCCACTGCACGGTGTCTGGTCCTTCGCTTTGTGGTTGTGTGAAGCAACTGGTCCTAGTCCAGTAATACAGGCGTATGTGCTGGGCTCCACATGCTGACACCAAGTCCCAGGGGCTCACTCCGACCCCGGCTTCACCAGTTTATAGCTCCATAAGCTCTCTCTGACCATCTTCAGACCTCATAGGATTGAGGTATCATTGAGTCTCATGCCTCTTTCAGATGCTGACCTTGGTCAAAGTCTTTACAAAGATGCATTTGAACCCTTGAGAGGCAATATGACATCCAGGTGCAGACACACAAAAGAAGGTTTAGGAAAAAAAATTGGAATGGCGAAAATAAGCAACCAGTATCACTTCATTGTAAACTACTTTAGTATCTAATAAAGCATTATTTCCCATGGCATAATCCATAATCATAAAACCTCAATAAAAACATAGAACAAAGTGATTCTACCTCTCATCCCTAAGCACTGATCTTTATTAATTCTCAGTGAGCTGTGCTTTTGTGCATGTTCCTCACGCATCAGCCATTCCATCACTGGATCAGCCAGTTTCAGATGGGAGACTGAGGTGATGCAAGCAAGCTATTCCCACGTGCTCCTTACCCTACTGAAAATGCATATTGCTCTGTAGAGTACATGTAGGGTGAGACCAGCACCATCTCATCTGTTGTTACCTCCCTCTATGCGAGACACAGCACCAGGACATCATTGGCAGAGACCAAAGAGAAACTACCTCAACAAAAGCTTTGCACAAATTCCCATCTCAGCTGTGCCAACCAAAGAGACCAATGCTTTGTGGAAACCCTTTCTCTCGGATTTTTAGCATAGCTTCCAAAAACAGAGACACAGAGGGGAAACCACCCAGCAAGGGTGCTTGGGCAAGGGACTGGGCCCAGTACTTCTTATTGAGGGAAAGCCAGGCTTCTAAACACAATCACAGTTCTACTGAGATCTCCACTGATGGGCCCAAGGATCCCAGAATCCAAGGTAGAAGTTTGTGCACCAAGACATGGTAGAACTCTAACCACTGAAAGCCTTTACACAGCCAAACTGGCAAGCAGAGTTTTAAACACACTTTTGGCAAGTTTCCAAAGTGCTCATTAAAAAAAAAAAAATTAAATCTTTTCAGAAGATCAGCATTTCTTTGAGAGTCGCTGAAATTTTTTAATGTACTTCTCAGATATAAACAATCGATGCAGCCATTAATTTGGAGGCCTCTCTCTCTCTGGCGGTGGTGCAAATTGAAAACTAATCTTTTGAAAGACGTTCTGACTAATCAGGCCAGGGGGTAAATGAATAGTGCGCCTCATAGCCCAGCCAGAGGCTTTGTTTTGCTGTGAGTTTTCATTTAAGGGGGACAAAAAATGCAAGGAGAAAGAAACAGCAGCAAATGTCAGTACCACTTTTTCCAGTGACACGTTGGTAAATCTTCCCAACAATGCAATATTTTTATTGGTTTTAAACAGCTGGGACGCAGCAGGCATTTGGCACACTTGTTAAGCTACTGCTTGGAACATCCACAATTCAAGTACCTGGGTTCAAGTCCCAGCTTTCACTCCCCATGTACACCCCAGGAAGCACTTGATGGTGACTCAAGTATGTGGTTCCCTGCCACCTGTATTAGAGACCCAGACTGAGTTCTGTGCTCCTGGCTATTGAAGACATTGGAGGAGTGAACCAGGAACGGAAGATTTGTTCTCATTCTCTCTCTCTCTTTCTCTGCCTTTCCAATTAAATTAATTAATTTGTAAAATAGAAAGTTTAAAAATAAAAACCTGGGAGCCCTTTCAATTTATTTTAGCCTCATTTTCCTTTTGCTTTCTTCATAAATGCAAACACATTTATGTTTGCTTTTTTTTTCCTAAAGATTTATTTATTTATTTGAAAGAGTTACACAGAGAGAAGGAGAGGCAGAGAGAGAGAGAGAGAGAGATCTTCCATCCGGTGGTTCACTCCCCAGTTGGCCCCAACAGCTGGAGCTGTGCTGATCCAAATCCAGGAGCCAGGAGCTTCTTCTGGGTCTCCCATACGGGTGCAGGGGCCCAGGGCTTTGGGCCATCTTCTACTGCTTTCTCAGTCCATAGCAGAGAGGTGGATTGGAAGTGGAGCAGCTGGGACTTGAACTGATGCCATTATGGGATGCCTGTACTACAGGTGACTGCTTTTACCGCTACACCACCATGCTGGCTCCTATGTTTGTTTTTAATATAAAAAGTTCTGCAAGTTTCCAGCATTTGAGACTTACTTATGTAGCTGCATTTTTCAATGACTAAGGCTGCATCTATGAATTGTAGAGCTGGGAATTTTTTTTTTTTTTTTTGACAGGCAGAGTGGACAGTGAGAGAGAGAGAGACAGAGAGAAAGGTCTTCCTTTGCCGTTGGTTCACCCTCCAATGGCCACCGCGGCCGGCATGCTGCGGCCGGCATACCACGCTGATCCGAAGGCAGGAGCCAGGTGCTTCTCCTGGTCTCCCATGGGGTGCAGGGCCCAAGCACCTGGGCCATCCTCCACTGCACTCCCTGGCCACAGCAGAGAGCTGGCCTGGAAGAGGGGCAACCGGGACAGAATCCGGCGCCCCAACCGGGACTAGAACCCGGTGTGCCGGCGCCGCTAGGCGGAGGATTAGCCTAGTGAGCCGCGGCGCCGGCCAGAGCTGGGAATTTTTTAAGTTCCTAGTTATCATTCAGATTTTCTGCTTCTGACTGAATCAAGTTAGGACCTTTTGTAGAGAGAGTACTTTGAAAACACTCTTACATTTTCTATAATAGAGCTGAAGTTTTTATTCCATGCCAACTTCTTCCTGGGTGGTGGCCGGTGGCCCACAGACAGAGAAAACAGTATCTTAGTCACATTTTATAGGAAGCTAACTCTGAAACAGTCGACAAGCTAGAATTTTGAGCATTGTGTATAAACAAAGCATTTTCTCACTCAGAACAGTGCATCATTGGTTAAAACCTGGCACTGTTTGAGCATCAGTCATAGCACCTCATCTTTTATGTCAAGGAAATGTCATAGTTAGTATCCGTTATGTAATTTCAGAAGATCATCTCTTTTAACATTGCTGGAATTTTTTTTAATATGCTTCACAGAGGTGTGACCCATGAATGCAACCATTAATTTGGAGGATTACAGTCACTTTTTGAATAAAAAGTAAGAGCTTGGAGAGGTACAGGAATTGCCGTACCCATTTGCTTCCAATGGCCCATTGAAAATTCAGATTAAGAATTAAGAAACATGGAGGTTCATGTTGATCTCTAAGACCCTATTGAACTACTCTGTGTTAAAATTAATATCACTAACAAAGCCATCCCTTTTTTTCCAAGCTTGGAATTTCTGCAAAGCCTAGGAGTTGTGGGTAAATAAGAGATGCTTTGGCTGTGGCTCTCCATTCCTTTCCCAGTTATCAAGGCAAGCTATCCCTCTGTCCCTCTACAACCTGCCCTGTCTCCAGCACCAGGTTCTCACATACAACATCAAGTCAAGTCATGCATCTTTCAGCCTCTTTGAGACTCCCTATCCCATGAGATGTTGTCATGATTAGCAGCAGTGTCTTTTGTGCAGCCCCCATTAGTGACATGTATGTCTTAACAAAGCAGGAGCACTACCTGTTTGACACTTCTTCCATCGAATGGTAGTAATTTTGTCACCTCATTAATGATGAGGAAGATTGGAACTTGGTGACTCTCCGTGATGAAAGTGGCCTGCAGGAGGGATTGGGATCACCCACTTCCTTTCCCTCCTAGTGACTTCAGCTCAGGCATACACAGCCAGCCTCACAGACAGACTCTGCCTACCTGGAGCATTGCCCACTGTCTCTACTCACCTGGCATTTATGCATTCCTGGAGGCTAGGTTTTACTGGTTTGGATGCCATTCAACACTGGGCGCTCCTTTTGGGTAGAGTTCATACTAAGCAATTTTAGGGGCAACTGACTTCCTTAAGTGCCAGAGCTGAGCATGTGATTTATCATCTAAGCCAAGACACTCTGGAGAGAGAGATGGGGTAGTATTAATGATTATTCTGGGAGAATGGCCCAGGACTACCTTGAGAAACCAGAAATGGACCAATCATCTGTGGTCAGTTTCTTTCCCTGAATACTAAAATTATCCATCATAGTTACAAACTTGGAGGAGATGGAACCTGTTGAGAGAAGCACCATGAAGAGGGAAACATAATCCCAACCCTAAAATCCCTCCTACATAATTATCAGGTCTCGCTGATTCTAGCTCCTCAAGATCATCCTCATCCATTCACATTTCTCCACCCTGTGGACCCCACTTTGGTTGGAGGCCCCATATGGAACAGTGTCTTCAATGTTCTTCCTACTCCACTCCTGCCCTGCTCCAGTCAGTTGCTATAGATACCACAGAAAGCAAAGTGAGGTGCTGTTTGGGCACACAGCACCCAGAAGTGAATGAGCAAGTCAGGGGTCACTTCAAAACCCTCTCCTCATTGCAGCAGAGATAGCCCACGGACAAGTGAACTTAGACGTAATAACTTCAGACCTTGGTAAGAGTCAGGGAGGTAAGCCACGCCGTGGGGTAACAGAGGGAAAGGTGGGGCAGAGGATACTGCTTACATTAAGGTGCTCAGAGAGCCTCGTTTGGGAAGGTGATGTTGCACTAGGTTTGAAGGATTAGACACCATGCTGAGAGCCAAGGAAAGGTCACTCTGGGCAGTGGGAAGAGGAACATTAAGCAGTAAACTACAGAAGGATGCAGTCTGATGATTCCAAGCAGGAACAAGAGACCTGTGTGACTGGGACATACTGAGTATGGTCCAGAGTGGTTTGCAATGAACTTGAAGGGTGGAAAAGCGTCAGGTCATTTCTTAGAGGCCAAAGAATCTGAATCATTATCCTAAGAACAATGTGAAGCCATGAAGGAGGGTTTATAAGATGGATTTATTTTATTTGAAAGGCAGAGTTAGAGGGAGATAGAAAAAGAGAGAGAATCTTTCATCCACTAGTTCACTTCCCCCACCCCCACCCCTACCCCCGCCCAGATGGGTGCAATGGCCAGGGCTGGGTCACACCGGAGCCAAGAGCCTAGCACCCTGTCAGGGTCTGCCACGTTGGAGGCAGGTCAACAGCACTTGGACCATCCTCCATTGCTTCCCCGTGCCTATCAGCAGGGAGCTGGATCAGAGGTGTAGCAACCAGAACTCAACTGGGTGCCCAAATAGGATGCTGGCATCACAGGTGGTGGTTTAACCTGCTGCACCACAACATCATTAAGGATTTTAAGCAGAGAATCTTAAAATTGAACTAGTTATATTTTTAAGCTGACTTCTGAAAAGCAAATGGCAAAAAAAAAAAAAAAGGGACACTAGTTGCAATCCTTAAGTTCTCATTCCGTCAAAAGAGGATGGTGGCTGTGGGCAGAGAACAAAGCACTTTGTCTTATCACAGGGTGGTGTTTCTGAACACTTAGAACAGTCTAATTTACATCTTTCAGTTCCATCCTCTCCTTTCATTCTCTCAAATGCATGCATTGTGCCATGCTTTTGTTTATTTCCCCTAGTGTCTCTTTGCTAAAGCACTATTCCTTAAAAAATCAAGTTTTGAATTGTTTTTTCTTGTTTGGCTTTGTATAGGTTTTTATACCAGCCGACTATGAGGTATTTAATTTCACAGAGTATCAAAATTACAGAAATGTCTAGAAAATTGATCTTGGTGAGTCAAAAGCTTGCTCCTGAAGCTGAGTTTTACAGAGCATGGAACATTATGATAACTATTGAAACTCAACTGTTTTCTTAACTTTACCTCTGTCTCAGTGGTTTTGTAGTGTTTTGCTGATTGTTAATATAATAAAAAACGTGTCCAATTCGGGGTTAAGTGATGACTTGTTCCAGGGTCAGTAACTGTGCTCTTTGATACCTGGTGAAAGAAGCTGCAAGCACGCCAGGCGAGAGTGCATGCAGGCCCCGAGGTCTGTGGACATGGACGTGACCACAGGTGTGGATCTCTGCATACCTGAGTGGATCCAGCCAGGATCTCTGTGCTCAGATGGAGATGTCCAGGCTGTGGGTGAGGGGTGTCTGTCCTCTTTAGAGACTGTAAAATAACTTAGAGTCCTGCTTACCTTCCGTTCCTAGAAAAGCGAGACGTGTGTTCTTTGTATGTTCGCTTGTTCTCTCCAAGGAGTAGTAGTAGCCCCTACTTGCCTGATTGAACCCTAGCTCTTGCCCATTCAAGGACTGATCATTCGCTTGTCTGCAGAGCAACAGAAAGGCCTCTAGGACCTGTGTTGATGTGTCACCGTGTGCACAGAAGACACATGCAGTACACATGTGTCCGGGTGCATTGCCGTGTGCTGGCTGTCGAAAGTCTTGCAGGAGGAAATACCTTCTTGATTAAATTCTCCAAGGCTGACATTTTTTGCTGTTCAGCCTGCTGAATGATTTCACATGGGCTTTTTTTTTTCAGAGAGTTCTTGAATGATGTACAGGACAATTATTTTCCTGGCAGCATCAGGATCTCTTGGCCACCAGGGTAGGGAAGTTATTTTAGTTGTGGGAATAACAGGCATTTAAGCAAGGAAAAGAGATGTGTTACTTCTTGGTCACTTAAAATACATTTTAGGTCAAATAATTATGACATGAGGAAAAGATTGCACCATCACTTAATGAATTTCATATTTTTACAAGAGTTTTGCTCCTACCTCCCGTTTTTCTTCCTAATGAATAGCTCTGAAATAGTGTGAAAAGATTTTTAATTCTCAGAACCCGCAGCCCCTCAGGGGTTCCCCTTTTGGTGGGCGTATTACATTAACCTTACCTGCCTGTTATCTCCTTGAACTGTGTTTTCATCACACATGATCCTGGGGGAAAATATTGTCAAAAAAATAATAAAACCCTGTTCTAGACCCACCCAGAATGACATAATATTGTTTTCCCTCTTCCACAGTGATCCTGTTTTGAGAACTCACAGCCGGTTTGAGTTTAGTGAAGCCCGTGTCAGCTTTTTGCAGCTCTGGTCTAGCGGACGCATTTCCTGGGGCAGGAGATGCTCCGTGGTAAAGCCAGTGAGAGGTCTAAGCAGAGCAGGGTGACCGCTGTAGCGTGGCTGTGTCCTGCAGTTCTGTGAACTGACGGTACAATGCTGCTGGGCTGTCTGGGGGGCTGTGTCTGGGGCTGAGCAGGCTGGGTTCTCTGGAGCAGGGCAGAGATGGCTTGGGCTCCCTCTGTGTGCGAGTCTGCTTCAGACTTGTTCAGGGCTCAGCGCACCAGGAGGGCAAGTTTGGGGGTCTCCTGAAACTGTGCTCACTTGAATCACATCAGCCTTGAAGACGGAGAAACTCAAGGCCTGGGGAAATGACACCTACGGTGGAAGGAGCTGCAGGGGATGGCCGTTTTGAATCCCCCCACAACCTCATTGCATGCATTAACACTCTGAGACTTACTAAATCCAAGTAACTTTTCCAAGACCACATTGCTCCTAAGGGGCAGCTTCAGGTTTTCAGCCATGCCTGTGTGGTTGAAACACCCATGCCCTGGGTCACCACGCCCTGCTGCTTGCAGCCGGAGCTACATTAGCCTACCGTCTGATAATTCAGGGAGCGCGAGGCACTGTCCTGCTCTTCTGGGGTGATAGAGGACATGGCGGGTGGAGAAGGAAGAGACAGAGAAGCAGGGGTCTGGGATATGCAGGACACTCCCAGCATCATAGAATCTGTGCTGTTTATTTAAAGAATACAATGCTGCTTTGAAAAGTCCTCGGACAATGTAATTAAGTGAGAAGTGTGGTGCAGAAAAATTCTGAAATCCACGCATATGAAAGGCTTCAAAGAAATTCCTGGGCAATGAGTATTTTTGAAAAACTGTGCAGAGATTTGCAAGCAATTGCCCAAAATTAAATGATCGTTTAATTCAATTTTTCCATGAACTTTTTGAAGTGCCTTTGCATGGTTCATGCTTGCCCAGTTCTGTAAGCTACTTCCGGGCTGCTGCTGCCTTCCCCCTCCTGGAGGAGTTCAGCCCTACTCCCCCAGAAGACGCTGGGCAGTGGCCTCAGACTGATGATGTTCCTGACTGTGACACTTGTCTCAGGCTCTGTGCCTGACTCACTCTTTCTCTATGTAGACACCGGGGTGGCCATCCACAGTTGACGGTTGCTCTAAGTCACTTATTTTTGAAATTATAGAAGTTCCTGAGGTCAAAACTTCTTTATAGCACTGAGATATTTTTTACCTTGTTGCACTCATTGGCTAAGGGGAAGGTGGAGTTTTCCAGATGTGTGACCCTGCAGCAGCTTTCCAGAGAAGCAGATGTGACATTTCCATATTTTCTACTAAGATGGACATTAAAGATTTAAAAAAAAACAGCACAGCACCATGCTTCTGCTGTTGCTTATTTTTAGAAAGCAGTTCTTTTTTCATTAAAAATGATATTTATATTGACATGTAAAAGGTTAGCTATTATTTTTTTTTTTTTTAATTTTTTGACAGGCAGAGTGGACAGTGAGAGAGAGAGACAGAGAGAAAGGTCTTCCTTTGCCGTTGGTTCACCCTCCAATGGCCGCCGCGGCCGGCGCGCTGCGGCCAGCGCACCGCGCTGATCCGATGGCAGGAGCCAGGAGCCAGGTGCTTTTCCTGGTCTCCCATGGGGTGCAGGGCCCAAGCACCTGGGCCATCCTCCACTGCACTCCCTGGCCACAGCAGAGAGCTGGCCTGGAAGAGGGGCAACCGGGACAGAATCCGGCACCCCAACCGGGACTAGAACCCGGTGTGCCGGCGCCGCAAGGTGGAGGATTAGCCTACTGAGCCACGGCGCCGGCCTTAGCTATTATTTTTAAATAAATTAACAGACCATGTAAGCTTCTCAGTTAACGTACATTATTTCAAATATCACATAAACTAAAACACATAAACTAAAGGTCTTTTGGGTCTTCAGTCACTTAAGAGTTCCAAGAGGAAAAAGGTTGACAGTGAATTCCATCCCTGTTTCACCAGTGACTACATTCTGAGCTCTTACCCACACAAGGGCCATTTCTTAGGCTTTTGCCTTTCTTCCTCACAGCAACCACATCGGGAAAGGATCTCACGAGTTGGCAGCTACCAGAGGCGTGCCCGAATGGTGCTCACAATCCTTCGTCACAACCAGCACAGCGCGCAGCTAGGCTAGCAGGTGGTTCTCAGTGCAGGGTCAGACTTGGAGCAGGAGACAGCCTCCTTCCCAGCCGTGTGGCTGCTGCTTTTCTACCCAGAGAAGTGGAAGCCGAGAGGACTTGGGCGAGCCGGGCAGTCGCACACCTCCGCCTTCTGTCGATCTGTCCCGTGCAGAGTCCACCTGTCATAGCACCTTGACTTTTCAAATTGGGCTTTTGTGAGAAGAGAATGCCTTCAGATCCCTGTGGTGTCCTGAACCTAGTGGGGTTTGTTTTCCTCTGAAGAAGCCTTTTTAGTAACTCATTACGCAAACTCTGCTGAGCACTCACCAACGAAGAAGAAGCACTTGTTTGTCCAATTAGCACAAGCTGAACTGCAGAAATAAACGTTTATTGCCTTAAACAAATTGCCCAATTACTTTACAGATCAGCCTGTGTGTTTTGTTTGATTGGGCCTCATTTGTAATAGTAAAACAACAATTGCCACCATTTACGGAGCGTGTCTGTGCCGGCTCTGAGGGAGATGCTGCCGCCTTTACAGTCGCTGTTTCCCTGCAGTCAGAACGTCCTTTGGGGCAGGCAGTGGTACCTCCCTCTCTACCCTAGGTAAGGAGAGGAGGCTGGCATAGCTTTCCTTCTTGCCTGAAGTCACTCAGCTGCGAAGCAGGTGTCTGTTCAGGAATGGAACCCAGCCCAAGGTCAATTTCAGCATTTTGCCCTTAGCCATTATGCTCTGCTAGTCCCTAAAAGATAAAGTCAACTTGTCCCTGGAAACGAGTTCTCCAAAATAGCTGCGAAGCAGCCCAGATAAATTAGGAAAGAGCTGTTGTTTTACCTTCTGGGATTCCTTTAAGGGAAAAACTGAGATACACAATCCAGCTGTGTGATGACATCACACAGACATTTTTTTTTTTTTTTTTTTTTGACAGGCAGAGTGGACAGTGAGAGAGAGAGACAGAGAGAAAGGTCTTCCTTTGCCGTTGGTTCACCCTCCAATGGCCGCCGCGGCCGGCGCACCGCGCTGATCCGATGGCAGGAGCCAGGAGCCAGGTGCTTTTCCTGGTCTCCCATGGGGTGCAGGGCCCAAGCACTTGGGCCATCCTCCACTGCACTCCCTGGCCACAGCAGAGAGCTGGCCTGGAAGAGGGGCAACCGGGACAGAATCCGGCGCCCCGACCGGGACTAGAACCCGGTGTGCCGGCGCCGCAAGGTGGAGGATTAGCCTAGTGAGCCGCGGCGCGGGCCTACAGACATTATTTTTGTCCCTAACCCTTCGGAAATACGCAGTGATATTTGAAGGTGACTGACGGAGCTGGCCAAGTTCAGGTTTAGTTGGGCTGGGCATGTCTCCCTTCCACCTGGAAGGGCCATCCTTCTCTCAGTTTTAAAATGTCACGCTCATTCCCACGGTGTTAGAAACGCTGGGAAAGCTGAAGCTCCAGGTGTGTCAAGTATAGGCGCAGGCTCCCTGGGAACACAGGAAAATGAGATGGAGAGAGTCTCCCTTCGGGCTGCACTCCAGAGAGGATGACACAGAAGTTTCTCTAATTTATGCTGGGTGCTGTGCTCACCACGAACCTTCGACAGGAATTCCCATCGCAAATCTGGAGTTTCACAACCTTGACAACAGCTTGATGATTCGCAATAAAGATACAGGTGGCTGCTACTGTGCTAATAGCTAAGCACGTTGGCATAGGAAAGGCGCACTTCTAGTGCAGCCTCTTCCACCATTTGAATAGCACGGAGAAGTGTTTCGCAGTCCTGTGGAGGAACTCACCCTGCTGTGAAGTCATACCTGACCAGAGCAGCTTGTGGTTGCTTGGGAACCTAATATTAGAGACACGAAACAGACAACTTTTGTCGTTCTAAATCCATGCACTTAATTATCTCCACCCTAAATGAGTTCCAGAAACAGAAACGAGTGAACGTGTAGAAATCTGGTTAATGCAAGCGGATGTCAGGAAGGTGCAGAGCGGTGTGTGTGGAAGGCTCCTCCTCTCTGCACCTTCTGCCCTCCGAGATCTCCTGGCCCAGGAAGGCAGTTAATCCAGCCAGGGCTCTAGGTCCAGTAGTGCTGTCCGGCAGTTTGTCGAACAATGATGCCTGTGAGTATCTCTTTGGCCTTGTGTTCCCTGAGCAATTTTGTTGAATCCCATAATTCTTTACAACTTGTGATACTTCAAACTGCAATCAAATGCGGAATTGGTATACTCATTGGTTCCTCCACTAGATTTGAGGGTCAGAGCTGGGTTCTTCTCTCTTTCCCATTAATGTCCCCTCCCTAAGTGCCTTGAAAAGGGTCAAGTAAGTCAATCATATAACAAATAACAGTAACAGCTATAGAGCTCTAATATGTATTGGATTGTGCATCAAGGGCTTTATCGAACTCCCCTAAGAGGAGGATACCAATAATAGGCTTTTAGTAGTCCCATTTTACAGACTGGGACATGTCGTCCAAGGCCCAGGACCCGAGTTAGTCAGCTGCAGGACTATGCATTTAACCATTGGTATCACACAGCATCCAAAGACTTGTTGAATAACAGAGCATCTTTGCAACTCCTTTTCTCTCCCGCTTTCTCCCCTCCCTCCCGTTTGTCCTTCCATGAATCTCTGTGAGCTGTCTGCCTCCCTTTTTCCACTGAACTCACTGGCTGGTTTGGAAGAACAGGGAAATTGTTACTGTTGTTGACCTCTGAAGTCTTCAGTTACTTTCAGCTTTGTTGTTTGACATAAGGACAGGATTTTATGTAATTCTTCTGGGTTCTAAAATATGCCACTCATTTCGCTACCAGCTCCCGTATCCGAGTTCTTTATACCTAGGGACATTTCAGCTCTCTGTTCCTTTTTGTTCCTTTGGCTCCTCTATGCCTGAAGTCAGGATGAAGTGGCCTTGTTTGTTCACCTTCCTAGATTCCCTCTCAGGTGGAATGAGCCTGGGGGAAGACAGGCTTTTTTTTTTTTTTTTTTTTTTCCTCCAGATTTAGTTTTGTTTTTGTTTTGGAGCCATGGGCAACGTTTTTGAAATTCTATTTGCTGGTTTCAAATCTACTTAAGTTCTTAAGCAATGGCAAAGACAACATTGTTTGCACCCATGCAGTAGCTTTAGGGAGGAGCTGGGGACAGGAGCAGTCAGGCCAGGGTGGTAGGAAAGCAGGAGTCTGGAACCCAGAAGTGCAGAGAAGATGTTGCAAGAAGAACCTGGCACTAGGGCAGTTACCATCAGCAAAGAAAAAAGAGACTTCCATTGCGACTCACATGTTGTTCAGTCGCCACACAGTATTCACCTATGCAGGTGCTATGCATATAATTCAAAGAGATCTCTCACTCTGGAAACCTCGTTTGGGAAGAATATAGGAAAACAGATGCTGATAGTGACCGCCGTGCAACTTGAAGAGTTAATCTACCATACCTGAGTTCTGTCATCTGTAGAGAGGAAGTAATAAGAGGTCTACTTCTCAGATTTATTATGGAGATTGAATTACATAAGCCGTACAAAACACTTAGGATGTTGCCTGGCCCACAGCTTAAAACAAAAGGTAGAATTGTGTCTTCAACTGGCCCGATCTGCCATCTGACATTCTCAGAGCTTTTGTGGGTTTAGGCACTGCCTCTATTTTTAAAGTACCCTTTTCAAGATTATTTATATAATATTCCTTGATCACATTAATGCACATTAATTTATCTGCATTAGTAGATGAAGGTCTAAGCCCTCCTGGAAACAGAAAATAATAACAGTAACAGCCATTATGGAGCATGCACTGTGTGCAGGCAAAAAGGTAAACATTCTATGGCCAACATCTCATTAAATCCTCTCTGAAAGCCAATGAGGTACTATTTAAAAGCTGGATAACTCTCCCTAGCTTATTGGCTCAGAATTAATGAAAATGAGATGTTAACCCAGGGCTGTCTGACATCACAGCTAATTCCCATGTTACTAAACTCTGTGACTCCAATATATTTGAATTGGTATAGACGAAGTCCAGAGAACAGCAAGAGAGGCTGGGTCTCTTCGAAGTGCCAAGGCAAAAGTACAAGGATGGTTGGCAGGGGCAAAATACAAGGATCCTGACACTAGGATTGTTAGGCAGGAAGTTAGGTATGAGCTTATGTGTGACAAAGGCCTCCGGAGAAGACTTCTACATCCAGCATATGCATCTACATCTTAAAGTTATCCCGATAATGCTTCAGGGGCAGCCCAGTGTTCACATCCTGCCCTGCCCCCTTCTACCTGATAACCTGCCAGGTGGGGGTCCCCGCCCCTTCTGCCTGACAAATCTTCCACAACCTCCCAGATGCAGCCCAGTATCTGCATTTCAAACACCCTGCTCCAGATTCCCATTCTCTAGGGGGTCCTGCTCACCCTTCCTCTGAACCCAGGATGGCGCCAGCTAGGCTTCCTCCTGTCTGATACCTTCAAGGGAAAACTCAGATAGGAGCTTCTTAATATTTACAGCCATAAAATCCTTTGTTTCAGGAGGAGATGTGTGAAGACAGAGACCCATCTCCTTAAAAACCCCCGGCCTCAACCAGACTGCCCGCTCAGCCCTCTGCCTCTCTGCTGAGCCACCTGCCTGGCCTGGTCAGGTGTAATCTCTCTACTCAACCATGTAACCTGGCTCCTCCCCCCCACCCCCCCAGTCTCTCAGGTCCTGTCTGGAGAGGTGCCTATCCGTTCTTATGGATGTCCCTTCCCTAATAAACCTTGCTGTTTTACCTCCCACTACTCTCTGTCTCATGCCTAAATTCTTTCTTGTGCGAAGACAAGAACCCTGCAATTTTTCCGGTAACAGGATGGCAGTGGAAGGCACAGAGTAGAAATCCAGCGGGACTACTTGCAAATTGCACTTCCATAAACACCTTTGCCCTGGCTTCTAAGTTCCTCCTGCTCTGTCTACTGTCCTTTGGTCTCAACCCCCATGGCTGTCCCACCTTTCCCTGTGCCTCTGGCCTGGCCCTGTTGTTCATATATTATTCTGGATCTATCCATGTGCTATTCTGTATCTACCAACAGATTTTCTAACAACAGACCATGTCTGACTTGGTCATCATTGGTCCCCAGCACCAATCCACCTTCCTAGCCAGAAGTAGTTGGCCTATATATGTGAATGAGAAAAAAAAAAGATTCATGAATGAACACACAAATGGAGGTTATTAGGACTTCTTCATCTAGTGCCATTTCTCACCAGCTTCTGTGTCCACGACATACAACCTGCAATTGTTCTTTTTCTTGAACTTTATAAACTCATTTAAATAGCCACTTAACTATTCCACCATAGGTAAGTAGACAAAGAAAGGAGTTAAAACAGGCTTGTCACATCCCCTCCCACCCACCAGTGCCTGTTGAAGAGGCAGCACGGATCAGGCCACTTCCTCACAAGGCTTTCTGTCCCTCTGTAGCATCAGTTTCCCTGAGCAAGATTCTTTACCTTACAAGAGGCATTTGGGGCTCTGCAGAAATCAGCGTGCTTACATACTTTGAATTCCTTGGGAGAAGAACTCAATAAACAAAGCCCAACAACTTTCAAGTTGCACACACCAATTGTGGAAAGTAATTCTATACATCATCCCAAATATACATTGACAATGTGAAACACCGTTTAGTTTGTTTGCTCTAACACACAAAAGTAATTAAAAGGATTCATGGAAAATGGGATTAAAAAATAAGTGAATTTTATTGCAAAAAAATTCTGAAACCCATGTATACTTTTTATAATACACATTTAGCATAAGCTTTTTGAAGACCTCTTGCATAATTCAATACAGCTAAATACCAAGGCAATGGTAAGCAGAGTGCATTCTTTCCGCTCAGATAACTTGGGCGAATTGTTAACTAATATGTGTAAGGTCAGACACTTTTAATTTTGATTTTTGAGCATCTTTTTGTTAAAATAAATTGCAATTAGTGTGACTGATTACTATTGTTGATCAAAGGGCAGAATAGATCTTGGGGGAAGATAAAGCAGATCATTTATTCAGATGAGTGTCATGTGAACCAGTTCTCTTTTCCCAGAATTATGACTTAGATCGGCTGATGAATGATACTAGTTCACTGGGTTAAAAAATACTGAGAATTACAGGTCACACAATATCTTTAATTAGTCAGCAGCAGTATATTAGCTACCTATGGCTGTGCAGCCATTTGCCACAAACCCAGACAGTTAAAACAGTAAGTTACAAGCTCATGCTTTCTGTAGGACAGGGATAGGATAACTGAACGAGCAATGCAAGGAAGCTTTGTCAAACTGGTGTCCCGGATGGACCTCTGGCACTCAATTCTATTACACCTCCTGGGGACATTTGTGAAATGTGCTTCCAAAGCAGAGACCAGGGCAAGGTTGGGGGGAGGAACATATGATTCCATAGCCCCCACCACCATTGATCAAGGAAGGGGGGAGGCTACAGGGGTCACCTCCCCCACAACTCTGGGTCTTGTATGGTGAAGGCAGAGTGGGTTCCCCTGAGCACTTGGGGCCACAGCATGAGAGAAGCCCTGAGGCCCAACCAGGCCCTCTGCAAGGTGGCCGTCAAGATGTTCCTGGGTTGGAGCTCACCTGGGGTTCAGCTAGAGAAGAATCTGGTTCCAAGCTCAGGTGGCGACAGAATTCAGTCCTTTGTACAATTTCTTCTTGGCTGTCAGTTGCAGGCTCCCTCTAGTTCCCTGCCACAGGGCCCTCTCCATAGGCAGCTTGCATTTGTGCTTTCAAAGTCAGTCAAGGAGTTCCCTTGCAAGGCAGGTTTACACTCACAGGCATGGTAATCACATACATCCTGTAACCTTCCTCCTCTTCAGTTGGTTAGGTCCTCTCCACATTCAATGAGAGGTTACATTATGACCCACACACCAGGAGGACCTATCTCTGTCTGCCATAGTGGCTAAGAGGATCCAGTGGTATAATGTCAACAAGAGCAGGACAAGTGAAATCAGTGCCTAACCTGAACTAGCCCCCAATTCAACTTCATGTAGCATCTGTGACCTCAAGAAAGCAGTCAAGGTTTAAAAAAGGTTTTGAAAAAAATTATTTGAGAGAAAGAGGAGGAGGGAGGGAAGGAAGGAAGAAGGGACAGAGAGGGAGAGAAACACTTCTATTCATTGATTCACTTAACAGATGGCTGAGGCTGGGAGTCCAGACCTGAATGCAGGTCTCAAGTGGGTGGCCGGAACCCACAGACTTGAATCATTCCTTGCTGCCTTCCAGTGCACATTAGCAGGAAGCAAGATCAGAAGTGGAGCTAGAACTTGAACAAGGCACTCCAATATAGGTTGATGGCATTGTAATCACTGCACCCAACAGCTATCCAACAGTCAAGTTTTCAAAAACACAATGTACTGCCAATTTATCATATGGTCCAACCCCCTCCTTAACAAAAGTTTCTTCTTGGTATGTAAAACTTATTAATCCCCAATACCATAACTTCTGGTGTTTAGTTTCCCAGATTATGGAACCGAAATTACTTTCAGTTAAGCTGAACACTTTAGTGTTGGGCTCTTTAGCATAACTTAATTAGAGTATTAACAAATTATACAGATAAACACTAGTTCAGTCAAATTGTTGAAACTAAAAAAAATTCCCCCACATCAATTTCTTGGCCCTGGATTTTCCCTTTAATTAGAACTGGAAGAGCCACTGTATAACATGCTTATTTTTAACAAATGTTGTTTGCAGGCACATGTTTATTTTTTCTTTGTTATGCTTACTGTGGTTCATTTTGCAGATGTTGAGAGAATATTTCAGGATGTCTTGAAGAGACAATGAAAGATTGTGGTTTAACAACCAAGTCTCTCTCAGCACTGAGGCCAGTTGGGTACAGTTGGCTTGTTGAAGTGTGAGATCCTCAGTTAGTCTTGAAAAGGAATGCGCTCTTGGCAGGCGAGAGAGGTGTACGCTCGTGTGCGCTTCAGTGTCCTTCACTGGTAGCTTTCCCAAAGCTTTACTGGGCTTATTGCATCATTAGTTTTCATCCTGAGAGTGTTTTAGAAGCTCCCAAATGACTGTAGCCTCATTACTGTTTCTGACTGAACAGGTGAAGGGTCCTTAGTGTTTGAACTGTGCAGGGCTGTAGCCTTGTTGCTGTGAGTTGCTGTTGTTGAGTGAACAGTTGTTGGGTCATTGCTGCTGCTAACTGTGAATGGTTACAGAGCCGTGACTGTGTCTAGTGGTAAACAGAGGCGTTAGTGCCTCCATCTGAACACTTGCACAGTTGGTGCTGTTCCTTGCTGTGAACGGATATGGAGTCCTCCCCGCTTCTAACTGTGGAGTGCTTGCTGTGTGGCTGTGTCTGAGGGCGGCCGTCAGGACTGGGTCTGGCTGTGGAGGGTTGTGACTGCCCGTGGGTACTGCTTGAAAGCAAAGTGCCTCCTCTGTGCCTTTCCCCTGTCTCTGCGCTTCCAGCCACTCTCTGCGAGGAACTCGGCTCCGTGGCATCGCCTAGGCCCAAGGTTCCACACCGGTGTCGCAGCTCATTCTGACTACAAACCACTTCGTCTCCCAAGATTGTCTGCATGCGGGTGAATCGTCTGTCCTGAGCATGGGAACTGCCATGTTTCTTCTGAAGCCCAGAGGAGACTTAATGACCCTACAAAATTCCAGACCCATCAGTGAACTTTTCTAATCCTTCAAGTGAGATCGCAACCCGGTTCTGACCCAGGCCTGGAAGCTGATGCTTTCCTACCTAAAAGCTTTAAAATGGGTGACTTTTAAGCACACAGGAAAACCAGTTTGTCTTAGGAAAATGGGATTGGTTATCACTATATTATTAAGCACTCCAAATCACTCTTAGGCCCAGCCAGTTAAGCACCCAAATTATTTTTCAATATGCTTAATTTTTTTCCCAATCCCAAGTAGAGCTTAAAAGAGAGAAGTCTTTTTATTAAAAATTGTATTTTTCATTATGTACAAAAAACAAAGATTTGCCTCCTGCAGTGCCCTGGTTGCAGTTTTGCGTGTGCAACATGTTATAATACTGTTAGCTGTGCTTCTATTCATATTTTGAGTCATATCAACATGCGTTGTCTGATGCACATCTATTGAGTAGGAGGTATCAGGCACTGTGGAGACAGTTGTGGGAAGCCCTTTGCTTCAAAGAGCCTCCATTCTACAAACACTCATGACTCTGACCTTCTTAAGTCTCTCAGAGGATTCCATTATTCTTGAAATGAGATGCACCTCCTAACCAAAGCTCCTAAAGTTCTTTATCAAGTCACCACTGCCTGTACGTTAGGAGCTGCAGCAGTTCACATCAGTGCTGTATTCCCATTTGACAGGTGCAGAAACGGAGGCCCAGAGAGGTTAAATTAGCTTGAGAACAATTCCCAGGGAGCAGAGTCATTGTGTCCTTTATCCTTGACCTTCTTTCAGTAGAACTAAGCTGCCATCCCATAATATAACTCCACATTTCACTGATTTGAAGAGGAATCACTCAAAACACATATTTTATGAAACCAGGATAGTGTAGCAGCCTCAACTGGGAAGAAGCAGGTCCTGCTTCTGGTTCTACCAGTTGCTAGCTGTGTCATTCTGTACAACTTGCTTTATCTTGTCTTCTTCACTTTCCAAATGATGGCAGTCAACTAATGATGTCAAGGCGCTGGTTCCCAAATCTCTTCTGAGCAGTCAGGGGTGGCTGCAGGGGATGAGACTGTGTCTGCAGACTGAGAGCGAACATTCATTCCCACCTCATAGACAGCACAAGGCCCTGCGTGAAGAAGGCTTTGTCCACTTTTTTGACCCTAGAGCGCTTAGTTATGTCCAATGGAGCAAGTGTTCCCTAGAAAATAAGTTGGGAAGATGATCTTCCATATTCTATTTTGACTGAAATTTGATCATCGACATTTTCAGAAATGAAATGTTTCATGCCTTCAACCCATTCTTCTTTCCTTGTGATTTTACGCCCTACTTGGGAGTGAACACAGTAGGCAGCTAATAAATGCTGTTGACTGATCTATTCACTTCTTAAGGTTAATGTATTCTAAACAGGCCTTATTTCATGTTCGGCAAAATTTAGTCTAACATGGAACAGTTCTGGGCCCGGAAGCATTGTGCTCCGGGAACTGGGTGAAAACCACCAACTCTGTCTAAAGCCAGCCAGAGAGGTCCCAGATGACATTTAAGGGCCATTTGGCTCAGAGTTTCAATCAAAGTCAAAGACAAAAGACAAGTTCTGTCTCTGGTTTGCTGACTTCTGATGTGGCTGGCTGCCTGAGTCTGTTCGATCAGGAGTCAAAGCATTTGGTCTTGGGTGTGACTGAGCAGGCGCTCAGTTGGCACAGCCATTTTATTCATCCTCCCTCTAGTAGCCTTCAAGATACGTTGGCTCTGCCAGATTCGCCCAGGGAGAAAATCCTGTTTTTCATCCCTAGAATGCCACTTGGTGTCTACTTCGGCAGTAAATTACCAAAAGCCACCCTCATGGTTTGAAAGAGCTTATTCACAATGAAAGTGCCAAAGAGTTTCCCAGGAACTAACTGGACTCTTGGACATTTCTTATTTGTGTTTGCCCAAGGAAACAAAGCAACTTTAATACCCAAAAGAATAAATATACAGAAATAGACTTTTAGAAAGGACAATTGTTTTTTAATAAACTATCTTAAAATAGCATTGTTTTCATCTTTGGAAAATGTGTGTGTCCAAGTGATTTAATATTGTAATAAAACTTTTTTTTACAATACACCAAAAACATAAAAATGCATAATACTGTAGGATCTATATAATTCTTCCTGCACCTATTAAAATGTTTCTTTCATTTTATGCTAAAAATAAAGTCTTATGTAGATGATTTGGTGAGAGAACACTCTTATTACCATACGTTTTATAACTAAGAACACCTAGGGAAATGTTTTTGTTTCTTCCTACTTTTCTAAGTGCAAGTAAATTGTCAACAACAGACTCCCCTTCTGAGCAAATTGTGAAAATGTCAAGTGTGACGTGGCAGTACGTAGCTGGAAGCTGTGGCTTAGATCAATAATCAAGAGCACAGGACCAGGGTGTGGGTCACAGCTCTGCCTGTTACTAGCTATGAATGTTTCTGTTTCATGGTCTCTCCCCTGCCAGGTAAGTTTGAACGTTTCTTTTTCAATCATTGAATCTCCGTTTTCTTATCTGTAAACAGGAAGTAGAACTTTTCATAGGTTGTTTGAAAACCAAAAAGTTGCAGTTCATAAAATTCTTATCCTATGCCTGTCACATAATAAACAGGTAATAAATGGTTATTATTTTATGGAGATAGTCGTTTTTAGTTTATTTGACAGGAAGACCAACGGTAAGGTTGACGTACCAGCACCATTGCCTAGGCCTCTCTTGGTCCCAACCCTCTTTCACTTCATCTGTAGCAACCCTAGGCCTTCCATTCATCAGTAATGATGCCTCTCTGAAAGCTCACGCTCTGAAACTTCTAGAATAGCTTTGTTCATGTATCACTCCTTCAAATTGGCAAGTGGGCAAATTGGATTGCATGGGCTACCCTGAACATATGACTGGAAAGAAGATAGCGGGATCTTCCAATCAATTAAGCCACATCTACAGTGGGGTGAGTTTTCCAGGCTCACCTGGGCTACGTTGAAGATGGGTGAGTCTCCTTCAGAAAATGAGCACTGTGCTAGGAAGGAGGAAGTGTGGCTGGCTACTAGCTAGACAACAACAATGTCCACTCTACTAGTGCTTCAACAACTCGCAAGCAAATCATCTGGGGCCTTACTAAAATGTCAGCTATAATTTGATTGTTTCAGGATAGGGCCTGAGATCATGCATTTCTGACAAACACTCAGGTGATGCGTTCTGGTACCCTTACTTTGAGCAGCAAGATAGACTACCAACAAATAGCAACACCAACAATCTAGAACCAGCAGCTTTTAACTGCTAGAAAGCTGGTTGAGATTAGTGGCTAAGGAACACACTGCACCTCAATCCCTAACTGATCTGTAAATAGGTTCTGTTTTATTAACTAAATCTGCCATTTCTGTTCCTCTGTAAATTGGGTGACATAGTGCCTACCACTCCATAGTCCATACTGAGAATTCTGGATAACTCAATTCAACAAGTATTCAGTTCAACCTAATGCCTCTATCACACATTATACTTGGTCTTCAGGTTAAAATGACATAAACCAGGGCTTGATAAACTTCCTAAAGGAAGTTCCTAATGGACATTTGTATTTGCCTTATGTAAATGTGAAGAAGGAAGAATAGTGCATACGCGCTTTGGAGTTAAATCCCCAATTCTCAAAAGTACAAACTCTTACCTGGGCCTACTTTTTTCATCCGTACCCTAGGGATAAGGACCACACCTATACTTGGTGTGAGGATCATGAATACAAAGCTTGTAACCATAGGCATGCCTGTTAAACACTAAGCACAAAGTAACTACTGACCTGTCACAGTTTCCCACCCACCCCCTATCAAAAAAAAAATACTCTTAAAAATTGAGTAATAATTTGAAGTTAAGACATGTTGGAATAGACAACATAGTAAAACCTACTTCTAAGCTTTGAAACAAGCCCAAAGCCAGACAGTTCCCCTTGATTTTCAGAAAATCCAGTAGACAATCATCCAGTGTTTCCTTGAGAATAAAACTTCAGGGTGCTTACTCATTTTTTTCCCAAAGGAACTAAGCATAGAAGTTCCTAAAAGCAGTTGATGGTTTGGGTGCAAAGTCTGCTTTCCAGACGGCATTCCATGGACAATGTCTTACTTAACACTCTTGCATGTAGGAAAATTCCTTGCATTACCTTTGTCTGTGGGTCCTCTCTGGGAGGCTGTCCTC
This sequence comes from Oryctolagus cuniculus, assembly GCF_964237555.1. Lineage (NCBI taxonomy): Eukaryota > Metazoa > Chordata > Mammalia > Lagomorpha > Leporidae > Oryctolagus > Oryctolagus cuniculus. The sequence goes on along the minus strand of NC_091437.1, from coordinate 31,144,709 downwards.
AATTTATGAGGCCTCAATTTGTGGGAGTAGATACAGAAACACAAAAGCAAGTCACCAGCTGGCCTCTGGTCCGGCTTCTAATGGGCGGCAGAGTTGGCTGCCACTGCTTCTTTAAGGCTCCCCTTGAACTGCCATCGTGGCTTAGGACATTGTCCTGCTCTGTTCTGCAAGGTTTGGTCTATCAAGAAGTGTCTACCTAGCAGTGGCTTAATGAAGCGCATCTCATTAGCTTCTGCAGATCTTAAACACTGTCTTGGAGTGCAGTTGATTCTGCTGGTTGGAAAGGACAGAAAATAGAATGCAAAGGCAAGTTCAGGGAAAAGTTGAATGTGCTGGGTTGTCTCAGTGGAAAATCCAGCAATGAGGGGGTTTCAGGTGTTTGAATGATGTCAGCATGGCTGCTGCTTCTCTCTCTTCGGACTTCCTCTGAGCATCTTTCATTCCCAGGTACACATGGTGTGAGCTGGCCATCATTGCTGGATGGCACACAAACTGTCAGAGGGATCAGAGTCCCCTGCTGACCACTGCTGCCCTGAGCCGAGTGAACAGCGTCCCTTTCCAAACCAATCCGCAGGGCTAGCAGAAGGTGATGCTCAGGTGCACGTAGGCCTGGGCAGGGTGTGCACCCCATTGATCCACTTGTAGCGGGGTCAGTTCTGCTGAGGCCCTCAATCTAAGAGTTGAGAAAGTTACCTCCTAACAGGGAAAATGCTGATGCTATTTCTGAAAAGCATTGAGTAGCCAAGAAAGAGGCTAAGGAAAATCATTTGGCAAGCAGCCCACCAGGGGCTGGAGGGCACAAACGCATCTGTGAGTTTCTCGTGTCAAGTCGTTCATTAGTAATGTGCTGTCCTCATTCCCACTTCTTAGAATTTTGGGCCAGCGCACAGAGCCGGCCACAGACTAAAATTAGAGCTTTGTGGGTGAGCCTGGCTTCGGGGGATGGGAAAGAGCACATTAGTGGTCAATGTGGGAGTAGAATTCTCACCTCAGTGCTTTTGAAGTTGTTTTCTGTAATTTGAGAGGAAAACTTCCAGGAAAGTGAGGCCATTGAGAAAGGAGGGAGGCAGGAGTGTGGACTTGTCACACCCTGTATTGTGCCGTGGAAACCCAGAGGCGGCAAGTCTCAGATTTTCCATAGTTCAATGTTCTGTCCAGACTACACAAACAAGATGCCACAGTGCCACGACCAGAAAACAGGTGCAGAATTGTTTTCATGGTCACAGAGGGGATGGCTTTGACCCCTGACAACCAGTGACACCTATTTGTAAGTGTCACCGTCTCCACAAAGTGTTTTGTTGTCCTATCCATTGTGATCTTTGTTGTTTTAGTAGTTCATGGGCTTATAGTTATACAGTTGTTATTTATTGAGTTTGTGCTTGTCAATTTTCATGCCAGGAGCTTTGTACACCAAGTAAAGCTTACGATGAATCTGTCAAATTGGTATGATTTCCATTTTACAGAGCAGAAATCTCAGCGAAGTCAAGAAACATGCCCACAGATAAAGAACATTAAGTGTTAAAATTAGTTTCCAGACAACTTAGAGGCATAACCACCACGCTATCCGGTCATGCTTGCCCATATCCCAACATAGAATGGCAGCTCATGGGTACTGACCCCGCTGTTGCACTGTCAGTATCACACTGGATCATTATATCTTTAGAGGCATCGTCTCCTTAGCATTTGTGGTAACTCCGTGATACGCACTCTAACAATATCCCCACTTTACAAATGAGGAGATGGAGGCTGGCAGCAGCTCAGTAGTTCACTAAGAGTTACACAGTCTGAGTCCCAAATCTGGCACCCAAGTTCATGCACAGCTGTGAGCCCGTACTGTCTGTGCCCTTTAAACCTCATCTCACTATGTTACACTTGCCTGTTTGGATGCCAGCTGTCCCAGACAGGTTGTGAGACCCTAGAGGGCAAGGACTTGGCCTTAATCACCTCATCCACGACAAGGTCTTAGTAAATGTCTTAGTCATTTGTTTCATTGGTGCCAAATTTAACATTTAATACAGAAAAGGTGAATGAAAGAACAAGAGGATATGAATGACGACAACTGTGGTTAAAAGAAAAAGGTTATATTAGAAAACTTAAAAGAACAAATCACCTGTCTCTGTGAACTGGAAATCATGTAATTGGTCTCTTTGAAGGTTGAACCCATGGTCTATACTTTGCAAAAGTCAATTCAATCCAAGTGACTTCATATCAAAATCGAAATGACTTGGCCTTGGCCAGGCTGCACAAATGCTAGAGGACTTCTGTCACTTCCCTGTCACTATAATAGCTCTTTTTAAAAATAAACACTCAGGTGTTATATAAATTCAGCTAAACAGCAAGACTTGAACCTCACGCCTGTTTTTTTCTAGTCTAGTCTTGGCTGGAGCTCAGTACCCCTGACCTTTTGCATTTCTTTCTACAGTAACTTCACAGGTATCACAGAAAATGCTATTCACATCACAACTAGCCCAATCTCCTGAGAACCAGGACCTAAGCTGCCTCAGGGCCAGGTATTAAATGTGTGTGGAACTGATAGAAAACCAAAGAAACAAATATACAATTTCCCAGTGGGAGAGTTTCTTCCAAAACAGGTTTATTATAAACCCTGAAGCTGACAATTAAAGCAGGTTGTGGTTTCTAGCCAGCTGGAAGGTAAAGAATTGAAATAACTGGAGATGCATTTGCAAAGAACCTGTTTGGGAACCCTGGGTGAGCCCAATATAGTATCAAGTCCCTGCTTGCAAAACTCAGTGGGAACAAGACTATGTTCAAACAGTTGTGGTTTCTTCGAGCTCAGAAGACAGCTGTCAAAAACGATTCACGAGAGGGGCCAAGTGCATTGTGTTCATTGCCTAAAAGCATCTATGTACAGGTGGGAATGAAATACTCAACCCACTGTAGAACAATAGATGGTATTTGCGTTAAATTGAGAGAACAAGCCTGTTGTAGATCATGGTCCACCAACAACCACCTGCATCCCAATAGGCAGATGTGTTCACCTCGCTTCCCTAGTCACCTCCACCTTTCCCACTGATTGTCTGCGTGTTCTGTGACCGACACAGATCATCCTGCAGGGATTCTGTCCTGTGGCTGACACTCTTGGCTCCTTGGTGCTCAACCTTTTCTGAACTATTTCCTTGCTGGCAGAGTCCTGACTTTGTTAGGGCATTCGTTCCCCATGGCTGGATGCACAGTCTCCCAGGTGATGAATGTTCATCTAAGCCATGTATGGCAAGTCCATTCTCCTTGCCAGACATTGGTATAAATGCATACCAGGAGCCAGCATCGTGGCATAGCAGGTAAAGCCTCAGCTTGCAATGCTGGCATCCTATATGGGTGCAGGTTCCTGTCCCGGCTGCTCCACTTCCAATCGGGCTCCCTGCTAATGGCCTGGGAAAAGCAGCAGAGGATGGCCCAAAGTGCTTGGGCCCCTGCTACCCTCGTGGGACACCTGGAGGAAGATTCTGGTTCCTGGATTTGGCCTGAACCCAGTGCTGGCTTTTGTGGCCATCTGGCGGATTGGAGATCCTCTCCCTCTCCCTCTCCCTCTCCCTCTCCCTCTCCCTCTCCCTCTCCCTCTCCCTCTCCCTCTCCCTCTCCCTCTCCCTCTCCCTCTCCCTCTCCCTCTCCCTCTCCCTCTCCCTCTCCCTCTCCCTCTCCCTCTCCCCCTTCTCTGTATATAAGGTATAAGGTATGAGGTATAAGCTGTGAGCCTTGGAGGAATGTTTTTCCCTAATGGAAAGATACATAGGATGGGCGCCGCGGCTCAATAGGCTAATCCTCCGCCTAGCGGCGCCGGCACACCAGGTTCTAGTCCCGGTTGGGACACTGGATCCTGTCCCAGTTGCCCCTTTTCCAGGCCAGCTCTCTGCTGTGGCCCGGGAGTGCAGTGGAGGATGGTCCAAGTGCTTGGGCCCTGCACCCCATGGGAGACCAGGAGAAGCACCTGGCTCCTGCCATCCGATCAGCGCGGTGCGCTGGCTGCAGCGTGCCAGCCACAGCAGCCATTGGAGGGTGAACCAACGGCAAAGGAAGACCTTTCTCTCTGTCTCTCTCTCACTGTCCACTCTGCCTGTTAAAAAAAAAAGATACATAGAAGGAAATACCAAACTTATTCTATTGCTAAATATTCTGCATTGGGTCTGCATTACCCCCTGTAGCCATTGGTGCCATGAGAGTTCTCCCTGCACCCTGAGGGCAGCAGAGTACAAAGATAGCAAGTACCTGGGATGACAGTGCCATACTGCTGAAATAATCATACTCAGAGACTTCCTCCTGGGTGAGACAACTCTTGATGTGATTAGGCCATCTTTAGCTGGGTAATTTGTTGCTCACTTGTTAAAGGCAAATCTGATCCGTGTTTCAAGACAGATTTTTATTTTACTAAATATTCTTGTTTTAGCAATTGTGCCTAGTGTCTTTTAAGAAAGTGAAACCAGCATGTTCATTGGTTCTGCAAGAACCAAATGCAACATGCAGAAACCCATCAAGGGTACGTGGTCTAAAACCTGGCTTGATAAACCTTTTCGGTAAAAAGTCAGATAATAAATATTTTCAGCTGTATGAGCCAGAGGACCTCCAGTGCAGCCATGCAACTCTGCCATTGCAGTGCAAACGACTTCATAGGTAATACAAAGATGGTGAGCCTAGTCGTGCTTTGGTGAAATCTATTTACAAAAATGGGGAGTGGGCCATATATAGCCTGCAGCCAAGAGTTTGCCAGCCATGGTCTAGAGTTGCTCAAAAATACATCCCTGTACTGTGGAAAACTCGGATGGCTTCCTTGTAAGTCTTGGGCCTTGTCTATCTTTCTGACTTCATCTTACATCACTCTGATGGCAACCACCATGGCTTCTTTTGGTTTACCTGCCAGGCTTCACCCACACCTCAACATACCCCTACCCCATCTTCAGGGCTTTGTATTTGATACTCTCTCTTGCAGGCTCTTGGCATGGCTGTCTTTTTCTCATGGTTCAGGATTTAACAACAATGCCATCTTCTGAAAGTGTTGAATGTGAATACCTCACTATCTCCTGGTCACTTCCCCACCCACTTATCTGCTTTATTTTTTTTTTCTTTATCTTAACAATATCCACTTCCCTATTATCAACCTTTGACCCTATTAGAAGTTAGGAGAACAAGGACCTTGATGATCTTGGTTGACATTTTATTCCTCAAATTCAGCAATGAAGTAAATAGTAAATATTTGTTGAGTGATGAATGAATGAAATTCTTGTGGCCATTTGTTTGCTCCAAGGAAGTTTTATGGAGTTTCAGAATATGTTCCATGAGACATAGATCTTATGTAATCCTACAGTACAGGCTTACTACAGAAGCTCATTCATGACTTCCTCGGAGATAAACTTGACTTAGCTACAGTAAAATATGTTCTCCCAAACACATAGTCATATGACCTATGAAAGTGCTACTAATTATTAACCACTTTAACTAAGGCTGGTAGTTAGTTAAAGAAGCAGGGACGGGTACCTCCCTATTTGGGCAACTGACCAAATGGCTCTGGACCAACTAAAGAGGCTGCTCATCAAGTTGTGTGCTTGCTCCAGACTCCCTTTCTACGAAAAATCAAAGCAGGTATCTCTTGTCCAGGACAGGTCAAGGTCTGTGTGCACATCTGCTCAAAGCTGGAGTTGTGTTTCGCAGCCAGGAAATGCCTGCTTCTCTGAGTGGCACAAACAAAGGAGAGGCGACCCCACACCTGCTGATTGTCCAGCAGGAGCCTGACGTGGGTAGGGACAACAGGTAGTCCTCTGCTTCTCCATATACCGATTGACAAAGCCCAAAACACAGCTCTGTAGAATCCAGCACAATGAGGGCAGAGAGCAGGGGCCAGGGCTGGGGAGTCCGTGTGGGGCTTTTTCCTGTTATGGGTTAATAGTAGATTTTTCCAAGCTGTGGATCACCCTCTTAAGGGATGAGTCATCCCCAACCTTGACATTCGCCTGCCTGGCCGTGGGCCACTTGCCCGGACTTTTTAAGACCAGGAAATCTGGTCAAAGTATGACCTCTGGCACTTGACTAACTTTTTTTTTTTTTAAGTTCTCACATGGAAGCCTGTGACTCTGCTGTGAACCCCACCCCCACCCCCCAAATATTCCTTTTAAAACCCCCAAGGGATAGGGTAGGAAACGAAACTGTCCTCAACGAAGGGAAGAATCCCACAGAAGGAAACGAGAATGACAAACCTCTCAGAAATGCTTTTCCTTTTGTTGAACTAGAACTCACTGTCCTGAGGGTCATTCTCAAGTCTTCTTTCAATTTCTGCTGTCACCCTTCTCAGGAGAGTGCTGAACCTCTTTGTCGCTCAGAAAGTGAGATCAGTCGATGTATCCATGAACCTTGATCATTTCAGCTGACCACAGCTAAGCCTCCTGTTTACGTAACAGACGTTTTAAGGCACAGTGGAAAAGGCTGACTATTTTGGTCCAGCCCTGGCTCCAGCAGAGGGAGCCAGCAAAAGCGCCTGTGCGATAACCTTAAAGGGAGCCAGGAGCCAGGTGGGAGCTGCACGCTTTTGAGGGTAGCTACTCCTAGTTCCTGCCAAGTATGACCACACCAGAATGCAGATCCGCAGTTTCCAGATCGTTCCATTTTTCAAGAACAAATCGAGAAACCTGGATTACACTTTCAGTTTTTAACTAGTAGAAAAAAAAAAGGGACCCTGCCAAATGTGTCTGCAGAGGTGGATGCAGCCTTTGTGTTGCACTTCAGAGCCACTGTGCAGTAGGCACATAAGCCCTTGGGGCAGCCCAGGGCCTGGCATGGCCACCGGGAATATCACCATCCTCTTCCAGGTTTGCTGCGAGTTCCTAGCACACCCAGAGCAGCGGACACTAAGGCTTCGGAGTTCACCGCCAAGGACTTCGCTGCTTTGCTCATTTCCCAAACTTTGTGGCACACAGAGCAGAGAGCAGAGCACAAAAATGAGGCTAACTTTGTGAGATTCTCAACCTCTTTTCTCTCCGAGTTGACACCCTGGAGGTGAGAAAGATGCAAACCTGATTGTGTTCAATGAAGAATGTTGCTCACCATCATATGGAAATGGCAGGATTACTTGGTCTGAGTTTAGACTGCATCTCAAATCTGCCGTTTTTTCTTCTTAGACCCTTATAAAACATGAACTCCAACTTGATGTATTTTTTAGATGTTTATTTATTTGAAAGAGTTATTGAAAGTCAGAGTTATTATTTATTGAAAGAGAGAGAGGGAGAGGCAGAGGGAGGGAGGGAGAGGGAGGGAGGGAGGGAGGTCTTCCACCTGCTGGTTCACTCCCCAGTTGGCCGCAGCGGCCGGAGTTGCACCAATCCAAAGCCAGGAGCCAGGAGCTTCTTCAGGGTCTCCCACGCAGGTGCAGGGGCCCAAATACTTGGGCCTTCTTCTACTGCTTTCCCAAGTTATAACAGAGAGCTGGAGCGGAAGTGGAGCATCCTGGTCTCAAACCAGCGCCCATATGGGATGTCGGCACTGTAGGCGGCGGCCCGCTACACCACAGGCCCCAGTTGATACATGTTTTGTTTTTCCAGTCTTATTCCTGGGGCACTCCCAGAGCTAGAGGCATAGCAGAAAAATGGAGACACAGGCTGTCTATTTGTAAAGCACAAGATTTTGTTAGTTAGAAAGGTGTGTTTGTTTTCATTAATTTTCTTTTAAAGTGCTACGATCTAAATTAAAGAAAAATGAGTTTTGTAAAATGAAGAACTTAAGGTTAAAAACTTTTATGTAGAGTAGGAGCAAGTTCACGGTCAGTAAACCTCTGTCTCCAACTCATTCTCCTCTCTCAGCGCTCTCTCTGCTTCTTCTCAGTGTTCCCAGTGGAGTTCCCTGCAGCTAAGTCCCTTAAGAAATGCCGCATTTACCATCGAGGGCTCCCTGTAGATTCCTTCACATTTACAGTTCCTCCAGCAATTCCTGGAGGCCCCAGAGTCACACACTAGTACTGTTGTGCTTATTTGACCTCTGTGCCAGTTCCCCAAACGCCGGAGTTCCAGCTGTCACGCTCTTGGCAAATGTTTTCATCAACATGTAGTCACTGTACATATTTATGGGGTACAATGTGACTTTCAATCCATAAACATGGTGTGCAATAATCAGATCATGGGAGTTGGCCTGTTTATCATGTCAGACATTTATCATTTCTTTGTGATGGAAACATACACAGTCCTTTCTACTAGCTCTTTGGAAAGAATTAGTTTCGGGGGTCAGCCATAGTTAGCCTACTGTACCATAGCTGTTAGAAGTTATTCCTGCTAATCTGGAAAACATTATGCTGAGTGAATTAAGCCAGTCCCAAAGGGACAAATATCATATGTTCTCCCCGATTGGTGACAACTAACTGAGCACCAAAAAGGAAACCTGTTAAAATGAAATGAACACTATGAGAAATGGTGACTGGATCAGTCCTTGCCCTGACTGTTGATGAACAACTTAATATGTTATCCCTCTTAGTATTTTCTTTGTTTGTTCTACTTAATATTTTTGGTTGAATTCTGTAATCAATACAGAGTTATTCTTAAGTGTTGAAACTTAACTGAAAAGTGATCACTGTTAAATATAAGAGTGGGAATAAAAGAGGGAAGAGATGTACAATTTGGGACATGCTCAAGCTGACTTGCCCCAAACAGTAGAGTTAGAAACATACCAGGGGATTCCAATTCAATCACATCAAGGCGGCATGTACCAATGCCATCTCACTAGTCCAAGTGATCAATTTCTGTTCACAATTGATCATAATGATAGGACTAAGAGTCAAAGGGATCACATAAATAAGACTAGTGTCTGCAAATACTAACCAATAGAATAAAAAAGGGAGAGAACGATCCAACATGAGAAGCGAGATACACAGCAGACTCATAGAATGGCAGATGTCCTAAACAGCACTCTGGCCTCAGAATCAGCCCTTAAGGCATGCGGATCTGGCTGAAAAGCCCATGAGAGTATTTCAGGCATGGAAAGCCAAGACACTCTGGAAAAAAAAAAAAAAAACCAACAACAACTAAATGAAAGATCTCTACGAGTGAGATCCTAGTGGAAAGAACAGGTCATCAAAGAAGGAGGTACCTTTCTCTGAAGGGAGGAGAGAACTTCCACTTTGACTATGACCTTGTCTAAATATGATCAGAGTCGGTGAACTCAAAAGGCTTCCATAGCCTTGGCAACTCATGACAAGAGCCTAGCGTGATTACAGATGTCATAAACAAGAGTGTCAATTTGTTAAGTCAACAACAGGAGTCACTGTGCACTTACTCCTCATGTAGGATCTCTGTCCTTAATGTGCTGTACATTGTGATTTAATGCTATAACTAGTACTCAAACAGTATTTTTCACTTTGTGTTTCTATGTGGGTGCAAACTGCTGAAACCTTTACTTAATATATGCTAAACTGATCTTCTGTATATAAAGAGAAATTGAAAATGAATCTTGATGTGAATGGAAGGGGAGAGGGAGCGGGAAAGGGGAGGGTTGCGGGTGGCAGGGATTTTATGGGGGGGGGCGGGGAAGCCATTGTAATCCATAAGCTGTACTTTGGAAATTTATATTCATTAAATAAAAGTTAAAAAAAGAAGAAGCAGCTATTCCTCCTCCCTGGTTGCACCCTGGTTCCTGTTAACCATCGTCTGCAGTTGCTTTGAGACCTCTCAGATCCATTGGACAATCCCGCTCCAGGGCACCATTGTTTAGAGCTGGTTGAACGTTGCTTCCTGTGTTGTGATGTAGCTTTTGCTATGGGTTACGTAGCCTCTTCTAGACATATTTTAAGTTATTCTTTTAAGTATTTCTTTCATTAAAATATGGAAATTTAGACAGTGGAAAATGGAGTTAAAGATTTTTAACTATATCCAGAGCTACCCCCGGTAGGTATCTCAACTTCTTGTCTTAAGACAATTAAACTAGGCAGGCGCTTTCTTGTTTCTGTGACAGTATCTATTGGAAAATACACCATTGATTTAATTTGTACTCCTATAACTTAATGAGACTGGTTCTTTCTTGCCATTTTGTCTTGTTTTAAATGTCACCGCCTCATATACACCTCCCTGATCACTTTCTGAAGTAATCAATGCCCCGTGACCGCCATATGCTGCACACTGTCATGGCTCCTGTTGCGATTTATTCTTAGAATTCAGTGCTCGCTGAAGTTCTCTGTGTGTCAGCTTGTGCATTAGCACTTCCCACTAGAACACAAACTCAGGAGAGCCAGGAACTCCCTGTCGTGTTCGAGGCTACATCGTCAGAACCTACAATACTGCTGCTTCTCTGTTTTAAAGACCTGCAAACATGATAGCACATTAAAAGAAAACAATCTATCCGTGTGCAGGAGCGGGAAGAAGCGGAGTGAAGAGAACTGTAAGGAGGCAGGGGTTGGTGCTAGACAATGTGAGTTGGGTGCTGATGTGATTTTGGTTGATGACTCTCTTCCCAGGCCTGCAGGGTCCCAGCCGGTCCACCTCCACGTGGTCTACACCCTCACTCTGCTCAGTACCCTTCTGTTTAGATGGTGCCGATCCTGGCTGTGGTCTGAGGATCATGGATGGAAATCTGTTTTCCATCCCGTCAAGAGATGAAAGCGTCAATTCCTTCCTTTAACCCCATCTGTTCAGAGATAACTGCTGTTAACATTTCAGTAAACTTCTAAATTTGTTTCTAAACTTTTTAAACAGACTTTGCGATTGGACTAATCCAAATAGAGCCTGAAGTCCCGGGCAAGCTAATAAAATCGACTTCATGTTACGGTTGCTTGGCAATCGCCTGTTTGACCCACCAAAGATTTTTCTAAATAGAAAAAATCAAGTCAATAATGTGAAAAGAAATACAGAGACTGAGTGGAAAACTGGCAGAGAAGTTCCTATTAATTTAGATTTTTAATATTTCTTATCCTCTGTGTCTTATTACAGATGACATTTATGTGATTAAAAACAGGTTATTTCCTAGTAGCCCATCTTCTCCTATTATATATTTCTCAGCTGAATGCATTAATTCTCCGCTTGTGTCACACAAGTCGGTGACTGTGGAAACAATTATAATGTCATTGAGCGCTGTGGCTTGAGGAGAGAAATAACCAGCAGGCTCTAGAGCCGTCAGCTGCAAGGGCTCAGTGTGCTGATGGATCTCATTAAGAAGAAAAGAAAGGGGGCAGGGTAAGGCTGTGAGCCGAACCACAGTGTAAGTGGCTTGAGCCCTTTGTGTGAGCATCTCTGTAACTCCAGGCCAAGTAGCCACAGAGAAACCAAATGGAGAGGCTCAAACTCCCACCAAATCTTTGAAGTGAATAAGGGGTAATTTTGGCAAACGGGTTCATGCACCAGATCAATTTCTGAGAACTAAATACTATCAAAGTGAAATAACTCATTTATTTTACAGTTCTGGGTCTGGTAACTGTGGAATAAGTAAACTATGTCTAAATGGCTGTATCTAAGTTGCTTATCAATGAGGAGAAAAATGATCCTCTTGAGCAGAATGGCTTACATGCGTCCTCAGTTTCTTCTCGGTAATAGGGCTTCCTGAAGTATCCCAGCTTTCCATGTTTACAACACATGCCCAGAGGTCTCCTGCTTCTGGGAATGCAGGCATCAGACTCTACTGAATAACTCACCTGCAGAAAATAACTCTAAGCCTTGACACAGTGTCAAAAGCTGGAGATACCGGAGAACCAACAGGAAAAGACGAAGTTGGCGTGGAGTTCACAAGGAAAAGGCAGAAGATGAACTGAGCAGAGTGAGTTCACATGTTCATGGCTTACAGCATGAAGCTAAGTGCAACTGGTGCACTGCAGCGAAAGTAGTGGGGAGACGTGTGGAAAAACATAAAAAACAAAAACCTCAATCTGTCCAGCCAGGGGAACCAAGGTGCATTTTAAAGAGCGGAGAAATCACCAAAAAGAAAGATTTAGAGAGGACATTCCCAAATTCTGTCCACCCATATCACTGACTCTTAAGCCAAGTATTTGTAGTATAGGCTTAAAGCAACTAAGCTAAAAACAAAATAGGGTAATTAAGACTGCAGCAGCCACCCAAGAAACAGTTTGAAATTTAAGTCCATATGATAACTGCCAGCTAAAATGAAAGGAACAGCACTTGTTAGAGGTAAATAATAGCATCCAGAATGTCCACTATTTAGTATTCAAAATGAATGCAATCCAAAATTACCCAACATACAAAGACTCCCAAAAATAGACACGTTCTCAAGAGAAAAGAAAATCCATTGAGTCTGACCTCAGGTTGAACCAGCTGTTAAAAGATAAGAATTTTTATCATGGTTATCATAACTATCCTAAATGATGCACTAGGTGAATAAAAATATATACAATCTCAAAGAAACAGAGACAATAAAAAACCAAATGAAATGTCCAGAACATAAAAATACAATATTCAAAGTAAGCTATTCCCTGGATAGAGTTAATTGTTGAATGGAGATATGAAAGGAAATAGCAGGTAAAACTAAAGCTCATAGGAAATTATCCAACATGAATCACAGAGAACAAAAGGCTGAATAAAAAATGAAACTTGTTGGATACTATCCAGTAGTCTAATACATGGGTAATGAGCATATGTAAAAGGCAGAGGAGAGAGAATGACGTAGAGGAAACACGTAAGAACAATAAATTGTGAAACTTGATGAAATACAATGGGCAGATACACAATGATCAATGAAAACCAAGTAGAATCAGTACATAAAAGTACTCATGGAGGCTCATCAGAACCAAACTGTTGAAATTTAATGGTAGAAAGAAACTCCTGAAGGCAGCGAGAGAGAAATGACTCATATCATACAAGGAAGCAGTGATCTGAATACTGATCAATATCTCAACAGAAACTGAAGAGGCCAAAAGAGAATGGAGTGACATCTCTAAAGTGCTGAAACAGAATGCAAACTGTCAAACCAGAACTCATCACCCAGCAAATGTATCCTGTGAAATGAAGACACAGAAAACAAAATGAAAATAAGTTGTCACCAGCAGACCTGAACTTTAAGATAGGCTGAAGGAAGTTGTCCAGGATGAAGCAGAATGCTACCAGATGGAAACTCAAATACTCAGAAAAGAACAAGGACCATTGAAAATAAATATCTCGAAAAATATGAAAGACTGTTTTAAAATTACTGCCTGTCCCTCTTACTTACAAAGTAAATAACTGTTTAAAACAAGAATTATTGAATTGGAATCCCCTGGCACGTTTCTAGCTCTACCTACCAATGCCATGTTATTGTTAAAGTGATCAGTTTGTTCATAATTGATCAAAAAGATAGGCTGAAGTGTCAAAGGGATTGCATAAATAAGACCAGTATCTGCAAATAATAATTGGTAGAATTAAAAAGGAGAGAATGATCCAACATAGGAAGCGATACACAGCAGACTCATAGAATGACAAATGCCCTAAACAGTACTCTGACCTCAGGATCAGCCCTTAAGGCATTTAGATCCAGCTAAAAAGCCCATGAGAGTTTCTCAGGCATAGAAAGCCAAGACATTGTGGCAAAAAAAAAAAAAAAATGACCTATATGAAAGATCTCTGTGAGTGAGATCCCAGTGGAAAGAACAGGCCATCAAAGAAGGAGGTACCTTTCTCTGAAGGGAGGAGAGAACTTCCACTTTGACTGTGGCCTTGTCTAAATAAGGTCAGAGTTGATGAACTCAAGAGGCTTCCATAGCCTTGGCAGCTCATGACAAGAGCCCCAGGTGATTACTGATGTCATAAGAGTGTCAATTGTTAAATCAACAACAGGAGTCACTATGCACCTAATCCCCATGTAGGATCTCTGTCCTTGATGTGTTGTACTATGCGAATTAATGGTAAAACTACTACTCAAACAGTACTTTATTCTTTGAGTGTCTGTGTGGGTACAGTCTGTTGAAATCTTTACTTAGAATATACTAAGTTGATCTTCTGTGTATAACGACAATGAAGATGAATCTTGATGAAGAATGGGATGGGAGAGGGAGTGGGAGATGGGATGGTTGTGGTGGGGTGGGAGGTTATGGGGGGAAAAGCCTCTATAATTCAAAAGTTGTACTTTGAAAATTTATATTTATTAAATAAAAGTTGGAAAAAAAAACAAGAATTATTGTCTTTAATTGTCTTTAATTGTCTTTAATGTAGAAGTTCTTCAAAAAATTTGTGGAAGGATACAATTAAAAATATAAGTTTGATACAAACACATTTTGGAAATTTATGCAGAATTTTTTCATAATATGCCTTGTCTGAATACCACGAAAAAAATTACACTAAAATAAGCTGATACTTTTAATTCCATTTTTCTATAAACTTTTGGAAATACTTTCATAACAACAATCATCATGAAACAAAGGAAGGGAAGGTAAACATGGACCTATATGAGTATAAAATATCAACAATTTATAAGAAGCAGTAAAATTTTAAACGCATATGGACAGAAGGACGCTTAAGAGGTATGTTACAATCCTGGGAAACCACAGAAGTATAGGGGCCAGCACTGTGGTACAGTAGGTTAAGCCTCCGCCTGCAGTGCCAGCATCCCATGTGGGTGCTGGTTTGAGACCCGGCTGCTCCACTTCCAATCCAGCTCTCTGTTATGGCCTGGGAAAGCAGTAAAAAATGGCCCAAGTCCTTGGGCCCCTGAACCCACATGGGAGACTTGGAAGAAGCTCCTGGCTTCTGGCTTTGGATAGGCGGAGCTCCAGACATTGTGGTTGTTTGGGGAGTAACCAATGGATGGAAGAGCTTTGTCTCTGTCTCTCCCTCTCACTGACTGGAACGCTACCTTTCAAATAAATAAATCTTTAAAAAATATAGAGAAATATAGCTAAAATCCAATAGAATAATTTTAGTGAATTTCTAAAAATTAGTAATTCACAAATTCAGGAAGACAGAAAAAAGAACAGAAAGCAGAGTCAAATAGAAAATAAAAAAATGGTAAAGTGAAATAGAAATGACAAAACTGCAAGTATATTAAAGTGATGAGCATTCTAAGTAAAAGGCAGAAATTTTCAAAGTGGGTAAATGAAACATCACTGTTTGTAAGACATGCACTTTAAATATAAGACACAAATGGAATAAAAGTAAATAGATGATAAAAATAGGCAGATTGAGTGTCCATTATCCAAAATTCTTGGGGCCAAGGATATACAGGTTTCAAAGCTCTGGATTTGGAATTTTTACATTGACTCTATCAGTTGGGCATCCCTAATCTAGAAATTCAAAAATCTTAAATTTGAAATTTCACAGCATTTCAGATTGTAGATTTTTGGATTAGGGATGCTTCACCAGTAGTATGCAAACAGTATACATTAGAGGATTGGAGTAGCTGTATTATCACCACAATTAACTTTAACTTAGCTTAAAGAATGAGTAGAGGAGAGCTGGTGTTGTGGCTCAGCAGTTTAAGGCACTGCTTATGATGCCAGCATGCTATACCACAGAGCCAGTTGGAGTCCTGGCTGTTCCACTTAGATCCAGATCCCTGCTAATATGGCTGGAAAAGTGGCAGAAGATGGCCCAGGTACTTGGGCTCCTGCCACCCACCTGGGAGAAGCAGATGGAGTTCCAGACTCCTGGCTTCAGCCTGACCCAGCCCCGGCTGTTATGACTACTTGGGAAGTAACCCAGCAGACAGAAGATGTCTCTCGGTGCCTTCCCACGCAACCACTCTTTCTTGCATTTCAAATAAATAAATAATCTTAAAACAAATTGGCGAGGAATTGTCACATTTTTGTATAGTGAATATCTTGGATATTTCCATCCTCCTTCTATGGTCGTTAACATTTTACATTGTGTACTACTGTGTGGTATACTGTGGCCTCTCTTACTTACCTTGTAGTAAGGGCAAGGCAAGATTTTGCCCCACTTTAGAAATAAAAAAACTAATGATGCAAAGAACAGTGAATTAATTCCTCCCAAAGGAACATGAAGTCAAAGAATCACACTTAATACCCAGGCTGGGAAGTTTCAGGTCTATATTTTTCATGAAGAGAACAGATCATAGATAGAATGATGTCTGAGACAGTCTACATATCTAAGAGTCATATGTTTAGGCAGAGAAAGCTGAAGACCACTAATGCTAGTTGATTGTGCTAAATTTATATTTTCTTAAAGTGAAATTTATAACCACTGATCAAGAGAGGAAAGACATGGAACCAATATAAGCTTAAACTCTTCTATTCACAATCTACAGAGAAAGACTTACATAGCCTAATAAAGCATTTGACTAGATGATTTCTAAGATCACTTCCAATTTACAAGTCTTCGGATTTACCTAAAAGTTCCCCAAAAAAAGAGAATGATGATATTAATGTATCGGTTCAGTCCCTGTTCTGTGCTGTTCATTCTACTGAGGGCTTCACATTTGTGGTTTCGCTTCATCCTCACATCAACTTGATGAGGCCAATGGTGTTATGTCCTTCATACAGAGGAAGGAAGATGGCCAACTGTGATGGAGTAAAGATATGGAACCAGATCTACCCACTTCTCAGGCGCACCCTGCTCTTACTTCCCTTCTCTTTCCCTTTCCTTTTTGGATGACTGATTTAGAGGATCCCAGCGTTGTATTACAGGCACCTTGATGATGTTGTGAGAAGAACCAGGGGCATTTTAGAACTTAAACCAAAACAAACATCTTTTGGATGCGCTGAGAGCAAGGTTTCAAATGACAAGTTTGTGAAATAGACCCATCTTCATGGAGACTGCCCTCCATGCCTGGTCAGGTCCCTGAGATTTTTAATTCCCTTGGTGTTTGGCAGAGTGATAGAATCAGGAAGCTTCTCAATAATATTGGAATGCAAATGCGCTAAGCACAGAAGGGGTTGTTTGATGAATGGCTCACTTTGTTTATGTCCACTAAAATAGAACACCTTTTCCAGGCTTTCTGTCACATAACTACTGTTATCACTCTTGGTCCCAGTGTTCCCAGCTAGCACAGTGGAAATCACTTCTATTTGTACAAATGGAAAGCATATTTCTGTCCGAATAGCAGGCAAGTGTTGCTTTCTGTTAGTTTGTATATGTATTTCTAATACCTATATATATATATATATATAAGAGAGAGAGAGAGAGAGAGCTTATTTACCATCCTATATAGAAATTCATAGATTATATAACCGATCTAAATTTTTTCAAATAAATAAGATATTATGTATAATACAAAAGAGAGGTTAAAGTCACTAAGGTAAAACAGCACATTTCATCAGTACAAGCCTCAGACATGAGGACACTGGAAGCCAATTCTAAAAGATGCAGTGTATTCCCAGGGATGTGGCTTTACTGATCCGGATGGTATGACCATGAATTCACAGCCACAGTGCAGATGCCTACAGCTGGGTTACCCTGAGCACTCCAGGCCTTGCTGTCAGTGATGTGCTTTTTTTTTCCCCAAATGATGAAAACTTCTAGATACCGCAGTAGCTAAGTCAGTTACAATCCCCTTTGAGTTATATAATAACACCATGCTAGGAAATTCACGCTGTATAAAAACAACATAAAATACTTGAGGATGAGATCTAAAAGAGGTTTTAAACTCCAGGATGATTGCTAAGACAGTTCAGTGTTGAATAAGAGTCTGTGATGTGGCCTCCCCAGGAGCTGCTCCCTGGATGCCACTCAAACCACATTCACTTCAGTCACTGGGGCTGGTAAAAATGCTGCCACAGACTTCCTCAACATTCTAGAGAACTGGGAACAGCCTCTGTGAGAACAGCTGCAGCAGCCCACTCAATCCCTAGAGGCTCTGTGGAAATCTCATGCTCTTACCCGAGCTGGATTTTCCATATATTATTTCAATATTTGTTTTTATTTGCACTGAGCGACAGGAACAAAGAGGGAGATCTTCTACCCACTTGTTTGCTTCCCAAATACCTGCAACAGGTAGAGCTGCGCCAAGCGAAATTCAGGAGCTATGAACTCCACCCAGGTCTCCCTCGCTGGTGGCAGGGACTCAAGTACTTGGGCCATCACTTGCTGCCTCCAGGAGTGCACATTAGCAGGAAGCTGTGTCAGAAGCAGAGCTGGAACTCAAACCCGGGTGATACGAGACTAAGCATCTCACCCAGTGTGCTGGATACCCACCTGCTATTAAATGTTTCTTACATGAGGTTGAACTTGGATAAAAAGATCAAATCATTTTTGTGGCATCCACAAAGGTGAGCAATGCTTTTGGCTCACCCTAGATGGTAATGTAAGACACTATTCACTAAGGCAACTCAAGTGAAGAGAATGCAGTTAATTTACGGGTGTAGAGATGCTGATAAACAAAGAGCAGGTGGACCACAAATATGATAAAGATTCACTGGCACAGCTACAGGCAGCTGTGTATTTAGCTGACTCCAAGGCTGGGCAAAAGCCCTTGGCTGTGTCACAAGTGAATAGGGTCAACTTAGGAAAAAGGTAAGCTCAGGGGATGGTGGTTGTCAACAGTTGCTAAGCGACCAGCAGGCAGTGGAAAAAACATAAGGAATGAGTTGGAGTAGACTGAAAGTGTCAGTGTAAGCAAAGGGTTAAGAATAGCAATGATACCATAGTCCAGGAGAAGGTGACCCTGGCTCTAAGAGCCATCTTCTCCCCATGCTCCTTGAATTAAACCTCTTGCAGGTGCATCCTGACCTGGAGTGGCTCCTGCTAGGTGGCACACACCTACGTTGTAGTTTATATACTTGAGTGGTAGCAATGCCTGCTTGATGAGCTTTCTCCCACCCTGTTCCCATGACACCTTCTGCTACCTTTAGGTCTCTGGATGTAAAGTCAGCTCCCAGCACCATGTGAGGCAAACATCTGCTCACCATATTACACTGACCGCAGAAGTGTCTGCTCTCTGTCCCTTTGGGGGAAGGAACAATGGGTGTGCATTCATACAGAAATCTGGCAGGCCTTGAAAGACCACCTTCGGAGTTCCCTCGGCTCCTTCTCAGGAGCTAACCATGCACAGCTCCGTCTTGCTGTGCTTGCGTGCCCGCCTCACATCCCCTTCTGTAAGAAAGCGCTGAAGATCAGGCCCGGACAGACTCCAAGGCCACTCATGTGGAATTCACTAGGGTGCGTGTCTGGCGTCATGTGGGCAAACTTTTGGGCAGCATTTTCTTTTGCAATGCCATGATTGCCTATGCTTCCAAACCCCATTATGAAACTTTTTATCCTCTACTCAGAGTTTTAAAAAAATCATCTGCCATTTTAGTTTGATGGTGAGAGATGTTGCAGAGAAATATTTGGAAAACGGCACTTTGGGGCCAGAAGATGCCATGAGCATCTTTGGAAGGACTAATCACTGAGCATATGTGGAAGGACCCACAGTCATCCCCATTCTTTGCTTACTCACTTAATGACAGTCACAGCTGTTAGGGAAATCATCCCTGGTGTGGAGAACAAGAGGGAAGGACCAATTCCTGGAGAAGATTTTGAGATTCAAGAGAAGATCAATGGGCAAGAGAAGCCTGCCCAGGTCCTTTCTTAAGGCCACCTCCACCCTCCTGGCGGCGCCCTTCTCTGCTTTCAGGACCCTGCCTTGACGCAGCCCATCTGTTGTTAGCAGCAGCATTGTGCTGTGGCTGCTGCTTTGCTCTGCTTACACTGAGCTTCAGGGCTGCCATAGGATCCACTTCACACCAAAAGAGGATGCAGCCAGCACCTTGTCCACAATCTCCATGGCCACAGGGGCTGCACAACAGGCATTAAGATACTCTGCTCTGTATTCTCACGAATACAGCTGTCGCTGCTGACAGCTGTCTCTGAGTTCTTCTCTCGCATCAGCTTGTCTAGGGAAATATGGTCACAGCATGGTACCCATGTCCCTTCAGGAGTCACACACATTTGGTTTACTGGGAAAAGTGGGTGTCCCATCCCAAATCACTTAACTTTAGGAGAACAAGAAAGGTATTTTTCTTGACAGCTGTGTCCTAGCATCTAGCGTGGGCCTTGCCACAAGCAGGAGTGAATAAGTATGGAAGGCATAAAATGGCAGGAAGAGTGAGCCATCCCTGCTTCTCTCCTCTCCTCTCCCACTGTACCCCACTCGCATTTATGCAGAAAGCTGGGGCAAAAGGTATAAAATGTAGCTGTGAAACAGAAATAGTCGATGTTAAGGGACTAAGAGAGAAGGAATGCCCGTATTGTTTAAAAATGGGAACTTGGGGCATCAGGGAGAATTTAAGTCTTATACTCTGCCCTTTGTTCCTAGAGTGGCCTTGGACATGTTGTTTAATGCCTGTTTGCTCAGTTCCTCATCTCTAACATGGGGGTGATAATATTCCCTACCTCATTGGTTGGTTATATAAAGATTACAGATAATTCTTATAAACTGCTTGGCACACTGCTTCAGATTTCAATATTTAGTAAATGCTAACTGCTTTTGTTATTTTTCTATATGCTCATTAGCACTAAATAAGAGTTAACCCAGCTAAATGACCACAGGCAGATCTGTACCTCACCGAGGAAAATAGCTATTTTATTAATCTCTGAAACATCTTCATTCACTGGAATTGCTCTTAGTACAGACTTGACCATTGATTAGCTTAGTTGTCATGGTTACGTTAACCTAACCTTTTGGGCACCAGCTTCATCACTGTTAGTAGAAATGGTTGCTCTGCCTATGCTCAAAAACTGTCACATGTGAAAATGATTGGGAGGAGTCTAAAAGAATAAACATGGGTTGTGGGGATTTGCTATTGTCTAGGTAGCTAACATTTTAGAAGTAGGTTAGGATGCAGGAAGAGATAAAAAACTGAAGGCACTGGGTGATGTATACCCAAACTTGCTTATTCCGATTACACTGACTCCCATGCATCAATGAGTTGGATAATTCGTGATTCATAGGAACTATGCAAGCCATTCTAGCTGTGCATAGATCAGTAGACATGTCCTCTTTGGAAAGCCAAAGAACTCACAGGGTCTTTGTTTTCATTACATGATGCTCTATGGCGTTTACAAAACAGATTTTATAATTAGATATATAACAGTGTTAGATAAGTAAAAAACTCAAGCCCTACTTTGACCCATATGCAGTGAAGCATGTAAAATAAGAAGAATGTAAATTACATAACAAATAAGGGAAATAATGTGTATAATAATCTTTGTAATTTTACAGTGATAAGCATTTTGCATATATCATATATTATAACATGCTGCCTCACTTAATTCTAGCCTGTAAGTAGATAGTATTATGTCCGTTCTATAATAGAAAGAAGAAATGATGACTTGTTGAGGCTCATCTCACCAATCACCAGCTGTGAGTTGTAGAGCCTTGCCCTTTTTAATGTCTACTTTCCTTGCTTTGTTTCCTAAAGGATGGTTGACTGGAACTGGCCGGCCTGTGTCACCCTTTGTGCTGACAGAGCATGAGATAGAGTGACATTTAGAGCACAGGATGACTCAGGCTGCTGTTAATCTTCTCTTGAACTGGCACAAATTCAAGAATGAGCTTGTGCCATTGACACTCAGAGTCTCTAGAAACCCAAATACTTAACTCCATGGCTGTAGATCCCTGCAGTGACAGAAGACCCTACTCTCCTTACATAACAGTAGCCCTTTAATTCCCACAGCAGTCTTTTTGAAATTGTCATGCCATTTTGTGTGTGATCTTTCCTTAAAAAATTAATTGAGATGTATTGGGACGGTACAACATCTAAAGAGTAAATTTGGAAAAGGCTACTTTTTGGAAATTAAATTAAAGGACTTTCATTAAATACCTGATGCCCATGTACCTACGCCATCATCTATGGAGCATGGCCCCTATGTAAAGCCCATCTATACTGAGAATGTAGGGGACAGAAAACTGAAAAAATTATCTCTGCCCCCCCCACCCAGCAACAGCTGTTATTTTAATGTAATTGAAATGAGTAAGTAAATAGATAAATAGGGAGGCAGGGATAAGGAGAGAGATGGGTGGATGCAGATTCAGTAGCAAATATGAGGATAACGGCTAAGGAACTGTGTTAGGTAGGAGGGTGACGAATTTTGCCTTAAGGCTGGAGATCTGCAAAGCCATCTTGGAAGAGGTGGAGTTAGATCTGGGCTTTTAAAAAGGATTGGGGGGAGTGGGTGTAAGAGAAGGGTCATGCTGCCCAGCAGAGGAGGCTGTCTTGATAATCAAACCCACAGATGGCCTTGTGGTCTTTCTTTTCACTCACCTGAGAAACAGTTGGAGCTTCCTTCACCACCAGTTCCTTCTAACTGATTCAGGTATGGGATGGATCCCTCTTAACCATCTCTGGCCGATTCCCCTGGGGACTCCAAAAACAGAAATGTTAAGGCAAGAAATAGGGAATGGTTACACCCTGGCAGACCCAGGTAGCTGGCCATTTGTGTTCACAGAGGGTTTTCTGATAAAGTACACAGTACACTATAAGCACCTGCTAACAAACATGTCCTTAGAATACCTTACCTCATTTCTTACCTCTCTTTTATCCATGTCTCTCATGTTGTTTAATTTAACAGACATTCATCCTATTTTATACAGGGTTGTTTGCTGAGTACCATATAAAAATGTACTAATGTATAGCTTAGGGGTGGGCATTGTGGATTAAGCTGCTGCCTTGGGTGCCCGCATCCCATATTGCAGTGTCTATTTGAGCCCTGGCTACTCTGCTTCCCATCCAGCTTCCTGCTAATGTGTCTGAGAACACAGAAGATGGCCCACATCATTGTGGGCCTTTCATACTTTGGTCCCTTTTATCTAGAGGGAGACCTGGTGGAGTTCTGGCCTTCTGGTTTGCACCTGATTCAGGCCTGGATGCTGCAGGCATTGGGCATGAATCAGAAGATAGAAGATTGATGTGTGTGTGTGTGTGTGTGTGTGTGTGTGTGATCCTGCCTTTCAAATGAATACATATTTTAAAAAGATAGGCTTCTATCCTCAAAGCATCATCAAGTAACTGAAAACAATACAAAGCTATATATATAAAGACATTTTATAGCATATGTCTACCACAAAGTGAATAAGTTGGGTAAAAAAAAAATACACACACACACACACACACACACAATGTAAAAGAGCATCTGAAGAGAAAGTGGTCTACACAACATTTTTTAAGCTCCGGCTTCCTCAGATTTCTTCCTTCTCTACGATCTGCATTCAATTTAGACTTTTGATGTGGATCCTCAATTTCCTTTTGATTTGAGCAACATTATATGCTATTCATCCCAAGTGGTCATTTTTTAGAGAGAGAGAGAGAGAGAGAGAGAGAGAGAGCGCGAGAGCGCTTCAGTCTGCTGGTTCACTCCTCAAATGGCTGCAATGGCAGGAGCTGGGCCAGGCCAAAACCAAGAGCCATCAGTTTCCTTTGGTCGCCCGTATGAGTGAAGGGGCCATTCTCCTCTGCCCTCCCAGGCACACCAACAGGAAACTGGATCAGAAGTGGATCAGCAGAGTTCGACCCAGCACCCATATGGGATGCCAGCTGCTCAGACAGTGGCCTAGCACCACCCCCCTCCCGCCCCCAGTCTTCCATGAATAAAGAGCCTCTGTGGAGGTATAAACATAACAAGACAAAAATCCCTCTCTGGGAGCCAAATGGAAAAAATGATTTTTACATCAGACTGAGAGTTCAAGAGAAAAATACAGAGCCTGTATTTTCAAGTAATTTAAATAAAAGAAGACACTGGAACAAAACTAATAACCAAATTGATTATCTTATTACAAAGAAAGCCTAGTCTACTTCATTATTATAAAGACAAACATTTTTGGAGTGAAAACTGACCAGTATTCTTAATATTAAAAAAAAATTCTCATTCCTGATTTCCAAGGAAGTGGTGCTCATGTTCAGCTCTGCCACATCTCTGTAATGGATTATGAGCTGTAAGGATTCGTTAGCACATCACAAATGTGTGTTTCAAACGTCCATATTGAATAGCGTAGAATGTTTCCGTGGTAGATAGAGTGTTAGAGGGTCGAGTCTAGTATTCTATTTTAAAAGTGAATTCAATTGCATTTATGGATATTTGATAACTATCAAGTGAATTTGAAATCACAAAGAGCTGAACATCTCAAATGAAAGAGCAAATCGGGAAGCAAAGGGTGTAAGAGAGAGCAATCATTATCTTTTGTTTCCAGAGCAACTCTTCCCGGATAAAACACCTGACTGATCAAATCATGGGGTCAAGAAGTTTGATCCTAGCTTCATCAAACTGGATTATAATTCAGGGTCTACTATGTAAAAACTGAGTTTCAAACACCTTCCTTTTCACATAATGCATTGTCATCATATTCACTCATAATTTTATGATCTTGGAGTGCTGTGAAATGAAACATACTAGCAAAAGTTTAACAAAAAACAACATGGCCAAGACAACTACTCAGTAGTAAGATGCATGAGGGATGACAGAGCACAAACATCACAGCCTTTCTGTGACGGTGCTTTGTGCCCACAGCTTTCCAGTCCCTTTCCCAGCCTGTCATTAATATGTGCTTCATTTGGGGCATGCAAGTGAAAATGCTCTGGCAAGTGAAACACGGGCATCTCAGTGTGGAGGATGTAGCAGCATAGGGCCACGAGAGCAAGGATAGCCCTCCCACCTTACCGTCATTCTCTTCCCTGCTGTCCCCATCATGTCACAGGCAGAGCCACCTCCCAAAAGGCAGGCACTGGAGGGTACGGAGGTGCATTCAGGACAGAAGAGAGGCCAGTGTGTGTCGATGTGTATGTTGAGTGGCAAGTGTTACTGTTTCCTTTGGATTTGGTTCAGTCCTTGAATGTTTTGTTCTAATTGATATGTTTGTTTTCTATGCTATGCATGTTGCAATAGGCAGAATTTTTAAAAATCAAATTCATCAACTTAATAATTAGCTTAAGGTGATAAAGTACAGTACTTTAAATGATTGAAAATACCTATTACAAGCTCTGAATACAATAATTGTTTAAGAAGAGAATCACACTTTTAAACTCCAGCCTCAAATGAACACTGTGTTAGTCTACAAATAGAAGGTTGATGCCAAGCCCAGGAGATTGTCAAGTGCAGCTTTGATAGAGCATGGCAGGCAGGGGGTTCTAGGGCTGAAGACTCCCCTGTCAAACATGCTCTTCCTCTAGTTGCCTATGGTGTACATTGGGGATCCCTTAGCAGAGACCCACAATCCATTTCAGCTGTCACTTATTTGTGTATACAGAGAGAGCTTAGCTTTAGCCAGGAAGGTGACTTAGTACCTGTGACTGAACAGGTTTGGATTTTAGATAGAATTAAAGTTCAGAAGAGAAATGAAGAAATTTCTTTTGATTGGGAATGCATAAGTGTACATGGTGGGGGGCAACACAGAAATTGGTTTCTCAAGTCATCTATTTGCTTTCCTTGTATATCTACAATTAAATGAGTCTAATTTTTACCAGCTAGCAATCAGGGGTGACTAAAATACCACTTATTTGAAAAATTCAGTCTTCATAGCTAAGTTTGTCCCTTAGGCCTCCTTGCCCATGTCCTAAAGCTAGTGATAAAAGCACAGTGCAATCTGGGCTCTTGCTAAGCCTATGCTTTTGTGTTGTTTTTGTTTTGTCCAGAAGTCTCTTCAATAAAACGGTTTTGTTAGCCATAAAAAAGTAAGATTAAATAGACTTATGTTTGTAAAGATATGTGTAAGTATAATATAAATATCAATTGTATGTAGACACTATGGATATATTAATATAAAAATACAAAAAATGTGTTTTATGACTTAAATTATACAATTTCAATGGGTGCCGAGAGGTTCTAGTAATGGCTAATTTTGGAGTTTGCATCCTCAGATTCTGAGGGCTAGAGTTATGTTAAATTCAAGAATAAGGCAGAGAAATAGGAATATCCTTGTTCTGTTTTTCCTTGAATTTCTCTTTCCTTCAATTATATTCTTCTAGATCGAATTTAATATAGTAGGCCAGTTTTTTTTTTAAAAAAAAACCTCTAAAATCTGTTGACTATTTTTCATTTGCCCTTATTGTCACAGAGAGGTTCTTCTACTTTTTTAAAGTTAATTTTAAATTTTTTAGTATTTGAAAGGCAGAAAGAGTGAGAGAGTATTTGAAAGGCAGAAAGAAAGAGTGGGAGAGATTTCCATTTGCTGCTTCGCTCCCCAAAGGGCTCCAACAGCTGGGGCAGTACAACGCAAAGCCAGGAGCCTAGAACTCCATCCAGGTCTCCCTTGTGAATGGCAGGGGCCCAAGTTTTTAGACCATCATCTGCGGCCTGCCAGAGTGTGCTTTAGCAGGGAACAGGATCAGAAGTGGAGCCAGGATCAATTCCCAGGCACTCTGACAGGAGATGCAGGACCCCACGTAGCGGCAGCTTAACACACTGCACTATAACAAGTATTCAGAAAGGCTCTTCCTATGAAATGTATTGTATGGCCTTGAACCCCAAGCTGTTTCTTTATCCTTTACTAGAATAAAAATAATTCCCCTGCTTTCTTTTAATGAGTGAGAGGTAGCCCTTGATTGGCCATTGTAAATATTTAAAATACACAGCACTACATAAATGTAAGGTCTTATTACTCAGTGCCAATCCTCCTCCTCTTTGACTTCTTCCATGTGTTCAGGGTTTTACTAAGTGTCCCATACCCTGCCATGGCTCTGTTTCAGTAAAAAAGCACCAGAGATAAGGAAAAGGGCCATAGTCAAGTTTTCTGCTTTGTCAAGGAGGGGAAGAGGGAGACAATCTCGACACTCTCCAGTCCTGTGTTTGAGTTTTGCATAGAAGTAGCGTGGAGCTGTGCAGGCCTATTCACTGAGGACAAAGCTGATCGGGGGAGATTCTGTTCTCCCCAGCAAAACAAGAGACAATGAAAGAGGTGATACTGGAGAGTTACCATGTCCGGCTGCCTTGTTCTAATCAGGAGAACTTGGCTTGTCCACGGTGTTGAGTATGGGAGTCACAAAGTCATTATCTGTTCCAACACTTGGAGAGCCCATTATCTGAATGCAGAATAAGGAGCTGGAGTTTAACCCCTCCTTCCTGATGATGTCTGTCTTGAGTGCGCTGCATGGAGTTCATAGAACTCGTCACAGAGCCAGCTTCAAACATGGTGCCCAGAGAGAAATGGGCAGCTGCTCTTATTCTACAGCC
Organism: Oryctolagus cuniculus; assembly: GCF_964237555.1. NCBI lineage: Eukaryota > Metazoa > Chordata > Mammalia > Lagomorpha > Leporidae > Oryctolagus > Oryctolagus cuniculus. Next base: position 31,117,719 of record NC_091437.1, on the reverse strand, counting down.
TGTAGAGTTTGCTGAGAATTGGGCAGGTCAAAGAGGTGGCTTTCTAAAGGACGCTCGCTTCTGCCAGGGTTTTAAAGCATCTGTAAAAGGGAGGAAAATTACCGTGTAAAGCCAGAGACTTGGCTGTGGAAGGCAGAATCCACCTCCGGAGAGAGAGCATCTATTCAGAAAGCTGCCTTGCTGGGGTTCTTTAAAGGAGAAATGTGAACTGCCACTCCCTTTTCTGGGGGTCATGTTTCCCGAGGACCCATTAAAAAGCAGCTAAATCAGTGCACCTAATGGAACTGGAGTCAAATGCTGGAAAGATCAGAGGTGAATCCAAGGAGGCCAGGATGATAGCAAGAGTCCAAGATCCGGGAGAAGACAGCGGAGAGGAGCAGCTGGGGGCCGGGAGTCCAGGCTGCTGTTCGCCCCTTGGTCTCTCTGTTACTCCCCAGAGCTTTCAGGACACTGGAAGAAATTCAGGGATGTAGTTCAGGGGAGGACTGTGCCTTTTCTGTGGTTCTGATCATGGAAATACAAAGCAGCGCAGGAGCATCAAGAGCCAACGAACCAGTCCTTGCTTGGGAAACCTGGACTCTGCCTGGAAGGTGCAGCATGAGGGCATATTTGGTCAGGAACAGCTGGCACAGCATCTCTTAGGAGGTGTGGCACATGCAACGGCATTGAGGTCAGAAAGTACTTGAGCTGCTTAGAGTCAAGCCGAATGGTAATGGTTCTTTTCAGTCAGGCAACAAGATTTTTTTGTTGACTGTTTAAAAGTGAAGAACTTAAGGAGTTCAGGAAAGAGAAAGACGCAAACAGATTTGTGTCATAAGAAGAGAGCTCAGAGTGTGCCTTCCAACCATAAATACACATTCACATGCTGTTTTATGCCAGGAGTCTGCTAGGCACTAGGGACTCAGTGATGGGCACGTGGACTGGTCTTGTGGGGCTCACAGCTGGGTTAGGAGATAAAAGTTATAAAATAGCCACAAAAATTAATATTTCCCTACAGCTGGTAAAAATGCCATGAAGCAAAGTCAAGGGGTGCTTTGACTGAGATTAAGAAGGAAGATCTAACGTTGATGGGGGGGCTTCAGGGAGGCTTCAGGGGGGCAGTGGGAGGGTGAAAGTAAATCCTCCCAGGTGAAACTTGGCAAGTGAGTGGGCCCCAGCCAAGCTGAGAGAGGGTAGAATGGCTTGGTAGAGCTTGAGGAACCAGAAGCTTACCAGTCCAAGAGGAAGCTGTTTTAATGGGCCGGACAGGATCCTGATTTCTCATCTACAGAATTTCAGGGATTGGTTTGTTCTAGCCTATAAAGCCATCTAAGCCATATAGTCTGGAGCAGATAAGTACCTGCTGTGTATTTGACATGGTACTCAGTACTGATCAGGAAGGAGGTAGAAATATGGAAGATACAGGTCCTTGACAAACAGAGTGACTACCCAGAAAATTAAGTATTTGAACCAGGGTGAGAGGTTTAGCTATAGATATGTATAAATATAGAGACTTTAGTTTCATAAAGTACTTTTCTTTGTTTCTCATTGGCATGGCAGAAACATCTACCACTCCTGATTCCAGCTTCTATTCCTTAGGTTTCTTCTTTTGGCTAAATTTCTACTTGGGGTGTGTACATTGGAAACTCATATAATACAACATTCAACACCTAGTGATGCCATGCTAATCATCTTTACAGTGCACATAAAGGTGCTGTCAACTGCCATGTAGTTGCTGACTACCACAACCTGCAGGAAGAGTGCCACGCTCAGAAAGGCACTCAAAGTACTGAGATGCATGGATGAATGTACAAATGACTTCCGCTTCCAAGTTTTCAACTGTAAAACAGAGTTTGAGCTCTGCCAGCAGCTCCCTCGAGCTGTGGTCTATGCAGTGTGGGTTGAGGGCTTTCCCTTATGTGCTTTCTCCCAAGTGATGAGCAAAAGCCAGGTGTGTTCCTGCTCTTTCCATATGCACCCAAGATCTTTCTTGTTCTGCCCCCGAGTTTATCTCCTCAGCCCTGATCAGCACCAGAGAGTTTCTTTGCCAGGTTTTCAGGATTCTTATATTAAAAACTGGGAGAAAAGTGAGTAAAGGAGTTTGGGCTAGGAGCTAGGGTTGAGGGAAGAAAAGTTTTGCTTTTTCTCTCTATGGGCCATCTTTTTGATAATTCTGATACTTTTGTATTGATAGGATCATATAATAAATTCTATTTTCATTGTGGACAGCATTGTAAATTCATAGTTACTTCGCCTGTTAGTTTGACTACCTTCCCATCCGCAGGAAGAACTTACGGTCTGATTCTCCTCTCCCTTCTTTGTGAAACAGCAAAGCAGCAAACCAGCTGCAATGGGCAAAGGAAGAGGACTGCATTGAAGGGGAGTTTTAAGCAGTGTTACTTTAATGCATGAAAGCTCTTTACAGTGTCCAAGAAAAACAAGCGAAGGAGATGAGCTATGATGAAATTCTGCCCTGGCTACTGGACCATCTGAGTAATCAGGACGTGTCTCTGAAATGAGCTGGGGACCGCTCCAATGCTCAGGTGCTGTCTTCACTGCGAATCCTCATGACCACACTTCCACTTCCTAAGGGTACATTCTAATGGCAGGCTGAGACAAATGCAGGTGGCACTTATGGGAAGCATTACTGGGAGGAACATTTGCATTCAAAATTCTTGTAACAAGTAGAAATAATTCATGAAAGAGTGAGTCCCCTGTTAAATCATTAAAAGCACTGAGGATTTCTGATCGTGGGCCGGCGGTTAGGCTGACGTCTCAGGTCCTCTGCTTCTCTAAAGTCACACTCCTCTGGGCATTCACTGGATGCACATGCAATGGAGATAACTGCAACCGTGTGTGAACCCAAGAGGGAGCCCTTCTGCTGCCCCGCATCAGTTCCCCAGAACACTGAGGAACCAACTGCTTTTCAGTCACTCGGATGGGCACGGATCAAAAAGCTGTCTGTCAGCCTACAACTACCTCCAAACTCAGCACCAGCATTTCACTATAGAAACAAGTAAGCAAAAGTACAAAGATTCGTGCAAGTCAAATACAATGGGAGTACAACTGGTGATAAGATGTTTGCATGTGTCTGGAAAGGCTTCCTTCCTGGAGCAGGGAGGCAGAAGTTCTGTCAGTGCGGACAAGTTGAGCTTACACTGCCCTATGGTTCTTCGGGCGAGGCAGAACACTTAAAATATAAGGTTGGATTGAGAACACTGCGATCTGGTGCATCTAGTAACTAACTAACTGAGCACTTACCGAGTGCCAAGCCCTGATCCTCACAAGCATTGGGTGTTGCAACTCCCAGCATCACAGATGAACTTGCTTTTCTGTAGTACTTGGCTGTACCCTCTGGATGGGTCTTTATCTTCCACTGTTGTCCTTTGCCACCTCTGAAATGGGTATTGTGGCAAATGCCCTCGTTAAGGGCTTCCTGATGAAGGAACTTTGAGGGCTGCAAGTCATTTTAAGTTTCTCAGATTTTAGACAAATGCAGCTTTCTCCAAAATGCAGATTTTCCATCTATGTGCTTGTAGTCAGTCCCATGTGCCTGTAACCACATCCATAGTTCTCGTTTGAGACATGGTTTTCAAAGCTGCTTTATTTCATTGTTGATTCCTTTAAGGTTAAAGCCACACACTAAATTTGATCTTTGCCATGAGTCTTTCAGATCCTTGGGTTCCTGGGCATTTGTTATCTGCAGCTTTTTTTTACTTCATATTTCTCATAGTTTATGCTCCATATACAGTGAGTTTTCCAATCTTTCAAGACCTCACATTCCTGGGCACCTTTCATTTCTACCAGTTTTTCCTAGAATGTGTCTTTTTTCTCTCTCCCTCTCTTTCTCCCTTTCTCTCTTCCTCTTTCCCCCTCTCCCCCCCTCTTCCTCCCTCCCTCTCTGTTGCTATAGCCTATACACACACTAAAACACAATGCTAATGGTATGTCTGCTAAAACACTCTCCTGAGGCTGCCATCTTGGTACCCATGTGGCCCCCTACAAAGATAGCACAGGTGAGAGTTGTAAAAATAAAAATTCCCTTTGCTACCGAGTGGTGTCATTTCCATATCACCCATCCCTGTGATCAGCTTCCTCCGACTGCTAAGCCATAGACTTGGTGCATTCTAGCTTATGCCACAGATATAAACCCACCCCTCAAATATAATCTGTGAAGTCTTTAGAAGTTTATGATTTCTGCCAAGTATACCGGGGCTCTGACAACTGTGACACCTCCTTTCTTTTTTTTTATTTTTTTTAATTTTTTTTAATTTTTTTAATTTTTTTTTTTTTGACAGGCAGAGTGGACAGTGAGAGAGAGAGAGAGAGAAAAGTCTTCCTTTGCCGTTGGTTCACCCTCCAATGGCCGCCGCGGCCGGCGCGCTGTGGCCGGCACACCGCGCTGATCCGATGGCAGGAGCCAGGAGCCAGGTGCTTTTCCTGGTCTCCCATGGGGTGCAGGGCCCAAGCACCTGGGCCATCCTCCACTGCACTCCCTGGCCACAGCAGAGAGCTGGCCTGGAAGAGGGGCAACCGGGACAGAATCCGGCGCCCCGACCAAGACTAGAACCCAGTGTGCCGGCGCCGCTAGGCGGAGGATTAGCCTAGTGAGCCACGGCGCCGGCCTTGTGACACCTCCTTTCTAAGTAGGGATTTGGAATTCTGGGCATTTCTACCTTTAGTTATACAACGGAACACACAGCTTGCAAGGTCACATGACCAAGGGGAAAAGACAGCTTAATGTGATCACGAATCAGCCCTGAAAGACTTTGGCAAAGCAGTGACACATCCTCCTTCCTCACACAGCCCTCGGCCTTGCCAAATAGTGTTTGGTCAGTGACCATCAGTGCCTCTGGCACACATATTAAATCAAACTCGGAGGGTAGGGTTTGGAATCTTCAATTTAGCTTGTATCCCAGTGTTGGAGAACACTTGTTCCAAGATAGGTAATGGTATAACCATGCTGTTCAAAATACAAATGAGGCTTAGATATACTGCAGGCTATCAAAGGTCAGCCAGAGTTGATGCCAAAGCTGCCTTTGCCTCCTAATTCAGGTCCATTGCAAACCTCTAAAGTACAAAATCCCCATTATAATACAAGCCGAGGTCTTTATTTAAGACCATACAATGAAGACCCAGGATTTGCTTTCTTTCCCTGGGGTCCTGAGGGTTGAAAGAAATTGTGAAGGAAGGCATATTAAAGCAGGTTATTAGCAAAAATCCAACAAATCCCAGAAGGACAGGAGCAGAGGAGGGAAAAATATTTCCCCATAGAAGAGAAAACAACTTGGTCAAGTGCAAATGTGCTAATGCTTCATGCTCAAAAAGCTTAAAACAAGTGAATCCCTGTGATCAGGTTTTCCCAGTCCTGAACTGGACCAAATGACAGGGTTGGAGCGATGCGTGAGGGACTGGGCTATCCACATGGTGATCACAGGGTTTGACACTGTTCTCTGTACTTCCTCAGAGCTGACTTCATCTGTGTGCTCCATTCTCACACAAAAATGGCTTCTATACATCTGCACCTGATATTACGTCTGTTGGAGTCAAAATATTCTGTCAAGGTGAAGAGATAATCTTCAGAACTATGGGAAGTTGTTTTGAAATTTGCAAATTGTACTCTTGGATCCAACCAAAGAAGGGAAAACTAACATCAGGCAAGGAAGAGGGAAAATCTTCCTTGCTAAAAGGACAGAAATAGCTTAAGCTAATTATGTGAGCCTAAAAAAGTAAGTGAAAATTAATGAGAAATAAGAAGAATCTTAACTCTGGAAATAGCCTCTCTTCTTTGTCGTTGAAATCCTATACCGCTGGGTGGAATTAACTCAGGTCAGGAGCCAGTGCACCAAAATGCAATTCTAGAAACCGGGAATGCTTCAGGCATCTTGAATCCAGCTAAGTATCCTGCAGTATTTTTCCAAACTTGGGAGTTCAATAGACTATGATTGAAATCTTGCCTCGAGCTTTTACTTTTGGAAAACCATACATACTTTTGAACAAATTCAATTTGGATGTTTGTTATTTTCTTACCCTTTAACTCATTACAGTGTTATTTTGTAGGCGTCATTTGTTTGGGAAGCAATCTGATTCCTTTGGAAAATCTTTGAAAGCCTTTGTTGTCAGGGTGTGTATCAAAGTTTTGCCTATTCTTGACTCTCCACATTCAAAGTGAGCTGGAAAATTGTGCAAACTGTCTGAACCAGGAGTTCTTAAAGTCTAGCTCCCATACCACCAGCAGCAACAGCTTCACCTGGACAAAGGGCCCTCACCCTCAGAAAGACTCCAGGCTGGGTTTAATGCTTTTGCCATCTTGAAATGCTTAGCAGTTTTGCCTTTGTAGGTAAAACGCAAGGGGACACTGAGACATGGATGAGCCTTAATGGAGCATGAGTGCATGCAGAGGTGATGGGCCATGCACCTGTAGACTGTACACCTGTGGGTTCTCGTTGCACTGTTCACAGGTGGCATTCACCATTCCCAGGAACATAGAATACAGTGCACCTGTGTGCATGGAAGTTAAGTGAGGATCAAAGCAAGTATGAACAGCATTACCTCTGACACTAAATAAATCCAGGAGAGAGGGTACTGGAGAGGGTGATGGCTGTCCAGAGCGTTCACACTTGGCATTAGAAGCAGAGCTTTCTTGGAACACAGAAAGACAGCCATGACCCACACCACCAAGCTAGATCATCCTATGCTTTCTGATTTGTGTGCTGACCAACTCCTTTCACTCAAGGAAGGAAAGAAAAAGGTCGGGCAACCCATGGGTCCTTGTGCTTTCGCTTCTTCTTTTCTCATCAGTAAGTTAATGGTAGACATTGGTAAGGATGTATACATATGCAGAAGAGGAATAAACAGCAACTGAGTCAGTTTTGCACAGCACTTCTGGTCTTCTGGTGAGAAGAGAAGATATGTACAGTCATATGTCACTTCCTGATGGGACACATTCTGAGTGATGCATCGGTCGGTGATTTTGTCATAGCATAAGCATCAGAGAGTTGCCTTACACAAGCCTAGGTGGTGTGGGTTGCAGTCCCTGGATGCCATCAGGGGGCGGAGTAAACAAAAGATGTGTGAGATGCTGCCAGCCCAACATGGCATACTGTTTTACAGTAAAAAGCGGGTTTTTGTAAGTAGAAGGAGTACATTCCACAATAATGATAAAATTATAGTGTAATAAATATAGGACCAGAACCTAGTCACTTATCAGCATTGTGGGCTGGACATAACTGTATGCGCTATGCTTTTACACACCTGGGACCACAGCAGGTTTGTTGACACCAGCAACACCACAGATAGGTGAGTAATGCCCTCCACTCTTACATTGCACCATGAGTGAGAGAGAGGAATCTTTTAGCTCCATGTTAATCTTCAGAGAGCACCACCGTGCGTGCCGACTGTTGTTAGCTGTAATGTCATTCGGTCTGTGTGTGTGCAAGCTGTGAAAGATGAATTGTATAATTGCGGTCACTCCTCAGACAAGCTGAGTGCTCTTTAAACTTGGCTTTGCACATTCTACATATGAATGGTGAAATTCTTGCTAATCATTTTTACTTTTTGTAAATTTTTCTTTACTTAGACTACCTAGCAAATAAAAACACTGTGACTAGGTGAATGAGACCATAGACAAAGGAAGTAGTTTTATCTGTAGTATCTTATTTACTAGTACCTGTTTCCTGCTTTTTGATTAAGGGCCCCTATATTTTCATTTTGCTCTCCGGGTGCCACAAATTAGCTAGCCCCGCCTGGGAGATGTTAGAGATATACATTCTCAGACCTGTGTTCAAGTTTGAGAACGATAGCTGGAAAACCCATGACTAAATTTATCTGCAAGTTTTGGGTCTGTCTCATTGCCTTCTTTGTTGTGCCTGCTCTACAGCTCTCCAAAGAGGTGGTATGGAACACCACTGCTGCTTGTGAGCCTCTGCTGTGGACTCAGGCACAAATTGTGTCGACACGCATGTATGGGCGGGATTCTCGGCCTCGGTTTTGTGCATTACGAAATGGAGGTATCAATGCTTGTCTCCTGGTATGGTTCGAGGAATTAAATGGGATAATATATGTTAAATATTTAACACAGTGTCTGGCGCAAGGAAACAGTCTCACAAGCGAGTTGATCATTGTTACCTGTGTTGCCTATCTCCAGGTCTGTGAATTTCCCCTAGACAGACCCCTGAGGCATCACCCTTGTTTAGCTCTGTCTGGGTTACCCACCTGCTTCAGGTTGATACAAAACACAAAGGAGTAGAACATTTCCTTTTGCTTATAGAGTGGCCAGAATGAGAAGCAAAATAGGCTGTTTATATTCTTTCTTCTTAAATTTTGCTTGTTTCAGAGACAGAGTTCCTAACTGCTAGTTGGCTCCTCAAATGGCCACACTGCCACAGCTGGTGCTAAGCAAGGGCCAAGGCTGGGAATCAGGATTTCAACCCAGGTCTCCCATGTGGGTGGCAGGAGCATAATTACTTGAGTCATCATTACTGCCTCCCATACTCTACAATAGCAGAAAACTGGAACCGGGAGTAGAGCTGAGACTCAAACCCAGCTACTCCAGTTCAAGGTGTGCGTATCTCAGCCTAAATCTGAGTAGCTAAGCCAAGCACTGTCTACAGTTGTTTACCCTTGATTAGGGGTTTTCAGGTCTGAAAGTGACATGTTCTGTCTTCTTAAATAATGTTCTATTGGAATTCTAAAGTACATAAGGAAGGATTGACTTGATATTCCGTAGAACAAAGATTTCATACCAGCCCCAAACTTGAACTTGGGAGCCAGACCTACTTATATGCTGACGACTACTTCCTCACTGAGTAATCACAGGGTCTGTTTCTTTGAATGCAACAAATATATCAATTTCACAATCTTGCTAGGGAGACCTGAATGAGAGGATGTGTTTGGAATACGCTGCTCACTGTTCAGGGCTCAGTCATCGCTATGAGTGCATGATTGTCATTGCATGGTTGTTTGGGGTCACAGATGGCTCTTGTCCTGCCATCATAAACTTCAGCACTCAGCTTCCTTTCCTCTCTGTGCAAGTAGAGTAGCCACAATCCTTCCTGCCCATCCCTAAGTACCAGCCCAAAGCACTGTTAACATGAGGTCATTTTGTACTAATATTGTTATCTTCAGAACAAAACCAATAAGACTCCAAGGAGGAACATGTTCTAGTTAACATGTCCTTCTGCATTTGAATTCATAGAGAAGTTGTGGGAACCAAGCCCTATTTATTTCTTTGTGCTTATTGCAGTAGGATAAAATGCATGTGATAATGCAACACCACAAGGTGATCTATGAAAAGGCTACACTGCATTGGAGGCACTCGGGGAAGCTGTGCAATGTGACCTCTCAGAACACAGCGTCAAACCCAGGACTGCCTAGAGTTCCCTCTGGGGCCAGTGTGGTGAGCCTGGCTCTCACAAGGATCCTTTCCTACTGCTACACTCACAACATGATTCTGCCTGCATCCTACATCCCTTGGGTATAAATCTTGGCTTCTTAAATGAGTTCAGCTTTGCAATAGCCCATCTCAAACTTAGATGTGCATATAAATCACCTAGGATTCCTCCTGACGTGTGGACTCTGATTCGGTAGGTTAACTTGGGACCACAGAATCTGAATGCCTAACAAGCTCCCAGGCGATGCCAGCGCTGTCAGTTGGTAGGCCACACCCACTGTGAGCAGTCCCAGATGAGGGCTGTCTCTTTGAGGAAGGACAATGAGTAAGATGTAAGCTGGGGACCAAGGAATGATTGGGGGGTGCCTGTGACCAGGTTAGGATAATAGCAATGGCCAGAGAGGTACTGGGGGACATTAGCTGTGCCACCTTTGGCCCATGGTCATCAGGAACAAAGACAATTTTTGACCAGGTTCTTATCAACTGGAGACCAACAGGGTTTCAGGTAGGGATCTCTGAATAATATTTTTCCTGTGGAAACATTCCAGTGAATATGTAGCACACTGTGAAAGTTCTACAGTGATTCCATTACTGCTCAGTGTACCCCCACAACACCCAGCACTTAGCCTGACTTTTCCTACCTTTTCTTTCCGAGGTAGGCTTCTAGAATCTGATAATGGTGGTTGGAGTAATAGAGATAGTGGATATCAGGGCTGTAGGAGTAGCAGCAGCTATTAGTATTTGAGAAATCACCATGCAAAAGGGACTAGGCTTGATCCTTGAATGTTCACCATTTAATACAATTACCCTCCAGGGTAGTTATTGTTATTCTCATGTTACAAGAAGTTAAAACACAGGAAGCATTTTCAATTTAAAGCCACACAACTAATTAGTATATGGCTAAACCCTTTCCCAACCCCTATCCCCACTGTCCCATTGGCTCTCATGCCACATTTGGTCATTTGAGGAATCCCCTTATCCAAAGCATTGTAGAAAATACCCAGTTAGTGACTGGAGACAGAAAAGTGTCCATCAAACATGTGTTCCCTCGGTGTGAGAAGAAGAAGTTGTACAGAAAGAAAAAAAAAAAAAAAAACACTGAGAAAAACAATGGTAGAATCAGTGCTGACACCGGACATATTCTGCAGTTTTCATCGAACTTGGGTGGTGTTAGTAAAGTCCTTGGCCATTTGTGTAGGGGTCATTATTTAAAAGACCCTGAACTGGACCCTCCTGAAGGGGTCAAGAGTATTTTAGCGCAAAATAGCCATCTTCTTCTAAGGGTTATTCTGTGTTCCATCAGCCTCTTGGTATTGCTGCACTTACTGGTCACGTGAAGTCTGTCAGAAACGGCAAATTTCCTAAGATCTAGTAAACTTTTTCTACAGTTGAAAAAGAGAAGAAAGCCATTGTGTCATCTAGACTCATTACCAGATCTTCCCCATAAGGGGCAAAAATGGAAAACACGAATACCAGTTGAACCATGAGCACAAAGTTTTGCTATGCAAGATGAATAAGGCACAGGCATCTGCTATACAGCAGGGGGGCCTAAAGTTAACAGCATTGTGTCTGCACTAAAAAATTTGAAGAGTAGATCTCAGGTTAAGTGTTCTTAGCACAGAAGAGAGGGAGGACAGGAGAAGACTCCTGGAGGTGATAGGATGTTTTCTGCCATAGTAATAGGCAGTATTGTGACAATTTTATGAGTGTATACATATGTTTGAATCTGCCCAATTCTATACATTAGATATGTGCAGTTTTATATACCTGTTATACCTCAAAGCTGCTTAAGAAAGATAAATGTGAAAAGCAGTCAATAACTCAGATGAGGACTTTGGTATAAAAACAGTGGAAAAAGAACATTTGGCATGGAGCCACCACGTGACCTATCTGAAATCTCCCATCTACTCACATACTCCGCCGGCTTCTGACCCCCAGTGTTTACAAACAGCTTTGTCCCTCCTTACCCAAGTATTCAAGAGTTTATCTCTATATAGCGAGATTCCCCATTCTGCATTTTAGTCCTGGCACAGATCCTGGCTTATCAGATGTATCCATCAGATAACATTAATCCATCAGATAACATTTACTAGCTGTGGGGCTCTCTCTACCCAGTAGAGAAGCCTTTGCTTGAGTTGTGAGACCAAATCCATCTTCCTGGACAGAGGACTTCATCTGGGGGCAATAGGGAGGAAGTATAATTAATTTATTCCACAAACATTGCCTTGGTGCCTAGGCAACTGTGCTAGACACGATGATACTGTGACTGTGTTACTGCATGGTGGCTGTGAGCTCCAGCTGGAAGGAGGTAGATCCAGATTTGGATCTCATGTCTATACAGGTCTACGAGCGTAACTTTAAGAGAAGTTTACAGCCTCCCTCTGCTTCAGTTTCTTCATCTGTAAGTGGACATAATAACAGCAGTACCTACCTCTAACAGTACCTACCTCGGCGTTGCTGAGACGTGAACAAGATAATGCATATGAGTTGTTTAACACAGCCTAGCACATGGTGACAAAGTGTCAATTGTGAGACCATGACCTCATGATCTCTGCCCACAGAGCAGATGTTAGCTTTTTTTTTTTTCTAAAAGGGCCAGATAGGACATATCTAATGCTATAGATAGTCCCTGTCACAGCAGCTCAGCTCTGCCAGTGTAGTGCAAATGATGTAGTCACAGATAATACATAATTGAGTTTCATCATTTTAACACATCACGAAATCACATTCTCCTTCTCCCCCCATATAAACATGTAATAACTACTGTTGATTCACAACTATGCAACACGCATGACAGAGCAGACTCGCTGCATGGGCTGTAGTGTGCTGACCTCTGGACTACAGGAGAAATTGAAAAAGATGTGAGCTATTGTGATACAATGTGTTTGTTCCAAACACAGAGAAAGGGGACAAGCATCCGGAGTAGCGGCCAGGATGCTCGTTGTGGTGTCCACTTCCTTCATCAGAGTGCCTGCTGCAAGTCCCTGCTTCAGTCCTGATTTCAGCTTCCTTCTGATGTGCACGCTGGGAGTCAGCCGGTGATGCCCCAAATACTTGAGTTCCTGCCATGCCTGTGGAAGAAATGGGTTGAGTTCCAGGCTCCTGGGGGCAGCCTCACCAAGTCCTGGCTGTGGTGGGCGTTTAGAGAGCCAACTGGTACAAAGGAGATATCTGCACTCAACCTTCCTTTCAAATAGATAAAAAAAAAATTTTATTCTGCCTGGCATTGAGAGGAAGAGGATTAAGACTTGCTCTATACAAGAAGGAACATTTGAACTGGGTATTTGAGGATGAGTAGGAGTATACCAAATAGAACTGAAAAGAGAGGGAAACCATTATTCAAAAAAACATAAGCAAAAAAAAATTTTTAAGCGTAAGAAAGGAGATTTTAAAAAAATGTCCATTGTAGCACAGCAAGTTAAATCACAGAGGAAAAGAGCCAGGATCCTGTGTTTTAATTCTGTGTATCAGACTCTGATTTATCTGATTGCTTTCTAAACCATTGTTTGATTTGGGGTGACACTAAAATGACCCCCTGAAAGGAAACCTCACATTTGTTCTGTTATCTTGAGCCTGTCCCCAGCCCCACCACTATCACCTGTGTCTCAGAAACCAATAACCCCCAAAACTTCTCCCTAAAATTCTCTAAGGAAGTGTCTGTCAAAATTTTTCATTCCAGTTGAGGAAAATATGAAAATGTTGAAACAAAAAGATCATACCACTATTCCTTACTTATACTAAGTTAGTTGGTTGTCTAAGTGTTTAGTGAAATGAATTTTTAAAAATATGTATTCACATAGTTTGGAGATTCCTCAGAAACCTGAATATATCCCTAGCACATGACCCAGTCATCCCACTCCTTGGAATTTACCCAAAGGAAATTAAATTGGCAAACAAAAGAGCTGTCTGCACCTTAATGTTTATTGCAGCTCAATTCACGATATCTAAGACCTGCAATCAACCCAAATGCCCATCAACAGAAGACTGGATAAAGAAATTATGGGACATGTACTCTATAGAATACTATACAGCAGTCAAAAACAATGAAATCCGGTCATTTGCAACAAAATGGAGGAATCTGGAAAACATCATGCTGAGTGAAATAAGCCAGTCCCAGAGGGACAAATATCATATGCTCTTCCTGATCTGTGACAACTAACTGAGCACCTAAAAGGAAACCTGTTGAAGTGAAACGGACACTATGAGAAACAATGACTTGATCAGCCCTTGTCCTGACTGTTGAGGAACAACTTACTAGTTTAGTTCTTTTAGTATTTTTTTTGTTCTACTTAATACCATTGGTTGAACTCTGTAATTAGCACACAGTTATTCTTAGGTGTTTAAATTTAACTGAAAAGTGATCCCTGTTAAATATAACAGTGCAAATAAGACAGGGAGGAAATCTACAGTTTGGCACATGCTCACGTGGACTTAACCCTAATGGTAGGGCTAGAAACGTGCCAGGGGATTCCAATTCAATCCCATCAAGGTGGCATATACCAATGCCATCTTACTAGTCAAAGTGATCAGTTTCAGTTCATAATTGATCATAATGATAGGATTAAGTGTCAAAGGGATCACTTAAACAAAACTAGTGTCTGCTAATACTGACTGATATAATTAAAAAGGAGAGAACACTCCAACATGGGAAGTGGGATACACAGCAGACTCATAGAACGGCAGATGACCTAAACAGCACTCTGTCCTCAGAATCAGCCCTTCAGGCATTCGGATCTGGCTAAAAAGCCCATGAGAGTTCCTCAGGCATGGAAAGCCAAGACATTGTGGCAAAAAAAAAAAAAATGACCTATATGAAAGATCTCTGTGAGTGAGATCCCAGCAGAAATAACGGGCCATCAAAGAAGGAGGTACCTTTCTCTGAAGGGAGGAGAGAACTTCCACTTTGACTGTGGCCTTGTCTAAATAAGGTTGGAGTTGGTGAACTCAAGAGGCTTCCATAGCCTTGGCAGCTCATGACAAGAGCCATGGTTGATTACTGACGACATATAAAAGAGTGTTAATTGTTAAATCAACAACGGAAGTCACTGTGCACCTACTCACCATGTAGGATCTCTGTCCTTAATGTGTTGTACTATGCGAATTAATGGTAAAACTACTACTCAAACAGTACTTTATACTTTCTGTATCTATGTGGGTGTAAACTATTGAAATCTTTACTTAGTATATACTATGTTGGTCTTCTGTGTATAAAGATAATTGAAGATGAATCTTGATGAAGAATGGGATGGGAGAGGGGGTGGGAGATGGGATGGTTGTAGGTGGGAGGGAGTTTATGGGGGGAAAAGCCTCTATAATTCAAAAGTTGTACTTTGAAAATTTATATTTATTAAATAAATGTTGAAAAAAAAGAAAAATGTCTTCTCAATATTGTCCTTTGATATCTCCGGCAACCTCACTTTGAAAAGTAGCCAAATCTTTCACCAACAAAACGAATTTTTGATATTTTTAAAATCCAGATTTACAACAGTGAATTGACTTAAAGAACGTGGAGATTATTTGAACTTGTTTGTGAAACCCTGCTGCCTAGAATCCAAAATGAATAATTTTAAAACATTTTGATACAGCAAAACTAAAATTTTTCCAGTGATTCCATACTCACTAGATTTTTATTTCTATGAAACAATGCTGTTTTTTAGCATCTGATGCTCAGAAGACTGTAGAAAACAGTTTATTTGTATTTATCACCTTCTTTTTGTTCACAACCAACTCATATTGAACACCTACTGTGCACCAGGCACATGGCAGGACACCAGGTATGGATGCCCTGATCTCACAATAAAGTAAAACAATACTGTGCAATGTCCTGGAGCAGCTGCAAGGCGGTTGTACCAAAGGGAAGATGTGCCGAAGCGCTGGTACATTGTCTTGGGAAGCTTATCTTTCCAACCAAAGTCATTTCTTCTAGACTCTGTTCCACCAGTGCTCCAGGCTCTAACCATCAGAAGAAAGTTATACCAAGATGTAAACACATCCTCTGCTTATACACTCAGAAAAGTACAGAAGAGGGGAGCAGGGGGGAGGCCTGGGGTTCGGCTGTTGTGACCGTTTCAGTACTGCCTCCAGTGTGCCATCCGAATCCATTCTATGGCACTTAGAGTTATGCAGAAGTAAGTGGTCCTTACCTTGCCATGCCTATCAGTGTAAAGACTGCTCTCAACACTACTCCAAGTCAAGAGGAAAGCAACAAGGAAAGGGGGTTCACAAGCTGGGAACCCAAAATGAAGCTGGCAACTCCTAGTGTAAGTAATATGTGCACCCAGACACACGGGTACTGACAGCATTTCCCCAGAGAGAGCACCTGGGTGACCCAGCTGTCTGGGGAAGAAACCAAGGGCTTCGCTCTCCATTACTCTTCTTCCAAATTAAGCCAGCACTAGAAGAACCCAGAGGAAACGAGGTGTGCTGAGTCCCTCTGCTTGCCTTTCACTTAGCTGTCATGGCTGTCCCAGCAAGCCACTCCAGATCGCCTTTCCCCCATGGCAGTGGACCATAGCAAAACAATTAAGTTCTCTGATTAAATTTGTTAGCCTGTGATTCAGCTAAATTTGAAGCCCATAAGAGAAACAGAAAATATTTCCCCCTAATATTAGCTCTGAAAACATTTATTACCAAGAATCTGGACAAGCAAGACTAAATAAAAATAGTAATCACATCCAAAGCAGACCCATTTGTCATAGAAACATATCTGATCCCAGGCCCTGGTCAGGAAGAAAAGTAATTCACAGAACAGATCAAGAGGCTTTGAGAGCCTACGGGCCTGTGTTTTATCTGAAAAGGCATTTTGTTTGCTTCACTTTCATTTGTTCTTAGTGGAAATGATTTACTGGCACGGTTTTCTTTTTGAGGATATGTTCAGAGAAGAAAATTTGTAATAACAAGAATCAGATGACTCTGCTCTGCTGTCGCCCTAACCCAAGTCATCCCTGTCCCTTCCTGGATTGGCTCCCTCCCTGCCCCGTTCTGTGGGCCACCTCCTAGTTGTTACCAGGCCTTGCTCAAAATTTCTGCTCTTAGGTCCCAGATAAAATGCGGCTTCCTCAGAGAAACTTTTTTTTTTTTTTTTTGACAGAGTGGACAGAGAGAGAGACAGAAAGAAAGGTCTTCCTTTGCCATTGGTTCACCCTCCAATGGCCGCCACGGCCGGCGCGCTGCGGCCGGCGCAACCGCGCTGATCCGATGGCAGGAGCCAGGAGCCAGGTGCTTTTCCTCCTCAGAGAAACTTTTGCCAACTACCTCACTCACCACCTCTGTCTCTCTCATTCTGCTTATTTCCCAATCCCTTTTAGGGCATGTAATATAATCTTAATCTGGTTTACTTGCTGGGAGATCATGTCTGTCTTATTTACCACTGTGTCCTAGCACCTTGGACTCAGTGTTTAGCTAATGAGTAAATAAATGAATGATACAAAGGGCCAAGCATGAGGCTTGGCACTCACACATTTTTTCTTGTTTGGTTTGGATAAATCCCCTGATAAAGGAGCTACTTTTCTCATTTACTATAAGAACATGAATACATAGGTAAAGTCACATAGGTTGTAGGTAGAAACTAGGGTGTTCCATTTAGGTCTCTCTGACTCCAAACCCGCTTTTATTACTATCAAATCATATTGCCTTCTAAACAGGAAGTTCTTCTCCAATTTAATCCCATCAAGGTGGCATGTACCAATGCCATCTCACTAGTCCAAGTGATCAATTTCAGTTCACAATTGATCATAATGAAAGGACTAAGAGTCAAAGGGATCACATAAACAAGTCTAGTACCTGCTAATACTAACCGATAGAATAAATAAAGGGGAGAGTGATCCAACATGGGAAGCGAGATACTCAGCAGACTCAGAATGGCGGATGTCCTAAACAGCACTCTGGCCTCAGAATCAGCCCTAAAGGCATTCTGATCTAGCTGAAAAGCCCATGAGAATATTTCAGGCATGGAAAGCCAAGACACTCTGGCAAAAAAAAAAAAAAAAACAAAACACCTAAAACCTAAAACCTAAATGAAAGATCTCTGTGAGTGAGATCCCAGTGGAAAGAACAGGTCTTCAAAGAAGGAGGTACCTTTCTCTGAAGGGAGGAGAGAACCTCCACTTTGACTATGACCTTGTCTAAACAAGATAAGAGTCGGAGAACTCAAGGGGCTTCCATAGCCTTGGAAACTCATGACTGGTGCATAGGGAGATTACTGATGTCATAAACAAGAGTGTCAATTTGTTAAGTCAACAACAGGAGTCACTGTGCACTTACTCCTCATGTAGGATCTCTGTCCTTAGTGTGCTATACATTGAGGCTTAATGCTATAACGAGTACTCAAACAGTATATTTCACTTTGTGTTTCTATGGGGGTGCAAACTGTTGAAATCTTTACTTAATGTGTACTAAACTGATCTTCTGTAAAAAAAAAAAAAAAAGAAGAAGAAGAAGAAGAAGAAGAAGAAGAAGAAGAAGAAGAAGAAGAAGAAATTATCAATTCCCAACTTGACTCTCACTGGGATTAAACATGACAATAGGTCTGATCTGATTTTGTCATCATTTAAAAAATCATCTATTATTTTTCACTTTATGTTTCTGTGTGGGAGCAAACTGTTGAAATCTTTACTTAATGTATGCTAAACTGATCTTCTGTATATAAAGAGAATCGAAAATGAATCCTCATGTGAATGGAAGGGGAGAGGGAGTGGGAAAGGGGAGGGTTGCAGGTGGGAGGGACGTTATGGGGGGGAAGCCATTGTAATCCATAAGCCGTACTTTGGAAATTTATATTCATTAAATAAAAGTTAAAAAAAATAAAAAAAAGATTTGAAATTTAATATGCGAAGACTTTGGATCCTGGCCTATAGAACTTAGACCAAAGTTCTTATATTACTCTCTTAGTGAACACTTAAAAATTAACAATGGGCTCTTCCTTTGCTTACTAAATGAACTTGACATCCTTAACCACTCCATCCACATACATCTCAAACCAAAATCATCAGGACTCTTCCGTGCTAGTTAACAAATGTATAGTGTTCAGCCAGATGATGACTAAGGCAGACATCCATTTGTAATTGCTGAAGATTGACTTCTTGTGCATGTATGCAGGTATCTGTGGGGAGGAACTCGGACTGGACTAAGTTACTGGAATTAAGACTTATTCTATGCATCTGCTCTCCCACAATATGGCGCTGGGAGAGAAGAAAACAGCTTCTACACAGCTGCCTCCAGTTCAGCCAATAAACTGTAGGACTTGCTCCTGATTGGAGGAGAGCAGCGTACTCGGCGTGTGGGCAGCCGAGTTAGGATTGGCGGAGGAGGACTATAAAGGAGGAGAGAGACGGCATGCACCAGGAACATCTAAAGGGAACATCTAAGGGGAACACCTGTGCAGCCCCCGAGAGAGCCGGCCGGCAGTGTGCCGCTCCCCTGCGGAAGTGGGGAATGTGGCAGGGGGAACCACCCTTCCACGGAGGTGGAAGGGACAGTAGCCAACCCGGGAAGAACCAGCAGCAAACCCGGGGAGGGCCGAGCAGACGAAAGAACAGCGCAGGGTTTAGTGTCGTTCCTCCACGAAGAGGGTGAGCGACATAATGGTGCCGTGACTCGGATATGAAGCCTAGGCAGGGTTTAGTGTCGTTCCTCCACGAAGAGGGGGAGCGACATAATGGTGCCGTGACTCGGATAGGAAACTTAAGAGGGAAGAAACGGGAAGAAGTGGAAAATACCGGAGAGAGAGACTAGCAAAGAGCCTAGGTGCCGGAAGAAGCTATTGAAAGCCTAGGCATAGACTCGGATATGGACTGTGGGAAAGAAGTTAGGATTGAAAGCGAAAGTGAAAGCTTTCATAGACTCGGATGCGGACTATGGCGGGGAAGCTAGGAGATTGAAAGTGAAAGTGAAACCTAGAAGAAACTTAGACTCGGATACGGACTGTGGGGAGAAGCCAGGAGAAATGAGGGAGGAATATTGTTGGAAGAAAACTTAGGGAAACATACCAGGTAGAGAAAAATGTTAGGGAGGATGAAGCCGTGAGTGCAGGCCAAGGCGGAAACGGAAGCCATCTTGGAATTCTTCAAATCAGCCCGGGGAGCAAGAGGCGAAGATCTGGAACCAGAGACGTGGGCCGCCAGGTTGGAATTCGCCAGGTTAGTCCGGGGAACTTGGATTGAATACTAGTGGCGGAGACGTAAGCTACGCTGTGTGACTCGCGGAAGCCGCCGCGTGCAGAGAGAGCACGGGGCGTGAATAGATAAGGAACGTGGGGCTAGTGCGAGACCGCAGAGTGTGCGCGCGAAGCCGAGCCGCGCAGAGCCGGGAGCCCGCCGGCGGGGTGAGGTGCCGAGAAGCAGCCTCGGGGCGGGCGCCGGGAAGCCGCAGGGATAAGAGAAACAGAAGTTTAGAAGTAAAATGAGAGAAATAGGAATGCTGGTAGATAGAAGTAAAATAGGAGAAATAGGAATGCCCGGAGATAGAGAAATAGAGAAAGGCCTCCCCACAACACAGCAATGAGAGAGCTTGGATTCGGTCTGCCTGATTAGTAAGGCGGTAAGCACCAGCGGGCAGCTCGACCAGAGTGTGAGCTGCAGGTCACCGAAGACAGGCACGTTATCAACACCAATAAGTCACCCCACAACATGGCAATGAGAGAGCTTGGATTCGGTCTGCCTGATTAAGGCGGTAAGCACCAGCAGGCGGCTCGACCAGAGTATGAGCCGCAGGTCACCGAAGACAGGCACGCATCAGCGCCTAAAAACCTACTCACAACATGGTGAAGAGAGGACCCGGATTCGGTTTGCCTGATTGATAGGACTTGTAAGAACCTGTGGCAACTCTAGCAAGCAGAGCAGAGTGTGTGCCGCGGGACACCGAAGACAGGCGCGTATCAACACCAAAAAATAAAAAGAAAGGGGGATCTGTGGGGAGCAACTCGGACTAGACTAAGTTACTGGAATTAAGACTTATTCTATGCATCTGCTCTCCCACAATATGGCGCTGGGAGAGAAGAAAACAGCTTCTACACAGCTGCCTCCAGTTCAGCCAATAAACTGTAGGACTTGCTCCTGATTGGAGGAGAGCAGCGTACTCGGCGTGTGGGCAGCCGAGTTAGGATTGGCGGAGGAGGACTATAAAGGAGGAGAGAGACGGCATGCACCAGGAACATCTAAAGGGAACATCTAAGGGGAACACCTGTGCAGCCCCCGAGAGAGCCGGCCGGCGGTGTGCCGCTCCCCTGCGGAAGTGGGGAATGTGGCAGGGGGAACCGCCCTTCCACGGAGGTGGAAGGGACAGTAGCCAACCCGGGAAGAACCAGCAGCAAACCCGGGGAGGGCCGAGCAGACGAAAGAACAGCGCAGGGTCCTGTGTCGTTCCTCCATGAAGAGGGGGAGCGACAGGTATCATTTGTAAGACTGCTTTTGTTGAAAAATTCTTAGTTTTCAGGAGTCAAATACACATCATAAGCCATCCCAACATAAACACAATGATGAAGATACATTTCTATGCCCAATAGCACACTTCTCCCTCCTCCCTCCCCCATCCCATATGTATGGAATTTATTTTACAATTATATATATATATAGCTAAGAATTATAATTAGCTAAGTTATTCATTCAGTTCCTCTATGTGTGTGTGTGTGTTTTCTGATGTAGTTATTAGAATTAAGCTTTTTTTAAAAAAAACTATCATACCTAATGCTAATAGTGTGTTTGGCAAAGTATGATTGAAATTTACTGTCTCATAGCACGGATCCATGTCCCACAATATCTTTACCTATGAGAAGCCACATTGTATGACATGAAACAAAGTGTTGTTGAAGTCTGGTACGCACACTGCCGGCCAACAGTGGTTGAGATAGTTTAGGTGGGATACGCAGGGACAAGGCAGGGACGTGTTTTAGAATCACTTTGCTCCACGACAATAGAACCACTCTCAAGCTGCAGATACCACAATTTCTTTGTATTTATTTATACTATTATCTTCCATTTGGAGCTAATTATTTTCTTTAATTATTTCTTTAATTATTTCTTTAATTATTTATTTAATTATTAATTTATTGTTCTTTAAGACAATATCTAGTTTCTACTTAGGTGAATTATTTTTAAAATATATCAATTAGGAAACTAAATAATTATACAAGTGGTGTGGAGAGCGGCAAAAATAATACAGGTCACATGCAAATGGCTGATGGAAAAAAGTCTGGCAGTCGGAGTTCACCATTTAAAAACCAAGTGAACTTGAGTAAGTTACTTAACCTCATCTAAATACAGCAACAGTAACCTCAGGGCTTTTGTGTTTAAAAGGAAAATATATCAAGTGGAACATAGTAGATACCCAATAAATGATCTTTGCAATGATGATGACTGCTTTGATTACTGTTCACTCTTGTTGGCAGTTATTGGACTGAGTGTGTAGTGGATGCTCAGCAAATGTGGATTATTGCCGCCTCGTGGAGAAACTTCCCCTCACAACAGACCTATAAAGAGAAGCAAGACTCGGCACTCAGTTTTAGCTGCTACCTGTCTAAAGTATGAATGTTGTGTGGACTATGTTAAAATGTTAGCTTAAAGACTGTGTCCTACATGGCTGGTTTGGCACACAAAATTTTAAATAAACAGGGAATAATCTCCTATCAGCACTGTTTAGGAGGAATGAACACAGGCACACAAGGTTCTCTGGACAGAAAACAGCTTTCTGTGATGTGGAGCACCTCCCTTGCTACTGTGATAAAATGGGTTATGTAGTAATCATCAGGCACTTAGGGGTTGTACATTCAGTTGCAAGCAATATCAAAAAAAGAACTTCTGAAGTCCTTTCCTAGGCAAAATTGTATGTTGGGAAATTTACCACAAGTCCAACACAAATTTACAACACTTTTAGGAAGAAAGATAAATTAATAAGGGAGATTTGAGATGATGAAGAAAATAGACCTAGGGCAGTATGTTACATAGAAGCTTGGGAAAATGGTTATATTTATGGAACCCTGTTTCAAGAGCCCTGATAAGGACAGCAAAGGGAGATAAATGGAATTGGAGATTTACTGGCTTAAAGAAAAACTGGTGAATCAAGAAAACAGGAATTTACCAAGAGAGAGACCATTCCTAGAGAACAAAGTGAGAAAGAGAAATTTCTAGGGATTGTGGAAGCTTGGCTCCGTTAAGATGTGATGTCATGTGTTTCTCTAAAACTGATGACCATTCTGCCAATCATGTTTGATTTAGCCTTGTATATGATTTGGAGTGGGAGGGAATGGGGTTGGTTCATTTAAGGCCAGTGTCAGACCCTGCATCATGCATAATGACATAAATGCTTCAGTATGCATTTTTAAAATGATATGGAACATTTCATGTAATTATTATATTCTCACTCAAATTTCTTAATGCCATTGAATACCTGATTTTCCAAGTTGTTGGAAAGATGTGTCCATAAATTCTTGATTGAAGTCAAGATAAAAACATCCTTTACAAAATACACTGATAATTTTGGCCTTTAAGTCTCCAGCAGTTCCTCTTTTTATACAGTTGGTACATTGTCGAGATGAAGGCATCTTCCTGTAGAATGCCACACATTCTAGCTTTAGCTGATTGTTTCACCGTGAAGCCGTCTAGCCTCTGCTCTCTGATTCACATTTCTTATACATGGTGGTTACGTCTGGAGACCTCATTAGAGTCTGGTGAATGTTTTTATTTAAGAATCTGTCCTTGATGGTGTTGAGTACTTTCCATTGACCATCGTGCAAAGGCTCAGAGTGTCTGTCCTGTTTTCAGGGATTGATCAGTGGGTTCCTATGCTTTTCACTTGATCCCTTTTTTATAAACTTCCCTCAATAACTTTTCAAATAATTTTAGTATCACACATATTGATTATTTTAATAGGGTTGTAAAAGGGTGAATATCTCAATCTAGCATTCTCTGTTAGATGGAATTCTTGTATGAAGAACTTTGCTTCATCAATCATTGAGTTACTCTGACATAGAGTCTGTACAAGAAAGACAAAATAAATTCTTGATTCTTTATCATTGTTTATCCATTTTCAGAGCAGTAAGTTGGTACACTAAAAACAGTGGGATTTCTTTGCTTTTAAATATCAATATGTATATGTATGTAAATACATATACATTAAAACCCATATATACACATGAGTTTTAATTCATGGCATTCATTATTCTTTTTGGTATTACAGTAGCACTAGATCAGGACTGAGAATAACTTATGGTTCACTGCTCTGGCTTTTGACATGATACATGGTAGTCTCTATGGCTTCCTTGCTTTCTTGCTTAACAAGACTTCCCAGGTTTATTTCACTCATTTCTGGCTGCAGACCTAGAATCTGCCACTTTTCTAAGAATTCTGGTATCTTTGGAGAGAAATTATGCTTAGCAATCACAATTTGAGTGCTAGGATTGCTCATTGTGCTTGATTGTCAATGTTTCTAAGACTTTTGAAAACTCATGATTTCATGGTATTTATAAATAGTATTTTAAAATATTTTCATTGTTTTATTTTATACTTATATCTGCTTGGCTTAAAATCTTGTCTCTTAACAATATTAACAGAATTATTTGTTTGATGTTACAATATACCTATAATAATTTCAAAATAAAATTACAATATCACTAGTGGCCATGAGACTCCTGAATATAAAATTTGTGTCCTTTCTTCAGATAAAAAGCAAAAATAGAAACATAAATGGATTAACTTGAAGTCTGTTCATGTGGACAAGACTTAATTTTCTATGTCGTATTAATGTGAAGAACATTAGTTCCAAGCTTTCCGTACCCGATATACAGATTTTTAGAAGTGTTTACTGGTGTACTTGAAGCTAGAATGTAGTGACTCCTGTGATTATCCCAACTGCGTTGAACTCACGCCACCGCTCTGTAGCCTCACCTGACATCATGATTTCTACAAGGGAGGCGATCATGTTGCTCTCTCACCAGCATGTTTGCGGCACCTTGCATAGTGCTTGTAGTCAGCGTGCACGGATGGCAAACATCAGTCAGACTGCTTGTTTCAGTGGCTGTCACTGAAAGGGAAAGTTCTTCCCAGAAGTGTTGACCACAGAGCAACCACCTGTTTCTTCAGATTCTCTACTATCATATTATCACATTTTCCAAACAAAATTCTCAGTGAATGCTATGTCAGGACTAATAGCTAAAAAGGCTCCTAGAAGCCTAATTCAGTCCCTTCGTTTCTCAGCTAAGAAACTGAGTTACCCAGAGATTCAGTAGTTTACTCATGATCACCCAATAACTTCCAGCAGGGGAATAAATAGGACCCAAGGGCCCCATTTGTCCAATCTAGAAGGATTTCTATTCAGTTCCGCTATGGCAGTTTCTCACCTACCCTCAGCAGCATTCTAGTATTTTCCTTTCTTGCTTTCATCTAGTATATGATTAGCTTCATTCTTTATGGATTTGAATTTTTGAGCCAATTAAAGGAAAGGGTGATGTGGTCTTTTTTTTCTGAAATGGTTAGTTGTTTCAAATACATTTATTGCAATAATACTTTTTTCCTCTCTAGTATGAGAGTCTTCCCTTTTTATATATTAAATATCCATATGACTCTGTTTGGATATTTAAGCTTGTTTCTAAATTCTGTGCCAATTCTTGTTTTGTCTGAACCAGAACAAAGCTGTTTAATGGCTGTTAATTTTAATCTCTATGTAAGAGGTAGTCTGCTCTTTGACACTCTTGAGTTTCAGAATTTTTACAGATTAAGCCCGAGAACTAAATTTGAATTTATTTACTTTATTTTCTCATATGAATTTTTACTAACTAGTTTGTCAAGCTCTGAATAATGAAAAACATAGAGGCTGGTTTCTATTTACTCAGTAGAATTTTTTTAAAAGTAGAATTTTAAATGTTGCTTTTAAATTCTTATATTTTTTGCTAAGATTATTGCAAATATTTCTATTTTTTATTTTATAAATGGATGTGCCTGACATATTGATAGGACTATTTTACTAACAAATTTTCTTGGATCCTGAAGTCCATCAAGTGGATCTTTGCAAAAAAACAAAGTATCTTTTCTGCTTCGACCTATTTCTGTGGTTAATTATGTTAATAGATTTGCCATAATTGAACCATCCTTGCATTACTTGACTTTATCCTACTCTATTTGTATATATGAATGGATTTCAGAAAGTTCATAGAAAAAATGGAGTTTAATGGTAAATTTATTTTGGTGCAAAAATTTTTTAAAATTCATGCATAGTTTTTTCATAACACATTTTTCATGAACTTTATGGAGATCATTTGTATATATGAATTTAGAAAAAAATTTGGGCCCAAATAAGCCCACTCTTTAAGTCCATTTTTCCATGAATTTTTAAAGTAGCATTGTATTATGTTGTAAATATTCTGATTCTATGAGCTGATGTTTTAATTAAGAGAAATCTCAAGTTGTCAGAACAAGCAAGAGTTATATTTTTTCTACTCAGTTGTTTCCAGCACATAATACCTAGCCCTGTTCTAAAAGAAAAAAAAAACTCAATAAATAAAATGTGAAAATGAGGATGGTTCTGAGTCACTTGGTGTGGTTCTCACTTAACTCTCCTGGTTTTAGAGAAGGAGTCCATGACTAAGCAGCATAAAGGTCAAGGAGTTGGTCATGTGAGGATGCAGCCAGGTCCTTTGCAAAATTCTTTTCATTTTCACATGGCCTTTTTGATTACTCATAATCTTTATGGGTCCTTTCTACCCTGTTTTGACTAGACATGTTTTTCTCCTTGAGCAATCTTCTGAACATCAGCAATGACATCTCTGACAAGAGGAAGCCTACGTTTTCATAACAAGCTGCTTTGCATTATTGAGAGGCATGGCTAAGGGTCATGGTATGAACCAAACCCATGAAGAGCTCAGGGAAAAGCTCGACAGTGACCTGGCAGATCCCTGACGCCGGCTCGGTGATAACGACGTGGTTGTCATAGCTGAGGCATGTAGCCAAGGTTCCAGGCGGTCACCCGGAGCTTGCCTTTCACTCTCACCCTTCAGCGCCTAGCAATGGAGAATGAAACTCAGAGCTCTGGTGGTTCTGTGAGTATCTCCATTAACAGCTCCAAAGAGTGGCCTGGGAGTGCAGTCCAATTCTATTAACAAACTCATTCGTGGAAATCAGAAGGCTAAAAGAAAGATGATTGGGCCAAACCTACTGAGGTGACTGAAACTACAAATGATCAGTGACTTGGTTTACTGCATATAACTGGGTTTCTTTTTCCAACTTTTCCCCATGCCTCTTAGCTTGTGGTTCCACAGTTGACTCAAAATCTTTGAAAACTGCTGCATATTCCCTTTTTTTCTTTCCCCAGTGTTCCATGTTTTATCTAATTAACCTTTTCTGGATTTTATTCTACCAAATTACATTTACTATTTGATTTTCAACAGTACCCATGGGGATCTCATAAGCAAATATATAATCAGTTCAATTTTACTGGCTTTCCAGCAGAAAATTATATTTTCAATTAAATCTAATTAATTGTTTGGTATTCCTGATTTAATAGATAGGAGCATATTTTGGAAATCAGATCAAAACACTAGTTTATTAGATTTCATATCAATTCTCATTGGTTAGTAAAAGGACAATTGATACTACTGATTAAATGAGTAGATTGTCTGATAGCCTAGCACAATGCTAATTTCCGTTCTAGGTAGAGAACCACGTAAGTTGTATTGAAGTACCTTTATGATCTAAAGTATTCTGAAGTGTTACTATTTTGACATCTGTTTGGGGACTACAGAGGCTAAGTCTTCATATTGTCACAATGAGATGCATTATTGAGTTGGTTATTGGGATAACTCTTGCAAGGCACATCGATCTGATAAAATGATGAATTTTCAGTGAAACAGAATGATTCAGTGTTAAAACTCCACTTTTGGATGGGAATCATTGGCTTAAACAATTCATGAGAACCACATTAGCTAAGAGATACCCTAAGTTTCACTTTACCTTGTGGTACAGACATTTGGCATAAGACCACTAAGCCTGCTTCCTCAATCTTAAATCTTTGATTTAAGCAGGAACCACAACCAACCAATGATCCTCTGATTGAATAATTTCTGCTTCAAAGATGAAGCCTTGCTGTACAATGCCAACTCTCACTTCTTCCACATTATATAATCTATTCCCCAGCATTTCCATGCAACCACCATCTAAGTGGAACCAGAAGTGTGGTTTGGTTAATGCTTCATGTTGATATTGATGGGCTTCGGAATAGCAGGTCCCTTGTTGCCAGGCAACCAAGCAAAGTTTCAGCCCACTGACCTCAGTATGGGTACCACTTGCACAGAAGCAGCTCCATAATTGAATGGATTTTTTTCCTTGTTTCTGATGATTCCCAGCCACTTTAGTGCCTTCAGCTCACTCTGATAAGGCTTCTGATTAAATGCAGTGATTGAACTGTTTTTTTCCTAGTAGTCTGAAGTTTAATTGTAAAACAAGGGCCATATACCAATCCCAGTGCTCTGATTTCCAACTGGCATATTGCTGGCTCTAGAATCAGGAAGCTTAATTAATGGAGAATGAGAGACCATTTGTTCATCTGCCTAAATAGAAGCATCAACATTCACTTGGTACAGTTTTCCTTTCTTTTGTTAACAATTTTGTCTTAGAATTTTCATTCAACTTAAGTTTCAATAAAACTAGTTAACTTACTTACTGTAAGCTAGGCACTTAATAGATATAATTCCATGTAATCATCACAGTATTGAGGAAGGTGTTATTAATATCATTTCCATTTTTTTATACTCTTTAGTATAAAAGAAGCCTGGTGGAATGTTGTTGTTGAGACAAGACTACAAATGTAGTTCAGTGATTGAGCTGTGACTCAGACCAAGGTCTTCCTGATTCCAAAACACAAGGACATATCACTATCTCAGCTGGTTTAGATCCCATGTCAAAATTACACACTTTTTCTAAAAGTATCACCCTGTTTCCCAAATCAAAATAGTTAGTATTGCCAGTTTTGAAAATTCTCTTTTAATAGTAACAATCTGCAATAGCAGAATATCTGGATGCATCAAGTCTCTAATTAAATTAAAAGCAGAAAAGGAATCTCTCCTTGTATATTTTTCACTTCAAGGTTCAATCAAAGAAAATTAAGAGGAGTTTAACTTAACAGTAGCTATCAATAATAGATCCTGAGTGTTGACTGTGTACCAGTTCAACCAAACTGGCCTCTGACATAGGTGCCTTGCTAGCCACACTGAAGATGAATTAACAGAGGGACTAGCACTGTGGCTTGGCAGATTAGGCCTCCATCTTTGAGGCAGTATCCTATGTAGAGTACTGGTTCAGGTCCAGGCCGTTCCTCTTTGAACCTAGCTCTCTGCTAATGTGTCTGGGAGAGTGTGGAGGACTGCCCAAGTCTTTGGGCCCCTGCACCCTTGTGGGAGATATGGATGAAGTTCCAGGCTCCTGGCTTCAGCCCTGGCTGCTGTAGCCATTTGGAGAATGTACCAGTAGATGGAAGAGCTGTGTGTGTGTGTGTGTGTGTGTGTGTGTGTGTTCTCCTCTCTGTGTAACTCTGTCTTTCCAATAAATAAATAAATCTTTTTTAAAAAAAGTTGAATTAACTGGGATTTTACTTGGAGGGAATTGGGACTCCAAAACAGCTCTTCCTATGTCACACTGTTAATAATAAAATCAAGATTTAAGTCTAGAATTGTCAAATCCAAAGATGGTTTTAGGATTGTTTGGATGCACACATCAGAAAAAAAAAGAACATTTCTGTCAGGACACTTTGATACCATTCAAAGAGAGAACATACTTAACACTCATAAGTTCCCTACGTAGCTATAAACTGTTGTAAAAAGCATTACAACTGCAGTAACTGCACTGTTTGCTGAGTGCTTTGCTGTCTGGCTCCCAGGCCCACTGCTAAGCGCCTTGCACAGTCTCACTCGAACCTCCCAGGCACCTGGGGCTGTAGGTCCTGGTAATGTCCATAGCTGAGGAAAACTCACTTGGTTCTGGTAGTAAACATTGGAATTGAGATTAGCATCCAAGTCAGTCCAGCCCGAACCCTAGCTTTCAACCTGGACACTTGCTGCTGCTGAGCGTCGGAAGATGCGTGGAGAACCAGCCTCCTTGCGGAAGTCTGGGAGTATTTTTGACTCCTCCTACTATGGAAGAATCACTGCTCTCCCAAGAATGCTTTCGTCCATGTGTATCACGTCGGTGCTAGACACAATAAGGGAAGAAAAACTGTGTCTCTGGGGGTTGCAAACACTCGGAGACAGACAGCCCACAGTCCCTTGAATTAACCAAGGAGGGAGAAGGGGGAATTCACTTTGGGCAGCACCGTGACTTTCCAGTGCTGATATGTGTGAGACAGAGCCCACAAGAGAGGGAGCCAGATGCTGCACTGCCCACACAACCCATCTGCAAGTGTGCAGACACACCCTGATCCAGGTTAGTGGTGCCAAATGGGATGTCCAAACGGCTCAGCCCCAGTCTAGCACACTTGCAGCTCGCACATGCTGTTACCATTTAAAACAGAATGAAAATTATCCTGGGAACACTGGCCTTGTGACTGGGAAATCATTTGTGCTTGACTCACTAAAGGGCACTTACAAGGTTTCACAGCAACACAACCAAAATTTATGTGCCAGTTTTTCTGTTGTGGCTCTCTGGAGGTGAGAGAGAAGAGCAACGAACAGTAATATTATACCACAAGGGCCAGAGCATGCCTTTTGTTTACTTAGGTTGGCTTGGGATGGGGTAGCCAGATTCTCAAACTTATTAAAACTGTTTGAAACAAAACCAAAAAAAGTTTCTGGGTGAGATCTAAGGAACTCCCTTGAGCTAAGTGTACAAGTTTCACGGCTTGGACTTGGGAACATCTGTTTTGTTGCTCAATGAATTTGTGTGCTTATTTCTGGATCCTCCTTGTTGGTTCGTGGCCAGTAGTTTGAAATGTGCTGCTCAGTTCATTGAGGTTCCTGAGAGATGCTTACAGAATTTCTGTGGGGTCAGGGGTGCAGGCTGCGGGCTGCAAAGCAGCTGCTAATCTATATGTCCTTTCTTCTGGTGAAAGTACACTTAGTTTCTTCTGTAAACTCACCCCCGCCCTGCCCTGCTCCGCCCCATCCACATGTATCAGGTAGTTGGACTTTTTTGCCAGGTAAGGCAATGGATGTGTAGGAAGCAGAGGTCTCACCAGCCCAGGCCTCCAATTCATCGGATCCCAGAGGCAGATCAGGGAAGGGCACTTGACCCACGTGTGATCAGTGAGTGCTGGACTCGCTCGAGTCCTGGGCTGGCCCCAGCCATTTCTAGGTCTGTGATACACTGGAACCTATAGATGACGCCATTTAGGTTTAGAATGGTGCCTGGCATAGAGGACACATTTTACAAAATAGGAACTGTTATTCGGGCATCTCTTAGGGCACCATTTTTCTCAGTTTTGTAAGAGTCTCTTTGCTTTTTCCATTTAGCAATTGCTCCAAATGGCCTTTCTCACCTCCCTTCCCTCTCAGACAGGAACAGCAACACCTCCTCTTTCTCAAGCCAGCCACCCTGTCTGCCCACTCCAATCTCTCTCCGATTTGTTTTCATTTCTTGTCTCCTGTACTCAATTTCTTCCCCCTAGTTCTTCACGTTGTATGAACAATAAAGAACCTGAGAAACTTTGCCTTCTGCTGAACACTCAATGCCTCTAACAACACACTGCCCAAAGTGACCATTCTGTCTTTTCAGCCACCTATACCCCCAGGATAAAGTGTTTTGTTTGCTACTCTATCTTTTGGGAACAACCACTGGGCACAGCACCTATTTTCCTGGCTGAAATTCTACATCTTTCCAGCACATTAGGTGTCCTGAGATACAAAGAGGGGACAGAGAAACAGCACTGAGGACAAAGCAAGACAAAGGAAATATGACTTTGAACCTGGGAAGAGGGAAAGTCGGTGGGCTATCAGAGTCTTGGTTCAGTGAAAATCATAGACTCCACCCTAGAAGGTGGCAGGGCTTGGGTGTGGGAGAGGGCATTCTGTATGCCCGGGGAGGCAGGAACCTGGGCAAAGGTCCTGCAGCCTTGGCAAAGCTCCCATGCCAAGGATGGAGCCCAAGAGTCTGCAGGACCTCTAATGCGGATGCCAACAGCAGCCATCATGAGTTGGTTACTGGGCATGATTTCAGCCTCCTGTGTTACTCAGGAAAGAGCAGGTCCCAGCAGTGACTGAGGTTAACCTTTGGGCCATCCTGGCTTGTGGGGTGGGCTCTCAGAGTCTGGCATTAATCAAAACAAAGCATACTCAAGAGATGAGATCATCGTGTACACTAGAGTGTGCACTAAGCTTGAAACGCCACTCACCAACAACTGCAGCTTGCGGCAAAGCGTCCCTGTGTGTGTTTCAGTCAATGGATGCATCAGAAAAGGACCCGGTGGGGGCGGAGGCTCCCAGCACCTCTACAAAGCAAAACATCTTCATCTGAGGTCAGAGGTTTTGCACTCAGTATGAGTAGGAGCCAAGAGCCCAAACACATCCTTTAAAACCATCACTTCCTTCACCCCAGGAAATTCATCCAATATTATCCATCTGGAATTTTCTGAAGCCAAAGCCACCCATCAATGTCAAAACCAAAATGAGAGGAAACTTTTGAAAGAAACACCCTCCCATCCTCTCATGTCAGAGGTGAAAAATGACCAGCTTTGTTTTCTTTGCTTGTGAAGGAAAAAAATAAAAAAACAAGGCAGACCATGATGCTAATCTTCTCTGTATCATTCCAATTTTAGTATATGTGCTGCCGAAGCAAGCACAGACCATGATGCTTAGTCTCAAATATCCTCACGTCCAGATGGCTTTCTGGTTCCCAAATTGTCCCATGCAACTGAGTTAGAGCCCCATTAAAATGCCACACTCGATATTTATTCATTGTTTAATCCTCTAATACTCCAATCCCTGGCTGTCAGCAAGGAAGCTCCTCTGTCCAGGGGACTTAGTTTGGTTTCTTTTGGCCAGGGAAGGAAAGGAGAAGGAAGGCAAAGTGGAGAGGCCCAGAAAGAAGACGAGTCATCGGCTGTGGGGGGTGGCAAGCCTCACTGATTCAGCAGCCTTGTAGGTCCCTGGTGTCCCCAGCACACAGACGTGTGGGGCTCACTGGAGGACCATTGTGAAGGAGGGGTGTGACCTGGCTGAAGCAGCACCCATAGACCACCCAGTGCAGGAAAGGAAACCTGTTACCATTCAGCTCCTCATCCCAGGTGTAAGGGGGACGAGGCCCTGGGTGACTCAGCCCAGCCGATCCTGTCCAAAGACAATTAAGGAATGCAAATATTTATACACTGCACAGTTGTTGGGCTCTCTCCAGAGCACTCAACACAAGTGCTGCATCCCCCGAGCAAGAGCAGCTGAGCCCTGCCCAGGCGTTCCTGGTCTGCAGGCACAGGAGGCAGGCATCTCTCAGGGTGGGTCCTTTCTCCCAGTTCTCACACCTCCATCTCTGGTGAGGGTGTACAAATGGCCTCCTGGTGGAGACAGGTGCCTTTGTATAGGGGAGTTAATGGCGTCCTGGTAACACACAGTGTGGCCTGATTGGGAAGGAATTTAAGGGGGCAGAAAAGGAGAAGGCTTAGAAATGTTCCACTTGATGTTCTTCTGAGACTCTGTTGCTTGCTAAGCCCAGGGGAGGGATTCAGCCCCCGTCAGCTCCAGAACAGTGCATGTTGAGTGGCCATGGCTGGCAGACCTCCACCTGGCTAAGGGCCTGTGACGGGTTAGGACGGAAGCCAGGCCTCTTAAGGTCACCGACTTTCCTATGAGCACCACTGTGATTTTTTTAAAAGAGAAACTGCAGAATATCCAAGCTTGAACAATGAAAGGCTCCTGAAGGGACAAATAAGATCTGATAATGTGGTTAAAATCTACAGGAATGAAGAACACAGCTACCTGATACCCTGGAATTACTAGGACAAGGCTTTTCTGGTCAGGGTGGAATAGAGACTTTGGAAAATCAACTGAGAGTCTTGGGAAGAGAGAATGTGCAGCCATGTGTGCCTCAGGCCAGGAGCTCCCCTCTCTGTGCCTACATGGGGACGAGCACAGTGAGAGTCAGGGAAAGACCCAGCTGGACCGCCTGGCCACACAGGCCTGGGCAGTTGACAAATTTGTGGAGACTGCAGGATTAAGTTAAAGCTGTGAACCGCCTGACAAGGTTCTGAGTGATGGACTGATGTCTGCCACACGCAGCCAGTGTCGTACCTGCTGTGGCGATGACGCTGCCGCATGCAGTCCTGCCCACCCCCTCCCCTGGTCGCCGACAGCGGTGCCCTCTATGCAGTGCTCACTGTGTTTGTGCAAATGCTGAGATTCTGAGTGCTTTATGAACCCTGCAGTCGGCACGTAAAGGAGGACATCATTGCAAATCAGGATCCAGTCCAAGTGTGTGTGTCACACTGCTTCAAAAAGCAAACTTCACGAGTGTGCAGGGCTAAGCTTATGATTATAAACTAAGCTGAAAGTATGTCATTGTAAGACTTTAGAAAAGTGTAGGAGCTGGTGCTGTGGCGTAGTGGGTAAAGCTGCCACCTGCAGTGCCGGCTTCCCAAATGGGCGCCAGTTCAGTTCCCGGCTGCTGCACTTCTGACCCAGCTCTCTGCTCTGGCCTGGGAAAGCAGTAGAAGATGGTCCAAGTCATTGGGCCCCTGCACCTGTGTGGGAGACCCAGAAGAAGCTCCTGGCTCCTGGCTTCAGATTGGCCCAGCTTTGGCCATTGTGGCCAACTGGGGATATGTTGCTGGCCTGGTCCAGAAAGTTGTTATAAATGCACATTATGTGGGCTGGGCCCTTAGAATAGCAGGATGCTGCCTTGGGATACCCACATCCCATACCACAGTGCCTGGGTTTGAATCCCTGCTGGGCTTCTGATTACAGTTTCCTGATAACGTGTACCCTAGGAGCCAGCAGGTGATGGTTCAAGTACTTGAGTCCCTGCCACCCACATTGGAACCCAGTGAGATTTGTAGGCTCCTGGCTTTGGCCTGCTCCTGCCCCAACAGATGGAAGCTCTCTGTCTCTCTCTCTCTCTTCCTCTCTCCCTCCCTCCCTCGGCTGATGATCCAATGGACAGAGCTTCCCATCTGAGAACAGTCATCCCAGGTAGTCCTTGTGGGACCTTCCTCAGCAATATCTCACCTCTTTAAGCAAATTAGCACTTCTCCTTCAAAACTGCCTTGAGAGACAAGGAGCCGAGCCATCTCGTGTGTCCATTTGTTCTCTTGTTTGGATCTTATGTTTGTTTACAAAAAGCCAAATCCCATGACTTGATGGCCAGGCTGTTTCTAAATGACGTTGTCAGGCTTCCAAGCTCAAATTCAACTGCCCGGTGTGGAGGCTGCCCGGGAGGCTGTGCTTTGGGGCGATCGTCCGCAGATGTGTTGATTGTCTCTGTTATGCCACATCTCTTCTCGGTATTTGTTAAATACAGCACCCATCTAGGGCCCCCTGAGCATGTGGTTCCTCTAGGCAGGGGTGAAGCCCAGGCACACAGTCACAAAGGATGACCTCATGTGCTCCAGGGGACACACGGCTGCAGGTCACAGGCAGATGGCACCAGGAAGGAGGCCTCAAGTTTCCAGGGTGGCTCAATTGCATGATTTGCATTCTCCAAGTAGCTCTGATGGTGAAGGGCCACGCAGAAGCTGCCGGATTCTGAGAGTGATGTCGCAGCGCAGCCACGGCAAAACACCACATGGAGTTTATCGAGTCCTTTGGGGTGCAAGATGTTACACAGGCCAATACAGCAGAACTCCGCTCAATTTATTATGGCTATCAACACCTACTGTTCCCCCAGGGCCTGCAGAGTGCTTCCCAGTGAAATACAGCTTGTGCGTAACTGAGATTTGGGAAAGACTGGGGGACTGTAATAACCCAAGGCAGCCCTGTGCCACGGGAGTTAGATGGTGGCTGGCTTTAAACATAACTCAGAGAGCGATGGCTTCCCAAAGTTCCAGTTAGAGAGACCATACCAGGCAGCCATGGTTTTTTTGTTTTTTGTTTTTATTTTTTTCAGATTTCCCATGTTGCTGCCCCCTCTCATTTTTGTGGATGCCAAGACATCAAGAAGCACAAGGGGAGAGGTTTATGTTCTGATGTTATCCGGAGGCCTTCACTCCTTTCTTGCAAATGTATTTTTGAAGCAGCAACTTATCTCAATTTTATGCATCCCATGGCCCTGTTTCCCTTTGGGGAATATTAGTAGTAAATGCTAGTCTAAATCAGTCACTTAGGGGCACAGAATGAGAAAGAATATTTATTTTATAAGATGTTATTTATTTTATAAGACATTATTTATCGCACCTTAAGCGTTATCTGGGGATAACATGTTGGACTGACCCCACAGACGGCTGTTCAGGTAGCATTTCCACTTCCAGAAGCTCATCACCCACACTGAATGATTAACACTTTCATGTGACACGCTTAGAAACTAGCAAGATCTCGGGTATTCTAGAATGCAGAACAAGCGAGGAGAGGGAGTAGCAGATGAGGCTGGAAAGTTAGGTGTGTTTAACCATGTTGAGGTCCACCTTAACCCACACACAGTGGGGAACTACCAAAGTTCACACAAGGGAATGACATAACCTCACACAGGCTGTGAGGGATAGCTGTGTGGCCAATACAACAATAGATGCAGGAAAAGTACAATGGCTAAACTGGACTTGGAGAGGCCAGGTAGGAGGAGATAGAAGGGTGTGGCCCTGAATTAAAGCCGTGACAATTGGAAGGGAGAAGAGGGACAGGATTCCATAGTCATGCCAAAGGTCCACTCTGTCAGGCTGAGTCATCAGCAGGATGTAGGGCTAAGAGAAAAAGAGAAATTGAGAAAGGGAAACCAGGATAGCAGTTTGCATTAGCGTCCTGTGTCTGTGTTTCATTTACATAGGAAGGCCTTCAGTTCGAAGGCTTTCCACACCCATTTATTTGCCTGTTTGGAGCTGCTTCCTGTATCTGTAACACCTGATGGAGTGTAAGAACTTTTGAGATTGGGCACAAGAGCTGGCTCAGCCCACAAGGTAAATGATAGTGTCTCTAACTAAGGAAGTGAACCCAGGAGAGGGCCAGGTCTGCAGGAGGAAGATGATTCTGGAGAGAACTTGACCAGTAACAAGGACAGTGGTCTGGCACTCTTGGGTCCTGGACCAGCCTAGACCTTGATTCATAGTTTCTGTGACCTTGAGCCAGTTCCCTTGGCATGACAGTAGCTATAAAGCAGAAAAAAACATCCACCGCCCTGTGAATAACTCCCCAAAGCCACCAGGCTAGCAACATTCATCCTGGCCCAGGATTCATTCATCAATGTCATCTCTTCCCCTCACAGGCGTCTTTACAAGCCCTCGTTTCCTGTGCCCTCAGCCCTCGAGACCCCACTCCCAGTGCTTCCCCAAAGCAGTAGTGCCCTGTGACGTCGAAACTGAGTGGGGAGCAAAGACGAGTCTGGGGGAATCACATTTCTCTGGGACCCACCATCAGATTCTCAGTGTGCAAGAATTTTTAGTAACAGGCCAGTGTTTATTTTTCATGGCTGCACTAAAGAACTCTGGAAATACCATAGATAACCACAGCACCAATAACTATTTAATTTATTACGTTTGCACATCCAGATGGAAAGAAACCAATCCTGGTGTAAAGACAGTTATATACAAACAAATTACAAATCAGGCAGTCAAATTAGAAATTTAAGTAGAAAAGATTCGAAATCTACCTAGTGTTTTCCCATTTGTTATCAAGTGCTTTTACTTTTTGTTTCAACTAATCTGATATCTGTCTTAAGTAAACGAGCTATTCTTTGGTTCTTTTCTTTCTGCCTTCAAATCCAAAAAGCAAGGGTGCTAGGCACAGAGAATGCAAAGGTTGAATATGACCTACACCCTAGATAAATCATAGTTTAATCCTAGGTCTTGAGCAAAGTTTGGGTCTAAAACAAATTTTGATGGATGATTAATTGAGTAACTCAAAATCCTTTTTTAAAAAAAGTTTATTCTTTCGAGTGAGGAATTGAATAAATTACAGGTGAAGGCAGAAAGAAATGAAAGTTCTATGCTTTGTATTTTTAAATTATGCACTTTGGTCCCAGATCATCTCAAATATTCATTTATTTCCCGAAGCTTAATCATATGGATTAAATCAAGTACATAATATAAATATCTATCCTAGAAGCCAACAGCTGACATTTTTCTTCCAAGTGCCTCTGCCACTGTTTCCTTCCATCTGCTAATGAGTAATTTAGCTCAATTCATAGACTTCTGTTTCAGATGAAAGCAGTGAGACTAGTTCACTCTCAACTTCATGAGACCCTGAACCTGGCCCACACGCCTCTGCTCTCATGTAGACCAATGGAAAAGCCATTCAGTTGGTGTCTTTACATGCTCTCTTGCCCCCTATATCCATTATTCACCCTACAAGCAAAGTGGTTTTTGGAAAGCACAATTTAATTTTCTTAAAATCCTCCATGGTGGCTTTGGGATCAGTACCAGATTACTCCACATGCTCTTAGGCCTAACAACATCTGCCTAATCTCAGGTATCCATACCAGTGTACACTGTGTTTCTGCATTCCCTGGTATTTGATCTAATAGTACTCTATGACTCTTTTGAAAGCACTGACCATCGGTATTATTTTAAATTACTTGATGATAAAAAGGAAGAAAGCAGAAATTGTGACTACTAATATGCATGGATTTCAAATTGTTTTTTCACCAACATAAATTTTATCTTTTTTGGTATTCTTTTTAAAATTTTTAGCATTATGAAGAGAGCAGATTTCGTGTGTTCCATAGGTACAGTTCCAGAAGATAACCATACTTCCCTCACTCCCGTCCCTGCCTCCCGTCATTCATCAGTTTTTGCAAAGACACAATTTTAATCCTCACTATATTCTCAGGCTTAATTCACCACTAAATATAATATTAAACAATTAAAAAGCAGGAAGCCCACAGTTCCTAAAACGACAATCATACCACATCCATTTCATTTCTATATATTTTTGTATTCTGTATTAACTGCCACTTATCAGAGAAAATACATGATGGTTGTCTTTTGAAGACTGGCCTATTTCACTGAGCATAATGCTTTCCAGTTGCATCTGTCTTGTAGCAAGACAGGATGTCATTCTTTGTAATGGCTGAGTATTATTCCAGAGTGTGTGTGTGTGTGTGTGTGTGTGTGTTATCCAGTCATCAGTTGATGAACATCTGGGTTGACTCCATATCTTAGCTGTTGTGAATTGAGCTGCCACAAACGTGGGGGTACAAATAACTCTTTTAACCTGCTGATTTCATTTCATTTGAATGAATTCCCAAAAGTAGGATTGCTTCGTCACATGGTAGGTCTATTTTCAGATCTCTCAGGAATCTCCATACTGTCTTCCACAATGGCTGAAGTAGTTTACATTCCCACCAACAGTGGATTAGGGTATTTTTCCCCACATTCTTGCCAGCATTTCTTGTTTGTTGATTTCTGTATGAGAGCCATTATAACTGGGCTGAGGTGAAACCTCATGTGTTTTCATTGGCATTTCCCTGATTAACCAAGGGAGCCACGGCGCCGGCCCCCACTTTGTTTAATTCTACAATAGACATTATCTTCTAACTATGTCTAGGCTTTAATGGTAACTTATCAAGGTGGTCTGTAAAAAGATTTATCTTTCTACCTTTCCAGAAGAATGGATGGAGAAGGGAAGTATTGTTTTTGTCGATTGTCTCTGAAATTCTCTGATTATCTGTATTTACTAAGTGTGAATGAGTCTTCGTCTTCCCTAGAAAACTCACGTGTGTTTTCTTTGTAGAAATCATGTATTTTTTGCATTTTTAATGTAATCGATCATTTTGAAAATGTTGTATAAAGCATCCTTCACTGCTTCAATTTTTATTTATACACTGACCCACCTTTTATAGCTTAGTAGTTGTGATTCCTTTAAAAAAGATTTATTTATTTATCTGAAAGGCAGAGATACAGAGAGGCAGAAGCATAGGTAGAGGCAAAGCAAGAGAGAGATCTTCCATTCACTGGTTCACTTCCCAAATGGTTGCAACAGCTGGAGCTGAAGCAGTGCGAAGCCAAGAGCCAGGAGCTTCTTCCGGGTCTCCCATGCAGGTGCAGGGACCTAAGCATTTGTACCATCTTTGCTGCTTCCCCAGTCCATAGCAGAGAACTGGACCAGAAGTGAAGCAGCTGGGTCTCAAATGGGCACACACATGAGATGCTGGCACTGCGGTCAGTGGCTTTACCCACTACACCACAGTGCCAGTCCTAGTAGTTGTGATTCTAAACATTGGACCACACAGATATGATTAAGATACACTCAGTGTTCTTGAAAAGATACCAACCCAAACAGGAGTAATTGACTCTTACACAACATAAAGCAATATGAGTTATAATAGAAATGTGTACAAGTTCAAATAAGGAAAAGTTAATATTGTAGAAAAGTATAGAAATTCATTTTGAGGTTTATATAATTAGTAAATCCATGAATTTTATGATACTTGATCATCCTACATAGATACCAAATGAAAAAGAATGAACTTTCTTTAATGTGTGTAGCTTAATTGTCAAGTTAACTTTTTCCCATCATCACAATTTGCTTCACCATTGCTTCCTATACAGCTTCTTTTTCCCTGACTGGTTTTCTTCATCTCTGATCCTTGATTCTTATTACCAATTCTGACTATTGCATTTTCCATCTCAGTAATCAAAATTGACTACACTAATAACTCAGCCTCCTGCAACATGGACAGAACTAATAGGTGTACTTTTTACCAGACCCATAATCCATCCATCCCTCCAACTGAGGCATGAGTTACACATTCACATCATTTAGAAAGGGAGACAGAGATGAACACACAAAAACTGCATCACCAGCAAAATCATGGTGTGGTGTGGGAAGTCCTATACCACATAGTTGAAAGCATGTATTCTAGAACAAGAAGACTTGGTTCAAACTCAGTTTCCAGCTAGTAGCAATGGAATGAGTTACTTAACCTTATCAGTAAATTGGAATTGTAATAATACCTATCTCTTGAGGCTGTAAAAAATAGTAAATGGAGGAATTTATTGAATACTAATAATATAGTGCCCCATATAATATAGTGGGCACACAACAAATAGTAAACATGACAATGGTGAACAAAACAATAACAAAGACACAAAGAAAATGGCATGAAACCAAATCAAAAGATGGGTAGTTCAGCTGAAGGAGAGGTTCACTGAAGAAGAGACGGTTAGACCAACCCTTTAAAGGTAGAAGGAAGCTGGTAGGGAGATGGAGAAAGTGACACATCAGAGAAAGGAAATAGCTTAAAGCACAAAGGTAGATTTGAGGCTTAAATGACTACAGAACAATCATCATGAGCCGGCTTGAATGAAGTTCAGTTGGGGATAGCAGCGAAGAATCTAAACCAACTCTTGGAGATGCTTTCTAGACTGAGTTTCAGAGTGATGACATAAATTGTAGTAAAGGATTTTGTGTGCAAAGAACGTGCAGTTAGCAGCTTTGTCTTCACGTTGTGGAGTTACTATTAACGGCTTGACCTCTTCTTCTCAAACATTTATGTGGATTTTACTATTGTATTTACCAGCCACAAGTTGTTGAAAACTTCTGTTACCATTTCGTTGATCAAAGCCTCTGTTTCCAGGGTCAAACTGCAAATCAAAGCTACAGGCCGTGATTTCTCCCTTGACTAAGAGGCTGCATTGTTCGTCTAGGCTCCAGAGAGAGTCCTTCCAAACTCTTCCAAAAAATGGTTTTGGTCATTATGTTCAAATAGAGAATTCTCCAGAGAGCTTGCTCTTTCGTATCAATGTCTATCTCTGTCTCTCCAGAATCCCTATCCTGGCCTCCTCACTCTTTGTCAGCTCAAGCTCTTTCATGATAAACACCCTCACTTGGGAGGCTTTGAGCAAGTTGGTATTTTGCTTATGTTTGTTTTTAGCCACACATGCTCTATAAATCACCCAGTACTTTCTACTTCTTTCCTACCAAGATGACATTTGAGAAACACAGTTTGCTTTTTTATTTTCCTCTCCCATTATTCATCCAGTCCCTCCAAATGTATTTTTCTTACACATGAACTCAGTACTAAAAATACACATTGGTTGAAGGTCCTGCCAAGATTCTTACTGAATGAGTCATCCAATTTGCCCAAGACCGAAAGAAGTGTAGGGGTCCTTGGAAATGAATGAACCAATTTGTCTGGAACCTGACTTCATTAAGACATTTTAAGTGTGTGACTGGATGGGATTTAAGTCACTGAGTCAGTCTGACAGTCAGTGTAGACCTCATGTCAGCCTTCAGGAATTGACCTCTTTCCCCCAAACATTTCAGGTCCAGCCCATGTTTTCATTCATAGCGCAGGCATATTGTAGCCTCTTTCTCTTTAATTTTTTGCAGCTCTAATTTTTATCTAAAAGTATCATGCACATTTGGGTCGTTCCTCATTGTCTGTATTTTTCCTCTGGTATATAAGTCCAAGAAGGGAAGTGGGGACTTTGTGTGATGCTCCCTACTGTCTTCCCAGCTTAAAAATCAATCAGCATCTTGAACACAGTAGGTGCTCAGATTTGTTGAATCAGTTATCAATTGATAAGTAGCGCAATAAGGACAAACTAATAACTGCTTTTTAACTTGTGTTACATCTAAGAATAATATTGTAACAAAGGCTCTCATTTCTGAGTCCCTACTACACAGCTAGCCTTGTGCCAGCCCACTAATAATGATGCTACAGTTTCTTTGGGATCCCCCTGGCTGCCTTACTTATGCTTATGTCACTACTTGCAAAGGAGACTCTTGAACCTCAGAGAAATCAGGGAATTCATTCTGGATCACAAAGCTCAAAAGTAGGAAGCATTAGGGCGTAAACCTAGGACTGCTTTAACAAGGCTTCCGAGTTTATCTCCCTGCTGCTCCTTACCATCAAGCACCACATGTCTTCAAATTGAGCTCCAAACTGGAGCTAAAGAAAGCATTTAGTTCAAGTTACTTGTTGACCCCTTCATCGTAGTTACAAAGGGTTTGAAATGATCATCATTCATCCTCCTGCATCTTCTCCCTTCTGGCTACTTCATGCCCTTTGGAAAAAAACAAAATAGAACTGACTCCTTTTTCCAAAACTCACCAGTCTGCCCCAGTTACAGTTCTAAGCAAATCTGGGAGTACCCCGGTTTCCCAGTAAATTCCCATCTGCAACCCAGTCCTGATCCTCAACCACCCGAAAATGTTTGATCAACTGCTTCAAGAGCAGCAAATGCAACACACAAAGCAAACTGTGGTAGGACTCCTCCTCTGTGCCCTTTGCCTGTCGACTGTCCTTGCCTCTTTGGGACTCAACATCGAGCTCTTGCTCCATTCACTTTCCACTTCATCCCAGTTGAGTGAGAGCCACCATCCATCCAGATAAAACAACTGATTCTCTTATTAATTTCCTTATTTAAAATATGGAGGTCCCTTGAGTTCATGCACATATTTTAAATGTCTTATCCCATTATATTTCCATTGTGTTTGCCTTACATTTATAGGGTGGAGTGAATTCTAATGATTTCTGGAGACTAATTCACTGAGTGTTCCCTGCACTGATATTTTATGCTCCCTTCTGACACAATACAAACTCTGAGTTATTATTCAAGACCCAGTAAATATATTTTCCATGCTGTAGTTTCTGGTGATCCAAAGCAGAATTAAGAATCTCCATGAAAGTTGGCACAAACTCTCCAGTATCATGTACCACAAAGAGTAAGTTGCTACCCACTGTAGACTTCACAGGCTCTCTGGGGTCAGATTATGTTGCATTCACCTTTCTGTTCCTACGAGTCACCTGGCACTTAGTAGCTCTTCTGTTTACACACCAGCTAGTCATCCTGTTGGAACACTTCTAATGGCAGATCATTCTTTCAAGACCCAGCCCCTTCATTGTTGTTCAGATGCTGTCATTGTAAGGTCAAAGTTCTTTCACATATTGGGCTGAACTCAGTGTCCTTGACACTTTGACTTTGGGTCCTCATTTGGTCTTCTGGACCCACCCAGATGAAGTCACTTCCTCTATAAGGATTGGAAGCCAGCTAATGTGCCCTTCCTAATTCTTCTCTCTTCCAGACTAAATAAATCCCTTGTTTGCCTCTGTTGAGGGCCTACATATGAAGTTTGTAAACCTTTAGCCAATCTGGTTCCTCTTCCAGGAGAATTGCTAAATTATCTATATTCTTCTGGAAGAGAAGTCTCATGGAAGCAATGCATAGTACTATGGGATTCTACTGAACCAGAGAGCTAAACATTGTATTGTTACAAATAACCCTAATTATGGTACATTTTTCTGTATTTTATCCATTCTTTCTTGGCTCTTTCTAGTTTAGAGAAGTAATATTCTTAATTAATTCTGCTCAATTTTGTAACCTTGAAAGTGAAACTTCATATGTTCCAGTGTTACAATATGTTTTGTTTTCTTGGGTTGTTAGGATACACAGGACTAGAAGACTGAACTCTGAATACAATAATGCAATTTTTTCAGTTAACTTATAGCCTCTCTATTTGATAGGCCTATAAATAATTGGTTCATTAACAATTCAGATCCTCTCAACCCTATGCCCTGCCATGCCCCAAGTGTTCTCTAGCTGTCTCCACTACTCCATGCCACAAGGTGGTTGAAGTAGTTCAGGAGTTAAATTCAATGACACTGATGTCCAGAGAAAGAAGAAACTCAACTCTTGCGTGGCACGTCTTTCAAGATAAAGAAAACTTCAGGCAGGAGTTTCAGTCTAGTGGGATGAGCCACATCCCATGTTGGAGTGCCTAGGTTGAGTTCTTGCCTCCAGCTCCGCTGGGAGGCATCAGCGATGGCTCCAATCACTGGGTTCTTGCCACCCACGTGGGAGACTAAACGGAGTCCCTGGATCCTGGTTTTGGCTTGGCCAAGTCACAGTCTTTGTGGCATTTGAGAAGTGTTTGAAGAGTGAACCAGCAGTTAGTGGGTCTCTCTCTGTATCTTTCTGTCTCTCCTTACCTGTCAAAGAAGAAAAAAAAAATGGTAAAGAAAACCTTTTTCTAGAAACTTCCCAGCAGACATTCCCTCATGTCTCTGTGTCAGTCAGATCACATGTTCATGTTTACTCTGGTCATTGGCAAGTGGAACAATTGCCTTTGGCCAACCGAATCCATTTCCAACTTGGGAGTAGGGT
This sequence comes from Oryctolagus cuniculus, assembly GCF_964237555.1. Lineage (NCBI taxonomy): Eukaryota > Metazoa > Chordata > Mammalia > Lagomorpha > Leporidae > Oryctolagus > Oryctolagus cuniculus. The sequence continues at coordinate 31,073,204 of NC_091437.1, read as the reverse complement.
CAGTCCTCTCTGAAGTCCACGGCTGTGGGAACGTGGATGGATTCCTGAATGCAGCTGGGGTTTTGTGAATGAGGAAAGAATGGATGTGAGGTTCAGTGCACGAGAATCTCCTACCATCTCCAGATCTCTCCGCATGCTCACTGCTTGCCATTGCCATCTTCTAGGTGTGTGGATGACCTTCGGAGCTCTTTCTCCATTTATTTTATCAGCACCTCCACTGATTTCGCATAAGTCACTCAGTCAGAAATTTGTCATGACTGTGTTGGTTGGCTTTGCAAGGGCTGGATCCATTTTATACAGAGTAACTTACTTGCTGCATAAAATAAATAATTTAACATTTACAGGGCATAAATCAAATACAATTTTTTCCCAGAATCATGACAGATGACCCATCTACCAGCATTCATGTTACCTTAGTTACCACCTGGACAGGGAGAAATTACAAAGAACAGTGGAGTGAAAGACTGGAATGGATTCTTCACCACTCTGATCAGGAACTCTCGGCCACACCTCACGGTGCTGAGATGAGATTGTAGCCTCACTTCCACACTCTTGTCAGATCTGTGAGTCATCTTAGAATTTAACCCTTTACCTCCTTCCTTCTTCCGTTTCCCCTGTCTGATCCCTAATTACATGTTGGTTCACCAGTAAAATATTGGTGACCCCTCTGGGCATGGCAGGCATCCTGCTTGGTGCTTACAGACCAGCAGACAACTGTCATTCACACCTGAAGGCCTGTCGGCTGTTGTTTCTTCCCTGAAGACCATAAACGAGCTTATGAACAACAGGTGGCAGACATACGGCTCACCCTTCTACCCTCAGTGTTGAGCACATAGGTGAAGGTCCCTGATAAATTTGTACTTAGGGAAGAAGCAAACAGCACATTCCCTCTAATTACCTTCCAGGCTAACTGTTTTTAACCCTACACCATCAAGTACAGCTTACCGTTGTCACCCCATGATCCGTATCTGACTCCAGAGGGTGCAAGTTCTACCCTGTAGCTGGCTTTTTTCTCCACCAATGGTTCCAAATACTCTGTCGCAATCATCATTCCCTTCTGTTGGGGCTGAGACTGAATCAGAAAAAGAGGCCAATCCTGACTTATGAGAGAACCAGATTTCCCAAAGCCTCTCTTATAATATGCCATTGGTGGTGCCTGGATGAATTTTAAGTTAAAAAAGTTTAGTGACCATGTTATTAATTGTGTGCTCATTTCTATGATTAGATTCTATTTATGGAAAATAACATTTGTTTTCCATTTGCAGTAGTAATTTATTTTTTTCTTTGTTCCTTTTACTGGAAACAATTCTAGTGTTCATCAGTGGGTGAATGGATAAACAAATTGTTGCATATCCATACAATGGAATAGTGTATTGATAAGTTAATAAAAAGTTATGAAAAACAACAAGTTAGTGATTCATATAACAACATAGATGAATTTCAAAATCACTGTGCTAAATTAAAGAAGGAAGCAAAAAAAAGTGCATATTTTTATATAAAATTCTGAGAAAATGCTGTCTATTACAAAACAAAACAGTAGTTGCTTGAGGATGGTGTTAAATGAGCCCATGAATTAAAAAGGCGCATGACAAAATTTTAAGTAATAATGAATTCTTAAAATTCATTTTCTGGATTGTATTGATGGTTTTATGAGTATATGTCAAATTGGTCAAGTTGTATACTTTACCTATGTGCAAGTTACTTTATGTCAATATTTCTTTAATGCTCTCAGAAAAATAAGCCAGATCTTATAGGGCCTACGGAGCCATCGGACCAAAGCTTTTGTCATAGTCAAAATACACTGGGAAGCTACTAATGAGACCTCTGAAGAAAGGGCAAGACTTGATTAAATATTTAGTGTGCTGGATGCACTTAAATCATACTTTTAAAAATTCTTATGAATGAGTTCAAAAGTTCCCAGCATAAAGAATTGATGAATGTTGACAGAGGTCAAAGTATTACTTTGATCATAGCACCTTGTGTACAGGTATCAAATTGTCATAGTGTACTCCATAAATAGGTACAATTGGTATATGTCAGTTAAAAATACAAAAACTATCTTTTGTGCTGTGTCCTTAAAAACTTGAAATCTCTCCCAAATACAGCAGGCCCTAATAATTAATACGGGCTTAAACTAATTGCTAAGACTTTTGATTGCTCTGAGTGGTTTCCTCCTAAATAGGGAAGTAGCTCACTTGGCTAATTCTCCACCTGCAGCGCCAGCATCCCCTATGGGCGCTGGTTCTAGTCCCGGTTGCTCCTCTTCCAGGCCAGCTCTCTGCTGTGGCCCAGGAAGGCAGTGGAGGTTGGCCCAAGTGCTTGGGCCCTGCACCCACATGGGAGACCAGGGGGAAGCACCTGGCTCCTGGCTTTGGATTGGTGCAGCGGCCATTTGGGGGGTGAACCAAAGGAAAAAGGAAGACCTTTCTCTCTGTCTCTCTCTCTCTCACTGTCTAACTCTGTCAAATAAATAAAAATAATAATAAAAAAAGCTGGATTGGAGAGACCGAGTTGATGTTAGCGCAAGAAGAAGAAACAATGAGTATCAAATGATGAAGGAAACATCCCTCTTCCCACAGCAAATGGAGGAGGAAGTGATCACCAACAACACACAGCACAGCCCCCTGGCACCTCCTAAATAGAGCCGCAGCATGGCATCTGCTGTTCCTAACAGTTCTTTGGAAGGAGTTCAAGTGCCCAGGAGACTTGAGGCAGCAAACACAGGTTCCTTTCCTTTCACGAAAGGATGAGCAGAGGGAGCCAGGAAGTAGTAGATGAGGAAGTTTGACGTTGATAGTGAGCAAGCCCCATAGGGATGGGCCTTGACATATACCAAGACACATAGGGCTGAAGTCATAAACTCTGTGGTCCAGGCTTGGCAGGACCCATTGAGAGCAGAGCCTGCCTGACAGCCCGAGTGTCCATTAGGCGATGCAGCATGGAAAGAAGAGATGTAAAAAACCAGCATGTATAAAATGTGAAATCACTCTGTTAAAATGGCTTGCGTAGGCCCTGAGTTGAACACTGAATGACTATGGATCAAGGGCAAATGAAGGAGACATATCTGTACCAACTGTGTCTTGTTACCTTTTCTTAAGATTGATTGCTTGCTTGATTTGAAAGAGAGGGAGACCGCAATCTTCTATCTGCTGGTTACTGCCGAAATAACTGCAGCAGCCAGGGCTGGTCCAGGCCAAATCCAGGATCACCCACGTGGGTAGCAGGCACCCAAATAAAGGGCCACACCCGCTAACTTCCCGGGCACATTAGCAGGAAGCTGGGTCAGAAGTAGACTTGGAGATGGGATGCAGGCATCGCACGTGGTGGCCACACCTGCTGCACCACGATGCCTGCCCCAAAGGTAACTTGTTTCTTCAGCACTGTAAAGCACTTGCAGACGCATTTCTGGGCTATCTTAAACTTACTCAGCTGTCAGTGACAGAGGCTTTATCTAACACCTTTGAGCTAGGACGGTGTTCTCGTGGAGGTGAAAATTCTATGCATAATTTTATCACTCATTTGATCAGGGCACTGTATAAACAATCTGACCAAACCAAGTACGTCGTTCATGCTGGGAAATGCCTCTTAGCTCCTGCTCTGGCAGGAAGTCACCACTGTTGATGCAGCTAATAGAACTTGTTAAAAGTCCCTCCGACACACTGCGCTGGGAGTTGCACTTTGTTCTTTCAAAGAAGGAAGTTTTCAGTGGTCACACTCCACAGATATCTGTGATGTGCCTACCAGGTGCTGGCTCAGGCGTCCTTCAACCGTAGGTAACAGCTGATTAGGTAAAGAACTAAGAAAATTACATTTCCAACCACGCCTGAATGACAAAGACAGATAGGTCCTTGGAAGTGGAGCTTCCCTTGAAGCCAGATAGAAATGTTAGTTCATAGTGTGGACTTGAGGATCTGCACCCCGAGCGTGAAGAAGAGTTAGCTGCTTCTGAAATTTCCAGACCCCCACGTTGTAGCCTGTGTTCGAGCCACCTCCCTAAGGTTGAAGAAGGTGCCAATATTCTTTGTTCAGTGCTCAAAAGATGTGTATTTCTGGGGAAACGGAGACACAGATGCGACGGCAGAAAAAAGTAAGGACTTCCTGTTAGCTGCTTATGTAAGGTTCTTCCTTACTCCTTCCTCTCCCTCATTGACAGAAGATTTAATGCAAGAGGAATTAATTAAAAATGTATTTCTGGGGCAGGCATCCAGCTTCGTGGTTAAGATGTCTGTGTGCCGGTATTGGGGTGCCTGAGTTCAGTACCCAGCTCTAGCTTCTAATTGCAGCTCCCTGCTGACACAGACCTCGGGGGCAGCTGTGATGGTGCAGGTGACTGTCTTCCTGCCACCTGCATGGGAAACCTGGATTGAGTTTCTGGCTCTAGGCTTCCCGCCAGGCCAGCCCTGGCCACTGCAGGCGTTTGGGGAGTGACACAGTTGATGACAGTGTTCTGTCTCTAAGATCTATGTCTCCAAATAGCATTCTCCTTCTCTGACTTTCAAATAAATTTTTGAAGACTTTAGATGTTAAAAATTGGGTTTCCTCCGGCTTCCGTGTAGATATAGTCAGAAAATATGAAACCAGCTTGTGGAGTGCTGTGTACTCCCTAGTTTGGAAATCCATAAGTAAAACATGGACACAAAGAAAACTGGAGGGTACTTGAACTAGCATTGCGTTCCCTTTCATTTCCTGTTGCTGCATTATTAAAATCTCCTGTCAAAAATCTTAGGCTCGTATTCCATACCTTGAGCCATTATCAACTCCAAAAGGGTAAAGTAGAAGTCAAAGTAACTGGAGGAAAGATTGAAACTGTTTTTCATTTATGATATCAGAGCAGAGAAGGCATGATATAAAACAAAAAGTCATAAAGAAAAGTGTTAATAAATTATACCGAATAAAAACATCCGTCGGCTCTCGAATAGAAAAATCTTCTCTTGAGCACACACAAAAGCGTAAACAAAGTCATTCCACCCTTGAGGACTTCAGATACTCAGGGCAATGTTTGTTATATGTAAGACGGAACAATTTGTCATGTCCTTAATATTCAAATAGCCCTTACCAATGAATAAGAAATAGACTCCGAACTAAAATGGGCAAAGAACATGGTAAAAATATAAGTGGCTCATGAACACAGACAGAATTCAGGTCAGCCATCATTAAAGTAATGGAAAATTAAAGCAACCAATCAGTTTGACATAAGAAAATTTTAAGTTTTGATCTACTGTATCAACAAGAGTGTGCAGAAATAGACACTCATAAGTTGTGGGTGGGAGGGTAGCATGGTAAACATCTTTTGGAGGGCAACCACTAGAAGGGAATTTCGGACATGGCTAGAGTTCACTTTTATCTCTGGAAATTTGTCCTGTGGATATATTCACTAAAGGGTGCAGTTCTCTGTGTACAAGGATATTCATACGTAGTGTTGGTCTAGCAAGATTTTGTAAGCAAACCAAGTCAATAACATGCTGATTTTTCAAGTGTGCTGCATTTGCACCGGGGGTTATCATCAGCTGGGAAGAAGAATGCAACTGACCTAGTGGCACTTGTGAAGACTTTTGAGATGTGTCAGTCAAAAAGCAAAGGTGGTAGGAGTGTTTTAGTCCCATGTGACACCTAAGTCAGCTCACGTGTGCTTTTGTGTACAAAACCTTGCAGAGGGCTTCCCACCCCATTCAGAGTCAAAACCAGTGACCACTGTGAAATAAAGGATCATTTGGGACGTAGTACCTACTATTGCACGATTATGATTATGTTCTGATTTCATCTCCCATCGCACCTCCATCACCCGCTCTACACAGCCACACCACACTGGTCTCCTCCCTGCTGTTCTTCCACAGGCACCTCCTGCCTCAGGACCTTGGAACTAGATCCTTCCCTCTGCCTACGATGTTGTCTCTCTTTGCTCACTCCCTCACATTCTTCAAGCCAGTGCTTTTGGTCACCTTTTCTGGAGGAACTATCTGATAACTTCATTCAACACCTCAGTCTTCTCACAGTCTCCCTGCTTCTCTCCTACTTCCTCCTGCTACTCTGCACCTGCTGAAATGCTATCATGCATTTTTATTGTGTTTCTTGCCTGTCTTCTGCCATTAGAACGTGGGTCCCGTAATAGTAGGGGCCTTGTCTATATTATTCTTTACTGTATCTTCAGGGCCTCGCACCTAATAGATGTTCAAAAATGTTGATTAATTTTTTATTAATTTGCTTTATTTATTTGACAGGTAGAGAGCTTCAGAGACAGAAAGGCAGATAGAAACCTTCCATCCTTTGTTTTGCTCCCCAAATGCCCACAGACAGACAGGGCTGGGCTAGGCCAAAGCCAGGAGCCAAGAATTTAATCTGTATCTCCCCTGTTACGGGTGGTATGGATCCAACTACTTGGGCTACCACCTGCTTCCTTGCAGGGTGCACGATACCAAGAAGCTAGGATGAGAAGCAGAGCCAACAAACCCAGGACTACAGTCTGGCATGAAGGCTTCCCAAGTGGTGTCTTCACCATCACACCAAATGCCACCCCTCCTCCCAGGAAATTTCTTTTCATGAATTCATGCCCATATAAAAAAATGTTGAGGATTTCTGGAGAGATTGTGGAAAAACAGATTATTTCTGAGAAGAAAAAGTGATAGGAGGAAAGAATTTTATTTATTTATTTATTTATTTATTTTGACAGGCAGAGTGGACAGTGAGAGAGAGAGAGAGAAAGGTCTTCCTTTGCCGTTGGTTCACTCCCCCCAATGGACCCAGTGGCCAGCGCACTGCAGCCAGCACACGGCACTGATCGGAAGGCAGGAGCCAGGTGCTTTTCCTGGTCTCCCATGGGGTGCAGGGCCCAAGCACCTGGGCCATCCTCCACTGCACTCCCTGGCCACAGCAGAGAGCTGGCCTGGAAGAGGGGCAACCGGGACAGAATCCGGCGCCCCGACCGGGACTAGAACCTGGAGTGCCGGCACCGCAGGTGGAGGATTAGCCTAGTGAGCCACGGCGCCAGCTGGAGGAATTTTATTTTTATATATTTTTTAATCTTTAAATTTGTATTGTGAGTTTGAATCAACTTAATAATTAGGGTGAAAAATATATAGTTCATGGGCTCCTTTATTTTTTTTTTTGAAGATTAATATACTGTTTTGTTTTCTAGTTGTTTTTTTTTGTCTTTTATTTAATGAATATAAATTTCCAAAGTACGACTCATGGGTTACAATGGCTTCCCCCCCATACCGTCCCTCCCACCCACAACCCTCCCCTTTCCCACTCCCTCTCCCCTTCCATTCACATCAAGATTCATTTTCGATTATCTTAATATACAGAAGATCAGCTTAGTATACCTTAAGTAAGTATTTCAACAGTTTGCTCCCACACAGAAACATAAAGTGAAAAATAATAGATGATTTTTTTTAAATGATGATGAAATCAGATCAGACCTATTGTCATGTTTAATCCCAGTGAGAGTCAAGTTGGGAATTGATAATTTCTTTCTTTCTTTCTTTTTTTTTTTTTTTTTTTTTTACAGAAGATCAGTTTAGTGTACATTAAGTAAAGATTTCAGTCGTTTGCACCCCCATAGAAACACAAAGTGAAATATACTGTTTGAGTACTCGTTATAGCATTAAGCCTCAGTGTACAGCACGTTAAGGACAGAGATCCTACATGAGGAGTGATCCAACATGGGAAGTGAGATACTCAGCAGACTCATAGAATGGCGGATGTCCTAAATAGCACTCTGGCCTCAGAATCAGCCCTAAAGGCATTCTGATCTAGCTGAAAAGCCCATGAGAGTATTTCAGGCATGGAAAGCCAAGACACTCTGGCAAAAAGATCTTTGTGAGTGAGATCCCAGTGGAAAGAACAGGTCTTCAAAGAGGGAGGTGCCTTTCTCTGAAGGGAGGAGAGAACCTCCACTTTGACTATGACCGTGTCTAAACAAGATAAGAGTCGGAGAACTCAAGGGGCTTCCATAGCCTTGGAAACTCATAACTGGTGCATAGGGAGATTACTGATGCCATAAACAGGAGTGTCAATTGGTAAAGTCAACAACAGGAGTCACTGTGCACTTACTCCTCATGGGCTCCTTTAGACAAGAGGATGGCGTTAGCTGTAGCCATAGCCTTTCCCTTCGTGTCTGCGGGTGGCTGCAGGGAGGGCTCCGTAGCGCCCCCTGGAGGGAGGCCCGCAGTGTATCTGTGCCAGGGCTTAGCTTCTCATCCCAGATGAAATGATAAGGGGAGCTACGCGATGGGATGTTTCCCAGTTGCATAAACATACGTTAATGACACAAAACAAAAAGACTTAAGAAGTTTAGACAGTGGTCCTGAGCAGGGAAGTTGAAGGTTGACTGCTGTATGCGAGCCGTGCCTGTTACCCTACTAGCTGTGCAATTAATCTTGATCAATTAGCCTTTTATTAATTTTAAAATTTTATTGCTTAAATTAACTTATGCAGAGAACTTCCTTTTCCCCACCAGATAATATTGAACCTCATTTCCATTCTTAAATCCTATGAAACATTTCTCAACAACTTCCCGAATACTTGATTACATTGCAGGATGTGCATTGGTCTTGGGTTTCTTTCAGGGACCAGTTTACTAAATACTTTCACACTGAAGAAGTGGCACTTTATGGTGGACACTTGGTTCAGGGACTTAAGTTGCTTCTTGGGATGCCCACATTCCATATCTGAGTGCCTAGTTCAAGTCCTGGTTACTCTACTTCTCATCTGACTTCCTGCTATGTATACGCTGGGAAGCAGCAGGTGATGGCTCAAGTACTTGAGTCCCTGCCACCCATGTGGGAGACTCAGATGAAGTTCCAGGACCCTGGCTTTGGCCTGGCCTAGCCCTGGTTGCTACAGGCATTTGGAGTATGAACCAGGGGATGGACTCATACATCTCCCTCTCCCTCCTCCCTCTCCCTCCTCCCTCTCCCTCCTTCCTCTCCCTCTCTCTCTCCCACTCCCTCTCACTCTCTCCCTCTCCCTCTCTCTCCTCCTCTCCCTCTCCCCCTCCCCCTCTCACCCTCTCCCTCTCTCCCTCTCTCCCTCTCTCCTCCTCTCCCCTTCTCCCCCCTCTCCCCCTCTCGCCCTCTCCCTCTCTCCCTCTCCCCTTCTCCCCCCTCTCCCCCTCTCCCCCTCTCTCCCCCCTCTCTCTTCCTCTCCCTCTCTCCCTCTCCCCCTCTCTCCCTCTCCCCCTCTCCCTCCTTCCCTCCCTCTCCCCCTCTCCTCCTCTCCCTCTCTCTTCTCTCCCCCTCTCCCCCTCTCCCCCTCTCCCCTTTTCTCCCCCTCCCCCTCTCCCCCTCCCCCTCTCTCCCCCTCTCTCTCCCTCTCCCCCTCTCCCCCCTCCCCCTCTCTCCCCCTCTCTCTTCCCTCCCCCCTCCCCCCCTCTCTCCCCTCTCTCCCCCTCCCCCTCTCTCCCCCTCTCTCTCCCTCTCCCCCTCTCTCCCCCTCCCCCTCTCTCCCCCTCTCTCTTCCTCTCCCCCTCCCCCTCTCTCCCTCTCCCCTTCTCCCCCCTCTCCCCCTCTCCCCCTCTCTCCCCCTCTCTCTTCCTCTCCCTCTCTCCCTCTCTCCCTCTCTCCCTCTCCCCCTCTCCCTCCTTCCCTCCCTCTCCCCCTCTCCTCCTCTCCCTCTCTCTCTTCCTCTCCCCCTCTCCCCCCTCTCTCCCCTTTTCTCCCCCTCCCCCCTCTCTCCCCCTCTCTCCCCCTCCCCCTCTCTCCCCCTCTCTCTTCCTCTCCCTCTCTCCCTCTCCCCCTCTCTCCCTCTCCCCCTCTCCCTCCTTCCCTCCCTCTCCCCCTCTCCTCCTCTCCCTCTCTCTCTTCCTCTCCCCCTCTCCCCCTCTCTCCCCTTTTCTCCCCCTCCCCCTCTCTCCCCCTCTCTCCCTCTCTCCCTCCCTCTCCCTCCCCCTCTCTCCTTCTCCCCTTCTCCTCCCCCTCTCCCTCCTTTCCTCCCTCTCCCCCTCTCCCCCTCTCTCCCCCTTTCTCCCCCTCCCCCTCTCTCTCCCTCTCCCCCTCTCTCCCTCTCCCCCTCTCCCCCTCTCCCTCTCTCCTCTCCCTCTCTCTCTCCCTCTCTTCCTCTCCCACCCTCTCTTCCTCTTTCTCTCTCCCCTGCTCTCTCCCTCTCTCTCTCCCCCTCTCTCCCTCTCTCCCTCTCCCTCTTTCCCCCCATCTCTCTCCCCCTCTCTCCCTCTCCCTCTTCCCCCCCTCCTTATCTCTCTCCCCCTCTCTCCCTCTCACCCTCTCCCCCCTCCCCCTCTCCCTCTTTTCCTCTCTCCCTCCCTTTGTCTCTCTTCCCCCCTCTTACCATACCTCCCTTTCAAAGAAAAAGAAAATAAATAGAAAATATTTTCAAAAAAGTAGTTACAAGTACATGCTAAAGTTTTCACCATTGGTGGTAAAATGAGAACAGTGTTTCTAAACCTAAACTGACCCATTTAGAAAGCAAAGGTTTTTTCAAATGTTGAGATCAGAACATTTTCAAAGTCAGAATCTGGTCTTCCAGTGCTGGAGGCTGTTGATGCCATTCCTTTGAATGTTCTGTGTGAAATACACCAGCCCTCTGTGGATCCCAACACCTTTTTTAGAACATGACACAGGTCTGAAGTTTAGAGGCATAAATATGCTTGGCATCACAATGCTATTGGAGACTGCTCAGATTTACCCCTCACACAGTGATCCACTAAAGTGGCTAGGCTTCGGTCTTCTCACCTGTCAAACAGGAGTACTGGCGGTGCTTACCTGCCAAGGTTGGTGTGAGGACGGGATGCGTATTGACTTGGGCACCTGGAGTGCTATCTGCCTCCTGATGCACATTCGGGGCACACTGGCATCTGTCCTGTAGCAGAACAAAGAGGAAGCAAAGTTTGAAAACACTGTGTTGCTGTAAATTTGCATGTATTACCCTGAGTTCTTTTATACTAATACAGAAATCTAACAAAATGAAATCTTCCTTCTTTGTTTTTGTGCATATTAAATGGTTCTCAATTTTGTCATAGGCAAAATTTCATTTTCCACCAGTATATACAAAAGGACAGGCCCAAAGGTACACAAGTGAAACAAAGCATCGGGTGGCAAAATGAGAATCTTCCCATGTAAGTGATCGTTGAAGTATCTTCTCATTTACTCTAAACAGACGCATTTAAGAGAGAAGACAAGAAAGTAAGCATCCGAACTCGAGAAAATGACTGTACTCACATTGTGCAAATGACTCGGGTCGTGCTTGGTGAACACGCCTCTGTTTGTTCACTACGAGACAGATAATAATATAGATTTCAAAGGAAACTGCAGGGCTTACTCTGAAGGTGGGTGGATGAGCTGATTGCAGAGCATAAAGCTTCAGTTTCTATGATCTTCCCACTTAGAGCAATTCGAAATCTTAGCCCAATTTCTGCAGTGGTCTCTGAAAGGAAGCCACCAAACACCAAGCCAGTTTGCTCCCCATCATCCTGAAGTACACTCACACACCCCTTGATGCTTGTATTTTTCTTCCATTAAATACATTTTCCCTGCCCTCCATTCTCCCCCACGGGTAACACATTACCGACACTTGACTCATCCTTTTGCCTTCTTCCATTGCAAAGCAACTTCTCAACTGAAAGAGAAATAGAGATTGGGGTCAAGTCAACTATAGTGACTTGAAAATCACACTTCTCCAACAGCCCCTAAATCCTCCTGGGGTATCTATATTCTAGCTCTCTGCTTTGGCTGTTTTCATTGGGTACTAATCAGAAACACATTTCAATTGTGCAGTCTTAGAGGGAATTTGTTTTTTGATCCTATGTTTTCTAAACCTCCCTAGACTGATTTTTTTTCTTGAGATGATGTGGCTTTTCTTTTGTTCTTGCCAATTAGAGTCTTATTTGTACCATGATACATCACATATGGAATAATTAACATAATCTGGCTGGTCTGTAGGTCCCTCTTGTCTCTTTCCCACCCTGCCCAGCATTCATATAGAGCCACAGGTCTCCCTAAGTAGCCACACAAGTTGAATAGACCCTTTGACACCCAGCTCCTGCAATCCTGCCAACCTGTGTGTTCCCTGTGCAGCTGCACTAGGGGGCAAAGAGAGGAAGGGTGTGGGTGTGCAGAACAAAGCTGCTCACAGAAGACGGAGAGGGGCATGAGCCTCACCCACTGTGAGAAGGTGACTAGGTCACTTGTCCCAAGGCCTTTCTTTGCTTTTTTTTTTTTTTTAAGATTTATTTATTTATTTGAAAGAGTTACACCGAGAGGAGAGGCAGGGGGGAGGGGTCTTCCATCCTCTGGTTCACTCCCCAATTGGCCACAGTGGCCAGAGCTGAGCCAGTCCGAAGCCAGGAGCTTCTTCCAGGTCTCCCACACAGGTGCAGGGGCCCAAGGACTTGGGTCATCTTCCACTGCTTTCCCGGGCCACAGCAGAGAGCTGGATCGGAAGTGGAGCAGCCAGATCTCAAACTGGCGCTCAGATGGGATGCCTGCACTTCAGGCCAGGGCGTTAACCCGCTGTGCCACAGCACAGGCCCCACCAAGGCCTTTCTTTGTTTCTCAGGGTAACTTTCAGACTGCTCTTGAAACCAGAGACCCTTTGAACTTCTGTCCTCAAATGGACTTAAAAGATAGCATCAACTGCCGCTGGGACAGGTTTTGTGAACCAAGCACTCTCTCAAGACTCTCCATGGATTAATTCCATCACATTTTACACAACAGCCCTATAAGATAGGCTTCATTACTCACCCATTCTACACGTGGGGTATGAGCCACCTACAAGAGGCCACACAACTATGAAGTGGCCTATGGAGGAGCCTGCTGTCTTTACCACTAAGCCATTCAGCCTTCAGCCCCCTCCCTGTGTAAGTGAGGCAGCGGACGCCCTGGGACAAGCGACCAGCCCCGTCCACAGTCCTGCCTTCTCTGACAGGCGCTCAATCACACTGCTGTGGTTTGATGGGATTTCCAGGTTTGTCATCAAGATGATTTATAAGAATGGTTCCTTTTCTCTCAGATGAAGTGGCTGGAATCACAGAGTAGCAGGACTCTGGAAATCCTGGCTGTGGTCAGGATAGGAGATGATGCCAGGGGAGGAGATGGATACGGGGAAAGAGGAGATCCCCGGAGACAAGCATCAGGCAGAAGGATAGGAGAGCAAGAAGGGTCCCGCCAAGGAAGGCACAGGGATTAGCAGGCACCAAGGCAGTGTCTGCCCCATCCAGGTGTTGCAGAGAGCAGTGCCAGGCACTGAAACAGATCAGCAAGACACCACCCACCAGGAAGAAAGAGGGGTAGAAGTCTATGGAGCATGCTAAAAAAAAGAGCAAAACTAACTCTAAATCTATTGCTTTTTGTTGCATGTACTGGCAATTCTGAACAATGTCACTGAGAAAAAAATTTCACCTTCAAAAAACCCTTGATTGACCTACATTCAAATTGCTTGCTGCACTAACTGTTGAGTTTTCACTCTGTGCATGAGAATCGATACAGATTATGTATGTGAGGATATATGGAGATTTTATTTCTTTTAAGAAATATTGTACATGGAAAGTAACTCCAGAGAATTCCCAGTTACAGAATTGCTACATAGGTTTGTTCTGAGTTCCGGGTTGTAGTGGTCTCGGGTTGTCTGAGCGTGCTCTGAGGTCAGAATGTCTCCAGAACTTTGGTCCCACACATTCCTGAGATTCAACAGAAGATCTCAGAAAAAAAAATTATAACCTAGGGACTATAAAGATGAAAAAAATGAACCGTGAGTTGTTTCAACCCTCCCATTCCCTGTAAGCATTTGGGGTTTTCATGTATACTTAAAATCTGAAAATGTTTCGGCTGCAGAGGTATCCAAAGGCTACTAGCATTGGTCCCAAGCAAACAACAACATAGATATTATTGAAACTTCTGGAATTTGTTGTGAAGTGAGATTTTATGAATTTCTGCCAAACTTAGATTTCAGACTTTGCCTCTGTATCTATTACTTTATGTATAAGTCTTCAAAATTAGGTGTTTAAGGTGTTCTGTAACCGACAATAAGTGAAGATAAACTGGGAAATCTGGTTATCCATCTCTTGTACATGAGCATGTGAAAAAAAATTTGATAAATTCACTGGAAAATGTGCATAAATCAAGGAAGTAGAAATTAAAATATTGTCATTTACTTTTTTGACACACCAAATAGTAGGGACAAGGTTTTTTTTTTTTTCTTTTTGTTCAAAAATACAGTCATATAATTAAAAATAGGCTACTCTGGTTTCCTTTTTGTTCATTATAATTTTCCATTTTTGCATTTTTAACCTGACATGACTGTGTATATGAAACTCAATTTCGGAAGATTTCTGCTTTCTGCAAATCTTTTCTGGCCACTCCTACTCACTTCACTTCCTCAGCAGGACTGACAACAGGGCTGTCAGACTGAGAAGGGAGGTGATCAGAAATCATCTCAGGATGCCCAGTGTGCACAGTGAGCCACAGAGCGGCCCCGAGCCTGGCACTGTGCGCTCCTGCAGGCGGGCTCTGCGTGGGCAGGCAGCGTTGCTGAAAGGGAGCAGGTGATCTGGAAGTGGGTGCAGGTAACAGTGGAAGCACAAGGTCAGGTGTTCTCCAAGACACGCATTGCGTGCGGAGTTTCAGCAAAGACTTGATAAAGGGGTTATTAGCTAGCCGTGGGATCTTGGATACATTCCAGGGTTATGTTTCCCAGAAAATGAGAACATTTGAAAGGCATGGTAGCCAAGTGGTAAAGGATACACTTCCCCCCACTGATTAGCTGTGGACTTTGGGCAAGTAATATGAGTCTGCATCATGCCTAAAATGAAAAGCAAGGGAATTAGTAGTACCTTCTGGAACACATAATGATAAACAGAGGAAAATGTTACTTACTCTGATTTGATCAGTACACATTATAGCCATAAATAGCTCACCATACGCCATCAATACATACACTTCAGTGTTCATCAAAACTTATTTTAAAAATTTTAAAGAGATGCAATGCTAATTACCTGTATTTGGTCATTACATATTGTATGCATGGTTCCAATTATCACATTGCACAACTAAAATTTATATGATTAGTTAAGATTTTAATCAGGAAAAAATAAATGAGTACCTGTGGGAGTAGATTGTTGTGAGACAAATGCAGCTCATGTTCAAATAGTGCCTGGACCCAGAAGCGCATGCTTAAATGATAGTTGTTGAGGAAACTCTGGAGTCTTTTGGGTAAAATATGAAGAAATGAGAAGGTAGCAAGGATTCAGGTTCCAGTAAACCCAGCCATGCTTCCTGGGAGTTCACTCCTGAATGGACAGCGATGCTTACGAAGTTAGACACTGGCAGGAAGGGAACAGGCTTTGTGGATCCTATCATCCCTCCAGATCAAGCTCCAGGCTAACCTGGGGTGGCCTCTGCTTACCCCATCAATTGCCATCAATTCCATCACCCTGTTCTGTTTTCTGGGTACTGCTTGAGGATGTGCCACGTGCTCTCATTCATTTTCTAGTGCCTTCTAACCCTCAGCTCCTTCCTTCCACCTTAGAATAAAAATCCCCTGGGAACAGCAATCTTGAGTATCTCGTCCACTTCTGTGTCTGCAGGGCCTTGAATTTTCCCTGACTGCTGCTCAGTAAACATTTAAGTTAGTTAATTGTTGAATTCATGCCATCCTTGCTCAGTCCCACTGAGTGAAGATTTGGGTTCCTTTGTCGCAAAGGGAAGGAATTGGAGAGTGGCGGAAAGGCAGCCTGATGGCGTAGAGTGAGAGTCAGCAGGAGCCTGGGACGGAACGCACAAGCAGAGGGGAGCTAGTCGAAAGGCTGGAGAATATTCTTGGCCTGGAGGGAGGATTTCATCACGAGCTAAGATCCCTTTCTCTTTCATGAGCAGGCAGCTCGATTCTGACATCCATGTCATTAGGCACATGCTGTAATCACTCATCTTTATGAAGCCACTCAAAGATTACATCTAACAAGTAGTCGCCCAGCTTGCCATGACCACCAATCTTCTTTATGTCTTGGCTCCCTCCCCAGAGGAAGCAGAAACGCTAAGTGATGCGGGAGTGGTTCTTATGTACCTAGTTAGAGAGCTGCAGACACAAATGGGAAGAAGGCTTTGAGATAAAATAGCTCATCTAAAGGCAGTCAGCAAGCGCCTGCTCGACTCTCCACCTGGGGAGACGAAGTCCCATCTAGAGAAAGACTAGCAGAAGGAGGAGTGGTCCCTGACTTCTTGGCTGTAATGCAAACAAATCACCAGAACATAAATCATTGTGCTTCAGATAAAGGCTACACCATGGTTCTGTGTTATAACACATATGTGAATAGGTAAACTGTTTCTGGTGACAGCTTAACAGTTATGTAACTTTGAGAAGTATTCCCCTTGGAACACTTGGCAAAGGTACGATTCAATCCTTTATGACCATTGATGCAGAAATGTGTAAAATTCTGGGGTCCACAGCAAACCACACGGTAAGCAGTAAATCCAGAACTACAAACATAATTGAAAGATGTTTCTCCTGAATTCTGTAACGGTAAAGAGTAGAAGTTGAATTTTATTTCTTTTGTGATTATTAATGGTGAAATCAGATAATTTGGTGAGTAGTAATATATCACAAGTGTTTTCTCAGAAAAGTTAGAAGAGGACATCTGATGAAAATGAACAGTCCCTAAAGATACCTCAACCCCATTAGGAATATCACTGAGTCACATCTAATGTAGATGAACTGGATTCTGTTTGCATTTTTTGCTTTGTAATGCAGGATCTTATTATGCCTTGAAGCACCACCACCGTGTATGTGAAATGCAATAATAGAAAATTCTCACTTTAGCACTCATTTCCCCATGGATATTTTTAATGTATTGAAGTTTTAGTTAATGCTAATATATCCTCATTTGCATTTAAAGAGCTCATTTGTTGGCAGAATCCAGAAGTGGAGGAAGTTTGACAATACTGGAAGCAAGCATCACTGGGAGCTGTCATTCCCAATACAATCAACCAGTTATTCAGTCACTATCTGCCAGGCCCCACCGGGTATTGGACATTTTTCACAGGCACTGGTGTTGTGTAGCAGCAGGTCAAGCCACACTTGTAGTACCTGCATCCATACTGGAGTGTTGGTTAGAGTCCCACCTGCTCTGCTTCTGGTCCACCTTCCTGCTAATGCACCTGAAGGCAGCAGATGATGGCACAAGTGCTCGGGACCCTTCCACCCATGTGAGAAAGCCAATGGGGTTCCTGGCTCCTGCTTTTGAGCTTACCCAGACTGGCTGTTGGGGCCATTTGGGGAGTGAAAAAGAAACTGGGAGATCTCTCTCTGTATCTCTCCCTCTCTCTTCCTCTGTCACTCTGCCTTTCAAAAAAAAAAAAAAATGAATCCCTTTCTAAAAAATGTGTGGACACTGCAGATGAGGGATGAATGTGACAACCCTGCCTTCCTAAAACTGACTGGCAGTGGTAGAGATAGATGGAGTAGGTGTTTAGCCCAGTTGTTACAACACTCACGTCCCACATTGGAGTTCCTGGGGTTCCATTCCTGCTTCCAACTCCTGCTTCCAGTTTCCCGTTAATGCAAATTCTAGAAGGCAAGAGTAAGAGCTCAAGTAATTGGAGTTCCTGCCACCCCTGTGGGAGATTGGGATGTTGTTCCCACCTCCTGGCTTCCCCTAGACATTGAGAGACATTTGAGACAGCAGATGGAATCTCTCACTCTTGCTCTCAGATTAATAAATGTCAAAAGAGGTGGGACACTCTAGGAAGTGATTAAGTTATGAGAGCAGAGCCCTCGTAAATGGGGTTAGTGCCCTTTTGAAAAAAGACCCAAGAAAGCATGTTCAGCCTCCTCCTGCTATATGGGGACACAGCGAAAAGCATTATCAATGAAGCAAAGAACAAGCCCTCAACAGATACTGAAGCCCTGGTGCCTTGACCTTGAACACCCAGGACAACTTCCTGTTGTTTCTAGATTACCCAGTCCAAAGTATGTTGTTAGAGCAGCCCAAATGGACCAGCCCTCGTGCAAAATGTAACAAGCAGTGTTGAAAGGCTTTGCTGTTGTTGTTTCCATCTGATATGCAAGATTTAAAAAAAAATGCTCTGGCAGCTGTGTGAATAATGAACCATGCATGGAGAGGCACAGGAGGAAGCTGAGGGCTTGTTTGAGAGATGAGAGATACTAGAAGTTAGGCGGTGGCAATTTTGAGAAGCACTGTGGACTTATTTTGGGGGGCCAGCAGCAAGATGGGCGCATAGATTGGACAAATGTTTAATAGAAAAACATACATCAAAGATGCTTCTAGGTTTCTGAGCTGAGCACAGGAGGATGTGACCATCTTTGCTGAGAGGGGGAACATCGGAGAGGACAGGTGGGGAAGGGCTCTCAAGCTGTTTGGGGCAGGGTAAGTTTGAAATGCCCTTTGGAGCCGGCGCCGTGGCTCAATAGGCTAATCCTCCACCTTGCGGCGCCGGCACACCGGGTTCTAGTCCCGGTTGGGGCGCCGGATTCTGTCCCGGTTGCCCCTCTTCCAGGCCAGCTCTCTGCTATGGCCAGGGAGTGCAGTGGAGGATGGCCCAGGTGCTTGGGCCCTGCACCCCATGGGAGACCAGGAAAAGCACCTGGCTCCTGGCTCCTGCCAGGATCAGCGCGGTGCGCCGGCTGCAGCGGCGGCCATTGGAGGGTGAACCAGCGGCAAAGGAAGACCTTTCTCTCTCTGTCTCTCTCTCTCACTGTCCACTCTGCCTGTCAAAAAAAAAAAAAAAAAAAAAAAAAAAAAAAAAAAAAAAAGAAATGCCCTTTGGACATCCAAATGAAAATGACTGCCGAGCACCTTAGTTTTTGGATCAGGATAGAGTTCAGGAGCAAGATCAGAACAGAGAGATAGAGCTAAAGGAGCCCTCATTGATTGGTATGTAAAGCAATGAAAGTGGAAAAGCTCATCTTGAGAGGAACTGAAGGAGCAACACAGAAAAACTAAGGACAGGATTTGGAAGCACAGTATTTAGAAACTGTAGAGCCGTGAGAACCCAGAAGGCCACCAAGGGGACTGAAGCATGGTGGAAGCTTTTTGTTTTTTGTTTTTTTTTTGGTTTTTTTGGACAGGCAGAGTTAGAGAGAGAGAGATAGAGAGAGAAAGATCTTCCTTCCATTGGTTCACCCCCCAAATGGCTGCGCCAGTCCGAAGCCAGGAGCCAGGTGCTTCCTCCTGGTCTCCCATGTGGGTGCAGGGCCCAAGGACTTGGGCCATCCTCCACTGCCTTCCCAGGCCACAGCAGAGAGCTGGACTGGAAGAGAAGCAACCAGGACAGAACCGGCACCCAACCGGGACTAGAACCCAGGGTGCCGGCGCCATAGGCGGAGGATTAGCCAAGTGAGCCGTGGCGCCAGCCCATGGAAGCTTTTAAAGGTGGAGGTTTGAAGCAGGAGGACACAGTCAGTCTCGGCAGATAGACTCAGGCCTATGCATCCCCAGGTTCTGGCATCCGCAGCTCTGTGTCCCCAGGTCCTACCAACTGCAGGTCGAAAATTCTGGGGAGAAGCAGTGATGTCTGTACTGAACATATGCAGACTTGCTCTCTTGTCTTGTCATTGTTTTCATAAACAGTACAGTATGGCAACCATTAACATAGTATTTGCATTGTACTGGGCTTTATAAATAATCTAGATGATTGAAAGTTTATGGGAGTGTATGCATAGGTTATGTGCAAATTCTACACTATTTTATAGAAGGGATTTGAACATCTACAGATTTTGGTATTTGTGGGGGGTCCTGGAATCAATCCCATTCCCCACAGAGAGCAAGGGACAACTGTACTATAACAAGAGATCAAGTGCAATGAAGACAAAGAACAGCCAAACTTTTGGCAAGAGCCCCGGGATCAAAAACTTTGAAAAGAGCGGGTTCCCTGGAGAGAGATCAGGAAAAAATAGGAGGTGAGAAGTGAAAACATTTTGTTTAAACAACTTTTTTAAGAAGTTTTGATATGCAGGGAATTTTAAAAAAATGAAGTTAGGCTTGGAATTAAATCAGTACAGTTCATAGAGACCATCAATCATGAGGACAGCGATAAAACGGAGAGTCAGCCTGCTACTGCTAAGCTCAGCTTTGGCCTGTGATGGCTGGAAGGAAATTAGAGCCCCCAAAAATGTTGAAGGCCATATTTTTATTTAAAATCTCCCAATTGCCCCATGTTGGCTCAATTTATTTTTTTTTAAATTGTTGTGATAATCAAACAAATCCATCTGTAGACCAGATGGTTCAACAGATGCAAACCCCTTGTCTGGTGATCAGAACTGGGTGAAAATCAGGATGCCTGTGTTCTGCTGTCAGTTCTACCTGTGTTCTTGCTCTGAGTGAAAGCCACACCACATGTGTCATTTTTTATATTCTGTTCTAAAGTGGAAAAAATGTGAACTAGTTCACTTTTGTCGAAATGATACCAGGTAGTTGGTTTTTATCATTTCTCCATTGAACTGAGGGGCTGTTGTGATGCACTCAATTAAATATTTGTTAACCAGTGGTAAACAAGTACAAAAAAAAAATTTAAAAAGTAGTGGCATTTAGAATAGCAGAAAATAGAACACCAAATAAGTATAAATGTAACCAAAGATGGGCAAAACTTCCACACAAAGAATGCCTCAAGGGGCCAGTGTTGTGGGGCAGTGGGTAAAGCTACCACCTGCCATGCAGGCATCCCTGCTGGGCACTGGTGCCTGTCCCAGCTCTTACAGTTCTGATCCAGCTCCCTGTTAATGGCTTGGGAAAGTATTGGAAGATGGATCAAGTATCTTGGCCCCTGCCACCCATGTGGGGGAACCTGGAAGATGTTCCTGGCTCCTGACTCCAGCCTGGCCCAGCCCTGACAGTTGCAGCTACCTGGGGAGTAAACCAGCAGATGGAAGATCTCTCCCCCTCTTCTCCTCTTCCCCCTCCCCCCTCCCCCCACTCCCCCTCCCCATCTCCCTCTGTCTCTCCCCCTTTCCCTCTCCTTTTCCCCTCTCTCCCTCTCCCTCTCCCTGTCTCCTGTCCCCGCTCTCTCCCTCCCCCTCTGTATCTCTGATTTGCAAAATAAAACAGAAGAAGGCTCACACTTTAGGGAGAAAGTAAAGATGTTGTTAGATAAGTGGAAATACTATTGCATGTTCAGTTAATTGAAAGATTCAGTGTATAAGAATCAGCAGTTCTTTCACTTGCTCCATTGATCACTAGCTGACCTGAGTTAGATAATCCCGGTCACAACCTCAGAAAGCCTTTCTCGAGGAAACTGACAAAGAGAATCTGAATGTTAAGTGGAAATACAACAGGCCAAGAATGCCAAGGTAATTGTAAGAGAACAAAGTTGGATGCAAGGATTTACTATAAAATTACAATGATTAAAACATTGTGGTATTGGCACTAGACTAGAGAAATCAAACATTGGAACAAAACAGAATACAGCAACAGATCCGTGCAAACACAGTCACTTGAATTATGACAAAGGATAGCCTTTCCAAGAAATGTGCTGGGACAATTAGATATCCATTTGGGGAAAGAAATGAGTTTTGAGTCCTTACACACAAAAATCAATTCCATCTATATTCTAGATCCAATTAAAAGATAAAATAATAAAGTGTCCATAAGAAAACATAACAGAATATCTTAATGACTTTGAAGTACTCAGAGATTTTAAACAAAACACAAAAGGCTTTAAATTGCCATAGAATATGGATCAGTTGGGTCACATTAAAATAGGAACTTCTGTTTATCAAAAGCTACCTTTAAGAGAGGGTAAAGGGAAGACACAATCAGGATGATGATATTTTTTGCAACACTTGCATCAGCAAAGAACTTATATCCAAAGTGTATGTAGGACTCCTTCAAGTCAAAGAGAAAAAGGACCAACAACCTAGTTCAAAGGGGAAAGAGGGCACTTTAAAGAAGACATATTCAAATTACCAAAAACATGAAGAAGTGTTCAACATTATTAATCATCACAAAAATGCAGCTGAAAGCCACACTGAGATATGACTGCAGATCCCCCAGAATGGATGCAATTTAAAACTGACAATTTCAAGTTGCTGGCAAGCACGAGAAACAACTAAAACTCTCACACACTGCTGACAGGAATGCGAATTGTAATAAGTACTTTGGAAAGCTGGCAGTTCCCTTGATGTCAGACATATGCATTGGAAATTTGCTCATGGCCCAGCGGTTCAGTTTCTAGGTATACTCCCAATAGAAATTTGTACATGTGTGCACCAAAAGACATATTCTAGAATATTCATAACAACATCACTGTTAAGAGCCCCGAATCCAAGTGTCCTTTAACAGAATAATGAAGAAATTATGGAAAATGTATATGATGGAATGCTAAACATCAAGAGAGTGAACAATAAACTCCGTGCAAGGATATGGAGAAATATTTTGAACATAATGCTGAGCACAAGAAGCCAGATGCAAATGAATGCATTCTGCCTAACCCCATTTATACTAGTCTATGCTGATGGAAATCAGGGGAGTGGTGACCTTTGTAGGGGGAATGACTGGGGCCCTGAGCATCTTTTGCAGTGCTAATAACTTACTAGTCCTTGCTCTTGCTGCTGGTGGGCATGGCCTGAAAAGTCATCAGGCTACGATTTGTTTCTATTCAGTAAGTAGACTGCTTTTTAAAATACTTACTGAGCACCCCTGAGGCACCACACATGGTGCAGGTGTGCATGACAATAAACAGAAGGAACACTGGACCCGCCCTTGTGAAAGTCTAAGGAGAGATTAAATAAGTCAGCTACTGTGTGTGTGTGTGTGTGTGTGTGCGCACGCGCATGCGTGTAGAAATGAGGGACAGCCTTGAGGCTCAAGGCAGATGTATAGAAAACCAAGTTGGTTGATTATTCTTTAATTTGGGTACCACAGGCACTGTGACTTTCACTTTCTCTGAGGCTGCCTTCACTGGTTCTTCCGCATCCATGCACAGAGGCCTCAGAGGGACCCTTTAGGCTGTCTCAGGTTCGCTCTTCCACCCATCTTTGAGCTCTATTTTTTCACTTGCAGCTGTCTCTAGTAACCCATTCTATTGTGACATTTCATGCACATCACTGTTTGCTCCACTAGACTGTGGACTTTTTTAAGATTAATTAATTAATTGTAAAGTCAGAGTTAGAGAGAGGGAGAGAAAGAGCTTTTTGTTTTTGTTTTGTTTTGTTTTGTTTTTGACAGACAGAGTGGACAGTGAGAGAGAGAGACAGAGAGAAAGGTCTTCCTTCACCCTCCAATGGCCACCGCAGCCAGCGCACCGCCCTGATCCGAAGGCAGGAGCCAGGTGCTTCTCCTGGTCTCCCATGGTGTGCAGGGCCCAATCACTTGGGTCATCCTCCACTGCACTCCCAGGCCACAGCAGAGAGCTGGCCTGGAAGAGGGGCAACCGGGACAGAATCCGGCGCCTCGACCGGGACTAGAACCCAGTGTGCTGGTGCCGCAGGCAGAGGATTAGCCTATTGAGCCGCGGTGCCGGCCATGAAAGAGCTCTTCCATCCTTTAGTTCACTTCCCAGATGGCCACTACTGCCAGGATTGGGCCAGGCTGAAGCCAGGAGCTTCCTCCCAGTCTCCCATGTGGGTGGTAAGAGCCCAGGCACTTGGGGGTCCTCTGCTGCTGGTCCCATGCCACCAGTAAGGAGCCAGATGGGAAGTAGAGAGCCAGGACATGAACCGGTGCCCATCAGGGATGCTGGCATCGCAGGTGGCAGTTTTACCCACTACACCACAATGTGGGCCCCGGTAGCGAACTTCTCGGGAACAGATGAATAATATTATCATCCTTTGATTTTCATGCCTAGCAGAGTGCTGAGGTCCTTCACAAATATTAGTTAGACTTGTGGTTGGGTGGGTGGGTGGATGCCAATCTATAACTTCTGTAGAGGATACTTATAAGGAAGTTTTGTTTTGTTTTACTTCTGATGTATCTTTCAGATACATTTGAACAAGCATCAGTCAGTCAGTCCCTGGTATATCCACTGATGGAAGACTGAGGATCTTGAAGCTAGTAGTTCTCAGAATCCCTTTCTTAGAATTTCAGCACCACTCAGCCTGTGGTAGTTGAATTGTCCCAGTCACCCAGTGGAGGTGCAAGCCATGTAAAAATTTTTAACCACAGAACAAACTGCTAAACATATCTGAAGTAAGCATATTCCTCAAAATGTTCTTTTCTGGAACCATTATTACATTGCTTCAAGTGACTTCCATAGCAAAATAAATCAGGGACATTTTAAAAAAAATAAAAAAGAGTGAATTAGTGACTTGGCAATTAAGAAAGCAGCACATGTAACCTAGCAACGCCGTCCTTTCAGATTGCCAGAGGCACCCAGTGGTCTTGCCTTGGATACCTTTTAAAGTGTCTTCCACAATCACTCCCTTACCTGAATGGGCCCTCAACGGTCATTTGCTGTGAGAGGATCTCATCCCACTGCCCTCTGTGGGTTAGACCAGGGCTGGACAATGGACACAAGCTGAGATCATCAGAGGTTCCCTCTGAGAAACTGAAATAAAGTTGAAGGGAAAGGAATTATTTTTCCACTTGGCTATACTTGTCACGCGTGGATTTGAATGCCATGGGGTACCAGGTTCTGCCATGAGGACAAGAGAACAGGAAAACCAGGTCCACAGAGAGTTAGAATGAGGCAGAATTGTGGAAAGTAAAGAGAACCTTAGGTGGGCAGAGAATCGGGCTATGTGCTGAATTCACACTGGCTCTACACTGCCAGACACCTGTGAGGCCCAGCTGTGCTTCGCACCATGGAGTTGCATTACACACCTGTCGTCCCCATTTTGTATTACTTGAGTATATTCTCATTGTGTGCAATAAAGAAGTCCTAAGTGCTACAAGTTCTCATTCTGCTGTCCTGGGAGAGAATGTAAATGATCTCTCAGCCTCCCACAAGACAAATCCTGTTTAAACTAATTATGATTTCTATGTGTAAAAACTAACCCATGATCATGCCATAAGTAACTGAAACGAAAGGTGAAAATCACGCTGTACTCAGTCCCCAAGTAACTATTCTTAATTATTTGCAATAAAAAGTCCTGGGCTGGCGCCATGGCTCACTTGGCTAATCCTCTGCCTGTGGCGCCAGCACCCCGGGTTCTAGTCCTGGTTAGGGCACTAGATTCTGTCTCAGTTGCTCCTCTTCCAGTCCAGCTCTCTGCTGTGGCCCGGGAGGGCAGCAGAGGATGGCCCAAGTGCTTGGACCCTGCACCCGCATGGGAGACCGGGAGGAAGCACCCGGCTCCTGGCTTCAGATCGGCACAGCGCCAGCTGTAGCAGCCATTTTGGGGGTGAAGCAATGGAAGGAAGACCTTTCTCTCTGGCTCTCTCTTTCTCTCTGTGTCTATATGTAACTCCCTCTCTCTCTCTCTCTGTCTAACTCTGCCTGTCAAAAAATTAATTAATTAATTAAAAAGTCCTAAATTGTATTTCCTGGGACCCGTGATTAATACAGTCTAAATTAAATGATATATTGTTTAATCGACCCCTTCAATGAGTCTAATTTTGAAGAAAGGCTTTAAAAACTACTGTAACTGGGCCAGCACTAGTTTAGAATAATGATCCAGATAAAATACAGAACATTTAATTATGAAAGAATATGGTTTTGTGTGACACAGACCAAAAGATGTTCAGCACTTCCTCATGTGATACAATCAAGGTCAATGAGCTTTTAATGAACCATGGTGAGTCACCTTGATGGAGATACAAATTCACCCACATCCTGCCTGGTAGAGAGCCCTGGCGAGTAAAGGCCATGCCTCTGTGGTTGAGAATTCATGGCATCAGGAGATCCTTAAAGGTGGGCATTCTTTCTCTAAGTCCTACCTCTCTCCCCAAAGTCCTCCGTACAACATGGGGACGTGGTAAGGAACTCTCTATGTCTAAATGTTTATTTGGCACACCGTGGTTTATCCACCAACAACTGGCTCCTGTTGTAGGACTCTGGGGGTAGCTTTGGCAGCAGATGAAACCAAAGACGGAATTCAGTGACTTTCTCATAGTAGTAGGACCACGAAGTTTTAAAATTTGGATTCAAATCAAAAGCCTCTGGCTCTAGAACAGCCTTTTGTAAGCAGTGCTGTTTAGCTGAAACAACTGATTTTGACCCCATAAATAAGCCATCTATTTGTAGCTCATACAAACTATTTGTTAAGCAGTAAGTGGCTTTCCAGTTGGACATTTGGGAGCCTTGTAAACATGGTTCCGGGGCACCAGCAGGGAGCTGCCAGGGTTTGAATCTTCAAGGTTCCTCTCTTAGGTCATTGGGCCAAAATACACCACATGTAAGAAAAGAGTCCCGCTACTTAGCAGAAAGTTCATTGAGCACGGACTCTTGGGAAAGAGATGACTAAATACTTGTGACAATAATTCAAAGGGTCCTAAATTAGCAAAGTTTTCTGAGAAATTTCACATGTTAGGAAATCTTCCGAACTATAGAACTGTTTGCAATTGCTTTCCGTTCCTCCTCCACCCCCACACACACCCCACAGGCTATCAAAGGTCATTCTTAAATTTCCATGTGGTTTTTTTGTTGCCAAATCAGCAGCAGTAAATGTTGGTACACAGGACGCCACCCTCTGGGTCCGGTGGCCTTGGGTCTCTCCGTTGGGAAACACAGTTCCCTCAAGTGACAAGGGCTTTGCCTGGCAATCATGGGTGTTAAAAATAGATGTGTAGATGTAAGAGGAACAGCCGTGGGAAGTGGGTTTGGCATTTCCTGCGGTCAAATGTACATCTGCTACCCACCAACTGATTTCGAGAATGGGATTATGGATAGTTTACAGAAACCATTTTTACACCAAATAGCTAATTAATGAATACAAATAGATGACTCTTCAGAAGAACACACAATAAGTATGGTGGGGAATGCTGAGAACGATTCAGATACCCAAGTCAAGTAAATCAGCAAAGAGAGTATCTTTAAACATTTTAAGGTGTCACCTCCTTTTCCTTTGTTCTTCTTCAATAATCTCATTTAAAAATACAAAGTTAAGCATCAACACTGTGTTGACAACTCCACAGCTCCTTCTCCAGGCCTAGAACTCTCCACTGAGCTGGAAACTTGTGTAGACAATTGCCCCTTGACATCCCCCAATGATTGTCTGTTAAATGTCTCCAACACAACAGAAACATGTGGCTTTTCCCTCAAAATCCCCAATTCTTCCCTGTTCTTTCCCCGGTGAGTAAATGATACCACCATTTCCTCAGTTGCTCAAACACACTTCTAGGAATCATTGCTGCTTGCACTTTTTCTCTCTCATCTGATGCGTTGGATCATTTCACGTCTGTCTACAGCTGCATCCATGACCACTCCTCTGCTCCCATCTCTCCTCCATCTCTCACCTGGAGGAAAAATTTCACCGAAAATAGGCCTGCTTTTATTCTCCATTCCTCACAAGCCATTCTCCTCTGGTGCACCATCCAAAGTTTTCCCCACACACTTAGAATAAATAAATGCCTTCTCGAGACCTGTGATGCCACAAGGACCCAGCCCTTGTCTAAGGCAGACCTCATTCTGCTGCAACAATGGCCTGCTCCGCTGGTCTTGTCTCTGCTCCTCAGGCTACTTCTCCCCTTCCTGGAGTGCTCCTCACCAGCCCTTCATGGGGTGGAGTGTTGGGGTAGGCTGGTTCCCTTTCCCATTCAGGACTCAGTTCATGCCCGAGCAAACAAATCTGTTACTACGTCCACTGTCGCCATCGCATGAGCACACGACCTGAGGTTAGTTTCAGCATGGTTCCTATTATTGCCATGAATCGTCTTTTCTTCTTCATTTTGGGGCTCCTTCATTAGAAGGTAAACTTTCTGAGGACTAGGGGCCTTGTCTTTGTAGCCCCTCACTGAATTCTGGGTTTGTTGAGTGATTCTCTAACTCGCTTAGTTGATACGTGCAAAGCCTGCAGCGTGACTGCCGACACAGGCAGAAGGAAGCTGCATTCCTCCAAATGAGAATCACCGCAGTGTGTTTGATCTCTTCCTCATGCGGGAATTTCTTCTAGAGGAAATGAGGAGTCCAGCCAGGACCGCCAGACCAGCAACAAATTCTGTTAAGTAGGGACAGTTTTGTCACAAACTTGATCCAACTGGGCGTCTTCATGTTCCCAGATAGATGCAGAAATAAAAAAAAAAACCTATGACAGACGCTCATGTTTGTTTACCGGAGTGGTATTTGTTGAGCGCCGCCTCTGTGCAGGGACTGTGGTAGGGGGTGAGAATCCACTGGTGACCCAGAGAGAAGCACCTATGCTCTCAACAAGCACCTGCAGTAATCGTGTTTCATCACTCCGTGCCGAGAGCCAGAAGCACGCAGGAGGCTAGGACAGGGAGTCTTAGGCCGGGGGTTCAGAGAAGGATTTCCCGAGGAACTGTCAGGAGAGACTGGCATGAAGGCAAACTCACAGCAAAGAACCATGGCCTGCTGTGAGGCCAACCCATGTCCTCTCTGGTTTCCCAGCCCCTCCTGGCCCCGCCACTGTCTGGCCTAGAAAGGAGGTGATTCTCTCTGCCTTAGCAACAGAACGTTGGTGATCCACTGCATCTTGTAGGGCTGGCCTGAAGCAGCAGCAGGAAATGCAGAGGCCACATGGGGGCCATTGCTCTGTGCTTTGTTCCTCTTGGTGCACCCTCCTGGTCACTGGAATTGGTATGAAGCTGAGACCTGCCCCCAGGCAGGGACAGTGACAACACCATGAGTACCAGCTCGCGTCCTGGGCACTCACTTCTGCTTTTCCACCTTCACCATGCTTAGGGTCACTGCAGTCATGCGTGCCCATTTACCCATGAGAAACCTAATATACAGAGAATTGAAGTGCCTTGCTATAGTCACCAGAGAAAGTAACAAACCCAATGTTAAACCCAGATCTGTTGGCCCTCTCTCAACCACCATCCTCTCCCACTCTTCTGTGATAGAAGCCATTAACTGGAGGTTTCTCTAGGGCAACTGTGTTTTCTCAGGAGGTTGAATTAGCTATGTCCGTGGTCCTATCGTGTCTGGAGCAAGGCAGGCCGGTAGGGGAAGCCTCACTTACTTTCAAGCTGGGTGTTGCTTAATTTTCCCGGATGTGAACCATCTAGGTTTCTGTCTACTCATCTCGTTCTGTATTTTCAAGGCACTGTGAAGATAAGACCTCATTCGTTCTCAGAACATTTATTTGAGTTGGAAGTTACAGATAAGGAAACTGAGGCATAGAAACGACACATCAATAGGTCTAACAGGCTGCGTTGGAAGCAGGTGACAGATGGCCACTTCGTCTGTCATACCTTCAGCTGTTTGTGCAACATCTCCAACTTCTGCAGCCTAAGGAACCTGGGCCAGGGCTTCTGTGAGAGATTTCCTTTGCCCCAAATGCACAGCTCTCGGGGTGGCTGTAGCAGTCACCAGTGAGCTCTGTAACCCAAGACACACGCGTGCCTTCCTTTTTGCTATCCCTCTGTCAGTCTTCCCGTGGGAACTTCCTCCAGCACGCAGAGATGGCAACCCTTCCTTCATCTGAAAATAGAGCAGTGGCTGCTCAAAGACAAATCAGGGTGCTGTTCGCCAAAACAAGGGCCTCCTTCCTGGTGTGTCATGTCACCTACGAGCTAGGCCTGGGCTCAGTAAGAGGAGAGCCCCGCAGAACAGGAAGGCAAGAAAGACACTCCAGGGAGACCAAGCACCACTGTGGGGTCGAGCAACCTCTTCGTGACCTCTGGGGCTCTGAGGAGGAAGAGCAGGCCTCCTGGCTCTGAGTGCGAATCTTCCTCTCCCCCTGTGCTCCTCGACTCCACAGTCTGCACCACGCGGCTCTGCTCCTCGTGTGAAAGGACAGCTTGCTTGCCCTTGTCTTTGTTACTTTCTCAGCTGCAGTTATTAATGGGGAGGGTCTCCAATGGCTCTTCTACTAAGGAATGAAGGAGGGAAATAAATCTGGACTGATGCAGGGCCATTGAAACGAGAGGAAGGAAAGGTAGGAGACCAATGTGACCCCAAGCCAAGAAGAAAGAAGGGAGGTTATGGAGGCAAACAGCAGTAGGGTTCCTCTCGGCCGGAGCTGGCACAGGCGGCCTGAGGACGGGCGTGTGCCCGCTGCCAGGGGTCACTTACCCAGGACCATGAGTCTTTCTAATTGAGTCAATTTCCAACATTTAAAAAGTAGAGGATTTTGCAGATACAGGGACTCCCCATGGCAGCAGTGTGGGGGAACATGGGGTTCCCCGGCACATCATGCAACTCTGTCTCCTGCACCGTGTCACAGCCCACTCTTGATTCCCAGGAGCTGCCAGGCCCCAGCGCCATCTGAATTTTCCAGCCTCTGGATTGTCTGGAGCGGGAGCAGCAGCAGCAGCGGTGCCAGGAGCTAACGTAGGCATCTCCCTGAGCATTCGCACGCTCCCCCTGGAAACTGACCTGCTCCCAAGAACGGTGTCGGAGCTGACTCTATCGATCTTGTCATGCTTTGTCAGCCGGGCTTGCAGAAGAAAACCTGAATCGTTACCCAGACTCGCTGGAGAGCAGGAGACCCGTTACAGGTAGGGGTTGCACTTCCCTTCGGCCTCTTCTGTCAGAGCCGGGAGTTAACGAGTACGCTTTGAAGGAAGGTGAGTTAGAGAGTTCTGACGTGAAGAACCGCACACCCGGGAGCTCTGCCAGGCAGGGGAGGGCCCCGGCCAGCTCCCGAAGAAGGGAAGGTGGAAGAAAGAGTGATGTTGACTGGGGCCTAGGTTCCACCCCCCCCAAACACTCACACACACACTCACACACACACTCACACACAGAAATAAGGTTTCAAAGCAGAGGCATAAGATAGCACCCAAGTGAGAACAGGGTGTATTTAAAAGTGAGGGAGTGCTAGATGTCCACATGTGAGCACAGAAACACCCGTTTGGAGTAGGCCAGGGAGCCGCCTGTAAGGAGCAAGAGAAAGGCAGAGTGTGCCCCCAAGAAGCTCAAGTAGTACCCCCAACCTTGGTCAGGGCAAAAAAGCCCTCTCCCCAGTTCTCAGTCCCCTTTACGAAGTAGCAGGTGATGCCTTAATTGAAGAAACAAGTGGGACGAGGTCTTAGCCTTTGTGAAGATTTCTACAATTTCTACAGCACCTCTACAACTTCCTGTGGTCATATCATGGCATCTTGTCCTCCTTGGTTCCAGATGAGGCACAGGTGCATCCTGGGAATGTGGGCATATCAAGCTGATGGGCAAAGGGATAAAGTTACAGTACAGGATTAGCAAAAATTCCAGTTCGCCTACACCTAACTGTCTGCATAGTTACTCCATATCAATGTGAAAATGATAGTTTTACACACACACACAAACACACACAAGATAGGTAAAAATGGTTATACCCAGACAAGTAAGGAGTTAGCCATTCTATTGACTTGTGCATTTAAGCAAATTGAGACAGTCCATAGGTAAACTAGCGGTCCCAGAGTTAATCGTTTTCATTGAATGAATCTTTGCTTCATCCGTGTATTCATTCAGCAGACGTGTGTGGACCATGGACTGTGTGCCGGGCACTGTTCTGAGCTTTGCAAAGGCTGAGCATGAGACACATGCGGATGTTTAGCTCTAACTTTATTGTATTTATTTGTTTTAAATTGTGGTATAAATTCTGGCCTGAGTTTTCACTAAATGTCTGTAGGGTATGATAATACTAATAGTAATGGAATAATAAGGCCAGGAGTTGAGTCAGACAGAGTAGTCCTCACCCAGAGAACAGACTTACAGCATGAAAGAAAAAGGTACTCAGTGACTAGAAAGCTTTATACCATTACTCCATTATGTCTCCTTGGTTTTTTTAAAGATTTTATTTATTTATTTGACAGGTAGAGTTAACAGACAATGAGAGAG
Source organism: Oryctolagus cuniculus (assembly GCF_964237555.1). Classification (NCBI taxonomy): domain Eukaryota; kingdom Metazoa; phylum Chordata; class Mammalia; order Lagomorpha; family Leporidae; genus Oryctolagus; species Oryctolagus cuniculus. The sequence continues at coordinate 31,041,432 of NC_091437.1, read as the reverse complement.
AAACAGAGAGAAAGGTCTTCCTTCCATTGGTTCACCCCAGAAATGGCCGTAATGGCCGGAGCTATGCAGATCCAAAGCCAGGAGCCAGGTGCCTCTTCCTGGTCTCCCATGCGGTTGCAGGGCCCAAGCACTTGGGCCATCCTCCACCGCCCTCCCGGGCCACAGCAGAGAGCTGGCCTGGAAGAGGAGCAACTGGGACTAGGACCTAGCGCCTGTAAGAGATTCCAGCGCCACAGGTGGAGGATTAACCTAGTGTGCCACAGCGCCGGCCCCTCTTTGGGTTTTTTAAAAATAAATTATATGTATGAATATATGTTTGTATATGTATACACATACCTATTTTTTGCATTCTAAAATTTTCAAAGAAATAGTTTGGCAAAAGTGACATTTTGTATTTCTCTCAGTTTATTATTTTTAAAGAAGCCTTGATGTGTCTGCCACTCTGCCTTGAATTACTTTATGCACTTTCTGGTGTGCCACCCACCATAGAGACTCAGGGAGTCAGCACCCAGGTCCTAAATTGTTGTGGCAGGGCCCATGGTGACAGACTCAGATGTTAGCATCAGTAGGACTTTGGTCGTATTTGTTGATCCAGTTCAGTGGATGAGGGATTGTGGGTTCAGGAGCTTCCCAAAGCTACTAAGCTACAGAGGATGGGGTGATGTTTTCAAAACATAAGTTTCTATGGACTCCCCTGGAGTTGCCCTTAGAGGCTGTCCTTGCACGTGACTGTGAAGCACAGAATCCTGAAGGTGCCTTGCACAGCCTTATCTTAGCCTGTCTGCAGGTGCATCCCCTCTGCCCCTCCCTGCTGCCTCTCCACACTCCAGCTGGAGGTAGAGGTCCTCCTTGCCCAGGTTCTCACAGCAGTTCCGCTGCCAGTAGGAGCTCTTCCCCTGCCCTCCCCCAGGGACCCTTCCTTGATCCTCCCATTAACTCTCTCATCATATTTTCAAGTTTTCCATATTAGCAATTCTCATTTAGAATCCCAAACATGGCTGTGTGCTTCCTGTTGCAATGTCTGCCTCCCCATAGAAGTTTAGGTCCTACAAAAGACCCGTAAGGGTTTTGATGTACTGAGTCCCCATGGCCCACTCACTGAGTGTAGGCATTCATTACAGAAAAGAAGGGAAATGAAGCAAGGGCAACATCATCTCCCCTGTGACGACTCAGGCACAGACAGGGTACTTCACACACTCCGTGGAAAGGGGCATTAAGATAAGTTTATTTTGGTGCAAAAAAACTTTTGAATTCCAGCATAGTTTTTATTCAAAATGCACACTTTCCAGGAACTTCTTGAAGACCCCCTGACACATTCCTTTCCTGAGAGTACCAGGGAAGAAAGGGAAGTTGCCTAGGAAATACAGGATGGCAAAACCTCAGTAGGGCTCCATAAGAACACCTGCCAATGAGGCCCCTAAATGTGTCTGAACTGGGAGAAAAACAGGAGTACCAGCAGACCAAGGCCAGTAATGGTTAAAGCACAAAGAAGCAGTTCCAGTTTCCTTAGGCCTTTTTCTCGATATATACTGAAAAAAAATGTTTATGGAGAGATTGAATGACCAAGTGATTAAACAAGGTGTAAGAGGCCAGGAAATATGAAGAATCAAGCCATGAAAAGACACAACGGAAATTGAGTATATATTACTAAAGTAAAAGAACCCAATCTGCAAAGTATCGCACCTCGTAATGACATTTCTCTCAATGAAGGGCTGCCTGTGTGACAGTGGTCCCATGAGATTCTGCCATCGAGTGGTGTTCCGGCCATTTTACTTTGCACAGATACACACTCTGATGCTCACACATCACCGAACTCATCTCACAGTTTGTTTCTCAGAACTTATCCCCCGTTGTTTGCCATGTGTGGTTGTATCCGCCATACTGAAGATGACAACAGTATAGAGACAGTAAAAAAAAAAAAAAAAAAAAAGAAGAAGAAGAAAGAAGAAAGAAGAAAGAAGAAAGAAGAAAGAAGAGACTGAGAAGAGAGAGGGAGAAAGATCCATAGTTTCCAGGAGTTGAGGGGAAGGAAAGATGAACAGGTGGAACACAAAGAATGTTTAGTGTGGAGAAACTACTCTGTATGAAACTAGGATGGCACACAGAGGTCACTGTAAAGTTGACAAAGCCCATAGGATGCACAACACCAAGAAACTATTGTGTTTGAAACTAAAGGGCTTGACACACTTCATTATGCATCTGACAGAGCCCATAGAACATGCCAGAACAGAGCAAGTCCTCCTGAGAACTAAGGACTCTATTTATGCTATGTTCTTGTAGGTTCCTCAGTTGTAACAAATGTGCCACTCCTGTCCATAACGAGAAAGGCTGTTGAGGGTAGAGTATGGAGTATCTCTGTACCTTTGTACAGTTTTGCTGTCAATCTGATACTGCTCTAAAAAATTAATATAAAACATCAAAAAGAAAAACATAATGATCATAAACTAGCTAACTAAAATTAGTAGAAAACTAGGAGTGATACTATAAAATAATAACACACTAGAAATACAATAGTCATTGCAGCAGAGTCCTCTTTGAAGACCCCCTCTCAGCACTGTTGCACTGGTGGTTAAGTTTCCAGCACACAAACTTTGGGTACATATTCAAAGCAAAGCAGATAGATTCTGTTATTATGCCTATCCTATAGACAAGTAAGCAAAGGCACATGGTATTCATAACAAACCTTCTGATTCACAGATAGCAAGTTTCAGACTCAGAATTCCAACCCAGACCCAAGCCTCTCATGTCTTAGGCACTGCATTGTAACGTTGTATTTACGAAAATGAAAGTGTGTGTTGTTTCTAAGAGCAAATTCGTTCTCACCCATGATTCGTGGAAGCTTTATGCCACATTTTGATTTTTACAATTAAAGAGGGCTGTTAATCTTTGAGATTAAAACGGAACCTTGTAAGGGGTGATTGGCATGTATGGATGAATCCCCCCAAATGTTATAAATTTTATAGAAGCTTTTTTGTTTACTCAGCAAATTTGTATTCTATATCAAGGAAGAATGAAGCACTGGTAGGGCCTGGGGATTCAGCAGTAATCACATAATCATAGTCCCTGCCCTCAAGAAGCTTACAACTGGGGAGAGAAGTGGAGAAGCAAAGAATCTCTCATTGATTATTCTTGGGAGAGGAGTTGAGGACTAAGTCCTCAGGTGCAGTGAACAGTGGCCAGCACTGGCCAGTGAGGTAAAGACAGAGTAAAGGCAACTTCTTGAGATGTGGTCTCAACCCTCAGCGTCGTTTGCTCCATCAAATCCCACCAGCCCATGGCAGCTGTGTGACTTTGGGTAGGCTACAGCACCTATCAATGCCTCTGTTTTCATATCAGTAAACTGTGGACAATCACCTAAATGTATTGTAAGGATGAAGTGAGATGAGCAGTGTATGACACTTAGAACTTTTCTAAAATGTTGTCAAGTGTTGGCCACTGTGGTTGCCAGGAGCAGTGTGAGAGTATTGTCTCAACACTGGGAGATCAAAATCTAATAAAATTAGAAAGATACTTAAAGTAGGTGTCAGTATGGGAGAATATTTCAAGCTTATATACATGAGGAATTTTCATACCAGATTACTCAGGCATTTGCAGAAACACCTGCAGGATGTGCCCCAGGGGCTGTCCTGAAAATGTCCCCCATCGCCAGTGCTCCTGCAGAGGAGTCACAGTGGCCAAGGGCAGAGAGAATCTGATGCCATGTTGGATTTTCCCTGGAACTTCCCTGGGTGGCTGGCATCCCAGACATCACACCCTGGTGTCCAAGAGTTTGATGAAGTTGCATAGGATGTATAAGGAAGTACCTTGACTAGTCTGTGTTTTGCTGATTTTATTCTTTTTTTTTTTCATTTTTCAATCTAAGATAATCTTCTTTTGGTGCAAAGAAATTTTGAAATCCATACATCATTTTTTAGTTAATTTTCCACAAAGTTTTGGAAGGCCCCTCATGAGGGCACCTGTCACTGTAACTCCATATCCTTATCAGTAAATTTAAATTTGTCTTTTACATTCGTAGTTTGCCTTCTTTTAAAACACAACCACACCATATCCAAACCATAGCATTTCAGTTTCCTGACAGCCAGAGAGCACTTTGCCTTGAATTTTCTCTTTCCTCTGCCGAGTACCTGGGTTTCTAGTGTCAGAAAATGAATCAGAGGTTCCTCGTTTCTCTGTATTGAATAGGAAAGGTGGTCGAGGAGGGGGACTCCGGGAGGGCACGCTTCCTGCCAGCGCCCTGTCCCAGCACACTCCCGTACGGGGGAATGGGGGGGACGGGCCTCGGAAGGGGCATGGGCACTGGCAAGGGGGTCGGCACGGCACCAGGCCTGCACAGAGGGGCAGAAATGTTTACACCTCTTTGAGTCATCAAGTCAAGCCTCCAGCCCGCTCCAGGGGCCGCCTGGACTTTGAAACTTGGAGTTAGGCCAAACATAAAACATGGGAAGGCGCTCTTGAGGCAACGCTTTCATCACCGCCGCCGGTTCGCCTCGCTTTCATCTGGGTTGAGAGAGGACAGGTTTTTGTAACCGTTCCCGTGATTGCCCCACTACCAAAACTGTTTACATGGGAATTAGGAAGACTTCAGAATCAAAGGGCATGGGGAGATTACAATCAGAAAATATCTTCCTATCCACAAGGCTGCATCCATATGGTAACGATTCCATGTGGATACTGATTCCAATTCCATTCTTTTGCTGTGTGTTTGGTTCTCAGTGTCATTGACTTCTTAGCAACAGAATTAGACCTGCATTTACAGGAGGCCCTACCGTTCATCATTTGGGAGACTGGCAACATCAGGCACAGAAAACACACACACATATGTGTGACCATGTGACACTGCTAGGTAGCACCCCAAAAATCACCTCCATTCCTGCTGAAGTCACCACCACTGGGCACCAGGAATCCTGAGCTCCCCCACATGGATAGCTGCCTCCTTAGCAGCTGGGCTCACGCCATCCCCGTCCCAAAGAAAAGAGCCCAAATCCCACAGAAGGCACAAGATGTTGCCCTGGGAACTACAGTCTGTCTTCAAAGTTTATTCCTCGTTAAGCAAATCTTCCCCACAAAAGCAAAATATGTTTATTTGTATTTTCAGTTAAGTTGACTATTTATCCACATTTCCTGCTGATGAGTCATTTATGCAGTTTACTGAAAAAAAAAAAATTGAGAACTAACGCACTGCAAAATTAAGGATCAAAGACGCAAAACTGACGTCAGCTACACATAGGTTTGGGTTAAGGACTTAATCAGCAGACTCATCGGTCTGCACACAAGGACCACACGGCCAGAGGGGCTAGTTTTGTTTCTTTTTTTTCCCCCTAGGGATCCACACAGCCAGCCTTTCTGGGACACCTCTGTTGGTTTTGCTCACCAGATATCTGTAAACAGAGCAAACACTGATATTTGGTCAACAGAGCAAACTGCACTTGCCAGAAGGTCCGGTGAGAAAAAGGTCCTGGGCTTGCTCTGTGTGAAAGGTGTGTTTGTCTCTGTAGACGAGAGGCCGAGCTGGGTGGGAGACCTTAGGAAATCTGAGCAAACTCACTGTTGACAGTGTGCGAAGGCCGAGAGAGGCATCAGTCTTTGGCATGAAGTTGATGTTTAGGCTTCCAGGGAGCAGATGAGACATACCCACAGACACCCAAAGTGGCTGGCTGGTTCTGCCTTCCATACAGATTCAGTTGTCTGGCTGTAAGCGTGGAAGATGCGTTCTTTTCATCTGTTCTTTTGGATACATTCATAACGAAGGCTTTCTAGAAAAATCAGGCAGAGAGACAAACATTCATGGGCTCCCAGAAGCTTCCCTGAAACATCTCCAGCAGTTGCAAACAACAGCAGGGAGCTTAGAAATAGACACTAATAACACGTATATACCCCTGGGAGCGCCTTACCACTACTATGCTCATTTCATGCGGGAAGAAAGTGAGATGTGATTTCACCCATGTCCACAGCAAGTACAAGGCACTTCCAAAAAGATACATGAAAAATTACATTAAAGGGTATTTATGTTAGGGCAAAAAACTTGTAATCATGCATGCTTTTTTCATAGTATGCATTTTCCAAGAAAGACCCCCTCATGCAGCATGGGCATTCTTGAGGCCAAGTTCAAGTTCTTAGTCACTACTGTGCTCTGATTAATCACACCTGTACTACATCTGGTTGATTCTGTTATATCAAACCCTTTCTGTTTGCAAAGAATGGATTTCCCCCCCCCCCTTTTTTTTTTTTTTTTTGACAGGCAGAGTGGACAGTGAGAGAGAAACAGAGAGAAAGGTCTTCCTTTTCCATTGGTTCACCCCCCAACGGCCGCTGCAGCCGGCGTGCTGCACTGATCTGAAGCCAGGAACCAGGTGCTTCTCCTGGTCTCCCATGGGGTGCAGGGCCCAAGTACTTGGGCCATCCTCCACTGCACTCCCAGGAGCACAACAGAGAGCTGGCCTGGAAGAGGGGCAACTGGGACAGAATCCAGCGCCCCGACCAGGACTAGAACTCAGTGTGCCGGCGCCACAGGCAGAGGATTAGCCTATTTAGCCGCAGCGCCAGCCAAATTAAGAACTCTTTTTTTTTTTTTAATTTTAACTATTTAAATGGTCATGATTTGTGTTTATGAGATTTTTTTAACTTTTATTTAGTAAATATAAATTTCCAAAGTACAGTTTATGGATTACAATGGCTTTCTCCCCCATAACTTCCCTCCCAATTACACCCCTCCCATCTCCCGCTCCCTCTCCCATTCCATTCACATCAAGATTCATTTTCAATTATCTTTATATACAGAAGATCGATTTAGTATATATTAAGTAAAGATTTCATCACTTTGCACCCACACAGAAACACAAAGTGTAAAATACTGTTTCAGTACTAGTTATAGCATTACTTCACATTGGACAACACATTAAGGACAGATCCCACATGAGGAGTAAGTGCACAGTGACTCCTGTTGTTGACTTAACAATTTGACACTCTTGTTTATGGCGTCAGTAATCTCCCTAGGCTCTAGTCATGAGTTGCCAAGGCTATGGAAGCCTTTTGAGTTCACAAATTAAGAACTCTTAACACCATCCTAAATCCACAAAGGATACCTTTGAGCAGTCATATGTATTTTCTCTATAATGAGTAGGGGAAGAACTGAAGTTTTTGCTCAACTAATTGAAGCATTGACCTCCACATGTTGGCTAACCTAACAGAACACATAGAGCCCTTTCTCTTCTGTTAGAGCTGCCCGTCCTTAAGAGGTTGTTCTGACAGAAATCTCACCATGTTCTCTTTAGTTCTGGCAGCTGTGCATCCACCAAGTCCTGAGCCATGTTTATTGGGTATGTTTGCACCTGTCTCAGGTGTCCCAGGTGGCCTCACTTGTCTTTAGGGGAGAAGCATTCCTGCTTCATTCTTCATTCTCCTTTTTTTTTTTTTTTTTCGACAGGCAGAGTGGACAGTGAGAGAGAGAGACAGAGAGAAAGGTCTTCCCTTGCCATTGGTTCACCTTCCAATGGCCGCCGTGGCCGGCGTGCCACACTGATCCAATGGCAAGAGCCAGGTACTTCTCCTGGTCTCCCATGGGGTGCAGGGCCCAAGCACTTGGGCCATCCTCCACTGCACTCCCTGGCCACAGCAGAGAGCTGGCCTGGAAGAGGGGCAACCGGGACAGAATCCGGCGCCCCGACCGGGACTAGAACCTGGTGTGCCAGCGCCGCAAGGTGGAGGATTAGCCCAGTGAGCCGTGTCGCCGGCCCTCCTTTTTCAAAATCTGCTTTCAACCACTCTTCACCATGCTGTCTCTACAACCTCCCTCTTGCCAGATTAGCATGCTTCAACAAGCACCACACTGTTGAGCGACAGTGCAAATGCAGCGTTTGCCTAAGTCAGGTGGTACCTAGCACTTCCCAAGGCCTGAAGAGAAGGGTCTGCTTTGCAAGACGGAGGCAGCTTCCTCCCATCTCTGCTGTCTGCTTGGGCGTCCCCTGCCCTTGAACGATCTGTCAGTGATGACTAGTCCTGAAAGTGAGAAGGCAGAACGACCCACATTAGCCTGTATTTTCTGAAGCTCAGCTTAGGGTATCTAGGTTAGAATGAGCTCAGTGAGAACTTCCGGTTCGCAATTCTGCAGCCCACTCTGAAACGTTTACTCATCCAGAAGCGTGCCTCCTAAGCAGCATACCTTTGGAGTCCTTCAGGTGATCACTGTTTTCCACGCACTGCCACCCAGTTTTCCCATCTACAAGATTAAAGGAGAAGATCCAGCCTTTTACGAGGGCGCTTTCAGCTCTGTGACTCTTTCCTGCTGCTTCTCTGTTTTCCCACACTAAGGTACTCATCCATTCATCCATCTGTCCGTTCACTGAAAACAAAGGTATACACGGACAGCCTACTACATACTAGGTAATGTTCTGGGCAGAGGAATTAAATAATAACCAAGGTGAATAATCCCTACCATATGGGATCAATAACTTTCTTTCCATTCCCCCCCTCCACAAATAATCCAAAATTGGAAGGAAAACGCCTGATAGAATTAAAGGAAATATAGCGCATGGAGTGAAACCTCCATTTACTGTTTGTACAATCTTTCATAAACCCCTTAAGTTCTCTGAATATTTCTTTATCTAGAAAAACAGAAACCAAAATTTACATCATAGAGTAATTATAGACTGGAGATACGTGCACAAAGCTGGACACGTAGCGACTGCAGTCATGGTAGCTGTTGCTGTTACTGTGAACAGTACCAGATACCTGTGCATTTAAAGTTCCCTTCAGCCTACTATCTTTATGTCATCGGTGAGATGTTTATCACACAAGACGTCTACCCCAATTTCATCAAGTCTTCCGTGATCCTCCACACTTGTGGGCTGGGACTGGTGACCCAATGGGTTATTCTCCTTTACTAGTTCTCTGTGACTGCTGTTAAGTAATTGCCACAAACTTAGTGGCTTAAGACCATGCCAATATTTTAACATGGTTTTGGAGATCAGTACTCTGAAATGAGCCTCGCTGGGCTAACACCTAGGTGTCATCAGGGCTATGGGAGGCTTCAAGGGAAATCTTACCTTGCCCTCAAGAGGTGACCTGCCCACCTCAGCTCAGGGTCACTTCCCTCGTCTTCAGAGCCAGCTGGGTAGCATCTTCGGATCTCTCCCTGACTCCTCTTTGGCCTACCTCCTCCACTCTCAAGAACACTTGCGATTGCATTGGGTCATCTGGATAATCCTTTTATCTCAGCCAGTTCCATCACATCAGGGAAAGGGAGAGGGAGAGGGAGAGGGAGATTCAATCTCAGTTCTACAGCTTATAAATTGTGGGATTTTGGAAATATAATTTAAGCTCCTTGATTCTCTGTGCTCTGCTCATAAAAAATGGGCCTTTCTCAAAGGCTTCCATGAGAAGCAAATTTCTTAAGGAATGTAAAGCCCTTACCCAGTTATTGGCATAACATCCATGTGTGATTCACGGATGCTATATAACAGATGTCAACAATTATTTTCTGTAAAAAACAAGACAGTGAATACTTAGGCTTTGTGAGCTACACAGTCCCTCTTGCAAGTACTCGACTCTGCCTTTATAGTGTTACAGCCGCCATACACCAAAGAATATTATCTTCCTCCTCATCAAATGGGAATGGCCAGGTTCCAGGGTAACTTTTACAAAAACAATCGGAGGGCTGGGCTTTGTCTGCAGGCCACTCTGCCAACCCCTGCTATATAGCTACGTCTTAGAGGTGGCCACTTAATGTCTGTTGTCTTTTTGATGCCAAAGTCAATTTGATGTGGATTTTAAAAGTTCTGATCTCTTCCTTACTCTGGCTTTGAACTCAGAGAGCCAGAGTCCCTGCCAACACTTGACTGACCTGGAAGGCCTTGTTAATACTGCATCTCAGCTCCTCAGGCTGCGTGGTTGACCCCAAAGGCCCCAAATGCTTCCCTCCTCCTCCTATGGAGATGTGAGTTCCGGTTCCTGTTGCCTTGCATCTGTGTTGGCCTTGGTGATCTGCTTGAGCAGCTGACAATGGCACAAGTAGCATCTGGGACTTCGGAGGCTCGATGGCAAGAAGCCTTGCAGGTACCTCCGGGGCCTCCTGAGTGCTTCCTCTGCACAGCTCACAGCACGCGGGAAGGCCGCTTGCCGGCCCAGCTGGGCTCCCAGCTGGGCTCCCAGCTGTCCAGCTGCACAGACTCCGTGCAGGCGCGTGAGGAAGCCATCTTGGAGCTGCGCTTTCCAACCCCGCTGCCTTGGACAGTGCAGTCTGGAGTGGAGATGAAGCAGCCAATGAAGCCGTCTCTTATTTCCTGACACACAAAACCGTGAGCAGAATAAAAGGCTGATTTCAGCCTTGGAGTGTTTAGGTTGTTGGCCACACGGTGCCAAATAAATCAGCAGCACTGAGAAGTCAGGGCCTGGTTCAATCTCTAGAACAGTACCTGCAACAGGAGGCGTCTGAAACACGACTGTTGAATGAATGAATGAAGGATGAGTGAGAAAATGAATGAGAATGCCCTTCACTCCGCTCCCTCCCTCCTGGCCTGCCAGCTTCCCTGCGCACTCGAAGTTTCAGCAGAAGCACCGTTCTTTTCCAGCAAGGCTTTATCTGGCTGCCCTCCCCCACCGCACCCCGCCCCGCCAGCAGCAGCAGGTTGGATCAGAGCCCTCCATTCTCTACTTCTTCCTTTATTGTGCTAACCTCGGTTATAACTCATCTAATGATTCTTTTAAGTGCTTGGTTAGTGCCTCTCGCCCTTGGAGAACAGGCGCTCCCTGAGACCAAGGACAGGGTCGGCCCTGTTCTGCACCCAGCAAGTTCCCCAGATTAACTCGGCACGTAGTGAATGATGTGGCTGCAAAACCAGAGGCTGCACTGCAGCCAAAGTTTTGATCTAGAAAGTTCTGTGGACTTGTGCAGACCCAGCCCGGACCGCAGCACGGGGAGAGGACAGCTGTGCATGAAAGATGACGACGTCCTGAAGTCTCTCGCAGGGGTGTCCTGGTCGACCCTGAGAGATTTTTGCTGGACTGCCTGACCGAGCTTTCTGTTTTCCCCACACCCCGAGTGTCTACACAGCTGTATGCTGAGCACACACTATTCAGAGAGGCGGCTTCCTGTCACGTGGGGGACTCCGGAATTAATTTTCTGTCACAGTGGCACAAGCTGGAAGGGCCTGCGTGCTAACCCAGCTCTGCCCCGCCTGCTCAAACCCTGCTGCTTCCAGGGTGGGTTCTGCCCTGGCCACCCTGTGGCCCTCTCCCGTCAGGGGGTGGAGGGGATCCGCGTCTCCAAAACCTGCTACCAGGAATGGGGTGAAGAGATCTTTCAGGGGCTGTCAGAGGCTTTCTGGGTGGGAGCCCACAAGGGGTCCAGAGCAAGCTCTGTCCAGGAGCCTAAGTCAGGCCCAGGGGAGCCCAGCCCTGGGTGGCATGGAAAGGGCCCCTTGCGTTTCCCTCCTGGATGTCTCGTCTCGCAGCATGTGTCCCCCTCACCATTGTCCAACACGCAGCTTTAGGAGCCACTGTGACCACGCCACGGCAGAAGGCCTTAGCTCTGCTGCCGCCTGCTGTCCTCGGCTGCCTCAGTCCCTTCACAGCCCTGGCCCGCAGTGTCCTCCCTGTGAAATGGCAGCAGCGCCTACTGGCTGGGGATGTTCTGGGACCCAGAATCCATAACCAGCAATAATGAGTGTGCAAGCACTTCTTATGTGCAGACATTGTGCTGCAAACCCCCGAGGCCCAGAGCCCCCCCATCCCTTGTCTAGACTCCCAGTGGATGCCTAAAACCCCAGAGAGGGCCCAGTGCTGTGTGCAAGAACCGCCGCCCATCAGTCTGGTAACTGCTCTGTCTATGAGATAACTAAAAGGCAGGCAGAATATACAGCATGGAAACACTAGACGAAGGGATGACTCACGTCCAAGCCAGGGCAGGGCCAGACTTCCCTCTGCTACTCAGATCAGTATACAATTTAAAACTTCAGAATTCTTATTTCTGCAATTTTCCATTTCATGTTTTCAGGCTACCACTGACCACAAGTAACTAAAACCCCAGAAAATGAAATTTTGGTTAAGTGGCGACCACTGTATCTCTTTCTCACGACTAAGTTTTCTAAGAGCCTGTTATCTCCTTTGAGGAAGAAACTGAGGGTACAGTGAGGTGCAGCCCCTGGCCCCACATCCCCTCGCTGGGTCACCGTGATGGAATCTGTCTGACTTTCCATTACCTACAGATTCACAGCTCGGTTCTGGAGCCCACGGTTAGATTAAAATCCAGGTTCTGCAGTGGGCAGCTGTCCTGGTGCACGCACTCATTCCTTGGCCTGGCCAAGCAGCTCTGTGGCGAGTAGCTTCCAGGAAGCATCCTGACCGTCCTGATGGTTGCTCAGCCAAGCGACTGGGTAGTGATTTATTGGGAGTTCAGGGCGTCAGGGCGTCAGCCGCATGCACCAGGCTTTCATTCCCCGCCTTGGATACAGAAAGGCCGCCTTCTAAATGAGGCTGTCAGCACAGCTCACTTCTCCCCTTTGCTGCACGTGGTTGATCCAGACGTGAGAAGAGGAGGATAATTTTTACATCCGCCCTTGACCTTGTGTCCTTCTAAAGACAACAGGAAGTAGGTGGGGCTTGCTGCAGCCAAGTGGGTGGCAGGGTTCTCCTGAGAGTTTAAAGAAAACTTGGCCCCCTGGATCAGACCAAATAGCTGGAGCCTGCCTGGCTGTCCTGTCTGAAACCCTCTTTCCTTTGTAACTGCCAGTCGACTGGATTGGCTTTCAATATTTACCAGATATTTTGAACCCGTGGCTATGCTGCAGGAAACGGAATCTCGCTAGGACACCCCGAGCTTCGCTGACCACACCCCACACCAAAAGCAAACGCCCTTTAGCCCAAAGCACAAGACGTTTCTCAAGTCAGAAGGGAGGGCTTTGTTGTATTTAAGAAATAAAATGAGAAGGGAAATTCTAGACCAAATGATCATTTCAGGCTGGTTTTGCTCAGAAAACAAATACAAAAACGTTTTCCACTAACGCACTCCCAGTAATACAGGGAGCACGCGGCCAGCAATGTGCTAGGCGCTGCACAATCAGGTTTAACCTTCGCAGCAAGCCACTGACTTATAGAACGTTCTCACTCACGGATAAGGAGAGCAAGGTCCAGAGAAGTTGAGGAATCAGCCTGCAGGCCCAGAGTCTTTGTGGGAGAGAGACAGGATTCAGGTTTGGGTCTGCTGGACCCCGAAGTCCAGTCTTCCTGTAATGCCCCCTGAAACTGGGCTGGATTTGTCCCTTGGGCCCCTCCATATTCCTGCCTCGAATCAGCTGCAAAGATTGGACACGGGAGAAACCTGTGATGAGCCGATGAGTGCAGGTGCGTTGTCAGGTGCGTGTGTTCAGGAAGGGCTGGTTCCTGGCGGAAGAGAGGCTGTTGCAACCTGACAGTTGGGCGTTCATCTGCATGGCAAGTACCGCTGCCCGACTGCTGTCCGTGAGCAGCAGAGGGATTTGGAGCAAGTGGCTAAAGTGAACTTCACTTTGCAGATTGTCACTTGTGGCCTGGTACGGGCAGAGCCAAATACTCAGCTTAGAGGTGTCACACACTGACAGCAGCACTGCTGTGGAACTACCTCACTCCCCAGGATGCTCGGTTGGACTGAAAAATTAAGTAGGAAGCCATCTTCCTTATGAAAATATTCAGAAAGTCAAAGACCTTTTCTTTTTTTTTTTTTTCTTTTTTTAATGATTTATTTATTTGAGAGGCAGAGTTGCAGACAGAGCGAGAGACAGTCTTCCATCCAGAGGCTCACTCCTCAAATGACCACAACAGCCAGAGCTGAGCCGATCAGAATACAGGAGCCAGGAGCTTCCTCTGGGTCTCCCACGCGGGCGCAGGGGCCCGAGCACTTGGGCCATCCTCTACTGCTTTCCCAGGCCATAAACAGAGAACTGGATTGGAAGACGAGCAGCCGGCACACAAACCAGTGCCCTTATGGGAGGCTTAGGCTACTACGGCACAGCGATGGCCCCAACGGCCTTTTCTGTGTGACTGGAATTTGCCTATCTTTCTCCTCACCAGAAATTCTATTCCCGTCTCATGCCAGAGGCAGCATTTCAGATACTATAGGACATGAAAATATATAATTTGTATGTTTTAGCAGGAGTAGTACAAGAATATATACTAAGTGTTCAGAAAAAGAAATCCAATGACATTTGACACAGTGACATGTAAAGAACAAGTCAGTATCCATTTCACCTGCGCTAGTCCCTACTCTCAAACTTATTGCCTACCTAGAAGGAGCTGTTATTACTAATTTGTTGCACATCCTACCACACTTGTCTCTATACATTTACATAGATGATGGATAGATAATATGTATTTAGAGTATTTTTAAAAATCATTATTGATATTGGACAATGTAAGTTATTTTGCAACATTCTTTTTTACCTTTCAGCTCACTATGGGAAACCCTATAGAATTCTTTTAAATTGCTGCATAGCATTCCAAGATACCAGAATTAACCATTCACCTGTCATGTGGTGGTTGGGTCAAATACAATTTTTCACCATCACAGACAATGTTGTAATGATGCTGTACCTTGATCTTTGTACATTTTTCAGGATGTAGCTAAGGGCAGGTTCCTAGAAATAGAATTGATGAGCCAAAGCCTGTGTAGTTTTATGTCTATTTATAATTTTGCTAGAAAAACTGCCAAATGATTCCCCTCAGGAAAAAATAATAAAGACTATTTCCTCTCTACCCAACAGCATACAAAAGGAAAATGTGGAGGTGTTGCAACAGCAGCCCCTAAAACCGGTGCCCAAGAATATGTGCTGTCTAAGATGAGGGAAGAGATGTGCAATTCGGGACATGCTCAAGCTGACTTACCTCAAACAGTAGAGTTAGAAACATACCAGGGGATTCCAATTCAATCCCATCTAAGTGGCATGTACCAATGTCATCTCACTAGTCCCAGTGATCAATTTCTGTTCACAATTGATCATAATGATAGGACTAAGAACCAAAGGGATCATATAAACAAGAATAGTGTCTGCAAATACTAGCTGATAGAATAACAAAGGGAGAGAATGATCCAACATGGGAAGTGAGATACACAGCAGACCCATAGAATGGCAGATGTCCTAAACAGCACTCTGGCCTCAGAATCAGCCCTTAAGGCATGCAGATCTGGCTGAAAAGCCCGTGAGAGTATTTCAGGCATGGAAAGCCAAGACACTCTGGGGGAAAAAAAAAAACTTAATTGAAAGATCTCTGTGAGTGAGATCCCAGTAGAAAGAACGGGTCATCAAAGAAGGAGGTACCTTTCTCTGAAGGGAGGAGAGAACTTCCACTTTGACTATGACCTTGTCTAAATATGATCAGAGTCAGTGAACTCAGGGGGCTTCCATAGCCTTGGCAGCTCATGACAAGAGCCTAGGGTGATTACTGAGGCCATAAACAAGAGTGTCAATTTGTTAAGTCAACAACAGGAGTCACTGTGCACTTACTCCTCATGTAGAATCTCTGTCCTTAGTGTGCTGTACATTGTGATTTAATGCTATAACTAGTACTCAAACAGTATGTGGGTGCAAACTGTTGAAATCTTTACTTAATGTATGCTAAACTGATCTTCTGTACATAAAGAGAATCGAAAATGAATCTTATGTGAATGGAAGGGAGTGGGAAAGGGGAGGGTTGCTGGTGGGAGGGACATTATGGGGGGGAAGCCATTGTAATCCATAAGCTGTACTTCGGAAATTTATATTCATTAAATAAAAGTTAAAAAAAAAAAAGATGTTATTCCTGGTTGCAGGCCACTTCAGGGCCTGACCCCTTAGAGGCGGCTGGTGGCTGTCCCCACTGCCGCTTACACCAATGGTGGCTCCCACGCTACAATTTCAATGTCTCCCATGTATTCCTTTTGCCGTATTCTAACTCACCTGCTCCTGTCCTGGCTCCTTGACTAGGGACTCGCCCCATCCAGGGCGGCCAGCATGCCGCTGTCTCTGTACTCCTAGCACCTGTCGCAGGCTCTGGGCCCCTGTTTGAACAAGTTGCGTGGGGAGGAGGATGGAAGGCAGGCTGTAGATTCCCTGACAGCTGGGAGTGTCCCAAAGCCAGTGAGAGCTAAGCAAAACTCTGTGTGAAGTGGACAGCTTCATGGTAACTAGCCCTGCCGTATCCTAGAAAACTGAGCACTGGCAATCAGGGAGAAAATAGGTTTTGTTTCTAAGACTTTACCTAATCACACACCTGACCCAGGTGATGCTGGCCATTTCCAGTCTCAGAAGCACAAGGCAAAGTCCCTTTTGAGACTGGGATGCCACATTTGGAGTTTTCTAAACACGTTTCTCACCCTTTTCTTTTCCATGGCTATCTTAGAGGCTAACAAAGTCATATTTGGAGAACTGAAAATCAGTGGTATTTCCGTTTTGTCTGCAGCCTTAACTCTGTGTCAGGATGCATCCTCTTACAGCTCAAAAGCCTTCCTACCACCACACCAGCTTGCTTCTCTCTTAACCTTGCTGTTGCCAAAGCAGCTACCTGCCCACTCCATCCTGCCTTGACTTTGTTTCCTATGCACAGGAACCCCCTCCCCGCCAAGGGAATCTTATGCTCATTATTTAAACAGCTGGACAATTGCTTTGTCTTTAGGCTGCCCACATGTTGCATGGAGGACTTGCAAGCTATGATTCATTCTTGCTGACTCAGGCAATGTCCAGGAAATACTAAAAATTTCCTGGAAACAGTTAACTTCAGGAACTGGCTAGAACCACTTGGGCTGAACTTACGTAGACTATCCATTGCCACAAGTGTTACTAATCTCAGTGTATGAAGTTCTCGACATCATTGCCTGCATCCACACACAAGGGAAAGGACTTGGAAAACCAAAGAGGGAGTCTGGGGAGGGAGGGAGGGAGGAAAGAGGGAAAACAGTAAGAGAAAGACACTAGTCTTGTAGCTGAAGGGTGTGGCAGAAGCTGGAACATCGTATCTGAATGAAAAAAAAATGTATCCTCAGGAAGTGACTTATCTGTAGGCCTCTGTAACCTGAAGTTTTAAATGTGCTACCTTCTTAAAAACTAGCTGCCTATGTGCCTGGAACCCTTGTTCTTCTGTTAATTATCAGACGTTTATTGCAGCCAGCAATTGGTTTATCCCGCATGCTTCCAAGATTGTTACATCAACAAAGTTTCATGGGTTGGTCCACCAGCATTTTAGCTTTTTTCCTTTCTTTTTTTTTTTTCTCAAACTTTACTACTTAGTATCCACAGAGACCTTCTCTTTTTCTAGCAATACCTCTACCATTACCCTTTTTGTTTTTTAAGGTTTATTTATTTGTTTGAAAGGCAGAGTTACAGACAGGCAGAGGTAGAGAGAGAGAGGTCTTCCATCCACTGGTTCACTCCCCATCTGGCCACAATGGCTGAAGCTGGTCCAGTCCGAAGCCAGGAGCCAGGAGCTTCCTCTGGGTCTCCCAATGGGTACAGGAGCCCAAGGATTTGGGCCATCTTCCGTTGCTTTCCCAGGCATAGTAGAGAGCTGAATCAGAAGTGGAGTAGCCAGAACTCAAACCAGCACCCACATGGGATGCCAGCACTGCAAGCAGCAGCTTTCCCCTCTATGCCACTGTGCCAGCCCCCCATTACCATTGTTTTACTTAATAGCTTTCTACTTCAATGACTGCTCTAATAATTCTGTCTATTGCAGAGTTAATTAAGAAACATACTTATTTCCTTGGTTGGAGTTTTCTTTTTCTTTCCTCTGTCTTCTTTTGCTGCATGCATGCCACCACCCCAACCCAAGGACGTTGTTCTAAGATCATCAGTCACTCTCTGATTTTAGTATTACCACTATTAGTAGTTCCGTGTATAAGAGAACTTCTTCTGAAGCAACCTTGAAAGGTGTGCATGAGAGCTGTTCATAGCAACACCCAACTCAAACCAAGTTAAATGATAAACAGAATGTTTGAACACCTGCAACAAAAGTTTATAAAGGCACTTTAATACCAACACGCACACATGCACACATATCAGTGGGTGCTTGTGTTACATGTACTTTATACACACTTCTGTTTGGCTCTAGTTCCTTTCATTTGCACTTTTCTTGCCTCTGCTGGCTTCCCCAATGGTAGCAAAATGGCAGCAGCCCTCCTAGGTTTTAGACCCACCCTGCTCTCCCGCATCCAAGAGAAAGAGCTGCTCTCCCCCACCCCACCCCTCCCCGCCTCCAGCGCCAAGTGGCAAACCACAGCCCCCTGGCTTTCCCTCCAGGAAAATATAACAAACGCCTTCCCCTGAACCGAAAATGAATCGGTAACTGGCTCATGCAAGTCGGCCAGAGCCTCCTCCTGGAACTGCAGGTGGGCCACTGTCACCCCAGCCCCAGGACCACTGCTCCCTGGGGAGAGGTGAGACACAGAGGCAGGGAGTTTGGCATCAACGCCCTCAACAGGGTGATGGAAAAAGGGCAGGACTCGGAGCTCCTGAACTCAGTAAGTGCATCATCTCAGAGCATCCCGTCAGCAAGTGTCACCATCTAGAAGTAGCCTTCCTAATAACGTGAGTGGGTCAGCGATGTGAAATGTTATCTACCAGCTATGACTCAAAAGGCTGGGAACCTCTAAACCATCTAAACCATCCGCTGCTCCAAGGCAGGAACGTTGCGATATTTATCTTTGTGGCTGCAGCACATGGCTACAAACGAGAACTGACTGAAGAATTGATGCTTGGTCCCCCTTCCCACCCAGCTGCCCCCTCTGTTAATACCCTGATTCTTTTTTATAAGCTTATTGTATTTATTGAAAGGCAGAGTTACAGAGAAGGAGAGACAAAGAAGTCTTCCTCCTACTTGTCCACTCCCCAGATGGCCCTAGATGGCCCCAGTGGCTGGGGCTATGCCAGGCCAAAGCCAGAAGCCAGTAGCTTCTTCCTGGCCTACCAGACATGGGGGCAGGGGCCCAAGCACTTTAGCCATCTTCCACTGCTTTCCCAGGCACATTAGCTGGGAGACGGATCGGATATAAAGGAACCAGGCCTCGAACTGGTACCTGTATGGGATGCCAGCATCACCAGCAGCCACCTGACCCACTACAACCACAAGAGCAGCCAAAATACCCTGATGTTTTACCAAATTCTTTTTCTATCTCCTCAAAGGTCTACTGTAAGGGAAAATCACACCCACTCCCCACTCCACTACCCTTTTCTGGAGAATATAATTTGGAAAAAATATTAAGCAAGTGTAAGCATGTGACGAAGTGGAGAAACTGTAGTGGCAGAGTCAAAGAGAAAAGTATGCATTTCCTGTGTGAAGAGCAAGCGAATGTACCCAGCCCTGGACTGACATGCCATTCGCCTGTGGAGCAGACCAGAGGCTGCACAGGGCTTTGATGCCCTGTAGTCTGCAAAATAGAAAGCTTTATTTGGCCTGAGCACATGCCACTTGTCACCTAGAGAGATGACTCTGCTACTCCTGTAGGACGTTCATTTCCTGCATTAGTCACTTGGAGCTGGTGAGTGTGGCTCAGGGGTGTGCGCTCTTTCTCAGCGCCTCTCGGGACAGGCACCTGTCAGGGATCGGCTTGTATTTTGTGGGAATCATCTCTGGCCGTGGATCAGGCTTGTCCTCCTCAGGGGAAGCTGATTTAAACAGGGCTAGATTCTAGCACTAAGAAACCATCTGCATTGGTAAATTACGCTGTTCTCTCTTCTGTAATTTAAAGAAAATGCAATGCTTGACTTTAAAGCAAAATTAATATGCATATAGAAATCAAAATAACTTTCTTTTATCCTCACAGATGGGAAAATCCTGTCTGCACATCTGTTCAATGGACCCAAATTCTTCTCTCCTCTCCCTGTCCACATTCCAGTTTTGAGGTTCCTTCTTCGCTGGTGGGACTTGGAGTATGCACCTTAAATGTCCATTGAGTAATCTGGCCCTGGATCCATAAGTACTCAAACAACTCCCTTAGTCCAGCAAGCATCACAGTGTTAGCCTGGTGACTGAGCTCTTCCTGGCAAACCACCCGCGAAAGCCCTCAGACAGACGGTGCCGGTGAAAGCAGTGTTGCGGGCCGGCGCTGCAGCTCACTAGGCTAATCCTCCGCCTGCAGCACTGGCACACCGGGTTCTAGTCCCAGCTGGGGCACCGGATTCTGTCCCGGTTGTTCCTCTTCCAGGCCAGCTCTCTGCTGTGGCCCGGGAAGGCAGTGGAGGATGGCCCAAGTGTGTGGACCCTGCACCCGCATGGGAGACCAGGAGAGGCACCTGGCTCCTGGCTTCAGTTTGGTGCAACGCGCCGGCCGTGGCAGCCATTTGGGGGGTGAACCAACAGAAGGAAGACCTTTCTCTCTGTCTCTGTCTCTCTGTCTCTCTCTCTCTCTCTCTCTCTCACTGTCTAATCTGCCTGTCAAAAAACAAACAAACAAACAGTGTTGTGGTCAGCTAGGTAATCGTCTCCCAGAGTGTGCACGCTCTTGCTGACGACGCAGTGACCTGATGAGATGACCCTCTCGTTAACTAGGAAGTCTGTGAGCCACTCAGGAATTTGCTTCCCTTGGTCCCACCGATGGACAGTGCTGCTGCCTCAGGCTCCCGTGGGAAGTTGATCTACCCTCTTAGGCGCACTTCACCCAGTCTCCCCCAAGGCAATCAGAAACAACACTTCATCAGTTCTGTCTCCCTTCTCCTATCATCATAACTTTCCCCTCTTTACTGAATCCTTTCCATCAGCAAATTAACATCATGCTATTTCTCCCATCCCAAGTAACAATAAGAAACCCTTGATATCCCCTGCAGCTACACCCCACTTCTCTGCTCTCCTTTTCAAAACGCAGAATTGCACTCAGAGACTCCGATTCCTCCCCTCCTGGATCCTAAACCCACTCCAGCTGGATTTCCCCACCCGGATCCCATCACAGGAGCTCCTCTAAAGGTCACTGGTGATCCCACATTATTCACGTGACGGTCAGTTCTCAGCTTTGACCCCTGCTCACAGGCCACGGCTCGCTTAGTTTTCTCCTGTCTCCCAGCCCTCCTCCTTGGCCTCCTCTGCTTGTCCCTCCTCTTCTCCCCTGCAAACTTCTGGTGACTCAGAGGCTCCTTCAGTTGTTCCTGTGCACTCATGCCTTTAGATGTCACATTCATCTCACAGTGTGTTAACAGCTCCAAGACTGTACCTCCAGCCCAGAACTCTCTTAAACTCCAGACTCAAAACCAATGGCCATCAGAATCAGCCCTTATGGGCTCTTCAGCCAGATCCGAATGCCTTGAGAATATTTTAGGCATGGAAAGCCAAGACACTCTGGCAAAAAAAAAAAAAAAAAAAAAAAAACACACACACACAACAACAACACCTAAATGAAAGATCTCCACAAGTGAGATCCCAGTGGAAAGAACAGGTCATCAAAGAAGGAGGTACCTTTCTCTGAAGGGAGGAGAGAACTTCCACTTTGACTATGATCTTGTCTAAATATGATCAGAGTCTGTGAACTCAAAGGCTTCCATAGCCTTGGCAACTCATGACAAGAGCCTAGGGTGATTACTGAGGCCATAAACAAGAGTGTCAATTTGTTAAGTCAACAACAGGAGTCACTGTGCACTTACTCCTCATGTAGGATCTCTGTCCTTAATGTGCTGTACATTGTGATTTAATGCTATAACTAGTACTCAAACAGTATTTTTCACTTTGTGTTTCTATGTGGGTGCAAACTGCTGAAACCTTTACTTAATATATGCTAAACTGATCTTCTGTATATAAAGAGGATTGAAAATGAATCTCGATGTGAATGGAATGGGAGAGGGAACAGGAGATGGGAGGGTTGCGGGTGGGAGGGATTTTATGGGGTGGGGGGAAGCCATTGTAATCCATAAACTGTACTTTGGAAATTTATATTCATTAAATAAAATTTTAAAAAAAAGAAACCAATGGCCAATCCAACACCTCCGCTTGAATGTCTCACACCATTTTTTAACTCAGTATGTCTAAGATGAACTTCCACCCTTTTTTCTTCCACACATACCCATCCCTACCAAAACTATTATATCCTTATTTTTCCCCATCTCAGTTAATGGGACCCAAATTTGACTCAGGACTTTAACCAACCGATCAGCATAACCATACCTTGCATGAGACCTGGTCAGGCCTCTTCAGTGATCACCCCCTGATTCAGACCTTGTCAGAATTACAGACCCCTTGGCTTTCCCCTTGCCCCCTAGGATCTATTCTCAACATAGCGTCTGTACCAGATCACATAAAATGTGGATCCAGGGACTCAGGGTAAAAGCCAAGGTCCCACCTAACTTGATTCACATCCACTCCTGTCTCTTCTTCTCTCCTGCTTTCCACTGTAGGCACCCTAGCCATTCTTGCCCCCACTCACCTGAACTTCTGATCTACAGAACTGTGAGATAATAAAGGAATTTACCTATGACTAGGAGCATGGTGGGTTTGCTGTATGGCTGTCTGTTACTTATATACCCCCACATATCTCCGCAGAAAGGTGTTCAGGTGGGGTGGTGTGAGTAGGAACTGGCACGCTGGCCTCATGTTAGATACTGTGCTAGAACCTTTATACGTATCATCTCATTTGAAAGCAGCATCCAGGCACGTATGTAGCAAGATCTTCAAGGATAGAAGACAATGAAAGGAAAAGAAAATTGTACCAGAAATCATGACTGAGGTCATTCTATTTCATTATCATAATAGTTTTCATTTAAATACACGGTTTTATTATTAAAAGTTTTAAAGATAGAGTTGACTATCTGACCTCATGGTTAAGACTAGTTGGTTAAGATGTCCGCATCTGGGTTTGAGCCCCAGTTCTGGCTCCTGACTCTAGCTTCCGGCTGCCATGTACCCTGGTAGACAGCAATGACGGCTCAAGGAGCTGAGTGTTTTCTGTCCATAAGGGGAACTTGGAATGAGCTCCCTCCTTTCAGCATCAGCCTTGCCCAGTCCTCATCTTGACTACGAGGCATCCGGAGAGTAAACCAGCACTTGGAAGTGCACGCTCGCTCACTCGCTTGCTCTCTCTCTGCCTCTCAACTAACAAAGTGTAAAAATAAATGACATTTAAAGTTTGAAACAAATGTAAATAGATTACCATATTTTACTCAGATCTTTAAAAAAACGAAGCAAACATATCCCAGCTATGTCATATTCCCTGTGTGTATGTGGCCAGCCCTCCTCTCCTTGTTACAAGCTCGCAGATAGCATCATTCCCAAGTGGTGTGGGTCTCCCCTCCACAGGTTCCTGTCCTTTCGCTGTGTACACACACACACAGATCACATTCTGTGTTGTTGCTTTTACACCAGTGGTGACGTATTGGACCTTTCATTCTTTGTTTTTAAAGACTTAATTAATTTTATCGATTTAAAAGACAGAGTTACAGAGAGAGGAAGAGAAAGAAAGGGGGAGGAGGGTCTTTCTTCCGCTGGTTCACTCCCAAATGGCCCTAACAACAGGAGCTGAGCTGATCTGAAGCCAGAAGCCAGGAGCTTCTTCTGGGTCTCCTATGTGGGTGCAGGGGCCCAAGCACTTGGACCGTCCTCTGCTGCTTTCTTAGGCACATTAGCAGGGAGCTGAATAGGAAGTAGAGTAGCCAGGACTTGAACCGGTGCCCATATGGGATGCCGGTGCTGCAGGCTGGGGCTTTAACCTGCTGTATCACAGTGTGGCCCCTGACCTTTCATTCTGCAGCCTACTTTCTCCACTCCATGTTATGTCTTCAGTCTTTATTCTCAGTGTTCTATGCACATCTAACTTGTTTAACTGCTGAACAGCATGCTGTTTAATGAATAAACTATAATATATTTACTCATTTAAATATTGATAATTCATGCTTCCAAAATTTTGCTTTTATCAAAACTGCTATAATTTCTCTTTTCACTGTGACCACAGGGAGATTTTCTGTTTGAGAACTGTCTATACACATACAAGAGTATGATGATACTTTTTAAAATTTATGAAAAAATGGAATGGAATTAAAATAAAAGCTTCTTTTGGTGCAAATTATTTTAAGATTTGTTTTTATTTATTTGAAAGCGTTACAGAGATAGAGGGACACACACACACACACACACACATCACACATACACACACACAGGGTGGAGAGGAGGAGAGAGAGAGAGAGAGAGAGATAGATCTTCCATCACTCCCTAAATGGCCTCACCAGCTGAAGCTGAGCCAGGCTGAAGGCAGGAGCCAGAACTCCACCTGGGTCTCCCACATGGGTGGCAGTGGCCCATGGACTTGGGTCATCTTGCATCTTCCTCTGCTTTCCCAGGCACATTTGCAAGAAGCAACTTAACCCCTTGCACCACTGTGCTGGCTGCTTGGTGGAAGAGTTTTTTGAAAAGTCATACTGTTTTTTGTAGTATGCATTTTTAAGATTGGTATTTTTTAAGATTGGTACATGCATGGATTTCAAAATCATCTTGCACCAGGGACCGGTGCCGTGGCTTACTAGGCATCCACATCCCATATGGGTGCCGGGTTCTAGTCCCAGTTGCTCCTCTTCCAGTCCAGCTCTCTACTGTGGCCTGGGAGGGCAGTGGAGGATGGCCCGAGTATCATCCTTGGGCCCCTGCACCCACATGGGAGACCAGGAGGAAGCACCTGGCTCCTGGCTTTGGATCGGCACAGCGCAAGCCGCAGCGGCCATTTGGGGAGTGAAACAACAGAAGGAAGACCTTTCTCTCTGTCTCTCTCTCTCTCACTGTCTGTAACTCTACCTGTCAAATAAATAAATAAAATCTTAAAAAAATCATCTTGCACCAAAATTAAGCTTCTTTGAGCTTTATTTTTCATTAACTTTTTGACGTGTCTACCCACACACGCACACGTGTGTGTGTGTGTGTGTGTGTGTGTGAAAAATATACATCTGGAAGAGAACTCTTGCCATTTAGTCTATGCACATCTGTGCAGCTCCACTGCACTTGACACTGTCAGTAGCTGTCTGAAGCACCTGCCCCAGTTCATATCCCGTCAGAGACACATCAGAGCTTTCCCACATCCTCACCAACAATAAATAATGCCAGACTCTGCAAACATTTGCCTACCAGGTATTTCTGAAATCATTCCTTTACTTACAATTTCCTGAGTACTTGTAAGGTTGACCACCTTTCCATAGCTTCACTTATCCATTATCTTCCCTCTTCTGAAAATTGTTGATTTATGTCTTTCACCATTTTTATTGGAAATTTTCCTTTTTCTGTCTTGCAATTTATTAAATGATCCAGAAATAAATAAATAAATTATTTTCTCCTTTATAAGAGTTGTAAATTGCATATTTAATTTTATTTATTTAAAATTTATTTAATTTTATGTGAGGATACCTTTTTTAAAAGTACAGAAACTGGTTTAACATAGTCCAGTATATCTTTTCTTTTACAACGAGTGCTTTCTGGGCTTGTTCAAGAAATCCTCCCTCCTCCGAGAGGCCTCACAGAGGTGACTTAGAGGTCACCAAGGAAGGGTCATGGTGAGAGAGGGCCAGCCTTGTAGGTTGTAGGTCTTTCTGCCTCTGTCCCACTTCAAATCACAATCTGTGTAGTTGTCCTGTATCGTGGGCTCCTGCTTCAGTTTTGCACCAAAGAAAAACTGGCTATTAAAAAAAAATTTTAATATTACAGAATTTGCTCCTTGATTTCCTATCAAGCAAGACAAAAAGAGAAACATGATAAATTATGCTGACTTCTAAGAGACAATGCTAAGAATAAATAGAGTGTGTCCTGTAGCTTTTGGTTGCTGCTGCAAGGTTAGCCGGTTGGCTAGGAGAGGAAATCCTTAGCACCAAGTCCTAGGCACTGGAACTCCATGCAAAAGAGGAACTTGGTTAGCAAAAGTAGCTTCCAGAAGACACAGAAAGATCCTCATGCAGCCTTGCTTAGGAGCTAGCAAGAGACAGTGAGTTCATCTGTGAATACAGAGTCCTGGACTCCGCAGAACCCAGAAAGTTTGTGTGTTCTGGCTGTGGACCAAGTCACAGATCTCCTGTGCACTGCGCTCACGAGCTCTGATTGGTGCCTCGGCTTCTGGCGGATGGGAGGCTGTGGCTGAGGGCAGCAGCTCCCCCTTCCTGGGCTTGCATCCTAATTTGCAGCCTCTGCTGGGTCTTGCTTCTCTCTGGGGTAGGAATAAGAAGGCTTGTGCTGAGTGAGCCACTTCGTTGAGGGAGCAAACGCCTTCAGTCCTTCAGAGCTGGAAGGAGGTCCAAGTTCAGTGCCTATGAAGGTGAAGTGAACGGACCTAAGTCCTTGTTGCCTTCCAGCCCCGAAAACCTCTCCCCAGCCCAACCCGGCATGGGCGACTGCAAAACCACACAAAATATAAACAAGTCCAGCTCATTCTTTGCGGTGGTGATGGCTACCTAGCCTCAGTGAGCAGGAGTGTCTCATTTTGAAATGTGTATTTCCAGAGAGATGGTTCTATCCCTGGCAAACGCACAGAGGGAAAAGGATCAAACCTTTCAGTTTGTTAGTTGACTTTTTTTCTCCCTTTCACTCTTTTGCCCCTCCCCACACATTTATAATTTTTTTTTCTTTTCTTTTGTCAGTTTGTATTTGAGTCTCCTTTTACATTCCATCCACTGCGGCTCCTTGGCTGTGCGTGACTTCGCTTTTTTATGTAACCTGCTTCAGTTTAAAACGATGTGTTTTCTTAAACATGGCTAGTACGCATGAGAATATGTTTCCTGGCACTCTGCCACTGCCTCATCACCCGGCTCTCTGGATTTGAGGCTTGTTTCTCCAAGAATGTGCAGAACTGTTCTGAGTGAAGATAAAGTAAAGAATCCAAAACTTCTCTCCCAAGAAAGGCATGCAGAGTGATTTTTCTTACCTGCTCAGTACAGAGGATGAGGAAACATTTCCCCAGGGCAGCAAGAATATTAAAATTAAGTCACACTCACCCACACAGCTCTGCTCCCACCCCAAAGCGTGTATCACTGGAACTTCCACTGTGTGTCAATCCGTGGACATGCCCCCAAGAAGTCTTTGTTCCATGGATCTGGGAATTGAACTGTGTAAAAAGACCTCACGGATTTCTTCCAGATTGTGAAAGATCTCTAGGTCTCCAACTCAACAACTACATGACCAGTCCCCACATAGTCTGTAGTGTTTACTCAGAAAACCTTACCCGTGTCACCTGCTTCGCCTCGCAAAGTACAAAGGAAATGGACTCACTGTTGCTAACATCCTGGCAGCCAGAAAACAGAACTCCACACGTAGGGTTTAAGGGAAGAAACTCCAATAATGAGATTTTTTAAATATTTATTTATTTGTTTGAAAGACAGAGTGCCAGAGAAAGGGAGACAGAAAACAGAGAGATATCTTTTATCTACTGGTTTACTTCCTATATGGCCATAACAGCTGGGACAGGCACAGGCCAAAGCCAGGAGTCAGAAACTCCAACCCACAAGGGTGGCAGGAGCCATCATCCAATATCTCCCAGGTGCACTAGCAGGAGGCTGGATCAGAAGCACAGAGTAACATCAAGACTCCAGCAAGGCACTCTCTGATTTGGGGATGCAGGCATACAAACAGCAGCTTAGCCTGCTGTACCACATCGCCAGACCCCAAGGGATTACTTATGGGGTAGATGGAGCCAACAAGGGATATTGAGGCTTAAGAGACCAGCCACAGCAAGGTGACATTTCTACTCCTCTGGGAGTCAGGTCAGAGCTGGGGCTGGGAGCAGAGAACCAATGGCAGCATGGGTGGGGGTCAGGTGGCTTTGAGAAGACAAACCCCAGAGCTCTGTCTTCCTGCCTCTAATCAGCTTCCACTGGCCAAACCCAGCTGAGATAGCTGGAAGACAAGGGAGCCCAAGTGAAGCAGTCATTGAGCAGCCTCCTGCAGCGCAGAGAAGGGCAAGGAGTGAGACACGGATGGGTCAGGGAAGCGCTGGTTGTGGTAGGCAAATGGAAAACAACCAGCGCTGCGGTCAAGAGTGAGCAGATTTGAAACTTGCTCCAGATGGTCTTCATAAAGATGATCTGATTCAGTTCACGAAATTTTGGGTGCTGGCCAAAGGCAGTGAATGGTTTGATTTACCATGAGGAAGCACTCTGGTATTCCGAGTGACCAGGGATGTATGAGCTGAGACCAATGTAGGAGAATTTTATTGGTGTAATAGGTGGACAAACGTAAAAGGGTTGAGTTGGAAGAGACCTCTTAGGATCCTACTCAACCACAGCTCTCAGAGGCAGGAAAAAATGAGGCTGGTAACGAGTTTTCCTCCTTCCCTTCCTTCATTATGTGTCAATATTTATTTGATGCCTACTGTATATTAGGCTGTGTTCTGATAATAAGAGTGCAATAGGGAACAAAGCAAACCATGCTCCAATAGAGCTTATGCTGTAGAAGAAGAGAGAGACAACAAGCAATTCAATCCTCTGTGGTGGGTCAAAAGGGGATAGATGCTAAGCAGAAAAATCAGGCAGGATAATGGGTGGGAGAGCCAAGGAAGGCAAGGCATGAGTTTATCATGTATACCAGAGATGTGAAGGACCTCTCTGATTGGCCCTGTTTGTCTGGGACCTGAAGGGATGAGCCCTTGGGATCTCCTGGGCAAGGGCAATCCAGGCTGGAGGGACAGGAAGTGGAGGGCCCAGAGCAGGGCATACATGGTGGTAAGCTCCATGTGCAGAGATGCCCTGGGCAGCCAGCTGTGGTCAGGCATGAGGAGCCCTGCTTTGTGGAACCTCGTGTTTCATGGCCAGTTGGGAGGAAGCCATCAAAGGGTGCCGAGCAGAGAAGTGACACGTTGTGATTTTTGTTTGACCAGCTCTCCCTGGAAGCCATGTGAGAACAGACAGAGGAGCGTGTGGGCAGAAGCAGGGAGACCAGGGAGGAAGGAGGACAGTCAGGGACAGAGTGAAGATGGAGAAGAGATTAGATCCTGAAGCCATTTGCACGTAGAACTGGCAGGAGTTCCTGATGGCGGAGGTGTGGCCTGGCGAAACAGTGGACGCAAGGGGGACTCGTAGCTTTTTTGGCTTGAGCGCTAGGAAAATGGAGCTAACTTTCCTGAGCTGGGAGCGGAGGTTTGGCAGAGCAAGGGGGATAAACAGGAGTGACTGAGAGACTTGAAGGGTTTTAAAGGACCCTCAGATGTCTATGCAAAAAATATATTACATACATGCATGAGGTGACTTCAAAATTTATGAAAACAAATTTATTTTGGTACAAAATGCTGAAATGTATTGTTAGTTCTTCCATAGTGTGCATTGTCATTTAACTGTGAAATCCCTTCAAATACATGGGTTTGAAAATATTTTGCTGCAAAATAAGAAGCCTATGTTTTCATTCCATTTTCCACATTTTTTGAAGAATGCTCTTATATACGTGTGTGTGTGTGTGTGTGTGTGTGTGTGTGGTTTGTGTGTGAGAGAGAGAGAATGAAGCCCAGGAAAGGAGTTGAGACTCAAAGTACCCATTTGGCGACAGTGTTTAGAGTAGTTAGAGAATGAGGCATTCTACAGAGTGCATGAAGCTATCCACGTCTTAGCCCTGAACACTGGAACACACTGATCATATCATGCAGTTATGTTCTCCTGTGCTGTATGGAGGACAGCTCTAAAAACTTAAATCAAGCAATAAATGTACTTCTTATGGTAACGGAAATAAATATTACATCACTGAATTACACAATTGAAAACTTGGGCCTTCATTGGTTAACATTTGTCATGTTTTATTTACTTGGCACTAACCATGTGCTGGACACTTGACATACATTATCTTATTTCATTCTCTCAGCAAGGGTCTGAGAAAGTTGCTCTTATCCCCATTTTGCAGATTATAAAACCAAGGGCTCAGAGGGGTTAACAAGAGGGGTTAGGTTGCTCAGGTCACAAGTTAGTAGATGGCAAAGCCGAGAATCTGACTCCAGCTGAAGCAGCGAGCCCAAGCTTACAGAATAAGTTTGTGCCGGAAGATGACTGATAAGCTCTTCTGTATGTGACAATGCCTCTGCTAAGTCAGTTCTTTCACCTCCGTGCGGAGCCACTCAAGAGCCCAGAATCACAATGGAACTGAGAGCATCCAGTTGGCTGCCTCCCTGTTGGCTGCCTCCACTTTGATTGTATCTCTTTCTCAAATATTATCAAGCACTCAACTCTACTCAAAGACCAAGACCCTGAATCTGGCAACACAAGTGTCTTTGGTGCTTGGCACAGGGCTTTGCTCGCAGTAAATGCTGTGTCATGCTGGACCGACTGATGGAAAGGCCATGGTGACCTAACTAGCAGGTCTCATTGGTGGGGCAGAGAGTGAGAAAGGAAGCCCTATCCTCGTGGTAGAGATTGGGAAATTAGGAATAAAAGAACCCTGCTCCCCTTTTGCAAGTCACACAGAACAGTGGACAATGCAGTTATGTCTGTGACACATTGATGTTTCTGAGAGAATTTATCCAGACCAAGGACATGAACTAGAAGGTGGCCACCACCCATTCTGGAGATCACACTTAATATTGACCTTTCTCGGGGTGTGGCTATCTCTGCCGCCATTAAAGTCTTCTCTCAAAGAATAGCATTTTTCCATATTTTCTACAAAACCAAGTAACACAGATAACATCATTTTGGCTTTCCACCACAAGCCCTAGAGATGTAGCGGAACCATAATTGGAACCTTTCAAAGAGCTATTTGGATAAACAAACTGTCAGTTCTCAATTATAAATAAACCACTATCAGCAAGCTAAAAAAGACAAAATGATAGCAATGTACCAAAATGCAAACGGACACACACCTGAGAACACCACGCTATCCGAGACCAGTAGACCAGTTATGTAATCTGTAACTTCTACCACTCCCATTCCCCAAATTGATCCAAGCATGGCGAAACAAAAATACCCCAGGCTTGGTGGTCAGATAGCTCTTCTGGGCCTGCGTTCTGTCTGTGACGATCTTTAACAGAGGCCTGGAGCCAGGTGTTGAATTCCTTAAAACCTCATCATCGCATTTATCAAAGAGTGAGAAAAGGGAATAATTTCTAGTTCATAGGGTTGCGATGAGGATAGAAGGAGAACAAATATGGATGCAACACAGGAATTGAGATATAATGGTACTTAATAACTGACAGCTCTAGTGGTGGTGATGATGGTGATGGTGACAGTGATACCGATGGTGATGGTTATGACAATGATGGTGATGGTTGTGAGGATAATGGTTGTGACAGTGATGGTGGTGATGGTGATAAAGGTGGGGTAGTGCTGGTGGTTCTGCACTGCTGCTGGTGGTGATAATGATGGTGATGACAGTGATGGTGTTGGGGATGGTGATGGTGCAAACCCCATCATCCAGCATTTGAGAGCCTGTGCTAAGTCCAGGACTCCATGGAACATAAACAGGAAATCTCAGAGTGAGTTGCTGCTTTAATTTTTTTTTGGACAGGCAGAGTGGACAGTGAGAGAGAGAGACAGAGAGAAAGGTCTTCCTTTGCCGTTGGTTCACCCTCCAATGGCCGTCGCGGCCAGCATGCTGCAGCCGGCGCACCACGCTGATCCGAAGCCAGGAGCCAGGTACTTATCCTGGTCTCCCATGGGGTGCAGGGCCCAAGGACTTGGGCCATCCTCCACTGCACTCCCGGGCCACAGCAGAGAGCTGGCCTGGAAGAGGGGCAACCGGGACAGAATCCGGCGCCTCGACCAGGACTAGAACCCGGTGTACTGGCGCCGCAAGGTGGAGGATTAGCCTATTGAGCCACGGCACTGGCCCTGCTTTAATTTTTTAAAGGTTTATTTATTTATTTAAAAGGCAGAGTTACAGGGAGAGAGGGAGACATAGAAAGACAGAGGACTTCATTCCACTGATTTACTCCCTAAGATGGCCTCAACTGCCAGGGCTGGGCCAGGCAGAAGTCAAGAGCCAAGAACTTCTTGTAGGTCTCCCACAAGGATGGTAGTGACCCAAGTAGTTGCGCCATCTTCTGCTCTTCACAGGCAATTAGCAGGGAGCTAGGTGGGAAGTGGAGCAGCCAGAACTCAAACCACTGACCAGTCAGGATGCCAGCACCGCAGGTGGTGGTTTAACCTGCTGTGCCATAGTGCTGGCTCCGAGAAGGACAGTTGCTGCCTCAAAGAAGAATGTTTAGTGAGATTAAATTAAAATTCTTGGAAAGAGCAGCTGCTCAACTATTTGTTATTATTAACAATGCAAATAGTTACCATTATTCAGTGTTTGCTATGTGCTAGTCATGGTCACAGTTCTTTATGTGTATTTCATTTGATCCCCAAAACAGCATTTTGAAGAACAAGGTATAGTTAGCTTCATGTGAGATTAGAACCCAAGACTCTGAAAGGTTAAATGTCGGATTCAGGGTTTTATAGTTGAGAGAAACAAAAGCAGCATCATGAGCAGTTTCTATTAGTAAGAAACAGGCCCTCTACAGGAGTTATGTCTTTCCATAATGTCAAGTTTATTAAGGAATCACAAAGTAATTTAGCTATGAGTTATGGGGGCTTCACTGAGCTCTTGGGGGCCTCAGGTATTCCCCCATTGCACTTGATAATCATTAAGTTGAATTGGTAATCACACATAATCTAGGCAATCACCAGTGTATATCAACCATATACATGTTAACAATTATAGGTCATATTACTTGACACATATCACTTCACATAATTATACATTAGGAAAATAAAGTGAATAAATCAATATGATAGAGGGATTGGGGGAGAGAGAATGGAGAAGAGAGAGAGAGAACAAGAGAGATTGTCCTTGGATGGGCTGATCCTTTTCCTACAAGGAAGTTAGCAATGAGGCAGAGCCACCGGTCAATGTCTCAATCTGTCTTGCACTGAGAATGATGTGCTTATGTCTGGAGTGTTAGTCTTCTATGATCCAAATTCAGGGTGTAGTTGGTAAACCGTAGTCTCCTTTGGTTGTGTCCTTCAAGATCATCTTTCTACATCCTCATGGACATTAATAATATTTTAAATATTGGCCAGTGCCACAGCTAACTAGGCTAATCCTCCGCCTGTGGCGCTGGCACCCCAGGGTTCTAGTCCCAGTTGGGGCGTCAGTTCTGTCCCGGTTGCTCCTCTTCCAGTCCAGCTCTCTGCTGTGGCCCAGAGTGCAATGGAGGATGGCCCAAGTTCTTGGGCTCTGCCCCCACATGGGAGACCAGAAGGAAGCACCTGGCTTTGGATCAGCGCAGTGCGCCAGTTGTAGTGGCCGTTAGGAGAGTGAACCAACGGAAGGAAGACCTTTCTTTATGTCTCTCTCTCTCACTGTCTAACTCTGCCTGTCAAAAAAAAAAAAAAAAATAGAAAAGAAACACACACAAAGCCTAACTCAAAGACAGCGAACAAGCAAATCAATGAGAGATTCTGTTGGCTCCACACAGTGCTTCTCATATTTAAGATCAAGAAGTTCCATTTTAAAAATCCAGATTTATTTCTTTTGTTCAAAATTTAAGCAAGAAGAACTGGCCTGTATTCCTGGTGGCTTCCCAGAACTAGGGCAGCTCCGGCCTTTAGTTCACGTGTGTGTTCCAGAGTTTGCCCAGTTTCCACTCCCTATTTCTTTCACCTGCAAACGTCATTTGTTTACACACCTTGATTGACCCCTGTAGATCTTTGAAAAATGACAAATGACCTGCTGATGAAGCTCAAACCTAGGGCTAGGGTACAGTTCAGGCTGCAGTGAGCAGAGCAGAGGGCGTTGCCCAATAAGTACCAACACTGAAGAAAGAGGAGGACCTGGACCTCTTGTGGAACCAGGCCAGCTCCACCCAGGGAAGATCAAGCAGTTCTGTATCAACAAGAGTGTACTCTAACCAGTTCCACTTCCGTCAGGCCTGCTGACCAGCAGCCACCTGCTGTCTTCACTGGCAGCTCGGAAGTGTTCCTTTCTTTCTTTCACAACATTCTTTTAAAAATTATTTATTTATTTGAGAGAGAGACAGACAGAGACAGAGATAAAGAGAAGAAGGAATATGTATTCACTTTACTCCCCAAATGCTCACGATAATGAGTGCGGGCCAGGTGGAAGCCAGGAGCCAGGAATTCAGTCTGGGTCTGCCACATTGTTGGCAGGGGCCCAAGTACTTGAACCACCACCACTGTCTCCCAGAATGTTCATTAATAGAAAGTGGAATCAGGAGCAGAGCTAGCACTCAATCCCAAACCCTCTAATATGCAGGCATCCCAAGCCAGATCAACCACTACAACAAACACACGCTCCTAACACAAAACTTGTATTCACCTCTCTTGCCACTCATTGTTTTTACTGACAGCTTCTTGTTAAAGATGCTGGGAAGGTTCTCTTCCTGTTTCAACTTTCTATAAGTAGTTTGTTAAGCTCACGAGAAAGTGGGGTCCTAGCAAGCCAAAAATGATGGAAGACCTCCCTTTAAGCCTTTTGCTGAAACGGTTAGGGTTAGGGCATATAAGTAAAAAAAAAAAAAAAGAAGAAGAAGACATCTTTTCGGTATCACACTTGACAACTTTCAAGTCACCTCTACTATCTGTTGAATCCCCATCCCAGAAAAGTGGGCCAAGTAGAGGTAACACATTCAGTGTTCAGAGGAGACTTCAGCTCAGAAATGAAGCACTCTGTCAAGGTTCAAAGGTCAGGCAGGCAGGGAATGTGGGTTAGTGCCCAGCCTGACCCCACAGTATTCCCCTGGGGAACCTCAGCTCTTGCCCAACCGCAGGTGGTGTACTACGTTGTCACTGGCTTTTGCTGTGGGAGAACTGAAGCTGCAATGAAGTGTGGAGCATCGACCCTCTGCGTCCCTGTTCCTTCTTTCCTCTCCTTCCCTCGACAAGTGGCTACCGAGCAGCTACTGCGTAAGGCCCTGAGCTAACTACAGTCACACTGTAACGTCCGAATGAATGACACCAGGACCAAGGTGCTCAAACACTAGGGTGCTGCCTCCTGCTACCTGTATGGCTCCTTAGGATTTTCCAAGCCATTTTACAACTGTGTACTAAATGGGCCCTCAGTTTACAGATGGAATTTAAACTCTGGAGAGCAAAGTGGATAGAACTAGTAAGCCTAGAGCTCATGCCCAGGTGGTAACACCCTGGATCTTTTCTTGTCACTACTGGAATACTCACAGCCGGCGCCGCGGCTCAATAGGCTAATCCTCCGCCTAGCGGCGCCGGCACACCGGGTTCTAGTCCCGGTCGGGGCGCCGGATTCTGTCCCGGTTGCCCCTCTTCCAGGCCAGCCCTCTGCTGTGGCCAGGGAGTGCAGTGGAGGATGGCCCAGGTGCTTGGGCCCTGCACCCCATGGGAGACCAGGAAAAGCACCTGGCTCCTGGCTCCTGCCATCGGATCAGCGCGGTGCGCCGGCCGCAGCGCGCCGGCCGCGGCGGCCATTGGAGGGTGAACCAACGGCAAAGGAAGACCTTTCTCTCTGTCTCTCTCTCTCACTGTCCACTCTGCCTGTCAAAAAAAAAAAAAAAAAAAAAAAAAAAAAAAACTGGAATACTCACACCTAACAGTGTTTGGCACACAGTAGGTGCTCCAGAAATGCTTACAAACTGACAACATAATGCCTCTTAAAATTATTAAAAACAATCTCACATCAACATTTCCCCTTTATGACCAAGAAAACAAGGTCTGGAATCTTCCAAACCTATCACTCAGTAAAAGCCAACAGTGGTTGAAATTAATCACTATCATTTTCACCTAAAGCAACATATGGAGCCAGAGAGAGAAAAAAATAAACATCTCTGCTGAAGCAGATACCTTCAGATAAAGCTTTTTTCTCGGGTTTGTTGACACACTTCCTTGCCCATGGACAATCTGTTAAGAAGGAAATATTTTTCCCTATCTACTTCAAACCAAATTTCCAGTCTCAAAGTCCAATATTGGAGAGTAAGAAGTAAAGCAAATTACTCAACCTTTTCATGTTCCTTTTCACTGGGTCAGTTTCCAAGTTTACCACACGGGGAGTACAAAGATCTCTTCTTGGGTTTCTTCTGTTCGGTGATTTGATGAGGGCCGCAGGTTGCGTGGGAAGCAGTTCGATAGAAAAACTTTGGCTTATCTGGGTTCACTTATCAGAAACACAGATAAAGAATTCTTGAGCCGGTTCTGCAGTGCGAATCTTTGCTGTTGGAGCCCAGGCCGTGCACACCTCCTACCCTGGCACGGTCGAAGCTGCTCTAGCTCTCCCTGCAGAGGCCCAGGCCAGAGTCAGTTCTCCCCCGGGACAGGGGGCTGGGGTGCTGGCGGGTGCCAGAGCTGCTGTCTGATTCACCAACTTCCCTCTCCACCCCGTGGCCCTCTTTGCCTTTACTCCGTTCAACCACGGATCCACCACTTCCAAACTCAATAGGAACATTGGAGAGTTCATAGAAGTGACTCAAAACATTCTATCAAATGCTGTTTGGATTCAATCAAATGTAGGAGATGGTTCTCTAGGAGAAAAATGCTTTTTTAGTTTATGTTTCACCCCTGTCTTATTGTGTCTTCCTGCTTCTTTCTCTCATATGTCTAAACTAGCCAGTGCTTCTCAGGGTAGTCTCCGGACCATCAGAGCACCACCTCCGAACTCTTCAGAAATGCACATTCCCAGGCCCACCCTGGAACCCCCTGCGTCTCTCTGAGCAGTGCCCAGAAATCTGCTTTGGTCATCTGTGTAGGTGAATCTGATGCACACTCAAGTCTGAGAACCAGAGAACCCGTGGTTTAAAGAACTCGTCTTGTCCATGATCATTCTCTTTATCTCACAGGTTTCTATCCTCTATTATTTATATAACTGGACAGAGGTTTGGTGATCATACTAATAGATACATAGTCTTAAAACTAAAATCTTTGAGATGAAGTCAGAGAAAATGTCAGCCTCTGAAAATGCAGTCCAAAGTCACCAGTAAGACGTCATAAAGAGGGTATAGGATCAGTATCAGACAGCTGTGCCAGGTGTTCAAATGTACAATTTGCTGGTTGTGGGGTTTGGGGCTAATTCTTTACACCTTCTGGACATCATCCAGAAAGTGAGATGAAAAAAGATCAGTGCTGTGGGGTTGACACGATGATGAACCGAGGTAGCACATGTGAAGCACACACAGTAGGCCCCGAGGAAATCCATGTCTTCCTCATCACCCCATCTCCATCGAAAGACTAGGAAGGGCGAGATGAGAGGGGGCACCTCCCTTGTCTTTCTATTTTACCTCATCTTCTGGTGACTTATTAAAGAGGGAGGAAGGGGGTGTGAAACCTGGAAAAGGGAGATTTGGCGTTTACGAGTGGATTAGGATTCATCTCAAACCATCTAACGGGAAGAAAGTGACGCAGACTTTATCAGACAGATGCAGTGGTGTTAGCCTCTAAAGAGGAGCAGAGAAAGTTCAAAGATGTCTATGGTCCGGACAAAAAGAGTCCTCCACAGTGGCTCAGTCCTTTTGGACTCGGTCTACACTGAGAGCTGAGTGTGTGCTGACTGCTTCCTGGATGCCTGAGTCTGGGCTATGAAACGCTGTGCGCGCTTCAGTGCTGAGTCCTCCCAGGGCATTACCATCCCCCTCCTCTCATGGAAACAGGAGAAACTTCGAAGCTGAAAACAGCTTGCATGATATCACCAGGGCCTGGGTTCTCAGGCTCTACCCCAGGGTCTGTGCTCAGAGCCGCTGAACTCCTAACCGCTAATGCAGCTTCTCCCCAGCAGCTCATGCCGGGGAGTAGACCTTCCGGCAGAGTGCTGGCCAGGTTCCTACCTTTGGAAAGGTTCGCGCCCCTGTGACAGACCAGCCTGCTGACTTTCTAATTTATCAGTCTGCCTCCTGTTGGTTTCTGTATGACTCAGTGCCTGGGAGCTGGATAATAAACCTGGGGGGACAGCTGATGGAATGAAGTTTCCGAGAGCACAAATGGGGGATCTAGACCCTGTCCTGAGTTTACCTCCCCAAAGAATTGCTTCCCGGAAGAAACCTGCTGGAGCCGGCCGGCCAGCCTGCCTGCCAGTTGTCTTCTTTGATGCCACTTGAAATGCAATCTGATTCGATCACAGCGCACAGAATACAAGACAATTCACAGAAAAACTCAGGGTGATTATGTTGGCAGGAGCAGGATGTGAGGAGACTTAAGAATACAGGAGAGGTAAATGCAGCCAGAAATTCTAAATTAAGGATGGCTAATAGGTTTCATCGTTTGTGACAAATGGATCATTTTGTGGTAGCGAATGCCTCAGGCCCTGCATTGAGAAGGATTCTGCAGCCTCTTGAGGGTATTTAGTAGAGAATATCGTCATTGATTAGTAATGTCTGCCATGATCACAGTAGATGGGCGTGGAGCCCATCTGCCATATGTTTATCATCCCTTCCTGAGTGCTAGAATCTCAGATGACAGTGACAGTTGTATTCAATGTGCCGTCTAGTTGCAGTTGGGTAGAAAATAACATATTTTGAAAAATAGCTGTTAATCTTAAATTATATGAGACCACTGGACTATGAGAGGATTCCTGATGGTTCACGGACAAACTTAATTACTTTTTAAAGCATTTCTATCTACAAAGATCAGTTTCTACTTTCACATGATAAAAAGAAAAACTTTCAGTATAGGAAATTTGAGTTTTCACTTGGGAACCAGATTTTCTTATGACACACAAGTAGCTGTTGTTTTTGGGACATGGTCTGTTTATCCAACATAATCACAGAATCGTTAAGTTAAACATTTTAATGGAGTAAAAAGTCCTGTTTATTTTTGTTGTAATGGGAGACATGTCTGTTCCTGAAATTGAAATGTGATTCAAGTCCCTCCAAACTGCATTTGAACATCATTATTTACAGATGATTGTTCACAGAATTTTTTTTAAATTTGCAGATAGGTTAATAAAATTAATAGCTGAATTTAGCAGGACACAAAAAATTATATTTCTACATGTTCATGACAATTAGAAAGTAAACTTTTAAAAATACCATATGTAATAGCTTCGACCATAAATATACAAGCAAGGAAATATGTAGTGAAATATGTATAAAACTTTAACACTGAAAGCTACAAATCATTCCTAAAGATAATTAAGAATACATAAATAAATGAAGGTTCTACCACATCTATTGATTAAAAGACTCAGTATATGGGGCCCATGTTGTAGAGCAGCAAGTCAAGGTGCCACCTGCGATGCCAGCATTCCATATCACCATTGGTTTGTGTCCCAGCTTCTCCTCTTCCAATCCAGCTCCCTGCTAATGCACCTGGGAAAGCAACAGAAAATGACCCAAGTACATGTGTCCTTGCCACCGATGTGGGAGACCTGAATGAAGCTCCCAGCTTTGGCTGGGCCCAGCACTGGCCATCACAGCCAATCCCAGTGCTGGCCATTGCAGCCAGTTGGGAAGTGAACCAGCTAATGGAAGATCTTTTTCTCAGTCTCTAACTCTGCCTTTCAAATAAATAAATATTACAAGAAAACACCCAGTGTTTTCTTCCCCAAATTGATCTGTAGAATCAATACAATTTGAATCAAAATCTCAGCAGTGCTGTGTGTGTGTGTGTGTGTGCGCGCGCGCCCGCATGCATGCATGTGTAAAATCGGCACATTGTTAGTTAAAACGACCTTGCAAAACAGAAAGCTGTAAGATTTGCATGGCCAAACCCTGAGATTTATTATAAAGCTACAGTACCTAAGCATGTGCCATGATGGCGTGAAAACAGACTGGTAGCCCACTGGGTCAAAGCACAGAGAAGACTCCCATATACTTGGTCACCAGATTACTGACCATGCCATTACTCTGCCATGCGGAAAGAATGGCCTCTATCACAAATGGTGCTCAATCAACTGGATTCCCCTGTGTGGGGAAAAAACAGAATCATGACCCCCACCGTACGACATTCACAAAAATAAACTTCAGATGTAAAAAGAAAAACAATAATATTTTTAGAAGATAACAGGAAAGTTCCTTCATCACCTTGGGATAACAAGTGATTTCTTAGACAAGACATTAAAAGCACTAACCGTGAGAAAACAATGGAGACATTGAACTATTTCGAAATTAAAAACTTCTGGTCATCAAAAGATACTGTCAAGAAAATGAAAAGGCAAGCTACATAGTCAGGAAAATATTTGCATATATGTGAGTGCCTTCAAAACATTCATGGAAAGTTGAGTTAAAGGTAATGTACATTTCTATAAACTTTTTGAAGTAACCTCATATAGCTAGTACAGGTTGTTGTATCCAGAATATATTTTTTAAACTCATAGAAGAGAGCCCAATAGAGCCTAACATAAAAATGAGAAGATATTTCACAAGAGAGATGAAATAATAACTCAATGTCTTACTCATCAGAGAAATGTAAATTAAAACTACAATGAGATAACACAACACCCTCCAGACTAGCTAAATTTTTAAAAAGGAACTTGTGATCACAAGTGTTGGTGAGAAGGCAGGGGAGCTGTCATGGAAAGTGGTACGATTTGAAGCTCTAAGCCTCTAAGACAAAACACATATAGAATCTCAAATATGTAAAAAGCTATGTGTATACATGTTCACAAAAAATCTGCACACAGCAGTTTAGAGAGCATTATTTGTAATAGAAAAAGACTGGGGACACAAATATTCGTCAATAATCAAATGGACAAATATTTCATGGAGCATTCATATGGTGCTACACTGCGCAGGAATGAGAGGACAAGAGTGTCTGCTCCATACAGCAGCGTGGATGAATCATTGCACAGCAGATGTGAGACGAGAAGCCAAGCACACAAGGGCACACAGTGTCTGGTCTGTTTAATTCCATTCACGAAAATTCAAAAGCAAGATTTATGATAGTGAGTCTAAAGAGCAGTTCTTTGTCAGTTGAGTGGGAATCCAATTGGGTTCATTAAAATATTTTAAGAGCAGGTGTTCAGCCTGGTGGTTAAGACCCTGGCTGGTCTGCCTGAGTCCTGGGTTCAAGTCCTGATTCCTCTCTCAATTGCAGCTTCTTGCTAATGCAGACCCTGGGAGGCAGCAGGTGATGGCTCAATTAGTTGGTCGCCTGACACCCTCATGGGAGAAGAGGACTAAGTTTCCAACTCCTGGCTTCATCTGGCCCAGTCTGGCCATTCAGAGGATGGGTGTATGTTCACTCTCGCTCGCTCGCTCTCCACATCTCAAATACAGTTTACAAATGAATAAAATATTCAAAGGATTTGCTTGGTGGTTAGGATGATAATTTAGCTTAAAGGCCAGTCTGTGATGATGACCATGGGGGACAGAATGCAGTGTGGCGGGCTCACAGGGACTCCAGCTGAGCATTTTGGGCTGCCCAGAAATGGAGGCAGTGGTCAAATGGGCACGTCCACTCTGCGTGCTGTCATCAAACTCCCCACTTCTGCTCCTCTCGGCGTGGGTTTTGACCTCGTTGAAACTCATTTTTAGCAAAGCGCCGTATTTGAGGGAGAGACAGTCCTGCATAGTAGGGACTGAGCAGGTTCGCTGGTGGGGAAGATAGGAGAGAACTTTCAGTGCCCAGGGAGTGTGCATCAGGCACCGGCGGAAGCACGGGACGTGGACGATTTCACAGAGCCCTCACCTGCCCGGTGCAGAAGGGCCTGACGCCGAGCCCCCTTTACCCACGCGGGATCTGGGGCTCAGCAGCCTCCAGGGACTCGCCCAACCTGGGGCAGCTAACACATAAGTAGCAGAGCGGCTGGTGGGCGTCCAGTGCGAAGGTGGACTTCAGTTACTGCGCGGGAAAGAAAGAAGGGAGGAAGAAGAGGGGAGGCAGGGAGGAGTGTGACCGTGGCGCCTGGTCACCCGTGCCCGCAGGGGGCTGGCCGCCCGCTGTCCACCGCCCAGCCCCTCGGCCCCAGGCGAACTGGCTTTTCCTCCGCGCCGTCAGCCTCCAGGCCTGACGAGGGCTGGGAATGTTTGCCTTGGATCTCAGAGAAATCCTGCGGCCGCTGCTCGCTGGATTTCCTGTCACTGGAAAAGAGTGAGGTCATGGCGTTCAGGGAGGGTGGAACGCAGCCCTCGCGGGGAGCCGCCGTGCGTCGTGCCCGGCCTCAGGCCCTACCCCAGGAGTCCCTGGCGCAGGCGCCCCCTGCGACCGCCACGAGTGAGAACACTGACGCGGGCTCCTGAGCGAGCGCTGCCTCCACACTGCTCCTCCAGGAGCGATATTTTCCTGGTCTGAGCAGAGAGGTGCCGCGGGGCGCTTTCCCTGAAGCTCCGCGGGGCTGTTCTCAGGGACCTGGCAGTGCGTGACTGACAGCTGTCATGTTTTCAAGACCTGAATTCAAGCAAGGAGGACACAGCAGGGTTCCAGGGGCGTGGGCGGGGCTTGGTGTTCACAGATCAGGAACCTCTAAGTCCTCGGAAATAGGAAGGTGGGCGTGACCTTTGGGCAGCAGGAGAGACAGGGCCCGGACACCCCACCGTCCCCTACTGATCTTCTTCCCGGTGTCCTGGAATGACTCTCTGAGGTTCTGCTCTCCCTGCCTAGAAGGCCTAGTGCAGGTCTGCTCTCAATTTCTAGAAAAATCACCAAGACCCTTGGGGTCGGCGCCATGGCGCACTGGGTTAATCCTCCGACTGCGCTGCCGGCATCCCATGTGGATGCCGGTTCTAATCCCCGTTTCTCCTCTTCCAGGCCAGCTCTCTGTGTGGCCCGGGAGTGCAGTGGAGGAGGACCCAAGTGCTTGGGTTCCTGCACCAGCATGGGAGACCAGAAGGAAGCTCCTGGCTCCTGGCTTCGGATGGGCACAGCTCTGGGCTCAGCCACTGGGCGAGTGAACCAGTAGAAGGAAGACCTTTCTCTCTGTCTCTCTCTTTCTCTCAATGTCTGTAACTCTGCCTGTCAAATAAAATAAATAAAATCTTTAAAAAAAGAAAAAAGAAAAAAAAGAGAAATCACCAAGACCCTAGAGTCTCCTCAGCCACAGATTGGTCACTTGTTTCCTCTGCATGGACCCATTCTGGACAATGTAGGCACCCGCTCCTGTTCTGTCAGTTCATCCACTAGCTTACTCTCTCAGTCATTTAACGAACATTTGTTCAGCACCTACTGCGGGCTGTTGGGGAATCAGCTGTGAACAGGAGACACTTTTCTTCTCTTGGCGAAGTTGCACAGTCAAGTGTTTCCACCCTATTTTATATATAATTATCAATCTAGATGGCATTTTTAAGCACTTAGTATGAACCAGGCACTTTTCGAACCATTTTACACTTCTTATCTCATTAATCCCTACAATGCTTCCAGAGTATTTCTCTTTTATAGGTGAGGACATTGAGGCAGAGAAGCTACAACTGATTTGCCTTGGGCTCCACAGGCAGGCTGTCTTATTGCATGGTCCATGCTTTCAACCACTTCCTTTGTCTAGAAAAAGATCTAGAAGGCTACAGGCAAACAGCAATTGCAGTTGTTCTGTTATTTGGAGGTAAGGAAAGGGTTGAACAGCTAATGATCTTTATTGTGTTGTTTATCCTTGCTATT
The DNA here is from genome assembly GCF_964237555.1 of Oryctolagus cuniculus. Taxonomy (NCBI): domain Eukaryota; kingdom Metazoa; phylum Chordata; class Mammalia; order Lagomorpha; family Leporidae; genus Oryctolagus; species Oryctolagus cuniculus. The sequence goes on along the minus strand of NC_091437.1, from coordinate 30,998,101 downwards.
CTTGATTTTCTTCTTCTCTCCCAGTTCAATTTTACTTTTATCATCCTGAAGATTCAATCAAGTTACAAAAGCTTGTACACAGAGGATTTCTGGGAGTGACGGGCGGCCAAGGTCCGACAGGTCCTCTGTCCTGAGGAGCTGTGGAAATGCATCTGGCTCCTCTTGCCCAGCCTGGAAGCCTTTTCAGTGACATGGCCTGGTGTTTCTGAATCGGAGGGTTCTGAGACAGGTAGGATTTTCGTGACGGCGTTGGCTGTGTGAGAACAATGTGTGCTCGGGGGACAAACATGTTGCGTAATCGCTGGCCCAGAGAGGGTTAGCTGCACAAAAATACCTGCTGCAGATCGAGGCTTGATGTCAGCTCAGCCTCTGTGACAGCTTCCCAGTGACCGGCTGCAGGTGCCCCCGCGCCCCAGCCACTACCCTGCTGTGGAGTAAACAGTGATGGTGTTTTCATTCCAGTGACATTTTCTCCTGTTGCCATGTCAGCGCGCTTGTTTATTTATAGCAGTAAAGGATGAGTGCTGTCTGCTTTGCTCAGAGGGAAGAACGGCTAATGAAGCGTTTGTTTGGTCTCAGGTATCATGCTCTTCCGGTCACGTAGTCTCCGGAGCGATTGTTCGGTGTAAAATAAGATCATCCCCATTGTGCAGAGGAGAAGACTGAAGCTCAGGGAAGTCAGACAACTTGTCCACTGGCAGTTTTCCAAGTGATGACTTGATCATTGGAAGGAACTCGATCTTCTAAATTGTGCAGTAAACTCGAAAAAAGTGTTGGAACAAAACATCTCATCCGCCACAAATGTTGAAGAGGAAGGGTTTGGGGAGGGCACCTGTTCTTCTGAGAGTTCATTTGCTCTTCATAAAGTAGATCTGATATATTTCTGTTCACCTGGTGATGTTGGCAAACCAAAATGATGCCCTCTGAGGCTCAACGTGCTTAGGGTTACGTTCAGAGACCATTTTATGTTAAGCGAAAGGAAAAGCCACTGAAAGGTTCTCGGCTGACACCGATCTGGTCTGACCTGTGCTCGTAACCATTGCTGGGTGATAAGGGGACAATGGACTGGGCGTCTATCTGGCTTCCCAACTACACCGTAGACACTGTTAGTGTTGGCTGTTTATTCTCTTACATCTATCTGTGTCCATTCAAATGTCAGCTGCATGGAAATAAGGACCTTGCTTGCTTTTCTCACTACTGTGTCACTGATGGCTGAAACGGTATCTGGCCCAAAGTAGACCCCTGCTAATTACTCGATGAATGAATGAGTGGATGAATGAATTAAAGGACAAATGAAAGAAGTAAGCATACGTGTGAACGCTAGTGCAGTGAGTGCTGTGGAGGAAGAATGTGCCCAGAACACCCATCGCGGGGCTCCTTCACTGATGAGTGAGGGGTGACAGAGCTGGAGCTTGGACACAGAAGCAGCAGGAAATACATCACAGATATGTGCAGGACCTGAGGTGAGCAGGACTTGGTGATGCACCAGATGTGGGGCTGGAGGATTGCCTGAGAGACAGAGGGGAGCTGCTGGTAACTCTGTTCCCCAAGCTGGAGAACTGAGTTCCATTGAAGCTGTGTAAGTGGCTGTTTCCAAGTTGCTTGTTACTTATCCATACAGGAGAGCTCCAGGAGAGCAAGCCTAGTTTTTCCAAATAAGGCGATTCTCTCGCTGAAAACATAAAGATAAAAGGGATTGTTCTTACAGTGCCTGTGGGAATCAGGCGGTACAGGCTATGAGACTTTCTCCAACATTCCCCCTATTAACCTCCTCATATGTCTAGAAAGTTTCCATGGCCCAGTTTCCATGGCCCCAGAACAGTTTTGTCCAATCAAGAGAAGAAGGGACTTACTCTGTGCCTGTGTGAATGCACCTGCTGTCTCTCCCCCAGCACTCCCACACACTCATGCACAGACACTACTGCTCCTGATGGCACGAGGTGCACAGATATTTACAGCTCTCCATGGACTTGCCTACTTGGGTTAAAGTAGCTCTCATATCTTACAGACTTTTATGGACTACGTGATTAATATTCATAAAGAACAAGTTCAAAGTTAAGTGTTCTTCACTCCAGAGTGAAGACTATAAAAGTGATTCCCTTGAGATTAGTTGCTAAAGATGAACACTATTGTATTAGAAATTGCAAATAAAATTCCTTTCATCCTATTGTCCCCAAAGACCTCCTGTCACTTTTCAGTCCTGATTTCCAAAGCTCCAAAACAGGAGATGGTTTTCAGGTATGTATGTGAAGCGTGCATTTTCCTTCCCCCACGCCATTCTCCTGGTTTGCAATTTGTTGGTGAGCCAGCACTCCGGAGTTTGCCCCATGAAAGATTTTACTGGAGATTCCAATATCTTTGACACAGATGTTTGAGCTTACAGAAGATTCTTTCACAAGTTTTGGAAAGTCTTCACTTTGGGATACAAGTTGTGCTGGCCCTTCTGTGGTGCAGTAGTCAAGTGAACTCCTGCCATGGTGACTGCTAAATGCAGATAGATCTCCATCAGCATTTTCAAGGCATCAAGCTATGATGACACCAACAATAGGATGTGAACTCAAGCACAGCCTGCTTCCTCCTCTGACTGTAGCCTGCTGGCTTTCCTTGGGTGGAAGCATTTGTGCACAATGGACTACTCTTAGGAAAGCACTTGTGAGCCCTTGGTATCTGCTCAGGCCAAATGCAGTAGCTACTTAATACACATCCTAATCATCAAAACTCTTCATGAACCACACAAGAGGGGGAATGTCCACTGGGCTCTCTTTCACCACAGACTTTCCTGGGGATCTCAGGACAGTTCTCACTCAATGTGCAACACATCCATCTTCTATTGGCCTTCACATTTTTCTCCATAAATGTGTGGCTGCAGCATCTTTCGTAAACACACACAAAAAAGCCCAAACCAGGTCTGAGCTAGGGCAGTCTTGGTTTCCAGCTGGGAATTTTGCACCTACCTTCCTGGTATCTACAGGGTGGTGATATACATTTAATTATCTCAGTTCCACAAGGGACTCAATACTACAGTTCACAAAAATTAAGGAATGCTTCATTATTTTTTGTTTTAAAAATCTCTTTTGGAGTTGTTCTCCATAGTGGTCTCTGAATCAAAATATGAGGCAATGTTACTAGCCTGGCATTTAACATGTCACAGTTCCCCAGGGACTTTTGGACATGTGACTTGCACTGTGTATGATGTGTGTTAGGGAGGGGAGAAGAGGAACACATCCGATCAAGCTCCAGATGCTTCAAAGCCATCCCATTGCAGGTATTTCTTGCCATGGCTTCCGCTGTGCTGAGTGTCCCGGGCCCTGCTTTTCCTCGTTTCAAGCTTAATCACTCAACCCTGTCATTTTTTTGATTGCTTGACACCTTCCCTTTCTTCCCTCCTTGAAGCCTTCAAACACGTGCAGACCGCTACAAGGGAGTCACTCCGTGCACACCTGTGCACACACACTCACCAACCCCACACATTCATCAGTCCTTACCCTCTGCTGCCCACCCCTCCAGTCTCAACTCAAACGCCACCCTTGCAGGAAAGCCCATGCTGGGCCCCAGGTGAGATCAAGGTCTTACCTTAGGCTTTCTGGTAGGACCTCTTCAGAGCACTTGAACTTGGTTGCCAATTATATAATCATTTGGATAATTCTCTATCAATGGTAGTCTCCATCGTAAGTCTCGCAAACTGAGAAATTGGGCTGTGAGAAGGCTCTGGTTCTGCCCTCAGCCACACACGCAGAGCATGGCATCTACGTACCGGCTGAAAGAAAGAATGTATGCATGACTAGGTAAATGAACACACAGGAGTGTGACATGTGTGTGCATGTCTGTGTGTATCTGGGAATAGCAATGCTGCTAACGTAAGTTACAGAATCTATTTTCAGTTTCCGCTAATTCGGGCTGTTCAGATAAACAAAAAGTGGAGATGACAGTATTCTTCAGATGAATCCACTTTTTTGCGAAGTCTGCTGAAGGAATCAGCATTCATTCAGTCACATAAACATTATGAATGATTCATGTGCCTCTGCCTGGCATTCGAGAAAGAAAATCTATTTATGTAGCTTACAAATATCGTGTAAATACCATGTCTTGTTAACTGTGTATCTGTGTTTGTTTCAACTTCATCAGAGAAACAGCAATCATTTCTCTCTAACGCCATGAACAACCCCCTAATGTGCCAGAGAGGAATGACTCAAGCAACAGATGTTTAAATGCATTAACAGTGACCCACTGAGTGCTGGGTTGTGCACTCTGGTCATGGAGCACCAGTCACCTTCGTTATCTGCCCTTTCCCATTTCACCTGCCCACAGGAAGAGCCTGTGGAATTTGGGACGACTCCAGACAGACAGGATGAGCAGTACAGATACATACGCAGAAGCTTACAGAGAAACCATGGGAGAAGGCCCTGTTACCCACTGCTGACCGGTACAATACAGCTGGGAGTGCATTTTTGATCATGTACCAGATAATTCAAATACTTGTAGAATGGAGAAAGGTTGATAAGAAGCACATGGGGAATCAGAGAGCTTAAAATAGCCAAGATCGCATACCAAGGCCAGATTCGAGGGCTGGCTACTGGCAGTTCCTACCCATCCAGAAACTGGCTTGGGGAGAAATCATTAAAGCACATTTCTACTGATAAATATATTTAAACATAGAAACTCAGCTCTTTAAGAATTACCTTGGGGCCAGTGTTGTGGCATAGTGGGTAAAGCCACTGCCTGCAATACCAGCATCCTATATGGGCGCTGGTTCAAGACCCGACTGCTCCACTTCCCATCCAGCTCTCTGCTATGGTCTGGAAAAGCAGTGGAAGATGGCCCAAGTCCTTGGGCCCCTGCACGTACATGGGAGACCTGGAAGAAGCTCCAGGCTCCTGGTTTCAGATTGGCTCAGCTCCAGCCATTGCGGCCATTTGTGAAGTGAATCAGCAGATGGAAGACCTTTCTCTGTCTCTCTGCCTTTTCTTCTCTCTGTGTAACTCTTTCAAATAAATAAGTAAATAAATCTTTTTTAAAAATTACCTTATGCTTTGGGTTCCCGCTAGGTAGTCTGCGCTTTCCTCTAGAGCCCAACATGGAACCATGGGAAAGGCGCTGTGGTTCATGAGCAGCGCTCTCCTGCAGGACATGTTCTCTGAGGACCGTGGCTGTGACTCCGGGGAAATAAAAAGCAAATGTGCATGACACAGCCCTGCACTGCAGCTTCTAGTCTCCTTTAAAATCTGCCAAACTCAGAATGGTACTTCTTTACTTACTTATTTGAAAGGCAGAGTTACAGAAAAAGGAGAGAGAAAGAGAGAGAGATCAGTGTTTCATCTGCTGGTTCATTCCCCAAATAGTTGCAATGGCCAAGGCTGGGCCAAGCTGAAACCAGGAGCCAGGAGCTTTCTCTGTGTCTCAAATGTGGGTGCAGGGGCCCAAGCACTTGGGCCATCTTCCAGTGCTTTCCCAAGCACATTGGCAGGGATCTGGGTCAGAAATGGAGCAGCTGGGACTTGAATCAGCACCCCTTTGGGATGCCAACATGGGAGACAGCAGCTTTACCCACTGTACCACAGTGCCAGCCCCAGAATAATATTTGTAAAGACTATATGACTGTACGTGGACTTGCCATCAGTGAAATCATTCTCCTAAACTTATTGTTTTGGATTTTTTTAAAATAAAAACAATATATTCCCTTTGAAATGTTTATCAGTATTTACATATAGGTGTATAGATGTGAATATAAATATAGAAAGAGAACTACATACTTAGTATAAATATTTATAAATTTAAAAGTAAAGGTTTCTCATTTTCTTTTTATGATGCTTGTTGTACCTCATCCCCAGAAATATGTGTTGCTAACAATTTGATGTGTTTGCTTTAGTTTTCACAAACATAGAATCCTCCCATACACAAGAATGCTTCAAAAAGTTCATGGAAAATGGAAATAAAAGTTACATTTATCTTTATTACAAAAAAGTTTGAAATTCATGCACAGGATTTTGATGATGTATCTTTCCATGAACTTTTTGAAGATGCCCCCCATACCTTTCTGCATCCCACTCTTTTTAAGACTTTTTTTTGTTTTGATTTTTTTTTTATTTGAAAGGCAGAGGGATAGAGACACAGATGTCCCATTATCATTTCACTCTCCAAATACCTGCAACACTCAAGGGTAGACCAGGCTGAAGACAGGAGCCTGGAACTCACTTCCGGAACTCCCACATGGGTGGCATGGGCCCAATTACTTGAACCGTGACCTGCTGCCTCCCACACTGCACAGTAGCAGGAAACTAGAACCAGATGCAGAGCCAGGACTCAAACTCATCACCTGGATGTGGGATGTGGACGTTCCAAGTGATGTCTTAACTGGTTTGCAAAATGCTGGCCCCAGGATGCTTTCAGCACCATTGGAGGACAGAGCTGAAGCGTATAGGAAACTGTACTATTTTTTTCTATGTCTAATGAGTCCATAAGTTTTTTGACGTTTTTTATCCTTGAAATTTGGCGTTTTTGTCTTTTTATTTATTTATTTTTAAAAGATTTATTTATTTTATTTGAAAGGCAGAGTTACAGAGAGGCAGAGGCAGAGAGAGAAAGGTTCTCCATCTGCTGGCTCACTCCCCACGTGGCCGAACAGCCAGAGCTGCACCGATCCAAAGCCAGGAGTTGGGAACCTCCTCCAGGTCTCCCGCACGGGTTCAGGGGCCAAAGGACTTGGGCCATCTTCTACTGCTTTCCCAAGCCATAGCAGAGAGCTGGATCAGGACTTGAACCGGCGCCTGTGTGCAGGTGGCAGCTTTACCCACTATGCTATAGCGCCGGGCCCATCTTTTTATTTTTAAATACTTCAAATAATTCAGAAAATTATAAAGAAGAGTTCATTGAACACGCATATATTTAACTTTTTAACATTTTTCCATCTTCACTTCATGTGTAAATATATGTGTATACATACTGCTTTTTTTAAAAAAAAGATTTATTTATGTATTTGAAAGAATTACACAGAGAGAGAAGGAGAGGTAGAGAAAGAGAGCGAGAGAACAAGGTCTTCTTTCCACTGGTTCACTCCCCAGTTGGCCACAATGGCCGGAGCTGTGCCGATCCAAAGTCAGGAGCCAGGAGCTTCCTCCAGGTCTCCCACATGGGTGCAGGGGCCCAAGGACTTGGGCCATCTTCTACTGTTTTCCCAGGCCATAGCAGAGAGCTGGATGGGAAGTGGAGCAGCCGGGTCTCGAACCAGCACCCACATGGGATGCTGGCACTGCAAGCAGTGGCTTTACCAGCTACACCAGAGTGCCATCCCCATACATACTGCTTTTTTAAAAATGGATGGAAACATTAATACCACATAATGTGAAATTGATGACAAAGATCATGACATGAGGAAAGATGGGTAAATTATTATATAAGGCGTGTAATTCAGTGAAAGCAACATGATAAGTATCTACATGCCAAATAATATGGCACCTACAAGTTTTTACTAAACATATAGTAAAGTATGTACTAAATGGTGTGTGCACACATTCCAGAGAAAACCTTGTGGTTTTTACCTTTCTGTATGTGGTTTATTTCACTTAGCATAAAGATCTCCCATTCCATTCATTTTGTTGTGACTCAGGACTTCTTTTGTGTGTATATGTCACATTTTCTTCTGTTTCTTTTTCTTGGCTTCAGTTGTTTAAATATGCAACTGCAAACTGAAATAGAATTAAAACATTTGAAATGAACAGGAAGTATTTACTTTTTCTTTTTTAAATAAAGGTTAGTTAGTTAGAAAGGCAGAACTATAGAAAGGGAGAGACAAAGAGAGATCTTCCGTCCACTGGTTCATTCTCCATTTGGCCACAACGTCCAGGCCTGGGCCAAGTCAAAGCCAGGAGCCAGCAACTCCATCCTATTCCCCAACATGGGTGCCAGAGGTCGTCTTCCACTGCCTTCCCAAGCACAGCAGCTGGAAGCTGTATCATAAACAGAGTAGCCAAAGCACCCACTGACACTCTGGTGTAGGATGCCTGCGTCACAAGCTGAACTTAATTCACTGCACCACAGAGCTGGTCTCACGTTTTCTTTATCCATTCATTCATTGAATGACATCTAGGTTGATTCCGTATCTTTGCTATTGTCAATAGTGCTGCAATAAACATGGGAGTGCAGGTATCTCCTTCATACGTTGACTTCATTTCTTTTTGGATATACAAATATTTTTAAATATTTTCAAAACAATAAGCTATTTAATTTTTAAAATGTGTCGTAGAGGGGCTGGTGCTGTGGCACAGTGGGTTAACACTCTGGCCTGAAGCGCCGGCATCCCATGTGGGCACCGGTTCTAATCCCGGCTGCTCCTCTTCCAATCTGGCTCTCTGCTATGGCCTGGGAAAGCAATAGAAGATGGCCCAAGGCCTTGGGCCCCTGTGCCCGTGTAGGGGTCCTGGAAGAGGCTCCTGGCTCCTGGCTTCGGATGGGTACATCTCTGACCATTGCAGCCATCTGGGAAGTGAACCAGCAGACGGAAGACCTCTCTCTCTCTCTCTGCCTCTCCTCTCTCTGTGTAGCTCTGACTTTCAAATAAATAAATAAATCTTTAAAAAAAAATGTGTCGTAGCTTATAATACTGCATTAATATATTCCAACTACTTCATTCCATTAAATAGGTTACTATAGTATTTTATTGTTAAGGTATACAATAATTATTTTAATTAGTCTCCTACTGATGGACATGTAGGTTGTTTTACAGTCTTCCAATATGACAATAATAACAGAAGACAACTTTACACTTTTACATCCACTGTGACATAATTAGGTTTAAACTCCTCACCTGCCTTGATAATTATTATATAACAAAGCATGTATCTGAACTTAACAGTCAGAGCTGGTGCTGTGGCACGAGGGTTAAATCTACAGCCTGCAATGCCAGCATCCGATATGGGCACCAATTGAATTCCTGTCCGCTCTGCTTCTGATCCATCTCCCTATTAAGGTGCCTGGGAAAACAGCATAGGATGACCCAAGTGCTGCACCCACATAGGAGATCTGGAGGAAACTCCTGGCTCTTGTTTTTGACCTGGCCCAACCTTGGCTGTTGCAGCCAATTGGGAGTTAACCAGTGGAGAGAAGATTCTCTCTCTCCCTCCCTCCCTCCCTCCCTCCGTGTGTATGTGTGTTTGTGTGTCTTCTCTCCCTATAACTCTACATTTCAAATAAATAAATCTCAAAAAAAATAAAAAATAAAAAACTTTGCAATCTATGGTAATGGTGTCAGGAAAGTTTTAGTATTAGCAGATTTACATTTTTAAAAGAAACATCTAATTAGACTATACAGAAGCAAATTACTAAAAAGTTTGTAAAAGCAGGAGTTTAGCCTGGCTATTAAGAAATCCAAGTTCCACAGCCAAATGCCTGGGTTCAGTTCCTCGCTCCAGTTCCTTAGTCCAGCTTCCTGCCAGTGAAGGTCTGGGAAGGCAGTGATGGCTTTCCTGTCTCCCACGTGGGAGACCTGGATTATTTTCCTGGCTCCTGACTCCAGTCCCAGCCAGGTCCCTGCCATTGTGGGTGTTTGCGCAGTGACCGGGCAGATGACAGCGCTCATTCTGCCTCCTCCTCTCCCTTCCTCCAATCGTCTCCCCCTCTCAAGTAATTTTTTTTTTTTAAAAGGAAAGTCTGTGTCTACTCTTCCAAAGTTGCTTCTGCTTTGGAGCCACACTCTGTCCTGGAGGGTGCACAGGGTCACCAGATCCTTCCCACATGTTCAAAAGGCAATCTGAGGCCAGCGCCACGGCTCAATAGGCTAATCCTCCACCTTGCGGCGCCGGCACACTGGGTTCTAGTCCCAGTCGGGGCGCTGGATTCTGTCCCGGTTGCCCCTCTTCCAGGCCGGCTCTCTGCTGTGGCCCGGGAGTGCAGTGGAGGATGGCCCAGGTGCTTGGGCCCTGCACCCCATGGGAGACCAGAAGAAGCACCTGGCTCCTGCCATCAGATCAGCACAGTGCACTGGCCGTGGTGGCCATTGGAGGGTGAACCAACAGTAAAGGAAGACCTTTCTCTCTGTCTCTCTCACTGTCCACTCTGCTTGTCAAAAAAAAAAAAAAAAAAAAAAAGGGCAATCTGTGGGAGGCTTCCAGGACTGAGCAGTCTTGAACCTTGCCACAGTCAAACAGAATCATCTGTAAGTTCATCCCAGTGTGAAGCCAGACTTACTTTGAATGCTAATATTTGTCATTGTAACACATATCCATTTTGGTATTATTAATGTACTTAGGTGCCCTTATGTGCTGGACATTATGACATAAGTATTAGAATTTAGAGATAATTATCGTCACCTTGGTAGCTTCAAAGCACGCTCTAAACCAGTAGTTCTTCACTTCTTCTGCAGTCGTGGATCCCTTGAGAATCTAATGAAGACTAAGGAACTAGAAAAGTGTGCATTTGAAATTTTACAAATGATTTTAGCCGGCACCTAAAAGTTGGAAGCCAACTATTAATCCGTGGACCTAGGTGAAGACTCCTTGGTCTACCACAAGTGCAAGATGGGCACAGGAAAACTGCAAGCATCCAGTGGAAGCATCCACAGATGAGGAGAGTAGCCATGCCTCCCGGCGCTTCTCGTTTTACAGAGCTTTTTTCATACCGACATCCTGCAGTAACCTGCTCTGTTTCTCTGAGATGAGGCAGAATGGTGGCATGTTAGCCCCACGCACCCAACTAAAAGTAGGCACAACTCTGACCAGCGCCTAGGTCTCTGATGCGTACTCTGTTTTGCCAAATAGAATAGATGGCAAATATGATATACCGTCATCAAAGTTAAAAAAAAAAAAAAATGGGCCTGCTCCATGACACAGTAGGTTAATCCTCCGCCTGTGGTGCCGATATCCCATATGGGCGCCGGTTCAAGACCTGGATGCTCCACTTCCAATCCAGCTCTCTGTTGTGGCCTGGGAAAGCAGAAGAAGATGGCCCAAGTGCTTGGGCCCTGCACCCGTGTGGGAGACCCGGAAGAGGCACCTGGCTCCTGACTTCGGATCGGCACAGCTCTAGCCGTTGTAGCCATTTGTGGAGTGAACCAGCGGAAGGAAGACCTTTCTCACTGTCTCTCCCTCTCACTGTCTATAATTCAACCTCTCAAATAAATAAATAAAATATTAAAAAAAAAAAACCTAGTGAGAGGGAGTGGGAGAGGGGAGTGTTGTGGGTGGGAGGGAAGTTACGGTGGGGGAGGAAGCTATTGTAATCCATAAGCTGTACTTTGGAAATTTATGTTCATTAAATAAAAAAAAAAATACCTAGTGTCCATCAAAGGGAGATGACAGTTCTAACCAGTCGTCAGTACTTTGTGTATAGATTATTGTTAAAGTTTAGCAGCCATCTCTCTTTCCATGCTTTCTTATAGAATGAATCCTCTCCACTCAATTATATATACCTTGAAGACAGAAACTATAGCAACTTGGACTGAGGTCCAACTTGGACTATAGGTCCATTTCCAATTCTTCAGCACCTAGCAAAGGGCCTGGCATGTAGTTGACCTTCATTGTCTGCTGAAAAAATTGAAGTTTATTATTCAAAGAAAGAGACTTAGAAACAACTTCCCCTATATATGTGCCTCAGGTTGTGTTCTGCCTTCAGATTATCTCTACGACATGAAACTTGTCTTCTCTTCATTGCCATAAGTCTTTTTGTTTCTCCTACATTTTTTCATTCTCCTCCCCCTACTTTTTGTCACTATCTGCGGTATTTGATAAGTGGAACTAAGCTGGGTTGAGTCTACTTTAAACATTAATACTAAGCAGTCTTTCAGTTCACATAATGAAAAAATTTTCCACAATATTTGCCAAAATAGAAAAAAAAGTAAGCAATAATTTAATTATTTAAATTAGTTGCAGAATTTGAATGCTTTTAGCTGAAAGCTTATTGAAAAAAAAAAAAAAAAAACCGGAAAAAGCCAAACAGTAACTTACCACCCAACCCAAGCCAAATGACAACTTTGGAAAGCTATGTGGTTGCTAAAGCAATAAATGAGTGGCTTAGCCCCTTTTGGATCCTGGAAACTGTACCCACCCTTGCCAGGAAGGAATAAAGGAACAGGTCTGTGTTTCATTTAATTTCACTGAACTCCCTGAGGGCAGGGCCTATTCCTGATCCATCTTTGAATTCTAGAAAATTGTCTGATACATAATGAATACTCAGTAACTCTTATTAAACTTAACTGGAATTTTGCAAAATTTACATATATTTAAAATATAATTTTCTATGTGTGTAAATACTATATAAATATCCTCTGTAGGTGGGCATCCTAGTATGGCAAGCTATGATGGTATCTGCCCATAGGAATGTTGCAAAAAGCCCATAACACTCATTTCTTTGTGACCACAGGTAAACTCAGTTGCATTAGAGAATTTCACCTAGAATGTGCCTACTCTGGTTAAATAATTCCCATGCAGCAGAAATTCTTTTTCAGACTGTCTCTGAAATGTTTTTTAGAATAAATAGATAATGACCAACTTCTGTATATAACTAATGTATGCCTTTAAACTCCAGCCAGGACTGGAGAATGTACTCCCCAGGCTCAGCCAGTAAAGTTTCAGTGCAACACAGCCCACCTTCACAGTCACGTGGGCTCCACTGTGCCATGCCGAGCTGAGCGTGGTTCTACACCGCAGGTTGTCATCCCAAGTGAATGGCCTCTTCCTGTCATTCATTTTAGCCTTGGTCCCAGGGATGATGAAAGTGGCAGGTGGCAGAGCTGCCCTGACTGCAAGAAAGTAGAGGGAGGCTGTAACATGACGTGCAACACTCAGAACAGAGGACTGGGGCCAGCAGGTGACTGGGTATTACGGAAGGTACAGAGCAGAATCAAGAGCCTGAGAGGCCGGCACCGAGGCTCACTAGGCTAATCCTCCACCTTGCAGCACCGGCACACCAGGTTCTAGCCCTGGCTGGGGCGCTGGATTCTGTCCCGGTTGCCCCTCTTCCAGGCCAGCTCTCTGCTGTGGCCCAGGAGAGCAGTGGAGGATGGCCCAAGTGCTTGGGCCCTGCACCCCATAGGAAAACAGGATAAGCACCTGGCTTCTGCCTTCAGATCAGTGCAGTGGGCCGGCCACAGCACGCCGGCCACAGCGGCCATTGGAGGGTGAACCAACGGCAAAGGAAGACCTTTCTCTCTGTCTCTCTCTCTCACTGTCCACTCTGCCTGTCAAAAAAAAAAAAAAAAAAGTCTGAGAAACACTGCAGGAGCCTCGGAAGACAGCCTGCAGTAGAAACAAGTATGGCCCAAGGTGGGGCAGATCTCAGAGGAATTACAGGAACTGGGAGAGCATCTGTGAAAACCCAGTCCTGGGAACATACTGGAACAACTCCTTTTTGAGCCAGTTCAGTTGAAATTCCCACTTTCAGGAATACAAGGCATGCTTATAGGAGGACATTCCCTACAACTTGGAAATACCCAGTGGTTCAAGGAACAACAAGCTAGCCTGAGAGAAGGTTCTTCCTTTTTAATCTAAATTACCTTTGTGACAAGGAGAGCTGAAGTGAGGTGAACACTTGGGGTCATTGTCAAGACTCAATATGTAATAGTCCCACTTTCTCTAATAAAAATGCCCCCTTCCACCTAGGGAGTGAATCTCGAGGGCCTTCAGCAAAGGAGACCATACCAACTCCACATCTCTCTTCCACCTGCCCTCTCGACCCACACTGGCTGGACAAAATGTGGTCACTCTCTTCCAGCACCTAATTTAGCACCCTAGTACTTAATAAATATTTAGCTCTATCAAATGTACTTAGAGGAAACAGCTTGCAAATAAGTTGTCTCATTTTAAGCAGCTGCTTGAAAATTGTGCATTTTGCAAAAACTGACCTGACTTGTTCATAAAAATAAACGATTCCATGTGTTACTTGATATTCTTTTAGTGTCAGTTTCAAAGCCACATGCCCCAAAAGGTAGCTCCCTTAGTAAGAGAGAATCACTCAATTTTTAATTAAAATGGAAGTAAAATTCATTTATATAACCACAAATGTTTGAGCACCTATCATGTGTCCAATCTGCTATGAGCATTGAAAATGCAGCAATGAACAAGGCAGATGAGTTTCCATGATGACTGTGTTCTAGAAAGCAAAAGGAAATTCTCAAATAAGCAAATATATGCCTTTTATGCCATGTCCTATAAAGAAAAAGAAAGTACAGCAAAGGGATAAAGAATGATGAGAGATGCAATGTTACAAAAGGTAAAGAAGTAGAACAGGAGATGCTCAAACAAGAGAGCAGAATGGAATGAGAAGGCAAAGCCTATGGAATCTGGAGAGAGTTCCAGGTAAAGAGATGAGTTAGCACAAAGGCCTTGAGGCATGAACATGCAGGCTTGGCCACAGCCAAGGAATGGCAAGAAGCCACCATGTTTGGATAAGGGAGGAGGAAAAGGAGAGGAGAGGAGGTTGGAGAGGGAGCAGGAAGTCAGATTTTGCCAGACTTCACAGGCCGTGATGAGGACTTTGGATATTATCCTAACCAATCTGGAAAGTTACTGGAGGCATTTAAGTAAGGCAAGATCAGATGGAATACCCCCAACTACATTAAAATGATCCAAGTAAACACTTCTGTTTTGAGTCAAGAGTGGGTTAGATATCCAGAGAATCCCCTGAAGATACAACACCCCTCAAAATGTGGCACACACACACATGGACACACACAATGTATGTACCACGAGCTGGCAGAAATGTCAGAGGAGTCCTTGGAGGCTAACAATGTAAGTCCAGAGGGTTAAGCAAGCCCTGGAGTGGTATTTGTCATGGGATTATCTACCAATCCCTGGTGACCAAGAATCTGGATTCCTTTTTTTATTCTTTTATATAAGGTGAACAGAGTTCATGCATTTCCTATATGCAGATTTAGGAGCATAGTGATACCCCACCCCAGCCTTCCCTCCCTCTCCCCCACGCTCCCACCCTTCTTCTTACTTACTTTCTTATCTTTCTTTTACGTTTTACAATGACAAACTTTAAGTTTAGTTTATAATCATAAGATTAACCCTCCACTGAGTAAAAAAATTCAGCAAATAGTAAGAAGAGAAAAACACTGTTCCTCAATAGTAGAGGCAAGGGCTGTAAACAAAAATCACTTCTCCAAATGTCAATTTTGCTCATAGGCACTGCATTATTTCGTACTCTATTAGTTACCAAAGATCAGAGAAAATGTATTTGTCTTTTGGGAGCTGGCTTATTTCACTAAGTATTATAGTTTATTTTGCATCCATTTTGTTGCAAAAGACAGAATCCCATTCCTTTTTTATGGCTGAGTAGTATTTCATAGTGTATATATACCACATTTTATTAATCCAGTCATCAGTTGATGGGCATATGGGTTGATTCCTTAACTTAATGATGGTGAGCTGAGCTGCAATAAACATGGTGGTACAGACAACTTTTTCATATGCTGGTTTCATTTTTGGGGGGGTAAATTCTGAAAAATGGGATGGCTGGGTCATTCATTAGACCTGTTTTCAGCTTTCTGGGGAATCTCCATACTATTGTCTACAATGGCTATACTGGTTTACATTCCCACGAACAGTGGATCAGGGTACTTTTTTCCCCACATTCTCACCAGAATTTGTTGTTTTTTGCTTCTTGTATGAGAGCCATTCTAACTGGGATGAGGTCAACAATCCTTGTGGTTTTTATTTGAATTTCCCTGATGGCTAGGTCCTGTGCATTTTTTCATAATCTGTTGCTCATTCGAATTTGCTCTTGTGAAAAGTGCCAGTTCAAATCCTTGGCCCACTTCTTAACTGGATTTTGTTATTTACTTTCATGACCTCTTTAAAGATTCTGGATATTAATCCTTTATCAACTGCATAGTTTGAAAATATTTTCTCCTATTGTGTCAGTTGCCTCTTAACATTGCTGAGTGTTTGCTTTGCAGTTTGGAAGCTTCTCAGCTTGATGTAATCCCATTTGTCTATTTTTGCTTTGATTGTCTGTGATTCTGAGGCCTTTTCCAAGAGGTCTGCCTATGCCAATGTCTTGCAAAGTTGCCCCAGTGGTCTCCTCTCTTAATTTGATGCTATCAGGTCCTAGATTTAGATCCTAGATCCATTTTGAGTTGATTTTTGTATGAGTTGTAAACTAGAGGTCTTATTTCATCCATCTTCATGTGGAGATCCAATGTTCCTGGAACCATTTGTTGAAGAGACTATCCTATCTCCAGGGATTGAATTTAGCTTCCTTTTCAAAGATTAGTTGGTAGTAGAAGTGTGAATAAATTTCAGGGTTTTCTATTCTGTTTCATTGGTTGGTCTACATACCTGTTTTTGTGCCAGTACCAGGCTATTTAGGTTATAACTGTCCCCTGTAGTATGCCTTAAAACCTGGTATTGTGATGCCTCCAGCTTTGTTTTTAAGATTGCTTAAATGATTGAGTCAAATGTGTTTCCATATGAATTTTAGCATTATTTTTTCTACATCTGAGAAGAATGTCATTGGTATTTTGATCGGGATCATATTGAATCTATAAATTGTTCTGGGTAGAATGGACAGGTTGATGATATTAATTCTTCCAATCCACAAACATGGAATTTTTTTCCACTTTTTTGTGTCTTCTATTTCTTTCTTTAATATTTTGTCATTTTCATTGTAGACATCTTTCATATTCTTGATTAAATTTATTTGAAGGTATTTAAATTTCTTGTAGCTATTGTGAATAGGAGTGAACTTTTAAGTTCAGACAGTATAGAGATTCCTCAGAGATCCCATTCCTGGAAATTTACACAAATGAAATCAGCATATGAAAGAGTTATCTGGGGGCCATCACTATGGCTTAGTGGGTAAAGCTGCCTGCCACCTGCAGTACCAGCATCCTACGTGGGTGCTGGTTCAAGTCCTGGCTTCTCTGCTTCTGACCCAGCCTCCTGCTAATGCACCTGAGAAAGCAGCAGATGATCCAGGTGCCTGGGCCCCTGCATCCATGTGGGAGATCTGGAGAAGCTCCTGGCTCCTGGCTTCAGAGCAGTCCAGCTTCAGCAGTGCAGCCATTTGGGAAATGAACCAGTGGATGGAAATTCCTTGTCTCTTCCCCTCTCTCTCTCTGTAACTCTGCATTTCAAATAAATAAATAAATAAATCTTTCAAAAAAGAAAGAAGGAGTTAACTGCACCATCATGTTTATTTCACCTCAATTTACAATTGCTAATTTATGAAATCAACCCAGATGCCTGTCAGCTAATCGCTGGAAAAAGAAAATGTGGTATATATATGGCTACAGGGATTTTCTCTTCTTACTATTTGTTGAATTCTTTACTCAGTGGAGGGTTAATCTTATGATTATAAACTAAACTGAAAGTTTGTCATTGTAAAACTTAAAAGAAAAGGAGTAGGAGGAAGGGTGGGAGTGTGGGAGAGAGGGAGGGTAGGGGTGGGGTGGGGTATCACTGTGCTCCTAAATCTGTATATAGGAAATGCATGAACTCTGTTCACCTTATATACAGTTTTTTAAACAGAACAATAATTCAGGGTAGAACTAACACTGCTTAAAACAATAATATGTATGTCACAGCTACCAAAAGAGCAGTTAAAGGAAAATATTATGTTTATCTTAGAAAAAATAAAAGGGCTGTAAATCAGCTAAATATCTGTGTTTGTGTTTAGGGGAATGAAAGAAGGAAAGAAAACATAAAGATAGCAGTATTTTTCCATAGAATATATACAAATTGCCAACAGATACATGCAAAAGTGCTCAGAATCACTAATCATCAGGGAAATGCAAATCAAAACCACAGCGACATGTCACCTCATTCACTAGGATTCCTGTTATCAATATAAAATTACAAACGTTAAGGAGGATGTAGAGAAAAAAAGAAACTTTGTATACTGTGCAAATGTAAATTTTTACAGCCATTATGTAAAATAGTATAGTGCTTCCTCAAAAAATTAAAACTAGAACTACTTATAATGCAGCAATCATATTTCTGGATAACACAGGCCCTCTTCAACTTACAATGCTTAGACTTAAAATATTTTGACTTTATGATGGTATAAAAGTATACTCATACAATCATGTTGTTTTGCAATTTCAGTAAGCATTCACTAAATTATATAAGGTATTCAATACTATTTTAACATAAAATGCCCTTTGTGTTTGAATATTTTCCCCAAATGTAGCCTAAAGAAAGTGTTCTGAGTCCATTTAAAGTAGGCGAGGCTAAGCTTTGGTGTTTGGTAAGTTAGACATACTAAATGCATTATTAACTAAACAGATTTTTATTTTACAATGGATTTATTGGAATATAATTCTACCATAAGTAAAGAAACATCAATGCTTACATATCCAGAGGAAATATCAATTTCTTTTTTTAAAAAAATATTTATTTATTTGAAACACAGAGTTACAGAGAGGCAGAGGCAGAGAGAGAGAGATCTTCCATCCGCTGGTTCATTCCCCAAATGGCTGTGACAGGCAGAGCTGGGCTGATCCAAAACCAGGAGCCAGGAGTTTCTTCCAGATTTCCCACATGGTTCAGAGACCCAAGCACTTGGGCCATCTTCTACTGCTTTCCCAGGCCATAGCAGAGAGCCGGATTGGAAGTGGAGCAGCTGGGTCTTGAACTGGCACTCATATAGGATGCCAGGACTGTGAGTGGCAGCTTTACCCACTACACCACAACATCGGCCCCAGAAATATCAATTTCTTGAACAGATATCTGCACATCTGTTTGCACTGTGTTATTCACAATAGCCAAGATATGGAAACAGTCTAAGTACTTGTCAATAGATGAATAGATAAATAAAATGTAATACATCTATATGTACTATATATATGATTATATTAGAAAATATAAAATGGCTAAAAATGAATACTATATGTATATAACTATAATTGAATACTATTTAGCCACAAAAAGGAAGACCTTCCATTTGCAACAACACAAATGAGCCTGGACGATATTATGCTAAGTGAAATAAGCCATATGAAAAATATAAATACTATGAGGTATCACTTATATGTAGAATATGAAAAAAAGTTAAACTCATGCAGAGTAGATTAGTGATTACTAAGAATGGAAAAATGTTGGTCAAAAGGTACAAAATTATAGTTTTAAGATAAGTGGATTCTGAAGATCTGATGTACATCATAGTAACTGCAGTTAATATCGCTGTACTTCATTCTCAGAATTTGCTCCGCGTAGGCTTTAAATGTTCTCACCAAAAAAGAAAGAAATCAACAATGAGAGACAATGCTTAATTAGCTATGTTAATATAGAGTTAACCATATTAATTAACTTTATTTTAATCATCATTTCACAGTACATACATAGATCAAATCATCATGTTGTATACTTCAAATATACATAATTTTATTTGTTGCACTTCAGTAAAACTGGGAGGCAAGATGAGTGAAAAAAAAATAAAACAGCATTTATTAGAAATTACCAACAAGGGCCGGCGCCGCGGCTCACTAGGCTAATCCTCCGCCTAGTGGCGCCGGCACACTGGGTTCTAGTCCCGGTCGGGGCGCCGGATTCTGTCCCGGTTGCCCCTCTTCCAGGCCAGCTCTCTGCTGTGGCCAGGGAGTGCAGTGGAGGATGGCCCAGGTGCTTGGGCCCTGCACCCCATGGGAGACCAGGAAAAGCACCTGGCTCCTGGCTCCTGCCATCGGATCAGCGCGGTGCGCCGGCTGCAGTGCGCCGGCCGCGGCGGCCATTGGAGGGTGAACCAACGGCAAAGGAAGACCTTTCTCTCTGTCTCTCTCACTGTCCACTCTGCCTATCAAAAAAATAAAAATAAAAATAAATAAATAAATAAATAAATAAAAAGATTAAAAAAAAAGAAATTACCAACAAGACCAAACATTGGCTCTGTTAAAGGGACAAATAAAATTTCCAAAACTAATCTTAGAGCTGGCGCTGTGGCTCAGTGGGTTAAAGCCCTGGCCTGAAGCACCAGCATCCCATATGAGCGCCGGTTCGAGTCCCGGCTGCTCCTCTTCTGATCCAGCTCTCTGCTATGGCCTGGGATAGCAGTGGGAGATGGCTCAAGTCCCTGGGCCCCTGCACCCATGTGGGAGACCCAGAGGAAGCTCCTGGTCCTGGCTTCGGATCAGTGCAGCTCCAGCTGTTGCAGCCATCTGGGGAGTGAACCAGCAAATGGAAGACCTTTCTCTCTGTCTCTACGTCTCTCTGTAACTCTGTCTTTCAAATAAATAAAATTAACCTTTAAAAAAAATCTTAGAAAGACAGAAAACTTGATCACCCTATCACTATTATTGAAAATGAGTCAATTGTTAAAAATCTTCCTTTACGATAACTCAGGATCCAGTTTTAGAGACTTTGCTTTGACTGTTTTCCAGCATCAAGATTTAGCAAAGAGAAAACACTTCAAGTTTGGGATGACTCTGGAGTTTGCGTAAACTGTCTTTTGTGATGGTCAGTGTGCCTGATTCCTTCCCTGGAGATAACAGTAGGACTCTTGAATGAAGCTTTGTTTTCCCTTGGCTCGTGCCCCATGCATGTCCTTCAGACCCTGTGGCTCATCACCTGTCCCTTAGCCCCACCCATTAGTCTTACTTCCTTAGAAGCTAGCCAATGGTGAAATATGAAAACAGATTTTCAGGACAATGAGTGAGTAGATGAGCCACTGTTAGAACATGGATTTAAACAAGCAGCTGCTACTGGCATCCAATTAAAAGTCACAGACTGGCTGAATGGATTAAAAAACAAGATCCATCTATTTGCTGCCTACAAGAAACACACCTCACCAACAAAGATACACACAGTCTGAAAGTAAAAGGATGAAAAAAGATATACCATGCTAATGGAAAGCAAAAACAAGCAGGAATACCCATCCTAATATCAGACAAAATAGACTTTAACACAAAAACTGTGGGAAAAAAGGCAAAGAATGGCATTGTATAATGATTAAGAAAACAATTCAACAGGATGATGCAACTATAGTAAATGTATATGCACCCAATGCACCAGTGACTGGCTATATAAAACAAATGTTAGTGGATCTAAAGGGAGACATAGACTTCAATACATTAATAATGGGGGACTTCAACACCCCACTTTCATCAGTAGGCAGATCAACAAGGTGAAAAATTAACAAAGAAACATTTCATCCCACAGTTACAGAATACACATTCCTTTCATCAGTGCATGGAACTATCTCTAGGGTAGACCATATACTAGGCCATAAAACAAGTCTCAACAGGTTCAAAGAACTGAAATCACTCCTTGTATCTTTTCTGACCGCAATGGAATGAAGCTGGAAATTAACAACTTAAGAAACTCTAGAAAATATGCAACTACATGTTCACATCAGGCTGCTGAAAGAACAGGAGATCATAGAAGAATCAAAAAGGAAATAAAAAAATCCAAGAAGTGAATGGAGATGATAACACAATGTATCAAAACTTAAGAGATACAGCAAAAGCAGTGTTAAGATTGAAATTTATAGCAATTAGTGTCTACATCAAGAAATTGGAAAAGCATAAAATAAATGATCCATCTGTGCATCTCAAGGACCTAGAAAAACAAGAACAAACCAAATTCAAATTTTGTCGGAGGAAAGCAATAATTAAATTAGAGGAGAAACAAGCAAACAAAAAAAAACACATGCAGAAGATCAGTGAAATAAAGAGCTGTGGGTTTTTTTTTTTCTTTTTTAATAAGATAGGAGGTAGAGAATTGAAAGACTTTATTTTTTTTTTTTTTGACAGGCAGAGTGGACAGTGAGAGAGGGAGACAGAGAGAAAGGTCTTCCTTTTCTGTTGGTTCACCCCCACAGTGGCTGCTGCAGCCGGCGCACTGCGCTGATCCGAAGCCAGGAGCCAGGTGCTTCTCCTGGTCTCCCATGCGGGTGCAGGGCCCAAGCACTTGGGCCATCCTCCACTGCACTCCCGGGCCACAGCAGAGAGCTGGCCTGGAAGAGGAGCAACTGGGACAGAATCCGGCAGCTCAACCGGGACTAGAACCCAGGGTGTTGGCGCCGCAGGCAGAGGATTAGCCTAGTTAGCCGCATCGCTGGCCGACCTGTTTTTTTGAAAAAAAAAAAAAAAAAAAAAAAAAACTGATGTACCAGTGGCCCAACTAACCAAAAGGGGAGTGGGAGGCCCAAATTAATAAAATCAAAGATGAAAAAAGAGACATTACGACAGACACCACAGAAATAAAAAGAATAAGGAATTACTACAAACAACTATATGCCAACAGATAGGAAAATCTAGAAGAAATGGATAGATTTCTGGACACACACAACCTACCAAAATTGAGTCATGAATATACAGAAAACCTAAATAGATCAATAACCAAGAAGGAGATTGAATCAGTAATACAGACCCTCCTAATAAAGAAAAGCCCAGGACTTGACTTCAGTGCTGAATTCCACCAAACCTTTAAAGAAGAACTAATACTAATTCTTCTCAACCTATTCAAAACAATTGAAAAGGAGGGAATCCTGCCAAACATGCTTAGTGAAATGAGTCAGTCACAAAAAGGCAAATATCATATGTTTTATCTGATATGTGGCAGTTAATATAGAATACAAAAAAAAAAGTATACGAATGAAATGGACATCTTGTGATATGATTGCTTTTAGTCCTTGTTTATACTCCTGTGGAACTCTGGTCTTCCTACTTTTTACTTCTTGAATATTATGGTTAATAGTGAATTGAAATTATGTCTTTGCAGAAATTAAATAAAAAAAGAATGAGGGGGATTGAGGAAAGGAGATAAGGAGGAAGGGAAATATGATTATCTTCTTAGAACTATATCTATGAAATATACTAAATCTATTCTCTTTTTGTTAGTGAATTTTTTATCTTTTTAGCCTTTTTTAACTTTTAGCCTTTTATTTATGGTGTACAAACTTCATATATTTCATATATACAAATTTAGGAACATAGTGATTGTTCCCACCCTATCCTCACTCCTGCTCAGACTCTCACCCTTCTCCCTCCTCCCTCCCTATTCCCATTCTTATTTTTTACAAAGATCTATTTTCAGTTAACTTTATAAAAATTAACCCTGCACTAAGTAAAGAATTCAACAGATAGTATGAAAAAGAAACTGTTCATCAAATCATCATCTCAAAGTATCAGTTTCACTTGTATAGATTATCTTTTAGGTATTCTTTTAGTTACCACTGATCAGGGAGAACACAGGGTATTTGTCTTTTGGGGACTAGCTTATTTCACTAAGTATAACAGTTTCCAGCTGTATTCATTTTTTTGCAAATGACAGGATTTCTTTTAGTAAAGAAATTTTAAAAGAAGTTAAAATGCAGCACTTAGGAAAATGCCTGCTGAAAGAATTAGTGTACAGACCCAACAAATGTACATTCAAATAAATAAATCTGGCTGTTTTCATATTTTTTTTAAAAAAATTAGGAAAACCAACAGCCAGCAACACATTCAGTGGGGAATCTTGCAAGCACTCATATTTAAATCAGGAGTAAAACAATGATGTTCTTTATCACCATTTCTGTTGAATACTGTCTTGAAGATCCTAGCCAAAATAGCAAGAAGAGAAAAAGATATAAAACATGTAAGGAAATGAACATGCATTTACCAATTGCCCTGGCATTTTAGGATGTATTACGCTCTTTTGTTTGCAGCTGATTTGACCTTTTCTGTCAATCTGTGTCTTCCTGCTCACCATTCCCACTCATGCAGTCAGCTTTTCATTTTTACCTGCCTACTGTTGCAATGGTTTTTCAACCAACCTTCTTGTCTATACTCTCCCTGGCTCTAACATGTTCTTTCCATTCTAGATGGAGTAGTAATTCGACATGTAAATGTGACCATGCAGTTACTTTACAATGTAATTTGCATAAAACAAAGCATGCCAAAATATAGAAAAGAAAGAAGAGGGAAAAAATTCCCAATTGATCTAATTCTACATGGACAGCACAAAAGCATAGTCAGACAAATGTTAAAATTAATAAGGGGTGTTGGTGATATTTGGGGGTATGATTCATATGCCAAATTCAATTGCAAATCTAGTTACCCACCATAGCAGAGAGAAAATTTGTGTTTTAAAAACCTACCACTCTAACACTGAAAATATAAGGTGTTGAGGTACTAATCTTGTATGTAGAGAAGTATGAAAACTATTTGAAGATGCTGTGCTAGGTAAAAGCACTAGAAAGACAAAGGCTAGTAAGGCATGTCCCTTCTCTCCAGTGCTGACAGCCCAGCAGGAGAGACTGGTGCCCAAGCAATTTGAGACAAGTGCAATAAAAGTACTGTTGGATACAGAGCCATGCATGAGTTTTGTCTGAGAGGGTCAGAAAATGATTATACAAAATTGGAGTTACTTTTAACAACATTTAGAGTGTGTAAGAATTTTCCAGAACATCAACAAGGGACAGGGAGTAAGCAAACTTGCCAAGCGAAGGAAACAGGATGGGGTTAGGAAAAGGTGTGAGACAAAGAACTCTGCTCTCCATGGCCAGTCACCTGGGCTGTGTTGACGATGTACTAAGTTGCCTCAGCTGTGACCTTTTGGGTTGTCAGATGTGTCCCATCCTACTCGTTCCATCTGTGTCTAGTAGGCTCTCTCCTGGTCTTGCAGTGGAAGTCGAAATGCTTTCCCTATGTCTCCACTCCACCCCACCTTCCTCTCTATCTCTGCTCTGATATGATAGCACCTTGCACCTGTACTTTTACTTGAAGGCCAGAGCATTTTTTCTACTTACCAAACAGCAATTCAAGTATTTTTTTTTTTTACTATCTTTGCAAAATAGCAAGCAGATAATAGAGTGAGCAATCAGCAAATATGTTTTAAGAGGACTGTCATTGTTTACATAATGGGCTTCTTTAAAGCTGCTCCTTCCAGTAGATTGTGATCTGAAGGAAACCTGCCTTGTTGTTGGTTTTGTTTCATTACATGACGCCACAGTGAATGGCCATTGTCTAACCAACAGGAAGACCAAAAAACAAAATCTGTAAAATATAGTCTCTCAAGTAAGCGTCACCATGTGTCCGGCCAGACATTATGGAAATCCCACCTCCTCCCACCTCACTGTCCTCTTGAAGCAGAATTTGCAATACAGGAATGAAGCAGAATTCCTGAGTGGTGGGCTGCATGCTGCTGGGTAGACACTAGTTTGCTACAAAACAACTCATCAGAACTCTACAGAACAAGCTCATCTGGACATGCACAGGATACAGTGCTGGTGTTTCTGCTGTTCTTTCCTTTCTCTTGACATGAAAATCAATAGTTTTGTACAATTCCAAGTTAGTAATGTTGTACCCCTGCGGCGGTGGGGAAGCCTGGAGTGGGAGGAACAGCACTGAGTTGCAGTCCCCAGAAGATCTACTGTGAACTTGGGAAAGTTCCCTAAATCTTTAGAGCCTCACTTTCCTGTCCTCAAAGGAGGTGATAATACAACTTACTCCTCTGTCTCATTTGGCCATGGGGCCACCGGCTGTCCCAGCAGCGTGGGTGACATCAGTCTCCCTCCCGATGCTAGGTGCTGTCATTACTGGTAAGAGTCAGCCACACGAACTAATGAACATTTCCCTTCTCATGACCTTGGCGCCTTTGAAGCTGTTGTTTATTTCCTTGAGAAGGCTTCACTCTTATGAGACGTGAGCAGAAAGTTCACCGAGGACGTCACTGGTCTTAGGCTAAGACCAATCTACAAGTGAAATCTTTCATCTCCCTCAGCATCTTTCCACATCACCCCAAAGTCTTTTAAAAGACAACAGCTTTCTTAAACAAACACAGTCATGTTTGTGTCTGCTCCAGTATCTGGTGGCACTATTTGCAGTGCAACAAATCATCAGAATGTATCCTCTGCGTGTTTCCAGAGTTCGATCAAGGTGAAAGATTGTACAGTCAGCAGCTCTTGGTTTCTTCCCTGCTTGTCAGCAGTCCCTCCTCAGTGGGTGCGTGTCTGCAGAGGTGGGGCTTTTTTTTTTCATTGCAGGATACATTCTGGCCTTTGGAGACAGGCATTGTCTCTTGCCTCTGTATTACATTCTTCAGGCAGTGAAATACATTCATTCAGGTAGCCTTTTAAAGGATGATGGGAGCGTTTATGCTCATGGAGGGGAAGAGATTCGTCGTCTGGTTAGATGCTAAATGTTTTAAAATAGCGTGTTACGAAGCAGCAGTATGTTGTGATCCTGTTCTTGTCATTAGAAAGGTGAGCTTATCTCATCACATAGCTACAAGTGTGGATGGAGCCGACGTCAACTGGTGTTTAAGTGCGTGGACATTAGTTTCACGCCGACAGGAATTCAGACCCATTCTCTGCCTGAATGAGGACCTGGGACAGATTGTTTAATCTTTCTCAGCCACACTTTGCTCTTCTTTTAAAGGAAATAATAATGGAATTTGCTTCCTGAGGTGGTTATGAGGATCAAGTGGACAACGTGTGCTAAGTATTTAGCATAGTGCCAGGTCCACAATAGGAACCCATTAGCGGGGCTGTGATCATCATGATACATGAGAAGACACAAAAATGCCAGTTACTACACCCTCCGGCTGTACACCCAAGAACGACTTTTCTCTGCACAGCTCGGGGCTCCATTTCCATCTTTGTCAACCATTTTAATGAGTTATACACACCTATTGCAAAACAGGTGTTGTAATGTATTTTAATTACCTGAAATGATCTTAAATGTCATTGATACTTTTTTCACCCGGCACTATGTTTTTGAAAATCCATCATCCATCTGTGTTGCTGTGTGTACAGCCGACCCGATTCCTCCTACACACTGCCGGGTGCTCCTGCATGTGCGTCTGCACCATTTTACCTTCTCTCTCTGGTAGGCCTCCGGTTGCTTCCAAGTCCTAATCGCTGTAAGTCATGTTTTTAGTGAATATCCCCATGCTCATCTCCTTAAGAATCCATGAGGGATTCTGCTTTTGAAATACGTTATCTATTGGGGAGGGGAGGGTTGCTTTCTCATCTATAGAGTGCGTGTATTCTCAATTTGATTAAGTCGTGCAAGATTCTCTCCAGAAAGGCTACAGCAACTGTGAGGTTCCCAGAGCCCCATCTCTCCACCAACATTTGGCATTAACCGTCTTTCTAACTGTTGCCAATTGGATGAGTTTAATGAGATAACTCATCGTTGTGACTTGCACTTCTCAGATTACACATGATGTATGCCATTGCCTGTCTTCCTGCATTCACTGTAATTTCAGTCTCGCTCTCTTCTAAATCAACTGCTTGTATCCTTTGCCCACGGGATTGCTGCCTCCCTCTTAGTGATCTGCAGCAGCTTCTTGTGTTATTCATTGAGCCCTTGTGCGTGTGAGCCATTTCTAATATTTTCCCCGTATTGCCATCTGTGTGATAAATTTGCCCATGATGTCATCTTTGAATAGAAAACCTTAATATTTATGAATACAAAGTCATCAGTACTTTGTCTTGTGATTCGTGCTTTCTTAAATTTTATATGCAAAGGTGTATCCTGTTGTTGGGCTGCCAAGATCCTCTCCTACATCATGCTGCATTAACTGTGAAGTCGCCTCTCCCATCTTTGTGTGTCACGTGAAGCAAGGGTCCTGTGTATTCTCTGTACAGGGAGCCACTTAACCCAGTGTAACCTCTAGAAAATGCCTTGTGATATCCCTCTTTATCATATTTATATTTCCACCTGCACAAGCATCTTAAGACGTTCATAGACACAAATATTCTGAAAACTTTATGAAGCATTTAAAATTTTTATGCTAAAATAACTTTCTAATTCCATTATTCCATAAACTTTTCAAAGTCCTCTCATTGATACAGCTGCATCTGAGCTTGTTGTCCTTTTTTTATGGGTTCACTTTTCTGGTTTTTTTGTTTTGTTTTTTGCACCAGTCTACCACACTTCGCTACATGTTTCACTATCTAGTAGAACTAGCTTCCTCTCTATTCATGGTTTTTCAGCTTGAGTTACCCACTCATAAACTTTTTATTTCTAAAAATAAATTTTAAAGTAAGTTTTTTTCATGTTCTTCAAAATAACCTAAGTAGAATTTGTGTCAGATTTATGGATTAAATGGCAGAATGTATATCTTTCTAGTATAAAACTTTTTTCTGTCAGTACTCTGACATACATAAATAGATTTTCTACATTGCATCGTGTTTGTGCAAGGAAGACAAGGCTATAGAAAAATGAAATTAGGAGAAAGTTTATGTTGATGCAAAAATGAAATCCATGTATATTTTTTCAAAACACACATTTTCTATGAACTTCCTGAAGTGTTCTAGTTTGTCTGAGATAAATCCTACTTGATCCTGAGATGTTATTTTTAAATCTACAGTCAAGTTAGCTACTGTACTATCTATGATTTCTCATACATGTTAATAAGTGAAATTGGGCTGCTATTTTCTTGTGTTGTCCCTGCCTAATTCTGGAATAAGGTTATGCTTATTTTACATAAAATGTGTATAGACTGTGCCTGTTTTCTGTTTTCTAAAACAACCTGGATAATAGGAATTCACGTTCCTTCACAGTTCAGTGGAACTTTGTAATAAAACCATCTCGGCCTGGAGTCCTTGTGAAGGAATGGTCTCTCAAATTGTTTAATGCACATTGACGTATTCAAATTCCACATTTCTCTTTTATACTAGTTGGTGAACTTCATCTTTTTTTCCTAGGAAGTTGTCCAGTTTGGTCTTCCCCAGGTTTCAAGGGTGAAATCATAACTGCTATCTGACCCTGAAGTTCGCTGTGCACTTTCAATATCTCATAAATAATAATTAATAGGCACTGTGTAATGATAGAAATGTTCTGTAACTTTCAAGATTATCTCTAACTGTGACATCAAGGGTAACTTCTGTATTCCGTGTTCTTTCTGTTACAGTCTAACTGTTTTACAAGAGCAAGATACTGCTTTTATTTTTTTAAGATTCATTTTGTTTTTTTATTGTTTTTTTGTGTTTTTTTGTGTTTTTTTTTTTTTTTTTTTTTTGACAGAGTGGACAGTGAGAGAGAGAGACAGAGAGAAAGGTCTTCCTTTGCCGTTGGTTCACCCTCCAATGGCCGCCGCGGCCGGCACGCTGCGGCCGGCGCACCGCGCTGATCCGATGGCAGGAGCCAGGAGCCAGGTGCTTTTCCTGGTCTCCCATGGGGTGCAGGGCCCAAGCACTTGGGCCATCCTCCACTGCACTCCTGGGCCACAGCAGAGAGCTGGCCTGGAAGAGGGGCAACTGGAACAGAATCCGGTGCCCCGACCGGGACTAGAGCCCGGTGTGCCAGCGCCACAAGGCGGAGGATTAGCCTAGTGAGCCACGGCTGCGGCCCATTTTGTTTATTTTAAAGGCAGAGTTACAGAGAGGGAGGGAAGGAGGGGAGAGAGAGAGGGGAGGTGGGGAGAAAGAAAGAGAGAGAGAATTTTCTATCTTCTAGTTCACTCCCCAAATGGCTGCAATGGCTGGGACTAGGTCAGGCCAAAACCAGGAGCCAGGAGCTTCATCTGGCCTCCTATGTGGTGGCAGGGGCCCTAGGAATTAGGCCATCTTCCTCTGCTTTCCCAGGTGCATTAGCAGGGCACTGAGTGGGAAGTGGAGCAGCCTGAATTCGAACCAGTGCCTATGTGGGCTGCCGGTGCTACAGGTGGTGGCATAACCCATTTCCCCAGAACGCCGACCGCAAGATACTGCTTTCATAGAGACAAGAGCACCTTAAACTTTTTGTTTTGTGCTGACATTAATCGCAAAATCTGCCTAACTTCAGAAGTTATTTTCAGTCACGCAGGCCCCATGAGATGTATTAGCTGAATGTACCGGCAGACATGCATTCCTGGGTACTGAGTTGACCTGCAAACAAGTAGAGCATCAGGGAGGGAAATTATAAACTGCACTTGGCCTTGAAACTCCCTGTGCACTTTCAATATTGTGTAAATAATAGTAATTAACAGGCACTAGCTAGCCCTCTGGGATTTATACCAATTCATTTCAGCCTAAAGCACATTTAGCCAGATATGGGCACATTTTTATTTTCATTTGCGACTGAGCTCTGGGAACACGAGTTGCTTGTTCTGCCTTCCCTCTCCACTCAAGTGTGGGTTTTATTAAGCTGTGTGTATTTCACTTAAGGCTTCCAGAATGTACTTTTTGAGAAAAGGGCTTTTCTCGGTATTTGGTGGTGAGTGGTGCCTTGTTTCTGTTTGGTCTTTCACGTGTGCTGCGTGTGGGCCCGGAGGATCAGCGAAGCTCTTTTCTTGTGAAAAGCTGTCAGACAACACAAATCAAATCCAGTAATTGAACAGCCACAGCCGAACAAGTTCCGCTAGTTCACATACATCCGAAAGCAAATAGAGAGAGAGGGTAGGGAGCGGTTTTTTTTTTTTTTACCACGGTCCTCCTTCCTCTGCAGGTCTTCAATTCTCCAGGGAAATGTGCACAGCAGTTCATTGTGAGACTCAAATTAGCTCGAGGCTCTTACCACAGTTCTTGGCACGCGGTGGATGCTCAGGACAAATGAGCCATTACTACCTGGACACATCTGGGGTGGGGTTTTCACATATGTTTCCTTAGCTCCTTTCCCCTCTGGGTGAAGGGCAGGGCTCTAACCGTCTAACAGTTGGATGATCCTCTGCTTGGCATGCATGCCCTGGTGCCTACTCAGCCACCGCCCGACTGGCCGACCTTCCATGAGTCTAGATTTTCACTTCTTCCAATGCTGCTGCAACACCCTCGTCCCCTTCCGAACCGCAAGGGAGCCAGGCCTGCCCCTCCCCCTTTGCTCAGAAACTGCCCCCCTGCCCCCAAACAAGGATTTTCCTGTGCAGGTCACTTCACCTTCCCAAGCCCCAGCAAAAACTATGCAACCACAGCTGGCGGCTGTGCTGCCGAAGCCACAACTCCGGAGACCCGCCGTCCCGGGGGCAAGCTGGTGGTGGAGGAGTTAGGGCGAGGCAGGGGCAAACCTTCCAGGAAGGCATGTCCATGGCGATGAGGAGACAGGCAGTCAGCTTGACGATGTAACCCATGTGCTGTGACCCGGTACTACGGTAGCAGCTCCAGCCAGGGGACTCCTGGGAGCCACAGCTTCACTCTATTTTAGAAATTCACCACTAACACTGATACCTTGTATTGGCACAGCGACTTAGAATGTTCTCAGAAGATTGTCCTGGCTCTGCCAAATCATTATAGGTTTTTCTGCTGAGTTAAGTGACACCCTGGCTCAGATCAACCTTGCTGTGATTTGGCTGTGCTGTTGGGCGTACTGAAATCTTAGATCTAGCCGCCTCTTTGCCTGGTGCTTTGTCTTGGAAAGGCTGTTTCAATTGCTCCCTTGAAGTCCCCAGCTTATTTTACTCCCCTGGAACTGAATGTGTATGACTCACACGTGTGCCCGTTGCTGTTCATATGTTATCTGACACTCAGTCCTCCCAGAGGCTGGGCAGTTATCCTCGTTTGCAAAAAGAGGCCACAGAGACTTGGGGAGGCAAAGTAAATTGCCAGAAACCACTCACCTTGTCGAGAATACAGCTGGAATTCAAATCCAAGTTCACAGAGCCTACGTCCTCTCCCCTCCCCTGCACCCACAACACAGATAAACCCGGCAAGTCCGATGGTTTGAAAAATTCCAGCTGAAACTTTGTAACAGGAAAGGCACTATCTAACACTTCTAGTTGCCATTTAACAGTTCTATCAGAACTTCTAGATTCTATCTAGATTCTTTCTAGCTAGTTTTATGCACCTATCCATGCAGGCAATTATAAACACAAGGGTACTTTAAAAAAAATCCTTGGAAAATGGAATTAAAAGATATGCTTATTGGGGTGCAAACATTTTGAAATCTGTGCAGACTTCTTTCATAATATGAATTTTCCAAGTACTTTTGCATACCCCACCTTTGCATGGATTTAATTTTTTTGCAACAAAATGAACTTGTTTGTTACACTGCTGTTTTTCTGTGAGCTTTCTGATCCGCCCTTGTGTGACAGTAGTAGTGATGTGGTGATGATGACCGCGGCCGTGTACTGAGCTCTCCTTGCACTGAGCACCTGGCTTAGCACTCCGCCTTCTCACAGGGACCCTTCTCAGCTTACAAGAGGAATCTTGCCCAAGTGTCCAGATGTTCCCAGCTAGGATTCGACACTCATGCTGTGGCCTGAGGCCCTGCCTCCAAATCCAGGCCTCCTCGCTGTGGCACTGCCCTGCCGTGGCAGTGGAATCCTGCACACGCGAGATCGTCTAACACAGGGTTCTGATCAAAGAACACACGTATTGGAAATACTGTGCCAGCCCTGATAGCTCTGCCGGTCGCCCTTAAATGTACACAGTTTATTCTCCAAGATACAGAGGTATTTAGATACGTTAAGTTAATCATTACCTGTCCCAGTGTGTCTGAGCTGTCACCTGTCGGCAAGCACATGGAGACGTCAGGACCCAATCGCCCTCTGCTTCACATCACTTTTTTTCTTATTCTGCAGAAATAATATTAATTAATGAACTCTACTGCCAGGGGAAGGCCATTTTCTGTGGACGTGAAGGCTGTGCAGGTGCCTGACCTAAAGTAGCTGCATAAGGAATTGCCTCCGTCTTTGGTAAATCATCATCACAGGCTCCCACATTTGGATAGGGGTCGCTTGTGGCTGCTATGACGCTGTGTCCTCCAAGAAGAAACCAGGCAAGAGCAAAACCAAAACCTGCACAGGGCCCATCAATCCCTCAAACCTGAACTTGTAATCTTCCCCCCATGAATTGCCTCCCCCTGACTGGAGCAGAGCTGACAGCATGGTTACCCAACTCTTCACCTCTCTATCAAAGGTCATTATTATAGCGATGTGTGCCTGCTCTGTGCCAGTTGCTGTGGGAGCCAAGTTGGCAGCCGCAGCGCATACCGATGGCATGGCGTCTCCGCTTGGACTGACAGTAGCCTTTATATGAGGGAATTGTGGCTTCTTATAAGCTAAGCTACACACAGCCTGCTGCAGTCGGTGTGAGAACCCACTATCAATTCCAATCAGCATCACTTTTAGTTGGTGTGTGTTAGACAAGGCCCCTCAGAGAAACAGAACCAACAGGATATGGATGTACTTAAGATTCATTATAAAGAATTGGCTCAGTGAGTATGGAGGCTGAGAAGCCCCCAGATATGCCATCTGCAAGCTAGACACTGAGAAGAACCAGTGGTGTTGTTCCAGTGCCAGTGGGAAGACCTGAGAAACAGAAGCATTGATGAAGTTAGTGCTAGTGTGAGGGCATGTGCAGACCGATGCCCCAGTTCTAGTAGGCAGAGAAAGAGAATTCTCCCTCTTCCACCCTGTGAGATCACAGGCCCACACTGGGGAGGGTCATCTGCTCACCCAGAAACTTGCTCACAGACACATCCAGAAAAAATGTGTAGCCAACTCTCACAGCCTAGTCAAGTTGATGTACAAAATTAAGCATCACAGCTAGCAAGTTGAGAACTTCTCCTTCACTAAGGTAAGGTAGCGCTTGCTAATGCTACCTTTTACCAACGTATGTCCATGGGTGCTGTCTGCTGTAGGATCAGGTAAGCAGGAAGGAGGAAAAACTTCAAACGCAGGTGGAAAACCACTACGTACACCCTACTTTGGAGCATTACCATATGGATTAGCATATTAAATGCTCTGAAGAGTCTTGCAATAGGAGTACAGATCAACTTTGCTTTACTCAGAGTTTCCCAACCTTATCTTATCATCCAACTCTTTTTAAATTTTTATTTATTTATTATATTTGAAAGGAAGAGAGAGACCGGCAGAGAAAGATCTTCCATCTGCTGTTGCACTCCCTATATGCAACAGCTGGGGCTGGGCCAGAGCAAAATAAGGAGCCCAGAACTTAATCCAAATCTCCCACGAAGGTGGCAAGGACCCAGCTGCTCATGAACCATCACCTGCTTCCTCCAAAGGTCAACATTAGCAAAAAGCTGGAATTGAAAGTGGGGCCAGGGGCCGGCGCCGTGGCTCACTGGGCTAATCCTCTGCGTTGCAGCGCCGGCACACCAGGTTCTAGTCCCGGTCAGGGTGCCGGATTCTGTCCCAGTTGCCCCTCTTCCAGGCCAGCTCTCTGCTGTGGCCAGGGAGTGCAGTGGAGGATGGCCCAAGTGCTTGGGTCCTGCACCCCTCGGGAGACCAGGAGAAGCACCTGGCTCCTGCCATCGGATCAGTGCGGTGCGCCGGCCGCAGCACGCTGGCCGCGGCAGCCATTGGAGGGTGACCCAACGGCAAAGGAAGACCTTTCTCTCTGTTTCTCTCTCTCTCTCTCTGTCCACTCTGCCTGTCAAAAAGAAAAAAAAAGAAAGAAAGAAAAAGAAAGTGGAGCCGGGACTTGAACCCAGGCACTTGTGGTGGGTTTCGGAACTGGCATCCTAACAACTACACTAAATGTCTGCCTCCCTCACTCACCTCTTCTTGTGGAGGGGAGTACTATGATGGCACTAAAGTCGCATTATCACTACTAGCCATAGACTCTGCATTCTGATGTTAAAAAAAAAAATAGGAAATAGAGAATGCAGAGGTCCATAGGAAGTGAAGAGATTTCACTACCTTCATGGCATCCTGCCTTCTCCACCTTCAGAGTCCTGCAACAGCCCAACCCACAAAAGTTTTCACAAAGAATGTACAAACCTCCAAAACCAAAGCAATGGCCCAAGATCTCATCCAAGAATTCCAGCCTGCTCCTGGCGTACACTGTGCCTCCCGGTGTCATGGTGAAGCTGGGGAGAGGGCAGCGGAGCTGATCAAGGTGGCAGCAACCTGAGTGCTCAGAGATCTCATCTCTTCCTTTACTTCGGTCATTTGCTAAATCTCCAAACTCCAACGTTTAAAGACAAAGGACAGAAAGCATACATTATTTACCTTCTACCTATACCCTTATTTGCACAGGCCCAAAACAAAGTCTTAGAGATAAATCTAACAAAATAGAACATGATTAAAGGAGAGGGAGGCTGCTAGGGGACCCACTGGAACCATCCCTCCTTGTCAGCTCCCTGTTTGGGACTGAAGATAGGTGCAAAGTTCGTGAGGTTTCTGCTCCCTTGGAGAGGATGACTAATTCCATTTCAGTTTCTGGCTGATATAGGATTTTTTTTTTTTGAAGATTTATTTATTCACTTGAGAGACAGAGAGAGAGAGGTCTTCATCTGCTAGTTCACTCTCCAAATGGCCACAACAGCTGGAGCTGGGCCAATCTGAAGCCAGGATTCAGGAGCTTCTTCTGGGTCTCCCACATGGGTGCAAGGGCTTCAAGCGCCATCTTCCACCGCTTTCCTAGGCCATCAGCAGGGAGCTGGGTTAGAAGAGGACCAGCCAGGACTCCAACGGGTGCCTATAGGGTATGTTGGCTCCACTGGCAGAGGCTTTACCTGTTGGCGCTATCTCCTATCTAACTAACTGCTCTAGAACTCAACAGAGAACTCCTTGGAATTTGATCCAGCACTAGAATTCCACAGAACCCAGTTTGAGGACCATTATTTCACTTTACCTAGCCCCAAAGCTAAGAATTCTGTAGATATCTTAGTTTAGTCTTAGCTCTACAATAAGGTCCCCTGTGGCTAATGTCTTCCATCTCAACCCCTTGCACATCTTCCCAAAGATGATGAAGTTGATGACATTTCTAACATCTCCTCCTTTACATATACGTGACACACACATTAACAGTTCAGGTAAAATAGTTAACATGGATTGGGATTTTTTTTATGTTAATGTTATTGTACCTAAAACTTGAGCATTTTTTCAGCACTGATGTGTAGTTAGTCGTTCCTTTCAAATGCTCTGTGACATTTCCTTTTATGATTTTACCATCATCTGCTTCTCTATTTCCAATCCATTATATCTAAAGCTCATTTGCAGGATAGGCTTCTTAAAAGCACGATAAGTCTTTGTCCACAAGCCTCTTCAATTCACATGTAAGATATGACAAGGGGAGCTACCTATAGAAGGAACTGCTGGGACACAGGGTGGAATGTTATTTTCAATAGATGTTGCCAAGTTTTCGGCAAAGAGTTCTCATCTGCAAGAAAGCCAGAGGAAGCAATCTGCACAATGACTCCAGGAAGTCAAACAGGGAATGCAGGAGGTGGTTGTACCAGCTGCTTCCGAAAAGCCCCTGGGGTTCATTTTCGTGCCAGCAATCCCAAAGCCCATTCACTGCCAAGGCTAAAAGACATGGTTCCTTTTTTTTTTTTTTTTTTTTTTTGTAACCATTCCAAATGCCCAAATGCTCCCTTCTGCCTTTCATGTTTCTTCTCTTCTAGTCTGTCCTTGGTGTTGTGTTTAATGTGGTATTGTCAGCTTAACTGCTGTACAATGCATCTGGACACGAGTCGGGAGGACAGCCATTTTAACAGCCATTGTTTACCAGTGAGTTTTCTTACCTGGAAAACCAAAATGCTCTTGTAAGTGTCAGCCTATCCCTATCCTATAAGTACCTCACGCTACCAATTGCACCACTGGAGCGCTCCCTATCCCATTAAATGTGTAGAATGTATGCAATCCCATTTCGCGAAAGATAGGCAGCTTGTGAAACTTCAGTTGTAGTTTTTGAAACTTGGAGTCCTTGGCAAAAAGGAGTACAAAGAGAAATCTAGTTTTCGTTATCTATCTTCTGTGACTCTTCATCCTTTAAAATCTTGCCCATGTGTTACTTTTTAAATTACAGAAGAATACTAAACACCAGGAGGGTGTTTTTGCCAAGCTCTTAAGTAGTGAAGCTCGTGGTGGAAATTTCAGATGGTAACTTCTTGTCGTGGTTTGCTGTGTACTGCCCCTCAAATTACTCTGTGTGCCCTCCATGCTGGCTAGGTGTGCCAAAGCAAAGGCTGCAAACAACACCCTGGGTTAAAAGCTGAAGTCATAAACCATTGCTTCTACCTCCTCGACTTTTCTCTGAACTTCCCTTTCATACACTTTGCTCGTTGTGTTACTCTTCTATTTTGTGCAGGGAATGGAACAAGCTATCTGTGTATAAAGATAGCCTTTGTTATATGTGCAGCAAAGATTTTTTTCCTAGTTTATCATTTACATTTTTACTCGGTTTATGACATTTCTTAGAATACTGAGTTTTTAAGCATGAAGACAGATGAAGGTATAGTGCTCTCCTCTGTAACCACTGCAATCTAGTCACTGTAGTTAGAAATGTGTTCACCTCTTCTTCTGAGCTCTGCAGCACTCATGACTCCTACTGTGCATTGTGCTATTTGGTTCTTACTGAGTGCTCCTATGGACTCGTATTTAAGGTAACCTTCACGTGCGTGTGTATGTGTGAGTACATGTGTATGCATGTGTGTGCGTTAACCTCACCAACTCGATTAAAACTCCTTGAAAGGCTGGAGCAATCAAATGCTTCTTTATATTCCCCAATATGTTCAATATCCAGTAATGGAAATATTTGGAGCTGGGAGAATTCCGAGTGGAAGCACTTATTTTTTTAATGATTTATTTTATTTATTTTGAAAGTCAGGATTACAAAGAGAGAGGAAGATCTTCCATCTGCTGGTTCACTCCCCAGATGGCCACAATGGCCAAGGCTGGTCCAGGCAAAGACCAGGAGCCAGGAGCTTCTTTCAGTTCTCCCACATGGGTACAGGGGCCCAAGCACTTGGGCCATCCTCCATGCTTTCCCAGGTGCATTATCAGGGAGTTGGATCAGAAGTGGAGCAGCCAGGACTTGAACTGGTGCCCATATTGGATGCCGGTGCTGCAGGCAGTGGCTTTACCTGCTACATCACAGCACCA
Organism: Oryctolagus cuniculus; assembly: GCF_964237555.1. Classification (NCBI taxonomy): domain Eukaryota; kingdom Metazoa; phylum Chordata; class Mammalia; order Lagomorpha; family Leporidae; genus Oryctolagus; species Oryctolagus cuniculus. The sequence continues at coordinate 30,960,485 of NC_091437.1, read as the reverse complement.
CCCCATAAACAGAAGCACTTCTAAAAACAGTACTAGGAGAACCCAGAGAGGCATAGACCAATTGACAAACCGACCCAGACAAGGAGTAAAAGTCCCCAAAGAAGATGGGAAGGAGTTCTTGATCTTTGAGAAGTGGTGGTTGTTACTTTCTCATGTTGGTGCCCCTGCCACTCTCCAAGTTTGCAGTGTGCCAGTCTTTCCCTTGGTCTTTATATCCTGCGACCTTGGCCTTCTGTTTGTGGTTCAAATACATGCCAGGTTGGTTGTGACGCAGGCTTTTGCCTGCTGTCTTCCCCTTGATTTCACATTCCTAGCCCCGTTTTGTCATTCAGACTGCGGCATGTTGGGTTTTCTGAAGATGATTACACCGAATATATCCTATCCTATGTGCTCTTCTCCTGATGGAGGTGGAGCTTATAACCATGTTAACCAGCTGAGTGTGGCTGAAGTGACACTATGTGACTTTCAGAGTTAGGTCATAAAAATCAGTGGAACTTCCACCTGACACACTGTATCACACCCTGGGACACTCATCCTTGGAACCCAGGCACCAGGTCATGGGGAGAGACCCCACACAGGGCCTCACTGGCACTCTGTGCGATCCCTGGCAGCCAGCATCACCTACCAGAAACATAAGAGGGCAAACCCTCAAATGGTTCCATGCCCCTTCCTTCCTGTCTTCCAAGGTCCCAGACTCTGGAAGGCAGAGACAAACCACATGCACCCCACCCAGGTCTGAATTCCTGACCCAGAGAATCAAGAACATGGTAGTTTCACCCCACTGCAGTCAGGGCACGCAGCCACTGTAAGTAGAATGAGACTCGGCTTCAGGGTCCTCAGAGAAGTCTTCCCTGAACACTCATTCTCAAGCTGACACCCAACTGTCACATCACTTTCTTTAATTTTAGTTCCCTGCGTACTCCTGCTGATAGCTTCCTCATGTGTTTGTTTGATGGGCTTCTTGTCTTCCTTCTGCCGCTGGAAGTGAAGTACATGCCAACAATGACCTTGTCTGTCTCTCCTACCTCCAAGTCCTCAGCACTCGCAAGAATGTCCAGCACAGAGCAGGTGATCAACAAATACCTTCTGAATCCGTAAATGCATAAGTGAATGTTTCTACGCAATTAGGTTCTTCCATCACATCTTATTTTTGCTACTTAATATGTGAAAGTTACTTTTATTAGTATCTTCCTGGGTCTTTAAGGGATGTGTTGTACTTTGCTACACTGCGGCCATGTGTGTACTTCAAAGAAAAGCCATTTAATATAAATAGAATTAAAAATAATAAAAAAGAAATATATGTGATGATATTTTAATTGGGCTTAGAAATGGCAAAATAAAAAAAGTTGAGAAATAAGACAAACCCTTAAATATTAAAAATGAAAAAATTAGTTTGCTCTAGTAAGTGATTTTCAGTCTCAAACAAAAGTGAATTCTAGCACTGTGATTTAATTTGAACATTTTTTTAAAACAATACAATCTTCTTTATTTATTCAAAGAATACCACCATTTTGGTCAAAGAATGAATTAGATAATATGGGGAAAACCATCTCTTTGAAATATGATTCTTTATGTTTGGATAGAATGTTAAACCAAAAACCTTCCATTTTCCCCTATTTACGCTGCCTTTGTTGCCCCAAATGGGTTGGAATCAGTAACCAAACCAATGGAAGAATGAAAGAACCCACAGTGCGCAAATAGAACTGAGGTTTTTTAAAAACTTTGAAACTCATTGCTCTTAGAAATTACCCATGAAGTTAATCCGGTTGAGCCAGTTACCTGGGAAATTTCTTCCTGAGACAGTGGGGTTTTGCACAGCTATATATGTATGTCTCATTTCCTCCCTTGGACAAGCTCCATTTGCATTTTTGCTTTCAAAATCAGAACCATCCTTGCATTGTGTAAAATGCTGGAGCCAATTTAATGGTTCTATTGGCCTTCAAGAAAGCCTTAGAGTCTCAGAAAGGAGCACAGAAATAGAATATATAAAAAGTTGCTTGGGTCACTAGGCGTTTTTATGACATCCTTAGGAAAATAAATACCTAACAACCATGAACTTGCAACTTTATCGTGCCTGTTATAACTAACAGCTGAAAAAAAAATGTGCAACATTCTTTGGCCAGAAAAAGCATAGGAGATGAGGCATGACTTGTTTGAAGCTAACTATTCCTCTGGAAGAATAATACAGTACATAACAAATAATGTTTTCCAGAGGCTGCTGTGGTTAAACGAGAGATGCCAGTTCCTCTTCTCTTCCCTGCCACCCAGCGCTTAGATATTGTTCCACAGTCCTTCATTGCACCCACCAAAATGCCCGTGATGAGATGATTTGCAACCAGCCACACCTTTCCTTCCAACTTGACACCTATTCTGTAACTTTTACAGTGGATGTCAATGGAGTGAAAATTCCTGTAACCCTCGCCTTGGGTATGGGTTGGAAAATGTAAATATAACAACAGCTATAAAGTAGAACTGTTTGCCCCCTCAGTTGTCAAACATCACTGGTAGAGTCCAAAGACAACTGGAACACTGCCCTGACAACAGGCCTAGGACCCATCTTCATACCCTGTCTTTAAAAGACCAAAACAGTGTGTCCAAGTCTACAAATGGGTTAATTTTACATACATGTACAGCATGCTGGATAGCATTTCTGCAGTCTTCCTTCATGTCTTTGGTGGGAAGGTAGTTAAATGAGGGGGATATAAAAATTAGCAAAAACAAAAAAATAGCAAGTATCCTCTACAGACATATTAGAAACTTATGTTTCAACCTGCATTTGCTATATTAGATTATGGTAGCTTCCCATTCCCTCTTGTTAGGAGGATGTCAAACATGGTCCCTGGGTGGAGGCTACAAAGCCAGCTCTTGGCTTCCCCAGCCTGGCACCTGCCTTCTTGTAAGAGGAAGACTGAGAGGGAGCTAATTAGATGGTTTTTTGCTTAAAAACTCTGTTCACAAACTATGTTTTTTATCTGAAAATTTAATGTCCTTTATATGTGCCAATGCTTTTATCCCAACTACCACTGGCTACTTTCTTTCTCTTCCAGTTATTATGCCTGCTCTATTTTTGCCATCATAATTATTAGGAAAAAGTTAGTTCCAGGAGCAATCAGAAAATAACCCAAACCCAATCAGATGATTAACCACAATCATCAGCAAGCATCGGCATCAGTCATCAGCTTCATTATCATTATCCTTAAAGAAGAGTGGCAAAGGTCAACCTGGTTTTAAAAGAATAGATTCTAGCAAACTTAGAACACTTGCATGGCCTCTTTGTCAAGCTCAGACTGGAAGAATCTACCTTCTCTTTATTTCTTTGACCAAACTCCATATCCTAGCTCAAGAAAATAAGCTTTTGAGAGGTGGTTTTTTTTTTTTGGTTTTTTTTTTTGGAACAACTTAAATGGCAATTTGGAAATCAAATGGTTCTGACACAATAGGGGTTTTGATGAGTTAACTTCCAATGAATATAACATATGGATGAAATTCTTCCTGAAGTACATGTGGGTGTGTTTAAGGATAGAGCACATGGGGCAAAACACATTTCATGCTTTTCAAAGACCCATACATTTGCAAAATCATTTGATGCATTTTCTTTTTACTGGTTCCAAATCTGGCCTGTTTCAAAAATAAAGAGTTCCTGGTCTTTTCTAGGCACCTTCCCCCTTGGTTCCCATATGGACATGCTCCTGAGTTCTCTGAGAGAGAATATCCAACTCTAGAAGGAAGAGACATTCTAAAATTCAGTTGCCACAGAATGGTTAAGGTTGGGCTAGCCTGTTTAACTCTAGGAGGCCCCCAATGTTCTAGGATACGTTGTACCCACACCATCCTCTTGAATCATATGGAGCTTAGAGTCAAGTCATTTTTCATGAATTTCTATCACATCAAGTTTCCCCAATCCAAAAATGTAACCTATCACTGATTTATGAATTTAAATTCAGGAATACATAGTTATTATTAGTATTTATCTTTCATGTTTTGATTCATTGCTCTTGCATATCAAGATTATTTTTATCCTAATCCAATCAACAGTTGGAAAGTTACACAGAACAAGGAATTTGGATCCAACATCAGTATAGTTAGGGTTTAATCTGTTATCAGTGACATTCTAGATAAGTCTCAGGATCCCACTCAAATAGTGCTACAGCTTCGGCTGCCACTCTGTCTGAGTTGGTATTTGAGGTTAAATCTATTCACCGTGCCTGCTGGACATGTTCCCATTCCTCTTCCTTAGGTTTATTCATATGTGTGCAGTCGTAATTAGCATCTTGGGTGCCTAAATTTCTTTTTAGTTAGCTCTTAGAATTTCTGCACATAACAACCTTGTCTGAGTCATTTGAAAGCTATCTTCCCACACAGCTCATACCCAGGACCCCCAGCTTTATTCACCTGGGTTCTCACCCTTCCACATCACTCATCAATGGCCTGTGGCTCTTACGGAAAACAACAGTAAACTCACACCTCAAGAATTTATCAAGATAGAGAGGGAAAAGAAAAGGCAACAAAACATTAACAGTGTTTGCTATTGGTATCAGGCTGGGTGGAAAATGCTTTCCTAAAAACAGATTATGTAGCAAAGAAAAGAGAATATTGCTTCTACCATTTCATGTTCCAGCCAAGAATCTCATCCAACAGTGTGTCAACAATACCTGTACGAGTTCTTGTTTTCTTGGGCCTTAAGCTAAGCTGGGTTTTTTGGTTACCTCTGAGTATTTGTATGCATAGCATCAATTTAGTGGGGGAAGGGTTTTCAACTCATATTCTTCTGCACGCTCCCAGTGCTGAGCATGGTACCTACTATGTATGAGACATTCAATAAGAATTGATTTGCATGCAGGGCTCTTTACACTGCTCCTTCCATATCTCTCATGCCTAAGAATTGTTTTTGCTAGATGACCAGTGGTGTAGATGAGGTCTGCCAGTCAGTTCTGGAGTTCTTCAAGAGGAGCAAAGTGGCTCACATAAAAAACACAACCATCAAATTAGTGTTGCTGGCAGGGTACCAATCCAGCTAAGTATCCATTGGCAATCTCAAAACCTGCTGCCATGCATCCAAAACAATGCCTGATTCCAGAAGTAAGAAGAGAAAATGAAATATTTCTGCACCATTTACCTTTCAAACCCAAGATAACATGTAAGCTAGGATGCAGTATGAAATGCACAAGTTTAATAAGATCACAGTAGCTAAGTGACTTTGGGTACAAAGCGTATATTTTTTAGTGTACTTGGTACTTTCAAATTGAGACATTATAATAACAGAAAATGATAGGGCTGTGAAGGAGCCTCAAAGTTAACAGCACAGCTTTTGAAGTTATAGACCGGAGTTTGAGTTCCTGCCCTGTCACTCTCTTTCTGTGTACCTGGCGCAAATTATTTAATCTGTCCTCATGTTAATTTCCTCAGGTGCAAAGGAAGATGTTACGATTTCTATTTCACAGTGTTATTGTAAAAGTTAAATGAGCTAACCCATGTAAGGCATTCATGCAGTGTCTGGCATTGAAAAGACCTAATGAACATTTACTTTTAGTCATGAATCTTACAGGAACTTGAAAAAAATTAATTCGGCAGAAAGTTTGATGGATTGGAAGAAATAGCTCAGAAGTATCTTTTCACCAGACACAGCCTCTCTGAGAAAGTAGCCAACCAGCAAGCCCAGTAGCCAATTCCAGTTCACTCAGAAGGAAATGAGAACAAATATGTTATCCTCGAAGCAGGATAGAGAATTGCTGATGTGGACGGAAGCCATGATGAAGAAGAAAAGAGGGAGGTAGCAGTGAGAACCCTGGCCAGCAATCTTCTCAATGTCTCTGTGGCTCCACCTAAAAGCTGAATCAGAGCCCTGACAAGCTAAGGAACTGTCATGGGTCCACCCTTTGGTAGCCAACAAGACAGTGCATGGGGAGACAGAACTTCCGCTTGGGAACTGGCCAGGCTCCTCTGCAGGACACATAGGAGAAAGGATTGAACTTACAGCTGGGGTTCTCCAGGGTGCCTGAGAACAGGCCTCCAGTGTAGCAGGCAGGTGCGTGCTTTGTTCATTTCGTTCAGGTGAGCTCTTGTGGACCAGCGCACGACCATGTGGGGTGATGGGTACCCTGGCAGGAGTGTCATAGGGTATTTGTGGAACTCAAGACAGAAGCAGGTGGCTAGTCTTGAATAGGGTTAGAAAGGCAAGGGAGCTGGCATGGGGGAGATGCTCCAGTCCCAGGGAAGAGCAGGGCAAAAGGCCACCGGACGATCGCAAGGCCTGTGTGGAGCGGTGACAGGAGGCTGTGAGGCTTTGCAGCAGAGTGCAGGGGTGCGGGACATGTGACAAGCCCTGTGACAAGCAGGTCTCCCAGGAGAACTAAGTCACGAAGGCTGCACAGTAATCCCGAGAGCTGGGGACTATCGTTCACTGCATGTTAGACACACTGAAAGGTTAGGATTCAAGAGAGTTCCCAGTCTGCTGTCTGCCGCAATGCGCATGCGCTGGGATTTTGCTCCTGGTGGTGTGGTCCGAGGGCTCGCACTCTTAACCTTTCCTCCCCAAAGGTGTGGCTCGCACTTCCGTGGGGCAACTCGCCTGTGGGACTCGGGATTGGAAAGTGTTTTATGTAGCGCTTTATGTTTATGATTTGCCTAAAGTTACATCAGAAGAACCTTTCCATAAAGAGAAAAAGCAAAAACAAAAACAAAATCTCTCCAAATACATTTCTGAGTACTAGAAGGTGTGACCAGAAGTATTTACCTTTATGTGACTTTTATGTAGATTTCACCTAGACAGGCTCCAACTCGTGTAGTCTTGAAAATGTTTTGAAAGACTTTAAGTAGGAAAACTGCCCCATTTGAGAAGACCATTGCATCTCAGGCTTAGGCAAAGCTTCTGAGTGTGCCTGAGACTGGAATTCTACTCAAATACCAGAGGAAGGAAGATCTGAACCAAATCTCTGAGTTTTTTTTTTTTTTTTTTAAGATTTATTTATTTACTTGAAAGGCAGTGTTGCACAGAGAGAGGGGGAAAGAGGGAGAGATTGTCCATCTGCTGGTTCACTCCCCAAATGGCCGAAACAACCTGGACTGGGCCAGGCCAAAGCCAGAAGCCAGGAGCTTTCCCTGGGTCTCCCACATGGGTACAGGGGCCAAGGACTCAGGCCCCCACTGTCGCTGTCCCAGGCACACTAGCAGGGAGCTGGATGGGAAGAGGAGTAGCTGAGACTCAAACCAGCACCTGTATGGGATGCTGGCACCACAGATGGTGGTTTAACATGCTATACCACAGCACCGGCCCCACTCTGAGCTTTTAGGAGACCACTTGAGGAAGAGGAAAACTTACTATGTGTGTGTATACATATATGTCATCATATACCAATTTCTGTTACTGCAAAATTAATATGATGGCAAAGAGAAGAATTTGTATGTTCATGTTCATTGTAGCATTGCAGAATTATTCCCAATAACCAAAAGGTGGAAGCAACCCAGGTGCCCCCCCACTGGTGAATGAATGGATAAACAACACAATACTAATATTGAAGTTTTAATAAAATTTAAGGTGGTATATAACAGGGTACTTCAAAAAGATTTTGGAAAAATTGAATTAAAAGATATGTTACTTTTTGTGCAGAAAGGTGGAAATCCATGCAGTTTTTCATAATATACATTTCCTGTGAACTTCCTCAAGACCCCTCATATGCATGGACTTCAAAATATTTTTGCGCCAGGAGCCCTTTATTTGGTAATTCCATTTTCCACCAACACTTTGCGGGACAGGAGTGCTGACACGTGCTGCAGTATCAGTGACCATGAGGACATTATGCTAAGTGAAATGAGCCAGTCCCAGAAGGGCAAACAGTGTGCAATTCGGCTCCAGTGAGGTCCATAGAGCAGATAAAGCCGTCAGGACGAAGAGCAGAGTGATGGATGGTGGGGGCTGCAAAGGGGAGCTACTGTTGAATGGATTCAGAGTGGCACCAAATGAAGAGTTCTGGAGATGAGCGATGGGAACGACTGCAGGGCAGGACAGGAGCCGTGAGTGCTGTTGAATTACACACTTGACTGATGATGCTTTTCAGTATGTGATGTGTATTTTGCCAGAATTTTAGATCGTTTTTAAATGAAGAGAAAATAAAAACATTTTGAACAAAGAAGCCAACTGAGTTATTATAGTGGGATGATAATATGATATTAGCATGTTATATTAATTATATACTTGATGTAAAGTAATTAAAATGTACATGATGATCATAGTTAATATCTATACAATATATGATAATATAGCAATAACAAGAATACTGTCATGTGTTGCTTAGAGACAGGGGTACATTCTGAGAAAAAAATGGATTGTTAGGTGATTCTGTCATTATGCAAACATCATAGGGTGTACTTACACAGACCCAGGTGGTGTGGGTCAGGCACTCAGTGTGGCCGCTTGATGTAATTGTACAGCAGACGTGAGTCTGCTTCTGGAGTAACACGCGAGCCTGTGTTATAGTAAACATTTTTTAATAACTAAGAAGGCATACACTCTAAAATAATGATAAAAACTGTAGTACAGTAAATATACAACCCAGTAGCTTAGTGATTTGTCATCATTATGCAGCAGTGTTTACTGTACCTGGTAGTAAGTGCTATACTTTTACATGACTGGAAGCAAAAGAACATTATGAGTAACACATTACACAACAGCATTAAGGCTACGACAGCGTCACCCGGCAACAGGAATTTTTCAGCTCCATTATAATCTTAGGGGATCAATGTCGTATATGCAGTCCCTCATTACCTAAGGGTCATCCTCATGGCGCCTGACTGTCATTGTTCTTCTAGAGCGCGTACCACGTGCCCAACTCTGTTCTAATTACCTGACGCTTTCTGTGCTGATAGCAATAGTAGGCGGTAACTACTGTTTCCTGTTTACAGATCAGGAAAGTAAGGCACATGGGTGTTAAGTAACTCTCCAAGAGCACAAAGCTAATAAAGTAGAGAAAAGAAAGAGCCGCGAGGCATGGTGGTGTTGAGGACTCGCAGCTGCTGAGGCTGCTCGGTGAAACTGACTGGCATTCTGGATTAGTCAGACCAGAAATCCCAAAAGCTTCTACTGCTATGCCCACGCTGTCCAGCAGATCAGTAACAGTAGCAATACAGGGAACCTCAAGATAACGGCTGCTAGAATGAGGGCGTCGGAAGCATCATTTGTCCAGTCTTCCCAACGGTTCGAGAAGGTGGATGGTGCTCTAAGCTCTTTTTATAGAAGATGGAAGCTGGCACCATGAGGCTAAGACGCTTGCCCAGTCTTAAAGTGGTAGAGCCAGGATGTAAAACCAGGGGGTTTGAAGCTAAACTCAGTACACTGACCACAACACAATTATTTCTTGAACTCTGCTCTGATAGCTGACTTTTTTAGTTAGTTATGACAGCTGGAGTAAGAGTTAACACTTTCTGGGTACTCGGCGTCCACCGGGCTACATATATCCACTATATTATGTCCTGTGGGCACCCCAAAAAGGCCTTGTGAGGGAAGTAATGTCACTAGCCCTGCTTGACGAGGAAGAGCCCTGTTCAGTTCTCCCCACCAGCAAGGGGTGGAGGCAGGATTTCAGCACGGATGGTCTTGCAGGTGGAGACTCCCGGGGCGGGGGGGGGGGGGGGGGGCGGGATGCAGGCTTTTGCTCCCTACTCCAGACAGAATGAATACAGATCTGCATCTGAGCAAGCTCCCAGGTGATTTGTGTGCACACTGAGGTTTGACAGACGCCACGCTTAAAAACAAGGCTGTGGTAAGTCTCAGCATGGCACACATCCTGCCTCCTTCTGCCTCCAGACTGGTGGAGAAAGGGGAAAGCTGTCAAATAAAGAAATGATTCTAATAAAGGGTTAAATGGGGTGGGAGGTGCCTCGGCGGATGCCATTTCCTGGTCTTCCCCCTAGACTGACTAAGACTGGGTCTCTAGTGGAAATCCAACAAGGTGAGCCTTTTGCCATCTCAAGTGCAAGAACCACTTCTCTTAAGACTCACAGGAAGAACCAGAGGCGAACATGAGCCTCTTTCCTAGTCTTCTTACAGCCGGGGAGGTGGATTACAGGCAACCGCGCCAGGAGGCGGCCAACAGGCAGTCTGTGCATTGATTTAGAACGCTGAAGCCCAGAGAGCTATGCAACGCTACTTAATGTGGGGCACAAGGCTGCAGGCACTCACAGTTGAGCCTGAGGGAGATGGACTAGTCCCCATGGAAATGGACTCTGGCTTCTAAGCCTGCCCTGCAAAGACCATTGCCCCAGCACCCCTGGGACAAGTCTAACAAGACAGCAGCAGCCAGGACCTAACACGAGCACTAACCAATGCCACAGGCACATCCCAGCTGGAAATCGATTCTCATCTGAGAAGCTGGCCTGATGCCTGGCTCGTAGGGAGTCTCACACACAAATCATGTGTTAGCAGCTCTGATGTTCTCCTCTTACTGACAGCTGCTAACCAGGCCCAGCAGAAAGGACCAGGAAGAGAAATACAAGACTTGAGGTTTGGAAAGATAAAATCAAATGTATCAAGAGAAAGGGAATGAGATAGAGAATTTGCCTTTATCCAAATAAAATAATCATAACTAGCATGTAGAGTAAGCGCTTACTACACGCCAGGCACTGCTCTAAGGGATCGATGCATCTCATTTAGTACTCCCATCGGCCCTACAGAATAGGTATTTTAATTATTCCCATCTGCCGCAGCGATGGAAGGCTGTCAGTTCACAGGAAAACTGAGAGAGAGGACGGTGAGGGGAGAGGTGGGGCCAGGAGGCAGAGGGGAAGGAGGGAAGGAGGAATGAAACAGGAAGAGTGCCAGAGCTCAGCTTCCTTCTGGAATAGAAAGGACAATGCCTGTGGAAGGCCCTCAACAAAAGGAGCAGGAGTGATGTGAATGGAACCTGACGTTTACCTTCATTTGGAACAATTAAAATACTCAAGGGATTGACTTGTTTCGTGTTCTGTAAACTCAGATAAAAATAAGCAAGCTGAATTTTAACCACGCCTAAATAAAACACACACACACACACACACACACACACACACACAGTGTTTGTTTTTCCTAATTATGACTTCTTGGGAATGAATGGAAAATTTGGCAATCTGATTAACTGTAGCTTACAATAAAATAGCACTAAAGGGGGTTTTATATGCCTTTGTTCCTCATTTTCCTTGGAAGATTGTCAAGAGTTTAATGAAACTAATACTTTGGGCTTTAGATCTCACGTCGTCAGAAACCAGAGGCTCTCAAACACTACTAACTGAATGGAACCACGTTCCTGGAGCTGGTGGGCCGTGTGAGGCCCTAGGTTCTGTGCTGTATATGCATCGTCCCAAGGAATCCTCTCAGCAACCCTGCACTGAAGAAATGACTAGTGGTTCCATTTGACAGAAAGAGCTGAGATTCAGAGTGCTCGTTTACCTTTCCTAAGTGGTAGGTAAAGGAGCTAGAAGTGAAACCAGGCAGTGGGGCTCCAGTTTCTTCCCTCTAAAGTATTATTTTTAATTTCACTCATATAGATTACATTTCTTTCTTTCTTTCTTTTTTTTTTTTTTTTTTTTTTTGGACAGGCAGAGTGGACAGTGAGAAAGAGAGACAGAGAGAAAAAGGTCTTCCTTTTTCTCCATTGATTCACCCCCCCAAATGGCCGCTATGGCTGGTGCACTGTGCCAATCGAAACCAGGAGCCAGGTGCTTCCCCCTGGTCTCCCATTCGGGTGCAGAGCCCAAGCACTTGGGCCATCCTCCACTGCCTTCCCAGGCCACAGCAGAGAGCTGAACTGGAAGAGGAGCAACCAGGACAGAACCAGCACCCCAACTGGGACTAGAACCTGGGGTGCTGGCGCCACAGGCGGAGGATTAGCCAAGTGATTTCTCTCTCTTTTTTTTTTTTTTTTTTTTGACAGGCAGAGTGGACAGTGTGAGAGAGAGACAGAGAGAAAGGTCTTCCTTTTGCCGTTGGTTCACCCTCCAATGGCCGCCGCAGCTGATCCAATGGCAGGAGCCAGGTACTTATCCTGGTCTCCCATGGGGTGCACTTAAGCATCATTTTAAACACCAAGCCCTAGCAATGTAGGTTCACAAATCTATTCCTTATATCAGCCAAACCAGTTGCTTGGTATTCTGTGGAAATGCCAAAAAAATGCAGGTGGGCTAGCTGTTCTTAGTGGCTTTATGGAGAGAGCCTCAGGAAGATGTCATCCCTCCCTCCTCAAGGTGGGCACCCTCACTCAGGAGCTAGGGCAGTGTGAGGTTCCAGAATGTCAGCAGGGAGCCACTGTGCCCACTTCATTATCCCACCTTGGCTCCGAGCCTCCGTGAGAAGTGCACATTGGCCTCCTGGGTCCCTTGGGTGTGGCAGATTGCACGTTCATTCATTCTATAGATTTTAACCACCAGACTGTCATGTGCCAAACACCACCCCAGGCGCTTCAATGAGATTATTCCTTAACTCTCACAAAGTCCTGTGATATAGATGCCATTGTCATCCCCATTTTATGGGGGGGGGGGGGGGATTTACAAGGATGCAGAGTGGTTAAATATAGCTGGGATTCTCACTGTCTGTGGACTCTCGGGGCTTCTCTCTCAAGCCATGTATGATAGTGAGCAGCAAGATATAGGCATGGCACACACTACCACTCCAGTAATGGAGATGTACATTGAGCTACTAATTACCCAAGTAATTATCTCATTACATCATGGGTAGTCCTCCATAGCTGGAGTCTAGGGCCCCACACGTATTTAATAAGAGAAATGAAACTGAGGGATCAGGAAATCTTTCCTGAAAAAAAATGATGGTTCAGGGGAGAGCTGGAGAGAATAAAAGTGAATCAAGAGAGGAGAAAATGGAAAAGCATTTACGACAGAGAGAAGCAGCTTATTTGAAGGCTCTGGCATATTAATTTTGGCGTGTTGGAGGAGAAGAGTGACAGAAGAGGCAAGAATCTGTTCAAACAACCATTTCCTGTCCTTGTCCCTTCTGTGGTCCCTCCTTGTTTTATTTTGTCTACCAAGGACAGAGATGGCCTCAGGTTATACATCATCAAATTCCTCACTGTGTCTCCAGTTCTGCCTAATAAATATGAAACATATTGTTAATAAATGAATGACACAAGGGAAAAATTCACAAGAACTGTTTGATCCAAATTCAAACAATGACCTGGGGAAGAAGAAAAATCCATAGTGTCGATATTTTTTTAAAGATGTACTTACTTATTTGAAAGTCAGAGTTACACACAGAGAGAAGGAAAGGCAGAGAGAGAGAGAGAGAGAGAGAGAGAGAGAAGGGTCTTCCAGCCATAGTTTACTTCCCAGTTGGCCACAATGGCCGGAGCTACGCCGATCCAAAGTCAGGAGCCAGGAGTTTCCTCCAGGTCTCCCATGCGGGTGCAGGGGCCCAAGGACTGTGCCTTCTTCTACTGCTTTCCTAGGCCATAGCAGAGAGCTGAATCAGAAATGGAGTAGTCGGGTCTCGAACTGGCGCCCATATGGAATGCCAGCACTGCAGGTGGTGGCTTTACCAACTATGCCACAGCGCCGGCTCCAGTATCAATATTTGATATCACAAATATATGCACTTAGTAGCTGATTTTTCTCATAGTTATGTATGATTTTTAATATTGTGTGAGTTAGTAGAGGAAGAATAATATTTTCAACAATTATGCTAGAGAAACTGGATTTCTACACGCAAAAGAATAAGGTTTGACCCTTTCATTACATCATACACAAAATTAATTCAAAATACATTACAGACTTAAACAAAACAGTTATAACTCTAAAACTCTTGGGAGAAAACATAGTTATTAAATCGTTGAAAGACTGGCTTAGGCAATTGCTTCTCATGTACGGCAGCTAAACTAAAAGCAATTTAAAAAGAAACAAATTAGCCTTTGTCAAAATTAAAGAGCAGTTATGATTTAATGGGCACCATCACAAATGTGAAAAAAAAATCAGAAAGGAGAAATATTTGCAAAGCTTATATCTGACAATGAACTTGTATCCAGAATATACAAGAAATTTAACAACTCGATAGTGAAAAATAGTATATTCTTTAATTAGCAAAGAGATTAAATAGACATTTCTCCAAAGCCTTTATAGAAATTGCAAAGAAGTGCCTGAGTACATGCTTAACATCGTTAGGCATTAGGAACACGAAAGTCAAAAGCGCAATGAAATACCACTTCTCAACCATTAGCACGGCTGCAATAAAACAGATAGTAGATGTTGGGCATGTGAATAAAACCCTTACCTACCGCTGGTGAGAATGTCACATGATGCAACTACTTTCTGCTTGGCAGTTCCTCTGTGGCCTGGGTAATATGGTCAGTTACCACTCCTAAGTGTCCGTCCACCTAACAGATATAAAAACTTACCTCCACACGAAAACTTACACATCAGTGTTCATAGCCGCATTATTCACAATAGCTAAAAAGTGAGAACAATATGTATCTCATTGATGGATGAATGGATAAACAAAACACAGTGTATGTGTAGCAACGAGTATCATTCATCAAAGAAAGGAAGGATTGACCCATCCTGTAATATCACTGAAACTTGAAATTGTACTAAGTTAAAGAACCCGGGCCCCAGAGACCATATGTTGCCAGCTTCCATTTGCATGAACTGCCTACAACAGGCAAATGCATAGAGATGGGAATGGGCTTAGTGGCTGTCTGAGGTTGGGCCAGGAAGTGAGGTTTAGAAAGGGGAGTGGCTGCTTATGGGCACGGGTTTCTTTTGGGGGTGATGAATGTGTTCTGCAATTCGTTGTGATATTTGCACAACCCTGTGAATATACTAGGAACCTTCCATTGAGTCACGCACTGTAAATGGCATATTTTAGAATATGTGACTTATATATCAATTAAGGTATTACAAATTTTGAGATGAACTAGAGCTAGTGTCACAACCCTCAAATTTTCCAGAATCATATTGTTTTGTTTTACTTTGCATTGCTTCGGTTTTCACCGTCCCGAGGGAAGCCTTGGATATGGTCTTTCTACCCACCCCATAACAAGCACTATTTCCAAGATACGTACCTAGTGAAGAAACAGTAAGCCAGGTCTTCTCAGCTTCCTTCATCTACAGGCCTAACCACTTCCCATCATCTCTCTTCTGATGAGCTCTGAGGCCCTGGAGAGTCCTGGATTATTCAAAAAAGATGACAATATTTTCCCTCTACTGTATCACCAAGCCCTGCCCCCAGAAAAAGTCTCAGAGCAGAAAACTTGAAATAATTTTTCCCCTTAACAGAAACAACAATAAAACCAACCCATTCCTCAAGAATTCTAGTTATGTAGTTTTTTCCCTATAGTTGCAGCACCATCATTTAGACAGACTTTCGCTGCATTGTGAGGAATTTAGGTTACACAAAAGTCATTTTCTTAGGAACATAGCTGAACAATGGGCTATTGAGTAAACATGTGAGTTTCCCATCTCTGGACACTGGCATTTTTTTTCACTTTCTTTAAAGATGTTTATCTATGAGCTCCAAACGCTGGTAGGTTTAGTCTTCCCATAAAGCTAGAAAGCTAACAAGATTTCTTATAATCCTCCTCCGTTTCTACTACCTATAATAGTTAATGGTTTCCCTTCAACCCCATCAGCCCCTGTAATTCTTTCCCTGTTTTACTGTTGTTCCTTTTCAGCTTAATAACCACATCATTCTATGCATCATCTCTCTGAAAATTTCAGAGAATAGCCATGTAAGAGAAATGCACTCTTTGAATTTAGAACAGTACATTATGTGTATGCTCTTATATTATGTTCCATTTGTGCTACTCCAATGGCATTGGCCAAAGTCAATGGCAAACTGAAATGATTGCAATGTTTTCCATTTGGAAAGGCAGACCTATTTAGCAGCTACGTAATAGTGTTTATTTTCTTTACCATTAGACAGAGTTTGGTGTCTTTTGTCCCCCAGACCAGCTCTATGTACAAGCTACCAAGTCTGAGCTATTTGTTACAGCCAAGAAGATTATAACCTCAGTGGTTTTCTTTTTGTTTGTAATTTTTACTCATTTATTTGCAAGAAAGAGATAGAAGCTGAGATGGAGGGAGACAGACGAGCAGAGTTGGCATCCTCTGGTTGATGCCCCAGATGCCCTCAGTGGCAAGGATGGGGCCAGAACTGAAGCCGGAGCTGGGAACCCCAGCCATGTCTCCCACACAGCTGGCAAGAATCCAATTACTTAAGCAAAACCACTCCCTCCCAGGATCTGTGTTGGTGGGAAACTGACATCAGGAGCTAGAGCCAGGCAATCAAACCCAGGAACTCCAATATGGAACACACTCATCTTAGTAACTAGGCTAAACACCTGCTCTCTTACTTTATTTGCTTTCTTAAACTCTCTTATCAACACTAAAGACTCATAAATGTACCAGAAGAGTTTTTCCCTTACCCAAGTTTTGCAGAGCTGTTATTTGTAGTCTATCTGAGAGTAATAACAACAGCTAACATTTGTTGAATTCTTACGTTGTACCAGATGCTGTTCATCGATGTAGATATAAATGTAGCTACATGGAGAGAAATTCTTAGGCCCCAACAATGATCCTGTGAGACAGGTATTGCTATCCCTTTGTTACAGATGAGGAAACAGAGAAAGATTAGGAGAAAGAAACTTGCCCAAGATCACACGACTTGCAAGTAGAACTGGAATTTTAAACCCAAACAGTGGTTCCCAAGCCACCATGCTATGTTTCCTGGCAGCAGCCACTTAATAAATCTCTTTGAGTGAACAGTGGAGGATAGAGAGCAACAAAAGGAATCCATGACAGCAAAATTCCATGTACTCGTCTCCACCCATCTTTTCCAGGCATATGTCCTCCAGGAAGCCTCTCAAGACGTCTAGAATAGAAGGACATTGTTCTGTCATTCCTCCTCCCTGCAATTTTTCACCTCCTCCTCGATGTAGAGGGACCTTTATTCAGAATAAGTTTATGGAAAGAAATGTAAATTCACAAAGCAAGCCAGTTCCCAGGACCCAGACATAGATGTACAAGTACACAAAGTAAATCCAGTCTTTGACTCACTATGACCATAAGGAAAAAACAAGCAGTTTCTGGTAAAGCAGATACGGGTAGCAAAAATTCGGCAGAAAGAGCTGTTTTTGTAACTCAGAGTTCCAACACTGGATTTTAATCTCATCTGCTCTTAGCTTTGCTTGAGACCAAGTTTGCATGGTTAACATGCGACTTCATAAACAAATTTAAAACCCTCTCTTTGTTTCCTTGCTAATGAATTAGACAAATGAGCTCAGCTACCCTTTCTCAGTTTCCAAACTGAAGTCAGTACTTTCAAATCAAAAGCGTTTGGCACATCGAAAAGGTTTAGTAGTGACAGCATTCTTTGTTCACTGAACATGGCTGCCTCGGTCATTTCTTCACGGCTGTCAGTAGACACATGATACCTGCTGCTCCTAACATAATGGCTGCACCAACATTTTAAAAATATGAGGAGAGTGAGATCAGGTAAGAGGAGAAACACGAAGCCCAGCAAGCTTACCTCACCTGTTGGGAAATCTTAGCTACGCCTGGTTTCGAGCCACATCCCCTAAAGGGCCAACCAAGTCTGCCGAGTTTTAGTAAATGCTCTTTATTCTTCCCAAAAAGGCTTGTTAGGCTGTCTGGTTATCCTCTTCAGAGAGAAGGAAAGTAGCACCAATATGTGGACCCAGGTCTTTCATGGTCTAAAATCTGCATTTTAACCGTTACAACTCTCTGTCAGCACACATCTTGGCATGAGAACAAACTGTTAAAGAAACTGCCTCTTTTATAACCAATTCAGCTCATTTCAGCAATCTCCCCATTCAAGTTTTATCAATAGGAGAAACCCATGGATCCATCCATATTTCTCTCAAGAACCTGATTTTCTTCCAATCTATGCTTTGGGAGTGAGGAATCATTTCTAGAATGCCCCCTATTAAATGTACATAAACGGTAACAACATGTAGGCTCTAACAAGCAGAGGAGATGGGTGACAAATGGTTTTGTGTTCTTGTGGTGGTGGTGTTTTGCTACAGCTCTTTTTGTGTTATTATGCTTGGGAAATTCATTTTAGTTATTGATGTTCCATTGTTGCACAATATATCAGATTTCAAAATCTTTTCAGCAACATTATTTCATTTGATCATTATAAAAACTTTGTGAGGTGGATGGAAGACTGTTATCCCCACTGTACAGAACTGAAACTGAGATTTTGTATTCCCAGTGTTAATACTGCCTCAAAGCAGTAGAAATGGTACTGGAATCCACCCTTGTTTGACTTTCAGATCAGCATTCTTATCACCATTCCATGCTGTTTCCCACAAATGCACTGATACCCATTTTTTTGCACAAGCATAATGTGATTGCCACCTGTCTCCTATGTGGATTCCAGAGGTCCAGTACAGGGTATTTTTGACTGATGAATAATCCAACATAGTAGATACTTCAGTGTGATCTAAAGGAAGAAAAATATTGGAAATACAAGGAAATCTATGGCATTTTGTAACAGCAAAACTTGGAAAATGGCCCATCAACAAGAAAACAGATTAGTAGTGGAGTGCTCATACAAGGCAATGCTACACAGCAGTGAAAATAGTAACCTCTAGCTAAATGCAGCAGCATGAATGCCTCACACGAAGGCTGAAGGAGAAAGAAGGCAGCACAGTGTAACACTCGTGTAGAAACTATGAAGATAGGCAAAACAATACTAGAAGTTGGCATGTGTGTAGTAAAACTATTAAACAATGTATGGGAACAATCACAAGAAATTAGAGAGTGGTAAACAGAGACTTGAGAGCAGGTTGCTATTGCTTGTATTTCTTGATCTATAATCGACACTTGGGGGTTGTAATAGTTTTCTTTACAGATTTATGTATGTCTTAAGTATTTTATAATGCATTTTTTTAAAAGAGAAGTAAGAAGAAAGCCAGTCATTCTACAATGAATTGACCAAGGGCCGGCATTACGCCAGGCATTGTGCTGGGTGTTGGAAGATCGTGAGTGAACAAGTCAGACTCTGTACTTGTGCCCCAGGGACCTCTGATGAGCAGGGAAGATGGTAAAAGCATGTTTAGTGCAGGGAAGTGCATGGAGTCGTGGGGTCATGAGTCAAGGGGACCTCAGGGAGTTCAGGTGACCTAGGAACCCTTCCAAGAGAAAATACAGGTGAAGCTGAGACTGGACAATGAAAAGTTGTAGATTTTAGGAAAAGAAAAAGCCTACATTTGTACTATTCATGATTTTCATTTGTTAAACTGTGCTTTGGAACAAGCAAGGAAGCAGCACACAGCAAAGCTGGACAGAGACAGGAGCCAGCTCATGCAGAATTGCCCGTTCATTCCTTGCTCAAGTTTGACTGGACTGTCAGTGTCTGTGGCTGGAATACTGCTAAACCATGACAAGTGCAAGATGGGGTGGGGAGGGGAGGGAGGCAGGGTTTCCTAGGATGCTTCAGCGCCTCCACCCTCTTGTGAAATTCAGAAGAGTTCCCATACTCTGTGCTAGTGCAGAAGCAACTTCGGCAGCTGAGGGCAGAGAGGCAGAATGTGAGTGGGACCTAGCTAAGGCTCCCTCCAGTGCCTATGGAGGAACTACTCCAGCTGACTTCCACTTTTTAGGTATTTTAGCACTTGTCATTGGTAAGTTACACAACTGAGTTAGTGATTAAATTGCCAAGAGAAGCACTATTTGAATAGAGAAGGTTCAAGGTTGGTTCTTGCTCCTGCACTTTGGCTTAAGTGGAATTGGATTAATTCTTTCTTAATCTCCTTGTTTAGAAGAGAGAAAAATAAAAATTCTTTCTGGTGTCCAATAGACGGCATAAAAAGCAGCATTTGAGCTCATTCATCAACCACTAAGGGCCCCTGTGTCTAACCTTGGTCCCATGTTTAGATTTATAAAGTGTGAGATCATCGTCAGTTTCATTTATCTATGTTATTAAGTTTTCTGAATTTCCTTCAAATGACATTACCTTCCTATCTAATTCAAATAAATGTCTTACCCATGGCTAGGTTGTAGATGATGAGATATTGTTAACTCAATAATTGAGATAATCTCATTGTTTGGCTTCACTAGGAGAATCTTGAATTGATTGCTTATGCCTGGAATTCCACTCAGTCTCAAACTTGTCTTAAAACGACTTGAGCATTCTCCAAGTACCCGTGATTCTGCAAGGATGGAGCATTCGTGCCCTATTCTTTCATTTATCTTGGTTTGTTTATCTTATGAAACCTGTAAAAGTCTTCACTTGTGTTTGACATTTGTGTATATTTTAATTTGTTATGATTAAATATACTGATAGTGTAGCAGCTAAAGGGAGAGGTTCTGGAATAATTCCTAAGTTTGAACCCAAACTGTGACCTACAGTGAGTTAACCTCAGTGTACACATCTCTAAAATGAGGATACTTATAGCTGCCCAGTAAGGATGCTGTGGTAATCATCTGAGTTTGTTTTCAGTGCATAAGGATACTTCAAAAATTCCTGAAAAATGTAATTCAGAAAATAAGTTTATTTTGGTACAAAACTTTTGAAATCTCTGCATCTGTTTTCCATTCTACAAATTTTTACAGATCTCTTTTAAAGCAGGGGTTTCAAAAGTTTTTGCACCAAAAGTAATTTATCTTTCAATTACATTTTCCATGAACTATTTAAAATATTTTCATTATATCAGCGCTGGAAGGCTCTTACTAACAATTCAGATTTTAACCACATAAAAGAAAGTACTCTACTCTGTATTTAGTTTCATTGACAATCAGGCTTATCATTGAAAGGTATGAACCAACCTCCCAAATTGTGACTTGTGAATGGGATGCTCTTTCTGACTTATCCCTTTCTGCACGTAGAGGTTTTGTATCTAATGATCAGTGCTTCCTTTACCATGTAGATAGCCTAACATCTAAATTCATTCTGCTTGATTTGGTTCTGTTTTCGTGGTGAGTTTGCCAGTGATCAGAGGTGGAAGTCTTCTGGTAGGGGTGGCAGCCAACTGGCCTTCAACACCTGCTACAGGTGATTATTACAAAAGAGAACATTGCAAGTCCCGACTGTAGCAGCCCCAAGAACAGCAGCCTGCACAACTGGAGGAAACCAAGATAGCGGAAAGAGATGGGCACCCACACGGAGCCCGACACAGCCATGCTGCCACGCCAACAGCCCTACGTTCTCTTGCACTCAGGGCTTTGTGTGTCCTGTTCCTTGTGCCTGGAACATTTTCCCTACCATCACCCCTTCTCAAGGCTAATTCCTCCACATCTCTCAGGTCTCAGTTCACATGGCAGCCATCCCAGGGAACATCCTCTAGCTCCACGGGCCGGGAGGGGCGAGTCTCTACTATGCTTCCCCGTGGTGTTTCCGACTTAGCCCTATCATGTGCAGGCAGTCCTTATTTACACAGCTCTGGTGTGAGTGGATTTCAATGACCATGATTTGTTTAAATAATGCCAGTCCTCCAGCAGCAGAGTTCAAATTTCAGTTACCACAATCTATGGACTGAGTAATTATATAAACGGAGAGCCGCTTGCTCTTTGGCCCACATATCACTTTGTAAATAACAGGTTCACATCATGATCAGTAACTTCTTCCAAAGTCTATCGGTGGTGGTTTGTTACTGTGCGTTTGCTATTCAGTTCACACACAGCAAAGCCAGTAGCTATGTTGCTTCCTTGGTTTTTAGTGGTAAATCCATATGAGGGGGCCGACGCTCTGGCATGGTGGGCTAAGCCTCTGCCTGTGCCGCTGGCATCCCATATGGGCACAGATTAGGACCCCAGCTGCTCCACTTCTGATCTGACTCTCTGCTGTTACCTGGGAAAGCAGTGAAAGATGGCCCAGGTGCCTGGGCCCCTGCACCGGTGTGGGAGACCCGGAAAAAGCTCCTGGCTTTGGATCGGCTCAGCTCAGGGTATTGCAGCCGTTTGAGGGGTGAGCCAGTGGATGGAAGACTTCTCTCTCTCTCTCCCTCCCTCCCTCCCTCCCTCCCTCCCTCTGCCTCTGCCTCTGCCTCTGCCTCTTCTGTAACTCCTCCTTTCAAATAAATAAATAGATCTTTTTAAAAAAAAATTTACTCACCTTGTGGCCAGGTTATCTCCATGTTTGTTTAAAAAAAAATCCACATGACACTTGACAAATACAGTTAATCAAAAGAGACAAGTAGCAAGAAAATATGAAAGTATAAAAAGAATTGAAAACTGTTTTCCCTGAAGGTAAAATTCAAATCAAATGTAAGTAAAGGTAGTGAAGAAATAGCTGACCATGGACTGCTGACAGCTTTCACTGTTGGATATACTCTATGCAGCCAGAGGAACTTGGTGCAGGCAACCTTAGTAATAAAAATAAGCAATGTGGCTATGATAAAAAAAAATGAATATGTCCCATAGGAAGTAACAGCTCTTGGAGATATTTCACAATGACATAGTAAGAGCAAAGGGAAAATGTTAGAAGCTGATCCAAACTTCTACAGAAATATGATAACTTGGAAAAACATAGAAAAATGTTTATTCCATATCATAAGTTTTTTGATGAGAAGGCAAGCAATGTTTAAATTATTTGATAAGTATTTTACACTAATTCTCAATGTTTCTAATGTTTTAGATTACCATGTACCCAGTAAATAATAGTTTGTTTCATTACATTTTTCATTGCCCTGAACATTTATAATCAGCAATAAGAGTTTTTAAAGGTCATAATAGAATAATTATAATTTTCCCATTGTTTATGATGCTTCCTGGACAGTGTGGCTTAAGCAAAGTCAGGACTGCCTATACATGAACATCAGACTTGCACCTGCAACATTGTGCTTGGTTGCTAAACACACTCATGAAGAAGGATACAATTTTAGGTTTGGGTTAATGAGTAATTGGGAGAATAAGGAAATGAATTCAGCCGGCGCCGCGGCTCACTAGGCTAATCCTCTGCCTTGCAGCACCGGCACACGGGGTTCTAGTCCCGGTTGGGGTGCCGGATTCTGTCCCGGTTGCCCCTCTTCCAGGCCAGCTCT
Organism: Oryctolagus cuniculus; assembly: GCF_964237555.1. NCBI lineage: Eukaryota > Metazoa > Chordata > Mammalia > Lagomorpha > Leporidae > Oryctolagus > Oryctolagus cuniculus. The sequence goes on along the minus strand of NC_091437.1, from coordinate 30,937,512 downwards.
CTGCTGTGGCCAGGGAGTGCAGTGGAGGATGGCCCAAGTGCTTGGGCCCTGCACCCCATGGGAGACCAGGAGAAGCACCTGGCTCCTGCCTTCGGATCAGCGCGCTGCGCCAGCCGCAGCGTGCCGGCCTCGGCGGCCATTGGAGGGTGAACCAACGGCAAAGGAAGACCTTTTTCTCTGTCTCTCTCACTGTCCACTCTGCCTGTCAAAAAAAAAAAAAAAAAAAAAAAGGAAATGAATTCTAGGTGGACTGAACCTACAGGTGCACAGGGATAAGACACTAGAGTTAAAGGAGGGTACTTTCTTCCTCCCTGATGCGTATGATTGGCCATGATCCCTCCTCTACCTGGATACTTAGCACATATCCCAAGGAGTAGACCTGCTCTGTGGTCACATTCATTTGATAGCCCTAATAATTGCCCCAGCCCTAAAATGGAATCCCCAGCAAGCAGGCCCACACAGCAACTTCATTTGGTTCTGTTGGGCCCAGGCCCAAGGCCAGTCCCAGCTAGCCATATCACTCCCACTGTGCCTCCATCTGGAGTCAGGTGAATGAGTCAAATACTCCCAGTGTTAGACTATGGTTCGAGGCCACAAGGGTACTTTAAATAAATGAAAGTTAGTAAGGTAAATTTATCATAATACAAACTTTAGCCAAAACTTTTAAATCCTTTCCTCCAACATCTTTACTAGAACTGCTAACAAATATCAAGATTTCATACTCATTTCTTCACACTGAAGAGATGAAAAATGGCCATGATGTCAACATTGCCTTGACAACCCCTCAAAATCCATAAATATAATCTCAGGATAACTGGAAAGCTAACTCTTCTGATATTCTGCCCGTGATTTTATCATTACAATCCTATTGAAAATGCAACTGGGGAAAAAGCATAATATGAGGGACAATATTCTCACAGCTTTGGATGTCAGATGGGCGATCTCATTAAGACATTTCCAGGAAATACCACTAACCAACTTATTTATGTTCCCTTTCCTCCTGGGATTTTCTGAGGCTGTTTTAAAAATTGAATTATCCTCTTTCCAAAAGCCTTAATAATTTCTCATTCCATGGGTGTATTAAAATGTTCTTGCAGACACAAGCAAACTACTACCCAGGAAGCGCCTTGGTGGCCCAGTCATGCCTAGGGTTCAGCGCTCTTACGGCCATGACCCAAGTTCAATTCCAAATACGTTACCCTGGGCTTGACTGGGGTCCCATTCCTTCCTTTATTTATTCGGCAAACATTTACTGAACACCTACTCTGTTCCCGGCATTTTGCTCAGTCCTGAGGTTGCTCTAAGGGTCAGACACAGGCCCTTCTGGGCCTTGGAGAATGATGGCCGAAAGAGACAAGTTAAAATTATGGAAAGAACTTGGGATCGAACTCGCGCGCCGCATACTGTGACGACAACAGCGAGTGTGGAGGGAGGGACGGTACCTGGAAAGACTGTGCAGAGAAGAACTCTGAGCTGAGAAAGAAGTTCCCCCAAAGGAAAACCTGCCAATGGGCTTGGAGACAGGAAGAGCCTTCAGTGCTGACGGAAATGTACAGGAGGAAACCGGAAGTGGTGCTCCTTGTTGTATGGAATCGAGGTCCATTTAAGGCCGGAGTCGCTGGTGTGACTCTCCGAGCTGGCCTTCTGCCACCTGCGAGCCGCCGGCTCAGGCTGAAGGCGGGGCCGCTACAGAGCCTTCCGCAGGGAGCCCTAGCGTCCCGCGCATCTGTTTCCTATTTGCAGCAGGCCTGTCCGGATCACAAGTCACGCTCCAAGGCCCCATCCAAGCCTGCCTCTCTCAACTTGCTGACCTTGACTTGGGAATTGCACTAAGGTTCTTAGTGGCAGGCTGATCTCTCTGCAAGTGCCTCCTCTATTAACCACTTAAACACAGCAGTTTTCTTGTCTCTTCACCCCGCCCGCAGCAGGAGGCTGAACTCTGTCTCCTGGGCGGTGGCACTGACCTTGGCAAAGGGGCTCTCCTGGCGGGAGCCTTGCTGAGGCTGATGGAGGGGACATTGGCCCTGGGCCAGCTCCGCGTGGGAGGGGACTGTGCTTGGTAGGGGTGCAAGCAATCATCACGGCTACTTTTCTTGACTTCATGGCTTCAGGACTTCAAAGAAGAACAGCACTAAATTTTTAAATCCTGTGAAGGCACATAATCGAGAAAGCTTGTGATTTTGATCTGAGCCAGGGAACCCATCATCATGTCATCCAAGAAAAGCTGTAACCATATGTGGAGTAATGTTTCTGTAATCCATGGTAGGACTTTCTTGGCTGTTTAATCCAGCTATTCACAGTGACTTTGCAATATTTATCTCTGTTATTACCACATTTTGGGGGAAATGGTAACGGATAAACCAGCAAGTCCAAGAAATCACTCCTCTCTCTGATCCTGTTTCTGTATTAGTAAAAATGTGATAAATAGCACCACTGACCTCCTAGGACCATTGAGAGAGCTAACTAAACCGACATGTGTCAAGCTCACGGCCCAGGGCCTGAGTCTTGCTTAAGCTCATACATAGTAGCTATCATCATTTTATAATGAAACTCTCTCTCTCCTTAAAATAATCCTCTAAGTTTTTTACCACCCCATAAACTCTTCTATCAGCTAGGACCAAGCAATGCTTTAGTCCATGTGCTTGCTATCTTTCTGAATTTTTATTCTAAGTTTTATTAACAATTTCCATATTACAAATTGAGTCTTTATGCACTGGACAGCACAGTTCAGTCCCACCGAGGGCAAGTCTGAACCACATGGAGTCCAGCCCATTGCCAGTTAGAAACAACCCATGGCAGCAGTCTTGGCTGCCTTGAAGATAACAACACAGGACCTGTGCTGTATTTGATCCACTTCATGGGCAAGAAATACTTTGATTCTCATTACTCCCTAGAAGATTCATGATCTAGACAGAAGGGGCTAATCTTAAACATCGTCACTGCCTATTTTCTAGTTCTGCATGCATTCCTTCAACATCAGCCCTGTGCTGGCTTCATCCTCTACGATTTATAAGGCTCCTTCCATGTAACCATGTATTTGTGCGTGAACTATTCCCACCCTCTCCTGGCAGGTGAGAACTGTGAGGTTTGCAGCCATCGGCTGTGTTGTAGAAGATTACCCACCTCTTGGAGACTCAGGACAGAAAGTCAAGTGTCTGCTATCTTCCCACATTTTCTAGAGGAGAAATTGCTGCCATTCTTCGAGCTAAATGTGATGGACGACAGTACGGAGTCCCGGGCACACCACATCACCTCTCTGGGCATCGGTTTCCTTATTACTTAAAAAGGGAGCATAAGCGAACCTACCTCAGAGAGCTGTTGGGAGGATTAAATGAGATAATGGGTAGAAAGCCCTGAACCAGGAACAATTGACCTCACCCTTTGGGAATCTCCTTCCCCCGCTGGAAGATCACACTTGAGTTTATCAGAAAGAATTTCCGCAGATGGTCTGGCCTGACAGTCTGTTGTTCGTAGCCAAGGCCATGTTCCGTAACGCGCCCCACCGCCCTGTTTGGTTTCCTCGGATAGAAGGCTTACTTTTCATGCTCATTATTACAGCTTCCGAAATCAGGACCATTTGATCCCCAGTTCCCTAAGAAATAGATGTAGTCCCAAAGTTCTGCTCCTTTTCTGAGTAAGATTTGACAAAGCTCTGGAGTCGCATGATTCTCTGTTGCCAGCCTCCCTCATCATGGAAATAAAACCCCAAGGAATTATGTCAGGCCGGCAAGTCAATCACTGAAGGATATGCCTTGGAGGAGGATTGGGATCATGTCTCTGCTGTAGCCACACCATACGAATCAGGGGCTATGCACCATGCTATGCCCTCTCCCTCTCAGTCTCTCGATCTCCCTGGCCCCACCATTCTGTCACCCACCCAACTACCTACCTTCAGTCTCTCTGTCTCCCTCCCCGCACCAATCTGTCACCCACCCACCTATCTAACTGTCTTTTCATACAACTTCCCCCTGAGAAAGTGATTAAAATGTGGGCTCTAGAGCCAGCCTTCCTGAAGGGTAAATCTTGGTTTTCCACTTACCAATTGTGTAACCTTGGGCAAACAATAGCACCTCTCTGTGCCTAGTTCCCTCAGCTATAAGAGGGAATACTAACAGTACTCACTCACATCATAAGGCTGAGTCCAGCACCTCCAACTAGTACTGGTACATACCTAGCTGAATAAATTATTGTTATTGTTTCACCTAAATGTTGACGGCTTTGAAAAGTTAGATATTCACCCCAGATCACACAGGCCACAAACTGTAGACTTGAGACTGGCTGATTTCAGGGTGGCGCATGGCCCACAGTGCTACCTTGCTTCTTGGTTAGCATGCACCACATGTTCATCGCTCAGCTGAAGTTGTCTTGGCATTTGGGGATGCTCAAAAGAGGCCAAAATCCCCATTGAATCAACAGTCTCACTTCCAAGAATGTGAACCCACCTGGGGCAAGTATACCAAAGCATAGGTGCAAGGATGCCCATTGCAACGTCACTTGTGGTGGCACAAGGCCAGAGACAGCAACAACACCGAGCAGCTCGGGTCTCAGCAGTTAAACTCTCCTGCGTCCACAGCACGGTCTCCACATTGCTGTTTAACCGGTGAGGGAATGCAATATGCACTAACAGAGAAGATTGTCAAGTTCTGGATCTAGAAGAAACATCAGGTACCAAAATAAGGATATAGCCATCCACCAGGTTATAGCCAACATCAATCTAAGGAAGCATTACAGGAACTTCTGCAGTCGTGAGCCCTGGGGAGGAGAGCTGGATTCCTTGGAGTGGAGGTTTTTTAATCTTTTTTGGTTACTTGGACTTTTGACCTAAATACTCTTCAGTTAAAAAGACTAGAATATTAAAAGCCTAATTTTAAAAAGGATTAATTTTTTTAAACTTGTTTTCTTTTTTATTGGGAAGGCAGAAGAAGAGAGATGGAGACACACAGATAAAGTGAGATCTTCCATTCTCTGGTTCAGTTCCCAAATGCTGGCTATAGCAAGGAGTAGGCCAGGCTGAAGCCAGGAGCCCAGAACTCAATCCAGGTCTCCCACGTGGGTGCCAGGAACCCAAGCACAGCAGTCATCACCTGCTGCCAATCAAGGCACACACCTGCAAGGAGATCAGAAAAGCCAAGGCTCAAATGAGGCACTTGGCTACGGCATGTGAGCACCCCAAGTAGCATCTTAACTTGTGCCCCGAACACCCACCCCAAGGCTGTTCAATCTAATACTAACTAAATAATGACTGTTTCTCTATCTACAAGGAGTCTTCAGAAATTCATAGAAAACGTGTGTGGTGTGTGGAAAAATATGAGTGGAGTTCAAATCATTTTACACACAAAAAAACTTATCTTTTAATTCTATTTTCCAAAAAACTTTTTGAAGAATTTCATATGATCTTTTGAACACGAAGTTTAAGGGAAAATTTATAGTTGACTTTTTATTTTTTTTAACTTTTATTTAATGAATATAAATTTCCAAAGTACAGCTTATGGATTACAATGGCTTCCTCCCCCCCATAACTTCCCTCCCACCCACAACCCTCCCCTTTCCTGCTCCCTCTCCCCTTCCATTCACATCAAGATTCATTTTCAATTCTCTTTATATACAGAAGATCAGTTTAGCATATATTAAGTAAAGATTTCAACAGTTTGCGCACACACACAAAAAAAAGTGAAAAATACTGTTTGAGTACTAGTTATAGCATTAAATCACAATGTACAGCACATTAAGGACAGAGATCCTACATGAGGAGTAAGTGCACAGTGACTCCTGTTGTTGACTTAACAAATTGACATTCTTGTTTATGGCATCAGTAATCACCCTAGGCTCTTGTCATGAGTTGCCAAGGCTATGGAAGCCTTTTGAGTTCACCGACTCTGATCATATTTAGACAAGGTCATAGTCAAAGTGGAAGTTCTCTCCTCCCTTCAGAGAAAGGTACTTCCTTCTTTGATGACCTGTTCTTTCCACTGGGATCTCACTTGCGGAGATCTTTCATTTAGGTTTTGTTTTTTTGTTGTTTTGGTTTTTTGTGTGTGTTTTTTGTTTGTTTGTTTGTTTGTTTTCTTGCTAAAGTGTCTTGGCTTTCCATGCCTGAAATACTCTCATGGGTATAGTTGACTTTTTAAATATCTGGAGGAAATAGGCTCTTGGAAAACTTTCACTGATTAGACGAGAGAGAACCTGAACAATTTTGGAAATTCTTAGCAGGGCAGCAGTTGTAAATTGTTCACAATGGTGAGTTTGGAGCCTGACAAACAAAATGTTAAAGCTTGGGTCTACCTCTAATCTGCTCTGTGATCTTTGAGTATCCGTTTCCCCATCTGTAAAATGGGGTAATAGTGCCCATGTTGTAGTCTGAAGCAAAGACCAAATGAGACACAGCATTAGCAGAGAGTCTTGTAGAAGTGAGCATTTGTAACTGGATACAGCCTTCTGCAGGTAGATAGACGAGAGACAGAGATAGATGGATAATTGCTAAACATTTCTAAGTCCTCAATCGTTCAGTCCTTTCTTGGTCCTCTCCTTTCTGTCTTCCATCAGCCCAGGGAACTGCAATCCTCCCTCTGTTGGCCAGATAACATTGCCATCATGGTACTGGCAAGCTGGCAGCCCCACAAGCCGGGTTTGAATCCCTGTACTACCCCTAACTGGTGGTGACCTTTGGTAAGCTTTAAGCTCTCTGAGTCTTTGAAAAATCATAGTAGGAGCAGCTACCAATTAGGGATTTTGTAGACCAAAGCAAAATAGTCCTGGTATCTTAGTAGTATATTAGCACGGCTGTTCTATGAGCTTCCTCCAGAGACATTTGTAACTCTTCGTGCCAGTATCTCTCCAAGAAAGACACGTAAGTACTGTGGACTTTTTTTCTAAGTGACCGAGCTGCTCTTTTACCAAACTGTAGTAGCTTTGAAGTCCCAGGTGTACGCACTTGTCTTCAAACTACATCCATCACGTTCACGTCTCATTTGAGCAAATGACACAGCTAGAATCAGTGTTGCATTCCCGAGCTCTCATTCTCACGCCTCCCTCTCTGCTCTCTCCATAGTTATTCAGCTCAAACTATCAAAGTGCTGCTCAGGTCAGGTTCCACTCCGTGAAGGGGTTCAGCTCAGTTCCTGATGGGGAAGAAAGAGTGTTTCGCTCTTCCCTCCCAGCGTCACAACGAAAGGCTGCAGGGATGGTCTCTGATTGGCCAGACTGAGAGGGGCGGAGTGAGAAACGTGAGGCTGGGGAGCACGCAGGCAACTGCAGAAGAAACTGTTTCGCTCCACTCTCCCTTCCCAATTTGGCCCTTCCACTTAGAAAACAACCATCAGGATAGCCCACCAAAGGATTTGGCTTTTTCTTATTAAAAAAAAAAAAAAATTGTGGTGCAGCTTAAATTCACCTAGCGCATAGTGCACTTCCCTTTGCATGTGTAGACACAACCCTTTCTAAATCTGCAGTAAAAAATAGAATTGGCAGTGGCTTTTGCTCCCACTTGAGCTTGCCAAAAAGGTTGGAAATGAGCGTGCTTCTTCCTGCCGGTCTTGGCTGTGTTCCCTATTAGAAGTTAGTGGAGACGGAATCCTCGTCTTCCTCAACTTTCCCTCAAGCAGTAAGTGGACTAAGGGTGGGGTCTGGGAGAGGGCCTCCATCTTTCACAATCGAGGAGGTGGTGATGTAGAAATAGCAGGTGCTGGCAAAAAGGTTTGGAGCTTCTGATCAAGTTCCCATGCTGCTGCTTAATCCTTAATCATCTCTCTTGGCATACTGCCCGCTGCTACTGCTTGCATAAAATCGGAAGGGGCTAATTGCCTCAATCTGTATTTTCTGTACGGCTGTGCTTAATGCAGAACCCACAGGGGCTCCCTGTGTGTTCATTTTGACCTAATAGAAAGTTTTATTTGCTTCCAAGAAACCTGTCTATCTTCTTCTAACATTCTAAAATTTTCTTAGTCCCCAGTGACAGTCAGCAACATGGGAGAGATTTAAACATTTCCTGTAGAAAAACAAGATGTTAGTTGAATTCCATACCCAGCTCTGAATGGGGTTAATCATCAATGAGGGTTGTTGCTGTGCACAGAGGTCTTTATGGAAATTAACTATTTTGTTTTTCCATCCAGTGACAAAGAACAATCACTGCTCTTCGAAACTACTACACCAAGAAATAAAATGTCAGACCATTTCAGCTAATGAAAATTGATATTTGAGGGCTCTTGTGATCTAAAACTTGTCGCTCACTCAGAAGGCTCTCTCAGAAGAAAAAGTTCACTGCACTCTTTAGTAATGAAAGAAAGTGCAACATCCCTGCAGCCCATGCTGTGTGCAGGGGGTTAAGTTGCCACCTGCACTCCCAGCATCCCGTATCAGAGTGCAGTGCAAGTCCTGGCTGCTCCATTTCTGATCCAGCTCCCTACTAATGCTCCAGGGACAAGCAGAGGAAGACAGCCCAAATGCTTTGCTCCCTGCCACCCACTGGATGGGGTTCCAGGCTCCTGGCTTTGACTTGGCCCAGAACCAGTCACTTCAGCATTTGGGGAGTGAACTAATAGATGGAAGATCTCTATCTTTCCCTCCCTCTCTCTCTGCCTTTAAAATAAATAAAAATAAATGTTAAAGAATTACAACATCCACCTATTTTGTTCCATAAACTAAAATGCTGAAGACTAGCTCCATAAAGTGTTATAGCCGACACCTTGGGTATTGTCACTTTGCTACCAGAGAGGCACTTGCCCTAGAACCTTTCTCTCTAATGCTTGAATTCTACCATTCATGACAACTGCCTTAAAAACTCCAATATTCCCAAAAGGAAAAAATGTAACTAGTCCCTAATAGCTTGCAATCAACTTGTTTGTTAAATGTTTCTCTACCTTGGAATTTACAGTATTATCTTCCCATTGCTTTCGTTTTGTAGATCTTACAGATGCATAGACATGAGTATATGTTACTTAGGGAAAAAAAAAACACTTTGTCCATGGTAAGAGATGTGGTAGCACACCAGTCCTTCAAGGGAGGAAGGAAGAAGAACATTAGGTTGAATGCAGAGACAGAAACTTGACAGCATGGAGTGCTTGCTGCACAGTAGTGCGGGGCCAGGATGGGGCAGGTGAGGTGGCAGCGTGGCACGTGGTGGCCACAGCAATCTGCAGAAGCATGCTCCACTCTCATCCCTAACGACCTGTGCATACCAGCTCTATGAGATAAACAGGTCCCTGAAATAATATTTGGACTGAGTCTCATTCTACATCCATTGCAGTAAATTCTTTAGAAATCAGAGCCAGCTTCCAACTCTGAAAGCATTGAGCCAGTTTCTGATCTGGAAAGCACTGCAGAGAGAAAATGCGATTAGCCCAGCTCCAGACATGTATTCACACCTGGGCCCATCAGCTAGGAGCAAAACTGCAAACGTGGGTATAGGCTGGCCCCCCAAGGAGACTGAGTCCTTAGAGGCAAGAAAGGCCAAGGGAATCCTGGGGCTTGTTCAGCTTAGGGAAAGCAGGCTCCCCTCTGTGCACCTCTGCTTGTCCATAATGGATTATACATCCTACTTACCTACTGTAAGGGACGCCTCTTCATGAGCACTGACCTAGTAGCTAACAAGGCTGGGACCTGAGCTGACAGTAAGTTGAACATGAATCACCTGTGTTATATAAAGCTACCAAAGCAGCAAGTTGAATCTTGAAGCAGGGTCTCATGAATATGTACGTTAAAAATGAGAATGGTGATAACCTCTCTATACTTGATAAGAACCTGATTTCCCGGGAGTAGAGCCTTCAGTGTGAGGCACTTCACTGAGGGGATATTGACAAGCTGGAGCAGGATGTGGGGACTTAGTAAGGACTATCATGGTAGCGAGAGTGGTTTGTTTGTTTGTTTGACAGGCAGAGTGGACAGTGAGAGAGAGAGACAGAGAGAAAGGTCTTCCTTTGCCGTTGGTTCACCCTCCAATGGCCGCCGCAGCCGGCACACTGCAGCCGGCGCACCACGCTGATCCGATGGCAGGAGCCAGGTACTTTTCCTGGTCTCCCATGGGGTGCAGGGCCCAAGGACTTGGGCCATCCTCCACTGCACTCCTGGGCCACAGCAGAGAGCTGGCCTGGAAGAGGGGCAACCGGGACAGAATCTGGCACCCTGACCGGGACTAGAACCCGGTGTGCCGGCGCCGCAAGGCGGAGGATTAGCCTAGTGAGCCGTGGCGCCAGCCGAGAGTGGTTTTCACGATGGCAATCCATGTGATTGGAAATGGTGCTTACTGGTCTTTGTGTAGCACAGGCAGTTTCTGGCATTGAGTCAGTAGTGCCGTGATGTCAGCTGGCATCTCTGTGGCCCCCTTGGCCTTTTCCAAACCTCGGAGTTGCAAAGTGCCAGTCAGAACTCTAGACATCCCACCCAAGTTCTAAGCAGGAAGAGGAGGTAGAAGAGTGCAACCATGTTGCTCTGTCCATGGTGACAGGGAGAACACTATTTCTGAAAGAGCTCCTAGAAGACTTTGCTGACAGCTCATCCATTAGACCCATGTCTCCTAGCCATCTTCAACTGCATCTGAGGCTGGGAAGGGGCATATCAGGTAGCAGGTAGCCAGAAAGAAAGGGATCAGTCATCGTCACATTCAGGTCTACCACCATTGTCATTATTTCCTTTCCTTGGAAAATGGGATATTTCAGATAAAAATATATTTATTTATACATTTTAAAAATATTCATGTTCTGGGCAGCTTTATCAGAGTCCACCCACTCTCAATCCAAGCAATTTGGGCCCACATACAAACAAGGTTACGGGCGACTCATTAATATAAAAAACATTCATAACATGCTTCCATCTGACCACACCCAGCTGGAGTGCGGATGAAGCTCCCTGCAGCTCCCTGCTCTTGCACTTGCTTGCACTGGCCCTGTATTCGCTGTTGTGGATGCGACACCTTGCATCTCCATGCATATCTTCCCTTTCTGTGGTTATTTGCACAATATTTCCAAGGTAATTTCAAGACTTTATGAAAATAATACTGCAACTTAGCCCTTTTCAAGTTGCTTCTTTTACTTATGATTTTGACAGTTATTCTTATTTGATCTGGCTCATTCAATTTTATAGTGGGATAAGTATTACTGAGATGATTATAACACAATTTGTACATCTATTCTTTCATCAACAGACATTTAGATGTTTTCATGTTCCTTGCTATTAAAACATGGCACAAGGAACTTCTTGTACATTCCACTTTCTTCAGACAGAAAGTAACTGAGCTAAGGCATCCACCCAGAAGTGGAATGGCTGTGTCTAAGACCCTGAACTCTTCAGCTTTATAGAGTACTGTCGCATGGCTCTCCAGACTGATTTATCAATTACCCGCCACCGTGGTGCGTCACTGTTCTAACTGCTGCACATCATCTTTGACCCTTGGTGTAGTTAGACTTCTGAGATCTTGACAATGTCAGGGATGTGAACGGCATCCCATTGTCACTTTAACTTAACAGTTCCATGATTATTAGTGAAATTGAATTTTATCAGATGCTTTTGGCCATTTGGCTTTCATCTTCCATTAATTTCCTGTGCTATCATTTGCCTGTTTTGTAGTGGATTTGCTGCCTTTTCTGGATCATTCATTTCTTTTCATGTCTGATTCTCCCTACCAGATTGTGAGCATTCTAAGTTAAGAATCATGACCTCCCACGTTCATTCAATTAATATTCATTGAATGTCTAGCATGTGCCACATACTGTGGAGGCATCAAATATACAAGGAAAGGGCACTGGAGCTGTGATTATGTCTTATAATCTTTTTGAGTATGTCTAGCACATAAAGAGATTTGTTGAATGAATGAGCAACAAATAAACCCAGTTCTCAGAACTGTCACAGTTATTCTGAGTATCTTAGAGGGAAATTGAATATAAGCAGTTAAATGCTACATGAAAAGAGATGCTAACATAACAAAAACTTCCTAATTATCAGATGTCTTCAAAGATAAGGTGGTGAGTACCCTGTCAGTTGGGGCATTCAAGATTAGCCCCATTGACTAAGGCCTGCTGCATAGGGGATGGAACATTAGGTGAGGGGGTGGACTAGTTAAGTCCTCCTCTAGTTCCTGAGCTTTAATAGCGTATCATTTTAGTTAACTTAAGATCCCACTTTTTCAAAACCTCTCATTATTATGTATAAAATTCACATCTGCTCATCTGATGATTTTCACATTTAAAATGCCCATAATCGCTAACCAAATGCCATAAATCTGACTCTGTCTTATGTCTGTGGTTGGTTTCATAAATCATTTTGTTTATAGCCTTTTCATCTTCCATATGAAATCATTTTGTTTATAGCCGTACATCTTCACATTATGACAGGATGGACTCAACCTTCTATTTCATGCAAATGACCTTATTGCTATGCCATAATGCTTGAAAAACCAATGAAGACGTGGTGCTTCTTGTCCCAGGGCTACCCTATGAGGAACAAGAGTACTGAAGCCAGCCCCCCATTACCATATTTGCACGTGAAACTTAACTTAGAAGCTTACTGCTTGGAATTAGGGTCTCCATCAGTCTAAAAATGCGTGCATTTTCTAGGGTCACTTATTTATAAGCAAGAAGAGACCTTAAAATGCTTTACATTTACCGAAATCAGGCATCTGGTGTTGCACAGCACCAAAGAATCAAAGAGAGGTCCTCTTCCACCTTCTGACTATCTTGTTTGTACATGGTAGGTTACTATATAGCTACTTAAGCAATCAGTAAACATTTGTTGAGTGCCTGCTAGGAATGTGACACTATGCTAACGTCAGGGATTGGTGTGCTATGCAAAAGGTAGGGTCTCTACTTTCCAGGAACTTGGAATGTTATTGGGGGAAGAGATCCTGGTTACACAGAGAACTAAGACAACAGAAGTCACGTGAGTCAAGCCAGAGCAGGCATCAGAAAGTATCTCTGTAACAAAGACAGCCCAGGATGACCCCCAGAGTTCTGGCTCCTAGGCTTAGATGGTTAGTTGCAATGCCATTTACAGACAGAGAAACATGAGAAGGGGCAAGATTGAAAGTTGGGAAAGTATGGCCAGCACCGCGGCTCACTAGGCTAATCCTCCGCCTGCGGCACCAGGCACATCGGGTTCTAGTCCCAGTCAGGGCGCCAGATTCTGTCCCGGTTGCTCCTCTTCCAGGCCAGCTCTCTGCTGTGGCCTGGGAAGGCAGTGGAGGATGGCCCAAGTGCTTGGGCCCTGCACCCCATGGGAGACCAGGAGAAGCACCTGGCTCCTGGCTTTGGATCAGCATGGTGCACCGGTCGCAGCGGCCATTGGAGGGTGAACCAATGGAAAAGGAAGACCTTTCTCTCTTTCTCTCTCTCACTGTCCACTCTGCCTGTCAAAAAATAAAATAAAAAAAGAAAAACATTATAAAAAAAAGTTTGGAAAGTGACAAAGATGGGGAAAGATCATGAATATTGGGGGACATCAAGGAAGGAGGGAAGTGAGATATAGTTGTGAGTCCAAGAGGTAGACACAGGAGATTAGAACTCAGAGGAAAAGGCTGGGATGAAGCAAAAATTTGTGAGTCATTTGCACCCAAGTAAAGAATGAGTGGGGAGAGCCTAGGGCCCTGTTTATAGAAACACACACATTTAATGGCTGGATAGTGAAGGACAGGTGGGTGTCATGGAGACCAAGAAGACAGAGAGGTCAACAAAGGGACAATGCTGCTGGGGACGGAGAGAGGACTGTCGGCTTCCAGGAGGGCAGCTGGGGGGGATTTGGTGGAGAAGTCGAGATCGCGCTGATGGCAGAGGAATGGGGTAGAGGAAGGCGCTCAGCCTTGAAGATGAGGGAGAAAGGCAGCGGGGCTGGGGGAACAGCACTACCCAAAGCGCAGCCAGTGAAGTAGTGGGCACGGAATGCTGAGTGTCACGATAGAAAGTTCCTACCTCGTAGCTTTCTGGAAGAAGATATTGGAGGGGACGCCTGGGCCAGAAGTTTGGCAAAGAACTTGGATTTTCCTCTCCAACACTAAAGAGTTTCCTGTTGTCTCCTAGCCTAGAAATGATTGTGTGAGGCCATGAGCAAGGCCTTGCAGTTGCAGGAGCTGTGATCCTTCTAGCTAACTGCGTGGGGATCCACTTCAGAAACACAAATGGAAGCTGAGATTCCATAGCAAAGGATAAAAATATACTTTTGATCAGGCAGATTTGTTTTGCCCTCCTATAAGTTCACAGGTGAGAACCCTCCCCGGGGAGGAGGGGAGAACCACTATTTGAAAGTCAGAGTTTATGGGAGGAGAGCGGGGCGGGGGGGAGGTCTTCCATCCGCTAGTTCACTCCCCAGTTGGCCACAACAGCTGGAGCTGGGCCGATCCGAAGCCAGAAGCCAGGAGCTTCTTCCAGGTCTCCCATGCCGGTACAGGGACCCAAGGACTTGGGCCACCTTCTACTGCTTTCCCAGGCCATAGCAGAGAGCTGGATTGGAAGTGGAGCAGCCGGGACTTGAACCAGGGAACCCCTATTTAGAGGTGTTGTTACCATGCTAACGGTCACCCCAGGGCATGAGGAAAAAACCAGAACCTCCAGGCAGAAAGTGGGGAGGTAGCAACTCCTTCACTCCTAGCATTTCTGACTTGGGGAGTTACATAAGGATGAGCTGTACCAAGTCCAAGGAGTGGAGCTGCTCGTGTTCCCACGGCACAGACTCCGTCATTTCTGCCTCCAGAACCTGGGTGAATTTTACGAGTGTGAGGTCTCTGCTTGCTCTGATAGACTCATGGCCCTCCGGGCACTGGGGGCAGGGATTCACATGTGTGTGCTTTAGAGTCACTGTGACCTGACCCCTCTTCCTCCCACCTCCTGTCTCTGGCAGGAAAATCAAAGAGATGAGCGAGACAAAAAGTTTAGGAGGCTTTCTGCAGCTTTACCAGAAGGGGAGGTGAGAGTGCGAGGGAAGTGAACAGAATTAGCAGGACAAGAAGAAAAAGAGGGACAAGCAGTGACGCGGATTCCTCTCTGTGTGCCTCCCGTCCACTCCCGATGCCATTTCTTATTTCATTTATTGGTTGAGACTTCCCTAAGTGCTCAGCACCCCCTCAGCAGCAGGGGATGACCCAACGACCAGCCCCAGACAGAGGTTCTAGAAGCACTCCCACACCAGGACGTGTGTTTGCAAGCATGCTGAGTGCGGTGAGGGACAATTGCGGGAAACAAAAAAATAGGGGACCCCATCTGGACCCTGTCGATGAGCAGGGAAGGGCTGGGAGAGATGGAGTTGTCAGATGCTTAGGAATTCAAACAAGGACTGGGAGGAGAGTCAGGAAGAGACGAGAAAGAGGGCCCAGTGCCTGAAAGAGAGCAGAAACGAGGAAGAAAGGCCAGACACAGAGGGAGGCCCGGCCACTTTAACAGAGAACAAGCCACCCAGCCACACCCTTCTTGACACCCTTCCTGAAAGCAATGGGGAGAGTGTTTTTGAGCAAGGAGTCATTGATGAGACTAGATAGATGTGTCTTTGAATCATCACCTACAGCAAGACAAATAGTATGACTTTAGACTCTAATGTTGTGTACACATTAGGATTTAGGAAAGCGCTTCCCCACCCTCCCATCCCCAGGGTCCATCCGTGACCCTTGCCCTTGTACTTTTGCCGGGGTCATTGGATTATTTGGCTGATGCCGAAGGAGGAGGAAGAGGCAGCCGGCAGATGTTCCCTGGAGCAGTGTCCAAGAGAAAACTGCTCTCAGGCGGCTGGCAGGCACTGAGAAATGCAAGAGTCAGATAAGGGCATCTTGGAACCGTGCGGAGGTTAGTGTAGCCTACTTAGGAGTGATGGGCAAAGGGGAAATGCCCAGGATACACTGGGCAGTGGAAAAAGCCAGATAAAGCAGGGGAGGTGGACGCCAGCGCCCTGGGTTCCCTGTGTACATGAATACATCTACGTGGAGAAGAAGCCAGAAGTCCATCCACAGAACCTGTTAACAGTCATTAACCTGGCACAGTGGGACTAGGGCAACGTTTCCATTCTTCCTGCCTTGCCGAGTTTTCCCATTTTTCTCCTGTGACAGTTGGTGAGTGGGAAAGAAGGCAGCTTCGTGGCTGTGGCAGGTGCCGGTCTTGCATCTCCTGCGCTTCGTGTCCCCAAGCACCTGAGCTTAGCATCAGTTCTGCCTGTGGTGATCTGGACAAGGACACCTAGCCCCATTAGCCCATCTCCTCTCTGATCTCAGCTACAGTGGAGAGAGACCATGAAGGGGGCTCAGTTAGCCACGACCTCAACCAACCAATAACTACTGCCTGGCTCCCCCGGCCAGTAGCAGTAAGATAAGAAGAAAAAGAACCCAGGCTGCTGCTGTCCCCTTTGCCTCACCCTTCTGTGTTTTGCAGCCTGAGTATTGAAGCCGACCACTGAGCAAAACTAATAACCTATTTACATTTTCCTATTACCACAGTGAGTTGGTCCTGAAGGTCAGGGCTGGTTTTCTGAGTTGGCCCAGTAGAAAACAGTCATCCGTGAGATATATGTGCTCAAATGTGCTGCTCCACATAGCTGCCATGGAACTTGAAATCTCCATATGGATTAGGAAGCATTCAGAACTGTGTCTTGATGTACTGGTTAGAAATCTTCCAAGAGCTGATGATACTGGCCTAAGTAAAAAAAAAAAAAAAAAAAAAAAAAAAGGATTCCTACATATAACTAAAAAATCCAGGGCAGAGTGGAATCTCATTGGCCTGGCCTGGTCACATGCTCATCTCTCGCAGTCACTTTCCTAGGAGGAGAGAATATACTAATTAGCAAGGTCTGAGTGTGATACCAACCCTGGGGCTCAGAGAGGGGGCTGTCCTTCCTTGAAAGCTCCCATGGAGTGTGGGATAGGGAAGGTTCCCAGAAAAGGAAGTAGGAGTGGTGTGACCATCAGATAAAGGAGGAGATGCCTACCAGGCAGAAACAATAGATGGCCACAAAACAAAGGGCTTCTGTTAGGCTGTTCTGGAAGCATTTGCTTCCAGCTGTGTCCACAGAGGCAACGTGTGGTATAGTGGGTGGGGCCCTGGTTCACAAGGAAGAGACTGGGGTTTCGCTGCTCCTGGAGGACCCTCCAATCCACAGGGGCCCCCCCAGTGATGCAGCTCACATGCTAATCTAAGGCTTTCTCAGCTTGGAATTCCTGTGGCACCCCTTCCTCTGTGCCCCACCCCCGCTGCCAGCAGGATCCAATCCAAAGCCTTTCAGTGGCCCACAAAGCCTTCTGCCGCTTTCAAGCCTCCTGTCCCCTGAGCTCAGGCTGTGAGCCCAGCCACACCGAGCTACCGAGCTCCTTGTCATTCCTACTCAAGCACAAACATCAGGCTGAGTCTGCCTTCCGGCCTCTGCCCGTGCCCTTCCCTGGTCATCCCTTCCCTGGCCTTGCCCAGTTTTCACCAGGCTGAGTCCATGCCATCCCTTACAGCTTGGTAGACATCATCTGTCCCCACCCCACACTGTCCTGATAGCCCAATAATGCCCTCAGCCTGCCTGTATCTTTGTACTTGAAGTCTCCTAATCATCTACTTGTAATTACATCCCACAAAGTGATTATGGGGGTGGGGGTGGGGATTGTGTCTAAATTACATGTGCAGCCTCACCTCAAATGCTGGCACACTCCATGTCCCAAGTAATTTCTGCTTCAATGTTTGTGGAACTGAACATTTTAGGGCTCTGTTCCCTCAGATACGAGATGATGAAATCGGAAAAGACCCCCTAAAATTTACCCTGAAATGTGGCCCCTTAAAGTTCCATAGAAATGCTATCCGGGTTGCCACATGCACTACTGGAATTTGGGGTGCCTTACAATTTCACCACGGGCTTATTACTAAATCCCCAATATTAATAAGCCCGAGAGGGTTCTTGCCTAACATTTAGAGAAGAATTCTAAATACCGGCACAGATAAACGAGGCAGCATGGTACATTTTAAGCTTTTATTTAGTAAGAAAAGTGCATAAGAGAGTGAGAGGTAATTAAGGGTTCATACCAAGCACCAGGAACCAGCCACATGGAAGAGCATTTAGGCCAGGAAGCCTAGAGCACATGGCCCGGAGGCCATGTGCCCTGGAGGCTCCAGGCTACAGCAAGCCCCTTCCTAGCAAGAGGCCAGGGAAAAAGAGCAGGCCCAGGCACACTGTGCCCTAGGCTTTTAACCCACTCCAAAGAGGAGTGCTTACTTAACCTGATTGGCTGGTGGGCACCCCAGTGTGGCCAGGTAGGGGAATGAGGCCACATAGGGGCGTGGCAAAGGCATCAGGTAGGAGCATGAGGTCGCACAGGGGTGTGGTCTTCCAGTTCACAAATCTGATCAATTTTAACCTGTATGCCTGCCTACTTCATTGAGACTGTTGAACTTCAGGAGTTATGAGACCTAGAAGGTCATGGATCGGACTAGCTCTTGTCATTTGATAGCAATATCAGGAGGGAATGAGATGTTGAGATTGTAAATTTTGATTTGGGGAGTCACAAATTCAGAGCAAGTTCTAATGAAAGGGAGAAAACCTAGCCAAATTGGACAGCCCTAAGTTGAGTGTGATCAACAAAAAATTAATGGTGTCCATTTGGCCTAGCAATTTAGAGGCTGCTTAGGATGCCCATATCCTATATGGGGGTGCCTGGTTCTAGTCCTGGGCTCCACTTCTAATTCCAGCTTCCTGCTTGTGATCACACTGGGGGACAGCAGTGTTGGCTCAAATATTTGGGTCCCTGTCAACCTGGGAAACACAAATGGAGTCCCCAGCACCTGGATTCATCCTGGCCCAGCCCTGGCTGTGGCAAATATTTGGGGAAGAGTGAACCAGAGGATGGGGAATGGGAGTGTGTGTGTGTGTGTGTGTGTGTGCGCGTGTGTGTATGTGAGAAGTCCATTCAGATGACTCAAGCTTACTAGTACTGAAATAGTCCTTCCAGACAGGACTCCTTGAATACTCATAGGAAGACTCACTCATATAAGTTTTATCACCAACTTCTTCGGATTCCTCTGCTGTTCTTTTAACATCTGGTAGAGATTGATTTTAGAGACAGATTGGATTTATGGTTAGTGGAAAACACTGTGAAAAGAGGACAAAAACGTCAGAATTTCATCATTGTTAGGCAGAACAACTTTCCCAAGAGCTTTCCCATTTTTCAAAAATTGTAAGTCAGTTTTGAAAGAAGGGAGGAATATAAATTCAATTTTATGAAAATTGCATATTTTAGGATGAAGTCTAATAAAAAGTTTTCAGGATACATTTGCATAAAAATAAACTTAATTCTATCTGATCGACCCAGCATTGATTTCCTAACACTTAGGGGAGAGCTTATTTTGGGGAATGACCTCATCATTTGCATTGCCAGGGATTTTTTTGTAAGGCTCTGTGAATTTGTGCCAAGAGATGTGTTTTGTCTCATGACCCAGGTTTTGGTAATATAAATGCACTTTGCTTTAGATAATGTATTCATTTAATTTCTGCTTGGGTGATAGTTGTCTGTCTTTCCCCCTCTCCTAACTCAGACTTCCTGACAATTTTATGTAGAAAATTAAAGCAATAGTCTTTCCGAGCCTGATTTGATTTTGCCCAGGTCTTGTTTCAGAAATAATAGGAAAGAGAAATAATAGACTCAAAGACCTTGAATTTCTCAAATTCCTTCTTTGCTGTCTGGCCTGAAGCCATTATATGAAATCAGAGCATTTTTCCCTTCTGCTCTTCATCTCCCACATTTGAAGAGTAATCATTTGACTCGTGTCACTGGTTCGTAGGACTTTGTTGTTGCTGCTGAAAATAAATCAGCTCAAGGGCTGGCAATTAAATCATCTGCTTATATTTTTTTTTCCCCTTTAGGAATCACACAGAATTAGAAAAACTTGTCTCACCATGGTTCTGGGGGGCAGTGGAAAGTGATCTTGGACTTGGGGCTCTTGAGATTGGAGAGAACCCTGAAGGTCATTAAGTCCAACAAGATGGAGACAGTGGGAGGGGTGGCTGGCAGCGACTCAGCTACAGTCTCCATGTGACGGATTTATTTGGCCTCATTTATTCACATATTTGTCCTGTTCTTCCCTCTCTCTCCTTCCCTCCCTCCTTCCCTCTCTGTCTCCGTAGCACAGAGCAAAGTAGGTTGGTGAATTAGCCAGAATAAACAAGCACATTTGAGAAAGGAAGCCCATCCCCACCTCCACCCCTACCCTCCCACTCATGCTAGGAATTTGCTCATTTGTTCCCATAGATGACATCAGGCGAATGACGTCCAGGTCTCTATTCTAGGATATGTAAATGCAGCCTTAAACTTGGACGGTATTCCTCCAATACGGTGTTGATCCGAATGCTGTTGGACCGCACGATCCAGGGCCTGAGCATCTGTTTGAGGATTGGGATTTGGGAGAATGAAGTTTTAGATCTGCCACATTCTCTACCCAGCTGTGTGACGGGTGAAAGCCCTTAAATTGCATGGATCTCAGTTTCTAACCATGTAAATTTGACCTCAAAGCCTTTTGCAGTTCTAACATTCCAGCGTCTTTGATCTCCACTGACTATATTCTCTAAATCCCAGTATTCTGTTTGCAGCCTTTTTATGATACACAAGTTTAAACTATTCTTAAAATAAAGCAAAAGTGCATTAAAGAATGTTTTTTACTTTGATCACACATGCTTCCTCTATAATACCCATAGGAAACATGTGATAATATTTATGGATTCTGTCAGTTGCCAATGTAAAGGTCCTCCTAGTCAGGAGAGGGTAGGACGTGCTCTGTTAGAAGCAGCCTGAAAGGAGGCTTTCTGCAGCTGCGCACTGACTTGGGCTTCCCTCCTCAGCAACCACGCACATCAGGATGGGAGGGCTTGACTACCCAAAGGAAGAAGAGGATTTCTAAGCTACCCAGGAGGGCCCAAAGTCAAATCAGAACCCAAACTATCAAGTACTATCCCCAGAAGGCTCTCAAGCACCTGCAGTGGGAATTAAGAGTGTATATGTATAAATTACAGATAGATAGGTGGGTAGATAAATTTACATATGCATAAAATGTGCATCAACTTTCAAAGACTTGAGATGAAAACACACATGTAAAACATCTGAAAATCTTATAATGATCCTATATCAAAATGATAATACTTTGGATATATTTTATTCAATATAATTTTATCAAAACTCATTTACCTATTTTTAATTGTGTAATATGGCTATCAGAAATATTGAAATAACGTATGTGGCTCACATTCCAAAGAGACACAGAGGTTCCTCCTACTGTGGGTGGTAAT
The DNA here is from genome assembly GCF_964237555.1 of Oryctolagus cuniculus. NCBI lineage: Eukaryota > Metazoa > Chordata > Mammalia > Lagomorpha > Leporidae > Oryctolagus > Oryctolagus cuniculus. The sequence goes on along the minus strand of NC_091437.1, from coordinate 30,916,308 downwards.
GGCTGCCTGGATCATTCCATTGGCATATGTGGACACCTCATGTGAGAGGACCATGGTCAGTTAAAACATTCTACCATGGGTAAGTAGCCAGGCCCAAGGCCTGTGGCTAGTTAGACTCTAAGTGGTCACGTTTCTTTACACTAGGCAGAGAGAGGAGGCCCAACACCCCAAAAGGAGAAAAATGTTTCTCAAAGCCAAGTTACATAATTTCTTTCTTTTTTTTTAAGTTTGACAAATTCACACTGATTTCAGCACCAGGAACACTGCCAGTTTGGCAGTTCCATACTGAGTTTTCTCTCTGATCTGAGGTACAAAGTTCCTGGACTATGTAAGTTTTCCTTCCTGCTGTAGTACTTCTGACCTGTTTGGAAAGGTTACCATCAAGAACTTAAAACGACAGCAAGGAGATTGCATTATGATGTAGGAGAAAGTTTATGCAAGTGAAGAGAAAGCAGAACCAAAACAGGCTCATGCAAACAGGAAAAAAATATGTATACACACACACAGAGAGAGAGAGAGAGAGAGAGGGAGGGAGGGAGTGAGGGAGGGAGAGAGGGATTTCCTTTTACAAGTATCATTCTCTCTAAGGGGTAATGTCTTTTCAGCAACACATTTCAAGACTCTCCAACATGACATATGCTGTACAGCCATCTTAACTCCCTATCACCTACAATCTTCCCAGGCTACCTTCCCTACTAATCTCCCTTCCTCACTGCTGCAGCCCTACTAAGCCGCTCATGGTTTCTCAAGAGTTTCTCAGTTCCCTTGGTCTGAGTGCTTTTCTTTAATTCCCTCCCTCCACTTGGGAAAAACCAATATATCCTTCAAAACTTGGCTCAGCCTGTGTCTCTTTCTCATGCCTTGCCTAAACTGCAGGCCCTGCAGGTGTTTCTGGCCCCATGCGCTGAACTCTGCACCATTCTTTACGGTGATCACATACCTATCCTGCTTGGTAATCAGTGCTTGTGGAAGAATGAATGAATGAATGAATGAACAAATGAGTGGATGAACACTTAGTTCCTGTTGCTTCAGTATAAAAGATTGGAATTATTTTAGTAGCAAGATAAAATTTGTCATTCTGCAATGTTAGGATTAACGGTGTTCACTTTTGAACTCGAAGCCTATGCATGAAACAACTCCAAAAGACAGATAGAGATGACGAATTTCTCATTGTTTAATGTGTGCTTATTTCTGCTTTCCTAGCAAGCGTCCTGTGGCAGTGGGGAGAGATGGGCCATCTTGGATGCATTACCAACCAATCCTTAGGACGCACACTTTGACTTCTTGGTCCAGGGGTCAGAATGAGTATGGATTCATTCATCCACGTTCTCTTACTCAGGCCCCAAGTAATCAGTAAGCTGTGTTTTGCAGAAGGTTGGATTCGTGAGAAATCTATTTTTGTAAACCATAGAAAAACAGAATAAAATCAACTAATCCAGACCAAGGTGGAGGCCATGACTTTTGCCTTCTGACAAAGCCCCCCTCAAAAATATCCGCTACTCACTCATTCATTTCATATAAAGCAAATCATGATGTGTATTGGCAAGGACAGCCAGATAGAAGCATTCTTCTGCTTTTATTCTTTCTTTCTTAGACTATGTAAGGGAAGATAAATCTGTAATTTGATTCACTAAACAGTGATTACCACGAGAAAGTGGGGCGTAAATGTCTGTACCAGCGAGATGAAGAAAGACAATTCCCTGTGCAAAAGTACCCAAAGTACTCCCGGAACTGGGTGGTGCTGAGAAGAGCACGTGATTGTTAAATATATTCTCTTCTATAGACGAGATTGTTATGATGCTATTAACCTTTACTTTCTCCCCTGCACCATTCTTGGATGCAAAATTAAGACAGGCAGTCTTTTTTTTTTTTTTTTTTTTTTTTTTTTTTTTTTTTTTTTTTGACAGGCAGAGTGGACAGTGAGAGAGAGAGACAGAGAGAAAGGTCTTCCTTTTTTTTTGCCATTGGTTCACCCTCCAATGGCCGCCGCGGCCAGCGCGCTGCGGCCAGTGCACCGCACAGATGCAATGGCAGGAGCCAGGTACTTCTCCTGGTCTCCCATGGGGTGCAGGGCCCAAGCACTTGGGCCATCCTCCACTGCACTCCCTGGCCACAGCAGAGAGCTGGCCTGGAAGAGGGGCAACCGGGACAGAATTCGGTGCCCCGACCAGGACTAGAACCTGGTGTGCCGGCGCTGCAAGGCGGAGGATTAGCTTATTGAGCCGCAGCGCTGGCCAAGACAGGCAGTCTTTATCTCAAGAAGAAGCCAAATGATCATGGAAACAGTTTTCATTCCAAGAGCATCAAAACTAAACCTGGAAAACCGTGTTCCTGGGAAGTGACCACACTGGAGGTCTCTGCAGAGTCCATGAGATAAGAAAGAAGAGGCTGGTTTCAGTAGGGAGAAAGCAGCTGGGTCCTTGACCCGTGTGACTGGTTTCCTGTCTGTCTTTCCTACTGAGAAAAGAGAGTTCCAGAGAAGGTTATGCCAAGTTTCTTGCATTTCCAAGTTATTTGAACCTTTCAAAAGCACATTGAAACCAGAACTTCCCAGGGGCCAGGGGGCCAGGGGGCTATGGGGAGTGTTTCACAGAATGGAAAGTTACTGTCTTGGGGCCAGCACTGTGGTGTAGTGGGTAAAGCCACCGCCTGCAGTGCTGGCATCCCATATGTGTCCCGGCTGCTCCTCTTCTGATCCAGCTCTCTGCTGTGGCCTGGGAAAGTAGAAGATGGGCCAAGTCTTTGGGCCCCTGCACCCACATGGGAGACTTGGAAGAAGCTCCTGGCTCCTGCCTTCAGATCGGTGCAGCTCCAGCTATTGTGGCCAAATATGGGAGTGAACCAGCAGATGAAAGACCTCTCTCTCTCTCTCTCTCTCTGCCTCCCCTTCTGTCTCTGTGTAACTGTGACTTTCAAGTGGATGGATAAATCTTTAAAAAAATAAATAAATAAAATTTAAAAATAAGAAAGTTACTTCTTTTTTTTATTTAATGAACATAAATTTCCAAATTACAGCTTATGGATTACAATAGCTTCCCCCCCATAATTTCCCTCCCACCCACAACACTCCCCTCTCCCACTCCCTCTCCCCTTACATTCACATCAAGATTAATTTTTCAATTATCTTTATATACAGAAGATCAATTTAGCATATATTAAGTAAAAATTTCCACATTTTGCACCCACACTGAAACACAAAGTGTAAAACACTATTTGAGTACTAGTTATAGCATTAATTAAACACCTAAGAGTAATTGTGTATTAATTACAGAGTTCAACCAATAGTCTTAAGTAGAACATAAAATGCAACTTTTGTATTGTTGTGGCTTCCCCCCCCAACCTCCCTCCCTCCCATGGCCCTCCCCTCTCCCACTCCCTCTCCCATCCCGCACTTCATCACGTTTCATTTTCAATTACCTTCATATACTGAAGATCAACTTAGTATATACTAAGCAGGGATTTCAACAGGGTGCACTCACACAACCGAACCAGGGATAGGGTATTGTTCGACTAGTAGTGTTGTTTTTGAGTTTCATAGTTAAACACATTAAGGACAGAGATCCTATGTGGGGAGCATGAACCCAGTGACTCCCGTTGTTGATTTAACAATTGGCACTCTTATTTATGATGTCAGCAATCACCCGAGACTCTTGCTATGAGCTGTCTAGGCTATGGAAGCCCCTTGAGTTCACCGACTCTGAACTTGTTTAGTCAAGGCCGTATCACAGTGGAGGTTCCTTCCTCCCTTCAGAGAAAGGCGCCTCTCCCCTTGATGGCCTGTGCCTTCTGCTGGGGTCTTGTTCACCAGGATCTTTCATTTAGATTGCTTTTTGCCACCGTGTCATGGCTTTCCATGCCTGTGAGACTCTCATGGACCTTTTAGTCAGATCCGAATGTCCCAAGGGTTGATTCTGAGGCAGGAGTGCTGTTTTGGGCGTTTGCCATTCTATGAGTCTGCTGTGTGTCCTGCTTAACCCGCAGGATCATTCTCTCCCTTTTAATGCTGTCCTTCATTATTTGCTTACACTGGTCTTATTTGTGAAATCTCTTCGACACTTACCCTATCTTTTTGATCGGTTGTGTATTTATACTTATCACTTTACCAAGTGTGCTGGCATTGGTACCTGCCTCCTTGGTAAGATTGAGTTGAAATCCCCTAGCACATTTCTAGTTCCACCATTGGAGGTAAGTCTGAGTGAGCATGTGCTGTCCTATATATCTCCTCCCTCTCTTTTAAAAATAAGAAAGTTACTTCTTAAGGAGACCTGGTGCCAGGGTTGTGACTGGGTAGAAATAATGAGTTGGCAAAGAGCAGTAATTTTTTTTAAAAAAAAAGCTTTTATTTAATAAATATAAATTACATAGGTACAGCTTTTTGATTACAGCAGTTCTTCCCCCCATATCCACCCTCCTAACCCCAGACCATCCCACTTCCTACTCCCTTTCCCATCCCATTCTTCATTAAGATTCATTTTTAATTATCTTTATGTACAGAAGATCAACTCTATACTAGAGATTTCAACAGTTTGCAGACTCACAAAGTATAAAGTACTGTTTGAAGACTAGTTTTACCATTAAATTATCTTGTACAACACATTAAAGACAGAGGTCCTACATGGGGAGCAAGTGCACAGTGATTCCTATTGTTGATTTAACAATTGACAGTCTTCAGGGCCAGTGCTGTGGCGCAGCAGATTACGCCCTGGCCTGAGGTGCCGGTTCCAGACTCGTCAGCTCCACTTCCTATCCAGCTCTCTGCTATAGCCCGGGAAAGCAGGAGAAGATGGCCCAAGTCATTGGGCCCCTGCACCCTTGTGGGAGACCTAGAAGAAGCTACTAGCTCCTGGTTTCAGATCGGCACAGCTCTGGCTGTTGCAGCCAATTGGGGAGTGAGCCATCAGATGGAAGACCTCTCTCTCTCTTTCTCTCTCACCTCTCCTCTCTCTGTGTAACTCAGACTTTCAAATAAATAAATCTTTAAAAAAAATTGACACTCTTATTTATGACATCAGTGATCACTGAGGCTCTTGCCATGAGCTGCCAAGGTTATGGAAGTCTCATGAGTCCACAAACTCCGACATTCTGTAGACAGGGCCATAGTCAAAGTGGAAGTTCTCTGCTCCCGTCAGAGAAAGCTACCTCCTTCTATGATGGCCCCTTCTTTCCACCAGGATCTCACTCTCAGAGATCCTTCCTGTAGGTCATCTGTTGCCACAGTGTCTTGGCTTCCCATGCCTGAAATGTAGAGCAGTAATTTTTATCAAACTAACTATGCCTTTACTGTTATTCCAAAGTTAGCCTCATATGCAAGAAAAAAAGTAGGATCAGCACATTTTAATTAAATGTGAATATCCAAAAACTGAGGACATTTTGTAGAGAGGATGTCTCTCCTACCTTCAAAAAATCTATTTCCAGCCTTGTCCTCATCCTTGTACTCCTCCTCCTCCTCCTTCTCTGCTTCCTCCTCCTCCTCCTTTTCCATAGGTCTCCAGCACCTTTAGGAGTCACTGATTGCAGCTCCCAGCTAATGTGCACCCCAGGAGGCAGTGGTGAGGATTTAAGTATTTCCCGCTATCCACATGGGAGGCCTGGGTTGAGTTCCTGGCTCCTGGTTTCTGGCTTGGCTCAGCCCTGGCTATTGCAGGCATTTGAGGATTGAATTGGTGCTCATTCTCTCTGTCTCTCTCTCTCCCTCCTTTCACCTCTCAAATAAATTACAATGAAAATTAATTAAAAGTCTATTTTAAAAGTGTAGGAATGCTCATACCTGCTTGCCTGCCATGTGTGGTTGATAAGAATCTTAGACAACACACAAGTGTGAAAGCACCTTCTAAACTGCAATGTACACCACAAATGTAAAAGACTTTAAACGTTACTTTATAATAAGACTATTGCGATCTTTACTTTTTAAAAATTTTATTAATACATTTTAAAATATTTACAATCATTCTTGTTATGAGCATGCATGGAGGTGGATTAAGAGGCCCCAAGGCTGTGTTAAAAGTTTGGATTTGACTGTGACGTTAATGAACCATTAAAGATTTCTTAGCAAACAGGGGTGTGGTTAGATCTAAGCTTTAGGTCTGGCAGTGGGGGAAGCCTGGCACTGTGGGATTTGTTGACGTCTGGGCAGAGATCCCCAAGATGGGGCAGAACTGGTGCAGCGAAAACTCCTATAACAAAACCTGAGCCTCGAGCGAAACCCCCCAACCCTGACTTTCCAGGGGCAGTGCTACTTTGTTATTATTTTAGTGTTTTTCAGGAAGGAATGTTCATTAGTTAAATAAGCCAGTATATGTGAATATTCATACTTTATTAAAAGACATGCATAAAACGCACAAACCTTTTGTCATCGCACGGGTCTGCTCTGAGTTTGGACAGACTTTATGCTTGTGAAGCCGGCCTAGGAGAAATCAATTGTGACCTATTCATCCTCGGTTTCCTTCTCCGTAACAAGGGTGACCTCAGAGCTTACTTCCCAGGCTGTCGTGAGAGCAGAGGGAATGACACAGAAGCACGCAGCTCATCGCCTAGCGTGGAGCCAGCACATGGCACATGGTGGCTGGCATTGAATACAGGTGGTGGAAGAAGTGATGGCCTCCTTGACACAGCTCAGGAAAACTGCTCCGTGTAGTGAAATAGCTCAGTTCCCTGCTACTCTCCCTGGAGCACTGCTCCGGTGAGTAGCAGCTACATCAGTCCTAGGGAGTGTCCACAGTTGGGAGCATCTACTCTCAGTCACTTTCCTCTTGAGCCTCATATATAAAGGCACTGTTCACGTGCTCTGTGCACATCATCTTCATACATGCTAAGCACTCAGCACAGCAGATGTGCTCAATAGGATGTGCGGGCCAGGTTCCTGCAGTAAGGCGGTCCCGCGGTCTCAGCTGCCCTGGGGAGCCACAGCCCATCTCTTTGAATGCTCCCCCACCCAGGAGCCTCAATATATTCCAAAGAACCAACTTTTTATGGCAAATGACCCCTCTTATACCCTCCCAGCTTCAGAAAAGCCTATCCAGCTGTTTACCATGAGGGGACGACAGGCAGATTGACAGAAACTCCATCTTTGGAGCATCAGTTGAACAGATTCTCTGCACCTGCTCTTGTCTTCTTACTAGCCTGTCTGCAGATTCAGCACAGGCCCCTGACCCACCCACTGATTCTCAGAGCTCTGCCTCCAGCCCCAGGAAGCACCACCCCTCAACCTGGCCGCCCCTGGGCACGGGGGTACAGCACCACCACAGCAAACCTCCTGCCTCCCCAGTCTGACCTGGAGTTAACTCTCTCTGTGAAACTTAGCCGCCTCTCACAGTCCCATTTATTTTTTAAAAGAAATGAGGCTATTTTCTTCCCTACTCCACCATTCCAGGAATCTATCTGAAGTTTTTTTTTTTTTTTTTTTTTTAAGGTAAGAGCTATCTAATAATGAGTAATTTCACTGGTCTATATTTAGCAGCAAGAAGGGTTTTTTAAAAAAATTTTAATAGGTCATTGCAGGGAAGTTCTCATAAATGGCAAGTTTGGAAGAGCTGATGGAACTGAATGTCATATGGCACTTCATTTTCCTTCCAAGAAGTATTCGTCACCAAGAACCAGGCCCCACAGAACAGACAGCAGAGACTCAATTTGTCCATCAACAAAATGGGCATCACAGGACTTAGCCTGTAATGTTACCATGAGTAATACACAAGACAGTGTGAAAGCACTTAGCTCAGCGCTCCAGCACTGCTGGTCATCTCCATTTGTCCGTGTCCCCCTCAGCCATCATCCCTTTCCCTCCTCTGCTAGGCATCTCATAGGTGGTCCCCTGCTGCTTAAGGCTCTCTCTCTGATCCACCAGCTTGCCTTTCCCCTTCTAACGGCCAGAGAGGTCCTGTTTTCATCAAGCCTGTGTCTTGGTTTCCTCATCTATAAACTGTGGATAATGCACAATTGTGCACATTGAAAATGCACATTGTGAGACACCGAAACACACCTGGTTTAGTGAAAGAAGCCAAACAGAAAAGGCCCCATGTTCTCCAGTTCCTGCTACGTGACATTCTGAAAAAAAGGCAAAACTCGGGAGACAGTGAAATCATCGGTGACTGCCCAGAGCTGGGCCTGGGGGAGGGGGAGGCGGGAGAGCAGGGAGGAGTTTAGGGCCAAAAGAACGCCCCGCACGATCCTGTAACAGTGAACACACATCATTACAGGTTTTTTCAAACACACAGAATGTGCAACACCAAGAGGGAAGCCTCATGCCAACTGGCTGATTATGTCATGTCAGTGTAGGTTGACCAGTGTAACATCCGTCCCACGTTACGGGTGTGTTGATTACAGGGAGGCCATGCCCACGAGGGAGCTGCAAACAAGTGAGAAATCTCTGGCACCTGTGTCCACAAGCGCTTTCATGTTGTCTCCTTCAAAAGGTAGAGGCTTCATGTTCTCCCCTTGAGTGTGGCTGTACTCCCCGACTCACTTCTGACAAGCAGAAGGTAACAGGTGTGACACCGAGTGACTTCCTCCTCCTCTGTCCCTTGCTTCATCAGCTGCCATGTTGAGTGCACAAAAGCAATAGAGGGCAGTGTGTGGCCAACAACTGCATCCTCCAACAGATAGCCAGTTTATTTAGTGAGTGAATTTATATAACGCTATTAAATAGCACCACAGTAATATAGTAATAGGTATTGTGCTTGTTGTTTTGAAATCTTGTAAGTTTTAAAAAAAGTGTAGCACATAAAGTCACAAATGTCCATGCCTTGACATTCAACTTTATCAAATCACAGCTCTAAACCATATTGTTTTCATATATTTTAAAGATTTATTTATGGGGCCGGCACTGTGTGTAGCAAGTAAAGCCGCTGCCTGCAGTGTCGGCATCCCGTATGGGTGCTGGTTCAAGTCCTGGCTGCACTTCTTCTGATCCATCTCTCTGCTATGGTCTGGGAAAGCAGCAGAAAATGGCCCAAGTGCTTGGGCCCCTGCACTCATGTGGGAGACCCGGAAGAAGGTCCTGGCTCCGGCTGTCATGGCCAACTGGGGAGTGAACCAGCAGATGGAAGCCCCCCCCACCCCGTAACTCTAACTTTCAAATAAATAAATAAATCCAGATCTCCCACATGAGTACAGGGACCCAAGCACTTAGGCCATCTTCTGCTGCTTTCCCAGGCCATAGCAGAGAGCTGGATCAGAAGTGGAGTATCCAGGATTTGAACCAGTGTCCATAGGGGATGCCGGCACTGCAGGCAGCGGCTTTACCTGCTACATCACAGCACCAGCTCCTTTTTTCACATTTTTAAAGTCAAATGTTGTACATGAAGTTGAAGCCCCTTCCTCCACCCCATTACCATCCTTCTCTTTATAGCGTAGTTTCAATCCCAAGTTTTGTATTAAGTGTGGTTTTATTTCCTCTATGTTGTATCCTAAATTTTATTTAAGTGCTATAATAGGGCCCATAGTGCTTTTCACATGTCTTCCTGGTCCACATTATGTGTGTGAGATTTATCCATGTTGAGGCATCTAACCTTATTCACTCCCTTTCATTCCTATGTTGTGTTTGCAGTATACAAGTGTTCCTTTACATTTTCATTCCACACATAAGGAATATTGATATTGATTCCAATATCAGAGGTAGAAGAAAACTTAGAGATCATCATGCAGATGAGAGAAACGAGACTGACATGAAGGGAAGCGTCTTGGCCAACGTCATGCAGGAGATGGTGGGGCCAGGGCTTTAAGGGAGATGGCAGTGGCTCCTGCTGCCTGTGCAGTCTGCCCGCCCATTTGCTTTTCCCGGACACCTTTCAAGAACTCCTCCCTCCTCCCGCGAGGCCCTGTTGAGAAGATCAGCTACTCCCTAACCAACCAGCCAGAGAACCCACCGGGGCTTTGTCCTCACCGTGCAACATTCCTTAGGACGTAATGATTAGCTCAGGGAAGATTAGGTGACTTAAGCAGAGCTCGCATGATTTCACTGAGCTGAAAAAAATGTAAGAATGGGGTTTCCAGAAATTATGTTTCCTACCGTGTGGGGAGAGTGTACCTCCAGCAGAGAGAATGAAGCCAACACACAAAGGAAAGCAGCCACGGAGGAGGGGAGAGAGAAGATACAGCAAGACTTAGCAATATTGTGTGAGCGTCTGAGTGCAGTATCCCAAAGCTTCTCATTCATGAAATCTGCCTTTAGCTTTAGCTTTTTGCTCACTTGCAAGAACCCTGTCGCTAAGTTCACAGTTCTTTTTAACTCTGCCACAACTCCACCCACTAGATGCTAAGTGAGCTTTTAACTGCAAATGACTATCTCAACACAGCCACAGAACTTCTACTGACTTTGGACTTTAGGAGACACAAGATTAAGTGTGGTTGAAGTGGCACACCCCTTCTCTTAGGTATTTTACCCTGATGTATCATCCAGGCATTCAGCACATATGTATCATGTTTGTCCTGTGTTCCAGGAAGAGTGTATGTGACGAGAATATTACAAAGGATATGGAGGTAATGGAATGTTTTTTAGCTATTTTGTACAAAGTGGAACAATATTAATTTTAAACAGACTTTCATTGATAAATAGTACATATTTTATTTTAGTATCTAGAGACAAGACCAGAAAGCCAATAGAGAAATTAAATATAATATTCAAAAATATTTGATTAGCCCCAAAATAGGAAAGGACAAATAGATGAAGAGAGATACACAAATGGAAAATAAATGGCAAGATAATAGACAACCCCAATATTATCAGTAACTACATTAAAAATAAATAGACTAAGTCTCCTACAAAGAGACAGAAATTTCCAGAGTACATAAAAAGCAAGACCTAACCTATATGTTGTTTACAAGGCACATACTTTAAATTAAAAAAAAAAAAGTATTTTGAAAGAAAAAGGACAGGGGGAGAAAATACCACACAGACCGAAAACATGAGAGAGCTAGAGGGTCTATACTGGTATCAAACGAAGATAATTTAACAAGCAGTAGAAATAAAGACACATGTTTTATAATGAGGAAAGATTTGTTTCATTAGGAAGACAGGACGATGGTAAGTGTGTTAACCTAGAAATAGAAGTTCAAAATGTATGAAGCAAAAGCTGACAGAATTAAAGAGAGAATCAGACAAATTGACAATTATAGTGGGAGATCCTAACTTCTATCAGTAATGGGTAGATCAAGTAATTGTATATGATCTATGAACACTGTCAATCACCTGGACCTAAGCGATATTCATAGAACAAATGAGACCAAGCAAAAACATACTATATTCAAGTGTACATGAGCCAAGGTACTTCATATCTTAAGCTACAAAATCAGTTTCAATATTTTTTTTTTTATTTTACAGGTAGAGTTATAGACAGTGAGAGAGAGAGACAGAGAGAAAGGTCTTCCTTCTGCTGGTTCACTCCCCAATTGGCCACTACAGCCAGCACTGCGCCAATCTGAAGCCAGGAGCCAGGTGCCTCTTTCTGTCTCCCATGCGGGTGCAGGGACCCAAGCACTTGGGCCATCCTCCACTGCCTTCCTGGGCCACAGCAGAGAGCTGGACTGGAAGAGGAGCAACCGGGACTAGAACCCAGCGCCCATATGGGATGCTGGCACCACAGGCAGAGGATTAACCAAGTGAGCCATGGCGCCAACCCCCAGTTTCAATAAATTTTACAAGATTGAAATCATTCAGAATGTATTCTCTGACCATATGAAACCAAATTAGAACTTAATACTCTAGATCGAGACTTTCTAGATCTAGAAAATCTCTAATGATTTTACAACTGAACAAGCACCTATCAAATAGCACATATATCACAGAAGAAATTATTAGAGAAATTGGAAAATACTTCAAAGTAAATGGCAAAGGTGTGACAGCATGTCAAAATGTGTGTTATGCAATAAAACAATACTTAGAAGATTTATAAGTTCAAATGTTTGTATTAGAAAAAATGGAAAAGAGTAAAAAAAAAACCAGTGATCTCAGTTTCTATTTTAAGAAGCTAAAAAGAAGAAAACATTAATAACAAAATAAAGAAAAGTGAGAAAATTAATAGAATCAAATTCAAGTAAATGAGGAAAAACAAAAATTTAACAAAAAATGTATTCTTTGAAAACATTAATGATTGATAAGTTCTAGGAAGATTGATTAAGGAAGAAAGAATGAGAACACAAATTACCAACATTAAGAATCAAAAAGAGGATAGAACATTACTGCTCCTACAGACATCAAAATAATAAGGAAATATAAACAAGCTTTGGCCAATAAAACTTGATGCCTTATGTGAATTGGACAAATTCCTTGAGAGGGACAGATTCCTAAAATTGACACAGGAAGAAATAGAAAGTCAGAAAATACCCAATTAAGAATATATTCTACCAGAATCAAGTAGTCAGAACGTCCCCTACCATAATTTCAATGAAGACATTAAATTCATTGTCAAAACCTCCCTGCAAGGAAAACCCCAAGGCCAGATGGTCTCATGGGTGAATTCTATAAACTATTTCAGAATCAATCCTATTCCTAAATACACTATTTCAGAAAATATTTCCAAAATTCAGTGGGAGGGGATTCCCCACAATTCATTTTATAAGGCATAAGCCTGACAACAGAAGCTGGAAGAAAACACAAGAGGGGCAGGTATTTGTCACTGTAGTTAGGATGCTCTGGGCTGCCTGCATCCTGTGTCAGACTGCCTGCTTAGAGTCCTGCCAATCCCACTTCCAGTGCGGCTTCCTGCTAATGCGTACCCTCAGAGACAGCAGGTGATGGCTCAAGTTGCTGGGTCTCTGCCATCCACATAGCAAACGTGGTTTGAGTTCCAAAGTCCTGGCTTCAGGGTGCCACAGCCCAGGCTGTTGCAGGCATTTGGAGAATAAACCAGTGTATATGGAAAAATCTCTTTCTGTCTTGGTCTCTCTGCCTTTCAATTTTTTTTTGTTGTTCCAAGAAAACAAAACTATACAACAATATCTTTAATGGACCTAGATAAAAGAAAATCCTAAAGAAAAGATTAGCAAGTTGATTGAAATAACATTAAAAGATACTCAATATCACCATACATTAGAGACATATAAATAAAAACTATAATGAGATACAGCTATCTATTAGAATGACAAAAATTTTTAAATTGACAAATCCAAAAATGAGAAAAGATGTTGTTCAACTGGAGCTCTCCTACATCACTGATATGACGCAAGTTGGTCCATACATTGTGGAAAAGTTTGCCAGTTATAAAATTAAACATGGAGTTACCACATGACCCAATAAATCTGATGTTAGGTATTCAATCAAGAGAAACCAAAATTAATATTCATACAATTAGCTGCATGAATCATTATCTTCAAAAACTGGAATGTCCACCATCTGGTCAAAGGATAAGCAAATTGTGGTACCTTTATATAATAGAGCACAATTCAAAATAAGCAAGCTACTGATAATGAAAAACTGTGGGTGAATCTAAAGACATTAGGCCAGTTTAAAGAAGATACTTCATTTGGAAGACAGGCTGGATAAGGAAAGTCCATGGGAACAGAAATCACTACACTGTCCCTGTCCCTTCTCTTGCTCAGAACCTAGCTCCTTCACCTCCTGTTTTGGAACAGTCACCATCTTTCTAGCCCTCTCCCCCTGTTCCGGTGTTACAGTATGACATCACACACATGGCAAGTTCCTCGGGAGAGTCGCAGGTACCCAGGTGATAGTCCACAGGTGCTTCTCTGTACTCTTATTACTTAACTTGTGAGTATTTTAAAAAGGAGTTTCCAGTGATGCCTCTCCATCTTTCTTTTTCTGCCTTTCCCTCCCGCCTTCCCCTACCACTGCCCTTAAAGACAACCCCTGTTCCTCCTCTATCTCTCTGTAAAATCTATGTATATGCTAATTTCTCTCTGTCATATGAAACGTAGCTACTATAACTGTGTGCACTTTGGGGTTTTTTACCTGATAATATATCTTGAACCTCTTTACAAATCACTACTTAGAAATCAGTCACAGAGTTTCTCATTTATTAATGAGCGATAGGTCATTTCCAATCTTTTGCTGTGACAAACAATGCTACAATGAATAACTTTTTACATAGATCCTTCACACGTGCACTACTAGGGTAAAGGATAAACTTTTTAAGGATTTAGTTATTGACTTGAAAGGCAAAGTGACAGAGACAGGAGGAGATAGAAGAGAAAGCACTTCAGCTGCTGGTTCATTCCTGAAATGGCCACAACAAACAGCGCTGATCCGGGCCAATGCCCAGACCCAGGAGCTTCATCCACGTCTTCCACGTGAGTTGCAGGGACCCCAGCACTTGAGTGATCAGTCTGCTGCATCCCATATGCATTAGCATAGAGTGGAAGAGCCAGCAGCCTGACCCACTGTGCCACAGTGTCCACCCTAGGTTGAGTTCTTCAAAGTGGAATTGCAACAGTCCAGCTGTCCTCCTTAGGACTGTACCAACTTAGATCCATGAGTAGTCAATGATAGTGCCTGTTTCCCAACAGTCTCACCAACAAATGAGTGATCAAACTCACATTTCTCCCAATGCGATAAGAAGAAAATGGCATCTCCATGTAGTCTCTGCTATAAAGAGTGAGGCAGGGGGAAGGCATCTGGCCTGACAGCAAGACTCTGCTTGGGAAACCAACATCCCATATTAGAGTGCCTAAATTTAAGTCCCAGCTCCTGCTCGCAATTCCAGCTTCCTGCTAGTGTACACCCTGAGAGGCACTAGGTGATAATTCAAGTATTTGGGTCCTTGCCACCCATGTGAAAGGCTTGGATTAAGTTAAGGGCTCCTGGCTGCAGCCTTGCCCATTTAGGGAATGAACTAGCAGACAGCAGATGTTTTTCTTTCTTAACTCGCATTTGCTTTTGTTCAATGGAGTGGTTGTTCCTTCTTTTTTATCAATAAAAAGGCATTCCTGGGGCCGGCACTGTGACACAGTGGGTTAACGCCCTGGCCTGAAGTGCCAGCATGCCATATGGGCGCCGGTTCTAGTCCCAGCTGCTCCTCTTCCGATCCAGCTCTCTGCTGTGGTCTGGGATAGCAGTGGAGGGTGGCCAAAGTCCTTGGGCTCCTGCACCCACATGGGAGACCCGGAGGAAGCTCCTGGCTCCTGGCTTCGGATCAGTGCAGCTCCGCCGTTGCAGCCATCTGGGGAGTGAACCATCAGATGGAAAACCTCTCTCTTTCTCTGCCTCTCCTCTCTCTGTGTAACTCTGACTTTCGAATAAATAAATAAATCTTTAAAAAATAAATAAAAAATAAAAGCATCATGGTGATAACTACTTTCTAATATGAATCGCGATTATTTTTTCCCAAGTGCCATTTGTGTTTTGTCTCCATTGTGGTGTTTCTGCCTTATAAAATTGTTTTAATTGTGTATAATTTGCTAACTTTTTATGAATTTAGATTTTTGAGTCATTGTTAAAAATGACTCTGTACTTTTTTTTCTAAAAAAAAGTTGGCTGTTACATTGTACACCAGATCATATTCAAAAACTGTTAAAGATTTCAGTGTAAAAATTGAAACCTTGGGAGTATTAAAAGACAGCTGTGTCTCGATTTGAATTCAATCTAATTTAATTGACACATTTTGGATATTTGGAAAAACACTTAGCTCCACATTGGATTCATGGAAAGAATTTCACTTGTCTCTCTGAGGTCGTTACCTTTTCTTCATCCCATTTGCTGAGATATTTAACAGAAAGCCTCAACTATCTGGAGCACTAACCAGAAACTCAGGTCTCTAACTCTGGATGGGACCCAGACACTGTTTCATCGTAAGATGCTGTTGTTTTGTTTCTCACAAGCAGGAATGACAAGCTGTCAGCCACAATTATTCAGAAACCCTTGTAATTGCCTTTTTCTGTGTGTCACTAAGGGACAGGATAGGGGACTTAGATCATTCATTGATTCATCCAATAAATATATTTATTAAGCATCTGTTTATATACAAGCAGTGTGCTTAAAGCTGGAGCAGGGATGTTGGGGAAAAGCTCACAAAATCACTGCCCTCTTGACACTGATACTCTAGGAGGAAAACAGACCTTAAAGACCTAATTACCAAAGTTATTAGCAGAAGTGCCAGGAGAAGCATGGCATGTTGTGAGCATTTGTAAGAGCCTTTGACCTTATCTGAAAGATCAATGGTGAAGTCCTGAGGAAGTCACATTTCTAAAAGTTTGTTCCAGGGGTTGACCAGCACTGTGGTTCAGCAGGTTAAGCTGCCACCTGCAATGTAGGCATCAACCAGGGGCTACACTTCTGATACGTTGTGTGTCACTCTGCTTTTCAAATAAATGAAATAATCTTTTTTAAAAATTTTATTTCAGGGGTTGGTGCTGTAGCACAGAGGGTTAAAGCCCCAGCCTATAGCTCAGGTATCCCATATGGGCACTGGTTCAAGTCCCAGCTGCTCGGCTTCTGATCCAGATCCCTGCTAATGCTCCTGGGAAAGCAGCAGAGGGTGGCCCAGGTGCTTGGGCCCTTACACCCATGAGAAACCTGGAAGAAGGTCCTGGCTATGAGCTTTGGCCTGAACCAGCCCTGGTCATTGCAGTCATTTGGGGAATGAACCAGCAGATGGAAGATTCTCTCTCTCTCTTTCTCTCTCTCTCTCACTCACTCACACTCTCACACTCTCGCACTCTCGCGTAACTCTGCCTTTCAAATAAATGAAATAAATCTTTCCTAAAAAAATTTTATTTCAGGACAGAAAGAGAAAGTGCTCATATCTACTTGTTCATTCCCCAAATGCTAGCAACTGCTAGGTCTGGGCTTGGAATTAGGGACTCACTCTAGGTCTCCAGCATATATAGTAGGGACCCAAGCACTTGAGCCATCATCTCTGCTCCCAGAGTCTGCGTTGACATGAAGCTGAAATTAGGACCTGGAGCTGAGTACAAACCCAGGAACTCAGATGTGGGACATGGGAATTTAGCCAATGTCGTAACTACTAGGCTAAACCCCCACCCCCCAGAAAGTCACTTTTGAACTGAACTCTCAAGGATAAGAAGGAACTAACCAGGCTAAGAGCAGAAAGATTTCCAGATAGAGAGTAAAGATCAGAGCAACCGCTGTGAGGCCAGCAGGAGCACACACAGTACAGGAACTGAAGTGTGAAGGTCTGGGTTGGACAGCAGTGGTGTAAAGGTAGATAGAGGTTGCCGTCGCCATTGGGTTCCCTGGTTCTTGGGATCACCAACAATGGGGAAAAGGGAAGAATTAAGATTGAGCCAAGGCAGCAGCTGAACTAGAGAGCAGTCACAGCAAAATCTTAGTCAGTGCTGCAGGGAGCTCTGGACTAGAAGGCCCTTCATGGTTGTTCCAAGCTGAGACAAAGGGGCAGGGCACAGGCCTCATGTCCCCATATTGAACATCCACTGGACATGGGCTAAGCTAAGGCCAAGAGGCAGGAGCTGTCAGGCAGCAGCACGGCCACCAGGGGGTAAAATAAGTTTTTCAGTCCTGGCAGAGAACCTGGGCGGCAAGGCTCAGCGCCTACAGCATGAGTCAAATCGTTCTGGGCCTTGTAGGTCAGAAGGAATTTGAGTTTCATTCCAAGTGCAGGCAGAAGCTAAACAGAATTTTTGCAAGTGAAAGAAATTATCTAGTTGACCTTTCTTTCCTCCAGACAAGCATGGAAAAAGAGAAAACATTTAAGAGGCAATTGCATTAGTGGTATGGACTTAAGGGGCAGCAGAAGACTGCAGTGGGAGGCAGGAAATTGTTTGACACAGTTTGGACAGAGTGTCAACACAATCTGCTGATGGAGTGAAGGTGGGTTGGTGATGAAAAAGAGGGGAATGATAGATGATGCCTACGTTTTGACTTAAACAATCCATAGATGATGGTGCCGTTTAATGCGATAAGAAAAGTCAAAGAAGTGTGTTGTACACTATCTCATTGCACATCCCAGGACATGCACTTGATAATGAGATTGTCAGCTATCTGTGTCTCTGTGCTGTTCCTACACTCACAAGGTACATTGCCTATTCTTTGGGCTGTGATTTTCACTTGAGACTGTCATTCTTATCCTTCAATGTTCAGATTAAATACTACAGCCTCTGCAAAACTTTCCTTGATAAAACATTAGGAAAAATAACACACACACACACACGTGCATGGGGGAAAGAGAGATTAATTCTTATATTTTATAATTGTGGAAACTAGAGACAGGAGAGATTACCTGACTTGCTCAAGTCTATAGTCCTGAATATCAACAGAGCTTGAGACTAGATATCAAGTTTCCAGAATACCTACTTAGTGGCCAAGACTGAATTAAACCTGAGGAGAACAGAAGGCCAAAAAGATGGATAGAGTGAGTGCCATGGCAGTCAGGAGTTTATAATAGAAGTCCAGGGAATAGATTATTGTAGCTTGGGCTAGAGTGGGAGTAGAGAGATGACGTGGATGTTATCTAAGAGGTTTCTAGAAAGCGCAACTGCCAGGACTTTGTGCTGGTTATATACAGATGGAGGGAAGTGAAGAAGATAACTCCTTGGGTACCTTGATGTCACAGAGCTTCAGGGACCACACCCTGGATTAGAAATCAGAAAACTGAGTTCCATTCCAGCTGTGCCATCAGCCAGTAGTATGAACTTGTCACTTCATACCTCTGAGTCTCTCTCCTCCTTCTCCTGAAGGTTGTTTACGCTTAGATCCTTTCAGAACCCTTCCACAACACCATCCCTGCATGAGATTTGCTGCATCTCCTGTCGCTCACGTAAATTCCCCTTCTACTTTCTTTTTTGCCATGTCACCTTTTATTGAGAAATAACTCATAGATGTTTGAAAGCACAGATTTACATTTTCAGCTCACTGAGCCTTGACATTATATATGCCCTCGTAATAAGCAGTCCAAACAATACACTAAACGCTTCTTCCTAGAAAGTTTCCCTTCCCCCTTTCAAACAAAAATCCCATACGTGGAGCACATATTCTCCAATTTCCTGCTCTATAAATGAGATTTCCTTTCCTTGGGCTTTATACAAGTGTAACATGCAGCATGCATCCTTATTTTCTAGTTTTTCACATTTGTAAATGTACAGGAGTACTTCAAAATGTTCATAGAAAGTGGAATTAAAAGATATGTTGACTTTCGTGCCAAAAACATTGATATCCATGTATGTAAGATAACATAAAATTTTCCATTTCAACCATTAGTATACAATTACATAATACAATGACATTAAGCACATTCATAGTGTTGTATAATCATCACTACTGTTTGTCGTTTCATAGCACACTTCATTCTTCTAAACTACTGACCAGCGTGAATCATCCTACTGGGGGTTCAACTCAAGGTTTGAGGTTATATCATATCCCAGTAGTTATCATGTAGTAAAAATCAATATTTGTTGTTTGTTTGGCTGGTTGGTGGGTTGGGTGGATGAATGAATGTCTAAAGTCCCACTGAATGTCTCTTTCTATCTAGGAATTATAATAAAGTCATCAAACTCCTCATTTCTTCTCTTCTATTTCTTACAAGTTGACTGTATATCTGCAGGGTATCTGTGCTCACTCTAGAAATTGAAAGATGACCTATACAAAATTCCAGCCCACAAGTCCACATCCAAGATAGGGATTCAGACCAATAAGTGACACCTAATGAAACATGAATGCTTAGAAGAATGCTGGGGTAGGAGTTCCGGGTGCAGAACTGGGTTAAGCATTACGCTGCCTGCAGATATTGCAGATATCAAAGAGGCTTCCTGGAGCTGCACAAGCAGAGTTAGCATCGTTGGGTGGTGGATGGGAATGGAGAGATCTGGGGGAACCGCAGAATTCTTCAGGTCCAGAGCCTGCTTCCTTCCTGCTCCTGAACAGCCAGTTTCTGTGTTATCCCCTGAAACTGTGTTTGGCAAAGAACAAAGAGGGCTACACAGATTTTTGAAGCATGATGAGCTTTGTTTGCCTCCTCCCTTAACCCTACTTCTCTTAGATTCTTTCTTACTTCTCAGTGTTTCCCTTGAGGTCATTTCTCCTCTTTATGTATGCTCTTCTTTAATGAGCGGCTTTCATTACTTGTGACTTCTCTCTCAAAGAGTCCTTGTTAAAGACCCTGGGCTTATGCTAGAGAAATCCAAGTGAATCTGTAAGACAGCATTACACGTTTGTTAGTCTTCTGTTCCCACAGCAGCTGCTGGATGGATGTGTACCTCCTTGCTAATGTGCATACTCACATTCCCCCAAACTACCTCCCAAGTTCCTGTCCCCAGCTCAACACATGCCACCATCATTCTCCCACTTGCGTATAACATAAGAACTGAAGCCACCAAGAAGCAATTGTCTTTGATCAAAATGGTGATACTAGCCTTTAAATAACTTGATGACCAAGACTTCTATTCAGAGACCTGGATGTTTGGATGGATGGACAGACAGGCAGGTGGACAGACAGATGAATAACCATAACATTCAAGCTTCTAAAGTTTTCTAAGGCTACCCATGATAACAACCCTTGGTAGGAAACTCGAAAAGACCGACAATAATATTGACGACAGTGTAACCTGTCAAGTGGTATGACAGACAAATGAAAAAATGTAGAAGTGAAGGCTGTGAGATTCCAGCGAATTAGGCAGGGCTCAAGCTTCATGATTTCTGTCTTCCACTCATTAAACAAATAGCCACGGCACAGTCTTCCTGGGGATCCCCTTTCACTCAACCCCTGCTGTGCACTGTATAGTGAACACAAAAAAAGGACCCTTGGTACCCTCCGGCTTCAAGAGCAACTCATTTGTGGCCTAAAGTAAGGCCTTCCCTTCCTGTTGCTAACCCTAAGTTAAGTCATTTGTTCTTGTAAAAGGCATGGGTGAAAAGATCCTGAACTCCAAAAGACAGGCATCATCCAAAAGCATTTTTCCTTAAGATTTTTTTTTTAATTTTCTACTCAGTAAAATGCTAAGTAATGATAAGATATTACCCTCACTGTGTCTCTGCTCCCTGCTTGTAATTTCCTCCCACGGTTTGAGAGGCCCAGACAAGACTGTACCCTATTTTAGGAAGCACAGTCAGAGAGAACTGAAAGCCAAGCTCAGTGGAAATGGCAGGTGGGAGGGACAGCGGAAGGCTGGCCTACCTTTCTCCGTCACTCCCAAAATGATTGACAAAGAAGATCTTAAGTGCTCTTTCTTCTTTTTACTGTAACGAGGCTAAGTTATACCTGACAGTGGAATGGCCCAGGTGTTGCAGTATCATGCAATTCAAAACTCCACCTTTTTCCTTATGAGGGAGGGATCCTTATGTGTCAAAACGCAGCTTTCCAGAACATGCAAGGCCTTGGCTGAAGGCTTTCGCTCCTGCCCGAGATGTCTCTAGATGCAGCATTGAGAATAACTCTGCGGTGGGCATTTAGCCTGGGGTAAACACGCTAGTCAAAAGGCCTGAGTCTCAGATTAGGTATCCAGTGCAGTCTTCAGCTCCAGTCCCTGACCTCATCTCCCTACTAATGTAGATCCTGGGAGACAGCAGCGATACCTCAAGACCTGGATGGAGTTCCTGGCTCCAGTTCCAGCCAAATCCAATCCCAGCCATTGTGGGCATTTAGGGCATGCCCCAGTGCACGGGAGCCCACTTGCCCTCTCCTTCGCCTTCTCTCTCTCCCTCTGCCATCCCTCTCACACTAACAAAGAGGAACTCAGAAGTCTGCAAGCCTAGGTTTGAAAACTAAGCTTACGGGCTGGCGCCATGGCTCACTAGGCTAATCCTCCGCCTGTGGCACCGGTACCCAGGGTTCTAGTCCCGGTTGGGGCACTGGATTCTGTCCCGGTTGCTCCTCAAAGGAAAAAAAAAAAAAAGAAAAACTAAGCTTACCTAATTGCCTTTCCTCCTTATGAGTATGGAGGAGGAAATATTGGAGAATAAGGCTGCAAGTGGAGTAGCAGGAGCTGAAAACCCAGAAAGGCAAACACACAGGTGAATTTACACTTGAGCAGTGGAAGCCGTGAGCTCACTCACTGTCCCTGGAACTTATTTTCCCATGAGACTGAGTAATCCTTTGAGGTTCCTGAAGCAGCCCTGTCCGCACCCCACATTCCACACCTGCACCCCACTGAGGCAGGGTCTCCACCCAGATTCCTTGTTGTGAGCTCTTTTCACATCCCGAGTTCTTTTCCCCTTGCCCTTCACCACAGCTGTGATGAAACCGTCCTCATGAGACTTGGTGGCCTCTCTCCTCCATTCTGCTAGAAGCCCCGTGAAGACAGGGATGGACCCCCATTGCTATGACTGTCCAGTGCCTGTGTTATGTTAAAAACTAAGTGATTGCCTCCTGAGTAATGTGACAGGAAGGAGCATTTTCTTCTGCAGAGGGCCCAGGCTTGAGCTAAAGCCTGGGAGGAAGAGCCTGACCTCGGGGCATGGGTGGACTGACCTTGTGGGGCCCTTAGGTGCCACCCCCTCTCTGCACTAGAAGTCCTGGGTCTCAGGTGCCCAAAGCCCCGAGAAATAGTAAGGCTCTCATGTCTCAGTGTGTGTTTCCTGATATTTAAGAGCAAAAATAATGAATTCTTGGTTACCCACACATGTCCCCAAAACAAATAGCAGAGAGCGAGAAGCGCAGAATATGTGCACGTCAGCGGAATTCTCTCTAAATGGAATGCTTCTCAAAGCCTCGGAAAGATGTTGGTGAGTTAAAGCTTTCTATTAACCTCATTTCATACTTCTTTGTGTTTACAGGAAATTGGTTTAATTTTTGTGCCCATCTGTTTGATGTTCAGTCCACTGGCTGTGTTAAAGCTTAGCTACATCACTCCATTGGGCTCTAGGTTATTTATATAGAAGAAGGACTCCAATTGATATTTTATTAGTTGTGGTATAATCATTTGTTTCCAAAATACCATTTTTTTCATTTAGGATATTCTACAGGCCTTTCTTATCTGAAAGTGGGAAAATTATTTTTTAAGAACATCAAATTCAAATAAATAAATAGGCCAGCGCCGCGGCTCACTAGGCTAATAATCCTCTGCCTTGCGGCACTGGCCCACCTGGTTCTAGTCCCAGTCAGGGTGCCGGATTCTGTCCCGGTTGCCCCTCTTCCAGGCCAGCTCTCTGCTGTGGCCCAAGTCCTTGGGCCCTGCACCCCATGGGAGACCAGGAGAAGTACCTGGCTCCTGCCATGGGAACAGCGCGGTGCGCCGGCCGCAGCATGCCGGCCACGGCGGCCATTGGAGGGTGAACCAACAGCAAAGGAAGACCTTTCTCTCTGTCTCTCTCTCTCTCACTGTCCACTCTGCCTGTCAAATAAATAAATAAATAAATAAGTGAAACATCACTTCATTTCAGTGGTTCTACACATCTCATCTTGCTGTTTAGGATTGATTTAGATATCCTTGTTTTTAGCTGTGTTTTCTTTCTGGAAGAATACAGTTTTTTTGGACAACCATTACTTTGAAGCAAGATGTTTGGGACTGGGTAATTCTTGGCTATTGGGGATGCCCTATGCACCAAGAATACTTAATGGTGTTCCTGGGTTCTACCCACCTGTTGCCAGTAGCAGGCACCCAGCCCCAGTTATAAAAATTCTCTAGGCATTGCCAAATGTCCCGAGGGGGAAAACAAGCCCTGGCCTAGAGGGAGTTAGAGACTGGACAGCCAAGACTGCCTCCTTGTTTTTGAGGGTGAGGCAAGGCCATCACTGGCCATCTAAGTATTGTTGCTCTCCAGTCACCAGTTCGGTCTCCCTAAACCACTTTGGACCAGGTGCCCAAAAAGCTGCATCATCCTGGGGTGAAGCTATGGAACAGAATGCGTCTTTCTGGAATCCCTTAGACGGTTCTTTCCCTCCCTGTACGGTGGGGGATCCACTCAGAGCAGCAGCCTGCCCCTTATTACCTCCGTGACCTAGAAGGAGTCTCAAGTTCCTATTTTATACAGTAGAGAGACATTACTTGGCCTGCTATGTCAATGAACAGTTGGAAAAAATCAACTCAAAACATGCCCAGTTTTATTTTCAGTCAACGGGCAGAGTCATACCAACTAATACTTGCTCTTGTGTTGTCTTTTCCTGACAAATTGATTTTATCCTTACACAAGGAGTAGGAGGCAGAACAGAGCACGGTTACAAAGGTCTAGTCTTTGAATTCTAAAAACCAAGGCTCCAAGCAATTATTCCAACTTCCCAGCCGTGTAGGTGGTATACAAACTAGGGCAGATAATTTCTGAGTTTCTTTTTCCTCATGAATAAAATGATATATAACACCTACTGGGTGGAGGGTTCTGGGAATAATTTTATTGAATATATGTAAAGCATTTTGCAGTATGCAACATAAGGAAAGTACCCATTAATTGTGCTTGTAATTATTGTTATTGTTGTTAATAAACACAGAAAGCACTACATGTTCTTGGGCTGGTGGGAGAGCCATTTGGGAGCAAAGTTTACTATAGCATCCCCCAACCTGATCTTTGATGGGAACTTATATTTCTATTGCTTTGCTTATGGCCAATAGCACTGACAAACATGTTAGATTATCCAGGGTTCAGCAGCAAGAACTAGTCTCTTTCACATCTGCCTTCCAAACTCCTAGGACATTGGAGGCCGAAGCAGAAGCGTTCTCTCCGATGTCTGACAGATACAATACTGAGCATCTACTGTGTCCCAGAAACAGTTCTAGGCTCTTAAGGAAGTAGCAGTGATAAACATATAGAGGTAAGACCCTCAGACAGCTTACAGTTCTATTACAAAGACTGCAAATCAAAAAATGCACCGAGCACAAGCAGGTGCCAGCAAAGCCACATACCCTTTTTGATCTTTTTAATTTTTCCAACTATGATAGACATATAGTTATAGAGAAATAATTCCCCACTTTTGGGAAAGCAATATTAGAAGAATGATAGTAATTGGTAGGTGACATGGTCTCACTTTTGGAGAAAGGGTTAGGATGGGTGAAGCCAGAGAGAATGGCACTGCCGACATATGATAAAGGGATACATCCTCCAAGTAGTTGGGAATTTCTGACTCGTAAGAGGAGAGCTGATTTTTGACTGTGAATTGTTCACTTGCACAGGGGGTGGTGGGCGGATACAGCAGAGATGGGCAGGTACAACCAGGAGACTGGGCTGCAGGAGCCAGAGTCCCTGAGTCTCCTGTTCCAGACGAACACATGATAGTGGAGGTGATGTCACACAAGTAGCAGGTAGATAATGACAGCCTGGCTCTTTTTAAAGAACTTTTAAATATATATATATATATATAAAATATATGTATAGATGTGTGTGTATTTAAATATATATGTGTGTGTGTGTATATATATATACATATACACATATATATCTTGGAGATAGAGGGGGAGGGTGAATTACCTTTTTCATTACAGTATTTCCAGAAGAAAGAAGATTCCCTCTGGTTGATTTTAAGCACCTGTCCCTCCAGCAAGAGGCCAGTGGGATCAAGCATTACTCTGCTCCCATCAACTGCTAGTCCCATTAGAATGGTTCATTGATCACAGGACTTGGTAACCAGCTTGGGATGGTCTCATCCTCCTTGGTGCCCATGGCTTCAGTCTGGACCCTTTATGCTGTTCAGAAGGAGGATCACACGGGATGCCCAAAAGATATCAGGACCAGGCTGTACCCAGATTTTTTTTTTCTTTTTTAGGCCAAAGACTCTCTGGAATGCTGGAAAAGAGATGAGTAGAAGGAAAGAATTGTAGGGAAAGGCAAAAGGAGCTTAAGAGACATTGAGGAAGAAAATTTCAAAAGGGTTTTGGGATATGACAGTCTTCAAAATAAATACAAAACTGAATTCCCAAACACACATTTTTTTACTTCTTTTTGGAACAATAGCCAGGAGGTTTTTAATAAAAAGTCTGCAACATTTTACACATAAGCAATATACATTTTGTGGTCTTTATCACACAGGTTTCAGAGTTGTCTGCTTTTCTCTTGGCACACATACAAAAGCAAGTATAAATTGAATGCTATTTTAATAACCCCTATGGTACAGTATTATATATTGGAAGCAATTCATTGTTTCCTACCCCATATTTATTTCCCATGGCACACCACAGCTTCTATTAGACAGTCTACCCTGTAGGGAGAGAAATGGGTCTAAAACACAGCACAGAGCTAGCCCTTTCTTTCTGCAGACATCTTGTAATTAGCCGGAGTCTGCTTCTCTTCACAGCAAGCTCTTGCCGCGCAGAACAGTAAAGTTTTCTTTTCTCAACATGCTTCTGCCAGATGTTTCCACAAAAAAATGTAAAAGTTTTTTGTATGCGCTGGTGTAGATGACTTCATCCTTAATGACTGCTTCAGAAATACTCCTCCTCTTTAATTAAACTCATTAGCTCTCCCTCAGTCCCTTTGTGAAGAGCATCTACTGTTGCGTCTTCACAGTCTCAGCAGTTCAGCCATCGGGGTTGACCTGTGGCTTCAAGAGGAGCCAGCTTGTAGCTCGGTTCACATTTGTTCTATATTTCCTGCACAACAAACCCAAAAGAAGCACTTTAATTAACTTTTTTACCAAAGAAAACTCGATTTTTTTTTTTTTGACAGGCAGAGTGGACAGTGAGAGAGAGAGAGACAGAGAGAAAGGTCTTCCTTTGCCGTTGGTTCACCCTCCAATGGCCGCCGCGGCCGGCGCACCGTGCTGATCCGATGGCAAGAGCCAGGTACTTTTCCTGGTCTCCCATGGGGTGCAGGGCCCAAGCACTTGGGCCATCCTCCACTGCACTCCCTGGCCACAGCAGAGAGCTGGCCTGGAAGAGGGGCAACCGGGACAGAATCCGGCGCCCCGACCTGGACTAGAACCCGGTGTGCTGGCGCCGCAAGGTGAATTAGCCTAGTGAGCTGCTGCGCTGGCCCAGAAAACTCAATTATTGCCAAATTAACTTGCGAAACTCTTGGTGTAACTGAAATAATTTTACATTTTGGTCTCAGAGACAGTTTTTTGACTGGGTGTTGGAAATATTATTATAAATTTTTACCAGTATTAGCAACTAGCCTTTATCTCTATTTTATTTGAGAAATCAGTATTTCAACTTGGGTAGAGAGTTTTTTTTTTTTTTTTAATAATTTTCTCTTTCTCACAATCTCACCTATCTCTATCACCCACACAAAATTTTGTCGTGTAGGTACCAGAGATGGCCTTTGGGGATCTCATCTTATTCTGATACTTGGGGAAACATTGACCTAAGAACACACTTGATTAGTAAAGATTTCTTTTTTAAAAAGACTTGTTTATTTAAAAGGCAGAATGACAGAGAGAGGCAGAAAGACAGAGAGCCAAAGAGGTCTTGCATCCCCTGGTCCATTCCCCAAATGACCTCAATAGCCAGGATCAGTCCTGCCTGAAGCCAGGAGCTAGAAACTCCAACTGGTCTCCTGTGTGGTTAGCAGGGATCCCAATACTTGAGCCATCACCTGTTGCCTTCCCAGGCCAGCTGGATTAGAAGCAGAGCAGCCAATACTCGAACAAGCACTCTGATACGGGGCACGATCGTTGCTGGTAGCAGCTGAACCCACTGCACCACAGTGCTGCATTTCCTGGCCCCTTGCAGTTAAGCTGGGATTAGAGTAAGACCAGTGAGGTGCCATGGCTTAAAAAAAAATTAAGAAGTTCTTGTCTTAGACAAAGTCACATAAGTACCAACCATATACTTGCCCAACTCCACGAGCGAAGGCATCTTAAGCTTTCAAGCTCTGGGTACCTCATTCTTTCACCCTTGTCTCAACTCTGGGTGAGACTCTGACAAGGTCTTGCCCACCAGCTGTAACTCCAGGTGGCTCTCAAGGGACAGTATTCAAGGCTCCATGCTGCCTTCCATCCCCATAGCAACTAAGGAAGTTGAATGTTCTAGATGGTGGTGGCAGTGCTGCGTGAGGCAGGGGCCCTGCCAATCCACGAGGACAGCAAGCTAAGCCGCTGCTCAGGACACCTGCACCCTGTATCAGAGTGCCTGATGTGAGTCCTGGCTACCCCACACTTCTCATCCAGCTTCCTGCTAATGTGCCTTGGAAGCAGTGAATGATGACCCGAAGTCTTGGGTCCCTGCCCACCCACATGGGAGATCCAGAGTCTATTCCCCACTCTCTGCTGTGGCCTGGCCTAGTCCCAGCCATGGAGGGCATTCAGGGAGATGAACTAGCAGACAGGAGCTCCCTCTGCTTTCTCTCTCTCTGCCTCACTGCCTCTCTGTTTAAAGAAATGTATTTTTGTCATACAGAGCTACTACAATTTGGAGATTGTGTGTGATTACAGCAAAACCTATACGCTTGTTGTTATTATTGTTATTAGCATTACTCCCAAGCAAACTTAATCCATCTCTTCTTGCTCTCACAGTATCAGGCCACAGGGTTCCTGTGTGGGTAAAGTGGTATCCTAGTTTGTTGGGAATGGGCATGTCTACCCTTAGAGGCTTCACTGAGCGGGGAAGACCTCAGGCCCCCAAGGCCTGGCCCATTGTGTGGACATAGCACAGGTATTTCATAGGTGCTTGTTAGTTAAGTAAGAGAAGACTTTGGTTCCCAGTTATAGGAAATTTTCTACAAAGCAAAAGCTCTGAGCCAGCAGTGAACCAAGAAAATGGCCCAGTTTTTTTCCTGTTTCTCTCTGTGAGTCTTCTATTCTTTTGGGCCTGCATCAGCTGGGTTGTCAAGGTTACCTCTCATCATCTTTAGAATATTATTAGATTTTGACCCATATTGTGTCAAATTATACACAGACCTTGATGTGTGTTCACCTCCCCTACTGTTCTGACTCTTAGCACTCTCCTTTCTGATCTGTTTCCCTCATTCTGCTGTATTCAATTTGGTGAGAGAGTTTACAGTGCGGCTGTTATTGAGAATGAGATATCATTCTACATTGCGCTGACTCAGTGGGAGTGCAAAGAACTTAGAGATTCAAACCAGGAATAAGAACCCAGATTCTTTTCTTGGGACTAAGTGTAGTTTTTATCTCTTTGTTCTGAGTCCTCAGATACCACATGGAGCTCCCCTCACAACTCTGTTTAGTTTTCTTGCTTCCTTCAGCTTTTATCATCATCCCCACCATTGTTGCTATCACAAACTCTGTAGCTTAGCGATTTAGTCCTATTTTACAGATGAGAAGACTGAGGCTTAAAATAATAAATAACTTACCCCAAGGACACTAAATCCTAGGCATCAGAGGTAAGATGACTGTTGTATTAAGAGATACCAGTGAGGGGCCGGCTCCGTGGCTCACTTGGTTAATCCTCCACCTGTGGCACCAACATCCCATATGGGTGCTGGTTCTAGCCCCGGTTGCTCCTCTTCCAGGCCAGCTCTCTGCTGTGGCCCGGGAGTGCAGTGGAGGATGGCCCAAGTGCTTGGGCCCCTGCACCCGCATGGGAGACCAGGGGAAGCACCTGGCTCCTGGCTTCGGATTGGCACAGTTCCGGCCACAGTGGCCATTTGGGGAGTAAACCAGTGGAAGGAAGACCTTTCTCTCTGTCTCTCTCTCTCTCTCTCTCTCTCTCAAGGTCTATAACTCTATTTGTCAAATAAATTTTAAAAAAAGAGAGAGAGATACCAGTAAAAGAAACCCCAAAGTAGCCCAGTTTTTTCCAGGTTTATTTTGCTTTTGAAAAGAAGAATGAAAAAGAAAGAGGGAGGGACAGAGAGGAAGAGATCTGTTTACTTCACTTCCCTAAATGCCTGCAACAGCCTGGGAAGAGCCAGGCCAAAGTCAAGAATTCCAAGTGATCTCCCACAGGGGTGGCCGGAACCCAAGGCTGTGAGCCATCACTCACTGCCTCCCAGATGCGTCCGTCCGCAGAAACCAGCATCAGAAGCAGAGGCAGAGCTGGACCCCAGGCATCCTGGTACAAAATGCAGGCCTCTCCAGTGACCGCTGACCTGCTGCACTGCGCCACTCAGCCCTCCTGCCCGTGTTCAAACAAATCCTTGAACCAGGATAATGACACCTAGTATTTTGAACATTTCAATAAAAAAGGAGGGTAGAGGAAAATAGTTAGCAAATCAGTCTGGCAGAATTTGGCCTACATAAAACAGTACTCAGAAAATACCCTCAATTTCCTTACAAACTCGAGTTTTATGAGAACAGGGGGAGAGAGTTATTTGGCAAAAACTGTTTATTGAGAGAAAATATTTCTAAAGTCACTTTTAAGTATGCACAGCACAAAGTTAAGGAAGAGAAAATATATACTAATCTTGTTTTCTGGGGGCTGTTTGAAGCACTATATGTTGTTAAAAATGATAACCTTTCTATTTTTAAAATGACTCTAACTGAATTTCTTTAATTTTGGAGGTTGAGCATCTTGTATATGTTGACCATTTTTATTTCTTTCTGTGTGAATTATTTAGTCGAAAATTTTGCCCATTTTCTTTTGCATGTTATGGAAATTAGAACTTTTTTTATTTTAAAGATTTGTTTATTTGAAAGTCAGAGTTACACAGACAGAGAAGGAGAGGCAGAGAAGGAGAGAGAGAGGTCTTCCATCCCCTGGTTCACTCCCCAGTTGGCCACAACGGCGAGAGCTGCACCAATCTGAAGCCAGGAGCCAGGAACTTCTTCCCCGTCTACCATGTGGGTACAGGGGCTCAAGGCCTTGGGCCATCTTCCACTGCCTTCCCGGGCCACAGCAGAGAGCTGGATTGGAAGTGGAGCAGCCGGGACTCAAACCGGAACCCATAGGGATGCCGGCACTGCACAGAGCAGCTTTATCCACTAGGCCACAGCGCCAGCCCCGGAAATAAGAACTTTGATTATCATTAAGTTGTAAGCATTTTCTTGTTTGTCATTTATGCTTTCTTTGTTTATGGCATTTGCTGTTGAAAGACATTTTAATTTTTAGGTTTTCAAAAAGTAGCTTTGATGCTTCTTACAGTAGGCAAAGAATTTGGATGTGAAAACCTAGCTTCACAAATCTGTTTCATGCCAACAATGAATAATTTGTGAGGCAATTTGCAGAAGGCTTTCTGGTAGGCTCCAGGCATCATGAGAGAATGGCCGTGTGCTGATTTGGCAACTTTCCACGCAAGGCCTGAAGGTCATTCTATCAGCACTCCCATCAGTTGGTGATGCCTGGCTGGCTCTCACAGGTGCTAATGGCAGCCCGTAAAACTGCTACCCCTGGGTGGATTTGACATGTCGAGTGATTTGCTGCTGAGAGAAAGAGTGAAAGAAAGCTGGAAAGGAATGGCAGAAAAGATGAAGAGGGAAAGGAAAGGCAATGAAAGAGAGATGGGTAAGAAAGGCATTGAAAGAAAGAGGCAAAGTGAGGGAGCCGGAGAAAGAATTGAAGGGAAAATAGGGAGAAGAAAGCCAGATATAAGTAAGGGTGGAAGGAAGGATGAGAAAGGGAGAGAGGGAAGGAGGAAAAGAGAAGAGGAAGAAACAGAGGAAGATACGTCAGGCTGCATGCATTTCAACGTAGCAACAGATTACAGATCTAGCAATGAAAGAGGATACAGGGTGCCTTGTATCTGCTGTTCTCATTTTCCAGGTAGGAAGCCTGGAGCCCAGCAGTGGTGAGGAACTTGCCTGCAGCTCACACGGGTTTGTAGCAAGAGAACCAGATAGCAGCCAAGTCTCCCAACTCGCAGCCTAACCTACCCTGTCTCATGCAGCGGTTCTTCTGTCTCTCTGAAAGCCTGCTTTTGGTTTCAAGTGATGTCCAACATAAATAATATTTTATCCAAGAACAGCTTTCAGCTAGGCCAGAAAAATCTTACCTAGTTAGATTTTTTTTTTTATTATAGCACATTGCCATAACAGAATTTAACCTAGAATGTGTAAACTTTAAAAAAGTCAAATGAACTAGCCATTCTTTCCTAAAAAAAGAAAAAGAAAAGGAAAGCAAAGTTGTTAATTATAATAGCCAAATGTATTTCCCAGGGTAGATATGTTCCTGGCTTTCTGATGACCCTCCACACTCTTCTCCATGGTGGCTGCATTAATTTGCATGGCCACCAACAGCGTGCATGAGTTCCCTTTTCCCCACATCCTTGCCAGCAATTGTTATCATTTGTAGCCATTTTAACTGGGGTGAGGCCACATCTCATTATGGTTTTGAATTGCATTTCTCGGGTGACTTGTGGTACGGGACATCTTCTTCTTGTATGTACTTGCTGGCCATTTGTGTTTCCTCTTTTGCAATGCATCCAGATCCTTTAGTCGTGACCCAGATGTCCCATCTCTAGATATTTGCCTGAAAGACATGAAATCAGCATATCGAAGAGATACCTGCGCTGCCAGGCTCATTGCAGCATTTTCACAGCAGCCAAGAAATGGAATCAACCCAGCTGTGCGTCAGTGTGTGAACAGATAAAGCAAATGTGGCTGTTATACACGTCCCCTTCAACCCCCTCCCACACGCAATGGAATATAACTCAACCATAAAAAAGAACTAAATCCTGATGTTAGCAGCAACATGGATGGAACGCTAGGTCATTTTATTAAGTGAAATAAGCCAGGCACAGAAAAACAATTCCCACATGTCCTCTCTCATTATGGAAGTTTTAAAAAGTTCATCTGAACCTGGGAGAGCCATTACTAAAGGGTGGGAAGAGTGGAGGGAGAGTGACAGGGGAGATGGGACATGGAATACCAAAACACTGCTAGATAGGAACCTTCAGTTCTGGAACCTTCAGTTCAGGGTTCCCATTACGGTATTACACGCTTCCTGAAGAACTGGGAGAGAGAAGCTGGTAGGCTCTGAAGACAAAGGAAAGGAAAGGAAAGGAAAGTTCTGACTGCCTGATTGGATCCACTTGTGTTGGGTGCAGGTGTGGAAGTCTTGCACTGTAACCCATAATCACTTGGCTAACATAGCGAAGGGCTAGTCTTCAGTAGCGTTTGCTAGAAGTTCCATGCGTGGCCATAGACAACTGAGGAACTCAGTACTCTTTCCTATTCCTCTTTGGGGCCAGATAGTGAAAACAAAGAAGAGCAGGAGTTCTTGTAATTGCACTTGGCCTTTCATTTCTGTGGGCGTGATTTAAGGGAGCAAATGACTTTCCTAAGAAGAGAAGTGGGCGGCGAGTTGTTGTACATCAAAAGGGAAAGAAGTGAATGACCAGAAAACCAAGGCATTTCTCCTAAATGTCCTTAGCCACAGAAAGGACCCTCTGACCCTGGTTTGAATGTGCCCGCCCTCCTGTGCTCCAGCTCCAGGCAGAATAGAGCTCCCACGTCCCTGGATCTGTGTGATCCTATAGTACAGTAAGACAAACAGAAGGAACCTTTGCCCTGCTTAACTGGTTATTGCTTTCATTTTCTGTCTTGCTTTGGCAATGGGGGCCTTGCTTCACTGTATGAATTTATTTTGGATGACACCCTGCTTTATTAGCTTAGCTGTTTAGAATCAGTGCCAAAGAGGCAGGGGTATTTGGTTTCTTCCTTCCATTCAACAATATTTATCGAGCTAGCTACACCCCAGGTATGCTTTAAGGTGTCAGGCATACAGCACAAGCCATATGAACAGAACTTCACAGAGTTTGTTAACCTCGAGGCCAGGAGAGGAGAGGAGTTTATAGTCTCAAGCGGGATAAGCTGCAACTTAGGAGGTGGCAAGTGTTGTGAGAGAAACGGAGGAGGAAAGGGGGAAAGAGGGCAGAGCCAGGTGGGAGGAACAGGGAGTTACCTGGAATTGTCTGTCAGATGAGATCAGCATTCAGC
The DNA here is from genome assembly GCF_964237555.1 of Oryctolagus cuniculus. NCBI lineage: Eukaryota > Metazoa > Chordata > Mammalia > Lagomorpha > Leporidae > Oryctolagus > Oryctolagus cuniculus. Next base: position 30,882,757 of record NC_091437.1, on the reverse strand, counting down.
AAAGACCTGAAGGAATTAAGGAGTAAGGGGCGGGGGGAGTGAGGAACTGAGCCCCCAACGGGACCATCCCTGAGCTCAGACATGAGGACATGAGGGAGGCCGAAACATGGTGAGCAAGCAAGGCTGAGAGACAAAGCAGGCCTTGTCAGGGCTTCTGCTGTACTGTTGTTGTAATTTCATTTGAGAAAGAGAGCAGGCAGAGGTCTTCCATCCACTGGTTCACTCCCCCAGATGCACGCTACAGCAAGGGCTGGGCCAGACTGACGCCAGGAGCCTAGAACTCAATCCAGCTCTCTCGCATGAGTGGCAGGAACTCAATCCCTTGGGCCATTACCTGCAGCCTTCTAGGTGCACATTAGCAGGAAGTGGAATCAAGAGCAGAGCCGTGGGGCTGGCACTGTGTTGTAATAGGCTAAGCAACTGCCTGCAGTGCCGGCATCCCTTACAGGTGCTGATTCATGTCATGGCTGCTCCACTTCCAATCCCGCTCTCTGCTGGTGGTCTGCAAAGGCAGTGGAGAATGGCCTAAGTGCATGGGTTCCTGTAGCTATGTGAGAGGCCTGGCTCCTGGCTTCGGATTGGCCCAACTCTGGCCAATGCAGCCATTTGGGGAGTGAACCAGCAGATGGAAGACCTTTCTCTCTGTCTCTCCCTCTATCTGTCTGTAACTCTACCTCTCAAGTAAATAAATAATCTTAAAAAAGAAAGAAACAGCACCATGACTGAAATGAACCCAGGTGTCTTAACCACTGTGCCAAATGCCCACCCCAGGATGTTGGCTTCAACCAAGTCAGGTGGGACATGGGAAGCCGTCTCTTTTCCACAGAGGTTGTACTTTCATGCAGTCCCATTGGCTGCTAGGTGCAGAAGGGCCAGCCCTGGAGGACATTGCTGGTCACAGGTAAGAGGTGACCATGCTTTGGGTCATACTAGTAGTGGAGGAGGAGGTATTTGTTGGATTCTGGGTATACTTTGAGGCTGGAAATAATAGGGTTTGTGGATGGATTTGATGTGAGAGGAGTCAAGACTGTTCCAGAACTTTAGGCCCACACAGTGGGGAGGATGGCACTGGAGAAATGAAGTGGAGACAGTCTCAGAAGGAGCCGCGCTGTTTGTTGTGAGTGGAGTTTAGGAGTTAGGTTTTGCAGTGGTGTGAATGCCTACTGGATACCAATCAGGACGTGAGGAGGCTGGAGTTTGGGAGAGACATGCTGATTCCTGATAGGAGGATTGGCCTTCAATGGGAAGATTCTAGCTAAAGCACTTGTGTAAGTGAGCTTCCCAAGCAGGGATTCATAGAGAAGAGACATGACCCGAGGACTGGGGCCTGATGCAGTCCTGTGTGATGGCATAGGATGCAGAGCCAGCTCAGGAGGTGGAGGAGCGGCTCGTGCAGTTGCTGGGCTAGCAAACCAGCATTGCCTGGAAGCTTATGAGAAATGAGAAATGCGGGTTACTTGGCGTCACTTCACTCCCGCTGAGTCAGAGGCGCCGTGTGGAACTCTGCAGTCTGTATTTTCACAAGGCCTTCCAGGTGATTCTGTGGCATACTACAGTTCAAGACCACTAGGCTAGGGGCTGGCGCTGTGGTTCACTTGGTTAATCCTCCACCTGCGGCGCCGGCATCCCATATGGGTGCTGGGTTCTAGCCCTGGTTGCTCCTCTTCCAGTCCAGCTCTCTGCTGTGGCCCAGGAGGGCAGTGGAGGATGGCCCAAGGGCTTGGGCCCCTGCACCTGCATGGGAGACCAGGAGGAAGCACCTGGCTCCTGGCTTCGGATCAGCACAATACCAGCCGTAGCAGCTATTTGGGGGGTGAACCAACAGAAGGAAGATCTTTCTCTCTCTCTCTCTCTATCTCTCATTGTCTGACTCTGTCAAATAAAAAAATAAAAAAGACCACTAGGCTAGAAACTGAAGGAAAAACAGGGTGTGGGGTACACTGGAATCCGAGGGAAGAAAGCGTTTCAAGAAACGGCAAGAATGAGCTCCATCAGATGCTGATGGTGGACAAACAAGATGAGGCCTGGGAGTGGGCCACTGAGCTAAGCAGCCTGTGTCACTAACCAGTCAATGGTGGTTTTGATAAAAGCAGTTCAGATGGAGTGATGGTGAGGATAGCGGGCAAAAGCCTGAATATAGTGGGTTCAAGAAAAGGCGTGAGCCAAGGAGTCAGAAACTCCAGATGCGGATAACTTGTGCTACAAGTCTGATTGTGATTTGGGTCTGTTTATCTCCATTCTGCTGTGTATGTTCAAATATTTCCCCAGCATCTCCTTTCATGCTCTTCTCCACCTGCACCTCACCCCAGGTCCAGTTGTCTTTACATCCAGTGCTAATACCAGTTTCTGCTGCTAGGGTTTATACAAGATTCACACCCAATTTATTCTGATTTTCCCCTTTACCTGAGTCAACAGGCATTCCAGATTGAGTTTAAGATTACAGTAATACCTAGGTTTTTTGTTGTATTTGTTTGTTCTTCCTTTTCTATTGTGTCCAAGGTTTTTTGTGTTCTAATGACCTTATTATATATCAGTTTTGGTTGTTACTTGTATGAAAATTTATTTATTTAGTATTTATTTGAAAGGCAGAGAGAGAACAAAAGAGAGATCTTCCATTCATTGGTTCACTCCCCCAAATGCCTGCAATACCTAGGGCTGGGCCAACCTAAAGTTAGAAGCAAGAAACTTGATCTGGGTATCCCGAGCATCGAGCCATCATCTGCTGCCTCCTAGGGTATGCTGGGATCAGAGGCAGAGCTGGGACTAAAACCCAGATTCTCTAATAAGAGATGTGGGTATTCCAAGCAGCTGCTTAACCGCTCTGCAAAACTCCTGCCCCTGTTGTTCCTTTGAAATTTTGGAAAGCGCATTTATGCAGGAAAGGGAGGTGGGAGCAGATGGAAGGAAAGCAGGAGAAAGAGAGGGGCAGAAAAAAGGGGGAGGAGAGAGTGAGACAGTGAAGAAAGGGCTGGCAGAGACAGGGAGGGGTAAAGAGAGAGACTACAAAGTAACCAGAAACATGAGGCGGAGTCTGGGCAGACAGAGATGATGGATCAGGACAGGGTAATCACCCCTCCTGGGACTGTCAAAAAACATCCGCACTCACAGTGAGGCAGTGGTGTCAGTTCCGAACCATGAGTACCAGAAGGGAAGGTCATTATGCATGTTTATTTCTTTTGAAGTAAAGGATTTTTAAAAAGCACAAAATACAAAAGTCTAAGAAGAAGTTCAGTACAGGGTAATTCAGAGAAAATTTGACTGTTTTTGAAACTTACAGCAGGAGGACAACATTGTTTTCATTGTTCAGAAAAGATAATGAGTTGGGATAAATCATGGAACCAGGGTGAAGATTCTGGATGTGTTACGCTTATCCCTTTGAGAACAAGCTTATTTATATGTGCATGTGTTATCTCTTTCCACGACAGCTTTTAAGAACACATAGAATGCAAAGGAAAAAAAATGTGAAAGGATCAGAGTGAAGAGAAGATACTGGGATGGATGGATGGATGGATGGATAGATGGATGGATAGATAGAGTGAGCTAGCGAGCGAGTGAGCCACAGACAAAAATGATAAACCCTACCCTCCCCCAAAAGGAAGAAATTGAAACATTAAGTTCTGTGAAGTCACTGGAGTTTGTCTGTAAATTGGGCTCTGAGCTTCCTACCAACCAAAGAGGCAAATACAATCGTCAGCAAACACCTACAGTTTATCAGAAGTTTGAAACAAACCAGCAGTGTTGTGGACACTGTCAGTAAAATCTAAAGAAACTATGCCCCATGGAGCCACATAGTAGGAATGAAGACCTTGACAATATTCTTCCAACAAATACAATAGCCAGTTTCTTACCCCAGTTTTTCTGCTCACCTTCTTAATGAGCTGTAAGTTTTGTCCACATCTAAGACAAAGCATCACCACTCAATCCTGGTAACTTTCATTTCGTTTTAACTTTTTTTTTTGCACGAATGCAAGTGTATCATAAAATGATCCTTGCCACCAGGGTAACAATTTAACCTGTTGCTTTGTACACACCAGTCATTAAGATAAAAAGGCAACTAATTTCTCCAAGTAACGTCTTCAGATACTTTATGTAAAACAGTGACATGCTTTGCAACATCTGCCATCTGAACCTGTCTTAAGCAAGCTTTCTGGGAAATAATCCATTGGAAAGATTCTGCTGTGATTAGAATTCAGTGTAACTGAATGCACTAGATGAAAATCTTGATTGGGGCCAATGAGGTCAAGAGTATTGGTTCTCCTGTGAGTGTTTTGCAGTCCAGATGTCTTGGGTTAGAACAATTCTGGAGGCCACCATCATTAATGCCAATTTGACCATGTAATGCAACTCTTACTCGCTCAACTGTTATAAATATGCTTAAAACTGAGCTCATTTACAATCTAAATACATGTGTAGGATGGTAATGAGGGCCCTGTACTAATTTAAGTATCATGTTTTAGGGGAAACAAAAGGTATGCTAACGTTTTATTCATCTTCAAATTAACTATAAATTGTGCATCCTTGTATAGATCCTTCTCAGGCAAATGAGGAAGTTCCCATTGTCAGAATGAAGGCACAAAATCAAAATTTAAAAAAAAAACCATTCTTCTTGGCACCTGCTTGATGACAGAGAATTCTAATCAACAACTAAATTACCCTTGAAGCCCAAGTTTCCATTTCCTTCCTCTGGGTGGTCAGAGTTTATGTAAGATTTCCTCCCACCCCTTTCAAAAGGTCCTTTGTCCTCTTCTCTTGCTGGCTCTCACCTTCTTTCTTGTGGTTGTGCACACATTTGCATGGAGCTAATCACTTTCACTTCTGCTGGGGAAATTACAACATACGTCTTTAAATGGTAGAGGGAAAGAGGCCACTTAGCTCTTCTGAGAATCAGTCGCTGGACCTTGGGGCATCAATCAGCTTTCAAGCCCAGCAGGACCATAAAGCACTCATGTATCCAAGAGAAGCGATTAGGACAGGAGTGGTGAGTGGGAAAGGAGCAGAAGTCAAGAAAGGACCAGGAGAAGAAAGGGAAAGTGGTAAAGATGTGTGTGTGTGTGTGTGTGTGTGAATATTCATGCATTTTTCTATTCTGCAAATCCTCATTGTGCACGTTAAAATGCCTGACACCAACCTCGTGTGTTGGTTTCCATATGGATCTGACCCAGGGAATATCTGCTGAATCAGTAGCTCTGAGTTAAATCAGGAAATTCACCAAAAGTAGGAATCACAGTATTAGTCAGGGTCTCGAAAAATAAAAAAAATAAAAATACAAAGTAAAAAGTGTGTCCCAAGGACAGGATCCTCTGATCTTCTCCCCTTGTGAAACGCTCTGCTCCATCTTCAAAGCTCAGAGCACACCAGCGGTAGCTGTTTGTTCCTTCAGCATGGTGCAGTCGGCTTCTTCAGGGAAAAAAAAAAAAAGAGTCTGCGTCATGTCATGTCGAAGTCCGATTCTGTTCTCCTGTGGCCCTCCACGTGGTTAGCCCAGAAAAGGGGCTGGCTCTGTGACAACCACGGCTGCTGCAGGGGCAGGTGTGTGTGGCTCCCACAGATGCGAACTTGGAAAAGCACTCTATGTGCAAGAGCGCAGAGGGAGGAAGCACAGCTCCTACCCTCCTGGGGCTTTCCTTGTACCCCAGCCATGAGAATCTTGATCTGTGTGGCTCCTTTCCTTGGAGAGCGAAGACTACATTTCAGAATCTGTTGTATCCAAGTATCTGGGAAAGAAGGTAGGTGGCATTTCTCTTCCCATTCTGCAGCTGGGCACAGCGAATCCTAAGGAAGTGACCTGCTGAAGGGCACACAGAAGTCAGAGCATCAGAAAATGAAATGATCACAGATTGTTGTTGTGTGCCGGGCAGTTTAAACTGCAAAGGAAGAAAACATTTTTGTGGGCTTACGTAAAAAGAAGTGCGTCGCTGAGTTTCTCAGTTTCATCTATTCAGCAAGTGTGTGCCAGGCGCTATTCTAGGCAATGAGGAGAGAGCAGCGAACAAAACAAAACTGCCTAGGAGCTTACATCTAGGGAGGAGAGCCAGACAATACATTTAAAAAAAAATATGAAATGGGTTTGGTGAAAAGAGCTATGAAGAAAATGAAAACATAGTCGGGGGATGGAGAGTACCGGGAGGGGACGGTTCTGAGGAGGTGATCTTTGAATAGAATTCTGGATAAAGCAAAAGATCGAGGTCTGTGGCCACATCCGGGACTCCGAGGAGGGAGCAACGAGAAGAAAGGGCCTGTGCTAAGAAGGTGCTTGGCGAGGGTGAGGATTAGCACATGGAGTAGCGTGACTGAAGCTAAGAGACTGGGGCAGAGTCGGGGAGCTGTGGCCAGCAAGGCAGCCAGGAGCCCGGATGTGGACTTTGGCTTTGAACTGAGGGAGACAGGGAGCTGTTTGTGGGTTTCAAATAAAGGACTGCCATGCCCTGGCATCAGTGTTAATAGGATCCCTGGGCTGGTGTGGAGGAGCAAGTACAAAATCCAGGGAGCAGTCAGGAAACTGTTGCAATCTTCTGAATGAGTCCTGGGAGACTGAGATGTGGGTAGTGGTGGAGGTGCGGCCGGGGCGTCAGAGCCAGCATTTGTTTTGAATGTGAAGTCAACAGGACTTGCTGAAAGACTGCATGTGGGGAATTAGAGAAGGAGAGGCTTACTAATCAGATCATGGGAGGGAGTCTCAAGTCCCCTGCAGCTTATTATTTATTATTCCAGGATACCCGTCAGGGCCGAGGAAAACCCCCTTGTCTTGGACACTCTGCCTTTGCCTGCCCTGCACAAGGTGACTGTCTCTGGAGCGCCAGTGCTGCCAGTGAACAGATAGGGCAGATGAGGGGCCACCTCTAACCCTCAGTGTCTCAGCTGTGAGTTAGAGATGATCACTGGGCTCTGCCCACCTCAAACGTGTTGAATAAAACTGTGGTGTCTGGGCAGTGCAGGCATGGGACTGACAGTAACACCCTCAACACCTCTGGAGTGAAGGTGATGAGTCAGTGCAGTTGCTGTTGGGTGTATCATTAACAGACTCCGGGAATCTCCCCACTTAACAATCTCCCCTCAGTGACTTGTCATGGCGAAAGAATTTCACAGTCAACCTGATTCCTTTCTGTTAAGGCTCTGTAGACCCCAGATGTACACCCTTCTTTAAAACAGAAGCTAAATTGAGCTACTGTCAATCATTGGTCGCTGTGGGTGATCTTACGATTGCTTCCCTACCATGTGCGAACTGAAGTCTGAAAGGGAAGGATGACTGGGGGGCACGGAAGGCAGCAGTCGAGGGGTGGCTCAGGAAGCTGTGCATAGACCGGAGAGGACCCCTGGGGATCCTCCAGCCATCAACTGTCTGCTGCAGGCACTGGCCAGCTGGACCGCAGGTCATGGTGTGTTTCTCACCCCTAATAAAAAGGAGGTTCTAAGGGAAGCGCCTTGATACCGTGGGAGCCAGTAGCCACAGTCAGACGCTTCAGAAAAAGACTGTGCCCGTGGGGACTCACAGACCTCTGGGCCTCTCTGGCTTGCTGTGGTTAAACAACATCATCCCGAGCTCATCCCACACTGGACTAACTGTGGGTGTCCCTGCCTCAACTCTGCCTTTTAAAGAGTCCCTTTCCCCCGATATATTCCTTGAAGCACCTAGAGGGCTGATGTGTGGCTGGAGATAATTCTGTTGAGAGTGTCCCCACAGCAGCAGGAGCCTCGGAACCAGACTTCCACAAAGATGCCCTCAGGGTGGAGCTCTGTCCCCGTCCGCATTGCCACCCTAGTCCCTACCACCTGGAGGTCCTCCAGGCCAATGCTGGTGAATGTGGAACACCTGCATGTTATCCTCAGCTGGACACGCAGAGCAGGATGGGAACATTCAGCTAGTGCCCCAGAGGAGCCGTGCTCCATCTCAGGTGACCCAGTGACTCCTGGAAGGGCTTCCTCCTGGAGGCATGGGCCTCCAAGCAGGGCGAATGTCGTCCTGATGTGAGCACCCTACACATGCAATACTCCCCCCACACCCACCAAGGACAATTCTGTCGTCTTCGCAGCCATCATCACCACCTCGAGGAGAGTCCTCTGTGCACCCATGCCAGCATAACCGTGCGTCAAAGTCAGAGGACTTAATTCCTAGAGTAACGGCCATGGTCCCCTCAGCTCAAGGTCCCATTGTGGAGCTGTTTGAGCCCCAGTGAGTTACTTCCTCAGATAGGGGTTTGCAGTGCGCTGCATGGCACGATTTCCATCTTTCCTCTGGAGGTTCCTAAACCCTGTTGAAAATCAGGAGGTACAAATGGCTGCCCTGGGGAGCTGTGGGGCTGGAGCTGCCACAGTCACTTTGATATCCTACACCGTGTCTGAGCCTTTTCCCTCCCCTACCCGTGAAGGGAACCAAGAATACATTCACAGAGATCAAACCTTCTGCCCTCATGACTTCACAGCTCTACCCAAGTAACATTTGTGGCTGATTGAATGCAAGAAGTGTTAGGCTGGTCGTGCTGGTTAACTGGGCGTTCCTAAGTAGCATTCAAAATTCCTGCTCTTGTACACCCTGACGGGCAGCAGTTGATGGCTCCCTTTTACCCACATCAGAGACCCCGACTGAGTTTCCAGTCGTGACTGCATCCTGGTTGTTAAGAGACCCCTGCCTGTGCTCTTACCGTGGAATGTGTTTCCAGTGCTGCACGGGGAGGCTCACACTCCCAGCCAGGGGAGGGCCTCGCTGAGGAGGCAGGCTGTGGACGGCAGGGCCCAGTGCCTTTCCCTATGTAACACGGGTCTCAGCCTGTGTGGGCTGCCATGCGGAAGTGCCCTAGCCTGGCTGACATGGATGTGCTGATGTGTTACCCACAGTACAGGAGACTGGAGAGACCACGGTCAAGGTGCTGGCAGATGTAGGGGGGAAGGGTAGTCTGCTTCACAGCCAGCTGGCTTCTTGCCACGTCCTCAGGTGACAAGAGAAGTCACGGGGCTCTGCGGAGTCTCTCTCACAAGGGCGCTAATCCTGTTCAGGGGCCTCCACCCTCCTGACCTGATTGCCCACCAGAGGCCCCACTTTCTAACATGTAGTTTTGGGGAGACATGTACAGTCTATAGCAACACACGTTGTGAGACACTTCTCTGGAAAAGTCATTTCTCTTCACCAGAGAAAATAGAAAAGTATAGAAAAATAAGTAGAAAAAAAATTCACCATCACCCTCTTCCCATAAATAGCCACAGTCAATATTTTAATGCATTCTCTGTGCTGCTCTTAAACATAAATTAATAAAGTAACAATTTAATACAAAAGCAGTAAATTCATGAAGATGTACTAAAAATGAAGTCAACATTACTATGTGTATGCATATGTGTTTATATATATAAATGCAGAAAAAACACATTTTGTATATGTTTTCCTATACTGATAGAAAATCATGGTTTTTGATGGCAGCATTCTATCTTATGAATTGAATATAATTAATTTAACCATTCTGCTAATTAAAAGTAAAGTAGCTTGCAATTCTTATTATTACTACATTGCTTCTCATTTCCTTAGGACATTCCTAGGGGTAGAAAATCTTTCATAAGAGATACACACACACATACACACGGGAACTTCAAAAGTAATATTGGAGTATGCATATTATGAAAATGCAAAAGATGCAAAATATGGAAATGCATATTATGAAGTAATGCATATTATGAAATGCATATTATGAAGTTATGCATATTATGTATTTCAAATATTTTGCACCAAAATAAACATCATTTAATTTCATTTTCCTAGAAGCTTTTTCTGAAGCCAGTGTGCACATGTGTGTGTGTGTGTGCGCGCGTGTGCATTGGCATTGTTATTGTTTGAATGTGTGAAGTAGCCAGAGCCCATCCAGATAGCTTGTATAGTTTGGAACGCACCATGTTCCAGGTGCATGGCTGTGTCGTGGCAGAGGAAGGTGCTTCCGGTTCCACTGCAGCTCTTGCTTGTGAGAGGAGGAACCCAGAGACCCAGTTCCTAATATTTTTTGCCTTAAAACTGCTGCTTAACCTTGCCAAGGCAGTGAACCTTTTCATGTCTGGGTTACTTGTCTGCAAAATGAGGATGCTGTCGTCTGCTTTGTAAACTATAAAGCACTATGCAAAGGTGATGCGGTTACGCAGCTCAAGTGAATTAATTGGTGCTTTGGTGTCAGGCTTCTGGCCTTAAATCCAGGGTCTCTCATTCATTTCTTATTATGGCATAACTTGGGCAAATTATTTGCCTTCTCTTTTCCTTAGCTTCCTCATCTATAAAATGAATAGCAAAAGCAGCCACCTCACCTGTGAGAACTAGACAAGGTGGTGCTACATAGGAGGAGCATGTTACTATTATTATCATTGCTACTCATTATTAAGCAGTGCACTCAGACTTGGTGTGACATGGTTGAGAAGTCACTGACTTCCTGTTGAGTGTTCTTAAAGCACCAATGGTATCAGCATGTCTCTATCATGTCAGTGTAACTTTAATCAAAATACCAAAGTAGTTTTAATCAAAACGCCAAATCAAATTAGTGAAGTCAGCATTTTGCAAGGTCTGTCAAGTTCAAGAGTCAAGGTCTGCAGGGTGTGCCCCAGGGACCTTTGCTGGGAGGTAGGCTGCCAGTAGGAGCAGTGAGGACCAGAGGAAGTGTCAGAGCCCCAACACAAATACCTTTGCTTTTATAGCAAGAATTGTCAGCTGAAAAACTAAACCATTCCTTCTTCCTGGGTACACAGGAGATGTCCTTTCTCAGGTCCAGGCAGTTAACTGTTACTGTGTGGTTGCTTCTGGGCTATATGGTATCTATTCCAGCCACCAGACTGTGCCGTGCAACCTGAAAGCAACCATGGGCAACGCTTAAGCAAACAGGTATGATGTATTCCAATAAAACCCTGCAAATCCATGCCGTAGCCAACCCCGGACGAGAGCGCGGTGTGACAAGGGACAGTTGTATGATGTGGCTGGAAGGCAGAAGAGAGCCCAGTGGGAAGGGCCTTGTGGATCTGAGCACCAAGCGTGGATTCGCCCAGCAGCAGAGGAAGCTGACAGGGCTTTCAGAAAGGGGTGTGGTTTGTTCTCCATGAGCCCACTTCTCAGAAGATCGGTATTTCAGCTTTCACTTGCCAGCTGAACCACTGATGCATCTTATTACTTCCGCTAGAAATTCTCCTCCTCGGGAAATGAAAAGCAAGCCCCTGACTGCGACAGCGTCATCAGGGACAGAGTGGCAGGCAGACCCCAGGGGGCTTCACTACGTGCCGTTTGCAACTTTGGTGAATTTGCCGTGGCCTTGGCTGTAAACCACAGCCTAGCCAGATCAGAAACCCGAATCTGTCAGCTCACCATCCTGCTCTTCCTGTTCAGGTGATTAACATATTCAGTCAAAAGCTCAACTTAGCCATTTTCAGCAAAATATCATTGCTACATGCAAGCAGCCTGTTCTAGCCTCATAGACAAACTTAACCCTGGAACCACACTAACAGGGACGTAAATGCTTAGCGTTTACCAACAGCAATGTCGAGCCACGGTGTGAAGCATTTAATCCTCACGGCAAGCCTAGCGCGGAGGAACTGCTTTATAGATCAAGTCAGAGGTTATGTGAGTGATGGAGATGAGGGCTGAGCCTACATGACCTGGACCGGAACCTGAGCTCCTAACCTCCACATAAAACACAAAACCTATTCAGAAGGTTGCTGGTCCACCTCGTGTCCAGAGAAAAGGAAGGCAAGTGAATCTGTGATGTCATCGGGCTGGCCTGGCACAGCCGTCTCACAGCAGAACAGTTCACCAGTAAGCACTCAGCTCATAAAGGCTTTTGCTTGCAGCTCTATCTCCCTCCATCCTGGTGCTGGCTTGTCCCGCTAGGTTAGGAACTCCCGAATGCTGTTATCGCCTGGGTGGTGTGGAAAAGGCCCCACCTAGGTTCGTTTGGCCAGCTCTTTTCTTCTGCTTCTTACCCTATTTGCCATTCTGCCCTGTGGAGATGACTAGATGGCTGTTGATCCATTCTGTGTGAATTTCATCATTAACCTCTGAGGGTAATTCCCTGTGTACCCACCCCCATGCACACACACGCCGCCAGGGTCAGGGCAGTCCCCAGCATGGCTGCTGACTGATGCACACTGCTACAGCCGAGTGCTTCCGAATCTGTGTTTCTTCACTGGCAGAAAGCACGCTGATCTGGGAGTGCTGTGGTCAGGAAGAAGGCAGTTTGTCCCACCGAGTAATGAAATCCTAGCCTCTTACTGACCGTGGGAGCCTGGCTCTTCCCTGAGCATTCAAACATGGGAGTGATGGCTCAAGTACCAGGGGCCCCACCATCCTGTAGGAGACCTGTGAGTTCTAGGCTCCTGGCTTCAGCACGGCCCAGCCCGGGCTGTTCTGTGCATTTGGGAAGTGAACCAGTAGATGGAAGGTCAGTCTCTCCTTCTCCCTCTCCCCCTCCCTCTCTCTCTCCCTTTCCTTTTCCATCTCCCACCTCTCTCAAATAGAGGTTTTTTGAAAATAGAACTTGACTAATTTATATCTGTGAGACAGGATTTGACACTAAATATCATACCATATAGTCTTAATAAAAATTGTTTTTTCCAAAAGTGATGTTTAGATGATCAGAAGAGTTACCATGTGGGAGTTTAAAAAGGAATCAGTGGAACCTTGACAACCAAATCCTTTGAACTTGACCTTCCCTTGGCCTCTGACTACCCTTGACACAATCTGAATAACCTTTACCTTCTTACCTAGAATGAAGCTTATGTGTTCTTTATAAAACAAACATTAAGGATATAACTCATACTTTATTATTTTAGCTGATTTTCATTAATGTATCAATGTTCCAAAGAAAATAGAAAGCATATGTTGGTTGTTGATGTATTTTTATAATTACTATCAACATATAATTCACATGAAATAGACTTTACCATTTTAAAAAGTACAATTCAGTGGGTTTTCATATATTCTTGATTTTTTACAACCATCCCCACTAATTCCAGAGCATGTCAATCATCCGAACAATATACCCTGTGCTTTTTTTTTTTTTTTTTTTTTTTTGACAGGCAGAGTTAGACAGAGAGAGACACACACAGAGAAAGGTCTTCCTTCCATTGGTTCACCCCCCAAATGGCTGCTACGACCGGCGCACTGCACCAATCCGAAGCCAGGAGCCAAGTGCTTCCTCCTGGTCTCCCATACGGGTGCAGGGCCCAAGGACTTGGGCCATCCTCCACTGCCTTCCTGGGCCACAGCAAAGAGCTAGACTGGAAGAGGAGCAACCGGGACAGAACCGGTGCTCCAACTGGGACTAGAACCCAGGGTGCCAGCACCGCAGGCAGAAGATTAGCCTAGTAAGCCGGGGCGCCAGCCTACCCTGTGCTTCTTAGTAATTACTCTGAATTCCCCTTTCTCCCAACCCTCTGACAGCCATTAATCAACTTTTTATCTCTAAGGATTTGCCAGTTGTGGATATTTCTATTTTTTAAAGATTTATTTATTTATTTATTTCAAAGCCATAATTGGAGGAAGAGACAGCAAGATCTTCTATCTGCTGGTTCACTCCCCAAATGGCCACTTCTAGGGCTGGGCCAGGCTGAAGCCAGGAGCCAGGAGCTTCTTCCAGGTCTCCCACCCAAGGACGTGGGCCATCCTCCACTGCTTTCCCAGGCTCATTAGCAGGGAGCTGGATTGGAAGTGGAGCAGCTGGTAATCAAACCAGTGCCCATAGGGGATGCTAGCACTAAAGATGGCAGCTTAACCCACTGTGCCACAGCACTACCCCCAGATATTTCATACAAATGGAGTCACACAACACGTGGTCTTTTGTGTCTGGCTTCTTTCATATAACAATTTGTTAAAGGTTTGCCTACGTTGTAGCACAAGGCAGTTGGTACTTGCTATGGCTGAGTAATATTCCTGTGCCAGGATCTATCATGTTTCATTTAGCTATGCATCCACTGATGCACATTTAGGTTGAAGCCAACTGGGGGCTATTATGGAAAATGCTATTATGGACATGGATGTATAAGTTTTTGTGTGGACCAATGTTTCACTTAAATGTATATCTGTTTCCAATAGTTAAATTATTGGGTCACAAAATAACTGTTTAACTTTTTTAAGAAATAGCCAAATTGTTGGGTTTGTTTTTTTTTTTTTGACAGGCAGAGTGGACAGTGAGAGAGAGAGACAGAGAGAAAGGTCTTCCTTTGCCGTTGGTTCACCCTCCAATGGCCACCACGGCCAGCGTGCTGCGGCCGGCGCACCACGCTGATCCAAAAGCAGGAGCCAGGTGCTTCTCCTGGTCTCCCATGGGGTGCAGAGCCCAAGCACTTGGGCCATCCTCCACTGCACTCCCGGGCCACAGCAGAGAGCTGGCCTGGAAGAGGGACAACCGGGACAGAATCCGGTGCCCTGACCGGGACTAGAACCCCGTGTACCAGCGCCGCAAGGCGGAGGATTAGCCTAGTGAGCCAAGGCGCCGGCCGAAATAGCCAAATTGTTTTCCACAGTGGCTGAACTATTTCATAATTGCATCAGCAATGTGAGAGTTCTAGTTTCTCCACATCGTCATCAATACTTGTTGTTTTCCTTTTTAAAAAAATTCTAGTTGTCCCAGTATATGTGAAACGCTACTGCCTACATTTTTTATTTGTATTTCCCTAATGACATGGAACATCTTTTATGTGTATATTTTATTTTTTTAAAAAAAGATTTATTTATTTATTTGAAAGGCAAAGTTACAAAGAGAGAAAGAGGGAGAGAAGTTTGTAATTTTGATGAAGTCTGGTTTATTTTTGCCCTAGTTCCTTGTGCCTTTGGTATCATATCCAAAAAACTATTGCCTGACCCAAGGTTATAGAGACTTACAAGTATGTTTTCTTCTAAGATTTTTGTAATTTTAGTTGTTTATTAATGTATATTTGTTTGTTTGAAAGGCAGAGTGGCGTAGAAAGAGGGAGTGAAAGAGAAAGAGATGCTATCCACAGGTCACTACACCTAATGACTGCAATAGCCAAGGCTGGGCCAGGCTGATGCTAGAAGTCAGGATCTCCATCTGGGGCTCCCACATGGTGGCATGAACCCAAGCACTTGAGCCATCATCTGCTGCCTCCAAGGCACATTGGCAGAGAGCTGAATTGGAAGCAGAGTAGCCGGGACTTCTACTGGCATTCTGACATGGGACGCTGGTGTCACAAGCAGCATTTCTAACAGGATGTACCACAATGCCCACAGCTCTCAGATTTAAGTTTTTAATCCAGTTGTGTTCATTTTTAAATAATCTGTTGCATGTGGCTGTCCAGTTGTCCCATAACCATTTGTCTTGACATTCTTGTGGAAAATCATAGAGGGGGTCTACACTCTCAATTCTAGTCCATTGAGCTAAACACATATCCTTCAGCAAGTTCATATTGTCTTGCACACTGCAGTTTTGAAGCAAGTTTTGAAATTGAGAAGTCTGGGTCCTCCAACTTCATTCTTTCTAAATATTGTTTTGTTATTTTGAGTTGATAACCTTTAAAAAATCAAGTTGAAAATAAAGCAACAAGTCTAGAGGAATACAATTCCAAGAGAGCCCTGTGACTTGTGCTTGGTGTATAGGAGGTGCTTTTGAAAATGTTTATTGCATGAAACGGGTTGATTTCATCTCTAGTCTAACTGTGAATGCCAAAGTCATTTTTCCTTTGGAGCCTTTCTTCACTCTTTTCTCCTTTTTAAGAAAACCAGTAACTCCCTCATTCACAACTTGCCTGTCCATCAGAGTACCTGCAACACAGGTTTGTGTGTGTAGACACCATTGGACTCTAATGCCGTAAAGGACTGGCAATAATTCTGATTCAGCTCTGGATCCCCAAAGCCATGTCCTCAAAGGACCAATACTCATACATTTTTGTTGGAGAGAGAGAAGAGAGTAATAGAGACAGCATATGGTAAAGAAAAGGGAAAGAGAAGGATAGAAGAAACTCTGAAGGCTTATCATGCGTTTACAATGTTGCCAGCATTGTCTCAGAGACATGTCATCGCTCCCTCCGCACCTTCCTGTGTATTCCAACATTCTCCTGTTTCAGTCCTTCTGGGGCTGCTTTTCAACAACAGATTTTTTTTTCTCATGGTTCTAGAGATCAGGATGTCCAGGATGAAGGCACTGGCATGATTCATTGCCTAGTGAAGGCCTGATTTCTGGTTTATAGACAGACAGACAGACAACTCTCTTCTTGCTGTGGCTGGAGCCACTGCAAGCTTCTTTTTGATGGCACTGATCTCATTCACAAGGGCTCTTCTGGAAGGTCACACCTCCCAACGCCCTCACAGGGGATTCAGATTTCAACATATGAATTGGAGGGGGGATAGTCATCTTGACTACTGCACCCTCATTTTATGGGGGAGGAAGGTGAGACACAGAGAGTGAAAGGATGTGCCCACCATCACACAACAGGCAGGTAGCCCGGGCAGCTGTCTCCTGGTGCTGTTCTCAAACACTTGCCATAATGTCTCTCAAATAGACTAAAACACATGTCTTTGTGTTCTACCCTGAGAACTTGATTCAGGAGGTTTGAGGTGGGGCCCAGATATCTATACTTGAAGCAAATTCCCAGATAATTTGATGGACAGCTCAGATGGAAATCATTGCTATAAATAATGGCCACATAAAGCAAATTGGGGGGAGACCCTGGGGAGATGTCAGACTTTGGAGGGACAGCCAGCGAAAGAAAGCGAAAACCGAGTACCAGCAAAGATGAGGATACTGGGAGGATAACCAAGAAGTGGGGATGACTGAGTAATGACACCTGCTACCATGGCCCAGCCAGCCCTGGCCATGTTACACATTCCACATCAACAAACACCTTCCACCAACTCCAAATCATCCCTAAAGTCTCTGCACTCTGAGCGAATGAACAGACCACAAAAGTGAGTAGGAAGGAGTAATTAGAGAAACAACTATCGTTTATTTGTTGCTTAGTGTGTATATGCCAGGCTCTATTCCTAGAGCTTTACACATAAGAACTCAATTAATTCTCACAACTATCCCACAGGTAGGAGGTATTGTCTTCTTCCACCTGCCAGGTAAAGAAGCGGAGGCGCACAAAGGCTAAGAGGCTTAACAGAACCAGATGCAAACCCAGATAGTCTTGCCCCGGAGCTCAAAGCTCTTAACCACTATGTTGCTTCTGCAGGAAAGAAAAAAATGAAGGATGAAAAATGAGACCCATCAACATTTCCATTTAGAAAAGCTAATTGGAGCAAATACCCATGTGAGAAAAATAAACACACAGCCCCACTGTGGATGCCCCAGCTCTGGCAGGAGTGTCCCGAATACTGAGACTGTGAGAGCTCAGAGGGCATGGAGCCCTGCCTCCCAGGGGCTGCAGAGGCTGCCACTGGGGGTCCAGTCCATGCATCTGTGCAGGTGCATAGCAAGCCAAGGTCACTGTCACTTTCTCTCCTGAAGTCTCCCCAACAAGGTTAATCCAGCCTTGTTTTGGTGAATTTCATAGAAAGTATCATCTTGAAAGAGAAGGTATCTGTCCTGAGTTATCCATGTCTGGGAAAAGGGTAGAAAAAAGTCTTTCCCCAAGAATTTGGTAAAATACAAAAAAAATTCAGTTCCACCAGGTGCTCTGAAAGACTTTCATTCTTCAAAGGAGATGTTGAAATGTGTAAAATGCCCATAGAATTCACTTCCATGGCTGAACCTAGGATCTGCAGGAACTCTGTCCTTGAGGACAGGTTTTTCAGCCTCAGCACTCCTGACATTTGGGGCTAAATAATTCCTAATTGTGGGAGGCTGTCCTGTGCTTTTGTGGATGCCTAGGAAGACCCCTGACCTCTATCTGTTACACACCAATGAGAGCCCCTCCCCGTTCTGGGAAAGTCACAGATGACTCCACTCACTGCCAGATATACCCTGGGACCCAAATCAGCCCCGACTAAGAACTGCAAGTCTAGGGAAAACAAAGACAGGTAACGACACCACTGGGATCTCCTCGGAGAATTGTATGGAATGCCACTTTTTTTTAAAAAGTGTAGTAATTCGGCCGGCGCCGCGGCTCACTAGGCTAATCCTCCGCCTAGCGGCGCCGGCACACCGGGTTCTAGTCCCGGTCGGGGCACCGGATCCTGTCCCGGTTGCCCCTCTTCCAGGCCAGCCCTCTGCTGTGGCCCGGGAGTGCAGTGGAGGATGGCCCAGGTGCTTGGGCCCTGCACCCCATGGGAGACCAGGAAAAGCACCTGGCTCCTGGCTCCTGCCATCGGATCAGCGCGGTGCGCCGGCCGCAGCGCGCCAGCCGCGGCGGCCATTGGAGGGTGAACCAACGGCAAAAGGAAGACCTTTCTCTCTGTCTCTCTCTCACTGTCCACTCTGCCTGTCACAAAAAAAAAAAAAAAAAAAAAAAGTGTAGTAATTCAAATAGTTGGTTGGGTGTTATTAAAACTTTATCAATAAAATACGTTTCCTAGTAGGATATAAATCTATGTGTGTCCATGGGAGAGGGATGGAGGAGGTAGCACAGTGGGTTGGAAGTGAAAGTAAATTGGCAATAATTCCGCTGTTACTATTGCAGATGAGTTTAAAGTGCTGTGCTGTACTTGGCATAGGTCGTCTCGCTGAGCCCTCACGGCAGCCCTCAGAGGGGATCTCATCACGTGGCTACTGGCACCACTGTGCGCTTCTCAAAGGCTTCTAGGGAATGCCACTTTTACTAAAATCACACGAATTCAAATAGTTGGTCCATCATGTCTATTGATTAGATGGGGAAACTGAGGTAACCAGGCAAGATCACACAACAAGGAGCCTCGGAACCTGGATTCTTTCCAATTCTGCCCTCATCTAAGCCACTTCTTTGACAATTCTTCCTCTGAGGGAGACCTTTGTCATCCCCCAAGGCTCAGACTATATCCAGCTGTTCCCCATCCAACACCAGCAATTGCTCATCCTTCAACCCCATTCTGCTTCCCCCAGAAGCCTTCCTCGATCCCTGCCTTCACCCTTAACCTCCTGTTTGTTCATCACTCGCTGGGCACCTGCCACAGGCTGTGTACATCTCTGTTGCTGCGTTTGTTTACTGCATCATTTGTTGCTGTTTCCATCTTCTCACAGCTGGGAGCACCTTGAGGGTCTGTCTCACTTTTCTCTAGCTCCAGCACCCAGCATAGAGATATACAGCAGCCACCCAATGAATATGGGTATCTAGCCAAGCCTTCGGATCAAAGTAACCAGAGGAATAAAATCACAAGAAGCCCTCTGCATCTGTGAGTTCCATCAAAAATATTCAGGGAAATAAGTGTCCTGTGCCAAGCATGTAAATATTTATTTTTCTTTTTGTCGTTTCCTAAATAATGCAGTAGAACAACTCTGCACATTGCAGTTGCATTGTGTGGAGTATTCTAAGTAATCTAGACATGATTTAAAGTATATGGGAGGATGTGCGTAGGTTATATGCAAATACTACCCCATTTTACATAAAACACTTGAGATTCTGCAGATTTTTGTATCTGCAATCAGCCCTGGAACCAACCCTTTGCAGATACCAAGGCATGACTGTATTTCTGTGTGGGTGGACAGAGCTGGGAAGGGAAAGTCCAGAGACCTAAGCAAAGAAAGGCAAATAGCCAGAAAGAGAAGCACCATACTCAGGATCATGCAGTTGGAGGCTGAGGCAAAAAAGGGACACAAGACCAAGACTGAAACCCTGTTTGTGCTCCTGCAGCCCAGTGCTTTGTCCACGAGCTTATACAAACTTTAATCATGCAGTCAGAGTTCTTGATGGAATTGATATAAGCAAACAAAGGAATCTGTGGATTGACACATGACCAGCAATAAATCCATAAAGGTAAATATTGATGTCTAAAGATTATATACCACTGTGTGCAGTGTGTAGATAACCAGAGTTAGAACTTGCAGGTTCATGTTGGTGCCCAAGCAAACCCTTGAGTCTCTAGACAAATCATCCGGTTTCCCTGTGTTTTTACTTCTTTCGGCCGTGGTATTTTGCTAGTCACAGAGCATGTGATCGACTTCTGTGCTTTGATTTGAGTACGCTCAGCTGGATGCGAAAATCTCCAATTCTCCTGTGTTCCCTGAAGATCACATCCCACAGTGATCTGTAATTTGTGTGGTTTATAGAATTATAGGCCCCTGAAGCTGTGAGGAGCCTGATAAATCATGTAGTGAGAATTTCCAGCCAAGGCCTGGATTTCTTCTTCAGAATCCCTGGCAGATGCTCAGTGAGCTTCACCTCACAGCGCAACATGCAGGGAGGAAAAGGGCTCAGTGTGAGGAAAGCCAGAGGAGTGTGTGTGACCTTTCCGCCCCACGGGCGGTCTCACTTTATGCAGAATACCGACAGCTCTCACTTTACCACGCACGTCCTACATGTCAGAGATGGTACTAACTGCTTTTAAAAATCTTTCAATTATTTATCCCTTTTCATCTTATTTGAGAAGCAGAGATGTGTGTGTGTGTGTGTGTGTGTGTGTGTGTGAGAGAGAGAGAGAGAGAGAGAGAGAGAGAGGGAGAGAGAGAGAGAGAGATCTTTCATTTGCTGGTTTCCTTCCCTGATGCCTGTATCAGACAGGGCTAGGCCAGGCCACAGCCAGGAGTGCGGAACCCAACCCACGTCCCCCACGTGGACAGCAGGGCCCCGCGTACTTGAGCCATCACCTGCTGCCTTCTAGGGTGTGTGTCAGAAAGAAGCTGGGATCAGAAGCAGAGTCGGAACCAGTACTGTGCCCTGCATTATGGGATGCAGTTGTCTGACACGGCATTTTAATTACTGTCAGATGTTCACCCTACAGGTAATATCTTTTAACCTATGTAAGAACATCATGAGGCAAATACTTGTATGAAATGACCTTTATTTTTCAGATAAGGAAACTAAGACTCAGAGAAATTAACCAACTTGAAAAAATACATATCTACTAAGAGGTAGAATCTCAAGTCTATTCCAATACAGAAATGTTTATTGAATCTAATAATGTTCCTATGTACCATCATGTCTCATCATTACAGGTGAGGCAGAGTATAAAGTTCATGTTCATACAACAGGAGCAGTACTTAAGGATTGTGGATGTAATTCAGCTATAGGTCTGACTTTTTCATATCAATGAAGTTTTTTCTTTAGCTATCAGGCTTTAAGAACATAAATGTTAAGAAGGTATTAAAATTTTTTAAAACATAATTCTACAGGACCACATGTACAGATGCTGTCTTTACAGTAATATATTATCAAGTCTACTACAAACAAAGCAATAAAATATAAGACTGGATCAATATGTAAAACAGTAATAATTTAGGCTGTCTAAAGAGAAACTGAGTGAGACATTTCTCTTGGAGGACTGCTACATTATTTTTCTTTTTTGAAAAAACAGCCTAAAATAGAGGAGCAATTTCTATATTAATAAAAAATGGAAATCTGAGGCAGATGGAGCCAGAATCAGCGAATTCACTGGAGGCTGATATTCTCACTTGCGTATGTATATCTTAAATAAAGAAGGAGTTTGACCATTTCACCTAGTTAATCATTAAGAGGAAACTCTAGCCTGTGAAGCAGGTAAAATTTATTTTTAGGCATTGAACCAGTTTCTCTTTCAGGCTTCCCTTTTTCTCTTAGGGTCACCCGGAATGCCCAGTTACCTTAGCCTGCCCCTCTCTCCCAGAAGCAGTGCCCGTGGTTTCAGACCTTTTTGGAATGAAATGATACAGGAGTATCGCAGACACAGTGTTAGAGAGCTAACTCCAATTCGCTGGAGCAAAGAGGGGGAGGCGGAGGAGAACCACTTAGTGTGGCGCGTGGTAGTGAGGTCTGGTGCAGCCCGAGCCTCAGGATCTAGATGTTCATATTATATAATTGAGAATCTGTCTATCTCCAGATTTCTGTGCTTTTTCTTTTTTGTCAACTTCACTCTGAAGGCAGCTCTAAGTGGTAGCTACAGCTGCTCTAAGCTTGCATCTTATCAGCTTAGCTATTCTTGTTGGAAAGGGACAAGCTTCTGAATAGCTCCAGCAGGCCTACAATTATGGCTCATTTGTACGTGTCATGTGCTCATCTCTGAACAAATGTTCTGACAGGTCAGGCAGGGCCCATTCCACAGAGCCGGAGATGGGATTAACACCACCACAAACCTACGGGCCATAGTTAGGGAAAGGGTAGTTTTCCAAAGGAAATTTTGGTTGCCAGTCCCATGTGTGGTGAGTGAATGCTTGGTCCCAACACAGTATCCACCCACCATGCCGATTTGACAAAGGGCATAACAGCTAGCTTGATGGGTGGAGGTTGATCATCAAAAGCAGTAGAGTGTCCTAAATGATCCCTTGTGGGTAGCTAATTGGCTCACAGAAAGACCATCCCTCTTGAATTTACGGTTAATATAAAGACAGATTCAGCAAAACTGTCCATAAGCAAGACACAGTTGTACCTTGTACTGCATAGTCATCCATGACTCTTGCTCTAATTGAATTTTTCTAGAATGCCTAAAGGAAGATTAAAGTTGAAAATGCACAAATATTTTAAAAATAAGTCCATTAATGTGGCATCTTTAAGTGCTTAGCAATTGGTATGCATCAGGGGCTGGTGCCATGGCTCACTTGGTTAATTCTCTGCCTGTGGTGCTGGCATCCCATATGGGCACCAGGTTCTAGTCCCGGTTGCTCCTCTTCCAGTCCAGCTCTCTGCTATGGCCCAGGAGGGCAGTGGAGGATGGCCCAAGTGCTTGGGCCCCAGTATCTGCATGGGAGACAGGAAGAAGCACCTGGATCCTGGCTTCAGATCGGCGCAGCACTGGCCATAGCAGCCATTTGGGGGGGTGAACCAGCGGAAAGGA
Source organism: Oryctolagus cuniculus (assembly GCF_964237555.1). Classification (NCBI taxonomy): domain Eukaryota; kingdom Metazoa; phylum Chordata; class Mammalia; order Lagomorpha; family Leporidae; genus Oryctolagus; species Oryctolagus cuniculus. The sequence continues at coordinate 30,859,977 of NC_091437.1, read as the reverse complement.
AGACCTTTCTCTCTGTCTCTCTCTCACTGTCTATAACTCTACCTGTCAAATAAAAAAAAAAATGGTTTGGATCACACTTGCCTGAGAAATTCCAGTGCTACCCTCTTTGAACAATGGTGTGAAGCTATAGATACAAATATATATTGCAGCATGAGTTACAATAGTAAAGAATTGGGGAAAAAACTAAATATTAATAAGGGAAAGATTAAATAAATTATAATACAGTACAACAATACAACAATGTATTCCTATTATCTGAAAACCCTGATGAAAAGGCATCCAAAAAATTTGACAAAGCTGAAAAAAAAACACAGTAGTAGAATCCAAATTTTGTTTCTAAAAAGCTGTATGTTTGTATGCATGAAATCAAGCATGCACACATCCATGTATAGGAAAAAGGAATCCGGATGCACACATCCCAGCCCTAAAATATGGTGACATCTATAAAAGGGGTTCATGGGGAGAGAGTTTATTCTTGATTTGTTTCTGATTTCATATGCTTGGATGTTTATAAGAGACGTGCATCATTTTCTGGCAATCTGTTATTTCTGAAGTTTTTTTTTTTTTTTTTTTTTTTTTTACAGGCAGAGTGGACAGTGAGAGAGAAAGACAGAGAAAGGTCTTCCTTTGCCGTTGGTTCACCCTCCAATGGCCGCTGCGGCCGGCGTGCTGCAGCTGGCGCACAGCGCTGATCCGAAGCCAGGAGCCAGGTGCTTATCCTGGTCTCCCATGGGGTGCAGGGCCCAAGCACTTGGGCCATCCTCCACTGCACTCCCTGGCCACAGCAGAGAGCTGGCCTGGAAGAGGGGCAACCGGGACAGAATCCAGCGCCCCGACTGGGACTAGAACCCAGTGTGCCGGCACCACAGGTGGAGGATTAGCCTATTGAGCCGCGGTGCCGGCCTCTGAAGATTTTTTTAAAGCAGCATTATTATTGAAAGTTGTGCTTCATCCCTCTAGTGCTGTCCACATGAAGGTGACCATTTCTCTTGGACATCTCCCTTCCATCAAACCTCACATTTCATTTGACATATCAATAACTCATGCCTGGGCCAGCGCAGTGGCTCACTTGGTTAATCCTCCGCCTGCAGTGCTGTCATGCCATATGGGCACCAGGTTCTGGTCCCGGTTGCTCCTCTTCCAGTCCAGCTCTCTGCTGTGGCCCGGGAGGGCAGTGGAGGATGGCCCAAGTGCTTGGGCTCTGCACCCACATGGGAGACCAGGAGGAAGCACCGGACTCCTGGCTTCGGATCAGCGCAGTGCCGGCCATAGCGGCCATTTGAGGGGTGAACCAATGGCAGGAAGACCTTTCTCTTTGTCTCTCTCTCTCACTGTCTAACTCTGCCTGTCAAAATTAAAAAAAAAAAAAAGTAACAAAAAAACCTCATTCTCTCACCTCTCACAGCTCTCTGTTGGCTCTTCTGAATGAGCCAAATGAGGACTTATAGCCTTGTTAAACCTTACTTCCAATAGGAAAGACTGACTTATAAAGCAAATGTGGAATGTACTGATATGCATCAAGCACAGAATAGCCATTCAGTAACCTGTATTAGTCCCTTTTTTTCAGTTTATCCTCTCGTTCCAGAGAGGACTTGAACGAGTTCATGATAAAGACAAATTTAAATGTTGATTATAGATAGATAGACAGGCAGACAGAAATCTCTCAGGAGGGGCGAAATTGAGTAGTTAGAAATTCATCACGGGAGGTTCTGTAGGTCTTAGATGATCAACAGAAACAAATGTGATGAAATCACAGAGAGGTAAAATAGAAAATGAAAATCAGGACCCAGGAAAGAGGAATAAAAATATGCTGGACATCATTCAATAACTATTTGCTGATGGTAATTATAGGGATGGAAAACCCATCAGGCCTATGGAGCTAAAATTAATCAGCAAGTATTCATGGAGTGCCTCCCGCTTCTATTATGGGTCCTGGCTTCCTGCCTGCCCAGTGCCCAGGCTGGAGACATTTGCGTGACATTCAGCTTGTCAAGACAGAAGGAGCAAAATAGGCAGACAGTGGCTCACAGGCGCTCACAGCAGCCGTCTGTACCCGTCATGTTTGTGGGAATCACAGTCAAGCGAGGTAAATCTGTCCTGCACAAGAGCATAAAGCTAGTTTAAGTGCTGTAACATCACTACATCACCTGGAAAGAGTTCATTTAAGTGGCAATACTATTTTTCCAAAGCCATAGTTAATTCATTCTTGTCTCATCTGAAATTTCAAAGTACAAATGCACATTCTATTTCTATTAAACTCAGGAAGTGAAACCACCAGGACTTGTAATGACTATATTTCTTATTCAGGGTTCTTTCTATTGCTGACAGACATTTTAGCTCATGACGAATCCCCTTAAAATGTAAAATAAGATGTTTATGTCATTGTTAACATTTTGATGAAATGCTATTGTAGTGGGCATCTGCACATCCAGCATCTCTTTCTCCTAAAATAAAATTCTCAATATTTTGAGGAACGTCTCTTTATCTCTCCCTCCCTCCCTCCCCCCCCCCCCACCTCTCATATGTACCCCAGTCTTAGGTGTCAGTGGTGCACAACTGACCTAGTCTTTGCCAAGTGGAGTAGACCATAGTACTTCAAAAAGTCTGTAGAAAATGGAATTTTAAAAAATAAGTTTATTTTGGTGTAAAAAATGTTTGAGATCTGTGTATATGAGGCCTTCAAAAACTTCATAAAAAATTCATAATATGGAAGAATCATGCCAGAATTTAAAATTATTTTTGCACCAAAAATAAGCTTATCTTTAAATTCCATTTTCCATAAATTTTTAAAATTGTTTTAAGAGTTATTTATTTATTTGAAAGGCAGAGTTATAGTGAGGCCGAGGTAGAGGGAGAGGTCTTCCAACCACTGGTTCACTCCCCAGTTGGCTGCAATGGCCAGAGCTGGGCCAATCCAAAGCCAGCAGCCAGGAGCTTCCTTTGGGTCTCCCACATGGGTGCAGAAGCCCAAGGGTTTGGGCCATCGTCTACTGTTTTCCCAGGTCATAGCAGAGAGCTGGATCAGAAGTGGAGCGGCTGGGACACAAACCAGCGCCCATGTAGGATGCTGGCATTGCGGGTGGTGGCTTTTCCCTTCTACACCACATCACCGGCCCCTCCATAAATTTTTGTCTCTTCATACAACTCATACATCCCTTGGCTACAGTCCTGTTTCAAGGATAAGCTTGTGATCTAACCTGACCAATGAGGCCCCCTCCCCCCCGGAATACCTACTGAAATTATTAGAGAAGAACTATCTTTCGACTGAAGTTACTAAGCTGAGTGGATGTCTTGTATCCAGCTGCCTCAGGCTCTCTGGTAGAGATAGCCTTACCAGGAATAAACCAAAGCAGGAAAATAAGCTCAGATGATTCAAGCCCTTTTGATGTGATTGGACCCAGTGCATCCAGTCATGCCTGAAATTAAACTTCCTCTGTACTTATAGGGAAACCAATAAAGTCTCCTTTTGCTTTAACAGTTGGTTATCTATTAAATGCACCAAAATCCAAATGTCCTTATAGAATAATATTGATAAGCTTCCATTAAAAGAGTTACCTCGATAAGAAATAACCAAAGAACCTGAAAGAGACCCTTGGTAATTCAACTTAGTCATGCTTCCCCCAGATAACCCTCCCTGACCAGCATCTCCATATGCACCGCCACACACATACATGACTTCTGTGTGTGCATAGAGTACCACATGCCTATCCTCACATTTCTGAAGTTTGCACTGTTTGATAGACTTACTGCTGTAACTATCTCCACTTCCTCCAGGGTATGGACAGCATCACAATAATTTTTAAGTGATTTATTTATTTGATAGAGAGAAACAGGAAAAAATAACTCCATCTGCTTTTTCACTCCCCAAGTGTCTGCAAGGAGCAGGACAGGGCCAGGTGAAAACCAGGAGCCCAGAATTCAATCCAGATCTCCCAAGTGGTTTCCAGGAAGCCAATCACTGGAGACATCACCTGCTGCCTCCCAGGGTACACATTAGGAGGAAGCAGGAATTGGAAGCAGGCCTGAGACTAGATCGTAGTTACTTTGATATGGGATGCAATGTCCCAGTCAGTGTTTTAACCACTAAGTAAAACACCCTCATACTCACTTTTGTAGCCCTGTAGTCCTATATTGGGACCTAACAGAATAGTTGCTATTTTGTTGAAGGCATTTTTTGTTGTTGAAAGCATGAATGAATGGGTGAGAAAATTAGTCCCTTCCATTAATAAATATTCTATGATTAATTGAAACCATCTCTAAATTATCAGAAAACCAAAGTAAACCAAATTGATTAAAGAACGCTACATTCTGAAAGTGTCAGGCACTGCTAGCTGGGATAGTTGAGAATTTTTCCTTTCTCTGATCACTGAGATTGAGGGGACTAGTGAATGGAAGAGGTAGTTCTTTATTTTGCAAAACACTTACTATTTTTCAAATACCATGAAATTGAATAACTTCTCTTGTGAAATATTAAAAGCAAAACATGTAACATATAAGATCCTGAGATTGTAGGTTGTAATGGAGGGAGCAGAGAGAGCCATAGCTGTCAGAGGTTTGCAGTAGGGTTGCTTATGGTATGGCCCATCTTTATGGCAGAGCAAACGAAAACTAGGAATGATGTGGTGAGAAGTGTCAGGAGAGGCAGCACTGTGTCGCACAGCATGACTGAGAGAGAACAAGTTTTACAATTAAAGTGGGCAAATGCTAGGCGGAAAATACACTGTCAATTAGGATAGGATCAAGGCTTTGGCATGAACAAACAAGCCCTTTATGAAGGCAAATATCAATAAAACCTCTAGAGGAGTGAGAAAACTTCTGGAAGCGGGAATTTAGCCTACTGGTTAAAATGTGCATATCCCACATCAGAGAGCCTGGGTTTGATTTCCAGCTCCAACTCCTGATTCCAGATTTCTGTTCATGTGTGGTGATGGCTCGAGCAATCAGGTTTCTGCCACCCCCAAGGGAGACCTGGATTATTTCCCCAAGCCCCAGGGCCCTGCCCCTGTCCACCCCTAGTCATTGTAGGCATTTGGAGAGTGAGACAGCAGAGGAGGGTTCTATCTGCCAGTTTCTTTCTCTCTCTGCCTCACAAATAAATAATAAATAAAAGAAAAAAAGTTAAGTGAAAACTTCTGAGTATGTGAGTACTCCTTAGGACTTTAGGAGTATTCAGGGTTTCCCTTCTCCCTCTATACGTCCAGGCAATTAGATAGTTCACTAAGAATCAAGCCTCACTTCCTCCATGCGCTTCAATGGTATTTATGTAGAAACCCTACAGCTTCCATTCCCCCACTGAGTTTTGCCAGATGATCTCTGCCTAGGAATGGCAGTTCTTGAGAGGCCCTGCTGCCATGGGGCTGTTGGGTGACGGGTGTGCCTCCCCTGTGCAACCACAGCTCCCCACATTAACTGCCACCTCCACTGCCATCGCCCAGTACAAATCTCATCATCTTTTCACGGACCGGCATTTGTCCGACTCACTGCTCTCTCTGCTTCTCCTCTTAGTCCGTTCAACCCATACTCCACATCACAGGCAGAATGGTCTTTTCATACAATAAAGCAGATTGTGTCCACTTGTAGATGTTTAACAGCCACCAGGAGGACGGCAGTATCTGGTATAAATTTTAATGATCTCAAGGATGGACAGCACACAGTTTAGAAAAAGTCATGCAGTCTGTGACACTGCTTACTAGCAAGCTCTGCATAGCCCATTTTCACAAAATGGTTTCGGTGACTTTTGCTGCACTCTGCACCCAACCGACAACTGTAATTCAATGTTTGGCAATACCAGACTACAAATAAAGATGAGATTAGTATTCGGTTCAGCAAAGAAGTCAGTCATGTTTCTGACGTTCCAACACAAATATTGGTTGATCTTTTTACGTTGATGAGCGGGATGAAAGTGAAGCAACAAAATGTGTGTTGGCACTTGATGCTTAGTAATGACATGAATGACTTCTACTGAATCTGGTAACAAGTTTCACATAATGGGAAAATCGTTCCTCAGCTTTTTGTAGAAACAACTTTTAGAGCATAGATAACAGTAAAATGTAGTAAGATAACCAGGAAGTGAAGTTTTGAGTAGTTACTATATTTCATTACAAAATTATGAAGAATTACCAATCAGCTCTTGCAAGCCGGGATGGCTGATGCTAACATACTACTGAATTGTCAGTGTCCTGTCAGAAATTCTAGATCGCTCATTGCACTGGTAATCCGGGAAATATTGAACCTGCTGGAATAGCTCACAGAACATTTCATGTGCATTTCATGTGCTTTACAGTTTTGTTGTGGTGAATTGATTATGCAAAACTTCTATAAGCCTATCCCTGTTTTCCAGACAAACCCTAGTGTGTAAAATCCACTTTTGAACATGATCCCATTTGACCCATCCCTGTGAGATATATGGGGCAGGTACCAGTATCCTTCCTTTACCGACAGAAAAATAAGGCTCAGAAAAATTACATGACTGGTCCAAGCTCTTCCAGTAAGTAAATGACAGACCATGGTATGAAACCCAGGTCTTATATCGAGCATTTAAAAAGAGGCTTGAGAAAATTTAATAGACTCATACATGTTTTAAAAATTGTACCAAACGAACTTTGTAATATTTTCAGAGTCTGAATTGATAGATTTATAAGCACCTCTGTTTTTTACCTGGTTTAAAACAATACAAACAAAAACCAGCATGACAGAAGTAACTAAGGAATAAATACCTAAATGAAAATGTAGTTTCTCAAAAATGAGCTGACAGATTCCACCTAGGAATGGGGAAGATTGAAACACTCTCTACCTAAGGTGCAAGCGATACAAAAGGAGATTAATTCAGAAAAGGGAGAGAGCCAATGACATGATGGTGAGCCACAAATGCCACAAATGAAAAACAATGTTCACTGTGCTTGCTACAATTATTCGCTTGCTCTCACATCTCCAAACATGGAAAACACTAGGTTCCTGCTTATGGCAACATTCATCTCTTTCAGATATTTCCTTCATTATTGAATCATGCATTGCATAAACTAAGTTCTGCCAGCATAAAGAATATTGAACCCACTGGAATAGCCCACAGAGCATTTCATGTGCATAAGCACAAACTGTGATATTTTAGGTTGCTTGTGATGAAATCTTTGAAAGCATCATGAGAAGCAACAAAACACTGGGGAGGCTGGTAACAATTTAGCATTTCCCAGTTCATGTGGCAATCTTAGATCCAATTACAAAAAGAAGTACTGAAGTGGAATTAATTAAGGACTTGATGTACTAGTGTGAATTATTTATTTTTAATTTATTTTCATCTACTTGAAAGGCAGTGAAGGGGAGAGAGAAAGAGAGAGAGAAACAAACACTTCCATCTGCTGATTCACTCTCCAAATGCTCACAACAGCCAGGGCTGGGCCAGGTGGAAGTGCACTTCCATCTGGCTATGCCACGTGGGCAACAGGGACCAGGGGCCCAAGCAATTGATCCATCCTTCTGTGCCTCCTGGGATGCATGAGCAGGCAGCTGGATCAGAAGCAGAGGCCCATACTATACATGGCACTCTGAGAGAATAGAAGTGCTTCCCCAAGTGGAGATATTACTGTACAGCCATCTTTTCTGATAGCTACAGAACCTTAAGCAGGTTCAGACAAAAAGCAACAGCTGTTTGTGTTGGCTCAATATAAGATTAGCATATTCAAAATTAAGGCATACACCCCAAATTTATTTGATTCCAATTTATGTTTAAAATCATGGATTTAAAATGGGCAAAGAATCATGGGCTACAAGAAATTAGGTCACAAAGATATATCCTTCTGGAAGACAAAATCTGCCTGTCAAACACCAGCAGTGGTAGGGAGGAATGTGCATACTGTGCCCTCTCCTTAACGGACACTTGTCTACATGTTTACCTCAGCTGAGCCCGATTCTGCACTCTCTCTGGAAAACACAGACTGACTTCCAGAGCACACAGAATACTGGTGCCAAAGGCGCTTCCTGTGCTCCCCACATGTCTGCTTCCCCCAGCTGAGCTACTAACAGTTCCTCATGCTTTTCTTCCCCTAAACATGTTGATGCCATTTGTGCTTGTGGTGGTCATGACTTAATTAACTATGAAGTAAAAGGATGAAGTGAGTATAAAAAGAAATCATTGTTGTTCTCTAAAATCTAAGTAAAAGAACCCATGCAAACAATGGCAATCAAGTAAGAGGATGTCAAACAATTTTATAAGATTGGGGTGGGGGCAGGAAGGAGGAATCATAAAAATTTGGAAATCTCCACTCATTATTTTGTAAGTGCCTTTAATTTCTTGCTCCATTTAAAAAAACACACTAGGGAAAATAGCAATACTAGAGATGAATAATAATTGCTCATGATGATGGAACACTTTAGATGTCTCAGGAATCAGTCTACTTCATATATTTCAAAAATGTTTAATCTTTGTAATAACAAGTTATACTCTTATTACTCCCATCATGCAGATGGTGAAGACTGAGGCACAGAGAGAGGGCGCTTGCCCAAGGTTACCTTCCTCAGAGCAGTGGAGACTGGGTTCGGCCCCAATTGCCTGGCCATGCCATATCCATGCTCTGTAAGTTTAGCCTGCACATGAAAGAGGACGTGGAACTCCAGTCAGTGGGTTTCTAGAAGCTTTAGAACTTCTTTAAAAGATTAGCAAATAAGCATTCAATTATAGTTTTAGGTTTCATAAAATGTGACGTTTGCAAGTTAAGTTAAAAAAAAAATTCCCCTTGCTTTAAATCACTTAAATACTAGTCCAATCACATCAGCTAGCAGGCTTCATCTTCTAGAAAGGGGCAAGTGAAAGACTGACTTCAACATCAGGCTGGAAATTGGGATCTGGATGCCATTGGAATAGGAGTTACTATATGGACTTAAGCAGCATCTTGTGGAGAGCTAGTCTGGCAGTGTGGCTTAGGACCATTTTAATGGGAAAGGAGATGACAAAAGGAGATGAAGAGAATGGGAGATCTCACTTGGATGACACAAGTATACCTCAGAAAGTTCACAGAAAATGGAATTTCAAGGTACGTTTATTTGCATGCAAACATATTTGAGATCTATGCATAGTTTTTTGTAATATGCATTTTCTAGGAACTTTTTGAAGTACCCTTGTGCATCACTTGTGTAAATGTCAAAGATGGTTTGTTTACTATTCAGCCTCAAGGTTTTCTTGGCCTTGGGAAAGTATCTAAGACCATATTCATGCATTCAATAGACACCAATGGAGCCCACATCATATACTAGTCAGGCACTGAACAGACATACATACGCCCTGCATTCATGGAACTTGTGTTCTAGTGAGGCAGACAGAACTTAAGCAAATGAACACAAAAATAATGGACTATCATTGAAATGTGCTGTGAAAGCAAAAATATGTAAGACGCTATGAATACACAAAGGGTTTAACCTTTTTCTTTTTCTTTTTTTTTTTTTTTTTTTTTTTTTGAGGGAAGCACAAGGTGTTTAAAACCATCACAATAAAAACAAAAGATCTTCACAAATATTTTCAAACTTTTTATTACCTCATTTGGTAATGGCAACAACCCCGGAAAACTGATACTGTGTAGCTATTTGAGTCAATGTTGTTATTCTAACATTGTTAAATATTTGCCAAGTGCCTACTATGTAAGGTGTCTGTTTCAGGAGTAGAACAGAAAGCTATGAGCAAGACAGGGAAAGCGTTTGCCTCAGAGTTTGAATTCATCATCTTCAGTCCCACCTATGCTCCTGGGGGCAATAGGATACACTTCTCAGATAGGGATTTAGCCTCTCTCTTATCTCGCAATCATGATAACCTCCCAGAGTTGTAGATCAGTAAATGTCATAGTTAAAGATTGGAGATACGGTGCACAGAACATGTTTAGCCCTGCTTGGCAGACAGTAGATGCTCAATGAATGTTAACTCTTGCTAGAAACGTGTTCTTATAATGCTTGATCTCTTCTTTTCCAAAACATTGGATTTCTTCCTTAAATTTTACACTCATTATTGTAAATCGAAAGGGTTGATAGACTACTCTGGAAGTTATTAGATCCTTGAGGAAAACGTCTTTAATACTAATTCCAGCCTCAGTCCTCAGGACAAGCATCAATCCCTGTAAGCCTCAGTTTCCTGATATTGAAAAATCAATAGTAATATCCATCTCATCAACTGTTGCCAGCAACAGTAGCCAGCAGAACAGAAGTGGGGATCAACAAATGTTAGCCACAGATCAGAAGACTCTTATTCCTCTGAAGAGCAGGTATGAGTTAATCGATAGTTTATGTTTTACAAAGGAATGTGAACAAGAAATGAGAATCTTTTCCAACCAAAGAAATAACTGACATTTAAATGACTCAGAAAACTTTGTTTCTGCTCAATTAAAAGTGTTTTCATGGCAACTTTTAAACTTGAAATTAGGTGAGTATGCCTCAGTACCTGCAGCACCCGCAGAAAGAAACAGGGAGAAACATTGGGCAGTCTTGTAACATCACTTATTATATACAAGCAAAGAGTACCTAGCATTTAGAATTTGGACATAGATAAGAAATGAGATGGATTCTTACAGCAGAGATTGAACTGTGAAACAGTCATGTTCTATTACATAACTGTTACTGTATACACACACAGAGCTATGTATATATAACAGATCTTTTAAGCAGGCCTATAAGGATAATCATACTGGCGTGAGTTATTTAAATCAGTTTTTTAAAAAAGTGGTGTTTTTTTTTTTGAAAGGCAGAGTTACAGAGGGAGGGAGGGAGAGAGAGAGATGGTGAACAAGAATGCTAGATCTTCCATCTGCTGGTTCACTCCTCAAATGGGGGCAATGCTGTGGCTTCTTCTGGGTCTCCCACATGGGTACAGGGGCCCAACTTGGGCCATCTGCCACTGCTTTCCTAGGAGCATTAAAAGGGAGCTCGATTGGTACTCGAACCAGCGCCCATATGGGATGCCAGGGTTGCAGGTCTTAACTTACTTTAATTACGTATGACATTGTTGTGAGCTTGGATCTTGACTTTTTTGTAATGAAAATGGGTATTTGGGGACTTAATTCAAGAAAAACACTTGATTCTAATGCTCGGCTGAGAAAAAGTAGCAAGTGTGCAAAGTAGCGCTCTTGGAGTAAATTCTGATTTCAAGACTGTCCAAGTATCCTGGTGGGCGTGCAACCAGGGCCCAAAAGCGGGCCCTGCCAACAACGGGTGGCTCTGCGCCCTTCCTGAAAGTTAGGGCTGAGCCTTCTGCCTTGGCTCCAGAGCGGGTTCCCTGTGCTCTTCGCAAAGCGCAGCGACTCTTCCTTTGCCAAGATGGCTGCTCCCCACTCTTCTGGAGGCGGTCTCGGTAGATCGTGTCCAGACAAGGGACTTAACTGAAAGCCTGGTTCTTCCCTTTCCTATGAGATACCGCATCGGGCGACGCCGGCAGTCTGGAACCGAGGAACGGCGGCCTGGGCTACGCGCCACCGAGAACCTTTGCCAAGATGGTGGCCGCGGGGCCCGGCTGGCGTCACCACCCTTTACCAAGATGGCGGCGGGCGGCTTCCGGCACGCGCTTCCCAGGCTCGTCCAAGATGTCACAGCAGAGGCTGCCGCCGTCAGACTGTGAGCGCGGCCGCGGCGAGCGAGCGCGGCTGCGGCCGAGCGCCGGGGCCAGGACCAAGTGGAGCGGCGGCAGCGTCCGCTCTCGTCAGCAGCCGGCGAGCGCTGTCACCCGAGGGTGCAAAAGTTACCCCTGCAAATCCGAAAGCAGCCCGGCAGCATCTCTGAGTCACAAAACCCACACTGTGCGCCGCGCAAGGTAGGGGGCTTCGGTCCCGGTGCGCCGGAGCCTGCGCCGGGGCGGGGGACACCCCGCGCCAGCAGCCCTGGTCCCAAGCACGCCCCTCACTCCTCGCCGCTCCTCGGGGACGGGCCACGTGTTTCCCTCAGCCCGAGGGCGGGGGGAGCGGCGCGTAACGGGAACAGCTGGAAGGAGTTGAACGCTGACATTTTAAAGCTGCGTGTGTTTTGTTTTATGTGGAGGGGCAGAGGTTCCCTGAACGCGAGAGGGTGAGCGGTGCCCGGGCTAGAGGGCGGCAAATGTCAGGATTCGGGGGAGGGGCCTCCGCGGGGAACTTGGCCGTGGGCCCCGGAGGGGGCGGAAGGAGAGGTCAGGAGTTTGGGATGGGGCGAGGGGCGCCCTCGGCCAGCAACTTGCTGTTTGGGTTGCGACTTGCTTTTTTGGGTCTGCCACTCCCTGCTTTTTTTTTTTTTCTTCATCATGATTTTTTAAAAAGTGCAGAGAGAAACCCAGCTCGCCGGAGGTTTTGCATTTGGCGTGCAACTTCCTTCGAGTGTGAGCGCGCCGGGAGGGAGGCCCGGAGGGAGGGCTGGGGGTTGAACTTGGCAGGCGGCGCCTCCTTCTGCCGCCGCCGCCGCCGCCGCCGCCGCCTCGCAGACTCCGGGAGGAGGGTGGGGGACGGCCGGGGCGCGGGGGAGGGTGGGTTCTGCTTTGCAACTTCTCTCCCGGTGCGAGAGCGCGGCGGCTGCAGACCGTGCCGCCCGGACGATGCGGGGGTGGGACACCCGCAGCCACGCGACACCCCCGGGCCCAGAGTACGTATGCACTGAGCCCCTCTGCCCTCCCCTCCGCTGTCCACAGCCTCCCGGAGGGTGTGTCCGGCCCCCCGGCCCCGAGCGCGGCCGAGACGCTGCGGCACGGTTCCCGCGCAGCCTCGGAGCCCCTCTCCAAGTGACAGACTTTGCCCACCCCGGCCGGGGGCGGCGAGCGGCGCTCCCCGCGGCCCCGCTGCGGGCCGCGCCCTGGCCCTCCCCGACCGCCGCTGTCACCCGCAGGGGCGCTGGCCGCCCGGGGACGGGGACGAGCTCCACGAGTGGGTCCGGAGGCGCGGCGCTGCGCGGGGGCGGGCGGCAGGCAGCGAGAAGAGAAACTAGAGGAACTCGGTTTCCCCCCTCAGCCCGCCCGGCAGAGATCAGGTCGGCCGCCGCCGCCGCCGCTGCACTTCTTCCTGGGTGGGGGCGCCGAGAAGCCCGCAAGGCTCCGGGTGGCGCGGGCCGCTCTCGCGGGGTCATGCGGGGGGCCGCGGGCGTGCAGGCGCCGTCGGGCCGGGCGGCGGGGCGTGGGGGCGGGAGCTGCGGGCGCCCCTGCAGTTGCCGAGCGTCGCCAACAGGTTGCACCGTTCCCCGCGGCGGCCGCGCGGCCCCTCGGGCGGGGAGCGGCCGGGGGCGGAGTGGGAGCGCGTGTGTGCGAGTGTGTGCGCGCTGTGGCGCCGCCTCCGCCCGCCCCCCGCTCGGTCCCGCTCGCCCGCCGCGGCCGGGCGGCCCTTCGCGAGTCCGCGCTCCCTCCCCTCCTCCTCCCACTCCTCCTCCTCCTCCTCCTCCTCCTCCTCCTCCATTTTGCGAGCTCGAATCTGTGACTGGAGCCCGAGTCACCGCCCGCCCGTCGGGGACGGTTTCTAAGTGGGAGCGACGAGACGCCGCCGCCGGAGCGGCCGCCGCGGCGGGGCGCCGGGGACTGGGGGCACGCGCGCGCGCGCGCGCGGGGGCTCGGAGCCGCGGAGCCCGGAGCGGGGCGGGCAGCCGGCCTGTCAGCGAGGGGAAATGGGAGACTTTCTCAAATAGGGGCTCTCCCCTCCCCTCCCCCTATGGAGAAGGGGGCGGCTGTTTACTTGCATTTTTTAGAAGAAAAAAAAAACACACAAATTGCTCCTGCTCCTCCGGCTTTCACACGCTAAGTTGTTTATCTGGGCTGCGGCGGGAGCTGCGATCGGCGGCGGGAGAGCGGCGCCGCTGCCCGAGGTAAGAAGCGGGCGGCCGGGCGGCCGGGGTGGGGGCTGGGGCGGCGCGAGCGCTCGCTCCCCGAGGTGCCACCCGCCGCGGACCCGGGCCCGAGTCCGGGGGCCGCCGCGGGCGCCCGCAAACTTTTATTAGCCCGGGCAGCGGGGGTGGGGGCTGGCGAGGGCCAGGCGACGGTGACGAAAGGGCAGCGCGCGGGTGACAGCGCTGGCCTCTTCCTCTCCCTCCGTCGCCGTCGCCCGGCCGGGCCGAGGGGGAGGAACCGGAGCGGTGGCAGCGAGGGGAGCCTCCTCGAGCGGCCTAGGGTTGACAAGCCGGTGGCTCCCCGGCGGGAATCCCGGCCTTTTTTCGTGCCCCTTCTCCTCCCCCGCACCCCAGTCTCGTTGGCTTTTCCCCCCAAAGGGGCCGCCTCGACACCCCGGTTTTGTGTGTTTTTTATTTATTTATTTATTTATTTAAAAAAATTTTTGTTGAGGTGAGCGCCGAGCCGCGCTTGGGCTCTGCTCGCCCGCGGGTTCTCCTCGCCCGCAGGTTTCCCCTCCGGTCCCGGTGCGCAGCGTTTGTGGCGGGCGTGCGGGGCTGAGCGCGCGGGGGCGAGGGCGAGCGCGCCCGCAACCGCCGAGACTTCGGCCGGGCTGGTGTTATCGGAGCGAGTGGGCGTGTCGGGGAGCACGCAACAGGTCTGGACGCGTCGCGCTCGGCTCGCGCCGCGGCGCGGGGGCCCCCTGTGGGAAGAGAGACCCTCCCCGCCCGGGCCGAGGTGGGTGCTGCGGTTTGTGGCAAGTGCTGGCTCGGCGCGGGGGGCTCCGCAGCCCCCGGCGAGAGACGCCCCCTCGGCGTGGTTCGCGCGGGCCCCCGGAGCGTGGCGGGGCTGTTTGCGGTCTTCGCGCGGGGGGTTCGGGTCTCGCTGGAGGGGGCGTTTCGCCGCCTGAGGTATTGTTTTGGTTTCGGGTTGGAAGGCAGCTGTCAGGGAAGCGGCGGGGAAATTCATTAGGCTGCGATCGGCGCGCGGTGTTGGGAGATCGCTGCCCGAGGAAGGCGGGCGGGCGGGGAAGCCGCGGCCCGCGGGAGGTGTGCGGGCCCCCACCCAGCTCTGCATCCGCGCTGACGTCCGCGTGCGGGGAAAAAGTTTTCTTGGGTTGCACGGGATTGGCCCGCCGTGTCCCCGGAGCGCTCGGGGCAGCCCTGGCGTCCCGAGCACGGACTGCGCGCCGGTCTGGCTGCGCCCCTGCCTGGGGACTGCCGCTCCTGGGGTCCGGCGTGATCCTGCAGCTCTGCGCTCTTCTGTTTCTCGGTGTTTGGAAAGGCGGACTCTTGAGAGAAGAAATCGGGGTTCGTACTGAGGGTCTTAAGCAAATTTTTTTTAAAAAAAACGATAAGGTTTCATCTAGATGTTGGGAAGTTATAAGGACCAGATAACTATAAACTACAGTGTCGTGGGAAGCTACAACACATTTTGTTGAGCTTTTTTTTAAATCTTAAGTTTTAGTTGGCCCGTATACAACTTACCTCATTTTATATATTTAAAATGTGGAGGTGGGCACTATTAGATGTAGCAGGTCAGGAATACGCATTTAAAAATAGGAGCTTTTTGCCAGCCCGTAGACGATAAGGAGCACGTCAGCGTTGTTTGTTTTTTAATAAAACGTGCCTGGTTCACCAGTAGATTGTACTGAAAAGGGCTGGAGCTGTGAGTAGCTGGTAGGGGAGGTTGAATTTGGGGGAAATTAGGGGCTAGAGAATTCGAGCTTAGTGTTCACCAAATGTTAGCTGTGTTGGTGCTCAGAAAAGCAAACCACCTTGATTGAGAGGAGAGGAATTTTGATGGGAACACACTGTTTAAATGAAATACTTTGACATCAATCTGAACCTTCAGAATACTCAGCTGTAGTGAGTTAGAATGTCGGCGATGCGCAAGGCAGCACGTTCAGGGAGTGGCAGGCTGAATAGCCCAGCTTCGTCCCATTCAATTCTGCCCTTGCCTGTGCGGTGGACTGCACTGCACTTTGGAATGGGGTGCACTGAGTGGGAGCAGGGACGGGGCTTTCTGTTCTGCGGGGTAGAAACTTCTCTGCTGGTAACGAAGAATTTGTTCCAGAGTTAACTAAAAGGTTCATTTAACAAGCTGTTACTAATCGGATCGCGGAGACAATGTGAGGTTATAGCTTACCATGTCCCAACCCCCACCCCACCCCACCCTTTTTTTTTTTTTTTTTTTTTTTTGTAGCTAATATTCACTGATGGACTCCAAAGAATCATTAAGTCCCCCGGGTAGAGAGGAGGTCCCCAGCAGTGTGCTCAGGCCGGCGGAGCGCGGGAATGTGATGGACTTGTACAAAACCCTAAGGGGAGGAGCTCCTGTGAGGGTGCCTGCATCTTCTCCCTCACTGGCTCCTGCTGCGCAGCCGGACTCCAAGCAGCAGAGACTCGCGGTGGACTTTCCGAAAGGCTCAGCCAGCAATGCCCAGCAGCCGGATCTGTCCAGAGCAGTGTCACTCTCGATGGGATTGTATATGGGCGAGACAGAAACCAAAGTGATGGGCAGTGACCTGGCTTTCCCGCAGCAGGGCCAAACCAGCCTTTCCTCTGGGGAAACGGACTTCCGGCTTCTGGAAGAAAGCATCGCGAGCCTCAACAGGTCGGCTAGTGCTGCAGACAACCCCAGGAGCACAGCGCCTGCTGCTGGGTCTGCCGCCCCCACAGAGGGGTTTCCAAAAACTCACTCTGACCTGGCCTCCGAACGGCAGAATCCGAAGGGCCAGACTGGCAGCAGCGCCGGCAGTGCCAAGTTGCACCCCACAGACCAAAGCACCTTTGACATTTTGCAGGATTTGGAGTTTTCTTCTGGGTCCCCAAGTAAAGACAGGAGCGAGAGCCCTTGGAGGTCAGACCTGTTGGTGGACGAGAACTGTCTGCTTTCTCCTTTGGCGGGAGAAGATGATCCATTCCTTTTGGAAGGGAATTCGAGCGAGGACTGTAAGCCTCTTATTTTACCGGACACGAAACCTAAAATTAAGGATAATGGAGATCTGATCTTATCAAACTCCAACAATGTACCACTGCCCCAAGTGAAAACCGAGAAGGAAGATTTCATCGAACTCTGCACCCCTGGGGTAATTAAGCAAGAGAAACTGGGCCCAGTGTACTGTCAGGCAAGCTTTTCTGGGGCAAATATAATTGGTAATAAAATATCTGCCATTTCTGTTCATGGCGTGAGTACCTCCGGAGGACAGATGTACCACTATGACATGAACGCACAGCAGCAGGAGCAGAAGCCTCTTTTTAATGTCATTCCGCCAATTCCTGTTGGTTCAGAAAATTGGAATCGCTGCCAAGGGTCTGGAGATGACAACTTGACTTCCCTGGGGACTATGAACTTCCCTGGCCGGTCGGTGTTTTCCAACGGCTATTCAAGGTGAGTCGGAGGATTTTCTGTTTCTTAAGAGTGGTGCACTTGAGATCGATTGATGGCTGTAAGTGTTCACCTATTTGTATTTGTTCTCCAGAGATTCAGGGGCTTTTTCGTATGTGTAAGTTGAAGTGGCCTTTTGAAAGTAGGCATGGTAGATAACTAAAAGGTTTATCAGTACAGAACCATTTGTTTTTTTTTTTTTTTTTTAAGGTGCTGTTTGTTATCCGTTTGGACAGTGGTTGAAGATTTTATTTAAAAACTTAATACCCCCCTTTAATAGATGTTTAAAAATTATATAAATTTCAGGAAATATAATGAATTTACTATGTACCCTTGGCTGCTTCAGAGTGTACAATTAAAAGTATGCTAAGTGCTTACATAATCAAAAGTTGTGCTATAGTATTTGCATGTGTGTGGAGATTAAAGGGTTACAGATTATTACAGTTGCCAACTGTGAGCCCTGTTCTTGCAGCTCAGTGTTCTTAGAGGAACTTGTGTGTTGAGATTGTTAAAGCAGTGCAGTGAACGGTGTATACGAGACCCTAGTGTGAGCTGTGGCTGTGGCCAGCAGGGCTCCTGCCCGGTGGTGTGTGCTGAGTCTCTTGAAGAAGGGAATTGGCGGCAGCATCCTGCAGAATTCTGCTTTGAGATCTCTGCATTTCTGCCATCTCAAGTAGATGACTGGCAGCCGGAAGTGTTAAGCTTTAATTCTCAGCTGTCCTCTGATTGCTTTCTCTCCCTCCTTTTTCTTCAGTCTTTTGTAAGTATATTGACGATTCAGTCAGATCTCAAAAGAAATGGCGTCATCAGAAAAAAAAGTTCTGTGTTTAAATGTAGGTGTTGGTAGGGGTAACTTTCTGTGCCTCATACCTTCATCCTGAATTCAGACAAAAGCTAAATTGTATAATTTTAAGTGTGAAGGAAAATATTAAAATGTGTAGTACAGTGATTGTGTCTTTTTGTTGAAACATAGTAATTTATTTTTATGTAACCATTTCAGATTTTTTCTTACCTGTTGGGGGTATTCTGTGTTTCCATTAACTATGCACTAAGGATTTTGTGTAAATGTCTTTTAAAATAGTTTTTCCATGCTTATTTAGATGATTCAGGCTATGTTCTTCCAAAAGGCTTGGTTTTTACACACATACGTAGTTTCTCTTGCTCTTGCTTACTCGCTCGCTCTCTCCCCCTCTCCCACCCACCCTTTGGTTCTTAGGTGTCTTAATGCAAACCCCCTACCAATCTACTGTCTAGAAAACAGCCATCTTTTATTTAGAATATGAAAACTTTCTATTGATGTCTTTCTGAATTAAAGGTTTAAAACGTTTTCAGTAAGGAGGCAGGAGATTCAGTGCATGAAGCTGCTTTACTCTAAGTGTTAAAAGGAGTGCTGCGTCTTTGATGGTTCAGTCAGATGTTTGGCAGTGTGGTTCCTGTGCTTGGTTTTCTTTAAGCACTGTTCATTTGACTGGGCTGTCTGAAGGAAACCATGAAATAGATCTGTAGAACACGAAATTGCACAAAGAACTGTAATACATTCTATGAAACTTTTGGGAGCTATTAATGCATTTTGTCATGATAGCATGGTATTGTTTTCATTTTCTTACTATTAAAGAGGTATGGAACAAGATTTCCTTCCTATTCACTATGAACTTTCTTTAAGCCCTATCAAATCTGGGATTTTGTAAGTCTAGGATGAACATGGTAATTCTTAAATCGCCAGAGATTCTTTTAAAACTTTTTTATAGTGTAAAATGACCTCATGTATTGTGTATTTGAGCCTTGTAACTACCATGTGGGGAGGTGTGCAAGGCAGTGCTGATGTGACTCTTAAGAATTTCGTTAGTATCCCGTGAAATGCTTGCTTTTATGCCAGTGTGTGATTTGGACATAGAATCTGTAGACTTTATGTCCTAACAGGAAGGAGTATTACTTTACACAGGGTCATTTAGTAATGTTTAAAAACTGTATACCTTATAGTATTAGCACTGGGAACAATGATTACCCAGAACTCAGCTTCATCCAAATAAATGGAAACAATGTTTCTTTTCTAGTTGCGGTTGAATTGGTCTATTGTTTGCAAACAACTACAGTGATACAACTAAAATTGTTTACTGTCTCTTCTCTATATGTTACATAGCTCTTGCCAAACATCAGCTATGATCAGTGACACAGAGTGATCAGGAAATGAATCCTCATGTGCAGACCACAACTGGATTGCATGCTAACTTCATGGATTTATTTATAAAAATACAAAAGGTCACTGATAGATTGCCATGCATTCCTTTGACATTTTTTTAAAAGCATAAATTGTAATTTGACCTTAAAATGCCGCTTAAAATTGCTTTTTCTCAGAATGCTTAAAAACTATAGTTTGGGGGAGAAGGGAATTTCTTCAGATGTTAGCACAATTAAATTATAAAATTATTACTATTGTGATTGAGCATAGTAAAGGATTTTCCTTTTAAGGTTTAAGTTCATTGACAGTACAACAAGAGAAGCTTTACTGATGCAGAAATCCATTCTTAAGTAAAGCGAACTAGTCTTTCTAACTTAATAAGCTCTTTTAAATAGTATAACTGAGTAAGTTTAGCATCAACTTAGAACATTGCTAAAGGCACATTTCTGTAATTTGATTTTCAACATTGTTTCACTTCAGCATTAGTGGTGGAACTGCTGGAAAGAGGCAGAAGTAAATGATTTGGGACAGAATGAGAGCTTCTATATTAGGATTACATTGAATTTTTAATATTAAAAAAAGTTGTCCCTTTATTGAGAGAAAATAATGATACAGGATGAATTTGTAAGTCTTGGTGGAGTCTGGGCTCTGCACACTGGAACGCAATGAAGCTACTAAAATTTAGGTGGGTTTGAACATCGCACATTTGTGTCTAATTTTACAAAAGTGATGCAATTGAAGACTTGTACGGACAGAGTGGGGAGGCAAATTCTGGCCCTTTCTCATTCTCATTGTTAATATCGTGTTGTGCGTGTGCTCAAGAACAGGAGGAAGTCAGGGAGACTTGGTTTTGCCCATGATTTACCACCCTTTTACTGGGTGCTGTCCTTCCTACCTTCCATTTCTGCTCTTTCCAAATCGTTCTGCTGGTGGATGTTTCAGTGTCTTTTAAACTAAACAGGATTCTCCTTCCTATGAAGCAGCTTTTTAGATTTGCTATTGAGTATATTTGTTTGCTTGCTTTTGGCTTTATGATAAGAATCTTGTGTTTCAAAATCTGTGCCTTGTAACTGGCTGTATGGTGAGTAAAAGAGATGCGCCTCTTAAAACAGGTGTGAGGAGTACATGATCAGATTTTACTGACATGGCATCTCGGGAAGTCTGTTAGGCTGTTCTCCTTAAGCTTTTTAATTGATAAACACGGTTTGTATTCATAATGCTGTTTTTGGTTTTGTGTTTCTATGCTGCTATTTTCTTAGTCTGACTACTTTGAATATATTTTTGAAAAACTTACACTGAAAATTACCTAGCATAAATGTAGGTTAAGTGTGAAACGGTATTAATAGTGAAACTGTATGTGGGCAGAGATCACTGCAGGGGCCTTCTGAGATTTTAGTGAAGGAGAGAGTGGGTCAAAAAGGTTTCTTTTAGCATGGGTGCCTCATATAAATGATGTGCATTAATGGTTATATAGTTGTTAATCTGCCCTGGCTGCAGGTGAGTGAAATAGCCTAGTTGTGTGAGGAAATCCTAATTTGTATTGGATTTAGACTAGGTTATGGCACAGTTCTTCAGATACATATTTTTCTCTTTAAAGATTATACCTAACTTCAGTTAGCAGTGCCTCTTGTTATGCTCCCACTACTTAGGAGAGCAAATCAAGTAAGCAAAATGGGTTTGTGCTGAATGGTGTTTACCTTTCTGAAGACATCCCAGTAATATGTTCACTACAGATTAACTGTGTCATTGCAGAATGTACAGCTACTTGCCAATTATTGAGCCTTCTGTATTTTTGAGTCTTCGAAAGTATATGTTGGTGAATCTGTAGCATAAAAGGTTTTCAAGAAATATTTTGTTGTATTAAACTGTAATTGAGAAAGAAACTACTTGTGGACCCTTACAGGAGGAAAGATTTGTTACAGCCCATGTTCTCCTTAGTTTCATAGCTTCAGGGAGCCAGCTGATGTCAACTTCTCCTGGCTTGTTCTTGGTTTTGTATTTTTTAAATAAACATTCCTGTCGGAAATTCATATTTTCAAAAAGAAAAGATCCATTAAGTGTACCCTTCCCTTTGGTCATTTTTTTTTTTTTTTTTTTTTTTTTTTGACAGGCAGAGTGGATAGTGAGAGAGAGAGACAGAGAGAAAGGTCTTCCTTTTGCCGTTGGTTCACCCTCCAATGGCCGCCGCGGCCGGCGCGCTGCGGCCGGCGCACCGCGCTGATCCGATGGCAGGAGCCAGGAGCCAGGTGCTTTTCCTGGTCTCCCATGGGGTGCAGGGCCCAAGCACCTGGGCCATCCTCCACTGCACTCCCGGGCCACAGCAGAGGGCTGGCCTGGAAGAGGGGCAACCGGGACAGAATCCGGCGCCCCGACCGGGACTAGAACCCGGTGTGCCGGCGCCGCTAGGCGGAGGATTAGCCTATTGAGCCGCGGCGCCGGCCCCCCTTTGGTCATTTTTATGGTAAAAATTTTAAGCACACAAGTTTTTGTGTTTTTTTTTTTTTTTCATTTTACATATTAAGACAGAACAGTTTTCCAGCAATGCAGAACGAGTTGCAGATGGTGGTGTCACATGCAGATGTCTCTATCAATAGGGTATCCGATGGAGTCTTGGGAAGTAAATTTTGTGGGGTGGAGAGGGTAGTGAGCAGGGAGGAATCCCAGAGGTAGGGAATGATGGAGGTAAGTTGATAAATACCATGAAAGATGCTGGAAACCAACAGTTTGAGTACCTGTCAGGAATCAAGAGAGACGTTTGGGGCTGAGTTCACCGATCAGCACTACTATTTAATTTCTTTCATTTGAGGTAGAAATCTGAAGCCGAGTGTGGTGATGAAACCCTAGTTGTTTGTACAGGTATGTTGTTGTCTTGTGGTGTGCTTTACTGTCGACAAAAGATAGAGGACAGAATCTACTCTTAGAGCTCTTTTTACCTTATTTTAGCTGAGATTACGTTCACATTTATCCCGGTTTTTCAGGCTCCTCTTAAAATAATGAGAATTATACTGATTTGAATGTAGTTTAAGAAATACCGTATGTTAATATACCGCTGTATATACTGTAGTTCTGTGTACCTTGTCCACTGAGTGTGACGTGCAGCCCTTGTCTCTGGTAATGTGTTTCCATGGTTTATGTATTTTCTGCTAGAATATTGAGGAAATTAAAGGCTTAATTAATAGTAAACATGCCAAATAAATTATGGGGTTCTGCAAGTGCTAGACAGTTAGACTATTTATATTGCAGTACAGTCCTTAAAGCCAATTATTTTGAATGAAAGTGTGTCATCCCTTAATTTTATCCCTGATCCAGTTTAAATATTAATAACTCAGCCTGGTAGAGCTTCATGCTTACACATTTTCAGAGTAACTCATGTATTAATTTTGAGTGTTTTTGAATGTTTTCTTTTTGGCAAGTTTCAACAAGATTGCTAGTGTCTATAATATAGCAAGTTTAGTCAGAGTATGTCTTAGTTTATGATTATTAAGGATAAGGGGAGCAAAAGGTTTAATGATATGACTAGTTGTACATGTTTATTATCTTGCCTTGAATTACTTTTGTAGCTAGTATTTTCGGAGTTCATCTTAAGTATGCAGTGTTTAAGACATAGCTGGTTGCAGTAATTGTGAACTTTTATTATTTTTTCTGTTTGTAATAAAAGTAGCCTTTATTCTAGTTGATTTCATAATTGTCCATAATAATATTTAGTACTGGCTATTATGAAAGTATATTTGGTAGCCAAATTTTGAAAGCTCTTGTGAAATGACATCCAATTCAGTACGTGCTTTATTATTTTTTGTTGGATGGGCAGTGCTATGACTTATGACCTTATGATAGTCACGTGTTGAAAGTTACAGCTCCACTGCCTTGTTAGGGACCCTGTTTCACTTTATGTCGTTACTGTTGTAATGTTTTCTGATTATTGGAGAAAAGGGATTCCTTAAGCTGTGAAATTTGGTACTTTTTTTTTTTTAACCCTTGGGTCCCTTCAGACTATTTGGTTTCATTATTTAATTGTAGAAATACGTAGTAAAAAAAACCATAGATGAAAAATCCAAAGACCTGGGTCCCTAAGGCTAAGCTCTGTGAATCCGTGAACTTGGGTAATTCACACGTTTGGAGTAAGAATTCCTTCCTTTACAACTATATCTTGAGTTCTTTTCAGAATGTGTGTGTGTGTATGTGTGTGTGTGTGGTGTCTGTGTCTAAAACTCTGCTATCCCTTTAACCTATCAGTTTGATGTGGGAAAGAATTGAAGTGGATAATGATATACTGAAGTTGTATCTTTGACATTTTCTTCATACATTTTCGAGTACATGACTGAGAATGGACCAGGATGAGGTATTTTTTAAGGACTTAAGATCACAGAGTAGGTGGTACATAAATGACAGAATGTCAGTGTTGCTGTCGGGACCAGGGGAGGCTCTTGGGTTCTGCAAGTTGTCTTGTGTGTTAGATGCAGTGGTGCCCTGTTTTTTGTCATTTGAGAGATTGAGACCCTGAGGAAGAGTTCAGGAAAAGATTACAGAATTCCTTAGTGTGCAGTCAGGTGGAATAACTCAGTTCTTAGTTATTGAAGCTCCTCACGAGACTTCCCTTAACGACTAGCCCTCTGCCTTCTAGAGATCTTAAGTAGTCTATGGAGCACTGAGTACTAGCAAGGAGGTTTATGGAAGCTCCTTGGACGAGTTTCAGTTTTAAATATATGCAGTGTACATCTGTATGCCTTTCTCCTCCCAGTAGTGATTGAGCGCTTATAACATGTCAGGACTGTGCTTAGCACTCTGTGTGTTCATCTCACTTAATCCTGCGAGAGTTTTCCGTATTCAGTTCTACAGTGTACGTGCACAACAGAGGAAGCCATTATTTGCCCTAATTTTACAGGTGGGAAAACCTGCGACATTTAAAATGCAAAGAATAGACGGGAAACCTTAATACTGATTTGAGCGGCAGTATTTGATGTGTTGGAGATTCCTCATGGATCTCTAATAAATTTTGTTTTCAGTAAAGGCTGTATATGAAAAAGAATTGGGACCAAGCCCCTGACAGACAAGCCTGTCTCTGCATCATCGAGTAGGGCTCTCTAGCAGTTACAACTTTTTCGAAACACTGAGAATGGCCAGCATTCTTGCCTGACTGGATTTCTGTATGTGTGTTTACTTTGAGAATGGAAAAGCATTATAAAAATGTAAGGGGAACTGTTTAAAGCTCTGCCAAGTCCGCTTGACTGAAATCAGCCTGACCTTCATTGGTGGAGTACATTATGCAGCTGTGACTCTAGTGCAGGTATTTCCCTATGATCAAGCACTAAGAATTTCTTCAGAATGCTTTAGCATTTACCATGTGCCGTCCCTAAAGGCTAATGGGTCTCAGTTTCATAAGGAGTGTTGTATTCAAAGAATTCAAGTGCCAAGATAATCATTGTGACAATGATTTTTACATTTCACTTTAGCATTTTTGATAGCTCCTTCAACAAAGCTTTCCTGTGGATTTTGTTCCATGTTAGGTATTCCATCTGAATTGAATAGCCATATTGATAACTTTGACTATATTGTTTTTTCTTTATTAATAAATAGTAGAATTTCCCTTTTCTCATTTTTTTTTTATTGTCTAGTATTCTTAGAAAATCAAGTATGCAGGGGCCGGTGCTGTGGTGCAGTGGGCTAACCCTCCGCCTGCAGTGCTGGCGTCCAGTGTGGGTGCTGGTTCTGGTCCCGACTGTTCTTCTTCTGATCCAGCTCTTTGCTATGGCCTGGGAAAGCAATGGAAGATGGTTCAAGTGCTTGTGCCCCTGCACCCATGTGGGAGACCTGAGGAAGCGCCTGGCTTTGGATTGGCCCAGCTCTGGCTGTAGTGGTTCTTTGGAGAGTGAACCAGCAGATCAAAGACGTTTTTCCTGTCTCTCCCTCTCTCTGTCTGTAACTCTACCTCTCAAGTAAATAAATAAAATCGGAAGAAAAAGAAAATCAAATATGCAGAGGTTGTCATTAAGAAAGTTTAATTTGTCTCAAAATGAAGTTATTGACTGTAAATTTTTTCATGTTTATTAAAATAGTGAAGCTGTGTGCAGAAAAGCTTCTGGGAATATTAAATACTGAAATCCATCAGTTCATAAGTTTGGGAGGATTATAAAGTTTGCTTGATGACATTTACTAACTTTATTGATCTAGTAATTGGCAAAAACTTCAGAAAAACAAATTTGATAGCTTAAGTGAAATAACTTTTTAAATATATACATAGTCGAGCTAAGTGCAGAAACTGTTTAATTGGCAGTTGAGATTGGTACACATAACAGTGTAAAATGTTACATTTGTAGGTAGCTTTTTTAGACAGAAATTTGTCATCTGGGTTTATTAAGGACAGTCTGACTATAAAACACAGGTATTTGAAAAAGAAGGAAAAACAGAAAACCCAAAATGAGTGGTGTTTCTGAGCCTCCACCTTGGAAGACTGCACATGGTTTTTCTTTTGCAACTACCTTCAGAGCCAGCTTGCAAGCCCTGAAAGAAAACTGGCCTCATTGCAGTAGATAGCATCTGAATGTCCTTGCTTAATCAGAGAATGTATTTATTACTTAGCTTCATCACGTATCCTAGTTCTTTGTCTACAGATGACAAGAGTATTTCCAGAAATGTAGGAATAGAATTCTCCCTCAAATTATAACATTGGTTTTCACTGAGGGCATTTAAAAGAACCCACGTAGGTTTTCTGTGGAAAAGCCTTCATTGTGTTTTGAATGTGCCTGGATGCAGTGTGTGCCTTCCCTAGGTGTAGGACGCAGGCTACTCTGTGCTTCAGTTGTTTCTGTTTTCAAGAAACTGAATGCTCACACTTTACCCCAGTATTCCCTTTTCTTGACAAAGGACAGAAAAAATAGAGATTACTTGCTGTACTTCTGCTGTTTTTTCCTAAGTGTTTAATATTCCACCAAGAGGGGCCTGGCTTTGATTTGGACTTGAAGAACATTTGCTGATAGGAAATCTCATCAAGTTTATTCTATTTTCTAAGCACTCTTGAAAACAGCTTCCCTTCTCACTGCAGCTCCTGGGAGGGGGAGGGGTGTCTGAGGCGCTGCTGGCAGGGGTAAGTCAGGTGCACTGACATTCACACCAGGAAATGAGAACAGGGTCGCAGCTTCAGCACAAAATGCATTCCTCTTCTGCTTTCATCCCTCATTACTTGACAAGAAAGTCTTTTACAGTTCTTTCAAAAATTAAGAATATTTCCTACAATTCGTCACATTCATTCAAAAAATGCCAGGGTAGAACTGGATCCTTTGGAATCATGAAGGTATACGCAGTGGTATCAGAAGAAGGATACAGTGTCTGTAAGCCTCTGTCAGTGCTGGAATTCTTGGAGATAATTTCTTTATGTCACGTTTAGGTTTCCTATATTGATAAAACAACTTGTTTTCTGAAGCACTTTTCCTCCCTTCCAAAAATGACTTCTAAATATTCAGTGGATAAGAAAAAGATTCCAGAAAGAACCATCCTAGCATGACACACATGCTTTACTGCTAACTTTGGTTTTGGTTTTTAATTCTGTTTTGTTGACTTTGGGTCTTCTAGCTTATTCTGCAAGGAAGTTGGGAGATTTTTCTGTTAGGTAGCAAATGCCTCTTACAATGAAACATAACATAGGATTTTGTTAGTACAGTCTAGATGCCAGATTTTTAATAAAATCTAAAAAGATACTTTAAAGGAAATGTAAGAAAAATGGGTGTAGTTACTTCTAATTCAGTATAGTAGGGATGACTGACCTTTTCATTAATGTCATTTAGCAGATATGCACAGTGCCTTAGGGGTACCACAGATACCAACTTTTGTTTTATTTTGTTTTGTTTTGTTTTGTTTAAGGTTTATGTATATAATTGAAAGGCAAAGTTATAGAGAACGAGAGACAGAGTAAGTGAGGGAGCTTCTGTCTGTTGGTTCATACCCCAAATGGCTGCAGTGGCTGGGGCTGGGCCATGCCAAAGCCAGGAGCTTCTTCCAAGTCTCCCATGTGGGTACAAAGGTCCAAGGACTTGGGCCAGCCTCTGCTACTGTCCCAGGGATTTGAACTGGCGCCCATGTTGGATGCTGGCCCCCCAGAGACATCTTACAAGTGAGAATAGGTAAGAAAGTCACAGGGAGAATTTAGAAACCCATCAGAAAAGAAAAACTGAATGTTGAGTTCATTTCCAGTGAGTGACTAATGCCAAAGTGTTTCTGTGTGGACATTGAGAACTGTGAAGGCGTCCCAACCACATTGTTCTGTTAACCCTGGAAGCACTACAAAGACACGTTCTAGGAACAGAATTCTTGGGATGGGTGGAGTGGGAGGTTACTGGGTGATCCAAAGGTCCTTCCGCTCGCCCTTGGAGCAGCAGGCATGTATTGAGCTTGGTACTGAGCGCTGAGAGATGAAGGGGAGGTTCAAGTCCCCAGCCTCGGGGAGAGTGTTCTGGAGGGTGGTCTCTGTAGCACCCTGCCCTCCCGCGGTCTGCTGCTCCAAGTAAATGTGCACTTAGAGGATGTCGGGCTCCTTCCTGGGAAGGCACAACTGAGAATTAATGGAGGAAACTGCGTGGATGAATGGGAAGTGAGTTGATTTCACTCAGAGTAAGAAAACGGAGCAATAAGGAGTCTGGGGCAGCGGAAGGATGGGTTGACTGACAAGGATGGAGTAGTTGGGAGTGAGCCGGCAGGAGGGTGAAGTGGATGGAGGACAGTGGGATGTGCCAGGCTTCACCCAGAGCAGGTGCTGTGATGCAAGAAGACAAGACTGGCACCCCCCCCCCCCTCAGGTTATGCCCTTGGAGTAAGACTTTATTTCCTAGTTACATAGCTTTGTCTCCTTACAGTCTAGGAGAAACACTCCATTTTCTTTTCTTTTCTTTTTTTTTTAAAGATTTATTTATTTATTTGAAAGAGTTACAGAGAAATGTAGACAGAGAGGTCTTCCATCCATGGGTTCACTCCCCCAGTGGCCACAACAGCTGGAGCTGAGCTGATCTGAAGGCAGGAGCTTCTTTTAGGTCTTCCATGTGCGTGCAGGGGCCCAAGCACTTGGGCCATCCTCTGCTGCTTTCCCAGGTGCATTAGCAGGGAGTTGGATCAGAAGTGGAGCAGCTGGGACTCAAACCAGTGCCCATATGGGATGCTGGCGCTGCAAGCTGGGGCTTTTTCTAGATTCCCCAGTGTGAGAGCCCAAACCAGAGGAAGTTTTGCTTGGGATGTTCTTTTCCCAGAAAACAGCATGAGCCACCCTCATGTTATTTACAGCTCCACTTCAGTGTTGGCTCCGTAACACAGACTTCTGACTGCTCTATCTGGAGCAGGGGCATCTTGCACAGTGTTTCCTTCCCCTTGATAGCTTCTCTCTCAGTTTTTATTTTATTTTTTATTTGAAAGGCAAAGTTTCAGAGAGGCAGATAGGGAGATGGAGGGGGCTGGAGAGAGAGAGAAAGAGAGAGATCAGTAGGTCGGTCGGTTGGTTGGTCTTCGATCTGCTGGTTTATTCCCAAATGGCTGCATTGACGTGGGCTGGGCCAGCTGAAGCCAGGAGCTTCTACCGGATCTGCCATGTGGTTACAGGAGCTCAAGCGGATTGGGCCATCCTCCACTACTATCCCAGGCCATTTGCTGGGAGCTAGATCGGAAGTGGAGCAGCTGGGACTCTAACTGGTGCCCATATGGGATGCTGGCTCTACAAGTGGCAACTTTTACCCACTCTGCCACAGCGCAGGCCCCGTCCCTCTCATTGTTGGTGTCTTGTTTGCTCACCTGCCATATTGTAAGACTGAAGACTTAATCCTGTATCTCAGCTTCTAGAAGAGTGTCTAGCAAGTAGGAAGAGTTAAGTATGTTGAATAAGTGAATAGACAAAGCTTGCCATATAAACCAAGAGGATGAGGAACACATTATCCTTCCTGTCTTTCCCAAGGAAAATGTCAGCATGTAGGGAATATCACCACGAGGGCTGGCAGCCCGGCTGGTCTTCCCCAGACAGGAAGTCAGCCTTAGCCCCAGCGGGAGCTTATGTGTACGGAGAGGAAGTATACATCACAGTAAGTGTGTTTTCAGTCGGTGTCGGTCTCTAGATTTGCTCTGAGACTTTTAAATGGATTGCTTTTCAGTTTGTTAAGACAACTCTGGTATTTACCACCGAACAAGTGAGTGTAGCCAGAGCTTAGAAATGATGGGTTTTGTTTGTTTTGTTATTTTTTTAAATCTTTCTAAAGATAGTAACTTGCAGTGATTTTTTTAATATAAAACCTTTTGTAGCAGAAGCTTACTTTATGTTTCCCACTTGGGTAAGAACTGAGATTATTGTAGCAAACGAGTCTGTGCAGATGTTTGGTGACTTACCTAGAAGGACAGGCAAGAAGTGGATGTGCCCATTTTTTCAGATAAATGCAATGCTGAATATTCCAAGAGAATTGTTTTATTTTTGCTTGAATTTCTGCATTTCATTGGCCCATCTGCTTTAGATTTGAGTTACTCTCTATCATTTTGTTTTATTCCTTCTATAGAATACAGAGCAATTCAGTAGGTTAGGAGGTGTAGGGTAAGTTTAAAGTCTTTCCTGAGAGTTATAGGAAAGGTCAACCCAAGACAGTACAGTCAGAGAGGAGAGAAAACTGCTGAGCGAGGAGGTATTAGCTAAAGTGGGAAAAGCAGATGAGGTCACTTAGGAATGAACTGCTTCAGTGTTCAGGGAAGGAAAGAGGGGAGCACCAAGGACAGGGCTCTGGAAGGCGTCCAGGAAGAGCAGCCACAAAAGATCCTGAATGACTTGCTGGAGGATTAGGAGAGGGCAGTCTTGGATTGGGGTGGGGAGAGAGCAGTGCATGCTGTCAGAAGAGAGCCGTCTCATACACACATGTGATTGTTGTTGAAGCCATTCCTTCCAACGCGTGAGCATCCTCCAAAGCTGAAGTCAGAGAAGTTTGTATACTCTTAAATGGTACCGCATAGTGATAAGTTATAATTTAAAAAGAAAACTTGAATTTCTAATTTACAGTAAAGTGTCAGAGCAGATAATAAGGCATAGTTCTAAGATCAGGTTAGGAGTAAGGGACAAAGGCTGGAAGCAGGAGGGAACTTAGGTTCTGTTCCTGGTGAAGCCAGCACAACAGGAAGAAACTGGACACACCCTGGTTCAAACTCTGACTACTCTTATCAGTAGTGTCCTAATTGTTTTCCCTCTCCCTTCTTAATCCATTCCGCAGTCCTCTGCCTGCTTAATCTTCCTAGAACACTGCTTTCAGCATTAGTCCTCTGATCCAAAATGTCTGTGGCTGTTTCTCCTAACGTAGTGGTTCCTGTCCTTTCTGTCACAGCCCAATAGCTGTGTGATACAGGTAGGCAGCCCAAGGAACTCCTCTGCACGCTTGGAGGACTGGGGTTATGCACAATTACATGCCACTCAACCCTGGTCTGTCTTACCCAAGACAGCATTTCTGAATGCAAAGAGAGCATGATAGCAGTAGTCTGTGAGTTGGCTTTTTATTTGTTATTTTATTATTATTATTAAAGATAGAGTTACAGAGAGAGGTAGAGACAGAGAGAGGGGTCTTCCATCCTCTGGTTCACTCCCCAGATGGCCACATCAGCCAGAGCTGAGCTGATCCAAAGCCAGGAGCCAGGAGCTTCTTCCAGGCCTCCCACATGAGTGCAGGGGCCCAAGGACATGGGCCATCTTCTACTACTTTCCCAGGCCATAGCAGAGAGCTAGATCGGAAGAGGAGCACCTGGGACTAGAACTGGTGCCCATATGGGATACCGGCGCTTCAGGCCAGGGCTTTAACCCACTGCACCATAGCACCGGCCCCTATTTGTTATTTTTGCAACTGCATCTTAAAAATTTATAAAAATAATATGAATATTCCCTTCAATAAAATTATGCCAATAAGATTATCGACTCATTCCCATTACCTCTCCTTTATTTATTTTTAAGGTTTATTTATTTTTTGAAAGAGTTAAACAGAGAGAGGAGAGGCAGAGAGAGAGAGAGAGAGAGAGAGAGAGGTGTCTTCCATCTGATGGTTTACTCCCCAGCTGGCCGCAACGGCCGGAGCTGTGCTGATCAGAAGCCAGGAGCCAGAAGCTTCTTCTGGGTCTCCCACGTGTGTCCAGGGGCCCAAGGATTTGGACCATCTTCTGCTTTCCCAGGCCAGAGAGCTGGATTGGAAGTAGAGCAGCTGAGTCTCGAACCAGCGCCCATATGGGATGCCGGCACTTCAGGACAGGGCGTTAACCTGCTGTACTAAAGCACCAGCACCAGCCCCAACCTCTCCTTTCTTTTCCCCTTCCCTCCTACCTGTCTCCTTTAACCTTGCACATTTCTCTGGAATTATAGAAGCATCATAGACACATTCGGGTTGTTTGTCTTTAAATAAGAACGAGATCTAGTAATACCAGTTTGTCTTCAGCTTGCTCCTTTCTTTAACCTAATAATTGCATCCAGAATATACTTCCATATGAACAGATGTCGACCCCATTCAGTAGTTGTGAAATATTCTATTCAGGTTGTTCTATATTTGCAATAAAACCTGATTTCAGTTAGCACCCTTTTTTGTGTATCCTTACAAATAGCAACTTTTTTTAAGGCTTATTTTATATTTGTAAGGCAGAATTAGAGACAGATGGACAGACCGACTGCCTGAGATCTTCCATCTGCTTGTTCACTCCCCAAATGGCACCAGCAGTTGGGGCTGGGTAAGGCCAAAGCCAGGAACCTGGAACTCCATCCAGGTCTCCCACTTGGGTGGCAGGAGCCCAAGTGCTTGGACCATCTTCTGCTGCTTTGTCAGGCAGAGTAGCAGGGAGCTGGATGGGAAGTGGAGCTTCTGGGAGCTGTGCCACAGTGCTAGCCTCTGCAACTTTATTTCTTAGCATACATTCACTAAGTATAATTGCTGAGTCATGGGAATGTGTATTTGAAAAAAAAATTTAAAGATTTATTTATTTGAAAGACAGAGAGAGAGAAGCTTACATCTGCTGGTTCATTCACCTAATGGCAGCAACACCTAAGGTGGGGCCAGGCTGACCCCAGGAGCCGAGAGCTGCTTCCAGATTTCCCATGTGGGTGCAGGGGCTCTAAGCTCTTGGGCCATTTTCCAGTGCTTTTTCAGGTGCATTAGCGGGGAGCTGGATTGGAAGTGGAGCAGCTGGGACTTGAACCAACACCCCTGTGGGGGAGCATAGATGCCAGCACTGCAGGCGGTGGCTTCACCCTCCATGCCACAGTGCTGGCCCCTAAAATTTTAACAGCTAATTCCTAATTGCTTTCCACAAAATCTTACCTGATAGTGTTAGTTGTTTTCTTTACAATAAAAATACTTAATTCTTTGTTCGTAACAGACCTTGCCAAAGTCCTGAAATTGTCGTATTGTAGCAGTGTGCCATATGATATGGCTGAGGACTATTGCAGTCTCAGATCTAGGCACTTTGTCTCTGCCTTTTACACTGTGTGGCCTTCCAGTCCAGCTTGATGCCACATATTCTGTGCATTTACCTTTTTGTAGCCCAGCTCACAGCACCCTCTCCATCATCTTGTGTCCTGTGGCCATTACTGACCCCACAGTTCTTTTCACATAACTTAGTAATTAACACGTAGTAGGTGCCCCGCAAATGTTGTATTAATACTGTTAGATAATTTATGGCTTCAACTAGATCCAGTTTCCTAAAGCACTAAGCATGTTGTTCCTGTTACAATACCTAGCACTTCAGGTACTCAGTATAGGTTGAGTGTCTGAACATAGAACCACAGAGAAGAGGAACTCACCTATAACACACATACTGTGCTCACTTTAGGGAAAACTGGAACTGTAAGAATTCAATACAAGAATGGCACTTGGGCTGAGAAGTTAACACATGCAAGACACAATTCAGTCTGCAAAGGACAAAGCCGTGAACAAGACCAGTGTTTCTGCCTTTGGGAGGCTTCTGGTCAATCAGTGTTACATTTAAAATATTTGTGGGATATTTCAGGCAGTTTCCAGGAGAGGTTGTGGAATATTTATCCATCATTTCACATTTATTTAGTGCCTAGTCAGCCAGGAATCCTGAAGACAGCTCAGTGACAGCCATGCTTTTCCTGGGAGGTGGCAAACTGACCAGAATGATTGGTTATGGGCAGTGGATTGATTTACCAAAGTTGCCTCACTTTCTCTGTATCTGCTTGTAGAAGCTAAGGAATAGATGAGAGATAAGGGTTAGCACGTGCCCCAGGGGCATTCGTTTTTAGGGAAAGGTATTGCTCCTTACGGTGGCTGTACCCAGTACATAAACCACTAGGGAATATGCTCCTACCGCTCACAGAATCTCAGAATTCTAGCTGGAGTTAGTCTAGATGTCCAGTCCTCGCTTTCCCTATCAGCAAATGAAGACTCAGTGCACGTAGTGCGGTACTGTGAGTGAGAATTAATACTCAGACCCTCTGGGTATCAGTCTGAGTGTTGAACAGCTGTGTGACCCTGATGAAACTTACAACCCTGTAAACTCTCAGTTTCTTCATTTGGAAAATGGGTATGCTGAGGTAACACATACAAACTGCATAGCCCGATATCTGGCACTGAGAACGTACTCATGAAACATTAGCTATTTTTAGTGACCTGGTTTAAGGTTAGATGGCTCCTTCCTGTCAAAGGCCCCTGCTTCAGAACCCTGTTCAGTTCCCCATTCCACAGTATTCCTGAACCTTTTCTGTTGATTGACATTTCTCAAAGTCGCTTCATGATGATTTTAATTTTCAAACTAAGTAATAATGGTTGGGCAGTGGTGCCCTTAACCTCAAGTACTGTAACCAGATTGATGTTTTGGCTGTAACTTTGCAGAGGAACTGAAAACTGCACATGTGATGGATGTTTGGCTAAATTACGTGCTTCCCGTGTGGCCTTTTGCCCTGCTCTGTCACTCTCTTCACGAGTTTGTCTACTGAGTGCTAGTAATCAGCTCCTCTGACCTCTTAGGAACTGGAGGTTTAGGTAAATGGGATCTCTTTATATTTGGCTTCTTACAGAGAATATTAACTCCTGGAAAATCATGACACTAAGGTTCTAACTCTTCAAATGACTTTTAAAAAGTAGTTTTTCTGTAATTCAATTTGAATTGTCTCACTATGTAAAGGACTTTCTTTTCAAAAAATTTTATGCATTCATTTATTTCTAAGGCAAAAGGACATAGAGAAAGAGGGAGATCCTCCGTCTGCTGCTCACAAAACCCAGATGCCACACACCTGTGGCTAGGTCAAGCCAAAGCCAGGGTTCCAGAGCACCATCAGGGTTGCTTACGTGGGTGGCAGGGACCAAGCTCTTGAATCAAAATTTTGTTAGATATATTTATTTATGAAAGGCAGAGTTTAGAGAGAGAGAGAGATCTCCCATTCCCCAAATACAAAATACATTCCTCAAATGGCTACAACAGCCAGAGCTGGGCCAGTCCAGAGTCATGAGCCAGGAGCTTCTTCCTGGTCTCTCACACGGGTGCAGGGCCCCAGTGTTTGGGCCATCTTCTGCTTTCCCAGGCTCCATAGCCGGGAGCTGGATTCAAAGTGGAGCAGCTGGGACCCCAACCGGGGTCCACATGGGATGCCAGCATCTCAAGTGGCAGTTTTACCAGCTATGCCACAACCCCGGCCACTTGAATCAAATAATTAAGAATTTATGGAACTGGTGCTATGGCCGGAGCAGGTAAAGCTCCTGGCTTCCATCCGGCCTGGCTCTGGCCATTGCGGCCATTTGGGGAGTGAACCAGCAGACAGAAGATCTCTATGTCTTTCCTCTATTTGTAACTCTACCTTTCAAATAAACAAATTTTTAATAAAATTATTTTAATATCAGTAAGCTTTTCCATTTTAGGGACCACCTTTTAGAACCAACCTTTTGTTTGATCTTTGTTTACTCAAAGTGAATTTGCTTGATAGTTACCTCGGTTGGTATTTATTCGATAATAAACTGCCTAAAATTAGTGGCTTTAAAAATAACTGTTTCTGTCTCCTCAGTCGCAGGTCAGCTGGGCATTGGTGCTGATCTGGCCAGGCTCTCCCAAGATCTCCGTGAGCTCATTCAGAGTACCTTCCCCTAGCCGACTAGTTTGCTGTAGCAATAAAGAGTGGCAGTGGGGTCTCACCATCTGGCAGGTTTTTTCGAGCAGCGGAGTTCTGAAATAACGGGCAGAAGCATGCATAAATCTTGAGATGCAGATTGGGGACAGCTCTATTTCTACCACTTTCTAGTGGTCAGAGCCAGTCACAGGTTCCAGATTCAGGAGATGGAGGCGCTGCAAAGTTAGATTGTAAAAGTCAGGACAAATATGCAAGGGGGTGGGGGGTTTGCAGTTTGCAAGAACAGTTATGGGAATCAGGTGTGTTTGAAAACTTATGACATACTAATTGTCGATGCACCTTGCCTGAGTAGAATAGCAGAATCATTGTAATCAAAAGGATAAACACTTGGAGCTAACAGACTGAGGTTCAGATTCCACCTCTATCACTTACTTATGCAGTCTTGTACAAGTTACTTAATCTTCCTGGTAGGTACTCAGTAGTGGCTGGTTCACCTGAACCTTAGATTCTGTATGTATTCTAAAGGAAGGGCTAAGTATCTACTAAGTATGTACCTAATTGCTTTGATTCTTGCAGACCTGTCTCCCACACTTCATTGAAGGTGCAAGGCTCAGTCACTTCCTTGAATTAAAAAGGAAGAGAATGTGTGTTAGGGAAGCAAAAAGGAATATTTGACTAATTAAAGCCTCAGAATGAAGTGGCAACTGACTGGAATATTTTCTTTGAGGAAGAGAATGTCTGAGATGCATGGTTGAGAGGTCCAGAGGTCTCCATAGGGTAGAACTTCTTGTGATTTACAGTGTGAGAGTTACAACATTATACACAGTCCAAATCTACAGCTTTTCTCTTTTCAAAATTCTTGTCCCATTTAGACATAATGGGTGTCTTAACACTAGATTTGGGAATTACCACTCCTAGAAATTAAAGTTTATACATGATAGGAAAAAAACCCACATTCACAACTGAAAGCTTTAAAAAATTTAAAAAGGTCGCCTAGAAATAAAATCACATGGATTTCTTCACTTCTGTTAAAAATAGTTGTCATGTGCAAAGGACTAAACACGTAAATCGTCCCATCCTACTAGCAGGAACAGGAAATATGAAACACAGATAAACAGGGTGACACTGGATTAGTGTATTTCACACCGCGTGCTAGGTGTCTCAAAATCCAGACTGTCAGCAGTGGTAACTGGTGTTTTTAATGCGTCTCAGGAGAAGCACCAGGTAAGTGTTCTCACAGACCTGGAAAGTGAGATTGAGCCTTCTTTGGCATTAGCAGTCTGTGTTAACACAAGAAAGTGAAGTTGATTGTTCTGCACTGTGGCTACCTTCAGTGTTAGATAATTACAGCTTATTCTCAGAGAAGAAAGTTTGGGTGCAGTTCTTTGATTACTAAGAAATTATTTTATTGTAGGCAATAAAAGTGTTTGGCACAAGAGTCTTTAGTCAGTATTTTTGAAAATTAAACTACAGTGGTCATTCTTAATATTTATTTCGTATATACCTGTAGAGTTATGGAGAAAGAGAGAAGGAGGGAGAGAGATACGGGGCCTCCATGTGCTGGTTCACTCTCCAAATCACCACAGGAGGCAGGAATGGACCTGCCCAAAGCCGGGAACCTAGAACTACATCGAAGTCTCTCTTGGGGCTTACAGGGATCCATGCACTTGAGCCATCAATTGCTACCTCCCAAGATGCCTTAGGAAGCTGGATGGGAAGTGGAGTAACCTGGGCTGGAACTGGCGATTCCAGTATGGAAAGTGGATGTCCCAAATGGCAACTTAACCTGCTGCATCACAATGCCCGCCCACCGATTTCATTGTTTACAAAGAGCATTTTTACCCATAAATCAAGGGAAACTCCAGCTTCCCCAAATGTATTTGGAATCCATGGATATTTCCCCTCAAACGTTCAGTGCTAATTTCTTGTCAATCCATTCTTGGAAAACCAACAAAAATAGACTGCTGACAGAAGACTGTTACTTTGGGAAAGAAAATCAACTGAAAAGAAGGAGAACTGGAGAAGCACATAGGATTTGGTGCTCAGAATCGGGTGACATGAAGTGATAACGGTGGTAAAACTTCTCCCCGTTATTATGTGCTGATAAGACGCATCGGTGAGTGCGTGCCTGAGGACCTTCACCTGGTCCGTGCTGCACGAGGTGCTGGGGAAGGAAGAGAAATCAGTTCTTCCTGATGCCAAAGGCACTTAGCATGCGGCTGGGGAGGCATGATGCAGGCACACGACGTAGTTAAGACACAGTGCTGATGAGTGTGCGAGTAACCCAGAGTGCAAAAGCTAGTCTGGGAGAAGGGAGAGTCCAGCTGCCCTCAGGGTTCTTCCTCAGGCGGGCACATGTTTCCTGTGGGGCTGTTCTCATCCGGGACACACGGGAGCACCACAGATGCTGCCCCGCCTGGCCTGAAGCTGAGCTGGGCCCGTCCTGACCCCGTGGCATTTGCTTCCCTCCTGACAGAACCAGGGCCATGAGGCTCCGTGTACACCTGCTTTGTTTTACTAGTCCCCTAAAAGTAAGCCTGTGAATTGATGCGTTACCTGGGAAACCTGGTGCGTTATTTTTCTTTTAAGAAATGATACAACCTTAAGGAAGAAATGAAACTAGTAACAGGAATTTCAAGCATTAGCAGAAATTTAGAGACACTTGGAGGCAGTAGAGCCTTCATTCAGCACAGCTTCCCCCAGAGCACGTCGCTCACATAGGCAGGGAGCCAGTCCTGCCTGTCTCCCCCGAGGAGCTGCGGGACGTGCTTTCTCCCCTCTCCGCCCTGCCCAGTGATTCTTCATCTCCGTTCCCAAACTGCACCCTCGACACAGTCATGGTGGGTGGGTCCCACTGGTGTTACTGAACTCTTCTGGGATGATTTAAAGAAGAAGAGTTTTATACACCAGGTGCTCTGCTTATTACTCTTGCCTCCACTTAAGAGTTGTAGGAGTAGGGCCCAAGAATATGTTCTGAACAACTCTGGAAATCACCTAAATTTCAAACTATTTCATTAAGAACAGCAAGAAGTCAGTAAACTTTGTTGCCAAGGAAGTGACCATGGAACTGGGGGCCCGAATAATGTGAGAAGCCCCTCACAGTCAGAGTCTGGCACCCCAGAACCCTAACAGTACAGGAAGAACAGCAGCATACAGGCCTGCTGTGTCCATTCCTGACTGTCTCCAGAGTTCTGTGGTGAGCTTAGTAGGGGACCCTGGGCACGTAAAGAGGTGGCTCTAGACGCAGAAGGAAAATGGGTGTGATGGAAAGAGGCACATGCGAGAGCTCGAGACTCCCCGAGTGTCCTGGTGCCACAGCAGCTTCTGTGGGCTTAGTGAGAATGCACCCAAGCTTTTTTCCTACCCTGTGAGGCTGAGAAAAGCTTTATTCTTTGATTTTTCTTTTTATTTTTTTTAAGATTTATTTTATTTATTTGAAAGACAGAGTCGCAGAGAGAGGCAGAGACAGAGAGAGAGGGCTTCCGTCCACTGGTTCACTCTCCAGATGGCTGCAATGGCCAGAGCTGCGCTGATCTGAAGCCAGGAGCCAGGAGTTTCTTCTTCCAGGTCTCCCACATGGATGCAGGGGCCCAAGTGCTTGGGCCATCTTTCACTGCTTTCCCAGGCCATAGCAGAGAGCTGGATTGGAAGGGGAGCAACCAGGACTAGAACTGGCGCCCATATGGGATGCCGGCGCCTCAGGCAGAGGATTAACCTGCTGCGCCACAGCGCCGGCCCCTCTTTTGTTTTTCAGTTCTCTCAATTTATCCCATTACTCTTGTGTATCACATATGAGAAAATTATTTTTGCTTCCTGTGATCGTCCAAGTTTACTCAATTTTTTTTCTTCCACACCCTTCAACTTCTTGATGGGTCATAATTTTCCTTGTTTCACCCTAGAAAAATTCCAGTTGGTACAGAATTGCAGGGATCCTCCCTTGAAAGGTAAATAACAGTGAGAGTTCATGAAAATACAGTAAGGTTTTATGCTTCAGTTAAAAAGGGAGAAGTGACAAAAAGTTGTAAAATACCAAGCCTTCTTCTGTGTTTTGTATTTTGCCAGTACTCATCCCGATCTATTAAAAAACGGTGAGTTTGAAACAAGGAGTTTTTTTCTCTTTTTTTTTAACACAGCACTTAATAGTTTAACTGGTGGTTTCCTCTTGTTAATTAATTGTACTAGTAGTGCAAACAGAGATAGTTCTTAGGAAGCAGTTTCTTAACAGAAGTTGTCAGATCAGAATGCTGTAAGAATAGGTGCCAATTGTTGGCTTTCTATTGATATTCTTTATACTCTCTGGAAGTAGACAGTGGTAAATACAAGAACGTAATCTTTTATTCTTTAAACAAACTTTTGAGTATCATAATTTGTAAAATGTGAGTGTTGTACATATTATAGCTCTTAAAAATGTATCATAGACATCTTTATACTTCAAAACAAATCATACCTCCCTCCTTCAATAAGCTAAATGGATATACTACAGTATGTTTCACCACACTTTGACTAAGATAAATTTGTTGCTATTAAAATGTTGCAGTGGACAGCTGTGTATATATCTGTGTGTATGTGTTCATGTGTGATTATACATATATTTTTGCCCTGTTTCAAGTCTTTGTGTAGGTTTTTATCTTAGAAAAATTCTTGAAATTGGTTTAAATATCATAAGCAGCAGTGAATCATAGCCATGTGTTTTTCCTAAAAAAATTTTGTGTCATCTATATGAATTGCTTTCATTAGCATGCTCTGCATAAAATTCTTAAAACCTGCAATTTAGGAATAGGTGAGATGACTAAACCGGAGAGGCTGTGCACAAATACAGTCTGCCACAGCAGTGTTGAAAGTGGCATCTGCCTCAGCACCAGCGTCCCATTCCTGAGATTTGTAGTTGCTGTCAAGTTACGGTAACCTCACCTTAAAAGATGGTGTCTCTGGAAAATAGAATATAGTGTCCTAAGTGTGCGGAGAAAAAGCAGTGTAACGGTTAAGATGCAGCTTTGAATGCCCACTGCCCACGTCTCACA
The DNA here is from genome assembly GCF_964237555.1 of Oryctolagus cuniculus. Taxonomy (NCBI): domain Eukaryota; kingdom Metazoa; phylum Chordata; class Mammalia; order Lagomorpha; family Leporidae; genus Oryctolagus; species Oryctolagus cuniculus. The sequence continues at coordinate 30,819,538 of NC_091437.1, read as the reverse complement.
GCAGAGGACCTGGGCTTAATCCCCGACTCCAGCTCCTGGCTACTTCCCACCAGTTTACATCCCTGAAGGCAGATGTGATGACGCAAGTAGCAGGACCCCTGCCACCCACACTGGAGACCTGGGCTGAGTTCCTGACTGCTGTTGTAGGTACTGGGGGAGTGAACCAGCAGATGGGAGTTTTCTGTGTGTGTGTGTGTGTCTGTTGATCTGTGTCTCCTTTTTCGATAATAATATTCAGGGTTCAAGAGTTCATTCCAAGTCCTAAATTTAGCTCTCTTCTCTTCTCTGTTTTCTACTCCTTGTGTATGTAATCCCTTTGTTTCATTTACTGCCTTTTTTTTTTTTTTTTTTTTTTTTTTGACAGGCAGAGTGGACAGTGAGAGAGAGAGACAGAAAGGTCTTCCTTTGCCGTTGGTTCACTCTCCAATGGCCGCCGCAGCCGGCGCGCTGCAGCCGGTGCACCACGCTGATCCGAAGGCAGGAGCCAGGTACTTATCCTGGTCTCCCATGGGGTGCAGGGCCCAAGCACTTGGGCCATCCTCCACTGCACTCCCTGGCCACAGCAGAGAGCTGGCCTGGACGAGGGGCAACCGGGACAGAATCCGACGCCCCGACCGGGACTAGAACCCGGTGTGCCGGCGCTGCTAGGCGGAGGATTAGCCTATTGAGCCGCGGCGCCGGCTCATTTACTGCTTGGTAAAACACTCGCAGGCCAGTCTGAGAATGAGAGGTTATTAATGATATAGAATGTGGAAAAGTTACACAAGTATGTATCGAAATAGTTAAAATCCCAAAAATGCAATGAAGGTAGTAGATGTTAAAAGTGACAAGATGTGGAAGCTGAAGGACAACAGCTATCTTGGAAAACATTTTTCTGTGTTTTAGCATAGGCACTATGTTTTGTTATTTCATACTTGTAGAAAAAAATCTACATTTTAGGTATGGTTTAAAGAATAATAAATGCCTCTTTGTACCTGCCACACATGGTTATTATTTCTGTATGTCCCTTCCTAATCACATCCTCCTCCCTGTAGTACTATCACACTGAATTCTGTTTGTTTTGTGTGTATGTGTGTGTGTGTGTTCTTTGGTGGCTTTTTTTAAAAAACATTAACTGACCATAAAAACTCCATGTATTCATGGTTTTGCCAGGTGATATTTCAATACCTGTACACATTGTGTCGTGTTCAAATGAGGTGAAGCACATGTGTCTCCTCATTTCTTTCACTTTATGATTTTACTATTTCTCTCATATACTCTTATCCCTATATAGTAAGTTATTTAGTTTTATGTGGTGTTATAACTTCATGTAATGCTGCATGTAGTCTTTTACAGCCTATTGTTTGTTTTTTACTCAACATTATGTTTATAAAGTTGATCTTTGTAAGCTTATGCTTATATGTGGATATATGCTGTGCCTTTTAATAAATATAGTATACAGATCTGTCTGTACTCTTATCAGTGGATGCTTGGATTGTTTTCGTATTTTTGCTGTTTTGAACAGTACTGCTGTGACCGCCCCCCTGCATATTATACCTAGAAATGGAATAATAAGGTCATGCAGTAAGCACAACTTCTAGATACTAACGATCGTTCCTTTTGTTTCATATCCTCACTAACCTATAGTAGTGCTAGTTGGAGCTCTTGTGCCTGACTGAATGAAACTAGCATGTCACATTATACACATGCGGTAATTATGCTTGTTGATCAGAATGACAATAAGTAGATTCTGTGTGACTGGACAAGGGATACTTGCTGAGTCAGTCTGACCCTCTTCAACTCTTTTTTTTTTTTTTTAATTTATTGGAGGGGCAGAGTTAGAGGGAGACATACAAAGCGATCTTCGAAGCAGCACTCTTATGGGAAGCCGATGTCACAGGAGGCAGCTTAACTTGCTGCACCACAGTGCAGCTACAAATATTCTGTACAGTTTTTTTTTTTAAGATTTACTTACATATTTGAAAGTCAGAGTTACACAGAGAGAGGAGGAGAGTCAGAGTTCATTCCCCAGTTGGCTGCAACGGCCAGAGCTGCACCGATCAGAGGCCAGGAGCTTCTTCCAGGTCTCCCACATGGGTGCAGAGGCCCAAGCACTCGGGCCATCTTTTACTTCTTTCCCAGGCCATAGCAGAGAGCTAGAACGAAGTGGAGCAGCTGGGACTTGAACCAGTGCCCATGTGGAATGCCGACACTGCAGGCAGTGGCTTTACCCACTATGCCACAGCGCCAGCCCCTCCCCAACTTGTGTACCCTGAAAGTTGCCGTAGAGTTTAAGGACTCCTCTTAGGCAACCGTGAAGACCTGATTTAATAAAACAGGGGAACTTTGCATGGAATTAAGAAATGTACTGTTTATTATTAAATGAGGACTGAGGAACAGAAGTGGGGAAAAAGTTGAAGAGGATCAGTTCAGCTGTTGAGGTGTAGGCACACAACTTTATGGGAAAGAAAAATACCATGTGATTAGTATTTGAGCTGAGCAGCTGTGGTGTGGTGTAGCTAATGGCAGATTACAGTCACACAGAACTCTGGGAGTTCACAGGATGCTCACATTGATGCTCACAATGATGAGAGCCCTGAAAGAAAGGTAGCTTGGACCATTGCTTTCGTGATAGAGACAAAAAGGGAAAACAGTTGCCCAGAGATACCCATCAGCCAAATGACAGAGGTGGATGTGACCTCAGGGCTCTTCTGTCATGCCCAGGGTTCTCTGGCTTCCTGCCTTCCTGCCCTCTGAGGATGACAGCTGTGCTTTCTGCTGTAGTGAAGTCCATCAACAATCAGCAATCCTCTGCCTTCTGGGCACTCTTGTGTCACTCTCGTGTCCTCATAAGCTCTAAAAAGAAAGGCCATATCCTTGACAAGATCCCGCAGTCCACTGGAGCCACAAAAAGACTTCTAAGAAATACAGAGAGGATGAAGTGGGTTTTTAAAAAAATATTTATATATTCATTTGTAAGAGTTTTATATGGAGAGACAGAGTGAGTGAGCTCTTCCATGCACTCCCTAAATGCTTGCAACCACCTGGGGCTGGGCAAGGCCAAAGCCAAGAGTCTGGAATTCTATCTGGGTCTCCCACATGGGTGTAGGAGCCCAAGCACTTGGGCCATCTTCCACTCATTTCGCAGGCACATTAGCAGAGAGCTGGAGAGGAAGTGGAGAAACTGGGACTAGAACCAGCACACATATGGGTTGCTGGCATTGCAGGCAGCAGTCTAACCTGCTGTGCCACAGTGCAGGGTCCTGAAATGGGTTTAATAAGTACAAGACTCTGTAGTACAAATCTGCATTATCTGTAAGTCAAAAACAAGAACCCTTATGGAACGGAATAAAAATGTGGAAATTGAAATTCAAAGAATTTATCTATTTTTGAATTTGCTCAGGAGAAGAACGCTTGTCTTTCTGATAATTATGGTATTACTGGTTTGTCTGGGAACCTCATGTAGCCTCCTAATGTAGCAGATGTATGTGTGATAAGTCCTCTGCCTCATTTAAAAATGTTTCCATTTCTGGTCTTTGGTCAGTGAAGAACTCATTTCAGTATTAGGATGAGATTCATAGGAAACATTTAGTGTATATATTTTTAAATTAAGTAATAGTCCTCTGTGTCTTGCACTTGGTGTTTCATTTCGCTGTGGTCTAGATAATCCATGGAAATGTACAGGGCAGTGCAAAGAGTGAATTTTAAGTTTTATCCTAAAGTGATCTCTGAAGTCACATTGCCTTCACTGTAGTTTCCAAACACTTACATGTTCCTGATTACTTGTTTTTTCTGTTGACCCAAGTTCACTCTCAAAACACAAAACAAAACAAAAACCAAAAACAAAAAAAAAAACTTAAGGTTTTTTCCTTGCTGTATCATTGAATTTTTGAGAGTCAGTAAAAACTTTTAAATGGGAGCTTTTGTGCTTCTTCATCTGTGGGCTGCTTAGTATATATATGAGTTTAATTCTGAACATACAACCCCAGCAGAGTAATTCTAAAGGCTGGGCACACTTGGTTGTGGTAAAATACAAAAGTCTGTAGCCAGTGTCCTTAAAATAGTGGCTTTATGTCTCCTGATTCCCTTTTGTGAGTATGCAGTTGAAGAATCAGTAACTTATGGCTTCACAAGAGATACTCTCAAATTAGCTTATCCTCTCATATAGAGTTGAGTTGGCTAAACAGTGAAGACATTAATAGTTCTGAGAAGGCGATGATGACGCACGTTGTTTCTCAGAGGTAACGTTTTCCTGATGGTTAAAAAATGAAATGGTGATTGGGTTCCTTCTGTCTCAAGGCTGTGTGTGGAATACCATGTTGTTCTTGACTCCTTCTGCCTGTCCATGGTGACAGAAAGTCACCTGAAGAGAGTGCTGTTCTTAACATTGATAAGGTCATTCAGCATGTTTCCAAGCCATCTGGGAATTTAGATTTTGAAAACCATCTTGAGGTCTGGTGCTGTGGTACAGGGGGCTAAAGCCCTGGCCTGAAGTGCCAGCATCCCATATGGGCGCCGGTTCTAGTCCTGCCTGTTCCTCTTCCAATCCAGCTCTCTGCTATGGCCTGGGAAAGCAGTGGAAGATGACCCAAGTGCTTGGGCCCTTGCACCCACGTGGGAGACCTGGAAGAAGCTCCTGGCTCCTGGCTTCAGATTGGCACAGCTCCGGCTGTTGCAGCCATCTGGGGAGTAAACCAGCAGATGGAAGACATCTTTCTCTGTCTCTACCTCTCTCTGTAACTCTTTCAAATAAATAAAATATATCTTAAAAAAAAAAAAAAAAAAAAGACCATCTTGCGCCGCCACTGTGGTACAGCAGGTAAAGTTTCTGCTTGCAGTGCCAGCATCCTAATGTAGGTGCTGGTTCGACAACTGGCTGCCCTGCTTCCGATCCAGCTCCCTGCTAATGTGTCTGGGAACGTAACGGCAGATGGCCCAATTTCTTGGGTCCCTCCCTGCACCTATGAGAGACCTGGAAGAAGCTCCTTACTCCTGACTTCGGTCTGGGCCAGCCTGGGCTGTTGAAGCCATTTTGGAAGCAAGCTGTGGATGGAAGATCTCTCTTTCTCTCTCTCTCTCTCTCTTCTTTTTCCCTCTCTCTCTCTAACACTGGTACTCTCATTCTCTCTGTGTATATGTGCATGTGTGTAGCTCTTCCAAATAAATAAATACGTACAAAAATAAAAAACAGGCATAGAGGCAGAGGGGCTGGAGTGACTATTATGACAATTTGTTGACTTGGTTTAATATTATATCATAAGCCAACAGCCAAAAAAGGAGCTAATTCTAATTTAACCTGTTTTTCTTCACAATTTAACTTGGTTAATTAAAGAAAAATCAAAAAAAATTTCTCCATTGAAACACATTATTTGCTAGACAAGTGATTATTGTACTGTCGTCCACAAATGATATTTCAATTTATCCTTATGATCTGTGGTAAAGTCCTTGGAGCAAATATAAAATTACTCCAACTTTTTGAACAAGGAAACAGGTGCAGAGATAGACTTGGATGAGGTTATTACAACAGAGCCAGAATTTGAAACTAGGTCACTACTTCTAGTTCTGTGCCTTCTCCCACTACAGGTCAGTGCTTTCTGCTGCACAGAATTATATGTGAATGTTTACTTTGCATGTTTTTCATATCATCTGTAACAGTTTTGTACATTACGGCATTACTTGTTTGTGGCCTTTAAACAATCTCATCCACAAGGAGTTCTGTTTGTGAAAGCTTTTTGAGCATCTTTTATTTAAAGAGAAATGCGGTAGGTGCTTGATGAAGCCATGAAGCCACTGCTTGCGTTGTCTGCATTCCATGTTGGAGTGCTTGGGTTTGAGTCTCAGCTTTGCTAATGTGCACCCTAGGAGGCAGCTCAAGTATTTGGTTTCTGCAACCCATGTGAGAGACAGGGATGGAGTTTCCAGCTCCTGGTTTTGGCCTGGCCTGACCCTGACTGTTGCGGGCATCTGGGAGTGAACCAGCAGATGGGAGATAATCTCCTCCTTCCCCACCTTTCAAATAAAATAAAGATTGTTCAAAAAATAAAAAGCCTACCAGTTGGGCAGCTATTGTTTGCAGGGAAGTGATACAAATGGGAGAACAACTGTTTTCTTACAGTTGCACACATGTTGTCCAGCGCCCCTCCAGCAAGCTGCACATGTAACCATGTATCTCTTGAAGCCAGCTTTGGAGTCCTAGGTCCCAACTTCATAAACCCATGAACTCATTTCCTCCAGTGATTAGAACTGAAAAGCACAAAAGAAACACTGATGGCATTCAAATTGCCACTCAAAACTTCCCATTATCTACATGATTGCACTCCTAGAAAAAGAAATTCATTTGAGGTGAAAGATCTTGAAGTCTTCTTCAAATAGGTGACCTTTGAGGTGTGCTTTAAACTTGAGACTGATCCTTGAAGACTTCTTCACGTTCTTATTTGAGGTTGTCAAAATAAGTGAGGAATGAGCACTCTAACACGTTTGGAGTCCTCTGTCAGACTATTATTAATGTAATTTCACATTATTGATTTTTTTCCTGTTTAATGGATTAAAACCTTAGATCAGAATTTCTTAACCTCAGCACTACTGACATTTTGGATTCATTAATTCTTTTAGTGGGGTTCTGTCCATTCTAAGATGTTAATAACATCCCTAGCAATCACAAATCTTACTTTCCATCTCTGGAGTTGCCTATTCTGGACATTTCATATAAATGGAGTTGCATTTACATGACCTTTTGTGTCTGGTTTCTCGGCTTAGCACGCCTCCAAGGTTCTTCCACATTGAAGTACATAACGTATTTCATTTCTTTTTATGGTTGAATAATATCACATATGTGAACAGACTACATCTTAGATACTCCTCAGCTGATGGACATTTACATTGTTTTCAGTTTTTGCCCATTATGAATTATTCTGCTATGAACAATTGTGTATTAGCTTTTCTGTAGATAGACGTTTGTGTTTCCTCTTACATTGGTATGTGGAGTGGAATTACTTGGACATTCAGTTTCTCAAAAGGCTAAATATACTTACTGTAACTTTTCCACAATGATTGTACCATTTTACAGTCTGACCAGTGATGTATGAGAGTTCCAGTTTCCTATACTTGTTATTGTCTTTCCTGTTATAGCTGTCCTAGGGAGTATGGATGTCTCATTGCTTTTGATTGGCATTTTCTAAATAGCTAATGATGTTCATCATCTTCTCATGTGCTTCTTGGCCATTCATATATTCTTTGGGGGGAATGTCTATTCAAATTCTTTGCCTACTTTTAAAGAAGACTTTATTTGTTGATAAGGTCATATATGTGTTGTGGATACTAGACCCTTCCCAAGTTCATGATATGCAGACAGATCATTTATTTGAAAAGCAGAGTTAGAGGGAGACAGAGAAAGAGCTCTTCCATCTGCTGGTTCACTTCCCAAATGGCCGCAACACCCAAGGCTGGGCCAGGCCGAAACCAGGAGCCAGGTCTCCCATGAAGACACATGAGCGCAAACACTTGGGTCATCCTCTGCTGCTTTCCCAAGTGCCTTAGCAGAAAGCTGGCTCATAAGTGAAGCAGCTGGGGCACAAACCAGTGCCCATATGGGATACCAGAATTGCAGGCAGTGGCTTTACCTGCTGTACCACAAGGCTGGCCCCTGTAGACGAATTTATCCTTACAGCCATCTTACCACTTTCTTGGTAGTGTAATTTGACTCAGAACGTTTTGAATTTTGAGAAAGCCCAATTTTCTTTTGATTACTTGTATCATAAGCATATCTTTATTTTATTATATGAAGCTTTTATTTAATAAATATAAATTTCGTAAGTATAACTTGTGAATTATAGCAGTTCTTCCCCTATACCTGCCCTCCCACCCCCAAACCATACCAGCTGCTACTCTCTCTCCCATCCCATTGTTCATTAAGATTCATTTTTAATTATATACAGAAGATCAACTCTATACCAAGTAAAGATTTCAATAGTTTGCACCCACACACACAAAATATAAAATATTGTTTGAAGACTAGCTATACCATTAATTCTCATAGTACAACACATTAAGGACAGAGGTCCTACATGGGGAGCAAGTGCACAGTGATTCCTGTTGTTGATTTAACTCTAAGCCTATCTTTCCATGGTTGTCGAATCCAAGGTCATAAAAATTTTTCACCTGTGTTTCCTTCTAAGAATTTTACAGTTTAGGCACTTATATTTAGGCCATTGGTTTTGTTGTTAAATTTGGATGTGGTTTAAAGTAGGGATGTAATTTGATTCTTTGAAGATAGTTACCCTACAAGCATTTTTTGTAAAGACAACTCTTTCCCTCTGGAATGATCTTGATATTTGTTGAAATCAGCTGGCCATAAATGTACAGGTTTGTTTGTGTAGTCCCACTTCTAGTCCATTAGCCTATATATCTGATCTTATGCCAGTACCACACTATTTTAGTTGCTGTATCTTTGTACTGTACTCTGAAAATGGGAAATTGAGTCTATTCTTTTTAAAGATTGTTTTGCCAATTCTGTGTTCTTGCAAATCATATAAATCTTAGGATCAGCTTGTCTATTCCCGCCCCCTCAAAAATCAGTTGGAATTCTGATAAGGATTATGTTAAACCTGTAGGTCAGTTTGCTAATACTGCCATCATAAAAATGTTAAGTCTTCCAACCTATGAACATAAGGTATCTTACCATGTCTGTTGATATTTATTTTAACAGTTTTTAGTTAATCTTGCACTTCTTTGGCTAAATTTATCCCTAAGTAATTTGCTCCTCTTTTTAATGCTATTATGAATTTGTTTTCTTAAAATTATTTTCAGATTGCTCACTGCAGCTATACAGTAATACAGCTGATGTCTGTGTGCTGACTTTACTGTTCTCTCCTCTCTAAATCTGTCTTTCAAATAAAAATAAATAAATAAAAAGGTGGCACATCCAGGACTTGAACCAGCATTCAGATATGATGCTGGCGTTGCATGTTGTAGCCTAACCGCTGTGGAGTTTTCATTGATGCCTTTCATCACACTGAGAAAGTTCCCTTCTATTCCTAGATAATCAAGTGGTTTTTGTCCGTTGTTGTATTTATATAATTTACCACATTAACTGATTTCAACCAAGCTAGTGTTCCTTGGTTTAATCCCACCTGGTAATGGTTTGTAACCTTCTTATAATCTTCTAAATTCAGTTTGCTGGTATTTTCTTGAGGATTTTTATATTTATTCTATTCAACACAGATACTAATCTGTAGTTCAGCTGTGAGATTTTTCACATAACTTTCAGGGCAACATAAGCCTCATCAACTGGATTAGGCAAGGCTGCCTCTTTTGTTTTTTGGAAGACTTTGAGCAGGATTATTGGTAATTCTTTTTTAAACATTTGGTAGGATATCCTACAAAAGTCATCAATCTTTGTAGTTGTGATAGGCCTGTGTAAGATTTTTAGTTTTTCCTTGAGAAATTTCTGTTTGTGTGTTTCTAGTAATTTGTTCATTTCATATAGATTATCTGACTGGTTGGCTTACAATTTTTCACAGTATTTCTTAAGAATCCTTTTGGTTTCTGTAAGGTCAGAATTTTTTGCAGTAATTTAAGTCTGTGGTCAATTAAGCTGAAGTTTTATCAGTTTTCAATGAAGCAAATTTGGCCTTTGTTGATCTTCTTTATTATTTTTCTACTCTCTATTCCATTTTTGCCACTGTAGTCTTTATTATTTCCTTCTTGTTGCTTTGGATTTAGTTTGCTGTTTTTTCTGCTAGCCTCTTAAATAACAGCTGTGAATTATTTCCTCTTTTTAAGGTAATCAATTAATTATAGCTATAAATTTTTCTCTCAGCACTGCTTCCACTGCATCCCATCCATTTTGGTATATTTTATTTATGCTTGCATTTGTCTCAAGGTATCCTCTGATTTCCCCTTTGATTTTTCTGTAAACTAACCCCTTAGTTATTTAGAAATTTATGTCTAAATATTTGTGAATTTTCAAATTTCCTTCAGTTATTAATTTCCAACTTTATTGTGGTTAGAGAATATACTTTGTATGATTTCAGTATTTTCAAATTTATTTGACTTGTTTTGTGGCCTAATGTATCATCCATCATGGAGAATGTTCCATGTGCACTTGGGAAGAATGCATATTCTGCATTTTTAGGGTGGAGTGTCTGATAGATATCTCAGGTCTAGATGATACACAGTAGTTGGTGTTCAGATCATCTCTTTGATACTCTATTTTTTTTATATTAGTGAAAGTACAGTACTAAAGTCTTGAATGTTTAAGTCTGTTCATTTTTGCTTCTGGTTTGGATTAATACCAACTTAATAGCAAATGAAAACTTCTATCTGTGTATTTTACGCTATTGTCACAGATTCTCTCTTTCCACAATGTGTGCCTGTGAACATAGATTAATAATTATTGCTTACCGAGTTGTCCTTCGGATCAAATAGGGAAAGACGTTAAAATAAAGATTTATTTATTTATATGAAAGTCAGAGTTACACAGAGGAGGAGAGGCAAAGCGGATTAACGCCCTCGCCTAAAGCGCCAGCATCCCATATGGGTGCCGGTTCGAGACCCAGCTTCTTCACTTCCAATCCAGCTCTCTGCTATGGCCTGGGAAAGCAGTAGAAGATTGCCCAAGTGCTTGGGCCCCTGCATCCGCATGGGAGACCCAGAAGAGGCTCCTGGCTTCGGATTGGCGCAGTTCTGGCTGTTGTGGCCAATTGTGGAGTGAACCAGTGGATGGAAGACCTCTCTCTATCTCTCTCTGCCTCTCCTCTCTCTGTGTAACTCTTTCAAATAATTAAATAAATCTTTTAAAAAAATCTTCATGAGGATCACTTTTGTGGGATGGGTTGCTTCTCTCTTGTTACTTTCAAAATTGTTTGCCTTTAGATTTTTGATAGTTCATGAAGTGACTAGTTGTAGCTACATTTGAGTCTGTTCTATTTGGAGTTTATTGGACTTGCTAAATTTTTTTCATCAAAATGGCAAATTTTTTGCCATGGCTTTTTCCTTTTTTTTCAGATTTCATTTATTTATTTGAGAGGTAGAGTTACAGAGAGAGGGAGAGGGAGAGAGAGACGTCTTCCATCCACTGGTTCACTTCTCAAATGGCCACACGGCCAGAGCTGAGCCCATCTAAAGCCAGGAGCCAGACCTTGTGGCAGGTCTCCCATGCAGGTGCAAGGGCCCAAGCATTTGGGTCATCCTCTACTGCTTTCCCAGCCTGTAGCAGAGAGCTGGATCGGAAGCGGATCAGCCGGGACCTGAGCTGGCACCCATAGGGGATGCCAGCACTGCAGGTGCAAGCCCAGCCCACTACTCCGCAGTGATGGCCCATATTGCTTTTTTGCAAAAAACTTTCTGTCCCTTTCTTCCCCTTCCTGTTAATCTGATTATGTGTGCATTGGTATATTCCATGGTGTCCTACAAGTCAGTTTGACTTTGCTCAGTTTTTTATTTTGAAAGAAAAAATAATCTCAGTAGACCTAAGTTCAAGTTTACGATTCTTTGTGCTACCTGCTGGCATCTGCTATTGAGCCTCTCTAGTGAATTTTTCATTTTACTTACTCTACTGAATGTTAACAGTTATTCGAATATTGCAGTGAAGCACCTCTGCAGAGAACTCGGGTTCTCTTCCCCCTCAGTATTGTTGATGAGTGTAGTAGACCTTGTTTGTAGAAATAGTTTATATTTTTCTGTTGTGGATACATTGAAGTCTCTCTTCTCTGAGTTTTCTGGTCAGCTAATGACTGGACTAAGAATTCATGAAATACCGATAAACAAAATACCTTCCTGTCTTTACCCCTAGGGTTCTTTCTACATGTATTGGGGCAGGCCTTTAACTCTCACCCTTGGAGTTCACAACCCTGCGTTAGCTTTGCTTCTAGCTTCTGTGAAGTCTCAGCGGCAATAAGACGTGACCATGTAGGGCCTGGCCGGGTCTTGCCAGAACGTGTGTGTGGCCCTGCTCATGCATGTGGTCTTACAGATCCCCCAGAATATGCCAGGCCTTTTCAAAGCCCTTAAGGACTCTGTAACTTTTCCTCCTTTTTAAAATATTTTTTCCTAGTCTGTTAATTCTGTTACCTGTCACACCTGCAGCAGCAAACTAAGACATTAACAGTGTTTCCAACAAACCTCCACTCCCAGAAGCACAGCATAATCTAGGCCTCCCGTGTGGGTGGCAGGGCCGCAGTTGCTGGAGACCTCACCACTGTCTCCAAGGATCTGCGTTTGCGGGAAGTTGGAGTCCAGAGCTGGCGCTGAGTATCAGATCCAGGTGTGGTGGTATGGGACATGGCTGTCTCAATTGGCATCTTGCTTGTTAGGCCAATTTCCCACCCTGCTGAGCCAGACTGGAATTAGTGAAAGAAAGACAGTCCTTTACAGGTGGTCTTCCTGGAGCTGCTAAACAGGTCAGGGCAAATCATTATAATTCTTTGTGAATGAGGCCCATTCTGTTGCCTCCCATCCCAGGAATGTGGGCTGTTATGTTCATGGCTACTACTGAGTTGGCAATCACAGGATGGGACTGGGTAAGTTAAAACATTATCAAGTTTGTTGTTTTTACCAAGAATTAGCTGAAGTTTGTTTGTTTGTTTGTTTGTTTTTGACTAAGTATTCCATGGGCTTTTGCAAGCCTTTGGTTAATTTTCAAAGAGGTAAAAAAGTGGTATCTGGTAGTTCTTGCCTTCTTTTGGTTTTGGGTCTTTGCTTTTATAGAGAGGCAGAACTTGAGTTCCTTACTCCATGGATTTTGCTGACATCACTTTCTTATAATTGCTTTAAAAGCATTTTTTGTAAAACTCAAGTGTTTCTCTCTCAAGTCTCTCCCAATTCTGAATAATTAAAAATACCATTACCCTTCTTTGGTTTAAGTCCTATTCATTTATTGATGGCCTTTCCACCAAATGGTGTTTCATAAGAAATCTGGAAATTTCTTAAAGCAGCTGACAAACATTTTAAACTAGTGTAGGGTGGTACTGCCCACTGGGTAGTAGTTTGAGTAGTAATGCCGTCTTTTCCTGTATGGTAGTGTTTGCGCAATTGATTGTTTTATTACAGTGTTTTGCAGACAACTCTGAAGAACTCTCAGGAATTATGATGGTTGCTAAGGGAGGTGGACGCAAGGACAGGGAAGTCCGCGCAACTTTTCTTAAATACCTTGTTTTCAGAGGTTCCTTTGAAGAAAGGATTCTAGTGTTTAAATTTTTTTTTTCAAATGCCACTTACATTAATTTATACATTTAGAGAAATCAATGGGAAATAGAAAAATTGTGGTACTGACAGTATGCTTAATAAAATCAAGGGAGAGGTAGAAATACTAGGTAATCACAAAATAGTTCATCTTTGGCTTTACCTGTATTCTTAAGTTATATGTATGTGTGTGTATTTTTTAATTTATTGTCAATGAAAACAAATTTCATAAGTACATTAGGAATAAAGTGTTTCTTCCCACTATTCCCACCCTTTGCCAGTCCCATTCTCCATTAAGATTCATTTTCAATCAATTTTGTACACAGAAGACCAAATCTATACTAAGTAAAGATTTCAACAATTTGTATGCACACGTGTGTGTTTCTTTAACTAGATTCACGTGTTCTTTATTCATTTATCTATTAGTGCACATTTACGTTATTTCCATGTCTTGTATATTGTGAATTATGATGCAGCGAACACAGGAGTGTAGATATCTTTGTTATAAAAGATGTATTCATTTATTTGAAAGTCAGAATTAGAGAGGGAAAGACAGAGAGAACTTCCATCTGCATGTGGTTCACTCCCCACATGGCCACAATGGCCAAGGCTGGGCCAGGTTTAAGCCAGGAGTTAGGAACCCCATGCAGATCTCCCACGTGGCCAAGTACCTGGGCCATCTTCCACTACTTTCCCAGGTACATTAGCCAGGAGCTGGATTAGAAGTGAAGTAGCTGGGACTTGAACCAGATCCCATATGGGATGCCAGCGCTACAGAGAACAACTTAAACTGCTATGCCACAGTACCGGCAGAATGCAGCTATCTTTCTGAAGTGTAGACTTCATCTCCACTGGATATATATGCCCAGTGAAGGAGGACTGCTAGGTCATTTGGTAGTCTATTTTTAATTTCTTTGGGAAACTCCACAGTGTTTTCTGTAATGGTTGTTCCAGTGTACATTTCTACCACAGTGTACTCAGGTTCCTTGTACTACGTACATTTGCCTCTAGTTATCTTTTTTTTTTTTTTTTCAATTTTCAAGGTTTTATTTAAACACAAATAAAACGCACCTGAGCTGTCTATTCATTTTCCTCACTGTGCAGCCTGGCATTAGGGTTGGTGACTGATGGCCAGCTGGGCAGCTCTTTCCATGGTGGCTTTGGGGTTTTTAAAGGAAAGACTGTGAGCACTCTGTGCGCAGCAGGATTTGCTGCACATCAGCAGCACTTCAGCTCCTTGACATGGTGGACCAGAAACTTCTGGGAGCCACTGGGCAGCATGTGTTTTGTTTTCTTGTTGCTCCCATAACCAATGTTGAGCATCAAGATCTGACCATTGAATCTTCTCTTCACCCTATTGTCAATACCTCTGGGTTTCTGCCAGTTATGCTTAATATTGACATGTCTGGTGCCGGATGAACTTCCTGTTCTCTTTTTGATAATCTTGGCCTTCATCAGGGGTCTGAGGGTGGCCATGGTGCCGAGAGGAAAGCAGCCAACTCGATAGGTGGCGCCAAGGAGGAGTAGCTGGGGATTATCTCTTACCTACTTGGTAGTAGCCATCCTCGCACGTGTGAGGTGATACTCTGCAATGATTTTAGTTTGTGTTTCCCCAAGCATCACTGTTTCCTGGCCATTTTTTTTTTTATCTTCTTTGGAGATATGTCTATGTGGGTCCTTTTCTACTTTTAAAATATTTTTTTCAGTTGATTTACAACAGTTCTTTTTAAATTTTGGTTATTAACCCCATATCAGATACATGGTTTATGAATTTTTTTTCCCAGCCCACATGTTGACTTGTCATTTTTTGCCTGTATCCTTTGGTGTATAGAAATTACTTAACTTGGTATGATCTTTATTATTTTTTCTTACTTCGCCTGAGTTTATTGGTGTGATATCCAAAATAATCACTACAAAGCCAGTGTTGAAGCTTTCCTCCCATGTTCTTTTCTGAGAGTTTTATGGTTTCAGGTCTAACCTGTAGGTCTTTATTTATTTTGACTCTTGTGTATGATGAAAGGTCATGATCAAGTTTCATTCTTTGGCATGTGGGAATTCTTTCCCCAGCACTTGATATTAAAGAGACTGTTGTTTCTCTATTGTGTCCCTGTAGTGCTGTAGTCAATAATTAGCTACCATATAGTTTGTGGATTTATTTTGGGGCTTTCTATTCCTTTGGTCTATGTCTTTATGCCAGTAACATTTTCCTTTGACTCTAGGTCTGTAATATAATTTTAAATCATTAAATATAGGGCCTCCAACTTGTTTTTCTTCCTTGTTATTGCTTCAGCTTTTGGGAGGTTTGTTTTTCCTGTGTTTGTTTTGTGGTTCCCTGTCAGTTTCAGGGTTTTTTTTTTTTTTTTTTTTTTTTTCCCTTCTGTAAAGTATCATTGGAGTTTGAGATTGCATTACATCTGTATGTTGCTTTGGATAATATAGACATTTTAATATTCTTGCTGTCTATGAACATGGGATATCTTTCCACTTGAATCATCTTTAGTTTCTTTAATCAGTGTTACACATTGTAGTGTGGATATCTAGGACATCCTTTATAAAATGTACTCCTTGTTTTTAATGCTGTGATAAATCATTTTCTCTGATTTATTTTTCAGCTGTGTCATTACTTAAATTTTAAAATGATACTTTAAAATCTTAATTTTTATTTGTGAAAGCTACAAGTGACAGGCATAGAGGGAGAAGCTTGCATCCACTGGTTCCCTCCCCAAATGTGTGTAGCCGCCGCGGATGTGCCAGGCACATCAGCTGGGAGCTGGATGGGTAGTGGAACAGTCAGGCCTCAAGAGAAGCTCTGATATAGGCTTAACTTGCTGTACCACAGTGCTGGCCCCTGGTGCTGATTTTTGTATGCTGATTTTGTAACCTGCAACTTTACAGAATTCTTACTTTTTGGTGTGAGCTAGCACCCTGCCCTGACTTGGTTTTAGTGGAAGAGCTTTGACTTGTTTCCCAGTCTGATTATGATGTTAGCTGTAGGTGTTTCAAATGGCTTCTATTATATTGAGGAGTTTTCCTTCTATACTGAAACTATTAAAATACTGTTTATCCAAGAATGCTGAAGTTTGTCACATGCTTTGTCTACATCCATAGAGATGGCTGTGTGGTATTTATCCTTCATTCTGTTAAGAGGAGGTAACACACTGGTTGGCTTGCGTATGTTAAACCAGCCTTCCACCCCAAAGGTAAATCCTCCTTTTGATGTGTTGTTGAGTTACATTTTCAAATATTTTATTTGGGATTTTTGCATCAGTCTTCTTTGGAGATATTGGTCCATGGTTCTTTTTATTTGTCTGACTTATGTATTAAGTTGATGTTAGACTCATGGAATGTGTCTGGAAGTATGCCCTTTAGCTCTAAATGTTCTGAAGAGGTTAAGCCGTATTGATAATAATTGTTTTTTGAAAGTTTGGTGGAATTCAGTCATGAGTCCCTCTGGTTCTAAGTTTCTCTTTATTGGAAGGTTTTTAATTATTCTTGTGTGTGTGTTTGTGTGTGTGTAAAGCATAGTTTAAGTTAGAAACTTCCTGATGCAGCAGCCAGGAGGGCTCCAAGAGGGGAAGACCCATAATCTGTTTGTTACTAGTCTGTTCATTCTTTCTGTTTTCGATCTGATTCAATCTTGGTAGAGTATGTTTTTGTAAGAATGTATCCATTGCCTGCAGGTTTCCAGTATCTTGGTATATAATTGTGGTGTAGTAGGTAAAGCTGCTGTCTGCAGTGCCGGCACCCCATATGGGCACCGGTTCTAGTCCTGGCTGCTCCACTTCCTGTCCAGCTCTCTGCTATGGCCTGGGAAGCAGTAGAAAATGGCCCAAGTGCTTGGGCCCCTGCTCCCTCCATGGGAGACCTGGAAGAAGCTCCTGGCTCCTGGCTCCTGGCTTCGGATTGACTTGGGGAGTAAACCAGCAGATGGAAAACTTCTCTCTCTCTCCCTCGCTGCCTCTCCTCCTCTCTCTGTGTAACTCTTTCAAATAAATAAATCTTGCTGCCTCTCCTCCTCTCTCTGTGTAACTCTTTCAAATAAATAAATCTTTTTAAAAAAATTGTTCAAACTGGTCGCTTATTAGCTATTTATTTCTAAGGGTATTTGTTGGAATGGTTACACATTCATTTCTGATTTCATTTACTTGAGTCTTAACTCTTAGTCTAGCTTGCACTTCGTGACATTTTTTTTCAGGAACTAATTATTTAGTTTTTACTGACTTTTTTCCTCTCTCATGGTTTTCCTGTTTTCTGTTTGATTAATTTCTGTCCTGATTTGTATTACTTCCTTCCTTCTGGTAACTTGTATTTAGTGTGATGTTTTTCTAGTTCCTTGAGGTGTAATGTTAGGCTATTTATATTTATTTTATATCTTCTTTATAATATAGGCATTTGTTGCTATAAACTTCTCTCTTAGAACAACTGTTGCTGCATCCCATTGATTTTGATAGGTTGTGTTTCCATTGTCTTTTGTCCCAAAGTCTTTCTGAATTTGTCTTCTAATTGCTCCTTTCTCCCAGCTCTCCCCCGCTGGTTGCTTAGGAGCATATTGTTTCACTGCCACTTGTCAGTTTCCCAAGATTATTTCTGTTGCTGACTTCTCAGTTCATACTTTTGTGTGTGTCTTTGTTTTGTTTTGTTCAGCTAACATACAATCTTATCCTACAGAATGTTCTATTCTGATTATTTTATGTGTTCAAAGACTTCAGCAATGATCTAATAAGCTATTCCTAAAGAAATATAATTAATAACATTCTCATTTAAATACCTGTTTGAATTTTACAAATCTGTTAAACCTGCCTCAGATTCTTTGTGATACAGACATCTTTCATGCATTAAAAATGAGCTTAATACTGCATAAAGTGGCAAAGAAATAACTGAAATATATGAGAATTTTAAAAGTGAATTGTAAACATAAAGCCACTGGGTACAGTCATGGATCACTTAACAATGGGATACACTTAAACAAACTAGATCATACAGCTAACCACATACCTAGGTGTTTGTTACAGCCATATATGTGATCTGTCACTGACCTAGCATTGCTGTGTAGCACATGACTGTGTTATTAATTTTACAGATACTGGCAGAGATCAGAATTCACACATTTAGCGTATTTAAAACTTTTGGTCAACTAGTGTGTGGTGAAAAGCATTTTAGATAATTATTCTTGAATGATGTATGTGGGAAATGTGGCTTTTCCTTTACAATGCAGTTCCATTTCTGCATGCCAAACTAGCTTTTCAACTTTTACTCAACTGTGTAGGCTGAAACATACTCAAATAAAGTTGGTATGCATTCATACATGTCTCTCCTGTAAAATATACAGGTCTTGAATCCTCATTTTTGAAATTAAGAAAGGGGTTTTTTATCATCTTCAGCAATAATGAAAACTTGGATTTTAAAGCTCCAAACCAATAAAGGGTTGTGCACTGTAGTACATTTCTCCACAAGCAGTCCTGACTGCATACCTTGTCATTCTTTATCATGTAGGCAGCCATTAATACAGGCAAATGTTTCAGCATTCATGTGTAGCACAGGTGACCAATTGAGTGCTCTGGGAAATACAAGAGAAAGCTTTTGTTGCAGTTGGTTGAGGCAGACTCGCAGGCAGTAATGAACAAAATGAGTAAAAATCTAGAGCTTGTAGTAGGCACTGAATTACATAATTGTTACATGAAGGAATGGCTGAACTTGGCATTTTGAGGAACGCTGAGGAAACTATTCTCACTGGGAGACAGTTCCTGCAGGAAGCTGGTGAGAAGTATGTCACAGTCCAGATTTCACTAGGCCTTGTTAAAGTTGGATTTTACATAAATAACGGAAGGAAAATCTGATAGAGGTTTGGAAAAGAGGCTTGGAGACTTTAAGGCAGTGATTTTTAAACTGTTTAAATGTTGAAAGAATATTTAAAGCTAGTTCAAGGTAACTATTGTCTGTTGTCATTTGGGTGGTATTGTTTTTATTAAAACAACTTCATTGATCTTGCTGCTGGCTTTCTAAGTAGATTGGTACTATGCATTTGAATGTATAATCAGTAAATACCAGTTTTTTACCTGTTTTATATATTAGAGGTTCTTTGTTTATGTTTTTAACTTAAACTAAACTCTTAGGAATAGATTACAGTGTTGCTTAAAACTTAGAGTTGAAGGCTCTTCTGTTCGAAATTCTTTGCTAATATTTACACAGCAGAATTCTTTCCATCTGTATTTAATTTTACCAGATACTTGATGGTTATAAGGTATCCAAAGGATGCTACCATATTCATGGCTGGTGATTAAAATGACATTAAAGTTATCCCTTACCAGAATTAAGTCTTTAACTCCTATGGAATATTGGCTTTTAGAAGATGCCCCCAAACTTTCTTTTTTTCTTTCTAGTGTCCTCCAGTGACATGTACACTGCTGAGCTAACCTGGGTCTCACTGAATATTACTAAGAAATAACATCTTAAGTGGAGAATTCCCCATATAGTTAAGTGCTATTTTAAATAATGTCTATTTTGAAATGGCAGAGAAACATTTGAGAAGGTGAATAAAGACGAAGGAAGAACAACACCTTTAAGTGTCTACAAGTTTAATTTATTGGCATAGTGAATGGGAAGAGCCGCTGGCTAGAGAGGGTACGAAAAACCTGCCCAAATCCTAACATGCTTCATCGGAAATAAATTTCCCGTTCAATCGCACACCGTAACCTACAGAGAATCTTTACTGGGCTGTTTATTCATTTGGCTTGATTGGACATTTGTTGAATAAGGCTTCTGCTAAAGTTTTCTGCTATTTATCTCGGGGTGTTCAGTTAGATATTAACTAAAAATTGTTGCTTCTAGTTCTGGAAGTCTAACAACTGTACCAGGGAAAGTGAGGGGTGAAGACTAGTAATGGATCATGAACTTCGGGTAGCCAAACCACCTTAGACGAACAGTGAAATGATACTAGCATTATGAAGGTCTGTATTTTTCAGTGAAGCACAGAATTTTGTTGTTGTTAGAAATGTTATTTTGAAGGCACTACTGTGTAGAACTAAAAAAGAAAAAAGCATGGGCGGTGACGGACAGGAGAAAAAATGCAGCGCCACATTCCCTAATGCTCCTGAGAGAGGCTTGAATTGCTCTCCGCCATTCAGCTGCAAGCCGAGGATTTAGAATCCTTTCTAAATTGTTTACAGAATTCTTTTTCACTAGCTAATTTCAACTTTTGCATGCTTTGTTCATGTTATACAGAATGAAATATATAATTAGTGTGTTAAAGTAGCAAAGGAGATCTTTAAAAAATTATGTATTGGAGAGAGAGAGCAAGAGCAAGCTCTCCCATCGACTAGTTCACTCGCCAGATCCCTGCCATGGCCCATGCTGAGGCTGAAGCCAGGAACCAGGAACTGGGTCCAGGTTTCCCTTGTGGGTGGCAAGGACCCAATTACTTGAGCCATTACCTACCACCTGCAGGGTCTGCATTTAGCAGGAAGCTGGAGTCAGGAGCCCAGGAATGGAACTCTGTGGCTGAAATATGGGATGCAGGTATGCTAATGGTATCTTAACCCCTGGGCCAAATGCCCACTGTGTTTTTGTTTTTTTCACTGCTTAAGCTGGAAAGGAAAAAACAAAAGCTGGAAATTTATTTGTGGAAAGCAACTAGGGACTTGCATTGAGGCATAGCAGTTTAAGACACTGTCTGTGACACCAGCACCCCATATGGGCACCAGTTAGTGAGCCAGCCTGGGAAAACCAGCAGAAGATCAAGTGTCTGGACCCCTGGCTTTGGCCTTGCAAAAACCCAACTGCTGCAGCCATCTGGGGAATGAACCAGCAGATGGAAGATCTATGTCTGCCTTTCCCTCTTCATCTCCAACTGTGACTTTCAAATAAATAAATGAATCATTTTTTTAAAGATTTATTTATTTGAAAGTTAGAGTTACACAGAGAGAGGAGAGGCAGAGAGAGAGAGAGGTCTCCATCCACTGGTTCACTCCCCAGTTGGCCGCAACGGCTGGAGCTGTGCCATTCCGGAGCCAGGAGCTTCCTCCAGTTCTTCCACACGGGTGCAGGGGCCCAAGGACTTGGGCCATCTTGTACTGCTTTCCCAGGACATAGCTGGATTGGAAGAGGAGCAGCCGGGACTATAACCGGCAGCCATATGGGATGCCGGCGCTTCAGGCCAGGGCGTTAACCCGCTGTGCCACAGTGTCGGCCCCTAAATAAATGAATCTTTAAAAAAAAAAAAAAAAAATGGCAGCGGCCATTGGAGAGTGAACCAACGGCAAAGGAAGACCTTTCTCTCTGTCTCTCTCTCTCACTGTCCACTCTGCCTGTCAAAAAAAAGCCTGTTCCTATAATTAGTAACCTGAATTTGCGATTTCTTTGCACTTAATGGTATTTGAAATTGCTTACCACTGTGTTGGTAAAGCAGCTGGCTTTCTTCTAGCAAATAGACTAACCATACACTGTAAATATGAAACTTTTCACCTGCTTATTGACTAGTTGAACAGTTTTAGTGAGGAAGTCCCACTGCTGCCTCAGCATTATTTTGAAATCCTGTTTATAAACTATACAATTTCCAAGGCCACAAATCTGGGCACCTTTCCAGATATTAACTACTGGAACAAAGATAGAACTTGATTTATTTACTGACTGAAGTCTAATTTAGATGTTACATCCCAGGGTGGTCACAGAGACAATGTGTGTACTCGGACCCCGTTTATGCATGTATTTCTTCTTGTTTGCATGCTGAGAAAGAAAATTAACCTCAGTATTATGATCGCTAGCACTAAGCTTTTTCAGAAAAAAATGAATGTTTAGCAAATAAGATAGGATAATATAATACTTTAATTCAATGAAAATTTTCTTATGGAAATTATGAAGGACACAGAAAAATAGAACAAGTAGCAGAAGATACATTCGACCAAAAGATTGTGGGAACTGAAATTCCAAAAAAGATGGGGTAAAATGAACAAAAAAAAAAATGGGGTTTCTGGGGAACAATCTAAACTAGCTCGGAATGTTTGAAAGTCTTAAAATCCACAACGTGGACTGGTAATAAGATGGTTTGCTCTGACACTTGGGCCTGAGATTTAAATGAAATTGTTGACATACTAGAAAATGACTGTAATGAAATGATTTATTTAGGGTACTGTAACAGTGAAAGATGAGAGTTTCTAGACCTACTGAAAAATCCGCTCAGGAAGCACCTAAGGAAGCCGCCACACAGCAGTGCTTTTTGTCTGCTGTATACTATCTAGTTCTGGGTGATTCTCTGGGGTTGTATGCTCCTCCTGCTATACGGAGTGCTGTTTAAGGGATCGGTCATTTCTGTCCTTGGTCTTCTTTCTGCTATAGATGAGTATCTTCGAAAGTTATTTTGGTTCCTTAAGGTCCTTTGGGCTGGATGTTGTTCAGAATCATTGCCTTTTTATGCAGACACATTTTTATTGGAGAGGTGCAAAGAGAGCACACTACATCTGCTGGGTCACTCTCCAAATGCCTGCCACAGCTCGGCCTAGGCCCAGCTGAAGCCAGGACTGGGGAAGTCTGTCTGGGTGTTCCTCGTGTAGCAGGGACCATGTACTTGAGCTGTCACCTGCTGCCTGCCAGGGTCTTTATTCGCAAGAAGGCAGAATCAGGAGTGGATCCAGGACTCAGATCCCCCAGTAGGGGATGCAGGAGTCCAAGCGGGGGCTTAATTGCTAGGTCCAATGCCGACTCCTTTTCATGCAGATATTGTAACATTAATTGAATACTCGATGTAAGATGCATACTGAAGATTTCAGTGGCATCACGTGGCCTGGGGAAGACATTGTAGGGATTAGTTATCAGGGACAAGCATGGTCGAAGAGAAGAACGGTTCTTAAACCTCCTTCTCCCTGATCTGAACCAGTCAGTGCGGGTAGGAGAAGTGGCTTGCCAAGGGCTAAACACCAGTGTGACTTCTGGGAGCTGGCCAGGAAATGGTAACTAAAATCATTATGTTTTTCTTGTCTCTAGATAATAAGGATTCTTGGTGGGTTCTCCCCCTTCTCTGCTTATTAAGTAGATATTCCATTTCTTAGTAATCTCAATCTTCATGCTAGATACTGCTCATGTAAAGCAGTTTTAATCTATTTCAGTCTAACTGATGCAAGTTCAAATACATTATATTAAAAAGTACGTAAAGTGATGAGGACACTACCCATTGTTTTACTTGAAGATTGTCTGTTGAGGCATGATTATTTGATTTAGAAATGCTGAGGTTATGAAAAGTAGATTAGAATATTTGGGGGCCATATTAAAAATAATATCTGTAAAGATTTAATAAAGCTTATAAACCCCTTTTGCTTTGTTGATCTGTTTTGAAAAGACACTCTGACTGTGCCTGTAGGCATTCCTTCTCTGTGGTGTGATTGGTAGACAGGGAGTAAACAACTTACTGTAAATGGGCACCATGCCAGCTGGCTTCAGGCAGCACCAAGCTTGTGACTTGCAGTCAGGGCTGGGAAAATGCCTTTTAACTTGTTCATTTCTACTTCTGTATGCATGGAAAAAATGCCTAACTGTACTAATGTATTAAATAGCTTTATCAAATCTGTTAGGGCTTAGAAATCTTTCACAAGTGTCCTGGAATTTGTTGGTACTGTTTGATTGGATCTAAGAACCTCTAATATAATTATAAGAAGTTTTAAAAAGATAGTTTCAATAATTAAAAGGATTTTCTGAAATTGGCTTGCTCCTCAACTTGTTAGATTTAATTGGGGTAATATTTTGTAATATCTCTAATCTGTTGTCAACATACTTAATTTGCTATCCACCACTGTTTGGGGGGTAGGTGTTACCTGATACAGAAAACTGAAGGCATTTTTGCCAATTAACCTGACAGCTTAGCAAAGAGGAAATGGTGTTAACTGTCTTACCAAAGATGACCTACACTGACAGCATTCGTTTGGAGCTGGCTGGTGAACCATTCCATCGCTGAAGCCGGCTGAGCGTCTTCCCTGTGTGAAAAGTGAAGGCTGCAGAATTCTGTACAATTGGTAACTGAAAGTAGTTAAGACCTAGCAACTCAACAAATGCTTCTGTTTAATTTTTTATTAACATTGGAGTGGCTGGGTAGAATCACATTACTAACTCGCAGTTTTCTAAAAGATTAATTGTGGATTTCTATTTAAAGAAATAGCAACTAAGAGCAAACATAACTTGTTAATTGTATGAAGATAGGGTTTTTATCTACATTAAAATTTACTTTCAAAATTCTAAGAAAAACAGATATTTTAAAGTCATGTATACTTAAAACTGTTAATTAAGAATACAGTAATGTAGCTTGTGTCATAACTCTTGGATCTTTAACACCTTAACATCTCTACTGTATCTGACAGAGTTATTTAGTGTAAGGATTCACTGTATGTAAAATCAGACTATTAAAACAAATTAGGCCAGCGCCGCGGCTCATTAGGCTAATCCTCCACCTGTGGCGCCGGCACACCGGGTTCTAGTCCCGGTCGGGGTGCCGGATTCTGTCCCAGTTGCCCCTCTTCCAGGCCAGCTCTCTGCTGTGGCCCGGGAGTGCAGTGGAGGATGGCCCAAGTGCTTGGGCCCTGCACCCACATGGGAGACCAGGAGGAAGCATCTGGCTCCTGGCTTCAGATCGGTGCAGCATGCGGGCCGCAGCGTGCCAGCCACAGCGGCCATTGAGGGTTGAACCAACAGAAAAAGGAAGACCTTTCTCTCTCTTTCTCTCCCACTGTCTAACTCTGCCTGTCAAAAAAAAAAATTTTTTTTTTAGTTTTCTTTGAAAAAGGCATTTACTGAGCTGGCTTCTTTTTCCATTTATAAGAGCACTTACTGAATTTAAAGTTCACTTTTTTTTTTTTAATTTCATTTTTGTGTGAACTTTCTGAAGTACCCTCATAGGTTGCCAGCTGGAAATGGAAGGCCATTTGACTTGTCAAAGTGTGAAAGTCAGAGTATGTAGTGCATTTTAGTGAACTTTTCACTTCTCGGTGAATCAGTATTCTTAGGCTTCTTTGGGCCATAAACCCCTCCGAGAATCTGATGAAAGTAATTGACCTTCTTCTCAAAGAAATCCATGAAACAGGCATACGTAAAATAGCTCAGTGTTAGAATTTCAGGAACTTCTTAGACCTGGCTGCTGCTCATTCATGAAGCCCAGATTGCCGAGTCCTGTGGTTTTGTGTGTACTGCGGACAGAAGAGGATCTGAAAGACTTGAGCATGAACATCTCTACTGTTTGCAATCTTTTAGGAATTCTAATAATGTGAAACTTTTTTCTTGAAAACCAGAAGAACAAGTCAAAACTGGATTAGCATTTGCCATTTCATACAGCAATGCTTCCATTAAAATCACAGCAGTGGACTAAACAGTATGAAAGTTGATGACATAAGCAATACTAAGAAATTGGTCATTATCTCTGAAAAGTATCCCTGACAGTTTAACTAGTCTAAGTACTAAGTCAAGACACTGATCTTTACTTGAATACACTATACAGGTAGCATGTGGCAAAGTACCTGATAGAAATTCTTTTAATTGTCTTTCCAAATATATAATGTGTAAATTTCAGGTTGGGTCACCTCTAAATGCTACAAAGAATATGATTAGCTATTTGGCAAATTAGAATCATCTGGGAGATTCTCAGGATGTCACCAGACTTACTAACGCAGAATCCAGGGATTGGTTACCTGTGTTTTGGTAAACTTCTTCATATTCTGATAATACTGCTTCTGAGAACCACTGGTGATGTTCTAGCAGTCGCTGTTATGAGGGTAGTCTGTCATATTTACATAATAATACTTTGTGACTGAAAAACCCAGGATGTGGAGAAAATCTCCACAAAAACATATTAAAGATGACATTAAAACTGCTGCAATGTAAATGAACATATTTTGCTGTAATTGAGAACATGATAATTGTTAATTAGGTATTCCTCTATAAACCAAGAAGATAGAGCTGAGATAGTTTGTGCTATTAGTTGAAATTTTAAGTTCACAATGGCAAAATTTCATTGTACCAGTCTAAGTTTTCATAAAATGTTTAGAATATAGGATTTATAAACTGCAGAGTAGTCTCATGATGATCGAACCTAGGATCACTGTAACCTATTTCACCTTGTGGTATATGATGTACTAAGACAAGCAGAGTAAATTACAGAAAATTAACCTTTTGAAAAAAAAATTTATTTGAGGGGCAGAGCTAGAGAGGGAGGGAGAGACAGAGAGAGAGGTCTTCCACCCACTGGGTCACTTCCTAAATGGCCACTGTGGCCAGAGCTGAGCCGATCCCAAGCCAGGAGCTTCTTCATGTCTCCCATGTTGGTGCAGGGGCCTAAACAGTTGGTCCATTCTCTGCTGCTTTCCCAGGCCGTAAGCAGAGAGCTGGATTGGAAGAGATGCAGCCAGGGCATAAACCAGTGCCCATATGGGATGCCAGTGCCACAGGCCAGAGGCTTAACTTACTGACACCACAGTGTCGGCCCCCAGAAAATTACCTTTGCAAAGCATGTTTTTTCATCACTGCATTATGTCTGTACAACTGTGTGTGGTTGTATGAAATCATAGAAAGCTACAAAAAAAGAAATGGGAATTACTGAGAGACTAAGTAAGCTATTGATAATTACCTGTCAAAACCTTCTTGATCTATGAGGTCCTAAGTTTGTTACAGGCACCTCTGACCTGTTTGGATTAAAATTGATCTGAAAGTCTAAAATGGCTTTTTACCCATATAATTAGTTCTGAATAAGCATTTGGTACAACTGGAAAGCTGTGAGAGTTGCGAGTTTAATTCAATTTGAGTATGTGCCAACTATCATCTTCCAAAGAGGAACCATAGACTACTTCTGCAAGATTGTTAGGGGAGGAAACTACAGAAAGAAAGGTGCTAGGTCTTTTAACAAGTTCTCTTGCCATTTTACGTAGCTGAGAAAATGGAATGAATCAGCTGATAACAGTGTGGCAGTGTTTTCTGTAACAGATTAATATTTATAAAATGCATGATAAAATATTAAAGTGCCATTATATCCTCCTTTGTAAGCCATGTGTTTTGTGCCACAATAAAGGAGAATCTATATTTTTTTAAACAATTCAGCTCTGTCAGATGTTGTTTATTCATTTTGGTAGAATAAAAAGAGCTCCAGATACATACTTTAAAAAAAAGGAAAATTCTCCTCTGCATGCTTATAATTTAAATCTTGACTCTATAAATCAGCATTTTTTATAAAGTCAGGTGTTTGGCATGTA
This sequence comes from Oryctolagus cuniculus, assembly GCF_964237555.1. Lineage (NCBI taxonomy): Eukaryota > Metazoa > Chordata > Mammalia > Lagomorpha > Leporidae > Oryctolagus > Oryctolagus cuniculus. The sequence continues at coordinate 30,792,167 of NC_091437.1, read as the reverse complement.
GACAGTATGGCTGGATACGTAGACTGGGACCAAACACTGGAAGACTTTGAATGTCACACTAAGGGGCTTGGGTTTTATTTTGGAGTTGACGTTGATATTTTGAGCAGAATTTATTTGCTGTAAGCTGTAAATCAGAAATACTGACATAGCGATGTGCAAAGAATGTGTGACGTATCCCTTTATTTTTTGAGAGTTTGCCGGAGGTATGGAAACAGTAAAAGCATAAGCTTGGAGTGAGGCAGTGGAGCAGGAAGCAAAGGGACAGATGTGAGAGACACCAGGAAGGAAGACTGTTGATGCTGGAGGATCACGGGTTCTTACAGATACAAGGCTGACATTGACTCAGCTGACATTGACCTTTCCAAGGTCACCAGAGGCTTTCTTGTTATTCAGTTTAGTGTACACTTCCAAGTAACCTATTGTGCACCAGCCCTGTGCTAGACACCAGTATTCCATTTATGAAAGCTGCTTCCCAAGATTTGTGACACAGTTCTGTTCTTCACTTGTCTTCCTCGTACCTCTCTGGCCATGTATTTCAAGTTCCTCCTCCTTTTGGAGTTTCTCTGGGCTCTATCCTAGGCCCTCTTCTCACTTTCTTGTTCTGCCTGTGTGATCTCATCCTCATCTGTTGGGTCAGTTTCCATCTGTCCACATACGCAGTGGATACCCATGTCGGTGTATGCTCAGCTCAGGGGGATTCTCTTTACCCCTGACCTGTATTGCTACTGCATTATGGGTGTCTTTTCCTGGATGAATTACAGCCCTATCAAATTCAAGAAGTTCAAAATAATTAATCAGCATAAAGGCCTGCTTCTTCGTGCTTCTGTATCCTTTATCTCAGGAAGTATGTGGTACACTGATAGCTCCCCCCCTCCCTTTATCACCTCAGTTAGCAAGCCTCTTCTATTTGGCTGACGACATACCTCGCAAATCCCTCTGCTTCTTATCTTAATTGCTTCTACCTTAAATCATGCTACCATAATTTTGTAGCCGTGTTAATGTGACATCATTTTGACTGGGCTACCCTTGTCATCTTCAGTCTACATACTGCTGTTGCAGCTTTCAGACATACAGATCTGATGACCTCATTCTCCTGTTGTATCAGTGCCCTCAGGTAATCTGACAGCTTTTAAGGTCATCTGTTATTTGGTAAGCTTTTTAATGGATATCAACTAATTTAAGAGGCTTTCAAATCTCTTATTCTCGCCTCTATATCTTAGCATAATGTTCTTTCTTACAATTCACCCCACCTCTAACCGCTGCCTTTTTTCCACTCTTCCTCATCCTCCAAAACCCAGCTGAAACACCATTTTCTGAAGCCAGTGGTTTCCTGATCCCCCTTGCATCCAAGATAGATATTCCTTCATAGTAGCAGGCACTTCGCATATCCCGGCATTTGTCAGGTTGATTACAACTGCTCTTCCCTCATCTGTACCTCCCACTAGTCTCACAGTTCTGAGAGGACTGTGTTTGTTTTATTTCATGGTGATAAAATATACACTTTCTGGTGTATAAATGATAGGCTCTCAATAAATATTAGCTAAATTTATAAATAAAAATGAGCAGAAAGAGAATATATTTTAAGATTAGGGGAAAAGAACAAGAAGTAGGAAAGGAACAGGTTAGGAGATACTAGAATTGACCTTATTTTAGGAAATATGATATTTTAGATCTCTAAGATTGAGATAAAGAACTGAAGTCTGAGTGTGGACAGAATCATTAAATAATGAATACTGATGCGTGACGGGATAGAAAAGAAGGTAGCCAGATTCCAGAGGAGACCCAGAAGAATGGGTAGGATCCTTTGAGAAGACAGATGAGAGTAAGGGTTAGGGGATGGGAATACGAGCCTGCTCTACTCAGATCTCAGCCGTCAGAGATAGGTGCCGTGGTGACCAGCCTGATGAAGGCAGTGTTGTGGTAAAGGAGAAGAATGCTGGTCCCTCTAAGCTTGAATTCTCTCAGATTGAAGTGCAGTTGCCTGCCCCTGGAAGTCAGGACTGCATCCTGTGAAATGTGTCATAGGAACTTCACAGGGTATACTTAGACAAATCTAGATGGTATGCATCCTCCCCCCCCCCCCCAGCGGGCTTCTCCATGCACTCAGGAAACAGAGATGGCAGCTGGTGGGGGTACTGTGGGATGCTCTTGGCCAGAAAACGTTTTCAGTGAGAAGTATACTCTAACAATACCAAGTGTAGTATGGTAAACACACCAACCAAATAAAGCATATTTATTCAATGGTATTAGAAATTGGTATAAAATTTTACTAGGTTGGCAAGATTTTTCAGTTACGAATCTAAAGAGTATTTGTTGGAAAATACTTAGAAATGCTTCCTTTGCTTACATAAAATTTTCGTATTGAACACTTAGAGCCTTTGTAAAAAGGAAAAGCTGTCAGTCTGACAAAAATTAAATGTACATCATCTTTGAGTGAAGGAACAGATGGATGTGTGAATACATGTGCAGACAGACAGATGAGCTTAAGGACAAAGTCTGCACTGAACTCACAGCTTTTAACATTTTGGAGGTAAGTTTACCACCTCCTTTAAAAGTGTGAAAAAGGAGATTATATGTTAAATGTAGAAGACATCAAAAATCGAATACCCCACTTTTAATGTTTTATTAACCCTATTGATATTTTTGCTGTGTATCTTCCTAGACAGTTTTTATTTCTTTACACTGATGAATCATCCTACCCACAAGTTTTACGTAATCTTTGTGTTTTGCCTTTAGACCTGCTGTTTTCAGTTAAAATTTAGTGGCAATTCACTAGGGTTATGCCCTTAGATCTGCTGTAGGAGTTTGTGAGCTCTGGCCCAGCAGCCAAATCCAGCTCTGCAGAAATCATGGGCTAAGAATGGTTTTGACATAATGAAAGGTTTGTGAAAACAAGTAATGTCACACGATCTGCTACAAAGTCTGAAATATGTACTCTTTGGGCCATTACTGTGAAAGTTTGTTGATCCCTGATCTACATCATCCTTTTTAGTGAATGCATATTTCATCATATCAATACATAGTCTGTTTTCAATACTGACAGTGTGGCCTACAAAGTGTCCAGGAACACTGAATTAAGGAATGTGGACCCATTGTTCCTTGGGGGAATACAGAACCTCTGCAACATTAGTGTAGACCTGCCAATACATAGCCTCGTTTTAAGTGTCTTTCTATTAAAAGGCACCTTATTTAATATCTCATTGATTCATAAAAATCGAACTCAGGGCCAGCAGGCATTGTAAGTCAGTTCTGGCCAGAGTTTATATGATGCATGTACTTTGCCTAAGTTGTTGCTTAGTCTTGTACTTAGGAGCACGATGCAGCATTTGAGCACTGTGTGCCGGCTGTTTTAAACAAAGTCACCAACGAAAAGCACAGGGCTAAAAAAATACGGCCCTAAATATATCAGGAAAAGAACATGGGTTTACAGTTTACCTCATTTGGGAACAGGCATACATGAGTGGACTCAAGAGTCTCACTATGCTGTGCTTATCTACACATGGCCAGAAAAAGTACTGTTGATTTGGGGAGTACAAATAAATTTTAGCATCTACAGATAATTATAATCAACTCTGCCAGCTTATTTGGTCATTAAATAGGTTTTAAAAGTAGAGTTATAGTACATTATAACTTTGCTCACTCACTGAGTGTTACATGTATAGTTTAGGTGGGCATTTTCAGTAGTTTTTAAAAGCCAGACTCCAGAGTCTGCCTTCAGAACAGCTGAGTTGCTGCTGTGAGGCAAAGCCAACAGTTCATCTGCCTTAGTAACTGTGGGCTAGAAATATAACAAAACCTCGGAGATTCGAGATGAACACTAAAGAACTGTAAGCAGGGTAACTGTCTTAAGCTACCCCTAGTTTTTAAACTATTTTTCTTGGCGAGGTAGTGAACCAGAGAGGGAAAGACAGATCTGTTCATTTCCCAGAAGTTCTCAACAGGAGGGATGGGTCCAACCAGAATCCTGGGACTCAACCTGGGTCTCCCACATGGGTGGCAGGGACCCAAGTACTTCAGCTGTCACATGCTGCCTCCTCAGTACACCCTGGTAGGTAGTGGGAATCAGACACAGAGCCTGGACTTGAACTTAGACACTCCAGTATAGGATGTAGACGTCCCATGTGGTATCTTAACTGCTGCACCAAACTCATGGCCCTAGCCCAGACCAGAAATACAGCAGTGGGCAGGAATTCAGAGAGCCTCACTGGGGCACAGTGATGGAAAGCTCATACCAGAGTGTGTACTTCAAAGAATCAGAACTCATTCTGGAAAGACATGCTGGGCACAGGCTGAGAAGAGCTGCTTTTGCTACCTGAACAAATTTGGACTTTGTCATCCACATAGGAGCATGTTTGATAGATCTGTTACCTGCCTCAAACTATCAGTTATTTCACACAAATGATGGCTATTCCTTGGTGTTGTTTGGTCTAAATTGGTACAGTAGAAATACAACTGAATGTTCTTTAGAAAATTTTGATGATTTTCATCTTATTGGAAAAGTGGAGAGACAGAAGATAGTGATTTTCCATCCCCTGGTTCACTTGCCAAATGTCCACAACAGCCAAGGGTGGGCCAAGCTGAAGCCAGGAGGCTGGAACTCCATCTGACCAAGTACTTGAGCCATCACTGCTCTCCTCATGGGTGCATGTTAGCAAGAAGTGATATCGGAAGTGGAGGAACCAGGCAACACAGGATAGGATGTGGGCCACCAAAACAGTGTCTTAACCACTGTGCCAAGTACACATTCTTGATTGGGAGAAGGGCGTGGCCTTTTAGGCTGAAATTCTTTTTTTAAGGTTATTCATTTATAGAGTTACAGTGATAAAGGAAGAGAGAAAGAGGAGAGAGAGCCTTTATCAACTCCTCAAATGGCCACAACGACCAGGAGTGGAGCAGGCCGGAGCCAGGAGCTTCATCTGGGTATCCCACATGGGTGCAGGGGCCCAAGAACTTGGGCCATCCTCTGCTGCTTTCCCAGGCACACTAGCAGGGAGCTGGACCAGAAGCGGAACAGCCAGGACTTGAACTGGTGCCCCTAGGGGATGCTGGTGCAGTAGGCAGCAGTTTTAACCAGCTTGTGCCACAGTGCCGGCCCAGGCTGAATTTCTTGAGTAGCAGTGAATAACACCTAAGTTAGGAGCCGGCACTGCAGTGTAGTGGGTAAGGATGCTGCCTGCAGTGCAGCATCCCATGTGGGCGCTGGTTCGAGTCCCAGCCACTCCACTTCCAATCCAGCTCTCTGCTATGGCCTGAGAAAGCAGTGGAGAATGGCCCATGTGCTTGGGCCCCTGTAGCCACATGGGGGATCTCTCTCTCTCTCTTTCTCTTTCTCTCTCTCTGCCTCTCTGTAACCCTGCCTTTCAAATGAATAAATAAATCCGAAAAAAAAAAAACCTAACAGCTGTTGGCAACCTCTAGTTCTATGCCTGTAATAAAATTAATTTTCCAAAATACAACCATTTATGCACTTGAATTGATACTAGAAATGGTTCATTTAAATGGGATTCATGTGTTAGGAAAAATTTAATTATTTAATAGTATCATACCTTGTAAAAATAATGAACCTAAAAGTGAGGCAGAGAAGTAGTGGTACTGGCTTAAGGTACAAGTTTTCAGGTCTGTCTCTCTCTCTTTTTTTTTTTTTTTTTTTTTTTTTTTTTTTGTAAAAACTGTAAGCTTTTTTAAAAAAATAGAAGTGGGGGGATGCTAGTATAACTGAAGCTATAAAAATGAAACATTGTGTTTGCCTGTATAATGTAAGAAAATTTTGAAACTCAGTCTTTTTTATTTTTTTATTTTATTTTGGACAGGCAGAGTTAGACAGTGGGAGAGAAAGAGAGAGAGACGGAGAGAAAGGTCTTCCTTTTTCCATTGGTTCACCCCGCAAGTGGCTGCTATGGCCGGCACGTTGCAGCCAGCGCACTGCGCTTATCTGAAGCCAGGAGCCAGGTGCTTCCTCCTGGTCTCCCATGCGGGTGCAGGGCCCAAGGACCTGGGCCATCCTCCACTGCACTCCCGGGCCACAGCAAAGAGCAGGAATGGAAGAGGAGCAACCGGGACAGAATCCGGCACCCTAACCGGGACTAGAACCCAAGATGCTGGTGCCGCAGGTGGAGGATTAGCCTAGTGAGCCATGGTGCCAGCAAAAACTCAGTCTTTGCTTTGATTTAGGTAAGATAATTTGAAGAAATGTAAGATAATTGCAAAATATTTTTTGTGTATGGATATTTGACTTTTTCTGTATTAAATGTTTTACTGGCTTGTAGCTTCCAACATTCAGAAAAAGATTTCCCTTACAGTGCTTTTTATTAAAACCTTTACTGTAAATTTATTTTAAAATTTACTGTAAATTTATTAAAATACTTACTGTAAAAAACCATGCACACAAAAGTCATCCTCTTACTTCTACTTTGGTAATAATAAAACTCAATTTTAAATACCCTTGTTAAAAAAAATTCTCTTTTTGCCAAGCCATCTTGAACTATAAAAGAATCTTATTTTTCTGATTCTAATTGTTTTTTGCAGTCTGTTACTCCTTCTCCTAAATTGAACAGCTGCTTGCTGTGTTTCTAGTTGTTTTTGTTTGTAATTTATTTTAAATATTTAGAGGTAAAGAGAGCGACAGGGAGACAGACTGAGTAAGTTCCCAGCTGGGGTGCTCCCCATAGGTTGTAATGGTCAGGGCTGGGCGCGGCTCAGGGGCGGAGGCAGGTTCTCCCTCCAGGCCTTCCATGTGTGTAGGAAGAACTCACTTACTTGAGGCATCCCGAGCTGCTGGAGCCAGGAGGTGAACCCAGGCACTCTGATGTGGCTGTCTTAACCACTAGGCCACATCCTTATGTCCCCTTTAGAGTTTTCAAAACTGCTAACATCTGAGGAGAAATGTCATTTCCATTTTAGCCACAACTGAGATCTGAAAACTGTTTTGGTAATGGTCTTTTGTCTTATAATCCAGAGATTATCCAAACTTGGGAAACATTGGCTAGATTTGCAGTTTTTGAAATATATATATGTGTGTGTGTGTGTGTGTGTGTGTATATATACATACATACATAAGCTATATATGTCCTCTATGTATGTGTCAAATTACTTTAATGATAAAAGAAAAATATATGCAAGTGCAAAATGATGCTGACTTCATTACATCGCTGGATAGAAACTTATTTTCCTCCTCCAACCTGACCCACTCTGCTTCTGAAGACCCCAGTGTCTGAACTGACGGTTTTCAGTCTGAAAGGCCCTATGCTAGAACAGAAGAGGAGGCTGTGCCGTGTTTTAAATGGCAGATCTGCAAGTCTAAGAAAATAGAGCAGCAGTGGAACACTGAACATTGCAGCTGTCTCAATCAAGTGGATATCCATTTGCTTGCTAATTGTGTAAACTTTGTAGGAATTTACTTTGATAACCTGAATTGAGGGTTCTGACAGAAGACAAGGTATGCCTGACAATAACCTCGAGTGGTCTGCTTCATTTAGGATCCAGATACAGCTGTTGTCTAGTGGTGCAACTTAGGATGAGAAAGGTTAAGTTTGTTCATTCATAAATGGGACTACTAATGATGTGTTCCCTCTTAAGGCTTTTGTAAGGATTAGAGTGAAGAAATATTTTAACATAGTAATTAAACTGTGTGCTACATACCAGTCTTGGTACAGAATTAGTATTTGTTACCTTTTTTTTTAATTGTGATATAGTTTGCTTCACTTATGTGCTATCAGGACCTAGTGAAATAAAGTTTAAGAACCAATATGTTATAGAAAAGCAAATTTTAATACAGGTTTGGAAGACTATGCTGGTCGTCCATTTTCACGGTACTTAAAATAGTTCTTTTAAAGCTTCAATTCCCAAACTAGATGTAGGAAAACAAAGCAACTTGAAGACTGCTGCCTATTATACAGCCATATGAGAACTTAAAATTCTACAGAAAGAAAATGCTGGTTATGCTGCTTTGTAAAAAATGTTTTACTAATCAACTCTTTATCAATTAACCAGAAAAAACTGAGTAACATTTTAGATGTTTAATTACGTTCTAGAATATAGGCTTATTTAATTTCCAACATGTGGAAGAACACAGACATGGCAGTCATGTGAGATCTTCGTCACTGGGCGTCGACTCCCTCATCTCTACATGGAATAGTCGTACTTGCTGGGCAATGCTGCCACTTGCTCATTGTGCTGCTCTGATACCCGTCACTTCACCTTCCCTAACCCAGCCGCTGACTGAATTTGCACCTTGGGACTAGGACTGCATTAGTCAGTGGGAACCTAGATTGGGCAGTATTTTCTAGTATTCCTTCAGTATTTTTGTTTGTTGTCTTCTGTTAGCTTTTTGTTTAATTTTTATTGATTTGAGAGCCAGAGCTCTAATTCAAGTTGTTCACTTTTTAAATGCTCAAAATGGCTGGGCTTGGACCAAGCTGAAGTGAGTACCTAATCCAGATCTCCCAAGTGGGTGGAGAAAACCCCAATAGTTGAGCCATTACCTGCTGCCACCCATGGTGTGTGTTAACAGGAAGCCAGAGTCAGGAGCTGAGCTGGAACTCGGGTGAACCACCCACCCCAGTCTTGTTGCCAGCTCCCCCACCCCACATGTATGGTGGACTTGTGTGCACACTTTGCTCTCTTCCTGGACCCCCCTGCTCTGCTTAGCTTGCTGGCTCTTAATGCCCTGTGCTCCAGGAAGGCTTCCCTGACACTGCTGCAAGTGAAGGTCCTTCTGTAACCCCCATGGCAGCATGAATCACAGTATATCACAACTACCCAGTTCATTGTGTCTCCTACAGAAAGCCATGGAAGTCTATCTTCCTGGTTGAAATTAGGATTTCAGTACACAGCACATTCTCATAGCTCCTGATGAAGAGTGTAAATATTTTTCCTTGTATCCTTGTGAATGTATCTAAAATTTTTTAGGCATCTCATCCACTTGGTTTTTGGTACTACTTTATTGAATTGCTGTGAAGGCTCTTTTCTCTTAAAAGCTGATTTGTTAAATATGTGTCATGGAAATGGGCAGACTATAGTGGAGCACAGTGATGCAGTACCTCAGCTGGAGTCCTGGATTCTAGTTCCCACAAAGCTACCACCTTGGTGGCCCTGAACCTCTGAGCTTCCGTGTCTTTATCACTTACAGTGAGGATATTAATAGAACCTATTTAAGGAGATGTTGTGAGGATTAAAACAATGAGAGAATTCTTGTAGAGCACTTGGCACAGTGCCTGCTGCGCAGTAAGTGAGAGCATCAGTTCTTTGTAGTATTATCATTAAAAATTGACAGACCAAGTCAGGTAACCAAAAGGAAAGAACTTCTGAAACTCTTAAAATACATTTGTAGATTTTTTTCTGTGAAACACCTGCATAGTACATTTTTGTTACCCACGCTGTTTTGCCTGGCTATCCTGAATTCCTGTTACAGGTCTGAGGGACCAATCTGTCATTTTAAATATGGCTTCAGGGGAACCACTTAGGATTCAAGAATTGCATCATCGTGGCCGGCTAATCCTCCGCCTAGCGGCGCCGGCACACCGGGTTCTAGTCCCGGTCGGGGCGCCAGATTCTGTCCCGGTTGCCCCTCTTCCTAGGCCAGCTCTCTGCTGTGGCCAGGGAGTGCAGGGGAGGATGGCCCAGGTGCTTGGGCCCTGCACCCGCATGGGAGACCAGGAGGAAGCATCTGGCTCCTGGCTTCAGATCAGTGCAGCATGCGGGCCGCAGCGCGCTGGCCGCGGCGGCCATTGGAGGGTGAACCAATGGCAAAGGAAGACCTTTCTCTCTGTCTCTCTCTCTCACTGTCCACTCTGCCTGTCAAAAAATAAAAAAAAATAAAAAAAAAAAGAATTGCATCATCGTGGACAAGCATCAACGAGATGTGAGCTAGGGCATCATACTATAAAATTCTATTGATGTCAAGCTCTTAGCACTATATAGTAGGTTTTTAATTAAACAGTTCTGAACCCAGCCACAACTTACTCAAAATAGGTGTTTTCTTTTCCAGTGACACTCCAGTGGCTCACCATACATCTGAAAGAAAGGTTCTATGTGTGCTCATAAGGAAGAACTGATTGTTGACTGGCTGAGCCATCTTCAATGTTTATATTTCATATCTGGTACTCAAACACTGGGTAAAGAATGAATGTATATTTTAAAATTAGTATCTGTTTGAAGAGATAATTAGCCCTCCCTCTAGAGGAAGGGCCAAGGTTTAGGTGCTTTTGGAGCCTTTGCATTTCCATGTAAATTTTATAATCAGCTTGTCAGTTTCTCCATCTGCAGACATAAAAGACCTCCCGGGATTGTTTGATAATGCCTTTAGTTATCAGTTTCAGAAAGAGACATAACTATATTCAGTTGAATCTTTTTTTCTTTGAGCAGTGTTTTCTGCTTTTTCCCGTAGAGCTTGTGCACATCTTTTGACTCCGATTTTTGTCTATGTATTGTAAAATTTTATTTTCCAATTGTTTGTAGAAAATAGGATTTATTTTAGTATGTTTTGGTGTTTTATGTGTTGACCATGCTAAATTCCTCCACGAGTCCTAATTTCTTTATAGCCACTATTTCTTCATGTATTTCTCCTCTTCATGTTTTTGTCCCCTCCATTCTCCTTGCTTTCTCCTCCTGGGATTTCATTTGTGTGCCTGTTAGGCCCTATGATATGGCATCTCTGGTCGCTGAGGTACTGCAACATTTTCTATAAATGTTTTTTCTCTGTTCTACAGCAAGTATAAATCCCATTGATATTGAAAATGTAACAGGTTACTTAAGCCTCCAGTTCTTTGTAAGATAATTCTGTCCTTGATTGTGCTGGAATTCTTAGGTTCAGAGTACGTCTGTTTCAAGGTACAGAGAAACTTTCAATCTTCCACCTAGAAAAGGACGATGGACAGGATTGAAAAGAAGGACACCTTGTATAAGAAAAATCCATCTTAGAGAAAACATCTAGGTCGACATGAGTGCAGAGGCCGAAGGACTTCGGCCATCTTGTGCTGTTTTCCCAGGTACGTTAAAAGAGAGCTGTATCAGAGGCTGGCGCTGTGGGACAGCAGATTAAAGCCCTGGCCAGAAGCAGCAGCATTCCATAGGGGCACCAGTTCTAGTCCTGGCTGCTCCACTTCCAATGCAGCTCTCTGCTGTAGCCTGGGAAAGCAGTAGAAGATGGCCCAAGTCCTTGGGCCCCTGCACCCATATGGGAGACCCGGAAGAAGCTCCGGGCTTCGGATCAGCACAGCTCCAGCCATTGCAGCCATCTGGGGAGTGAACCAACGGATGGAAGACCTCTCTCTGTAACTCTCTTTCAAATAAATAAATCTGGATGAGAAGTGAAGCAGCCAGGACTCGAACCTGTACCCAAATGGGATGCTGGCATTGCATGTGGCCACAACTTTCGACTTTGATTTCTGATTTCTCCCACACTTCCTAAAGTACCCTTGTAGACTCACACAGTAATTTGAACTGCCAGCTAGACTGTCAGGAAGGAGCGAGCCACTCATGTTTCCCACTGTGTGTTTCTCTAGGTCACTATTTCTCAGTCTTCAGGTTTAGAGTTTATGCTACATTTCAGAAATAAAAATAACTTTTCCTTAATATTATTTTATCTCTATTTAGCATTGTGAAAAACAAAATTTCAAATGGAATGCTTCTCAGATATGACTAAAGACCTTTTGTCCCTTTGTTGGCACACTAGAGCCAGAGGTAAATTTCCTCCTCGGACTGAAGAGTGCAGCTGTTACTCACCAACTTCCACTGTAATTTTAAAATATTTTCCTCTTTTTTTAAGAATCGTTGATGGATTTGAGAGAGTGACAGAAATTTCATTGCTCATATCAGATACTGGCTATGCTTCAACACCAGGCCCATCCCTAGTTTAAAACAGAATAGAGGCCGGTGCCGCAGCTCACTAGGCTAATCGTCCACCTTGCGGCACCGGCACACCGGGTTCTAGTCCCGGTCGGGGCGCCGGATTCTGTCCTGGTTGCCCCTCTTCCAGGCCAGCTCTCTGCTGTGGCCCGGGAGTGCAGTGGAGGATGGCCCAAGTGCTTGGGCCCTGCACCCCATGGGAGACCAGGAGAAGCACCTGGCTCCTGGCTTCGGATCAGCACAATGTGCCGGCCGCAGCGGCCATTGGAGGATGAACCAACGGCAAAGGAGACCTTTCTCTCTCTCTCTCTCACTGTCCACTCTGCCTGTCAAAAAGAAAAAAACAGAATAGAAATATCTACCACTTGGCTTTTCCTTCTGGATTCCTGTTTTACCATTAATTTGTAGCATATATAGGTGACAACTCTAAACATTATTGATAAATGATTCTTAGATAATACTAATAGCCAAAAAGCGTTCAGAAGATTAAAACAGTATCTTCCAAAGGTTCAAGGAAAGCACAGATTACTCATGACCCTTTGGCAGTATGCTTAGTGGGGACAGTCAGCACATATGCTTGTTACCTATACTCAGGTTATTGTAAGACAGTCTGGATGCTTGAGTGTTCATTTTGATCTGGTTTCTGTCCAGTTGCTGTGCTTGGTCCAGCTCCCCTGCTAACATGCCTGGAAAGGCAGCAGAGGATGGCTCAAGTTCTATGTGGGTGTCTGTCATCCATGTGAGAGACCAGGAAGGAGCTCCTGCCTGCTGGGTTCAGCTTTGCTCAACCTTGCTGTGGGCATTTGAGTGAAGAAACCAACAGAGGGAAGATCTATCTTTCTCTTTGTCTCTGTAACTCTCTGAAGTAAATAAATAACTTTTTTTTTAATTTCATTGGTTCCTTTTTTGTGCCTGTCCCTCCTCGGTCCCTACCCATCCCCACCAAAGAAACCCTGCAATTGTCCATGTAACTTGGACAACTCTTCTGAGATATGGTTCTTAAAAGTGATTTTGTTGGAAGTAACAAGTCTAAAAATTCCTTTGGCAATACTTAAAACTTATTCTCAGAAATTCCAGTTGGCATGGACCTTGGCAGCGGCAGTGTCTAATCCACAGTGGGGGGCCTTAGGTTCTGCTTCCTGCTTGCAGAAGTGTAAGTGCTTCCATGAGCACACAGGTGCAAATCACTGTCTCATGACTGACAGACGTCAGTCACGTCTTCAGGAAGAGATACAGTGTACTTAATGATAACTTTATGGAAATACAAACCTTGAAAGAGCTTTTAAAATATAAGCTATTTGAGAGACTATTTTACTTCTTTTACTTATTAGGAAAGAGTCATAGAGAAAGAGGGAGAAACACAGAAAGATCTTCCATCTGCTGGTTCACTCCCCCACATGGTCACAATGGCCAGGGACGGGCCAGGCTGAAGCTAAGAGCTTCGTCGGGGTCTTCCACATGGGAAGCAGGGTCTCAAAGCACTTGGGCCATGTGCTGCTGCTTCTCCCAGGCCATTAGCAGGGAGCTGGATCAGAAGTGGAGGAACTGGGACACAAACCTTTGATTAAGAATTCTTATCAATTTGAGATATCCAGAACTGCATACTTCCCGTTACAACAGTAGCTAGCATTAACCCTTTCCCAAAAAAGTGTTGCCTGTAGCCTTTGAAATTTTTTGCATTGTGCAGAATATCCCCTAAACTGAAGCAAAAACTGTTTTAGAAGACACACAAGTAATTATTTAGAAGACACACTACAGTAATTATTAATAATTTGGACTGAAACAAATCCTAAACTTCCTATTGCTAAATTTGCAGACATGAAAGAATAAAGCTTGTATTGCTTATCACCATTACAAATTACTGAGAAAATGGTATGTGGCTAAAATATGAAAAATTAGTCATCATACAGTGCTCCAGTACATTATGTCTCAGTATTTCAACTGGTATTTAGATATGTGACTTAAAAGGGGAGCTTAGCAGAATGCAGGAAATTGATTTTTTTTTCTTAGAATAATTCACATATTAAAAAAAAAAATGGCAGGGGCCAGTGATGTGGTACAGTGGGTTAAAGCTGCGGCCTGCAGTGCTGGCATCCCATATGGGCGCCGGTTCTAGTCCTGGCTGCTGCACTTCCGACCCAGCTCTCTGTTATGGCCTGGGAAATTAGTACAAGATGGCCCAAGTCCTTGGGCCCCTGTACCCACATGGGAGACCCAGAAGAAGCTCCTGGCTCCTGGCTTCCAATCAGCTCAGCTCTGGCCATTGTGGTCATTTCGGGAGTGAACCAGTGGATGGAAGACCTTTCTCTCTCTCTAGGTGTACCAATTGTGTAACTTTGTCTTTCAAATAAATAAAAATAAATATTAAAAAAATGCAGTCACTCCTTGAATTTCTCTGCAAAATAAATGGGTATTAGTAAAAATACTAATTTGTTACCTATAGTAACTATTACTTAGGATATCATTTAAGCTTAATTTCAGTGAAATAGAAGAATTCTAAAATCCTGTAGTTATACTGTTTTATTATTTTTAAGTTGTCATTTACTTCTTTACAGAGAAAGGGGGAGAAGTGGGGGGACGGAGTGTAAGAGCAGGTTTTCATATTGGTAGCTCAGTCCCCAAATGCCTACAAGGCCTGGGCTTGGCTAGAGCTGAAGATAGGAACTCAAAATAGGTCTTCCATGTGGTCAGCAGCAAGCCAATTAGTTGAATCAACTCCACTGCCACCCAGGGTCTACATTGGTAGGGAGCTAGAGTTAAAGCTAACAGACTAAGATGTGGGTCCTGGACATCTTAACTTAATCATCTGATAGCCAAAAGTTTCATGTCAGCATGCCAGAAATAACAGAATCTTGCATTCAAACAAAGAGCTTGCCTCTTGATAGATGTAGTATATAGTATGGGAATAGTTCTTCAGTATATTTGAGTCTTAGTTTCTGCATCTGGTAACTAGAATTAGTGACAACTGCTTTCAGGATGGTAATGGGGATAACAGAAAATTTCCAGAATATGAAAACGAAGTAAATGTTAGCTGTTGTCTAGAGTCCAAGTTGAATATATAAATTATCTGCACTTGATGGTACAGAAGCAAAGACAGTGATCATTGTGTTCACTGCCAAGCACTCAGAGTTAAGACACCTTGAGGAAGAGCAACTGATTGTGTTCAGTCTTGACTCTTGGATACATGTGTGTTAATACCTGTGTCAAAATGGAAAGATGCTGCATAAACCATCTGATAGTTGTCTCAAAGAAAAGCCTATGTAGTAAAACTGTAAATTTGTGAGTTGAACAAGTTATTTTGCGTCATGTAATATCATGAGTCAGAATATAGCTTGCATTCCTGAGTACTGGACACAAGTTTCCCAGAGATGAAGAAAGTGAACCTGTCACTCTAATGAAAACAACCGATTATTTTTGTTGCCAGTTGATAAAACATGGATTACAAGCAAACCAAAAACCCCAGAATTTTGGAAGATTTGTATCGGCCCCTGTCGACATCATAAACATCACCTTTTTATACTGTATATTTTCCAAATAAATATGTATGATTATAAAAACTTGGATCAGTGAACGGTTCATTAAAGTGCAAGACAGATGAGTGGATTGTGATAACATACTAAAAGCTCAGTGATATGGTATTAGATTCCACATTGTTACACCGTTTAAAAAAACTAAACTGTGGAATTCAGATGTATTACCAAAAGAAGATTATAATTAGTTACCTGAACTTAAGCTTCTTGAAACCATTAACCTTCCCTGGCTCCAGGGAGGACCATAGAACTTACTTCCTGGGATCTTCCTTAAGAGAAGGAGGAGGTGAAGGAATTAAAACTCGAGGTTGGCAGTGCAGTGTAGCATGTCTAAACCATGGCCTGCATTGCCGGCATCCCATGTGGGTTCCACTTAAGTCCTGGCTGCTGCCCTTTGTGCCTGGGAAAGCAGTGGACAGTGACCCAATTCCTTGGGTCCCTGCACCCCCACTTGAGACCCCAAGAAGCTCCTGGCCTGACGGTTCATTGCGGCCATTTGGAGAGTCAACCAATTGATGGAAGATCTTCCATCTCTCTTCTCTCACTCACTTCTTCCTTGTCTGTGTAACTGCCTTTCAAATACATGAGTCTTCAAAGCCCTAGGGGTACAGCATAGACTCCGCTTGATAATTACCAAGTACATAGCAGTGCTTCATAAAACTCTAATATTATAAAACTCACATAAAAACTACTTCTATGGTATGAATAGGGAACATAGTCAAAGTGGTTATGCCAGCAACGCACTGTCACATAGCCATCAAAGCAGTGGACCTAGGATTTGAAATTTCTCTTACTAGATTAAAGTTGCACTGAACGCATGATACAACTTAATGTACCTTCACAGTGCCTGGAATTCAGGTGCCAGGAGGTATCTGCTGAATAAATGGGTCTCGTAAACTTGCCCATTTGTGATGCTTCTCAAGGTGTGTGATTTTCTTCATGCACCCATGACTTTGGTCCATAATTCTCCTTTAATCAGTTGCTTTTCTTGACTAGAAAAACTTAGCCTTCTGCCTGCTTTTCTTCCTGATGTTAACTCAGTAGCCTCATCAATGACTTGGTGTGTAACATGGTTGCCAGTATGACTAGGAAGCAAGCCCACTGGAGTGTTCAGGTGAAACAAGGTATTTTGTTCCTGTGGCTATTCGTGCACCCTGAATAGCCAGTGTAATGGAACCTATGACCATCTTCAGGATGTTTGGCACAGTTGTAAATACACATTGAACAGCTGGTACAGATGATGATGGCTTTAAGACTATGACATTTTTGCTTTCCCATTCACAGGGGTCACATACACTCTCACTATGGTGTATTTTGATTTCATCTGCTCCTGTATCCTCATGAAAAGAAGGCAATTCTGTATGGGTTTCCCTTGAGTTCTGTTGTACCCTTGCCGCTGAGTAACATTCAGTTGTACCCTAGTCCTTTGAGTAACGTTAAGGTCACATTTGAAACTAGATACCATTGTTGCATTTATCTGCTTTTTCCTACTGTCAGTAATGGGTTGTCACAGTCTTCATATTTGTGTGGCAAAGCCTGATTTTCTTCCCACTGATGCCTGTGCTACTTCTGGCAGCTTTCCATTACTCAGTTCTTCTCTGATGGAGCCTAGAATGACTGCCTAAAGGGATGCCAAAAGCCTGATTTAGGTTCCCGATTCTCTGCTACTGTCCCATCTAACCTTTTGTTCATTTAGCTTTAAATTTGCCTATTCTCATCCATAGCTAACAGTTGAGTGGCTAGAACATGTTTTCACGTAATGACATTTACCTTCTGCAGTGTTTGTTTATAAAATCTTTAGCGTCCCAGGAGAAAAAAAAAAATAGGTATCAAATACCTGTTATGTGCAGGAAGTATGCACTAGACTTCTCTGTGTCATTTTCACAAATAAGTGTCTTTCCCGGTTTACTGATGTGTAAAAGTAAGACAGCTCCCCAGAATCCCATGGTAGAACAGGGACCTACAAATAGGATCGTGGATCCACCACAGGTTTGGGTGATGACATCCTTTCCATAGGGTTAAAGAAAAGATAAATTAGATCCCCCTACTCAAGAAAGCATTCTAAAATTCTAAAGTACTAGGACATTCACACATATACAGGTATATGTGCATATACCTGTCTGTACATGGCTTCTTTAAGAAAGTCTTGGAAAATGCATATTACAAAAAAACATGAATTTCAAAATTTTTGGACCAAAGTCAACATCTTTTGAGTCCATGTTCCACAGAGTTTTTGAGCTACCTTTTATATATACATACAGGTTAAATACACACTATATAAAATTGGTTCAGGAAACATTACAGAATTACTCCTTCACAGCTTTAAGCAAGGTGTTCATATTCTATAAATGAAATATACAACTGGTGGAACCCTAAAAGCAGATGTCAGATGGCAAAGATGGACCTAGCAGGAACAGGAGCATCTTGAGAATAGCAGCAAGGAGGTTTTCCTTTCCCGACCCATTGCTGCTCTGTTCATCCACTCCAGGACCTTCCCCATTAGGCCCTGTAAACGGGTGCCTTTTGCCAGACTGTCTGCAGAGTCATTTCAGGAGATTCTCTCTTATTTTAAGCTTCCAGTATGTAGTAGCCATTCTACTTGCCCAGATCCAGCAGAGAACCAATACCTTGTGATACAGAAGCACCCAGAAATGCTTCTTGACAGTGTTCAGAGAACAACATGAAACCCGGAGGGCTATTCCCAGAAATGGAGTAGCAGGAACACTCTCTTGTTGACTTGCAGGAAGCCGGAGTCTGGCGAGGGGCAGGAAACTTAACATTTAAGCATAGAAGTTAGGGGGAAGTTTTAAGTTTTGTGGTTTAATTACTTAATGTAACATTTATAAAACAAATTGTCATCGTACAGTCATTACCTTTTAACCTTTATTCCTAGCCAGAAAAAAAAGTCACAAAAAAGGTACTACTTGATAAGTGTAATTTCTCACCAGACTGTTCTGTGAATGTTTAAGCTTATATATAACTGAGATTTAGTGTTATTGGCTGAAATATTTTTAATTTGGTTCTAAAAATACATAATTTTCAGAATGCACATTTTTCACAAGATCTAGGAGCCTACAGAAAGTTCAGGGTTTGCTTGTTTTCATCAAAATAAGCTTTTTTAAAAAAGATTTATTTATTTATTTGAAAGGCAGAGTTACAGAAAAGCAGAGATGAAAGAGAGAGAGTGAAAAAGAGAGAGAGAGGTCTTCCATCCACTGGTTCAGTTCCCAAATGGTTGAAACAGTCAGAGATGCATCAACTAGAAGCCAGGAGCCAGGAGCTTCCTCTGGGTCTCCCACGTGGGTGCTGGGCCCAAGGACCTGGGCCGTCATCTACTGCTTTCCTGGGCCATAGCAGGGAGCTGGATCAGAAGTGGAGCAGGACTTGAACCCATATGGGATGCCGGCACTGCAAGCGACAGCTTTACCTGCTATGCTACAGCAGTGGTCCCAAAATAAGCTTACTTATAATTTTGTTTTTGCACACACTTTTTGAAGTATCCTTGAAGCAAAAAGCAAGTAATAATAAAGGATGAGAGAGACAAAAGAAACCAATGAAGAAAGGGTCTCATAGATTGATTTTTTTGTATTTGGAAGAGTTACAAAGAGGGGCCAGCGCTGTGGCGCTCTAGGTTAACGCCCTGGCCTGAAGCACCAGTTAGAGACCCGGCTGCTCCACTTCTGATCGAGCTCTCTGCTATGGCCTGGGAAAGCAGTAGAAGATGGCCCAAGTCCTTGGGTCCCTGCACCCACGTGGGGGACCAGAAGCTCCTGGCTTCGGATCAATGGTCTCTCTCTCTCTCTCTCTCTGTGCCTCTCTGCCTCTTCTCTCTCTGTGTAACTCTTTCAAATAAATAAATAAATCTTTTTTTAAAAAAAAAAAAAGTTACACAGAGAAAGTCAGAGAGGTGTTCGATCAGTGGTTCATTCTCCAAATGGCCGTAACAGCCAGAGCTGGTGGCAAGGCCAAAGCCAGGAGTTTCATCTGGGTCTCCCATGTGGGTGCGGGGACCAAGCATTTCCACCATCTCCCACCGCCTTCCCAGACACATTAGCAGAGAGCCGGAATGGAACTGGAGCAGCCAGAACTTGAATCGGAGCCCATATGGGATGCCTGTGATGCAGACTGCAGCTTTGCCAGCTATGCCACACTCGCCAGACTCCACTTTGTTCTCAAAATGCCATCTCTTTCAGAGAACCAGCAAATTAAGAAAAATTCAGCAAGAAATAATGGCATCTTTATGAACTTCCTTGTAAAGGTGCTAAACACTCTGTTTTCATATGTGGAGTTTCAAAGCAGTCCCCTCATTACAAGCTGAAGGACAGAAATTGTTTTTGGCTACTTAATATAGTTTTTTTGTTCCCCAAAGTGAGATGAAAACCTAAGATACACCAGTGGAAGTTCGTGTATCATTTCATGTGAAAATCATTGTTTTATAAAAATCCATCTGTAGGAGTTGGCGTTTGGTGCAGTAGTAGGATGCCCACATCATACGCTGAAGTGCCTGGATTCAGATTCTGGCTGCACTTCCAATTGCAGGTCCCTGCTAGTACAGACCCTGGGAGGGAGCAGATGATGGTTCTCATACTTGGGTGCCTGTCACCTATGTAGGAGATCCACAGTGAATTCCTGGTTCCTCCTTTTCAAATAATATAAATAATAAATAAGGAGGTTGAGAGATTTACTTGCAGTGATGAGCAACTTAGTAATGGGGACCTTATTGCTCATTCCGATGCTTTCCAATATATCATCATAACATGAATTTAATATGCACCTGGCCAGATCTGGGCTAAGTACATTACATGAATCCTCTTAACAACGAGAGATACGCTGTGCTTCCTGCCTGTAGCCTCCCACTAATGTAGACCCTGATGGGTCCCTGCCACCCATGTGGAATACTCAGATTGAGTTCTTAGCTCCTGGCTTTGGGCTGCTGGGCCGAGCTCTAGTTATTGGAGGCATTTGGTGGGGGAGTGAAATAGTACATGGAAATTCTGTGTCTATTTGGCTTTCAAATCAATAAAAGCAACTTTTTGAAAGTTTTAAATGAATAAAAGACAGCTATTTAGAAAACACTTGTTTTAAGCAAGGATGGCAAAATGGTAAGAATTGGTAAATTGAGATAAAAGGTATGTATTTCTTGTATAGTTCTTTAAATAGTTCTGAGTTAGAAAATTTTCAGCCCTTTAAACAGCAGACCTATAGGTAGCAAGCAGTTAGCATTTGCACAGTAACTTAAATCACCGGTTGAGATGCCCACATCAGACCATCTGCTGTGAGTCCCAGTTATTCCACTTCTCATCTAGCTTCCTGCTAATGCAAACCTGGGACGCAGCAGATGATGGCTCACATACTTGAGACAGTGACGAGAGGTCCAGGATCCTGGGTGCAGACTGCCCTCCCTCCACATTGTGGGCATTTGGCGAGTGAACTAGCTGTGTCTCTGCCTTTCAAATTAAAGAGAAAAGCAAAATGAGATCTAGCAATTAAGTTCACACTTTTCATTTTAGGACTTGAATATTTTCAGATTCTTCTTCAAGGTAGAATGGGCCTCGGTGTTGTAAGACTGTTGCTTGTCCTAGTATTACTGGAAAACAAGGTTATGAAAGTAGTAGTTCTAGGGGCCGGTGCTGTGGCGCAGTGGGTTAAAGCCCCAGCCTGAAGCACCGGCATCCCATATGGGCACCAGTTCTAGTCCCGGCTGCTCCTCTTCCGATCCAGCTCTCTGATGTTGCCTGGCTAAGCAGTATAAGATGGCCCAAGTCCTTGGGCCCCTGCACCTGCATGGGAGACCTGGAAGAAGCTCCTGGCTCCTGGCTTCAGAATGGTGCAGCTCCAGCCATTGCGGCCATCTGGGGAGTGAACCAGCGGATGGAAGACCTTTCTCTCTGTCTCTACCTCTCTCTCTAACTCTCTTTCAAGTAAATAAAATAAATTTAAAAAAAAAAAAAAAGAAGAAGAAGAAGAAGACGACCATCTTATGTAAGTCATGAGAAACTGGAGATTGAGTTGCTGTGACTTTGGGAATGGGAGACATAGGCCCAAACCCTAATAGAAAATATCACTATAGCTGTAATGAGATTTGATTGAATTCAGAAAAATGCCTGTGTAGGATGTTAAAAGCAAGGGCAAAAAAATCACATCCTAAGCAACTGAAAGCACTGGAGGCATCTTTTTGAGAAGATGGAAATGGCCCATGTTTTGACTGTACTAGGGGTTACCTGAGTATATACATAACAGAATGCATAAAACATACACTTAGAAAATGACATCCTAATAAAGGTGATTATAAGTAAATCAATCCTATGCACTAATAATTTAGGGCCAGCACTCAGGCACAGCATGTTAAGCTGTTGGTGGCACCAAGTCTCATTTGCTCCACTTCCAATACAGCTAGCTTCTGTTGTACCTGGGAAAGCAGCAAAATATGGCCCAAGTACTTGGGCCCCTGCACCCATCTGGGAGGCCTGGATAGAGTTTCTGGCTCCTTGCTTTGGCCTGGTGTTAGCCAGTGGATGGAAGATTTCTTTTGCTCTGTGTCTCCTGCTCTCATGCTGCCCCAAAAATAATACATAAATAAAAAATTCAACTTTAAGTGAACCGCAGCCTTACCATTCTGTTTTGAAGATACTTCAAAAGATAAGTTTTATTCTGCAAAAAAGAACAGATCTGAATATATTTAGCTGAGGGGTATATTCGTGCTTGCTAATAGCCAAAATAAAGTTCCATATGACTATGGAGAAAGCAGCTTAGGGAATGGTATTTTGATGCTCCCTTGACACTCATGATGAAATCCTAAAACTGTTTTGTTTCTCCTTTAGTCCAGGAATGAGACCAGATGTGAGCTCTCCTCCATCTAACTCCACGACAGCAGCAGGACCACCTCCCAAACTCTGCTTGGTGTGCTCTGATGAAGCCTCAGGATGTCACTACGGGGTCTTGACTTGTGGAAGCTGCAAAGTATTCTTCAAAAGGGCAGTGGAAGGTAGTGTGTGTTTTGAAGAGTTTCATTTTTCTTCTATTTTGTTCCTGTTTCTTACAGATTTTAAAATTCCCATTATATGCAAAGC
The DNA here is from genome assembly GCF_964237555.1 of Oryctolagus cuniculus. Taxonomy (NCBI): domain Eukaryota; kingdom Metazoa; phylum Chordata; class Mammalia; order Lagomorpha; family Leporidae; genus Oryctolagus; species Oryctolagus cuniculus. The sequence continues at coordinate 30,769,723 of NC_091437.1, read as the reverse complement.
CCATTTGGCGGAAAGGGGAGGGTAATTCCCAGGTTTTTCAGTGGTCAAGAAATGCGTTGAACAACAAGCAGAATTAGAATGAAATAGAAAAGCATGAATTAATACGAAGGGGTGGGGCTGGCGCTGTGGTGCAGTGGGTTAACGCTCTGGCCTGAAGCACTGGCATCCCATATGGGCATGGGTTCGAGACCCGGCTGCTCCACTTCCCCATCCAGCTCTCTGCTATGGCCTGGGAAAGCAGTAGAGATGGCCCAAGTCCTTGGGCCCCTTCACCCGTGTGGGAGACCCAGAAGAAGCTCCTGGATCCTGGCTGCGGATCGGCGCAGCTCCACCCGTCGCGGCCAATTGGGGAGTGAACCAGCGGATGGAAAACCTCTCTCTGTCTTCTTTCTGTGTAACTGTGACTTTCAAATAAATAAATGTTTAAAAAAAATAATAATATGTGGGTCTGCTAAAGGAGCAGGTTGACAGTGTTAGAAAGTGCTATCCAGGGTGTTTGGTCTAGTGTGAAGATAGCCCCATCAGATTGCCTGGGTTCAAATCCCAGCTCCCTGCTAATACACAACCCAAGTAGTTGGGTCCCTGCCACCCAGATAGGAGACCTGAGTTGAATTCCTAGATTCCTTGCTCAGCTGTGGTCTTTGAGATATTTAGGGAATGAACCAGTGCATGGGAACTCTGTATGTCTCTAATACATAAAGTTTGGGAGCAACATAATGCTCTTTATATCCCATAAGCTAGTTCATTTCAAAGTTGTCAGCTGTTACCAGTCTGGCAAAAATGAGTGACAGTGAGAGCTGCGAGACATTCATTTCGTTCCCTATTTAGTTTCCCTATTAAGCCAGGGCACAATGCTAAGCACCGTAAATGCCATTGAGACCTGATCCCTGCCCTCCATGAGGTCACAGTCTGCTCAAGCCAAAGGAGAATTAATTATCACAAGCTACAGATAGAGTGATAAAGTCTGCCTGAGGAAGTCAGCTGATTGCTCTGTATGAATGCTGGATTATTATAAACTGTACCCTTCATGAAAACACCCTAAGGAAGGAGAAATTCATTCTATAGCCATTGATTACTATAGGAAAACTAAATCTCTGTTATTACTACTGAATCTTCTATGAAAAACAGTTGTATGGTATTTTAATAGTGAAGCAGTTTTAAGGCACAGTAGCCGGAAGGGGTGATGGACTTCTCAATTTGAAGAAATGCAGTTATTCATTTGCCATGTGAAGATGGTTTGGTGAGAGTTGTGTTCGGATTAACTGTTAATATACTAGCAAACTACAAAGTTACTCCTGCTCTCCTGAATAGATCACAAGGATGCACACTTCAGCCAGTGTAGTAGCTCCCACCTACAGAGAGTCATCCGTAAGGCAGACCTCTGTGTGGTGCAGAGTCCCTGACTGAGTGACTGTTATTTAACATACACCCAGAAGTAGTAGGGCACTTAGGGTTCCCACTTCACTTTCTTAATCTGTTAAGTATTTCCATTACAGCAATGCAATGGTAACAGACATGAAGATTTAAAACATGAGAGTTAGTATTTTTAACTTTCATTTTAAAATTATTCTAAAGACAGAGTACAACTTAAATGCCTTCAGGGACCAACTGTATTACTCTATACACATATAATGTAGTAACACAGGAGAAGGAGAGCAGGTATTGGTTTTTCTGGGTGCATACATGTGTTAGCTGAAAGTATCACAGAAACAACAAGAACAAACTAAACATACTTCCCAAATACAAAAGCATTGCAGACCGTATATTTTGTGTGCTTTAAAGTATTGAGTAAAATGTGAAGGTTCAAATACATGGTTAATAAAAGGTTAATGTGGAATATTTTAAATAAATCACTTGCTGTTTTCTCCATTGAAATTTTAATGTTCTTAAAAGGCCCTTTACAGCTCTGAAATTCTAGAATCCTTTGATACCCATGTTTCATATCTAAACACAATGAAAATGTTTTAAAACCCAGATTTTGGAGCACTTTCTTAATAAAGATGCTGCTTCTATTTTGCATTATATACTTAACACGCCCTTTTTAACACCTGCTAGGACTTGCAGGTTTCTCCCTCGAAAGTGCCACAATACTCAAACATTACACTGTTCATAGAAAACCCCCAGAAGTTTTATTTACTGTCTGTACAGACAGATGCAGGATACATATTTTCTCATTTTTACTTAATACTTTGGGGTTGCTTTTTTTTCATTAATGGCTCTGTGAACTCTTGGATGATATTATCATTTGTACTCAAAGACTAGGAAATTGAGTGGCAGAGCAGGGATTCAAACACAGCTGTCTCCAAACAAAGTCTTAACCTCAATAGTACCCAGACTCCCTAAGAGGTATATTATAAACCCTGTCACCTGGCAGTTTGTAATCTCGTTAGATCCTGAGATAAAAGTAATCACAGGGAAACTAATAGCAACCATTGATTGAGTGCTTGGAACTACTGTTAAGAATCATCTACATAATTGCTTCTAACCTTTGCCAAAAGCAAAGCAAGGCAGGTGCTAATGTTCTAGCTTAGTTGTGGAGAAACAGCAAAGTTTATAAAGTGTTACTGAGATCACATAGCTAGGAAATGGAACTGAGGTTGACATGGGGGCTTGTTAGAACTGCAGCAGTTCACTTGCTACTCTCCTAGCCTGCTGTGGACAACAGTGATAGTGCAGTTTACACTGACTTCCAACATAGTCACTATGCGTGACATGTCCTGTGCTATGGTGCCCATATTTCTTGACTTACCTTTTTTCAACACTTCGAGAAACAAAAACTTCTTGTCCCTACTAAAGGTACTGTTGTATATAAAAAAAGACTCCTCAAATTAGGAAGCAGCTTAGCTGCGCAGTCCTAGGACTCTTTGAGGCTACATTTAGGTTTATTGGGGGCAGGTGAGGTTTGTCATCTGAAGGCTTGACAATGGCTACAGGATCCACTTCCAAGCTCTTGCACGTGGCTTTTGGCAAGAAGTTTGAGTTCCTTTTTTATAGAGGCATATTCTCAAATTACTGTTAACACAGCAGCTGGCTTCCCCCTGAATATATGACCAATGTGAAAACATGTCTTTTTTTAAATGATTCATTTATTTAAAAGGCCATGAGAGAAAAGAGATCTTCTGTCCTCTGATTCACTTCTCAAATGGAAGCAACGAACAGTGTGGAGCCGGGCTGAAGCCAGGAGCCTGGGACGCCATCTGAGTCTGCCAAATGGGTGGCAGTGGCCCAAGCACATGGGCCATCGTGTGTTCCTTTCCCAGGCACATTAGCAGGCAGCTGGATCGGAAGTAGAGCAGCCAGGTCTTGAACGGATGCTCCAGGAGGAATGCATCCTTTGGCAAGCAGTGGCTTAATGTGGTGCTCCACAGCACCGATCCCCATAAAGTCTTCTACAATGTAATTTCAGGTGCAGAATATATCACTTCAGCCAAATTTTATTGGTCATGCCACATTTTATTGGGCTTAATCCTGTAGTCGTATGGAAAGGGACTATACGAAAGCACGAATACGAGGGCAGGTGTTGTGTTGCAGTAGGTTAAGTCACTGCTTGGGACACCCACACTGGACATCAGAGTGAAGGCTGGAGTCTCTTCGTATTTCTTAAAGTGTAATTATTTGAGAGCTAGAGAGAGGGAGAGACAGAGAGGTTTTCCACCTGCTAGTTCACTCCCCAAATGGCCGCAGCGGCCAGAGCTGAGCCAGTCTGAAGCCAGGAGCCAGAAGCTTCTTCCACCTCTCCCACGTGGGTACAGGGGCTCAAGCCCTTGGGCCATCCTTCAGTGTTTTCCAGGGTGCATTAGCAGGGAATTGGATTAGAAGTAGAACAGCCAGGACTTGAACTGGCACCTATATGGGATGCCCGCACTGCAGGTAGAGGCTTAAGTTACGTTGCCACACCACTGTCCCCATTTGTGCTCTGTTAATGTGAACCTAGGAGGCACCAGATCATGGTTCAAGTTTCTGGGTTCCTGCTACCCAGGTCAGAGAACCAGAATGTGTTGCAGGCTCCTGATTTTTGACCTGGCCTATCCCTGGCTGTTGTGGGCATTTGGGGAGTGAACCAACTGATGAAAATCTCTCTCCCTATCACTCTGCCTCTCAAGAGGATGAAATGAGCATTTTTTTAAGAGTTAGAAGAAATAAGAAGTATGCATACCAGGAGGTGGGGATCACTGGGGACCATGTTGGAGGCTGGCTACCATATATACCATACATCGAAAACCAGTATCAATTTTAAGAAATATATTTTAACTGAAAATAGAACCATGCTGGGAGAGCTAACCGGAAGACTAACATTTATTATTTGTCAGTGGTAGAAAATACAAAAGAAGATCTCCAATTATCTTCTCAAAAGCCTTGACAGGAAATGACTATCGGTGTACACAGCCATGCTATGTGAAACAGAGACCAGGATTTTAAACTCCTTTTATAGATTAGGAATTCAGTCAGATTGCCAAACTTCATACTAATAAGCAAATAAGACCTATCTCCCATTCACTGGTTCCCTCTTCAAATGCCCACAACAGTCAGGGATCAGCCAGGCCAAAGCTGGGACCTCGGAATGCAGATTGGGTCTCCAAACTGAGTAGGTGGTAGGGATGCAAATACTTCAGCCGTCAGCTGCTGCCTCTCAGAGTGTGTATTAGCAAAAAGCTAGAACAGGGAGCAGAACTGGGACCAAACACAGGCATAAGGACAGCCCAAGTGGTGTCTTAACTATTGCACCTAACCCTCCCCTCTCCCCAGTGAGTCATCTGTTCTTCCTATTTTTGCTTTACAGAGGATAGTGTTACTGAGTTAGTGGTTCCCTTTTGTGTCCACTTACAAAATACAAAGGAATTGAAACAACTGATGTCGATACTGAACTTTAGAGCCATTCCCTTGAATAAAGCTGAAATCGCTGTCCATTTAGTTAGCTCTCCTCTTGCCAAAGAATTGAACCTGATTCAGCTAACCATCTGGCCCAAACTAGTATGTGGAGGGCACTGTGATAGCCAGATTTAAAAAAAGACTATAGAATGTGTATCTGGGACTTAGGCAGACAATTTTTTTTCCTTGAATATTTCCCCAGAAATTTTTTTGCCAGGAGAGAATTCTAGTTCTTCTTCGTAACATGTTATTTAGCACTGGGTACAGATTTTATGAAGACCAGCAGTCTTCAACATTTGGGGGCAAAGATGAGTTCAGACAGCTTTATATACTGAAAGCATGTGAAATAATGATCTCTGTAAGACGGGTATATAGTAGTTCAGTTCGCCAAGTCTGTGTATTCTCCTAGCCAGATGCTGGCAGCTGTAATGTTGAAGACTAAATATTGATGTTTCCTTATCACTTCATTTAAAATTGGAAAGAGGGACACATCTTATTTGCATGTGGTTGCATAAAATTAAAGTTATTTTCCCTTTGGGCCTCCCACAGTACTTTTCTCTTTTTTGGTCCTGTTTTTAGCATGAGGTCAGAAGTCAAAATAGTGATTATTGACATCTTCTGTATAGAGCACAATTTATTTTTAAGAAAGTGGTTACCTTGGATGGGTAATGATGGTGTTTGGGCACAGAAGGGGTTAGTTTGTAGGTGCTGTTCTATTTTGAGATCTCAGAGCTAATGACATGGAAGTTCTCAGTATGAAAATTTAAGGAGCAGACTAATGGGTGCACTTTTATGTATCCTAGAGTCACAGTTTTTTTTGTTTTTTTTTTTTTAAAGCTGTTTTCAATTTTTGGAACATGGTAAGACTTTGGTAATGGTGTATTGACAAACTTGACCATCTGCCCAAAAGAAACACACAAAGATGCTTTGCATAAAAATAAATTTGTTAGGACCTCTGGGATTTTAATGGTGACTTTTATCCCATATAGGACAGCACAATTATCTTTGTGCTGGAAGAAATGACTGTATCATTGATAAAATTCGAAGAAAAAATTGCCCAGCATGCCGATACAGAAAATGTCTTCAAGCTGGAATGAACTTGGAAGGTAATGTCACTATCCAACAAGGAACATCTATCTCTGTATCTTAAACTACCATTTTTAAGATGTAAGTAAGCAGGTATAATTTTTTCAACTCAGGGTATGTATGCAGTGAACAATGAGAACTTTTTACATGAACATTTATTGTCAGTTGTCTCAACAAACTACATACTGACACAAGATTATGTAATGATGAAACTGACATAACTTGAAGAAACTTTACATTCATCTTTCTTAATCTGTTTTTCAGCCTCAAAACTATAGAGTTCGAGATATTTCTGTATCAGATGTATTTACATGTCCTTTTTTGTGCCTGTTACAAACACATTTTTTAAGAGATAAATACAATGTTATTACAGATCTGCAAGGAACACCATGAGGCGTAGGGTAGGTTTTGCTTGGTTTTTCAAGTAAAAAAGAAACCTGAAACTAGTTACAATACTTTAATTATAGAACTTACATTATAAACAGGTATATTGACTTGAACATTGAAGAAAGTTTGCATTTCTGCTTTAGTTGCAATTGCACCTTCTGCGAAGGTGGTGATCAGGTAACTCGTGCTTCCTATTTGTTGTGATACTTGACAGAGCAGGATTCATGAACAAGGCGGTCACAAGATGTTAAAACAGTGCCTAGGTTGAAGGAGTGTATAGTCCAGTTAGCTGGCAGAGTGAATCATAGAATTGTGGCACCACGGGATCAACACAGTCACCTAATTCTGCCCTAGGAGTCAAGGACAGCTTCTTTGGAAGAATAATGGTGAGGTTTAAATCCAGAAGCTGAGTAGGAATTGGTGAAAAATTAGGGTCGAGACACGATCAGATCTGTGTTTTAGAGTAATCTGGTATTGAGAGACCAATTAAATCACCATGGCAGTAAGTCAGATAAAAAAAAAAAAAAGCATCAACCGTCAGAATCACCTATCTAACACATACTGAGTTTGTGTTATTAAATATAAAGTAGGTGTATGGGTATGACTATCAACAGCCTAAGTATGACCAAGTTGTTCAAGAGTGGCAAGGTATTAAACACTGCCTTGAAGAATTGCTGCCCATTTTCTTACGGGTGATCCACAACTCACAGACACTAATTGCATATTTGCATAGTTCTCTTTCCATTGCACAGGGGTAGTTTGGATAAAATCTGGGCATAGATTTTATAATCAAGTTTGATTTGCTGCTCTCTATTTTGGAAGTTCCTTATTTTTGACAAATTCAGTATAAAAGCACTTGAGATATTAGCGATTGGTCTGTTTTCTTCCATGTCAGTTTCTCTGTCCCTAGTCTTCATGCCTTCATCTGCCCTTTTTTATATTTAAAAATGTAAACAAAGCTCAAAGGACAAACCCTAATGAAATTATATCAAATGGGGCGGTGATGTGGCACTGCAGGTTAAGCTGCCTTCCGTGTTTGTGTCCCAGCTATTCCACTTCTGCTCCAGCCTCCCTGCAGGCGATGATCCATCTAGGGAGACCTGGATGAAGCTTCTGTCTTTGGTCTGGCTTTACCTTTGCCTTGGTTGCAGACTTCTTGGAGTGAAACAGCGAATGGATGATCTTTCTTGCTCTCTGTCTTCATACCTCTAACTTTCCCATTAGCAGGGAGCCGCATCAGAGGTGCAACACTAGGGACTCAAAAGGCACCCATATGGGATGCCAGCATCACTGGTACAGCACAATGCTGGCGATGAAATAAATCTTTAAAAAAAAAAAAAAAAAAACCTCTCATCTTACCATACTGTATGGTTTCTTTCCCATAATGTGTCAAGCACATGATCTTTGGATCTTTTTCATGTATAGTGTTTCCCTGGTAGTTCCTTCCCTAAGAGATATTAAGCTATTAAGTCATCATGGTGATAAACTAGGGTCCTGTGCTTGTCCTAGGTTTGCTCCTTGCTAGAAGGCAAGCACGGCAAACTTTGTGTCCTCAGTTCTATCCTCACTGCCATTTAAAACTGGTTTATTGGTTGGAAGTCATACTTTCTTTCGTAAATGAGTGGAATTTAAGCACAGTTTTATCTGAGGTGTAGTTTCTGAAAACAAAATAAAACCACCATTTGTACCTTTGTATAAAGTGTCAGTGTGTCAGTATAAGATATCAGAAGAGTGGGGACATTAGCATTTGTTATATGTCACTCTTCTAAGAGGTTATGTTGGACCATCCTATTATTAAAAACACCTTACAGCAGATCCAAGATTAATCTTATATCCACTTTTATAACATAGTATTTATTTGGAATAAATAATGGTGAGGTTTAAATCCAGAAGATTTAAACAAGTTTAGCAAGAATGAAATGGTAAGTAGGCAAATTGAAGGAAAATAGGTTTAAATCCAAGTTCATAGGGTTTGTTTGTATTTGTAGTGTTTTGGTATGAAAGTCTCACTTTTTAAGTTCCAGTTTATTTAAAAGCTTTATTTATAGGGAGTATTATACAGATGAGTCACATGTGTAACACTTTTCAATATCCAGAAATTTTCTCTGTGTATGCACTACTTTCCCCAAGCTCATTCCCATGATGGCTATAAGAGCTGTCGGCTCTTTCAGATCTCAGTTCTCTCCATAAATGTAATTTAGTACTGCAAGTGATGTATTCTGATACTCTTGCCCTATATTCAGTAAATCTCAAAATTGCTTTTAAGGCAGTCCTGTTCACTACTGAAAGGGTCCAGCATTTAAGTATAGGTAGGTTATTTAATGGTGATTCTAAATATAGTCTGTTTTATATTGTACTTATTCCAAAGTACAGCTTTATTTTTAGTAGCATCTGTCACATGGGACTTACAGAGAAGTAGGCTAATAACATTATCAGGTCAACTAAACTCCAAAATTGCTCTTTCTTAAGGAGGGTTGGTGTTATCACAGATCTTGACCACCTCTGTAGAGGTTTCTCATACTATCACTATTATATATGCTCCAATGGATTGGGAACTCAGATCGAGTAGAATTACATTAATGAAATTGCTCCAAACTCACGAATGCTTAAATGATTTATTCAGTTTAAACCCCTTGCTTGAGATATTTTGAAAAATGTTATGCACTATTTCTTGCTGTAGTTAGTACAACACACTTGGGTTCATGACACATTTTAATCTTTATTTTGAACATCAATTCTCTAACAGAAAATCATTTTTAAAAATTCTTCCAGGTTGTTATTTTTTGCTTTTTGTTCTAATGTGGCATAAGGAAATATGCACTGCCTACCATTTAAAGTTATGGTGTATCTGCTACATTGTCAACCAAGTATATTCCATGATTCTGGATCTGGGTATTAGTGACATATTCTCGGTTGCTTAAAGGGTCTCCATGCCACTCGGGATACCTTCATTCCACATTGGGGACTATAGATTCAAATCCTGGTTCCCATTCCAGCTGCAGCTTCCTGCTAACATATACGCTGGGAAGCAATGGAGACAGTTCAGTTATTTGGGTCCCTACCACCCATGGTGGAGATTAAGTTCTGGGCTCCTGGCCTTCTCAGGATCGAGCTGAACCAGTAGATGAGAGCTCCATTTGTCTCTATATGAAAATGAATACCAATCAGTCGTCAGCTTGTATTTAGGCACTCTTCTGTGTTTACAAAGTGCACCATCTGAATTTAAAGATCCTAAAAACTTATTTCTTAAGCATTTTACATGAGGACTCTAAGGTCCACAGAGCTACACAACGACAGAACCAGGATTTGAATCCAGAAATGATGGCTTCATTTTGATGCTCTTTACTGCTGTAGCATATACTAGTACTTCAGAAGTCCATGCAGAGTGGTTACCCGGATCTCGAGTTTTTGCACCTGTGAAGCGCTGCAGTCCCTGAGTCAGAGCTCCCTCTGCCATATTTGTGCTCCAGCAACTGTATGTTGTATGATTTGAGAGACAGAGGAGCTAATAACTACTTTAAAATGCAGTCTGAATTCCCAGCAACTTGAGGCAGCTTCATGTCTCCTTTCATATAGATTGCATCCCTTACAGCTCTGAGTACTTTCTCATTAAAAGAAAACAAGGGAATTCTTTTAAGTCCACTACCAAATTTATAGAACCCATCTGCTAATTTTGACTGTACTATTCCGATTGAAGCTAACTTTACATATAATGTGAAAATAAACATTTATGTTTATAGAGGCATCAAAAGAGTTCTTTCCTTCTAGAAAGAAATTTCCACTGGTAATTTATATGCAGAAATGTTTTGTTACCGACTGCCACATGTTTTAGCCAAGTACTCCCAATCATGGAAACGTGCAAAGTGGAGTTTTCTGTTGTTGGAGCTAATGTTATTTTGAGTATGTGGTTTGCTATGTCATCTTACGTACATACGTCTAAGGACTATAGCACTCCTCATTGAGGATAGTACCAGAATTTCAATAAACCCTGAACTACGTTTCTAATCAGCTGTTACAAATTTACACACATTATTTCTTTCAACTAACAGTAAAAGTAACTTACCATTGAGAGTAAAAGTGGGGAAAAATTTACTTATGGACAAAATCTAACGAGGTGATTTGGTCAGACTGTTTAGTGAAGAAGTGGCTTACTGATAGGGAAAACACATACAGAAACAGGTTCCTATGGATCCTTTACTTTCAGAAAAAAACTTTTCACTTCATCATTTCATCACAATTGCAGAATAATTCTTTCAGTATCAATCACTGTAGAAATTACAAATTCCTCGTGAATATATTGTATGGTGCCAACTTTACCATTACATTTCATTTCTCTGTGTTTCTAATACCCACAGCACGAAAAACAAAGAAAAAAATAAAAGGAATTCAGCAGACCAGCACAGGAGTTTCGCAAGAAACTTCTGAAAATCCTTCTAACAGAACAGTAGTTCCTGCAGCATTACCACAACTCACCCCAACACTGGTGTCACTGCTGGAGGTCATTGAACCTGAAGTGTTGTATGCAGGGTATGACAGCTCGGTTCCAGACTCTACTTGGAGGATCATGACCACACTCAACATGTTAGGTGGGCGGCAAGTGATTGCAGCAGTGAAATGGGCAAAGGCAATACCAGGTAAGATGCACAGAGTGACAGCCACACAGTAAACCTTTATTTCTTGAATAAAAACACTGGCTCATTATAGTCCTCATTTCACAGCTTATTTTGATTGTTTCACTCAGAGCTATGGACTAAGAAGGGGAGCAGCTATCATAAATCCTATACACTGCTCTTGCTTTTCAGAGTATTACTCCCTCAGTGTTCACACAGGATGACATAATGTTAGAACTAGAGGAAGGAAGTTAGGGGAAGAAATGTAAAATGTCGAAGATTTCTGCTTGTTTTCCTACAGATTATTTGTAAAACTGGAAAACAGATCATTGACTGTATCAGCATGTCCTAGTAACTTGAACTCATCACAAATGAGAAGTTAAACACTGATGCAAAAGATTCCCTAAGGGAACTTGTATGTCAACCATGACCTTATAGAGCCAAAGGAATTGATAAGGTATGTTCACACAAGACAGGACAAGAGTGACAACCCTCTTCTAACAAAGGGAGAAAGAGGCATGACTATCAAGGAAAAGTATTCTAAATCCATTGAGTATACACTAGAGTCCCAACTTCAGATTCTTGGCTGTCTGTCTTGCACTACTCAGTTGTGTACTTAAATAGGCAAACAATGACCAAAAAATTGCTAATCTTATTTTCTTATATTGGATGATAAGTGTGCCCCCAACAAAAGTGAACTGATCTAGTTACTCTCTGACAACTCCAGTGGTGTAGTGTACCTTTATTTCTCATGGCAGGATTCAGGAACTTGCACCTGGATGACCAAATGACCCTCCTGCAATACTCATGGATGTTTCTCATGGCATTTGCCCTGGGGTGGAGATCATATAAACAATCCAGTGGAAACATGCTATGTTTTGCTCCTGATCTGGTTATTAATGAGTAAGTAGTATGTGAGTCATTTTCACTGTATTCATTCATAAGGTATTTTTAACCAGTTGCTGTTTTCCTATAGACAGCTACTGTAATAAATCAGAATTGAATTCCACCCAGTATCTAGATATTGGCAAAATTTGAAATGGAGTTGTTTATCTGTGCTTGGGGCAGATCGTCAGTGCCAGTATTACTGCCCTTGAACATGCTCAAGGATTTTTTTCAAATAGTGGGCATTTCTGGAACCAGTGAATTCAATCACACTACTACTGAAAGGGGAAAGGAGGACGATTACAGATGAGTATCTCGGCTGAAGCAGTGGGAGGTGTGCAACCCAAGACGAGAGGGATGGATGTCTTTGTAACGCAAGGCTTAGTCGTGTCTGTGGCTTTGAAAGTACACGGGGACAATCTGTTGTTGTGTTGCTGTTGTATAATTTAGAAGGCTGATCAAGCCTTACAGTTTCATAAATTACCTCTTATCCTTTAGGCCTAGGCCTCTACCAGTGAACTAGTTGAAGTCTGCATTGCTACTTAGCTCACTACACTTGGTTCCTCACTGCTTGTCTGCCTCCTGTGGCTCCCCATCATGTTAACTAAATGATTCGTACCTCAGCACAGGCTCCATCCTCTAAACAGATCTCTTCATTGTCATCTCACTGACCAATCAGTGCATACACTGCATGGTTTCAGGCCTTCCAGAACCTGGCCTCACTTTTGCTTCCATTTTTCTCCTTTACACACTCTTTGGCCCTAACTCTGCTCATGGTGTTCATAATGAATTCTCTTCCCTTAGCTCCTGTCGTTTTCTACCTGATACTAGAGCTTTCTGTACCCATAGCTTATCTCCTTCATTAGGATAGAAAAGTCACACCACCCCCCACAAACAGATGAGATTTGTATTTGAGGGAAAAGATGGGTATTTCCTTAAGACAGGGCCCCAGAAAAATTAATAGAATCTTAAGCTACTTTTAGAGTGCAGTCTGACCATTATACTAGAGTAGTCATGAAAATCTGAAATGTGTCCATACTGGCAAGGAGTTTGACAATGCTTGGAGCCAAGAGACTTGAGATCAGTGAAGATAGCTTACTCCATGAACATAAAGCAAACATATTTGGTGTTGAATGGGTCAGGTAGAAAAATAGGTAGAAGTACAGAAAAGCATCAATTTGAGCTGAATGTTAAATAGGAGAGCCTGAGAGGAAGTTGATGATGCAGGCCCCAGATATTTCAAGAGCAGCATAATAAGTATGCAGGGGGAATCCTCTGTCCAAGACTCCTCTTCCTTACACCACTACTATTCCAAGGCCCCCATTCTGGCAGGAGACAGGAGAACCCACCTGAAGCTGAGATCTTAGGTTTCTGCTGCTGGGCTAGTGTTGCATAAAAATCTTGGCTGCAGTGTTACGTTACACTTGATGGTGTTTCTCTACTGGTTTTTCCAGCAGTGCATTCATTCAGTAATATGTCAGAACTTAAAGACTGTCACTAGAGGTGATGCAGTGATCTGTTCTACATTTCATTCCCAATGTGGGCCGCCGGTGAGCCATGAGGAACCAGCTGTGTAGGAGGTCAGGGCATTCCAGGAACAACTGTAAAGAGTTCAAACAAGCTGGTCCTTGCGGAGAATTGAGGGAAGGGTCCTGAGGCTGTCCTTTGAGTTCACAGAGGGAAACAGGCGCAATAAGGAGTTAAATAGAAGCAAATAATGTTCATCACACTCTTCATCTGTGCCCAGGAGGAGAGGGTACTTCACAAAGTTCTGCACTGCAGATCTTTTAGGTACTAAACAAGTATTTGCATAATATGCATTGGCCAGTAACTTTCTGAAGGCCCTCAGTAGATGACTAGAGCACAGAGTACAAACAAGACTCCTGGCCTTCAGTTGGTTACATGTTAGTGAGAGACACACAGATAACCACTACATCTGTCGCTTCTTGGAGGAGGTATCATTGGAGTTGTGAGACCTTAAGGAGAAAGACTAGCCTTCGCAGTGGGAAGCAACTTGATGAGGCAGGTGAAATGGATACTCTGTATTCAGTTGCTTTTTATGTCAGCACGGCTGGGTCTTCAACTAGGAGATAGTACCTTGGCCAGACCACACCTGCATGCAGCCATACAATCAAGTGTCAGTGAGGAAGTCACCTTGACTCTATTGGCCAAACCCATCATATCACAGCATAACAAGATGAGATCGTTCCAATTTTAAATTAACTGGGAAATGTATGCAGCTTCTGTGGAAACTCAAGACATCATTACTTCAGCATCCAACCATGCTTTTTGCAAAATCTCCTGTTCGCAGTGTTAATAGTCACTTTCTAAGGGGCAATTCAAAGTCATTTGATTGAAATTTCAACTCATTTATTCAACTGAAGTAATCTAATTTAGATTTAAGCAAGCACACCATAATCTGATCATGCCAAATACATTCCTTACATAATTCCTGGGAATTATAACAATTTATTTCCTTAGTGTGTAACTTCATTTCCTTTAATGAAGAAGAGTGGGGTTTTTTTTGACGACATCATACACTGTCACAGGGTTGTCTTTACTCATTTTTAGCTCTTCTGAAGAGGTCATTCTCATCTCCTGCTCTATGTCCTTAAGCTGCTGAGCATCTGCTGGGCAGGCCTGTGGTCCACTGTATTTCCATAATGCTCTCCATCTAACACAGGCCGGTTTTGGGTGTCAGTTTATAGGGCCTACCCTGTGGCAAAGCGAGTAAAACCACCATGTGCCAGGCCAGCACAAGATGGCCCAAGTACTTGGAATCCCACACCTATGTGGGAGACCCAGATGCAGCTCCTGGCTTTGGCCTGATGGGGCTTGGCCATTGCAGCCATTTGGGAAGTGAACCAGCAGATGGAAGATTTCTCTTCTCTCCCTAGGATTTTCAAAATAAATTTAAAAACTCAAAATACAAATGCCGGTTCTGACGTCACCTTCTGTGTAACTAACTGTCAAGCAGTCTCATGGCTGCTCTTTAAAAAAGAGTTTTTACGCTATGTGCTATACTACACTGGAAATCTGGTGCAATTTCAATTATATGAGAGGTATAACCACGTATAAGAAACTAAAGAAGGAAAGATTACTCCCGGAAAAGTGCATAATTACTATGAAGGCATTGGGAGGTGCCTCTGGTAAGAGTACATACATTTTATATTTAAAACACCACGGGAGCTCCTCCACGATTACTTGGGCAACATAAAATGCATTTATCACAAAGTCCAAGATCATTCTGCCAGATATGTCCCACACACTTTGTTGAGTACTTTAAAAGCCATGAACTGGTCACAGATTTCAAAACTCAGGAAGCCTCAGTGATCTATTTTTAGTGCCTTTACTCTGTACAGTGAAAAGAATATTCATTACAGGTCAGAAACAGATTGGGCCTATCAGAACAATAGAGGACAGTTCTAGTTCCGGCCCTCCATATAATCATCCACAGTTCCACGTGGTTTTATTCAGGATGCAGTGCTGTGGAAAAAATACCCTTTGACTTTGTTTGAATTCAAATGTTAAGCCTTGATTTAAATGGAAACTCAAAATAAATGCTGTAGGAATAAATACATGGCAGGTTTGAGGAACACACTACGAAACTTTGGATGTACAGGGAATTAGCATTAATAGTAATAGTTACATTTTTCTTTAAACAAAATATAAGAAATGTATGTTTTGGGGAACTACACCTATTTCTTTCTAAATCCAACACTGATATTTGTCTTTGACAGGCAGAGAATGACTCTACCCTACATGTATGACCAATGTAAACATATGCTGTTTGTTTCCTCTGAGTTAAAACGGCTTCAGGTGTCTTACGAAGAATATCTCTGTATGAAAACCTTACTGCTTCTCTCTACAGGTTGGTAGAACATTTCAATTATAAAACTCACCTGTAAATAAGACTGAACTATGAAGCTCAAGAAACAACCATTCATTTACTTCGTAATAGTAATTATACCCACTCCACTACTATGTCCTGCTGAGTATGTGATTTTCATAAACGTCTGATTATAGAAAAGAACAGTGACATCAAGATTAATAAGACAGCTAAGGATAATACAAAACCAAGAGGTACATGAGCTGCCCAAAAGTCTCTCTTGATTCAAATTTGTGTAGACCTCTCTTCGGCTCTTTTGATCCTTGATACCATCACTGTAAGACATGAAGAAAGCAAGCTCACTACAATAACTTGTTTATCTATTGCACTATTTGTATTTCTATAATAAATACCACCATATACATGAAGGTAATGTCCATTATTGTTGAATGACTGGTTCATGGAGTAGGGAGCCTAGACTGTTGGACAGATTTTAGATAAGGCTATAGGTACATAAACTTTTAGTTAGCAAAGGCATTAATAAAAGTTAAATTTATTAAACTTCTGATGTTGTGAAGCATTAAGCCCCTACTATAATGTAAATTTAAAATGTGATCTCAAAAACGAAAGCAACCAAGTGGGAAAGGTCTGGACATATCTGATAAAGACTACTATCCAACATATACAAAGAACTATTAAAACTCAAGAAGAAGAAAACATTAAAAAATGGGCCAAAAGACCTCAACAGAAATGTCAAAGAATATATATATACACAGATGGTAAATTAGTAAGTGATGAGACGGACCATGTATGAAAATGAAAACATTTTCCGCAACCTGTCAGGATGGCCAAAGTCCAGAACCCTGACAACCCCAAGTGCTGACAAGGATATGGAGCAACAGAAATCTTCATTCACTGTTGGTGGAAATAGTCAAGTTCAAAGAGGTTTCTTATGAAGCTGAACATAATCTAACCCTATCATCTAGCACTTGTATCTGTTGCTGTTACCCAGAGAAGTAGAAAAGTTACATCCACATGAAATATCAAAACATCCATGTGGATATTTAACAGTTTATTCCTGACTGCCAAAACTTAAGAGGCAACTAAAATGTCCATCAGTAAATGAACGGTTGATCAAAAATATGGTATATCCAAATGGTGGAATAATATTGAGCACTAAATCAAATAAGGTATCCAGTGATGAAAAAAACGGAGGAGCCCTAACTTTTTTTGGGGAGGGGGGGCCAGGCAGAGTTAGAGAGACAGAGAAAGGTCTTATTTTTCCGTTGGTTCACCCCACAAATGGCTGCTATGGCCGGCACATTGCGCCGATAGAAAGCCAGGAGCCAGGTGCAGGGCCCAAGCACGTGGGCCATCCTCCACTGCCCTCCTGGGCCACAGCAGAGAGCTGGACTGGAAGAGGAGCAACCGGCACAGAATCCGGCACCCCAACCGGGACTAGAACCCGGGGTGCTGGCGCTGCAGACAGAGGATTAGCCTAGTGAGCCGCGGTGCCGGCCAGCCTTAACTCTGAAAAGCAAGATAATGAGTGAGCAGATAAGTGGGTGCCAGGACAGGGGGAGGAATGAACAGGATGAGCACAGAGGATTTTAAGGGACTGTGAACACTCCATCTGCTGCAGTATGTGAGAAATCTCAGTACCTTCTTCCCAGTTTTGCTAGGAACATCTGATAAGTTATAGTTATAAAAAAGAAAGGTTCATTTTTGGAGAGGATACCTCTATGATACCTGCGTTTATTAAAAAATTTAAGATTTCAAAGGCAGAGAGAGAGAATGAACTATTTTCCCTCTGCTGGTTCACCTCCTCAAAGAGCCACTATAGCTAGGGCTGGGCCACCAAAGCCAGAGTTTTATCCACGTCTCCCACGTGGGTACAGGGGCCCAGATACTTGGGCCATTTTATGCTGCTTTCCCAGGCTGATTGGAAGTGGAACAGACAGTACTCAAACCAGTGTGCCCATATGGGATGCCATCTGCAGCTGGTGACTTCACCCACTACGCCATACCGCCAGTCCCAAGCGATAAAGCCTTTTTCTTGGCAGAGGCCCAAAGCAGCATGGGGCATCACAAGAGTAGAGACAGCCACCACTGTTCAGTCATGGGTTTTCCACCTTGACAATTGTATCTTGATAACCTCTGAAAAGAGGCCACCTCTAAATACTGTAGTTGGACCAATACCTCCTCCATGGTTTTGCAAGGGAAAGAGCACACAGCACTGTTGGCCATGCTGGTACAAATTACAGATCAGGTTAATGTTTATAAATAACATAGGGAATCGGTGGCTAAATAACTTTTTCAAAGACTAATTTTAAGTCCATTTTGCAGTGCTTTAAAAAAAGTCTTTATTGCATCAGCAACTGTGGTTTCATAGTTGGAGCTATGGATGTTGCACACGGCTAGTTTCCAAGGCACACATTAGTCTATTCTACTTTTGCTCTACAAAATGTTATTTTAATGAACTGAATATTAACAGTATCTCAAAAAGAATTTTCCATAGCCTACTTAAATATCTAAAGGTAAAAGGTACAAACTTGTTTAATCTTACTGTAGCAGTGCACCTATTAACTGCTTGCTCAAATAACAACAAGCTTTCTTTAACAAAGTGGATGCTTAAATTTTATCCAAACCAGACTCAATCAACGATATGTATTTTTTTTTTACTATGCATCACAACAAAACGCAAATTAATCCACTATAGGTTTGGTTTTTTTTTTAGTAGAAAGGACTTTTTCAAAAATGTAGACCTCTCTGTGGAATATGAGAATAGGAACCCCAACCTCAGACTGAAACTACTGGACTAGGAAACCACAGAACCAGATGAAGACAGGAATGAGAAGGGGGAAGGTATATTCTCAAGCTGGCTTTCTTGAGGGCCTCTGCAGGGCCTGGTAAATTTAGTGTATTCAGTAAGTTTAAAGGCAAAAGTTGTAAGTGAAATTAAACAAGCAAGGCATGGATCTAAAAGCACATTAAGCACCTGTGAAGAAGAAATACTTGAACTGTGTCTGAGAAAATCATCAACAATGCACTTTTTAAAACCTGTTTGGAGGGCTATGTCTGAATAAACCCGGGATCCTTAGAAAGTTTGTGGAAAAATGGAAGTGAAGGGTAAGTTTCTCTTGGTGCAACACTGAATAAATCCTGTGTGGGTTTCAATATTTCTTTGTTCCATAATAAACTTAGCCTTCAGAAATTCCATTTTTCAATGAACTCCCAGAGCTGAACTTAAGATACAAAAATTTGGATGGGTATTTTTACATCTAAATCTGAGTTCCACACCTTTCTTACAAAGTGTTCCCACAGGTTTGTGATGACTTGGTGTTCTTTCTTTCTTAACTGTCTGGTTAAAATTGCCAGTGCAAGCATCTTCTCTGAAGAGTAAGCTTTGTTGGTTTGCCTATTTCAAGAAATAACTGAATTTATTGGCATGAGGTTATTTATATGCTTCCTTAATACTTTTCTTAGGACTCTTCTAGCTGTAGCGTCATCCCCTTCAATCCTGACAATGGTGCTTTAGATACAGTTTTCTTGCATTTTGCAGCTGTATTGATGTTTTCATAGCAACAGCTTTATATTGATTCCTTGGACTAAAGTACATGCATGCTATTAATGGTTTTTCCTTTTTATTCTTACCATTTTTCTATTTGATGTTTAGTTTGCTATTTCTTAGTTAAGGTGGAAGCTTAGAAAATTGACAGTATTGAACTTTCAAAGCTATAGGTTTCCTTCTCAGCACTCATCTGACCCATTTTTTTTTTAATAGAAACTGAACATATTTATGGGATACCACCTGATGTCTGGAGAAGTGCATACATTGTAGCATGTTCAAATCCTAGTAAACGTATCTGTCTCTTGATTTGTCATGCCTTTATGGAAACCTTAAAAAAATCCTCTGGTCCAGCTATTTTTAATGTCTACTACATTATTCTCATCTGTATTCACCCTACACTAGAACTGCTTTGCCATCTCTAATTAACGCAGTGCCTTCCATCAACTTTTTCCCATTCCCTACCACCCACTTTGGCATTCAGAATGTCTTGTTTCATATATTGCTTAAAAGCATATTGTTTAATTTGAAACACTTGATTTTTCCAAATATATTGGCTACTGATTCCCAACTTAATTACTTTCGATAGAGAGCATTTCATCCTCTTGCATTTATTCCAGCTTGTTTTATGTCCTAGTCGTTGAGATGTTCTGGTAACTGTCCCGTATACACTTTTTTTTATATGGTGTTTAGTTTTGCTCTTACGGATTATGGGAGGAAAAGGTACTCACAGCTGCAACTAATTGTGTATTTTGAAACTTATCAGATGTAAACACATTTTAAAATGTTGTCATCTTGATAAGGAGAGTAACAACCAAGGATCTCTAGTATTGCCAGGTATCCCCCTTGAGAGTAAAACTTCTCACTTCTACCCTAGAGTAATTTCTGTTCAAGGGCTCAGTGAGCCTTGCCTCTGGTCTCTACCAAATGCTCTGCGCCCTCCCAGCAATCTCTCTGTTCTGGCCTCACAACGATTCCCATTTCAGGGTGAGCTCGGGAAGACAGTTTCCTTACTTCTCCCTAGTCATTTTTTTCTCAGAATCTGTTAGGTGGTATCACAGGACTTCACCTTAAGCACACACACAAAAGTCGTTTTCAGCCAGTGACTCATGATTTCTGCACAGCCAGGAACTACATATTTCTAGAGCCCCTTCTTTGTGGGTCCCCACTAATAATAGCTGCTCTGACATCAGCAAACTTTATTCTTTCTTCCCCCAGCCCAGCAAGATTGCCTGACTCTGAGTTCCCATACCTTGTAACACAGCAGCATAACAATTCCTTTTCATGCCCTCTACCTGATTAGTTTGGCTTTTCCCAGGAGTTGTCATCAGGTACAGCGTGTTATTACTTCACTTTGATTACTTTTAGAATTAGGACTAACCAGCAGGAAAAATCCTAAGGAATTATTTTAACATTTTCCAAAAGATTGTACTAATTGGTAACATTAACCCATTTTTAATATTACTATACTCTTACAACTCCTGCTTGAGTGGTCTTCATTTTTACATTAATACTGACAGAAATGCCAATACTTATGGAATCTAATACATATTCACTGATCCAATTCTAATTACAATCCAGTGAGAAAGAACAGGAAACAGAGGCTCATGGAAGTTATACTCATATCCACCCAGCAAGTAATAAACTTCTTTTGCTCCTAAATCCACTTTTTCCTCTGTATTGACATCTTACTTATTTGAAAGGCAGCATGATAGCTGCTTACAACACTTCAAAGTATTAGATGGCAGGCACTTGCTTCCTAGTAAGGCATATCTAGAAGCGGCACACACAAAATTAACTTTCTAGACAACATTTAAAAAATTCTATAGCATGCTGACTTCCAAGTTCTAATTAACTGGTGATTTCACAGATACTCGGAGAGTTGACTGATGGGACAGCTACTATCATTGAAGCTTTCTATTTCAATTCAAAACTTAAAAAAAAAAAAAATTACGGCTGCTACTTCGCTTGGTCATCACCAGCTCTGTTGTATAGATTAGAAGCCAACTGGTTTACCCAAGGCTCAGTTCTCTCATGCTCTATTACCCTAACTTCTTTTGGTTATAATTTCAAGAAATGCAGTGTTAAAACTTTTCATATACTTGAGTACAGCATTCACATGACTTAACAAGAAGCTTTCTCAATTGACTATCTTATTTTTTTTTAGTTCCTAAAGAAGGTTTGAAGAGCCAAGAGCTATTTGATGAAATCCGAATGACGTACATCAAAGAGCTAGGAAAAGCCATTGTCAAGAGGGAAGGAAACTCCAGTCAGAACTGGCAGCGCTTTTATCAACTGACAAAACTTTTGGACTCTATGCATGAAGTAGGTGTCAGACAAATATAAGAATAATTATATTCTAGCAGCTTTCCCACTCATATTTAAGGGCATTCTTTTTAAAAAGTTCCGTGTATTTTTACATACAATTGAAGAAATTTAATATGTTATTTGTACCTAAGTGCTTATTTCACTCAACTAAATTTCATTGTCACCTGGGGAATTCCAGTAGAGAGTAGTAATATTCTAGGTCAGCCTAGTCATTACCGTTTCTTCTCTTGCAGGTGGTTGAAAATCTCCTTCACTATTGCTTCCAAACATTTTTGGATAAGACGATGAGTATTGAATTCCCAGAGATGCTAGCTGAAATCATCACCAATCAGATACCAAAATATTCAAATGGAAATATCAAAAAACTTCTGTTTCATCAAAAGTGACTGCCTTACCAAGAAAGGTTGCCTTAAAGAAAGTTGAATATAGCTTTTATTGTACAAACTATCAATTCATCCTGTAGAGGTTTTGTTTTTTTCCTTTTCCGTTTGTGTCCTTTTTTGTTTTGTGTAGTTTTCAATACGCACTACACGTGGTTTATAGAGGGCCAAGACTTGGCAACAGAAGCAGGTGAGTCATCACTTTTTCAGTGATGGGAAAGTAGACAGCAAAACTCATATTGGCGTCCCCTGGAAAGTAGAAACCGAAATGTGGGGTAACCTCCACTTTCAGAGTAGATGGCACCTAATCCACCAGTGCCCGAAGTCTGTGTGGTGAACCTTCTCCTCCTACTTTTCACAGCTGGCTGGATAAAACTTTCTCAACTTTTTGTTTGTGTATTTTTCCTGTATAGTTAGAATAGCATTTTTGATTTATGCATGGAACCCTGAAAAAAGTTTACAAGTGTATATCAGAAAAGGGAAGTTGTGCCTTTTATAGCTATTACTGTCTGGTTTTAACACTTTCCTTTATATTCAGTGAACTACGCTTGCTCATTTTTTTCTTACATAATTTTTGTATTCAAGTTATTGTACAGCTGTTTAAGATGGGCAGCTAGTTCATAGCTTTCCTAAATAAACTAAACGTTAATCTTCTGTGTGAAAATGGGTTGGTGCTTCTAACCTGATGGCACTGAGCTATCAGAAGACCACAAAAATTGACTCAAATCTCCAGTATTCTTGTCGAAAAAGCTCATACTTTGTATATATCTGCTTCAGTGGAGAATTACATAGATTGTGCAAATTAACCGTCCTAACTGGTATAGAGCACCTAGTCCAGTGACCTGCCAGGTAAACTGTGGATGATGGTTGCAAAAGACTAATTAAAAAAATAAATAAATAACTACCACGAGCCCCTGTTTGTACCTAATGCCCTATCTCTGCAAATGGTTAGATGGCAAGAAACTTGGTAAATTAGCAAACTGTCATCTGGGACCTTTTATAGTAGCTTGTATAACTCTTGAAGTTGTAATTCCAGAAAGGGAGCTGTAACATGGCTACAAGAGTTTCCCTCGGTCCAAGGAACTCCTCTCACTAAACTCTACCCAAAAACTCAATCTCTCATACGGCAAAAGTGGCGAGACACCCATTTTCACATTCCCATCTGTCGTCATTTGGTTCATATTTCCTGGTGGTACAGGAAAGCTCAGCTACTGATCTTTGTGATTTAGAAGTGTCTATTAGACATCCATGTTTGTAAAACCACTCATCCCTCCTGTGCCATATCGTCTAACACAAGTCTTGTGGATTTCTTCATTCTTCACTGTTGAGAATTATCATTTTAAACAGTAGACGCTGTAGTAGCCCTTTCTGTGTACACCTTACCAACTTTCTGTAAACTCAGAACTTAACGTATTTACTAAGCCACAAGAAATTTGATTTCTATTCATGGTGGCCAAATTATTTGTGTAATAGGAAACTGAAAAGCTAATATTGAAAATATGAAACTTCTAATATATTTTTATATTTAGTTATAGTTTCAGATATATATCATATTGGTATTCACTAATCTGGGAAGGGAAGGGCTACTGCAGCTTTACATGCAATTTATTAAAATGATTGTAAAATAGCTTGTATAGTGTAAAATAAGAATGATTTTTAGATGAGATTGTTTTATCACGACATGTTATATATTTTTTGTAGGGGTCAAAGAAACGTTGATGGATAACCTATATGATTTATAGTGTGTGCAAGCATTCATACAGGCAGCAGTGGTCCCAGAAAACAAATGGGTTAGCTCTAGGGCAAGTGGGGGATGGAGACACCCCATATGTAGTGAAGGCTGCTGAGGCTGCAACCCAGTCAAATCCCAGAGGCAGGAATACTCTGCCTCCCATTCTGACAGCCCTTCCCATTCCAGCAGTGCGGCTGTGTGTGCAGGTCGAGTTTCCCAGGCGCAAGAGTATAAAAGGGACAGAAAGGTGGTGTGCGCATCACACATACAGCCACCGTCGACAGCAGTCTAATCGAAACGGAGGCTTTAGCAGTTTGGCAATAATACACATAGAGGTACCAGCCATATGTAAATAGTTCAGAGTCTCAGAGGATGCCAATACTACACTAATTCCTTTCCTTCCTACAAGAGTTCATTTGCAAATAAAATGAGGACATGTTTGTTTTCTTGGAATGTTTTTTGAATGTTACATTATTTCAGTATTTGAGACATTATTTAATAAAAAAAAAAGTAATCATCTGCTTTTTGAACACTCTCTAAAAGGGAGGGTTCCTTTTAGAATGGTTTAAATTGGTTTCCCAGATTCTTCAGTTTGTAACCCAGATGGATGTGAAATGTACAGTGCCTATGGAATACTGCTTGACTATTTTCAATGACAGTGTTAAGTCTCAAACAGTATCTGGAAAGTAGATTATTGTTCCTTTACAGAACAATATGTGGTTAAAACCACGAAGCACATCACACACCTTAGTCTCACTTTAGTCCTTACAACCTTGGCTCAAAAACTAGAATGCACTTTGGTGTCGATAACAACTCAGCTGCCAGTCACTAAACAACTAGAGAAGGCTTTTGATTAAGTGGGGAAAAACAACAACAACAACAACAACAAAGCTATGTGTGGGAAAGGTGGAAGTTGCCTTTACTATATTTGAGTGTAGCTATGAATCAAATAAAAAAAGATATGGTACTATTTTTAATCAGCTTCATTTTCTATGTATGGAGCATCTTGCCGTCCCAAACTATTTAAGTGTGTAGTAGCGTCACTGAGTTGTTAACAAGCCTACGAGACGCAAGACAAATCCTGACGAGTACTTTTAATGACTGATGGCAAACTGTGCCCCTCTCAGAGTTTGTAGGGTTGTCGTGCACTACTTTACAAGCAGAACTGAGCAGAGAAGGACATAATCTTTGGGATTATCTAGCCAGTTGTCCAAAACTACGGGAAGTTACTAAAAAAAGCACATGCCTTCTCTGGAAAACTGCACCATCCAAAAAGGAAACTGTAACAGGGTTAGGGGTCAACACAGAGTTTGGTAATTAGCACAGTATGGAGCCTGCACACAAGAGCTAATCAGCCTCACTTCAGAACTGAGGAGGAGGAAAGAACAATTCCAATTTTACTTCAGTCTTATCATTCTAGTTACCTCTTAAACACACCAAGACTGCATTGTCGTGGGATGAACAATATTATTATACTTTGATTTGTCAAAGTCCAAGAACTGTGGCAGCCTTCAGTGAGATTTCAGTGTTGCTTCGTTACCCCAATGACTAGCTGTAGATGAATGTGTTTCTATGTGCCTGGAAAGCTAAAGTGTAAGGGACACTTTAAATCACTTTGTATGGAAGTTTCATCATTTTCTAGACTATTTTCAGTCAACCTGGTCCACCCAGAATTAGTGACCTGGTTTTCAGGAATGGATTAATTGGAAAGAAGGAATTTATTTTCTGATGTAAGGCTGTCTGAAAACACCCTCCAATAACTCGCTTAACTACATAGAGATTCAAGTGTGTCAATATTCTATTTTGTATATTAAACAAATGCTATATAATGGGGATAAATCTATATTATACTGTGTATGGCATTATTAAGAAGCTTTTTCATTATTTTTTATCACAGTAATTTTAAAATGTGTAAAAATTAAAACCAGTGACTCCTGTTTAAAAATAAAAGTTGTAGTTTTTTATTCATGCTGAATAATCTGTAGTAAAAAAAAAATGTCTTTTTACCTACACAGTGACATGTCAGACTGTAAAATCTTGTGTGGAAATGTTTAACTTTTATTTTTCATTTAAATTTGCTGTTCTGTTATTACCCAACCACACATTTGTACTGAATTGGCAGTAAATGTTAGTTAGCCATTTCCAGCAGCGCCCAATATGGAGAAATATCCTAATAAAAAATCTGCTTTTTCAGTATGTGACTCCAACATACTTTGGTAGAAGTTGCACAGTTTCAATTTTCCGTCCCCCCCCCCTTTTTTCTACTGATGGTTGAATTACTGTGGACATTTAAATATGACCAAGGCGATGTGTGCATGCTGATGTTGCATAAATGGAAAAAGAGCTTAACCCTGGTGCCAAAGATCCCAAGATATTCTTGTCCACGTCTCCAATGGTGGTATGCCAGTTACTGCAAAGGGTACTGTATGAGGGAAGCAAAAACTCACCCCTGAGACTCCTGCAAACTTAACACAGTCATTCCCACCACAGATATATTGTATGTAGACAGATGTCACATAGTCATTTAAGAACATGGAATGAACATTAAACAGAAATAGAGCAATGGGAACAATACACAAGATACAAGCGGAGGAGTGGTAAGGCTGCTGTTCAGTACAGTACTTTCCAAAACAGGTCATCCATTTCATACATGAGAACTGAAAACCTAACAAACTTGTAAATACTCTTTCCCAAAAGAGACCTTATCATTAACGGAAGGAAAAAAAAATGTGATTCAAAAAAGCAAATTTCCCTTACCCATCACATCAGTACCAGGTATTTTGATAAAGATACATTAGTAAAAACAACAGGCTACCTTCAGTCATTTAAGAGTACAGGACTGCCAGAGTGGGTAACAAACTTCTTCTCAGTGATGTAACTGTGCTACCATTAGCTTCAAGAGTTAATCCTGTGTTTTTATAGAACACCTTCAGATACACAGTACTAGTCAGTTCTCACCCAATGAATGAAATGTGAAGAGGATATTAACTCTTAGAAACACAGACACAGGTTCAGTAACTGAGCGTTACTGACATTCTAATGTGAAGCCTCTGTGGAGAGGCCATTTATCTCTCAGGTGTCAAAGAGTCTATCTCATGCTTCTTAGGGAACTTACTATGTGTGAAGCACTGTGTTTCAATACAGTATCTCGTCCAGCACACGCTAAAGTCCCACCGTGTAGCAGTACTGGGACCTCATGGTACTTCTGTCATGAAACCGCAGCTTTCAGAAAGGGTAATTTTCCTAAGGTCATAAAGATTGGAAGTGGCTAGGTAGGACTTTCAAAAAATATATTAAATAAATAAATGTAGCACGCTGGCACAGACGAACCCATATTGAGCATGATGTGGTGGGGACTTCTGACATTATCTCAGTTAATGTAATCCTGGGTTTTCACTCAGACTTTTAAAAATGCTATTTCCTTCTATTATAAACATGTGGCTTGCCCCTAGGGAGGTTAATGGTAAAACACAGGAGTTGCCCAGAGACTACTTCTGTATTTGACGACCAATCTCATTTACCAGTGCCCACCGAACATCAAGATGTAACATCTCCTCAAGTGAGATGGAACAAAAGGCCACAAACTAGGAAGGAAAACTGTTTATAGACTATCATAAAAGTCAAAACTTTGGTTGAAGAAAAGAAGTTAGAAATACAGAGGCATCTATACTTTTTTCCCACCTTTAACCAATCTCTATACATATTAGTAACTTTGTAGCATTTTCTTTCTAGGGAAAGTACCTTCCTCCCTTCTTAACCAAGCTTCTGTTTCCTAGTTAAGATGAGGCACTGCTTTAGTAGGGAAGTATCTGTACTTTGCTGGTTTAGAGACATTAATCTCCAGACCAAAGAGTTCATTAGATACCTAAACATTTTTTCACTCTATGTGGTCCTCTGAGTATCAGACAGTTTATACTCATTTGTCTCATATACCCTTATGAGAAAACAGCCAATGGACATACTCGTGTGTATACAGTGTCAATACAACATAAGCTTTTCTCACTAGGCTAATCCTCCGCCTGCAGTGCCGGCATTCCAGGATCTCGTTCTGGTTGGGGCACCATTCTGTCCCGGATGATCCTCTTCCAGTCCAGCTCTCTGCTGTGGCCCAGGAAAGCAGTGGAGGATGGCCCAAGTGCTTGGGTCTCTGCACCCGCATGGGAGACCAGTAGGAAGCACCTGGTTCCTGGCTTCAGATCAGCACAACGCGCTGGCCGTAGCAGCCATTTTGGGGGGGTGAACCAACAGAGGGAGGACCTTTCTCTCTGTCTCTAACTCTGCCTGTCAAGAAAAAAAAAAAAAAAAAAGAAAAGAAAGAAAGAAATGGTGCCCAGAAAAGGCAAATTTATACAGCAAGAAAGCATGGATGGCATCAGGGCTTAAGTACAAATGGACAGTGATGGAAACTTGGGGGTGATGCATATGTTCTAAAACTGGACTACAGTGATGGCTGCACAGATCGGCAATTTGAACAAAATTAGGTGAATTCAAAATATTTTAAGAGTAGAAATAGTTAAGTGGGTATCTAAATTATATCTCAATAAATACCCGATGGCAGAATTACACAAAAATGTCAAGAAACCTACAATATCCCTCATGGACATAAGATGGAAAAATTCAAGAAAATTTAACTAAATGAATATAATAATTTATTGAAAGGACACATCATGACTAAGGAGTTATCCCAGGAACACAAGGTTGGATTAACCTTTTTTGAAAAAGCCATTATGATTCATAATAGTAAAAAAAAAAAAGAAAACCCCGTGTTATTGAATAAATACAGACAAGGCTGACAAAACCCAACATCTACTCTTGATTAAAAATAATCAAGTACAGCAAACAAGGAACAGAATGAATCTCTTCAACTTAATAAAGAAGACCAACAACAATAACAAAAACCACCATCTTCCAACATCATATTTAGTCGAACAGGACTGAATACCTTCTTCCTAAAATCAACAGCAAAAGATGTGTGCTTTCACCTTCCACTCGACGCTATAATGGAGGTGTTATCTATGCAACAAGAATGAATCAGACATCCAGATCACAAATTTGCCACTTGCAAGTCCCAGCTTCTCTCTGCTTCTGATCAAGCTTCCTGCTAATGCACACCCTGAGAGGTAGCAGATGGTAGCTCCAAGAGTTGAACCCTTGCCACCTACATGGGAGACCTCAATGGTGTTCCAGTTTCCTCGCTTCAGCTTGGCCCACCCCTAGCTGTTCCTGCATTTAAGGAGTGAGCCAGTGGATGGAAGCTGTCTATCCATCTATCTCTTTCAAACTTAAAAAATAAATAAAATTTTCTAACTCTATTCAGAGATGGCATAGTCATCTATGTAATAAGTCTGAGAGAGTCTTGGGGGGAGGTGGGACATAATTACCATATGACTTGACAGTTCCACATATAGAACTGAAAACACATACTCAAGAAAGTACCTACACACATATGCTCATATCAGCATGCTTCATAGTAGCAACAGGAAAGAACAAGTCAAATAGCCACTGAGGGATAAATGGATAAAGAAAGTATAGCATACATAAACACAAAAAGACCCCCTCCCTCCCTCCCTCCCTCCCTGCACCCCATGGGAGACCAGGAGAAGCACCTGGCTCCTGCCTTCGGATCAGCGCAGTGCGCTGGCCGCAGCGCACCAGCCGTGGCGGCCATTGGAGGGTGAACCAATGGCAAAAGGAAGACCTTTCTCTCTGTCTCTCTCTCTCACTATCCACTCTGCCTGTCAAAAATAATAATAATAATAATAATAAAACTACAAGTCATCACAGTAGCATGGTATTGGTAGAAAGAAAAATACATTATCTTTTTCAGAAGACACAATCAGAGACAATCCTTTCTAACTCACTCACTACTCCTTTCCCACACTGTAGTAAAGGTTATATCACACTCTAAATATATAAAAACTAATCACTTTTCTATATATCAACAATGAACAAGTGGCATTCCAAAACCATTTATATTACCACCCCATAAATCAAGTGTAAGTCTAACAAAACATACACAGTGTCTATGAAATGAAATATATAGAACTCTAATCAAAGAAAGCAAACAAATAATGGAGATGTATTCCATGTTAATACACAGGAAGACAACACTGTCAGGATTTCAGATTCCCAAAATGATAAACACTCAATGTAATTAGAAAATCTCAAAAGTTAATTTGTGGATATTGATAAACCCCCTCTATAGTTAGTATGGGGAGAGAAAAAAGACCCATAACAGGTAACAATACAGAAAGAGAATAACAAAATTGGAGGAGTGGCACTACCTGAATTCAAGACTTACCATGAGGCTACACTAATCAAGATAGTGTGTTCCTGGCAAAGTAACAAACAGAAATCAAACAGGCTCGAGAGTCCAGAGATAATACAGCAAAATATAGCCAACTGATCTTTGACTAAAGAGCAAAGGCAATAGAACTGGACAAACAAAACATTAATGTGCACAGAGATCTTACCCTGAACAAAATAAACTCAAAACCTATCAGAGATATCCATGTAAACTGCAAAACTATAACAATCCTAGATATTGCTGGGAAATCTGAACTTACACTTTGTGTGGTCTTTGGGACAGAGTGCACGAGTATTATATCCACTGGGGCTAGCACTCAGGCACTGGTCTCCATTGAGTCAGGAGCTCAAATGAGCAGAATAAATTTCCTTTCTGATTAAAAAAAGAGAGAAAGAGAAGATTTACCATACCAAACCTGGGCGTGTCACCTTAAACATGCCCTTAATCCTGGAGAACTGAACAGAGCTCTCTGGCCACACCCACTACAAGCCTCTAGAGATTCACTGAGAGCAGACAGTTCACTTATCCACAGAGTCATAATACAAAGACAAAAGCCACCACAGGGGGAAAAAAAAAAAAAAAGAAACAAACAAATGAGTATCTCCACAACTGCTGAACAAAAAACACACCAATTCAAGAAAAAATAATCAGGACAGCATGATGTCCCCAAAAGAACACGACACCTCAATACTAGAATGTAAAGACGATAAGATAGAAAAACTTCAAGTGGAATTCAAAAAGTTGATCATAAGATTACATAGAAGTAATCAGAAGCAAATGCACAAACTATTGAAAACTGTATAGGACATGAAAAAAAATTCTCCCATGAAAATGAAATCTTAGAGAAATCAAAATTAAATGAAGAATTCAACAGAACAAATTTTAAAAAAATGCAGTGGAGAGCCTCAGACTCTGAAGTAGAAAAAAGACAAGAAGAGGAAATTAGAAAACTAAAAAACACTGTTGGGAATCTACAGGATAGTGTAAAAAGACCCAACATACAGGTTCTAGGAGGTCTGGAACGCATGGCAAGAGACAAAGGAGTAGAATGCCTTTTTAGAAAAAATAGTAGCAGAAAACTTCCCTGTTTTGGAGTAAGAAAGGGACATCCAAGTACAAGAAGCACACAAAACTCCCAATAGACATAAGCAGAAAAGATCCTTACCACAACACACTGTAATCAAACTCACCACAGTAAAACAGAAAGAGATTCTAAAATGTGCACGAGAGAAATGCCACATTACTTTCAGAGGATCTCCAATTAGACTCATAGACTTCTCATCAGAAACCCTACAGGCGAGGAGAGAATGGCGAGATATAGCCTAAGGCTTAAGAGAAAAAAACTGTCATCCCAGAATATTATACCCTGCAAAGATCTCATTTCTGATGAAGGTAAAATAAAGACCTTCCATAACAAACAGCAATTCAAAGAATTTGTCACCACCCGTCCAGCCCTAAAAAAGATGTTTAAGGTTGTGTTGCATACAGAAATACAGAAACATGGTCATCACTATCAAAGAAGGTAAAGAAAAAAAATTCTCTAAGTAAAATTCAAAGGAAATTCAAAGTAAAACATAGGAATATTTTTGGAAAAATGGCAGGGCAAAGTCGTTACTTAAAATAGTCACCTTAAATGTAAATGGCTTCAACTCTATAGTTAAAAGACACAGACTGGCTGAATGGATTAAAAAACAAAACCCATCTGTTCACTGCCTATAAGAAACACATCTCACCAACAAAGATGAAGGCAGACTTAAAGTGAAAGGATAGAAAAAGATATTCCATGCCAATAGAAACCAAAAAAGAGCTGGTGTAGCCATCTTAACATCAGACAAAATAGACTTCAACACAAAATCTGTTAAGAGAGACAAAGAAAGGCACTATATAATGATTAAAAGATCAATTCAACAGGAAGATATAACTATTATAAACATATATGCACCTAATTACAGAGCACCTGGCTATTTAAAAGAACTGTTAAGGGATTGGAGACTTAGACTCCAATACAATAGTGTTAGGGAACTTCAATACTCCACTTTCAGCCATGGACAGATCAACCAGACAGAAAATCAACAACAAAACAGCAAATTTAATCTACAGGATAGACCAAATAGACCTAACAGGTATCTACAGAACTTTCCATCCTACAGTTGCACAATACACATTCTTCTCAGCAGTGCATCAAACTTTCTCTAGGATTGACCACATACTAGGCCATAAAGCAAGGTTCAGCAAATTCAAAAAAATCAAATTTATACCTCCTGTCTTTTCAGACCACAATGCAAAGAAGCAGGAAAGCAGCAACTCAGGAATCTCTAGAGCATATGCAAACACATGGAGACAGAACAAAATGCTCTTGAATGAACAGTGGGTCATAGAAGAAATCAAAACAGAAATAAATTTCTGGAAACAAATGAAGATGACAACACAACATATCAAAACTTATGGGATACAGCAAAAGCAGTGTTAAAAGGAAAGGTTGTAGCAACATGTGCTCCCATCAAGAAATTGGAAAAACACCAAATAAATGAGCTATCAATGCATCTCAGCAATCTGGAAAAAGAGCAAACCAAACCCAAAACTAGGAGTAGAAAAGAAATTAAAATTAGATATCAAATCAACAAAATGGAATAAAAAAATAAAAAAGATCAGCAAAATGAAGAGTTGTTTTTTTTGAAAATAAATAAAGAGTTGTATGTCAACTAGGAAACCTAGAAGAAATGGCTAGATTTCCGGACACATACAACCTACCTAAATTGAACCATTGAAGACACAGAAAACCTAAACAAACCCATAACCAAGGCAGAAATTCAATCAGTAATAAAGACCCTCCCAAGAAAGCAAAGTCCAGGACTCTATGGCTTCCCTGCTAAATTCTACAAGACATTTAAAGAAGAACTAACTCCAATCCTCCCAAATTCTTTTTACCAAGCCAGCATCACCTTAATTCCTAAAAGTGAAAAAGATGCCACAGAAAAAGAGAATTTCAGGCCAATTTCCCTGATGAACATAGAAGCAAAAATCCTCAACAAAATTCTAGCCAATAGAATCCAACAACACATCAGAAAGATCACAATCCGCCCCCCCTCGCCCTGAACAAGTGAGATTTATCCCTGAAATGCAGGGAAGGTTCAACATTCCCAAATCTATCAATGTGATACACCACATTAACAAACTTCTGAACAAAAACCATATAATTATCTCAAAAGATACAGGAAAGCATTTGATAAAATACAAACACCCTTTAATGATGAAAACTCTAAGCAAATTGGGTTTAGAAGGAACATTCCTCAACACAATCAAGGCAATTTATGACAAACCCATGGCCAGCATCCTATTGAATGGGAAAAGTTGGAAGCATTCCCACTGAGATCCAGTACCAGACAGGGATGCCCACTCTCTCCATTGCTATTCAATATAGTCCTGAAAGTTTTAGCCAGAGCCATTAGCAAGAAAAAGAAATCAAAGGGATACAAACTGGGTAGGAGAAAGTCAAACTATCCCTATTTGCAGATGACATGATTCTATACATAGGGGATCCAAAGGACTCCACTAAGAAACTATTGGAACTCATAGAAGAGTTTGGTAAACTAGCAGGATATAAAATCAATACCTAAAAATCAACAGCCTTTGTATACACAGAAAGTTCCACAGCTGATAAAGACTTCACTAAGAAACTACCAAACTCATTGAAGAGTTTGGTCATGTAGCAGGATATAAAATGAATACACAACAATCAACAGCCTTTGTGAGCACAGAAAATGCCATGGATGAGAAAGAACTTCTAAGATCAATATCTTTCACAATAGCTACAAAAAAAATAATCAAATACCTTGGAACAAATTTAACCAAGATGTCAAAGATCTCTACAATGAGAATTACAAAACAATAAACAAAGAAATAGAAGGTAAAAAAAAAAAAAAAGCAAAATCTGCCATGTTCATGGATTGGAAGAATCAATACCATCAAAATGTCCAGTCTTCCAAAAGCAATTTATAGATTCAACGTGATACCAATTAAAATACCAAAGACATTCTTCTCAGATCTAGAAAAAATGATGCTGAAATTCATAAGGAGGCACAGGAGATGTTAAATAGCTAAAGCCAGCCAGCGCCATGGCTCACTAGGCTAATCTGCCTGCGGCACCGGCACCCTGGGTTCTAGTCCCAGTTGGGGTGCTGGATTCTGTCCCGGTTGCTCCTCTTCCGGTCCAGCTCTCTGCTGTGGCCCGGGGAAGGCAGTGGAGGATGGCCCAAGTGCTTGCGCCCTGCACCCACACCTGGAAGCAGCTGGCTCCTGGCTTCGGATCAGTGCAGCATACCGGCCGTGGTGGCCATTTGGGGGATGAACCAACAGAGGGAAGACCTTTTTCTCTCTCTCACTGTCTAACTCTGCCTGTCAAAAAAAAAAAAAATAGCTAAAGCCATCTTATTCAACAAAAACAAAGCCGGAGGCATCACAATACCAGATTTTAAGACATACTACAGGACAGTTATAATCAAAACAGCCTGGTACTGGTACAATAACAGATGGATAGACCAATGGAACAGAATACAAACCCCAGAAATCAATCCTAATATCTATAAGCAACTTACATTTGATCAAGGAGCTAAAACCAATCCCTGGAGCAAGGACAGTCTCTTCAACAAATGGTGCTGGGAAAACTGGATGTCCACATGCACAAGTATGAAGCAAGACCCCTACCTTTCACCTTACACAAAAATCCACTCAACATGGGTTCAAGATCTAATTCTATGACCTGATACCATCAAATTAATTAAGAACATTAGGAAACTCTGAAAGACACTGACACAGGCAAAGAACTCCTGGAAGAGACTCCAGAGGCATAGGCAGGCAAAGCCAAAATTAACAAATGAGATTACTTCAAATTGAGAAGTTTCTGTATGGCAACAAACAGTCAGGAAAGTGAAGAGGTGACCGACAGAATGGGAGAAATTATTTGCAAACTATGCAACTGACAGAGGATTAATAACCAGAATCTACTAAGAGATCAAGAAACTCCACAACAACAAAACAAACAACCCAGTTAAGAGATGGGCCAAGGACCTAAATCGACATTTTTCAAAAGAGGAAATCCAAATGGCCAACCAACACATGAAAAAATGTTCAGGATAACTAGCTGTCAAGGAAATGCAAATCAAAACCACAATGAGGTTTCACCTCACTCCAGTTAGAATGGCTTTCATATAGAAATCAACAAACAACAAATGCTGGTGAGGATGTGGGGGAAAAAGTATCCTAATCTACTCTTGGTGGGAACGCAAACTGGTAAAGCCACTACGGAGGACAGTTTGGAGATACCTCAGAAATCTGAATATAGCACTACCATACGATCCAGCCATCCCACTCCTTGGAATTTACCCAAGGGAAATGAAAGCATCTAATAAAAGAGCTATCTGCACCCCCATGTTTAGCACAGCTCAATTCACAATGGTAAGACATGGAATCAACCTAAATGCCCACCAACAGAAGACTGGATATAGAAACTATGGGATATGTACTCTATGGAATACTACACAGCGGTAAAAGAAAAAGAAAAAAACGGAAATCCGGTCATTTGCAACAAAGAGATGAATCTGGAAAACCTCATACTTAATGAAAGGATCCAGTCCCAAAGGGAGAAATACCATATGTTCTCCCTTATCTGTGACAACTAACAAATCACTTAAAAGGAAACCTATAGAAGTGAAATTGACACTATGAGAGGCAATGACTTGAATAGCCCTTGTCCTGACTGCCAAGGAACAGGTTATTATTTTTTAATATTTTTTCTACTGAATACCATTGGTTGAACTCTTAACACAGAATTATACTTAGGTATTGAAATCCAATTGAAAATTGATCCCTGTTAAAAACAAGAGTGGTGTGTTTTACCAAACTAAACATTCTCTTACCACATTACCTGGCACTTGTATTCCTTGGAATTTACTCAAAGGAGTTGAAAACTCACCTCCACAAGGATATTTATAACAGCTTATTCATAACTGACACAACTTGAAAGAAACAAAAATGCCCTGAAGAGTGATCCCTGTTAGGAATTTGGAAAACATTATGTTGAGTGAAATAAGCCAATCCCAAAGGGACAAATACCACTTGTTCTCCTTGATAGGTGACAACTAACTGAGCACCAAAAAGGAAACCTGTTAAAGTGAAATGAACACTATGAGAAACGGTGACTTGATCAGCCCTCACCCTGACTGTTGATGAGCAGCTTAATATGTTATCCCTCTTAGTATTTTTTTTTGTTCTACTTAATACTTTTGGTTGAATACTGTAATCAATACACAATTCTTCTTAAGTGCTGAAACTTAACTGAAAAGTGATCGCTGTTAAATGTAAGAGTGGGAATAAGAGAGGGAAGAGATGTGCAATTTGGGACATGCTCAAGCTGACTTACCTCAAACGGTAGACTTAGAAACATATCAGGGGATTCGAATTCAATCCCATCGAGGTGGCATGTACCAATGCCATCTCACTAGTCCCAGTGATCAATTTCTGTTCACAACTGATCATAATGATAGGACTAAGAACCAAAGGGATCACATAAACAAGAATAGTGTCTGCAAATACTAGCTGATAGAATAACAAAGGGAGAGAATGATCCAACATGGTAAGTGAGATACACAGCAGACCCATAGAATGGCAAATGTCCTAACAGCACTCTGGCCTCAGAATCAGCCCTTAAGGCATGCGGATCTGGCTGAAATGCCCATGAGAGTATTTCAGGCATGGAAAGCCAAGACACTCTGGGGGAAAAAAAAAACCTAAATGAAAGATCTCCACGAGTGAGATCCCAGTGGAAAGAATGGGTCATCAAAGAAGGAGGTAACTTTCTCTGAAGGGAGGAGAGAACTTCCACTTTGACCATGGCCTTGTCTAAATATGATCAGAGTCAGTGAACTCAGGGGGCTTCCATAGCTTTGGCAGCTCATGACAAGAGCCTAGGGTGATTACTGAGGCCATAAACAAGAGTGTCAATTTGTTAAGTCAACAACAGGAGTCACTGTGCACTTACTCCTCATGTAGGATCTTTGTCCTTAGTGTGCTGTACATTGAGATTTAATGCTATAACTAGTACTCAAACAGTATTTTTCACTTTATGTTTCTGTGTGGGAGCAAACTGTTGAAATCTTTACTTAATGTATGCTAAACTGATCTTCTGTATATAAAGAGAATTGAAAATGAATCTTGATGTGAATGGATGGGGAGAGGGAGTGGATAAAGGGAGGGTTGCGGGTGGGAGGGACATTATGGAGGGGAAAGCCATTGTAATCCATATTCTGTACTTTGGAAATTTATATTCATTAAATAAAAGTAAAAAAAAAAAAAGAAAAGAAAAGAAACAAAAATGCCCTTTAGTAGGTAAATGGATAAACCAACGGTGGTATAGCCACAAAATGGAGTGTTACTGAGAATTAAAAGAAAGGAAAGATCAAGCTATGAAAGACATAGGGAAACCTTCCATGTATTTGGCTATGTGGAGCAAACTCACCCAAGGAAACTACACACGTAATTCCAGAGATATGGCATTCAAAGCAATAGCTACCAGGGATTAGGAGGGAAGCATGGCTGAACAGAAAGAGAACAGAAGATTTTTTTAAGGTAGTGAAAATACTCTGTGTGATAGCATAATGGCGCGGGCCATGGCACAACAGGTGACTGTTAACACCGGCACCCCAGATTCCTGGACACATACAACCTACCTGTATTTAGCCATGAAGACACAGAAAACAAATACTGTATGTTCTCCGTGATCTGTAAGAATACAGCACCTTATATGAAAGTTGTAGAAGTGAAATTGACACTTTGAGAAACAATAGCCCTCCTCTTGACTGTCGAAGTTTTTTTTATTTTTTCTCTTCTTCATACTTTATGTTGAACTCTTTACTTAACATAGTTAATAATATGTATATAAAGTCAATTGAAAATAGATCCCCATAAAAACTAAGAGGGGGAGTAGCAGAGTTAGACAGTGAGAGAGAGAGAGAGAGAGAGAGAGAGAGAGAGAGAGAGAGAGAGAAAGGTCTTCGTTCTGTTGGTTCACCCCCCAAATGGCCTCCACGGCCAGCGTGCTGCACTGATCCAGAGCCAGGAGCCAGGTGCTTCCTCCTGGTCTCCCCTGTGGTTGCAGGGCAAAACACTTGGGCCATCCTGCACTGCCTTCCTGGGCCACAGCAGAGAGCTGGACTGGAAGAGGAGCAACCAAGACAGAATCCAGCACCTCAAATGAGACTAGAACCTGGGTGCCAGTGCCACAGGTGGAGAATTAGCCAAGTGGGCCACAGCACCGGCCCCCAAACAGTACTTTATAGTTTGTGTGTTTGTGTGGATGCAAACTATTGAAATCTTTACTTAGTATTGAGTTGATCTTCTGCATATAAAGATAATTAAAAATGAATCTTAGTGAAGAATGGGATGGGAGAGAGAGTAGGAGGTAGGATGGTCTGGAAGTGGGAGGGCAGCTAGGGGGGGAAGAACCGCTATAATCCGAAAGTTGTACTTACAAAATTTATGTTTGTTAAATAAAAGCTTTCTATTAAAAAAAAAAAAAGAATCAACCCTTAAGGCTTCCTGGACTGACTGAAAGGCCTGTGAGAGCATTTCAGGCATAGAAAGTCAAGATACTTTGGCAAAAAATGTCCTATATGAAGGATCTCTGTGAGTGAGACCCCCGTGGAAAGAACGGGCCATCAAAGATGATGTACTTTTCTCTGAGGGGAGGACAGAACTTCCACTTTGCTTATCGGCCTTGTCCAAATACCGACAAAGTCTGTGGTCACAAAAAGCTTCCATAGCCTTGGCAGCTCAGGGAAAGAGCCTCGGGTCATCACTGATGTCCTAAGTAAGAGTGTTAATTGTTAAATGAACAATAAAAGTCACTGTGCACTCACTTCCCACGGAGGACCTCTGCCTTTAATGAGTTGTACTATGAGAATTAACTACAAATCTTGTTCTCAAACTATACCCGATGTTGTGTGTGAGTGCAAACTGTTGAAATCTGTACTTAGCATAGAGTTGGTTCTCTGTGTATAAACTAAAAATGAATCTTGGGGTTCTCTCTTGGAAGCCCCCCTCCATGCCACTAAGGCTGGAGGTCCTTGATTCTTTTTTTTTTTTTTTTTTTTTTTTTTTTTTTTTTTTTTTTTTTTTTTTACAGGCAGAGTGGATAGTGAGAGAGAGAGACAGAGAGAAAGGTCTTCCTTTGCCGTTGGTTCACCCTCCAATGGCCGCCGCGGCTGGCGCACCACGCTGATCCGATGGCAGGAGCCAGGAGCCAGGTGCTTTTCCTGGTCTCCCAGAGGGTGCAGGGCCCAAGCACCTGGGCCATCCTCCACTGCACTCCCTGGCCACAGCAGAGGGCTGGCCTGGAAGAGGGGCAACCTGGACAGAATCTGGCGCCCCGACCGGGACTAGAACCTGGTGTGCCGGCGCCGCTAGGCAGAGGATTAGCCTAGTGAGCCACGGCGCCGGCCGGAGGTCCTTGATTCTAATAAATACTTTTAAATCTCTGACATCTGCTTGGAAATGATTCTTCCATGTGAGACAAAGAACCGAGGTAACCATCATTTCTCTGCCACCATTTTCCTAGAACATTTTTGGTGCCATGACTCGGATAGCAACTCCAACGTGATATCGATCCAACATCAGATCATCCAGCAGGACTGGTGAGCATGCACACTGCTGTCATTTTTTTTTTGGGAGAGCCTTTGTCTGCTTCATAGTAACTCACATTTTTCTCAAAACACCAAGTCCCTGTCAGCAAGTTAAAAGTGATTAGCACAGTTGCCAGTCTCCAGACTCAGGGGCAAGGCTTGGCTGACTAAAGCCAGATCAATACCCTGGAGCTGGGACTCTATCCTAACATTTCTCCTCTCTCTTGCATGGATTAGCCCTTCATGTGGTACTGGAAGAAGGCCTAGAGACAACTGATGGATTTTGGCTGGTGCTATACTCCAGCGTGTTCAGAAGGTCTTGTGGCTGGGCACCAGACTCCCACTGCTGGAATGGTGTTGGGCCGGGAAACAGTTTCCAACAGGGAGCCAGTCGCCTGCCCTTTGGAGTCCTCACAAGCTGGAAAGCCAGAGACTCCACTCTTCTTGCTTCTCATCTCAGCTCTGGGAATGTTGGTCTGACCCAACTCAGCTTCCTTTCATGGGGATCAGCCTGACACACGGGAATGGGAGAAAGGTTTGAAGCAACCTTGAAATTCAGGGTTACTCTCTGGCGTTTTTCAAGGACTCCCTGACTGGACACCAGATCCCAATGGCCCATTCAGATGTCGGCTGAAAACTGCATTCTGTTCTTCCTTCCTGGAGATTAATCTGTCGGTGAGGCTGGGTACAGCCTGGAGTGATGCCATGGGCTCCCGGCTCCATGCCTTGTCGAGTTTTTCCTTTACTCCAGATCTCGGCAAGATCTCCATCTCTCTTTCTCTCTGCCCCTATAAATGTTTTCCATACCTCATCAAATCTATAATTCCGACAAACTCAATTTCCTGGTCTCATTAGTGGGTATTTCCTAGATATTTCATTCCTTAGTTCTGAGTTAAAGTCTAATTATCTCGTTTGCAGATGTGCAGTCTCTCGATCTAGTCTCCCATTAGCTGCAGTCCCCACGTGGCATAGATGAGTCTCAGCATGTCTCTGGTACCCCCACTTTCCTTCTCCAGTCTGCTCTTTTGGGTCCCCACTCTCCGCTAACTCAGAGGAGTTTTACTGGGGAGAATTACATTCCCCCACTCTGCTTCTTTGTGACTTCACCTGTGTAGTCACCAACGTAGGTGGTAGCCAGTGCTGACACTCTAGCTTACAAGCATCTCTGCTAAGGCTCTGGCCATGAAAGCTCATTGTCAAAATCAGGCCTATTACTCTTGACTCAAGGAGAGGAACAGAACTACTCTTTGTCCTTATGCATATGAACAAAGTGACAGGATATATTTGATCAGGCAGAGGCCCAGTCTAGCACATTGCCAGTAAGGGAGCTGATCACTCCCTGCATGTGCTATTCTGACAAATATATATCTAGGCTACAGGCCCGTGGAAGGCTGAGCCAAAGTGGGTGATACGTTCTAATCCCATCCTCACCATCCTCTCTTCCCTGTGGGCTTCAGTGCACGTCTGGATGCCACATGCAGTGAGACAGTTTTGAGAGATGCCTCAAACTCAGGGGACTTAAGACCTGAAGTACACTTCTGTTTCTATGTTCTCATTCCAGCCAGGAGGCAAACCATCTACTTTTATTTCTTTGGCCCCTAAGCTTACAGAAAAATGCCAAATCATTTTCCACACCACTACCTGGCCTGCTTACACGGTAGAGGATGGAAAAGTTAACTTAAGTGAGTTACAAAAATTGCCAGCCCCTCTACTCTGACTTCCCACCTCGGAACTATGTCTCCTAACAGACTCCTTGCCTATGTTTCCCTGTGTGTGCTTGATATGCATCAAATTCTTTTGCAGAGTGTCACAGAGTCCTTCCGAATTCAGTGAGCCACGAGGGTTCTTTTGTTATTGCTTGTAACTGATTTGAATCCTAGTCAAGTTTTTTTTTAATTAAGTGATAATTGCCCCCATTGTTTTAATTTGGCCTGGGAACTTCTAGACATATATCTAAGCCCAATAACTTCAGATGCTACTGAATGCATATCGATTAATCCACATGATAACTTCTTTTTTTTTTTATCTTTTATTTAATGAATATAAATTTCCAAAGTACGACTCATGGGTTACAATGGCTTCCCCCCCCCCGTACCGTCCCTCCCACCCACAACCCTCCCCTTTCCCACTCCCTCTCCCCTTCCATTCACATCAAGATTCATTTTCGATTATCTTAATATACAGAAGATCAGCTTAGTATACCTTAAGTAAGGATTTCAACAGTTTGCTCCCACACAGAAACATAAAGTGAAAAATAATAGATGATTTTTTTAAATGATGATGAAATCAGATCAGACCTATTGTCATGTTTAATCCCAGTGAGAGTCAAGTTGGGAATTGATAATTTCTTTTCTTTTTTTTTTTTTTTTTACAGAAGATCAGTTTAGTGTACATTAAGTAAAGATTTCAA
Organism: Oryctolagus cuniculus; assembly: GCF_964237555.1. Taxonomy (NCBI): domain Eukaryota; kingdom Metazoa; phylum Chordata; class Mammalia; order Lagomorpha; family Leporidae; genus Oryctolagus; species Oryctolagus cuniculus. Next base: position 30,727,658 of record NC_091437.1, on the reverse strand, counting down.
TCGTTTGCACCCCCATAGAAACACAAAGTGAAATATACTGTTTGAGTACTCGTTATAGCATTAAGCCTCAGTGTACAGCACATTAAGGACAGAGATCCTACATGAGGAGTAAGTGCACAGTGACTCCTGTTGTTGACTTTACAAATTGACACTCCTGTTTATGGCATCAGTAATCTCCCTATGTACCAGTCATGAGTTTCCAAGGCTATGGAAGCCCCTTGAGTTCTCCGACTCTTATCTTGTTTAGACACGGTCATAGTCAAAGTGGAGGTTCTCTCCTCCCTTCAGAGAAAGGCACCTCCCTCTTTGAAGACCTGTTCTTTCCACTGGGATCTCACTCACAGAGATCTTTTTGCCAGAGTGTCTTGGCTTTCCATGCCTGAAATACTCTCATGGGCTTTTCAGCCAGATCCGAGTGCCTTTAGGGCTGATTCTGAGGCCAGAGTGCTGTTTAGGACATCCGCCATTCTATAAGTCTGCTGAGTATCTCACTTCCCATGTTGGATCACTCTCCCCTTTATTTATTCTATCGGTTAGTGTTAGCAGATACTAGACTTGTTTATGTGCTCCCTTTGACTCTTAGTCCTTTCATTATGATCAATTGTGAACTGAAATTGATCACTTGGAATAGTGAGATGGCATTGGCACATGCCACCTTGATGGGATTGAATTGGAATCCCCTGGTAACCACATGATAACTTCTTGAGACACCTCCTGACCTGACTCCTCATCCCTGAGACTGCCTCACTATTAATAGTGACAGCCTCACTATTAAACATGTCCAGTATTGGCTTTTGGTTTTAGAGTATAACGTTATTGTCTCTATGCAGGACCTCCAGTTTTTCTCTACCCTGCCCCTTCACAGGCTCTTATAAGAGCCTGCTTATAGTAACTGCCCTCTTCTACCACTTAGCAGATTTCCCCTTAGGAATCTTGGGAGGGGTGCCCACCTGCTCTGGTGGATGCCCTTTCCCATTAAAACCTAACAATGGTGAGCAATCTCCAGTGGATTTCTTGTCCCTGGCACATGGCTCCCTAGTCTACAGTAACCCTTGAGACCCATCTCACAGCTGCACCAGACTGCTGATTAGGCATCAATGGCCTAAGGTATTTTTTTGAGTAAAAGGAAAATTAGTCTCAAATTCAATTAGAATCTAAAATGATGTCTTTGGTAAATAGAATTTGATATAAATCTAACTTTAACCTTAATTCAGGTAAGAGGTATGATATAATATCGGCATCTTCAGTCATCTAGGTGTAACCACTAAATGTAAATCGGGTAAAGCAAATGATATAAATCTACCTAAATGTAAACTTTGGTACTCTTAGCACCTTATATATTATGGAGAAGCTATTTGGGTTTAACAAATATGTTTTCATAAATTGTCCATATGAAAATAGTTCAACTCCACTTGAAAGTAACTAAGGCTGAAATTTGATGTGTTATATTAAAGGTACTGTCAAGATGTGAAGCAGTGTTAAATTCTGTTATGATGATGTAAAATGCTACTGATATAAATGTCCAAAATTCTAATATCAGATATGATGATTATCTTAATGAAAAAGGCCCAGAGGCCTAAAAGGGTTAAATGCTTTATAAAATCCTACAGGTGCTTTGAATACTAGTGTGTGGAATAAGCAAGTGCCTATTTTTGTTGATTAATGAGTTTATCATTTTAAATATGGCTATCTAAAGCCTTTGTCATCCAGTTTTGTATTCTCCAAACCTTAAAAATCTGATTAACTGCTCATGAAGTTAAAACATTGTTGGTTCTGTGTTTAAATGTGTCCTTTCAGATTCCAAAGGACCTCTTTTTCCCTGACCTCTATTGTGCTCAATACTGTGGGACAGTTCTGTAAGCAGATAAAGCCAATGATGTTCTACAGGTTCCAACTTAAAGTATGGTTAATTCAGATTACTAAGGACAGAAAGTAATTCTAATTGCTTGATGGTAATAAAGAAATCAGCTATAGATTTTAGAAAACTGTTAGTGAAGCTGCTCTATAGTTCTAACTTACATGTTATGCTACACATGTGCCCATATTTTGTGTCTACATGGGAAATGGGTTCTGTTTTAATTGGCTTATAGATAAAATATCGCTCATAAGTTCAAACTGCTAAATTAATCAAGGATACCTTTTTGGCTTGTGTGACCTAAATTTCTGTATCAGATGTTATAAATTTGTTGACATGTTTGCACTTGGGTTTGCTGGTCAAACAAGTTACACTTGTGTTAGATATTTAAGCAATGTTTCCAAATAATGTACACTACTGTCTTTGAAAATTATAGAAGGCATTGGCCCTTCACATAAATGTTTTCTTAAGTTGTCGCTTAACAGTTAACATTGTTTGCTAGTTTTCATTTGAAATTGTTACTGTCAGTAAGCAATCTGAGAAGCCTAACCTTCCTTCCTTTCTCAGTTCTCTTCAACACAGGAAGCTAATTCTACTCTGAAGAACTCTCTAAAATGTACAATTTGATCTTTAGACCTTATAAAAGGGATGGCTAATATTTTTCTGTAATAATAGCATAGCTGAAATGAGAGGTTAAATTATGATTCCACAGCTAGATTTACTTTGCCATGGGCACACTAAACAGGCAAAACCTCCCTTTTTTTCAACCAAAGGGAGAAAGTTTTACTAATGACTTAATATTTAATAAATAAGGTGTTCATCATTTTTGACATAGCTTTCCTCATGGGCATTGTCTACTTCAAAGAAAAACCACTCAGATCTTGCCTGTGACTACAAATTTCTAGTTTAGGCCACCAAATATTAGGGTCGGAGCACCCCTTGACTTGCATTCTCTTGAAGGTTTCCTCTGGTCTCCATTAACAAAAACTAGGAGGAAAAGGAAGCTAGGCTGCAAAAAGCAATGTAAAGAGAGGTGGCAGGCCAATTAATGGCTGCTTTACAGTGATCTGCCATCAAAGAGAACCAATAGGCCAGTCCACTGCATTGGTTTTCTATATAGAAAGCCAGGGCTTCAGCAGAAGTCAGCTCATGAAGAGCCCTGGCAGCTATGCCAGCCAAGAGTTGGGACACTGGAAATGGACCTGCAATGAGTCAAAGGGCCCCAGGTCAGAGCCACAGGCCTTGTTTGCTCTAAGCTGAAAAGCCAAGCCCTTCACTCACCCCAGCTTCTAAAGTAACCACTATTATCAAGGGGATGGCCAAGTAGGGTCAACAGCATAGCAGGCAGAACTATCTATTAACTAATAAATGTTTTCCCTTTAGAAATGCCACCTACCTTCTCTTCAAGCCAGCTCTCCTCCCAGACCAGCTAGATAATCGAAGTGAACAGGGTGCCTCCCTTATGATGTACCACATGTGACAAGATCTGGATTGGTTTAAGCCTCATAACTGACGAGGCCTTACGCCCACCTGATTATTTTCAAGCCACCCTTTCTGTCACTTTGTATTTGCCTCTCCATGGGGGAAGGGGACAACTTGCTCATGATTTAGACACTTTTCTTAGGGCCTCTAGTAATGACTCTGTACTTGGTTCTAGATTCTGTGATTTTAGATCCTGTGAGTTTAAACTGCTTGCTAAATTCATTTTCTCCAGACTTAAAAAAGTAAAATTCTAGGTGGCCATGGACATGAAACCTCCGATGGAAGCAGTTTCTGCAAGCTGGCACTGCATCCCCCTGGAGAAGCCACCTCCTGCTGCAACCCTGTCTTGACTACCCTTCCCAAAAATGCCCCTTTTCAGCATGAAGCAGGTAGAGCTATCATCTGCCCAGTTCCCACTAACAGAAGTTAGGGCTTCCATCTCCAGCAGGAGGGCTTGTGAGGAGTCAGATGGGTTAATAGATAGGGGGATCCCAATGGAATTTGGGGTATAAAATACTTGCTTCCTTTCCCAAAACTTTATCTTTAGCAAGAACTAACAGAATGCCCTCCTGCCTTTCGGAATCTCTAAATTTACCTTGAGAATAGCAAGGAAACTCCTGCAAAACTCACAGCTTATTGTGAAAACAAACTATCTACACCCCTTTAGCAGGCCAGACAGGATGGAGAATTTTAAATGAGGTCTTTTGATGGTTTTCTTTTGGTCCCTACCTGGTAAGTGAATGCCAATCTAATTGTCAAACTTTTTTTCTTTGAAATTGTACTTAAAGCTGACTGCTACCAGTCCCCTTTGGGTTTTCATCTCTTGGAAGCCTCCCCTCTATGCCGCTCCGGCTGGAGGTCCTTGATTCTAATAAATACTTTTAAATCACACACACAAAAAAAGATGAATCTTAATGAAGAATGGGATGGGAGAGGGAGTAGGAGATAGGAGATGGGATGGGAGTGGGGGTGGCTGGGCGTGTATGGAGGAAAGAACTGCTACATTCCTAAAGCTGTACCTATGAAATTTGCATTAAGTAAAGGCTTGAAAAAAAAAAAAAAACAGCATCCCTTATAGGCACTGGTTCATGTCCTGGCTGCTCCACTTCCAATCTACCTCCCTGTTAATGCACCTGGGGTGTGCAGCTGAAGATGGCTCAAGTGCTTCAGTCCCTGCTACTCACGGCAGAACTGGATGAGGCTCCTGGTTCCTGGCTTGGCCTTGGCTGTTTCAGACATCTGAGGAGTGAATCAACAGAAGATTCTGTGTCTCTCCCTCTCTCTCTGTAGTTCTTTCAAGTAAATAAAAAAATAAACATAGTATAATACTGAATTCATGTCATCATGTATTATACATTTAACCCCTGGAACGTCCAATACCAAGAGTTAACACAAAAGTAAACTATGGACTCCGGGTGTTAATGATGTGTCAACATAGGTTCCTCAGTTGTAATAAGCGTACTTCTCTGCTTCGGGGATACTGATATTGGGGAGGCCATCCATGTGTGGGGTCAGAGATCATAGGGGAAAGCTCTATCCCTTCTCAATTTTCCTCTAAGTCTAAAACTGCTTTTAAAAAAATAAACCTTAAAAATACATAAGACCTTAACAAAATAAATCTTTTTAAACATTCAGTGGTAACAGAAACAACTTTTTCAACAAATAAGCTCTAACTATTGGCTAAATGTATTTAAAATCTGATTTTGGCTCCATACCTCATACCAAATACAGAATTTAAACCAAAATGGGACACAGACATTTACAAAAAGAAAATATAGGAGAAAATGTTTATGACCCTAGGTTAGGCAAAGATTTTTTAAGACAGAATACCAAAAGCACAATCTGTAACAAACCAAATTTATATATTTGTTTTCTTCAAAATTCAAAATGCTTACTCTTTAAAAGATGATTTTAATAAAATGAAAAGCCCAAAAATGAGAGAAAAACCATTGCAAAGTGCAAATCTGCTAGCTTGCATCCAGAATATGTAAAGAACTCATTGTACAACAGCAACAAAAAAATTAATGCTCACCCTCCCCAAAATGAGGAAAACAGACTGATACACAAAGAAGAAACACAGATGAAGAACAGAAAGATAATGTCTAGTGATCAAGAAAATAGACCATATCCAGTGAGATGCTACTACCTGTCTATTATCATGCTAAATTTCAAAGACTGACGGCATCAAATGACAGTGAGGATGTGGAGGAACTGGAACTCTAACACGCTGCTAATGGGAATGTACAATGGTGAACCACTATGCAAAACAAGAAAGCAATCTCAAAGCTAAACAGGTATCTCCCATATGATCTAGACATCCAACTTCTCGTTACTAAGCCAACATAAATGAATCTATGTTCAAAACATTGTGCTTATTTGTACATGAACGTTTACAGCAATTTTACTTGCTGTAATCAAACACTGGACACAATAAAAATGTCCTTCAACAAATGAAGGTAAATTGTGATTTATTCATATACTCAAGTAATACTCAGCAATAAAAATGAATGAACTGATGTATTGATTACCAAGAGGTTTTAACACTGTATGACTACAGTAATATGCATTACATAAAGGCAAATCCACAGGAACAGACATCAGGTCATCAGGCACAAAGCAGAGCAGCGAATTTTATGGTGTGATACTTTGCGGTGGTGGTTACGTACATATGCAGGCCTGTGTCTGTCAAAAACTCCAAACTGTATACTACACAGGGTAACTTTTACTGTACATAAACTAGAGTTCAATAGCCTTGAAGTATGAAGCAAAAACAAAACCTACCACTTGCAGAACCTGATCTCCCCGAAAGGCAATTTATAACTAACCACCATAAGCTGACAAACACATCTTAGAAAAGCAATCAGTAAGATCAAGACTTAAATGTCCTTATTTCTCAAAGAACATCAAGCACTAGAAAAGAGCTGAAATAAAGGTTCCTAAATTACGTATTATGGCCACCACCAGCATATGCAAAGTCTACTTTCCAACCCAAGAATCTGGAATATTTGTCAATTTTTAAAGTCCCACCAGCCCTAATACAGGTCATTATTCCTCACGTGAATTACACCAAAAAATCTTCCAGTGTGTTTCCCTGCACCACAAACCATCCACACTTCCCTCAGTTTTCTTCCTACACCAAGCCTGACCTTGCAGGCCTCCTACTCAAAAACCTCTGATCCTTCTCCATAGACAGGATTAAAAAAAAAACAAAAAAACAAAAAAAGGGCTGGAAAGGTCCTTAGGTCCTTCTCAAATTAGTCTTAAGCTCTCTCTTTAAGCCTATCTCCTATTCTGCCTTCCCCAACAGAAATTTAAAAAAAAAAAAAAAAGATTTATTCACGGGGTCAACATTGTGGCTAAGCTGTAGGTTAGTAGGCCAAGCTGCCACCTTTCCCACTGGCTTCCCAAATGAGTACCATTTCAAGTCCCTGCTGCTCCGCTTCCAATCCACTTTCAATCCAGGTCCCCACAGCTTTCCACTGCGGTTGGAAAAGCAGTGGAAGCTGGCCTGAGCGTTTGGGCCCCTGCACCTGTGTAGGAGACTCAGATGGAATTCCAGGTTCCTGGCTTCAACCTGGCCCAGCCCTGGCCTTTGCAGCTGAGGGAAGCAGGGGGATGTAGGTAGTGACTGACAACAGGCATAAGGTATGTTTTTGTTTTTTAACAAAGAGGAAAATGTTCTAGAAATAGATAATGGTGACAGTTGCACAACTTTGTAAATATCCTAAAAGTCAACAAACTGCCCACTTTGAAAGGCTAAATCATAGCTCAATTTTTAAATAACACTTTCTCAGAACAGAAAGATGCATAGCTCAACTTTTAAAAAACACTATGTCAGAGCAGCAAGCTGCATTTCATGAAACGAGGCCTAACTTTGTGAGCTGGGGGTCATGCAGTTTAGCTGTTTCCTATTTATTTAGATCACAGATGACACACCTCCCTGTGGCCAAGGGTCCAAGACAGGCACCGGCAAACCACAAATGTAAGCCAGAAAGCTGATATCACACCATCTCTCACAAACAAAACCACAAGCAACTCAGCTGAATGGCTGGACCTGCCAAAACCACGTTCTTATGTATCCCAAAAATTCATAAAAAAAAAAAAAGGCAGTACAGAGCCAAGATTTATTTTTCACAATCACCCCCTGTTTCACTCAGATCATTCAGTACCAAGGGGTAAGGTCTCAGCATTATTTTGCACCCTGAATACAACTTTATCCCAAATGTTCTGAATTTTTCTGTCAGAGTAAGCTGTTAAATAAGACCTCTATGTAACAAGGCAATAAACCACTGTAAAAAAATATGATTCTAAAAGTCTGAGTTTCCCCTGTCAATTTCGGGGAGCTAAGAGGAAATCCATCACAAGGACACTCAAGAATATCATCAATGCTGTTCAACTGTCTGGCGAAAGGTCAAACGACTAATCAACCAAAACACTAAAATCCGCTGGCAGCAGTTTTTAGCCTTCCACCTTGGGAAAAAAAAAGGGGGAGAGAAGCAGTATGTCTTTACTGGTCACACTGCAAATCCATAATTGTACGATGTTAACAGATGCTCCTATGGTCAATACACACTCAAATCAAATCTGTGTCACTATATATTATGTGCCCTTCAAAGCCAAGGCCATATCTGTGCTGTTCTGGCCTAAGAACTTAGTACAGTGATTAGCATTTACCGGTAATAAGTTTATGTTTGATGAATGTAATCATTATGGGAAACATCATGGAGGTATGTCAAGAAATTACACACATAACTACCATCTGACTTAGCAATCCTGCTTACAGTTATATACCCAAAGCAAACAAAATCAGTGTCTCAAAGAGACGCCTGCACTCTCGAGCTCATTGCCACATCGTTCACAACAGGTAAGATGTGAAATCAACTTAAGTTTCGGGGGATGGGTGAATGGATAAAGAAAACGGTGCATATTTTACAGGCTATTATTCAGTCAGAAAATGAAGGAAATCCTGACCACGTGCAACAGCATCAAGGAACCTGAAGAATATTATGCTAAGTGAAATAAGTCAGGCACAGAAAGATAACACATGATCACATTTCTATGTGGAATCCAAAAAAGTCTAACTTGAAGACTGTTTTCTGATGACTATGAAAAATAAGCAACTGCTGGTCAAAGGTTAAGGGCTTTTAGTTTTAAGATGGGCAAATTACGAGGATCTCATTACAGCCTGGTGGATCTAAGGGATGACACTGCATTGCATGCCTGAGAAAACAGATCCTGAATGTTCTTCATACCCACACAAAGAGACACTTACGTGATGTGATGGACTGCTCAAGTACCTTGATTATGGTAATCAAGTACTTTAAGTGTGTCTCAAGGCATCACATAGTACAAATTAAACAATTTTATTTGTTAGTTATGCCTTGATAAAGCTGGGAAAAATTTGGTTTGTTGTGAGCCAAGAATAACCAAAGTTGGACAAAAACCACAGTCTGAAATAATGACCCAAAGCCACTGGTAAAACTAGAACTAAAGGAAATGCTTGGAGCAGCGCCGTGGCTCACTTGGTTAATTCTCCGCCTGCGCCACCAGCATCCCATATGGGCACCATGGTCTAGTCCCAGGTGCTCCTCTTCCAGTCCAGCACTCTGCTGTGGCGCGCGAGGGCAGTGGAGGATGGCCTAAGTGCTTGGGCCCTGCACCCGCATGGGAGACCAGGAGGAAGCACCTGGCTCCTGGCTTCGGATCAGCGCAGCTCCGGGCATTGGGGCCATTTGGGGAGTGGGTGGAAGATCCACTCTTCCTCTTTCTCTCTCTCTCTTTCTCTGTAACTCTGTCAAATAAATAAAAAATAAAATAAAATGCTACCTCCCTACCTCACACACCTATTCACAAAAACAGCAGAGGGAGAGAATCCTTCAAGCCATTTTTTTTTTTTAACGTTTTCTAGAGAGATCTTTCATTTGCTGGTTCACTCCCCAAATGGCCTCAAAAAGCCAGGAGCGCAGACCTGCCTCCGGGTCTCCCACGTGAGTGCGGGCTGAGCACTTGGGCCATCCTGGCTGCCTGATGCTGCACATTAACAGGAAGCTGCACGGGGAGTGAAGCGGCCAGGACTCCAACAGCAGCTCAACCCCTGTGCCACAACACGGACCCTTCGAGAATGTCCAAGCTCCATTCCCTGACACGCCTGCTAGTACGACCTCGTCCTCTGTAAACAATCAGCTCCCAGCCCGGCTCTGGGGACTGTGGCGAAGAACACATTAATTTACGTACGTGGAAGACACCTGGCACACCGAGTGTCAGTCACTTCCCCGAACCCTTCGCGCTCTCAGAGGAAACACACAAGGCCTCACGGTGGTTCGCTTTATCCACTGCAGTGTCCCGTCCGCGCTTCCGGCTCCGTTAGCCTGAGGAAACCCAAAATGAACCAGGAGACGACCTGGCCCACGGGGTGCTTATAACCAAGCACAGGAGCTGCGCAGTGCAAGCGGCTGTGACGAGCACCACGAGGCAGGCCCAGGTGCTGCTGAGCCCCTGCCTCCCCGAGGCCACACAAGGAAGCCCCATCGCACCTGCGCAGGAGAGTCATCCAGGAGAAACCCCAAACATCGTGCCCAAAGTACCCGAAACTCGATTCAAACCAGCTGAAATAAAAAAATACACTGTACCTCATGCTACCGGAGACGCAGAAGGTAAAACTGAGCCTTGTTCTTACAGCCTTCCACGACAGACACCTCAGCCTTGGGCCAAGGTCGCTCGGCCTCAGGCAACAACATGGCCGAGCAGCATTTACCCGACAGAAGTGGGGAAGCGGGGCTTCTTCCGGAAAGGGTGGGAGTCAAGAACCCTGTACTCACATTTCATTGGCCTAAAGCAGATGGGCCCGCCCAACTCTCAACCAATCAGTGACGAGGGAGAGCAGATTTGTCATTGACTAAAATCCTCATCACCTGGAAGTGCAAAGAGTTTTCAAGTCAGTCACAGCGGTTCCTACAGGGCAGTCACAAAATATCTGGTGAAGGCATGGATGGAGTGAGGCATGGCTAGCTCGACAATACAATTGAATCTGAGCTCGCATAGAAAATCTCTACTTCCGGTCCAGCTCCCTGCTAATGTGCCTGGGAAAGCTGCCGAGGATGGCCCAAGTGCTTGAACCCCTGCGCGCAGGTCGGAAGAAGCTCTTGGCTTCAGCCTGGCTCAGCCCTGGCCTTGCGGCCATTTGGGTTGTGAACCAGCGAATGGAAGACTGAGCTCGCTCGCTCGCTCTCTCTCTCTCTCTCTCTCTGCGTCTGCTTCTCTATAACTCTGCCTTTCAAATGAATAAATCTTAAAAAGTGTAAAGGATCACAGAGAGACTCTCATTCTATCCATTTTGTCCATAACAAACTGTGACTTAGCGAGAAGGGAGTACTCAGGCATATGGCTGAAGTCTGACTTAAACTGGCCCAGGGGGCAGTGAGAATCAGAGTGCCAGGGTAACCATGATACAGACAGCCAAGACGATCCAAACCCTTAGTGGGTCTGGAAGAATTCCTGTCTCCAGCGCACGAGAGCCACTGGGCATGGATATGGCTCTCTTAGCCTACTACTTTCTATTTATTTTATTTTATTTTTTTTTGACAGGCAGAGTGGACAGTGAGAGAGAGAGACAGAGAGAAAGGTCTTCCTTTGCCGTTGGTTCACCCTCCAATGGCCGCCGCGGCCGGCGCACCGCGCTGATCCGATGGCAGGAGCCAGGTGCTTCTCCTGGTCTCCCATGGGGTGCAGGGCCCAAGCACCTGGGCCATCCTCCACTGCACTCCCTGGCCACAGCAGAGAGCTGGCCTGGAAGAGGGGCAACTGGGACAGAATCTGGTGCCCCAACCAGGACTAGAACCCGGTGTGCCGGCGCCACAAGGCGGAGGATTAGCCTAGTGAGCTGCGGCGCCGGCACAGCTTACTACTTTCATGTTCAGGATTCAGCCACATCAGTCTCCAAGAATTGGTCCCTTTTTCTCCAAAGACCATGGCACTGAGATCAGTCCTTGTCCCAAACACAACCAAGCAGCTGACTGGGTAAACGGAAACCTCACCTGAGGCCTGGCCACACCTCTCACCGGCACACACCATCTGCGCAAAAGATCTCTCAGGAGGATCTAGGTAATGGAAACACTACAGGGGACATCTTTGTTCACTGGCCCAGAGCTTCTTCAAAACATTTGGGGAAAAAATTGGAATTTAACCTTTACTTGGGTGCGGTTTAAGGGAAGATACTTTGAGGTACAGAAAGTTAGAGAATGGGGGCCTACAGAACACTAATGGAAATGGGATGTTTAAGTCAAATTCGTCTTAGTTTTATCTGCATATGAATAAGATGGATATTAAATACTGTTCACTTATGCTGCTCATGCTTTATGCAAATCAATAAAATACCGAAAAAACAATTTTGAAATCTGTGCAAAGGACCTGTCATCCTTAAATGCTTGGATTACATAGATTGAATTATGCCCCCTCCAAGTTCTGATGTTGAAGTCTTGACCTCCATACACTACCCCTGAAAGTAAAACTGTTTGGAGATAGGGCCTTTACAGAAGTCATTAAATTAAAATTATGGGCCCTAATCCAACAGGACTGATGGCCTTACAGAAAGGGGACATTTGGACACAGACATGAACACAGGGAGACACTGTACAAAAAAGAATGCGGAGATCAGAGCTAGTCCTCAGACACAGCAGCCAAGGAATGATGAAGACAGCCAGGAAAGAAATATGGGGCAGATGCTCCCTCCCAGCTTGCTAAGCACTGCTGACCCCTTGGTCCCAGACTCCCAGTCTCCTGACTGTAAGACCACACATTTCTATCACTTAACCCCTACCATTGCCCCCAGTATGGGCACTTTGTTACAGTAGCTCACACAAACTAATAAAGCACACACACACAGATGGTATGTCCAGAGGGTTAGTCCTTGGGTCCCTGCACCTGCATGGAAGACCAGGAAGAAATTTTTGGCTCCTGGCTTTGGACCAGCCCAGCTCTAGCCATTGTAGCCATTTGGGGAATGAGCCCGTGGATAGATGATCTCTCTTTCTCTCTCCATAAAATAACTGCCTTTCAAATAAATAAATCTTTTTTTTTTTTTTTTTTTGACAGGCAGAGTGGACAGTGAGAGAGAGAGACAAAGGTCTTCCTTTGCCGTTGGTTCACCCTCCAATGGCCACCGTGGGTGGTGCACTGCGCTGATCCGAAACCAGGAGCCAGGTGCTTCCTCCTGGTCTCCCATGCGGGTGCAGGGACCCAAGCACTTGGGCCATCCTCCACTGCACTCCCAGGCCACAGCAGAGAGCTGGCCTGGAAGAGGGGCAACCGGGACAGAATCTGGCACCCTGACCGGGACTAGAAAATGGTGTGCCAGCGCCGCAGGCAGAGGATTAGCCTATGGAGCCACGGCACCGGCCAAATAAATAAATCTTAGAAAAAGAAAAAACAGGCCGGCGCCGTGGCTCCATAGGCTAATCCTCCGCCTAGCGGCGCCGGCACACCGGGTTCTAGTCCCGGTCGGGGCGCCGGATTCTGTCCCGGTTGCCCCTCTTCCAGGCCAGCTCTCTGCTATGGCCAGGGAGTGCAGTGGAGGATGGCCCAGGTGCTTGGGCCCTGCACCCCATGGGAGACCAGGAAAAGCACCTGGATCCTGGCTCCTGCCATCGGATCAGCACGGTGCGCTGGCTGCAGCGGCGGCCATTGGAGGGTGAACCAATGGCAAAGGAAGACCTTTCTCTCTCTGTCTCTCTCTCTCACTGTCCACTCTGCCTGTCAAAAATTAAAAAAAAAAAAAAGAAAAGAAAAAACAAAAACCTATAGATGACAATTTTTGCTGCAAAATAAACTTTCAATTTCATTTTCCATGAACATTTTGATGTCCTTTCATATGTATACAAATGAGATGTGAATATACACACAATATACTTGTGTGTGTGTATGTGCGTGTCACTATAACACACAGACAAACACACATACATGAAAGCCTGATGACACTTGTTGCCTCTAAGGAGAGGATTTGGGGAACTGGACAGGAAAGAAAATTTTCATAGATGATTCCTATACAACATTTGAATTGCAGACCCTATGTGTACTCCCAAATCAGATATCCAAGAAAATAGAAGTAGCTTTCTGGGGACTACATCCTCACCACTTAGACTGACCTTCCCAGCTGTACCTTCTAATTGACTGTGGCGGGTGGCTGTGGGGAGTACCACCTTGACTGTGATGCCGAGGCTTCCACTGGACTCGATGGAGGAAAGATCAACTAAGTTGAATTCTGTAAGGTGCAGGGAGGGATATAAAGGCAGAGGCTGCAAGCATATGACTACCCTGAGCTATTGCATATTGATCAGGGTGTGAAGTTCAGCTTGTTTGGGGGACTTAGAGGGCAATATGGGAGTAATATTCATCAGGGAACCCCCAATTGGCCGAACTTTGCTACAGTCTGTGAGTCAGGCAGGTGGCTCCAAGACATGTGATACAATGACTCACCAAGTGCAAAGAAGTCCTTTTTCCTTTCTGGAGTTAATGCGCAGATGGATAGCCACTGTGTGAGTCATGAGGCCCGAGGCCCAAATGGCTGTGCAGATGGAGACTAAATGAGATCCCATGCAGGAGGCTCTTATCTCATCAGACTGTGGGGGTCTGACCCCTGCATGGGCTGCACCTGCCAGGATGCACAAATTCCAAGAGGCAATCTCAGCCCCTGTGGCACAGGGGATATGGAGAGTTGGCACAGCCACGGCTACCACTAAGACCTTGGCCACCTTTCAGATTAGAAATGATCAGAAACTTGAAGCAAAACTCAACATGGAAGAAATGAAAATCAAGGCTGTTGAATGCCAGATTCAATCTGACTCTGGTCCTAAATATATAAAAATACGACCACGTGTACAAATGGACGCCTCAGGTGTCAGTCAGCATTTTAAACGATGGATGGTAGCTTTCTATTCATTGGATCCCCTCTGAGGGAACAATAGCTAAAGCCTTTGAACAAAACCAGCTCGCTTGCTTGCTCCCTCTCTCTCTCTCATGGCATAGGAAAATAAGTTTCTCCAGCCAACAAATCCAACACACAATATTTCTATGCCAGAGAGACATCCCTCCACGAAGAGATCTGCCGAGAAGACAAGGGATCAGGAAGGCAGGCAGGGAAAGAACACCAAGTTCACCTGAAAGACATCAGATACAGGTCGATTTGCAGCCTTCAAGTCCACCTTGTATAGCTCCAACCTGCTAGTAAACTTCTCAGTCGAGATTATGAAGCGAGCCCAGAGGGCAACGTTCTAGTGCACAGGGCTGCTCTGTGGTGTTAAAGGACTTCCATGGATACGCATACCCATCCAACCACCCCCTCCAGAAGACCCACTATGCCTACTCCTGGGGGCACAGATGTCAACACGACAGCATTCTTGATCTCCAAAAGCATCCAGTGTAAATATATACACAAACAGCTCCAGATGGGCAAATGTTCTTTTTTTAAAAAAAGATTTATTTTATTTATTTGAAAGACACAGTTACAGAGAGAGGTAGAGACAGAGAGAGAGGTCTTCCATCTGCTGGTTCACTCCCCAGATGACTGCAACGGCCAGAGCTGTGCCAATCTGAAGCCAGGAGCCAGGCGCTTCTTCTGGGTCTCCTGTGCAGGTGCAGGGGCCCAAGGAGCTGGGCCATCTTCCACTGCTTTCCCAGGTCATAGCAGAGAGCTGGATGGGAAGAGGAGCAGCCAGGACTAGAACTGGTGCCCACATGGGATGCCGGTGCTTCAGGCCAGGGCTTCAACCCGCTGCACCAGAGCGCCAGCCCCAGGGGGCAAATGTTCTGTTGTATCTAACGCTCAAGGGCACTGAAAGCCTGCTCTGGGAGGAAGCAAGAGATAGGCAGGGAGATTCCAGACAAGCTGACTTCTGAGCAGAGCCTCAAGGTGAGGCAGAAACATACCGGGTTAAAATAAGAGAAAGGGAAGCCCTCGGTGAAGCCCACTAGCAAATGAGTAAGGAGCAGTTGGGCAACCAGTGAGCAGCCTGGTGAGTAGGAAGCACCCTAGTGTGCAGAGGGAAACAGCACCCAGGGCAAGAAGACACTGGGGAGGTGGGCTGGGCCTTCTGTGGCAACTCAGTAGGCCATGCCCAGAGGAGAGTGCAGGTGCACTACAAAACCCACAGGCTCAGGAAGAGCAGCCTTGGTGCTGGACGTCACTGCCATGTTACAGTCAACTGACTCGAGCACCGTCACACGGGCTGCCCCACAGCGCCACTGCAGCCCTGCCAGCCCTTCTCCGGCTCTTAGCCAGCATCCGCTGCTGTTAAAGAACTTTCTCGCACGCCTCATTTATTCATTTGTTCATATCAGCGTGGACTCCGGGACCCTGCCTGGATTCCGCTGGTCAGAGATCTTTACTCCGCGCGTTTGTTTTGCTACCCAGTTGTCGCTGACGTTTGCCAGGCGGTTTATGTGAATTGCCTCAGTGATTGCAGAGACCAAGTCTGGATGCTTGGGATCCTTGTTAGCCCTGTTTTGCAAAGAGGCTGAAGCTCTGAGAGCCACCTTGCACTTCATTGCCGGGGCCTCCAAATGTCTTGTGCTGAAAGCTGGGGTACTGAGATGCACACACTTTCTCTCCTAATCCTCTGGTGCCTTGCCACGTGGGAATTGTCTCCTCCCTGCCCCTCTCTTTCAAAATGAGACATTAGGCTCAGGGAGGTTAAAACAAAAAACTGTCAAAATCACCGGTGTTCTGGAAAGAAATGGGTAAAGCCACCGCCTGCAATGCCGGTATCCCTATGAGTGCCGGTTCGAGTCCTGGCTGCTCCAGTTCTGATCCAGCTCCCTGCTAATGGCATGGGAAATGCACTGGAAGATGGTCCAAGTACTTGGGCCCCTACCACCCATCATGGAAAACCCAGTAGCTTCTGGCTTTGACCTGGTCCAACCCTGCCAATTGTGGCCATCTGGGGAGTGAGCAACTAGATGGAAGATCTCCCTCTTTCTCTGTTAACTCTGACTTTGAAATAATGAAGTAAATCTTTTGTTGTTGTTGTTGTTTAGATTTCATTTATTTATTTGAAATGCAGAGTCACAGAGGGGCAGAGACAGAGAGAGAGAGGTCTTCCATCTGCTGGTTCACTCCCCAATTGGCCGCAACGGCCGGAGCTTTGCCCATCCAAAGTCAGGAGCCAGGAGCTTCTTCCAGGTCTTTCATGTGGGTGCAGAGGTCTGAGGACTTAGGCCATCTTCTACTGCCTTCCCAGGCCACAGTAGAGAGCTGGATCAGAAGAGGAGCAGCGGGTCTTGAACTGGTTCCCGTATGGGATGCTGGCACTGCAGGCATTGACTTAACCCACTACGCTACAGCACCAGCCCCCAAAAAAATCAATCTTAAAAATAAAATAGCTGTCAAAAATGCTGTGAGAAGAATTTGAAGGTCCACTAGAAATCCTAACTTTCTCCAGCAGACTATGTTGCCTCTTTAAAATAGATTTCCTTTCGCACATGGGAGACTTAAGCATCTCCCTCTTTTTTAATGCCACTTACTTAATTCAACTCAGGAGTGAGGAGGTGAGAGGAGAAACCGTGGCTTCTCTACTGACAGCTTGTATTTCTAATGGTTTCTGACACAGCCAAAAGCCATTCTGCCTGCAATCAACGCCAAAGCTAGGAAGCTGCACTGGTTTAGACACAGCCAGAATCTCGTTTAGGGCAACAGAGGTAAGGAAAATGCAGTCTCTGGAGGCGAGTGCATTCCAGCACGGAGAGGAAGACTTTGGCGAGGTCTTTACCGTACTCGTTCTGTGATTTACCATGTAGGTCAATTACAGAGGTTCCACGGTATGGTTGTGTTCATCAAGGTACACGGAAGAAACCTCTCATTCATCCAGCTGTGGGCCGAGCAACATTGCTGATGACAGCAGACCCCTGAAAGTCTCGATATTGAATCAGAAACGAGGTGTGCGCTAAGGCCTTGACCACAGCAGGCCACAGATGGGTCTTCAACGTCACACCAGGCTTCCGTGGAAACACAGAATGGGGCTCATCCCACATCCACCAAGTGAGAACCCTGGGGTACGAACAAGTTCCTGAGGACGCCAAGGCTCACTCAAGCGTGCCGGGGCCTCTGACCTCTGAGCCAGCCTGCACGCTCACCACAGGGTCAGCACTGCACCAGCAGTGCCTCCCTTGGCCTCTTGCCTTTGGCCATGGTCGACTCCACTGGCATGGGCAATCCCGGGGTCCCCACGTGAGGAACAGTGAAGGATGTTTCCACCGACCTTGGCTCCCGCCTGCCTCCTGCAGCCTGCAGGAGCCTGAGGCGTCCCTGCCCGAGGGCACTGATACCCTGCATCTGTGCGCAGTTCTTGGCCACGCAGAGCAAAGTTCTGAGACACTTCCTTGAGGTGGGAGGGAAACCAAATTCCTGGAAACTCGAGGTCTGGTCTAATCCACTGCAAACAAACAAAACCCAGCTTTGACTGCTTGGCCTTGGAAGCAGTCACCTTATCTGCAAACCAAGATCGTGATGGATCAACAGCAAGTATGGTATTTGTAGCTTCTCTCTAGTTCTAGGGTCCCACCTCCCATCCCCACCCTCACGTACACTGAAACCACTCTGGGCTGCACAGGACGCTCATGAATGTTTAACTACTGCCTCTCAGATGGCGCGTGTGGTTTGTTGTATTTGAGGACCTCAGGGGTGCAAAGAAGTCCCACCATCACCTAGGTCAGGCCACAGGCAGTCTAACAACTGGCTCGCAGGATTCCTGTCTATTTCACAATTGGCTCTTGTGAACCAGGACGGGCCACAGCCTGTGCAGCGCAGGCTCTAGGAAGCTCCATCAGTTTTAGTCACACGGGGCTGGGGCTGGGGTGGGGGTGGAAGGATGGGTGGCAGCAGTGCTGGGTGGTCAGCGAGGTCCCTGAAGAACGAGAACCCTTGTCCCGCCTCTCTTGAGTTCCCTTCCTTCTCCCGGAGCATCTGACAGCAACACGGCAGAAGGCTGGAGGCTCAACACACGCGTACGTGAGTACTGCAAAAGGTTCATGAAAAATGTAACCAGAAGATGTCTATTTTGGTGCAAAAATATTTTTAAATCTGCATTCGAGAGGGTCCTCAAAAGTTCATGGAAAATATATATTATTAATAAAAAACTGGAGTTTAAAAATTTTTTGCACCCAAATAAACAGATCATTACTGCTATATTCCATGAACTTTTTTGAAGCCTTGTATGTGTGTGTTTAAGCAGCAAAGGGTAGAGTTGACAACAAAGGCAGATCACGTTGATCTGAGGGAACTGGGGGCCAGCCCAAGTCCCACAGGGTCCACCATCATCCTTTCCAGCCACGGCTGGAAGGGGAGGCGGTCACGAGAGGCTCACACCGCCCTCTTTCCCAGCTGAGAGCCCAGTAAGTGCCCTCATGTGGAGCAACAGACTTAGGGTAAAAAGCGCAAAGTCTGCAAACTCTTGTGTTGCTACGCGATCTTGGCCCAGTCATTTAACTGCCAACTCCTCTGCTCTCTGTTTTTCCTCGGGGCTCCATCGTGGCCTAGGAAAGACCCTTGTGGTTGTAAAGAACAGAGGTCACTCAGTTTCCCCCGAGCACAATGAGGCAACCACTGTGAGGATACAGGGGTCACGTGAGATCCTAAAACAGAGCACAGGGATCAAGCAGCCCCTTTAAGAAAATAAAAAGCTGCTTCGGATTGAGGCAGCTTCTCTCTCTCTGGTTGTATTCGGTCTTTTCCCTCTGCATCAATGTCCTGGCATGTGTAGTGTGTTCAGGCCAGGCCACAGGATCTGCAGGACACTGGCAATTTGGTTACCTTCGGAGTAGGTGTTCGCCTGTGTTTAGTTTTTTGGTCATGGTCACAGAATCAAATGGGGACAAATCATGATCTGTGGGGCTGTGCTTGACAGGGGTGCTGGTGGGCGGAAGTCACACAGTCCGAGGTGCTAGGCCAGCTGCAGCCAGAAGCTAGGAATACGGTGACTTAATTAGGTGCTGAACTCCCAACCCAGAAGGTAGGGATTCTTGTGTCCATTTTAAAGATATTGAGGGTGGGGTGGGGACCAGCATTGTGCAAAAAAGTACTGATGCAAGCAACCCATATGGGTTGCCCCAACTTCTGCACTTTCAATCCAGCTCCCTGTTAACATGCCTGGGAAAGCAGCAGAAGATGGCCACAGTACTTAGACCCCTGCCACTCACATGGGAGACTCAGACTGGAATTCCTGGCTCCTGCCTTTGGCTTGGCCTGACCCTGGCCATGTGGCCATTTGGAGGAGTAAACCAGCAGATAGAAGAACTCTCTTTCTCTTTCTCTCCCTTTTTCTCCGTAAATTTTTTTTTTTTTTTTGGTGAGGTGGGCAAGAATCAGACAAGGGCCTGTATACAAATTACTCCCCAGGTTGATTTAGAACTTGGGACTTCAGCTGGAAGTGAAAGAATCCAAATCAAATTACCACAAATTTACTGATTAATATATAGAAAAAGCTCAGGTGCATCTGGACCACTGGCAGGCAGTGCTACTGTTGTTTTTACCTCTTAGCACCCAGTCTAGGAAGCACAGTCCTCAAGCAGGTTCCTCCATCAAAGGGACAAGATGGCCACTGGCAGTCCACACAGCTCCAAATCCAGCACAGAAATGTCTGTCTAAAAAAAAAAAAAAAAAAATCCCAGAAATGGACTCTCCTTGGACTTAATCAGGTCCTGAATCAACCAACCACTAGGGCAGGGAGGCCATCGGGTCACTACTGGATCCAGGGTCGATGCCAACCCAGCCAACCCCGTGAGAGCTACGGTTAGGGGAAGAATGACTCGCCTAAGGAGAATGGAGGTGCTGTTACCAGAAGAAAGGGCACCAGATGCCAAGCAGGCAAAGGCAACAGCTGTTCCCACGGGCATTCAGGCCTGAGTTAACCTCAGGGACACAAGTGGTAGGCAGCACCCAGCCCTTGTCTGTGGATAGAGCAGGTGCCCAATGCATCCGGAGTGACTGTATGAGCGACCATTGGCTCAGATCATTGCAGAAGGGGGAGGCTGGTGCCTCCAGGGGCCTGGGATCCACACGGAACAGTTTTACTGAGAAGAGCCCTGAGGCCAAGCTCAGCAGTTAGGACTTGTTTCTTTTGTTTTCCAGCCCACAGGGAGCTTCTGGAAGTTGCTTGACTGCTGTGGTGTGCCCCAGTCAAGCTGGAGCTGTGAAAACCCCTGCACTTGAGTGACAGTGTTATCTCTCCCGGGCCAGGAGTGCCCTCCTAGTGTGTGAAGGTTCTCCTGTAAGAGCTGGAACCCTTTATCTGCCAGTCACCGGTCACCGCAACGAGAGAATGCAAGCCCACAGGGGGCAGGGTCTCAGAGTCTGGCTGTGTAACCACCCCGATGCAGGGCCCCCAGTGAGGCTGCCCTGCCCAGATGCCGGTCAAGATCAACCCTGGGTACCCCTGCAGTTTCTCAGACTCGTGTTCATGGGGTGGTCGAACAGGTTTGGGTGCGTCCCTGGGGTGTGTGAACAATTTCGTGAACAGAGGAGCCCCTCATGCCATACCATTCCATATCATGATTATGCATGATTTACTGCCGTTCTTTACGGCAACTGACTGGTGACGGGGTGGGGGTGTGGGGGGAGGTCTTTCGTGAGTATTCCACGGTGAAATGTCTCAGAACTCAAGTGCCACGGGGACGGGCCACATCATCAAGTGGTGACATGAATTAGCTGGTATGGGAGAAGGATTTGCAGCAGGTTCTCAGTGACACAATCCCTTCGGATTCTTACCAGGTTCGTTCATGGTGTCTCCTGGCTGGAATGCAGAACATTGTCACCATTTTCCAAACAAACTCTGCTTGCTGGGTGAAGACGCTGTCAGGGCTTTTCTTCTGGGGAATCCATTCATTCCAGGACAGGTTGGAGACATTGTTGGGCCGTTTCCGAATTCAACAGATATCTCAAGTCTTCTGCTTGCAGTGCAGGTAAATTCTCTAATAGGGCCACTATTAAAATCTCAACAATCAACATACAGCATGCTGGGCCCTCGATAAAGACAAAGAAGCAATTTCCAAGGACAGGGGGATCAGTGCTTGCTACTCTTTCTTGCTTTCAGTTTCCCTGCAGTGTCCTGTATGCCTTGCTCTGGACAAAGCACTGGCACTAGGGCTTAACGGGGTCCAGGCTCCACTCCTAAATCATCTGACCACTTTGGGTGGATTGATGATGTCCTAGAGCAGATCAGGGCCACACGGTCACTGCTGGATGCAAGTTGATGCCAGCCAAGCCAACCCTTGAGGTTGGGGCCTGAGGGAATGGGTGGTTCTCCCAAAGAGAACCTGGCACCTGGATGCCATGCAGGTGAAATCAATATTCTCATCGGGTGGGAGAAGTAAAGGGCTTTTGGGGGTGGGAGCTTTTCTGAGACCCTCCCCAGAGCTAGGACAGAGTAGAAGTCTAACTTCTGGGCCCAGCTGGGGTCCATCCTTTGTTCCTTCTTAACTCAGTGACTATGAACAACCCAGCCCGTCTAAAACTTGTTTTCCTCACCTGCAAAACAGAGTTAACAACAGTACCCTTTCCATCTGCATGGTCTGAGAACTGAACGAGATGGTGTGCGTAAGGCCATTAGTACAATGCCTGTTACATGGAAGTCAGTCCTTGGCACCAGACCTGCTTCATCACTGTCACCCGACAGGAAACAATTCAGCCTCTACCACGGACCACAGGAGACATGGGCGAGGGTTTCACTCTAGGAGTGACCTCAGTGCACCCCGAGACACTCACTCATCATCTGCTTTGTGTCATGTCCTCCCCTCTAGCTCTGACTTATTCAAACCTCATTGGGTCAAGAGGAGATTAAAATAATCTGAAAATCATTTCTGAGTATTAGCAGATTGGGCTAGAACAGTGGTTCCTCCCACAAGACACATGCCCTGGCAATCCCAGAAAAAGCCTGAAGGTCTGTGATCAGCAGCTGGATCAGGGTGGAGAAAGGGACTGTTTTCAAATTGTTAATTTTTTAGAAATTTTCACAGCATGCATATCTAGCCAGTGAAACATGGCTCGCCCATGCTGTGGGCTCAAGGGTGATGGGCTGGGCTAAAGCTGGAGTCCTGGAGGGCCGTGCAGGGAAGCAGCAGTATCTGCAGAGCCCCGGGAATAAGGAAGCAGTCACCCAAGATGGGTGAGCAAAGGCTCCTGGGAGGAGAGAGTTTTGAATGGAAACATATCCTGCTCTTACTTCTGCCACGGCAAAGTCAAAGTTGAGCATCTGCCAGATTGTGCTTCCTGGAGGAGCAAGGCCAAGTTTGTTGACAACGGTTACAGGGCGGGGGAAGCTGCGCGGGGGAATGGAGGAGCCACATCAGAAACGGAAGGGAAAACTTCCACCACATCTAAAAATAATCCTGTGCGATGTGACTGTGTGTGTGTGTTGCTGTGAAATCACGCGTGTGGATCTGCAGGGCGCCATCACTGGAGCTCTGAGAGGCCACACGGGCTCCAGAAGGGAGACCTGTGTTGGCACTTTAGGGTCCCCTCTTCCAGCTGGGGTGAGCTCTCTCGTCCCCAGTCTTTTCACGGAAAAAATGGAGGTAATTACAGCAGCGTGTTCATACATCGGGAGGACTCAGCGAGCTACACTGTTGGAGCCCAGTGAGAAGGCATCCCTGTGAGCTAATCCAAGAGCACTTCAAAAGGTAGACTTGAAAGGTGCTTATTGCGGTGCAAAAAAATGGAAATCCATGAGGTTTTCTCATAAAACACATTCTTCATCAACACTTTTCATACTGTCGTTGACAGAAGCCTAAAAACCCAAGATGGGAACAGGCAAGGGTGAGAGAGTTTCCAGTCGTCTGGAAGGCCCTGCCTCCTCCCCTTCCAGCCGCAGTGAGATCACACTCCCCTACCTCTGTCAGTGTCTCAAGCTCCCTTAGAATCTCGGGACACTTCTCCATCTGCCTCAGTGGCAAATTCCTCTTCATCTTCGAGGTCTGTCTTGAATGTTCTTCTGTGGCACTTTCTCTGGCTGCCACCTCCCACGTAGAAAGGGCTACTGTGACCACGGCAATGGCACGTGGCACGTGCCACTCCTCGGGTCTCACTTACCTGTTGCAGAGGCCCACTGAGTTTCCTTAGGACAGAGACCATGTCTTACATTCTCTGCTTCTGGCAGCTCCTGCTATACAAGGAGTGGCCTAGAAGGGACTGCTGGATGAATGCATAAAAACCAAGGGCACAGGGCTGGTGTTTGGCCTAGAGGTGGATGCTGGAGTACTTAGGTTTCAGTCTCAGCTCTAGCACCTGACTCCAGGTTCCTGCTAATGCAGACTCTGGGAGGTAGCAGGTGAATCCTCAAGTAACTTGGCCCCTGCCACTCCCGTGGGAGATGCAGGCTGAGTTCCCGACTCCTGTCTCTGTCCCATCCCAGTCCAGACCTGGCTGTTGCAGGCATTTGGGGAATGAACCAGTGAATGAGAACTTTGTTGCTCAAACAAAAATATATATGTCACTTTTTTTTAAAAAAAAAAAAAAAAGGAGGGTAATTGCTCTAACAGGAGGAAGGCCGTTATTCTCCAGAAGGAGGGAAACCAATGTGGAAACGGACTTCAGCTGCAACATGGGAAACTGGAGTCCAACACAAAGAATTCCCTTAGCGAGAGTGTTAGCCGGTAGACCAAGTTCCCGTGGGACACTGTGCAAACTCCCTGGAGGGTCTTTACAAGGGAGCACTTTCAAGGTTCAGGGTGACTCTGATGTGGTTTGGCTCCTAGCTTTCGATGAGCTTCAACAAACAGCCCCCACGTCACCCAGAAGACAGTGAGGGTCTTCGGGCCTCAGTCAGCAAGACATCCAGATGGTTTCTTGTAGCTGGCACCCGCCAAGAAAGCTGGGAAAGAATGTGGCCCTGTGTGTCGCAGGGGAGGGTGGGAAGCCTTCCTCCGAGCAGCCCCAGTCCTGGTACTGCACAAGTGGAGGACTTCGCCATGGGCCACTTACTGAGTGTCCAAGCACCGAGTCTGCCGCCACTTGGCTTCCGTCCTGCACCCATTTCTGTGGAGCAGAAGAGGCGGGCAGAACCAGCGGCGTTCAGTACTTTCCCGTCTGGAGCCAGGAGGCCCCAGCTGCGTGCCAGGGCGTGGGCAGGTGCTGAGTGGATGCATGAAGAAGACGTGGCCTCTGTCCTCACTGAACTGTTTATTGACAGAAAGACGGGCCTCAAGCATCTCATAACAAATTCACACAAAGTACCAAGATGGAGAAACACGGCATCAGAGGAGAAAAGGCGGGAAAACAAAGAAGCCACCCTTTGCGAAGGCTCAGAGAAGGCAGGAAACAGTAAATACATGAAAAAAACATCTTGGTGGTAATCTACTGCCCAGGCGTGTAAAGGGCTAATCCAGCCACAGTGGGAGAACAAGTATCTTCACTTTAGGGTGAGCACAAGAGAGGACCCCGGAAGTCTCCCTGACGCGCTAGCTGGCCGTGGGAAGGCAGATTAGCTACCTGGGTTTCAGCCAACAGAGGCTGCAGCTGGCTCGTGGGGTTAATTTCAAAAGAGACTGCACAAGACACAGTGGGACAGGAAGGCTGCTTGCTGCTGTGAGACACTGTGGGTCTGGCTTCAATCATTTCATTCCCTGTGTTGGTCCCACTGCCTGGGACTCACTGGGGACAGCAGGCGGACCTCTGCAGGGTCTTCCTAGCCCCCACCCCCAGCACAGAGCCTCCCCCTGCTTCCACCCCCTGCAGTTAGCACACTGGTTAGCGCCTCCCTTGGCTGCCACACAGGCTGAAGTCAGCCACTACTGACTAACGCAGCACAGTTAATTACTTGCAGCTTAGCTTAGTGCTATTAAAAGCAGGGCGAGCCAATGACATTGACACATTTGGGTAGGAGAGAGGTGTGGTATCTCAGTGGAGGCTGAGAAAGAGCTGGAAAAAGAAGAAATGAAAGCTGTGACTGAACTCTGAAGAGAGCAAGCATGTTCAGGGGTTGAGCAAATCTTTCATCACACGCACTGCCTAATGTGGACCTAATTTCAAGCGCCAATCCAGTGAGTTTCTAACCAAGGTGCTCTTACAGGCGACTGATCATGCAGCCAGAGCTAACAAGTCAAAAACACCGACCAAACCACAGGACGTGACGGGTGTGAGCCCCGCTCTGAGTGGCTGCCAAGAGCAAAAGGAAAATGCAAACCTGCTCAGGTAGGAAGACGGGAAGGTTGAGGACCCAGATAAGATACAGACATGCACCACAGACTTCATTCTCACCGCGGAGCAATCAGACATGCGCGCGCCCCACCTGATACGGAGTGACCTTTCACGTGGCACAGGCTCCAGGGCCTGGGAGGCTTCCCGCAGAGCCTGGAAACTCGGCGAGGACAGCAGGTGCTGTGAGCCTGTGCTGTTCACAGGAGCACACCAGGGCCTTAGTGCAAACGAGGACAACAGAGGCAGCTCACGTGCGACCCACACGTTCAGAGAGCCGCCCTCTGAAGTCAGAAATCACACCGCCGATTCCCGAGTCCTGGGTCCCCCAGTCCCCTTGCTGAGCAGGTCAGCAAGCCCTCTCCAGGTAAGTGTGGCGCCAGGCCGCTACTCAGAGCGCACCTGCAGGTGCTGTGAAGCCCGAGAAGGCTCAGCGGCTGTGGCTGGCCCAGGATGACCTGTCATCAGTTCTATACACATGCTTTTCCCCAGCCCTGTGGTGGAGCTGCCATGTCCTCGCGCTTTGAGTATTCCATATGGTGTTCTCAAAATTCAGGAACAGCATGGACCAGAATATCAGATTTAGTTAGAATAATATGAGGGGACTTCAAAAAGTTCGTGGAAAATACGAATAAAAGTTTATGCTGTTGCAAGCATTTTTTTTAAACTCCATGCATATCTTCTTCATACTACACATTTTCCATGGATTTTTTCAAGACCCCTTGTATATATGCTACAGTCAGAAATATTAAGTGGAAGAGGATTCTCTGGGGATTGTTTAAAATGCACGATGAACACACCCTGCAGTGTGCCCACCTATTGGTAAATGGAAAACAAGGCTCCTTGGAACTCATTAGGGTCAGCCCCAGCTGGTCACTGACAGCCAGGGAGCCTTGACCCATGACCTTTGACAATGGTCGACATATGCTCACTTGAAGAAATGTTAAAACATGTTACCAACTCAAAACTCTCATCAGAAACACAAGCAAACAAACGTACCACCAAATGGAAAGTCATTTAATTCAAAAATCATACTTCCACTCGTTTCATGTTCATAGATTGTCACAGAAACCAACCAAGTGTGAGAAAGCCAAGTTTCAGAGGCCATTTGACAGAAACTGCATTTTCTTTATAGATATACTTAGAGACACAAAAGCACAGTTTTTAAAAAGCCTGAACATGGAAAACTGTTTTTCTAATAATAGGGGTAAAGTTCTATTCTAGCCACAGGTGATTTTTTAATTACAGAATTGGATTCTATGTACCAGTCAATACTCAATACTCAGCCGACATCTAAAACAGTGCATTATTTATGTCTTTTAAAAAGAAAACATTAAAGTGCCATTTTATAAGTACTTTATTGATATTATATTACACAGCACTTTACGGTATACTCAAAGGTAGCCTCAATTATGAATTAAACATGCAAATATTTTCTTTAGCCAAAACATGGACAAGATGTCTTTTAGAGTGCTTTGGAACACTGGCCTAGCATTGACTACTAAGCATTTATGGGTTTCATCTTTTTTTTTTCCCAACATCTTTTTAAAAATAAGTTAATAAGGAACATAGCTGCTGCAGATAGGAACCATTGGATAAATATGAATAAAATTCAACCAACAGCCTTTCCTTTTCTCTAATTCTGAAACTCCAGATTCTCAAGGTTGGACAGGCTCAGCAATTTCCAGCTCACGTGGGTGGCTGTGAGAGAGCCTGCACCTTCACCTAGTGATTATGTGCTGCACACACACACACACACACACACAACACACACATATGAACACATATTCTGTAGAATCATCAGACGGATGTTTTCACAGATGCAAGGTTGATCCTGGCATCTGGATACCCAAGAAAGCAGCTTGAAGGTGTCCATGTGGACAACTCTGTAGAAATGGTCGAGGCAGAATGGCATCGAATGTCTTAGCCTCTCTGGGAATGCTCCAAGTAATCATGACATTTTGGTTAGCAGTATCCTGGTTCTCCCTGACTCCAGTGCCATGAATTTTGATATGGCAGCAATTGCTACTTTGCCATGGGCCTGGGACTGGTACTGTGTTTGCTCTCCGAGACATTCCACCTTAAAAGATATTTTCATTTGTAACATCCTGCAAAAACTTTTGTAAAAACATTCCTTGTGAAACTTTCTTGGGATAGTTTTTTTCTCGCTATGATGAACAGTATTTATTCCTCTAAAAATCCCAAGCCCAGCCCAGTTCCTCAGTGTGATGCACCTTGTCCCTCCTCGCTGCTTCTGGTGTCAATCACTATCCTTCTGCCCAGGCACAGAGGCGCTGCCCTTAGATGAGACTTCAGCAATGGCTGGCTCTGGATGCCATCAGATGCTCTCTCCAGCCTCTCCCTCTGCTTTGGGAAGCTCTTTAGTTAGAAAAGTACTGTAGGTGGCCAAAGGAAGAGGCTAGTTATCACCTGTTGGAGTCTTGTCTCAGCCACGCTGCAGGACCCCGTAACCTTCACTGCCCTGCTGTTGTCATTTTGATGTCACAATTACAGAGAAGTGGTTCGGTACCCAGCACATCAGCATGGCTGCCAAGCACATGTGAACACGACCAGACACATTTTTCAAACACCAGCACAGGGTGTGTGAGCAGACTCTGGGCTAACTTGAAAGAGAAGAGGGGCAGGGTTGTCACGGTAATTGATCATGGTCAAGTTTGCCAGAAGAGAGACAGCGCCCTAGACAGAACACCTGGGACATTCCTTTCAAAGTCAGGGAGCTAAGGGGCTGCTCCAGCACTGGCAACTTACTTGGATGACATGTCACTCATAACCAGGGCAGAGTATGGGTGACACAGTGACCACTGCTGTACCTGGGAGTCCCCTAGCTACAAAGTTTGGTAATACTGCTTTTGGAAGCAAAAGTCAGCAGATTAAAGGTGCCCGCAGACAGTCATGAGTGAGCAAACAGCGACATTTGGCTGCTTTTGTCTCTGCAGCCCCCAATCATGGTGCCTCCACAGTCCCTGCAGTCAAGGGAGCTCGTTCAGCACACCTGGGGATGCTGCTGTTGAGGCACACACTCAGTGAGCAGAAGGCCTCCCCTCGCTAGGGCGTCCTGGACTAACGCCCAAGATGACCGCATCACCAGCACGGCTCAGCCCCAATGCCAATCTGCCACTTCATTGCTCATTTTCTCTTTGTCTTTGCCTCTGTCCAAAAGCCACTCAGCAAGAAGGGACAAGCTGAAGTTAGGTTGAAAACAAGCCGTTGGGTCTAACGCTCAGAGGACACATATTGGCTGTAGAAATACCATCTGCACTGAGCTAGAACCTGGCTTCCATTCTATACCAAGGAAGCTTGCACTGTCCAGGACTCATCTCAATGAGTTTATTTTGAAAAACAGAACGCAGTATTCTCCACCAAGAGCAAACCAGCACTCTACTTGCTTGGGGGCAAGGACTTGGAACGAGTTATCTCCTCGTGGCTCAGCATTCCCTGGCTAGGAAATCCTGGATACCTGGAGGAGTAAGTGAGTGAGCCATCTCCACAGCCCCCAAAGAAAGCTCAGCGATACCTGATCTATCCCCCTGGTCTGCCGTCATGGTCCCTGCTATTATCCCTACAAAGACAGAGTTATGGGTAGCAACCATGGATGGTGAAGAAAGCCCAATCTGTTTTCACTCTTCAAGTTCCTTCCTACTTGTTGGCTCACACTGAGCAGTTCCTATAGTTCTGTAGCCAATGGGGAGGAGGAGAGCCTGGTGGGACAAAGGGAACCAGAGCAACCACCTGCCACCAGCCCGGTATGGCTGCAGGAAGCGAGGAAGGGGTCTTATGCAGCAGATGCCATCAAGGCCACTCAGGAGGGAGGGACAGGCTTCCACGCAATCCCGCTGGGGCCAAGTGTCTACAGGTCTGCTTCAGTGAGGAGGTCCTGAAGTGGGGACTCTGGCTTCTGCTCCTCCATATTAAATCCAGGTAAGAGCTCAAGAGGGCAGGGGACAATTCAAATTGTCCAGTGCACTAAAGTCAGTATGCTGGCCTCCTTTCCTTTGGCACGTGTGTGAGTGTGCTTGTCCCACGGGGAGTCCCCACTTCCCAACTTCTCATCCCTGGATCTGAGAGCAGCAAGTAGTCTGTTAGTACTTTTCTCTTGGGCTCTTAGTGACAGATTTTAGCCTTGTCCATCCTTAAGTCTTATTCCCTGAATCCACGGTGGGGGCTTGCTTTCTCCCGGGTGAGTTCCGGGAGAGCTTCTGTATGACCTCGAGCTGATCCACTGCATAGTGAACCGCAGCATTGAAACCCTGCGAGCTCTGAAGCTTGAATGCACAGTCTACACTCCACCACCACAGTCTACACTCCTATCTGGGGGGTACACGGAATCTGGAGGTGAAAGGAAAGAACACATACATGCCGAGGGAAAGGCAAGCAGCCACATACCCAGAGCTCAGGATTCCAAGAAACCAGTCGTGTTTTAGAACTTAGATGTGTACAGCACTGCAAGCTAGCTTAGCCTCATTTGTAAAGCCCTAGATGTCAGAAGAAGGGAACACAGCAGTTATTCCACCTCCTCTGTCCTGATATCTTGGGGGGTAGCAAGATATACACCTGAGAAGAAAAACCAGAAAAAATCTACTCTCTGGCCCCACCTATTTAAATCCTGAGCTTTGTCTGACGACTAAGTAGGCATTCTTTGAAAAACTCACTGCCTGAAGATGCCCTTTCCATCTCCAAATCCAGACCCCGAGGAATGCTGACAACACAGGTGGATAAAGAAGACGGAACACCACCAATTGTCAGGCCCTCCAAGGGGAACCAAGAGAGAGCGGGTGGTGGGGTGGGTCTCCTTCTGCCTGGCCAGAGGGGCACACCAATCCGGGTACCCTTCCCCCGGCCTCCTTTCCTTCCCTCTCAACCACACTTGTTCAGCCATCAAAGCCTACATGTGGGTAGCAACTAGCTTAAAGAGTATCAAATATAAAACTTTGCCATATAGTATTTCAAATCACTCTATTTACAAATTTATCTTTAAAAAAAAAAAAGTAAAAGATACAGTAAGTCAACACTATTCAAGTTTTTCTTTCCTTCTTTAAAGTTCCCTAACAAGGAATTCCAGAAGCAGGGGACACTGTCCGGAGCGATGCTGCCGTCCGCAGGGCTCGGGCAGAGCTGGATCGTCCTTCAGGTTGGAGCTTGTCTGTCCAGAGCCATGCCCGCCACGGCTTTCCCATGTGGAAGACACGGGGACTCTGTTCTTTGGGACTTTGTGAATGCGAAATATCCAGGGGGACCTCCCCTCCAAGGCGGTCTTCCAAAGGCCCTGCCTCTTTGGACCAGGCAACTTTGTTTCTCGTAAGATATCCAGCTCATCCTCCCTGCCCTGCACTGGTGGCGTCTTCCTGAATCACAGTGCCTATGACCTCAGCCTCGTGCATGAGTCCCAGGAAACAAGTCCCTTCTGAGTGGCAGTGAATGCAGATTCTCCTTTGAAACTGTAAGTCCCAGGGTGACCCAGAAAGCATGGCTAAAAACCAAAGGGCACCAGTGCCCAAGGGCCCAGAGCACTGCAAGAGGGCTGGTGAGTGATGGGCTAGAGGCGGGCGGGGCAGGGGTGAGTGAATGGAGGACATGAGGGACCCATCCTTGGACGCTGCCACCCACTGGGAGGTAGCACCTTCTCCTCTCGAAAGCAAACACCAGTGGCATGGAGGAACAGAGATACGAGGCTTCTATGTAATTGAATCTCAAGAGCTTACTAGGTTTTGCTCCGAATATATTTTAAATGTGATTGAAATTCAGCAGAAAAGGAACTGTTTCCAGCTGCTATCCTGTCTGTCCTAAGCAGACCACCTTCACTCTGCCATCCTTTCCTTCAAGTTCTTGGAAAACCATTCAAAAATCAATTGAGAAGGAAGTAGGGGGGAAAAATGTGTCATGCAAAGAGAGTATGTTATTTTCTGGAGGTTGGTTTATGAGTAGGCTGGGTTGCCGTGGTTACCAGATGATGGTGGCCCGTGGTGGCCAGGAAGTTCCTAGCTCGGGAGTGGGTAACGTGGGGTGAGCGTGTTCCCTTGCATGAGAGGCAAGAACTGAATTGTGCTGCTGATGGCCCAGTGGCTGCTTTAGAGATGCTGAAAGATTGGGTCTTACATAAACAGTGCCATCGCCCCTCTCCGCCCGGCATGCAGACAGACCCAGCTGCCTGCGGCACTGTGGGTCTCAAGTATTCAAAGGAAGAGGGAGAGCCTCCTGTAAACAAAAGCGACGGGCCCAGTCCGGACCTCAGTGCCAGTTTCTCTGCCTAGGCTGGCTGGCTTTCGCTATGCTATGTGCTCTTGGGGGCTCCTGATAGCTCACTTCCTGTTTCAGGAGGATGGGGGTGTGGATGACACTTGAGACAAAAATGAGCGCTCCCTGTTTAGGGCACCCATGAGAAACTGGCTTGGCAAGCCTTCCTGTCATCCAAAGCAAACGGCCTCTGCTGATTGACTTCTGCTTCTTGCGGTATCACTGTCAGCTGAGATGACGGCGGAGATGGGAGACGTGAGAGTTCACAGGAACATTCGTGGCGACAGGTAGCAACAGTCGGTCCCCTGCAATTCTCAGTGGCAAACAGAAATGGCCTACGACACTGGTGTCAGCGGTTGTCATGGATACCATGTAAAGCTCAGCAGTTGTGCTGGGGCCCAGGCTTAGAGGAACTCCACGTAGTTTTCGGGGATGAGGCCAGTCTTCCCGTTCAGAGTCCCCTCCAGCCAGCCAGGCTCCTGAGACGGATGAACTGTACAGGAGGGGAGACAGCAAGAAGAGACAAGGTTAGGAGAGGGTGGGAGGGGGAGGGTGTCGCGTGTTGCCTCCGTGAAGGAAGTGTGCAGAGTGCGGAACCGCACTGGCCAGGTGACATGATCCTAGGACTTGTTTCAACCAGAGGTTTGGAGTCCTTTTTGCTGGATCTATACCTTCTAAGGAAGGCTGTTTAGAAATTTTTCCACAATAAAAAGGAGAACAGAAATAATCAAAATTTGGCACAAAAAAATTTTAGGGCTCTCTTGGATTTTTTGAAGTTCCTGGCTTAGACTGCAAGAAGTGGTAAGTTTCTACCTTCTAGACTACAGGTCAACAGAGGCACAGCTCGATTTATGCCTGCATCCATCCATCCATTCATCCACCACGCCCCATCCACCCAACCAGCAGCAACTATGCACCAGGCAAAGTGCCACGCAGCTCTCCCAGGAACTACTGCTGCTGATGCCCAGGTCCTGATCTTGCATTTTACTTTCCATAAGCTGCTGGCCCCCTGCTATGAATATCCTTGCAAACTCCCTAGTGCTTTTTAAAATTTCATTTTACAACCTTTCAACAGTCCTCTTTTCCACCCACAGCCTTTCTCAGTTTTCTTTCCTACTCCCTAGCATTTCCCTCCCTGAGTACAAATCGGAAAGCCATCCTCTTCTCTCTAAGGCAACATCCAAAATGACTGCCTCTTTGTCAGTATCCGGTATCTATCCAGTCTGTGACATCATGATCCATCTCCATGGAAACTGGAGAATTACATAAAATCCAGCCATGTGTGCAAAGGAGTCCACAGCAGGGAGGAAGACGGAAGGCATCGTGGGACCAGGAGTCGGGGGCTGCTCACGCCCCTGAACCGGGAAGGTACAGATCACCGTGGGGCATTTACTCTCAGCCTCTCAGGAAAACTAATTTTCCGAGATTGTTTGGAGAGAATCAATTTTCCCCTATTCCCTTCCTGTGCTAATTAAGTGACTTCCTGAGCTTGTTTTAGAAAAGCATTTCCGTCCCAACACTACTGTATAATTCCAGTTTCACTTCATGGCGAAAGAAACAAGACCAGAAACCAAAGGAAGAAAACAAGGAGGCAGCAGCAGGACAGACACTGAAGCTTCAACAAGACCAATGTCAAGTTCATCTAGACCTGGAAGCTTCCTCCAGGAAAGACAAGGCCAAAGATCCATGAGTCGGCTCTGCGATGTGTGCACAACCTCCCTTCAGGAGGCTCACAGAACAAACCCAGAGCAGCCAAGGACACTTTGGATCCATGACAACCCACAGGAGGCAGAGTCTTGGAGAGAACAGCCACGAAAGGACACACCCAGCTCTCTCAGCACCAGAGCTCTCCCATGCTAGCTCCCAAATTCCCCATCCTCCAGCTCAAGCTGCCACCACCTCTTCCGTTTCTGCACCTCGCAGTTGGTGACCATGGAACTCTGTCCCCCTCAGTGGGCTCTTAGCAGTTGGAAAGATCCTGTGTGGGAGAAGTGCTGTACACTGAGCCAGGTGCAGGGCAAATGCTCGGAACAGGTGGGTCTGCCATGGACCCTGGGCGAGGTGCGCTGGTCAGCAAGGCTCCCTCCTGGTGAAGCCTGTGTAAGGGCCTGGTCTCAAGACCCATCTAAACTTCAGGGATCCTCGAATGTTTAGGACTGGGGCCGGCGATGTGGTACAGTGGATTAAAGCCCCGACCTATAGGGCTGACATCCCGTATAGGCGCCGGTTTGTGTGCCAGCTGCTCCACTTCCAATCAGGCTCCCTCTTAGGGCCTGGGAAAGCAGTAAAGATGGCCCAAAGTGCTTGGGCCCCTGCACTTGCCTGGGAGACCTTGAAGAAGCTCCTGGCTCCTGGCTTCAGATCAGCTCAGCTCTGGCCATTGCGGTCATTTGGGAAGTGAACCAGTAGATGGAAGACCTCTCTCTCTCTCTGGCTCTACCCCTCTTGCAACTCTTTCAAATAAATAAAATAAAATCTTGAAAAAATCTACAAGTCAAGGCCATTCTCCAAAATAAAAGACTTAGAAAGAATAAGCCAGACACACAAACAAAAAGCCAAGAAACAGCCCTTGCACTTTAATGAATCCAGCGAGACTCTGTGACCCCACAGAGTGCCTGAGCCCAGCCTCTTGTGACCTTTGCTCCTGCCCGGCCAGCGTTCAGACACAGCACGGGTACCAAGGGCATCACACCCGCAAGCATCAGAAATGGAATCTGTAGCCTGTGGGAGGAGTCACAGGGGACAAGGGAATCCCAGAAAGACAGCAGGCGCCACAGCAGCCTTTGGGTCAGAACTGCTGACTCACTGGGGACTTCAAATCAGGGCCACCCAAGTACAGTGCTGGACCACGGGCATAAGGATCGCCTGGCTGCTGATTAAAACTGCACAGTCTTGGGAAGCCCTGGCAAACCAGCTAAAGCAGCAATTCAGGTTCGGGTGTGTGTGTGGGTGGGTGGGTGGGTGGGAACCTGTATTTTAAGTGGCCCAAAGAAAGTTAAAAAGTGATGGTTTTCTGTGTTCAAACATCTCTGTATTAAAAATCCTACTAAGATTTAATATGCAAATTGTCATCAACTTGGAAGACAGAGGCGCCTCCTGGGTGCCCCTGCTCTTTTCTGCTGTCGTTCGCTGCCTGTGCCACAGCCCACCTCCTTTGTAAGTAGTATCGTGGCTTCCTTTCCACCTGCTCCCACCTCCTCCGGACCCCTGTGAAGCTGCCTCACACACGCATTACACTTTGCTTCTCTGCCTTGCTCTTGGCTGCATTTCAGTGTGCGTCACAGCACTCCCAGGCTCAACAACCATCAGGAACTCCCTCTGCCTCCTGAATTAGGATGATGGCCTCTAACACTCAGACACGCTGGCCGTGCAGAGGTCACGAGCTCCGGAGCCTAACCACACTGATGGATCTGCTCGTCCTCACGGACTCCAGCTTTGCTATTATCATCGCCATCTTACAGAAGCGCAGGGCGGTAAATGTCCTAGCGGTAGAAGGGAATCTGACCCCAGCTCATCTGACGTGGAGATCAAGTCCTGTCGCGCTCTCTGCCACCTCTTTTCAAGCACAGAACGGGATCTGGAGGGTGGGGATGACACCAGGTGGGCCGCGCCAACGCGGAGCGGTGGACCCTTGGCTGTGCATCACTTCCATTTCTATGCTCCTCATCTTACTGACAAACGAGGCCGAGGCTCAGAGAGGTGAGGCCCGCGGCTCTATCTCACACAGCTGCTGGCTGACGGAGGGGCATCCGAGCCCAGGACACACGACCCTGGCACCTGCGCTTTTCCACTCTACTCGTTCTGCCCTCCCTGCTGCTCTGAGCACGGAAGATGCTTGGGGAGGTCTTGGTGGGCTTAGCTGCACCAGAGGCCAACCCTCTGGACTGTGGCGAGCTCCCCGCCAGCCACTCTCTCTCAGCTCTGTCCCTAGAAACAGCACGCATTCTGCACATGCGACTGCTCTTCTCCCCTTCCTTGTTCATTGTGAACAAACAGCACGTGTGTGACTGCAACCTAGAAGGGGTGGCTGCCCCAAGGGGGAGAAACCTTAATGGGAACTGGCACAGCTCTCTGGGTCATTAAAATACATCTGCCCCTTGAACAGATGCTTACTGGGCATCCACGATGTGCCAGAGGCTGGGCTAAGTCCTCTCACACAGAAGAGAACAGGCAGTCAGAAACCTGCTCGTGGGAAGCGACAACAAACAAATAGGTCGTTTTGGGCAGGGGAGAACAGGGAGACAGAGATTGGGAGAGGCATGTGGGTGGGTGGAGAGGAGCTTAGAAAGCGGAAACCTCAGTGCCACAACGGAGCCAGCCAGGCAGCGGGCAGTGCACGTGCAAAGGCCCTGAGAAGGTATTGGGAACAGCGGTCTGCGAAGTTTCCTTAGAGGGCCTCATGGTGAACACACCTCCCTACTCAGCGAGCAGAGTGCCACAGAGAATGTGCACACAGAAAAGCACAGGTGGCTGTGTTTCAATAAAGCTTTATTGACACAAACAAGGGACAGGTTGGACTTGACCGGCGGGTCACAGTGTGCTGACCCTACCCGAGGACATAACGCCTGCGCGGCTGCAGTGTGGCCATGAGGTTGAGAGGTCAGAGGGGCAGGGCTGGGCCGAGGCAGGCCTCTGTAATCAGAGGGACCACAGTACGATGCAGGGCAGTGACATGATGCGGCTCCCTTTTTTTTTTTGACAGGCAGAGTGGACAGTGAGAGAGAGAGAAGAGAGAAAGGTCTTCCTTTGCCTTTGGTTCACGCTCCAATGGCCGCCGCGGCTGGCGCACCGCGCTGATCCGAAGGCAGGAGCCAGGTGCTTCTCTTGGTCTCCCATGGGGTGCAGGGCCCAAGCACCTGGGCCATCCTCCACTGCACTCCCGGGCCACAGCAGAGAGCTGGCCTGGAAGAGGGGCAACCAGGACAGAATCTGGCGCCCCGACCGGGACTAGAACCCGGTGTGCCGGCGCCACAAGGCGGAGGATTAGCCTAGTGGCAGCTCCCTTTCAAAGGACGCTCTGGCAGCTGTGTAGACAGTGGGTTATGACGGCAGGAGCGGAAGCAATGGCACATGCTAGGAGGCCGGCAGAGACACCCAGGTGAGAGGTAGAGGTGGCCTGGCCACAGATGTGCACTGGAGATGGCCGTGGGAGGGGCCATCCAGTGACCCAGCTTCCTGGTGAGCTCGTGGCCTCTCCACGGCTGTGCCCGGGTGCCATGGGAAGGGCTCCAGCTCCAGCTCATCTCGAGTCGTGATTAAAGCATCCCAAGAACCCAATTTTAGTGACGGCCACGAGAGCTTTCCAGGTA
Organism: Oryctolagus cuniculus; assembly: GCF_964237555.1. NCBI lineage: Eukaryota > Metazoa > Chordata > Mammalia > Lagomorpha > Leporidae > Oryctolagus > Oryctolagus cuniculus. The sequence goes on along the minus strand of NC_091437.1, from coordinate 30,690,589 downwards.
TCACGAATCACGCTGCCTGCAGGGGCCTCTGTTCCTGAGAACCTGAGTGACTGCTCTTTCCAGTTACTGTGCGAAGTGCTCCAGCGGGCGAGTTTCCTAGTAGCGTGGCCGGGGCTGACGCTGGAGTTACTTCCGAGTATTGCGCATCCATGCCCCAGCGCACAAAGTCCAGGCGCTGACTCAGCAGCTGCTCTGCAGGCCCTGCAGGGGCCCCGTGGACGCCAAGGGCTGCGAGACTGCTCATTAGGAACCCACAGGCCTGCCCCTCGGTGAGCCCTCCTCTTCCTCCTCCTTAATCCTGATAAATACCACACACACACACACACACACGCGTGCACGCGCTCAACCTGTCATTAGGAAACCTGCTTCTGACTGCTCTGATGATTGACAGGTATGCTGCATCCAAGTTAAACAGCCCTGACCTAATACCTGCAGCGGTAAACCAACAAGAGATCTAACAAGGATAAAAACACCGCCCCCACCCCCAACACCCCGTTATTTTCCCTCCTGCATGGCCTCTCTTCTCCTACAGAGGTGAGGGGAGTGGGGAAAAGCCAGGGTATGGGCAGCAGGCTCCTCCACGAGTAGCTTCTAATAAAAGACTGCCAGGCAAACCCATCTCAACAGCAGCCTAGCGTTTCCCCAGCGCCCTCTCCGACGCCAAGGGCTGTTCTCCTCCAGGTTTCCTTTGGCTCTGCTCTTCAGGGAATCTACAGGGTCAGGGCACTGCTGCTGAAATGCAAGCTCGCATCTGTGAGCCAACCCATGACGCCCAGATGCCATGGAGGGCTTGGGCAAGACCCCACACCTGCTGTCAACCAGGTGTGGATGGGCACGGCCACTGAGAACTTGTCTGGTGCCTTTTTGTGTGTGTGTGTGTGTTGCTTTAACACCGTAAGGTTCTTTCTTCTAAAAGGGGCCTTAGCAATGAAAGGTGTTGGCAATGCAAAATGGGCCACTCTGCCCAACAGCTGGCCCCTTCTTCCAAGAGTTACACCCAGGGTTACTATGTGAGCCAACAATTCCCCCCTAGGTATCTATCTCCAAGAGCCATGAAAACACGCATCCTCAACAAATCTGTCCATAAAGGTTCAAAGCAGCGTGATTCACAACAAAGTAGAAACCATCAAAACATCCACCAACTGAAAAAACGTGACATAAAGTGTGGTCTATCCATTCAATGGAATAGTACTCAGCCGTGAACAGCAATGAGGGTTCTGTCACATGTTACAACATGGACAAACCCTTTTTTTTTTTTTTTTTGGACAGGCAGAGCGGACAGTGAGAGAGAGAGAGAGAGAGAAAGGTCTTCCTTTTCCATTGGTTCACCTCCCAATGGCCGCTGCGGCCGGCGCACCGTGCTGATCCGAAGCCAGGAGCCAGGTACTTCTCCTGGTCTCCCATGGGGTGCAGGGCCCAAGCACTTGGGCCATCCTCCACTGCACTCCCGGGCCACAGCAGAGAGCTGGACTGGAAGAGGAGCGACGGGGACAGAATCCGGCGCCCCGACCGGGACTAGAACCCAGGGTGCCAGCGCTACAGGCGGAGGATTAGCTTATTGAGCCACGGTACCAGCCAACATGGACAAACATTTAAAACGCCACACAAAAAGCAGGAAAAAAAATACTGCTAAAGACCATGGGGTTTCTTTTGCAGGTGACAAAAATACGTCACAACTTGTAGTGTACTAAAAACCACTGACGCCTACATTCTGTATGTTACTTGTATGGTATCTGATGACTGAATACAGCTGTTAAAAACATGAAAGGTGGCTGCATTCACTAAAAGGAGTCACAAACCAGAATATAGGAGCCCTTTCAAAGTTGGAAGCTATTCCGCCCCTGAGTTCAAGGGGCCATCGTGCTGCCCGGGTGAACAGGTGACAGGCCCATGCTGCCCCCCTGCCCATATCAGCAGTGAGCTGGGACTTAGAGGACAGATCCCAAAGCCTCAGATTCACTCCCACATGCTCAGGAATAGGCAGAAGCCCCTCCCTTGCTGGCAGAGGCGGTCAGAGCCCAGCTGTGCCACCCATTCTGCAGGGTCTGCCGTGATAGGTGGCCTGCGACCCTTCCACCTGGGCCTCCTGGGAGGGGTACTCTCCAGGGTGTGGCTCTGGCCAGCCTGCAGCAGGCCCACTGACTGCACCTGCAGTGTCCTGGGGCCGAGGGCGCCAGCTGTCGACAGGAGAGCCGGCTGGGCTGGCAGCTTTTCTGCCTTGATTTGTAAAGGACCCAAATAAAAATGAACAGTCAAAGGCTTATGGGCAGTGCTTGGAGCACAGTCAGAAGGGACGCAGGTTCTATAGGCCCCATGGGGCCCTGGACCCCACTCCCTTTGGTCTAGGGCGGGCGGCACCTGCGAATCTCCTGGGGCTCTGTACCATGTTTTCCATTCTGCTTGCCCACACCTGATCCACCTCCCTACCAGATGATACCTACAGGCTAGCACACAGGGTGGCAGGTCCTCTGGACATGGATGCAGCCAAAGGCTAGTCCCCAGGGGCCTGGAGTGTCATGGTCTCGTGTGATAATGATGATGGCGCTGATCCCAACAGTAACAACATGGCGGGTCCCCCGTGAAACATGCGGTGGATACACTGTGCCTCGATTGCCTCTCACGATACTTTACAAGAGGTCTTCAGAAAGTTCACGGACAACATGTACCACAGAAAACTACGCTTGCATTTCCAAAATGTTTTGAACCGAAATAAATTTATCATTTAATTCTTTTCCCACAAACTTTTAAGCTAGAGGAGAGAACGAGTGCAGAGAGAGGGTAAGTCCCTGTCCGAGGTCACACAGGACGGGTGGTCTTGCCCAGACTTGCACCGCGTGGCCACAGGGCCACACTCAGAACGCAGGCTCTGCAGCACTGGGCAGGAGCAGGGGTTGCCCAGGTGGGATGCGGGCGCTTCTGCGATGCACACTCACTCTTTCCCAAGATGTGTGTCCCCACCCCACCTGAAGCTGGGGAAGCAGCGGAGAAAATGTGTAGCTCCTGAAAGCAGGCTTCCTTCTCCGAGCAAATGGAACAGGCCCTTGTGGCCAGGGATCCAGGAAGACGCACCCTGAGGGAGACGTCCCCCGGGAAGAGCTAAGCTGTCAAAGAAATGTGGACTTGCCCCTAGACTCCAGATTTTTCTCTCACGTAAATTACAAGTCAAAACACACTCTGGTAACAATGCTCACTTCAAATAAATTTTTAGGAAGTGAAAAGAAAAAGGAGAAAGCAGTGCACTCGAAGAGGTGCATTTAGCAAGTACCAGATCTCAGCTGCCTGTGGTACCAGCCATGGATCCATTTTCACACCGGGACACTGAGGCGGGGCAGCTGGCAGCTTGCAGGGTGGTTTGACTGTGGGTGGTCTACACTGCTGTCCCAAAAGTTAAAGGGAGGATGGACAAGAGCTCAGTGAGGCTCAGCACCCCAGCGTCTGCCAAAGGCCTGCCATCAGGGACATCTGTCTGGCCTGCAGGGGAGAGTGGATGCCACAGAACGCAAGAGGAGAAGGTCACACAACGGGTGGCTTTAACCTCACCCAGTGCTCCTGACCAACTACAGCCCACCCCTGTTCTCCACCCCAGTGGCTGGTACTCTGTCCAGCCCCCAGTTGTATAAAACCACCTCAAGGTACTGGGCACCATCTCATTGCCTATTCATACAGTTCAACAGCAAGCGGATTACACTGGTCCAGGCGTCCAGATGTCCTGCTGCTGCTCACACACACACACACACACACACACAGGCACCCCCAGCAGCAACTTTGAAAACACTCATTATGGACTTGCTCTCCCCACCGTCCCTCTGAGAAGGGACATGGAACTCACCATTATCGAAGACTGTGCCTGCTGCGAACGAGAGCTCCGAGTCGTGTTCAGCTTTGCAGGCGTACAAGGCTTTTGCCTTCCGGAACGGTGTGCTGTGTGGAAACAGGAATTTCTTTAACATTCTCTTACCTCCCCCCAGAAAGCTCCAGATATCAAACGTCTCTTCTCTCCTTGCTCTGCGAGCCGCCCAGCCCTCTCCCGTGGCAGAGCCCGGCCAGGCAGCCAGATGGCGAGACAGGAGGTGGAAAAGTTGCACAGGTCACAGGAGAAAAATGAGATATATTCAGAGGAAGGCTGGGAGCTCCAGGAAACCAGGCTTCTTGTGGGGTCACCTTGGGCCGCGTTAACACTTCAGCTGCGACGCCGCCACAGTGGAAGGGAGGGCAGGCTGGGCCCCATTTTTGGAGCCTGGGGTACCCTGGGGGCTGCGCCTGGGGTGGGGACAGGAAAGAACATCCAAGCTGCCCTGGAGAATGCTCGCAAACAGGCTCTGTTGAAAGCTGGCAACGCTCGCCGAGTCGGAAAGGAGAAATTCTAGCAGAGCCAGGTTTGGGCTGCAGGCCATGGGCTGACATTAGCGCTCCCAGATGTTGCTTACTTCTTCCCAGGCTGGGTCTTGCTGTGGGGCAGGACTCCCCAGCACCCCGAGTCCGGCAGGGAACATGGAAGGGGGGTGTGTGTGAGCAGCTGCCCATGTGTGTGCATGAGCACACATGTGCAGCCGAGGGTGGGGGGAGGAGGAAGAACAGAGGCGGGACAGCAGGCGTTTTTGCCCTCGTGTCCAGTGAGCATTGACAAGCACTCTCACTTGGACATTGGAACCACCTGTGGAGCGCTCAGAAAATGCAGGTGTCTGTGTGCTATGGACTTGCAGATGCCAACGGAGGCACTGGGTGTCTTTGCTGCAATAGGCCAGAGAGTAAATGTTTTAGGTTTCATGGGCCACATGGTCACTGTTGCATGATCCAACTCCACATCACTGCTGAAACGCAGCCATAGACAACATGTAAACACATTCATGTGGCTGTGTTCCAATAAAACTTTATTTATGGAAAACCAGCAGTGAACAGGATTGGACCCACTACAAGCCACGGTTTACTAACCGGTGTTCTAGAAAGTAATTCGTGTGAGCCGGTAAACGTGGCTACTTTCTCTCAATGTTTGCTATTTATTTATTTATTTTTTGACAGACAGAGTGGACAGTGAGAGAGAGAGACAGAGAGAAAGGTCTTCCTTTGCCGTTGGTTCACCCTCCAATGGCTACCGTGGCTGGCGCGCTGCGGCCAGCACACCGCGCTGATCTGAAGCTAGGAGCCAGGTACTTATCCTGGTCTCCCATGGGGTGCAGGGCCCAAGCACTTGGGCCATCCTCCACTGCACTCCCTGGCCACAGCAGAGAGCTGGCCTGGAAGAGGGGCAACTGGGACAGAATCCGGCGCCCCGACTGGGACTAGAACCCGGTGTGCTGGTGCCGCTAGGCGGAGGATCAGCCTAGTGAGCCGCGGCGCCAGCTCAATGTTTGCTTTGATATCCAACTAGTTTCCACTAATTCAGAGACTTCTCCAGAGTCACAGGAATGACATTTAATTGTCAAAAGTTGCTCTTATTTGACAAAAGGGATCTTACTCTCCCCTAGCCATCAGAGCAATGACAGTTTAGAGCTCAAGGGCAGAATTACAACACAGCAAATAGGCTATCTGGGTTGGAAAATTATTGGAGGCGTACATAATATTTCCTGTATCTTCATATGACTAACGGAGAGCCCAGAGGCAAAATCAGACTGAACCAAGGAACAGTCTGCTCGTGGACAAATCCAAGCAGAATCGGATGGGGCAGCACGTCCTGGGCTGTTCTGGGATGGTTAGTTCTTGGAGTCACCAAGTCTGCCATCCCTTTGAGAAAAAGCAGGCACGAATGCAGAAACCTATGCCTATCAGGGCCAAGCACCAAAACCTTCCAGTCTTGGTTCCATGAAAACCGAAGGGGGAAAAAAATCCCATAAGAGGTCTGTTGGGCAGGACGGTTACAGTGAATGATTATCCAGGACCTGCTGCTAAGGCACAGCTGACTATTTATTGTTCTCTTGGGTTTTCTAGTAGCCAAGAGATGATGCCCAGGTGGGAGAAGATGAAGTGGGGCCGCCGGGAGTGAAGAGCTCTGGGCGACTGGAAAATAGCTCTTCCTGCCCAATGATCACTAAGGAATAAGGCTCGGGACAAGCAGTGCACTCTGTGAGTTGACCAAGCCAAGCCTGCACCCTGGCCAGCAAGGGCCGAGCCCCCAGTGTGTGTCTTTCTGGGCAGCAAAAATGAGTTTTGTTTTGTTTTCTGTGTGCTTATTTTTTTTCCGAGGAGGTGGGGAGCAGAGAGGAGTACCTGGCTGTGAAAGGTGATGAACTGGCCCCCCAGGTGAGTGGACACCCTCAGGATGGGGAAGGCGGAAGGGGCATGTAGTTCACACAGGGGCATGCGTCAGGGCCTGGGAAGCTTAGGTTCCAGGCAGCATGGGCTCCATTTATGCCAAAGTTACTTACTAAACTCACTGCTCATGGGACAAGATGGGGGCCAGTCACAGGAGGCAGCGGGGGCACTGGGGATGCAGAGCTCACAGGCAGTGGTCTCAGGGGCCCGAGATACTCATTCACAAGGAGTAATCTTCCATGCTCATTAGCTTGTTGGAATCAAGCAACAAAGCCACAACAAGAGAGTCCACTAAAAGTGAAAATGAAGATCAGGACAGGGCCTTGTTTTTCCGCCCAGTTCACAGGTGACTGTCAGTCTGCGGGAGAGACTGCCCCCGCCCCTACAGGATGTGTACACAGGTGGGAAGGACACACAGGTGCCTCTGGAAGGGGCCGCCCCTGTCAGGAGGAGTAAGGCTAACATGCAGGACACCTAGTTACAACTGCATCTCGGACGAAAAATTGTTTGTTCGTATATGTACTGGGGCATTTCAAAAAGTTCATGAAAAAAATGCACACAATGCATGGATTTCAAAAATTTTTAAACCAACATAAACTTAGCCTTTATTTATTAAAAAAAATTACTTGTTTGGTTGGGTCGGGGGGAGGGAGAGAGACAGAGAACATGCTACCATCAGAGCTGCGCCACTCCCTAAATACCTGCAAGGGCGAGGGCTGGGGCTGGCCTGAGCTCGGAGCGGAGAATTCAATCCAGGTCTCCCTTGCGGGTGGCAGGGACCTGACTACTTGAGTCACCACCTGCTGCCTCCCAGGTTCTGCAGTGGGGGGGAAGATGGAATCTTATCTTTTTAAAAGTATGTTAGCTTCACAAGCCCGGTGTCCCATAACTCCTTCTCAAAAGCCTCAAGGAGTTTCCTTTAGGTAGAGTTCTTACCCAAACAGACAGATCCTGTTGGCAGACAGGCTGTGTTTGTAGGCTTTGGCTCTCATTAGGAAAAGAAAAACTCCCTAACAAGCATCTTCGGTTCTTTGGCTTCCTACCTCAGCCTGCAGTGCATCTCCATGCTGGCCACAGCAACCCTGAGATGGTTTCAGCTGCTCCTGTCACAGTGCCCTTCAGACCTAAGCTTGGCCTTCAAGGTTATGAGTGAGTTTGGATCCCTCTGTTAGTTCACTTTTCATTTTCCCCTTGGAGCATGGCATGAAGCCAGGAAAGCACTCAGAGTTTCCCTCAAATGCCCTTGCAAGTCTTGCCAAACGATGGCCCACTCTCTATGTTGGGACATTTGGGGTGGGGGTCAGGAGCAGCCCAGCCAGGCAGGCTGCAAGGGCTTCATCATTGAGGCACAATTTCCAGGGCACCCTGCACAAATGCAAGGTAAAGGTTTGTGGCTGGCAGATTTTTGAGAGGGGAGTGCAAGGGAAAGGAAAGAGGAATGTGAAGGGAATGACCCTCTACTGCTCTTTTTCTGATGTTGCTGCACAAAGCACCTGCAGGGGCTGGTACTGGCCCAGCAGGTTAAGCTGTCGCCTGCAATGTGGGCATCCCACAGCGGAGTGCTGGTTCAAGTCTCAGCTGCTCTGCGTCTAGCTTCCTGCCAGTGTGCCTGGGAAGGGAGTACTTGGGCCACTGCCACCCACGTGGGAGACCTGGATGGAGTCCCAGGCTCCTGGCTTCACCCTGCTCTAGCCCCGGCTGTTGCAGCCATTTGGGAAGTGAACAAGTAGGTAGGAGATTTATTCATGACATTATCTTTCAAATAAATCTCCCTTCACCCTTCAACTTGAAATTTTCAGCCCTTAAAAAGGGTCTGATGAGGCAGGAAGCAGCCTTCCCAGGGGAGGCCTCGTGTACAAACTCATGGGCCCATCGATTAAGTCCTTCTGGAATCTACTTGTGAAACCCTGCCCAGGGAAGGGAATATGAAGTTCCATGTTCCGGGAAAGGATTTGGGGGTGGCGTTGGGGCAGGCTGCACCTGAATAATAGGCATATGCCCCCACCTCTTGGCTGCACACTGCAATAGCAGTTAGGGCATTTCAGGCCTCTCTGTTTCTGACAGGCCGGCTCCCCAGCAGTGTCCCTACCTGTACTCACCCGGGCACATGTTTAGCTCAGTGACAGCCAATTCCAGGCCCTACTCTGCTTCGCCTATTTCAATATGGCAGTTTCCAAAAAGATTGCGAAACAGCATTGGCCAAATGGTGCTAGTCTAACAATGGCCAGAGGGGGCAGTATGGAGTAACCATGACCCCAAATAACACCAGCTAAACAGATACTATCTTCCGCCAATCTGGAAATAACTTTGGGAGGTGGAAAGGAGGAGCTGAAGACAAAAAAGAATCTAGAATTTTTTTTTGAGGGATGAAAGGGAGTTGGAGAGGTGGAGATACCTGACAGATAGGTATCTACTCAGAGACAAAAAAAATTAATGCCATCAAAGCAGAGTGTATTTGAGTTACCTTGACTGAGTGAAAACGCTGCCCTGAGTGCTGGAACCCATTTTTGCTCAGGGGCAAGTGTTCTGAAGCTTTTATTCCCTATAGATGGAAATGAAGGAGCCGCAGACTCCTAACAGCCCAGTCTTTCTAATGAACAAGTGAGGCTTTTTGGAAGGTGACCGCCTCTGGCTACTGTACATTACTCTGGTTCAGGTGCTCATGGGCCCATCAGTGATATAACTAGAATAATCAGCAGCATCTCTGGGATCATAGAACATTAATGTCTCCCAAAGCACCCAGAAGATAATAAAGAAGTAATTAGAATATAACCTGAATGTCAGGAGAATATGGTTGGAATCTCCTGTATTCTCTTTTTCCTACCATTCAGGAAAAATTAGGTAGAAAACTCTATCAAATGCTGAAGAGCAGGCCACGCTTTGGGGCTGGGAGCTGCAGAGAAACTTAAGGTTGGGGTGACCCATGTGCTTGGAGGAGAGAGGCTTGGGCTGAGGGGAGGTCCTGGCTTCTAGACTGGCTCTCATGCAGTCACATGACCGTGTCCCCAGCTACCTGTCTGTGCCTTGGTTTTCTTGATCTGTCATGGGGTTCAGGCCATTTCCTGGCTCATTCTCTCGGGATGACAGAATGAAATGATAGATGTGCAAGTGTCTGGAGGGGAATATAATGATACAGGGATATAGAAATAGCATAGGTTTTTCTTTTTTTAAAAGACAGACTCTGCTTTATAAATTATGTAAGCCTCTCTGATGGACCCAGCCCTAGGAGAAAAGATGAGCATAAAACCTGTGGCACCACCTAAGGCTTGGGACACACTGAATTGGGACTGCTTTGGTTGTCTGAAAGCACAGACTTTGGAGAGATCCCCCTGCTGGAGACCTACACAGCACAGAGACTGCATTCTGCAGGATCCTTTAAGCTCTGGACTGCGATTAAAAAGAGCTCAGGAGCAAAGCATGGTGGCACTTGAGTGTGGATGTCATAAAAGCAAGGAGAACTACAGCATGGCCCTCGGGGGAGGAATTAGGTCAGCCTGCTCATCTTCACAAAGAAGTGGTGCCTGCTCTCCTGAGAGCTCAGAGCTGCTGACAGAGGCAGAGGGAAGTGCTGAGCAGGGAGGCAGAAGCCATGAACGATCCAGAAACTGCTCCCCATCTGAATCTTTTCTTCTGTGTTCTGTTTGTCTCTCAACCAGAGGATCCGGTCTCAGTGACTCGGGGTCGGTGCTCATGGCTGGTGGGCCAACCTCCGAAATAAGCATTGCCGGATGCTGATAAAAATGACAGGGAAAGGCCAGCGTGTGTCTTAGCACTGTGCCTCTTACAGTTCTTCCAGCAAACCACGGAGAGCCCACATGACTCAGAGCTTCCACAACGATAACCTGGTTCAGGAGCTGCTGTCCTCCACACTCCAGGCACCAGGGATTAATCCAGAAACTCGAGTTAAGGTTAGAGAGGTGTGAACCACGCCATCCTGGTTCACGCAAACGGTCCCGCCTGGCTTTGGGTCCTGCGGGTGCAGCGACAGACAGCAGAGGTGGCCCCCGTTGCCCTGCCCGGCTTTGGATAAACAAGGACATATCAGTCAGCATCCATGATTTTACCTGAAGTCTTCGTGAACTGCTTCTTCTGGCCTGTCAAAAAGCAAGTGCAGGTTTGGATGGCAGGGAACAAAGTTGACGAGGAGGCTGAACACTGCATGAAGAGAGGACCAAGCCAATGAGAGAACGGCAGCAGCAACAGAAAACCAAACAAACCCTGCAACAGACCTGGCGGGGGATGAGTCGCTGGACGTGGATGAGGTGGGCATAGGGCTGGAGGGCGCCGAGAACATGGGCCAAGATGGCGAGAGGGGTGATGTTGGGCTTGGATTCGGGGGGCTGCAAGACATAACAACCAGAAAACTCGTCAGCACACAAGGGAACCACAATGGGAGCACAGGAGGTTCATGGCAGGCCAGGGGACAGGGAGCTGGAGCAGGCCGGAGGAGCCCTGACCCCCAGCGACGTGCTGCCAGTGCCATGGCACGGGTGTCCAGACCAGATGGCCGTGTCGTCCTAGGGATGCCTGGCCTTGGAACACGGACACATTTCTCTGCCCTCTACAGCAACTGCTTTCCAGGTGACAGGAGCGTCCATCACGTGCACTGTACCTCCGGCTAGGGGTCAACGCTGCCCTGAAGCCACAGACACAGATCCCCACGCCCACCGCCTCGTTCTGACGCAGGGCTAGCTTATAATGCGACTTCGGCTTCCACTGCTGTGAGTTTAAAGCTATGGTTCAGTACACAGGACCATTTCTCAGGGAAACAGGGGCCATTCAGCCAGAAAACGATTTTCTGTTTACATTTTTCACTCAATGGGCCGTGTGCCACCGGCGATTGGACGTGTGACTGCGTCAGAAAAGCGACAGCAGGCGTGGACACTCCAAACCTCTCGGGTCACCTCCTGCCGGCCCGGGCAGGGCACAGTTCCTCTGAGGTTTGCTTTCTAGGCCTGCCCTTTTTCCTTTCGTGGATTCTGACGCTCAAAGCAAGGAAGCCCCGGGGAAGGCAACGGAGACAACATCAACTGAACCTGAAAATTCGTGCATTGTGTTCTTTGACGGGTGGCTGACCAAAATGCTGGAGAGGAGAGGTTGAAATGACTCACTGCAGCTTGCTTTGTGGATATTAACTGGTCATGCTAAGCCCTTTGACTTATTTCCACAAATGACACCAACACCTCCGTAACTCCGTGAAATCACGTTAAGCCACAGATAGTGCTCACACCGTGGACAGAAGACGTGGCGACCAGCCAGCCCCGGCAGCACCCGCGGCCCCAGAATCTCAGCCGCCTGCTGAGCTGCTGGGTTCAAGCATTTAAGGAAGTGAAAATGACAGAACTCTGCCTCGGGGCAACAGGCTTTCTAAGCATACTGGGATTTAGCATGAACGTAACTGTCTTGCTTAATGGAACTTCTCTAGGGTTACGTCACTTCAGACAGGAGCCCAGATAATGGCCCTGACTATTGTCTTTAAAAAAAAAAAAAAAAGATTTCTTTTTATTTATTTGAAAGGTAGAATTACAGATAGAGGCAGAAACAGCGAGAGAAAGGTCTTCCATCTGTTGGTTCACTCTCCAAATGGCCCCAATGACCGGGGCTAGGCCAGGCCAAAGCCAGAAGCCAAGAGCTTTTCTGGGTCTCCCATGTGCGTGCAGGGGTCCAAGCACTTGGGACATCCTCCATTGCTTTCCCAGGATCATTAGCAGGGAGGTGGATCAGAAGTGGAGCAGCAGGAATTTGAACCAGTGCCTGTAGGAGATAACAGTTCCCAAATGGGATGCTGGCACTGCAGGCTGGGGCTTTAATTGGCTGCACCACAGTGCCGGCCCCCCTTGCCCATTGTCTTAACATGAACGCCTACAGAAATGCACAATAAAACCCACTGTGTATGTCAATCAACTATCCTTTGACTAATCCAATTCAACATCTGCTGAATGCAATTGTATGAACAGAATTTCCAGAGTAGGAATTTCAAAAGGGCAGAAATGCTTGTCCTTTTTGTTACTGTGGTACCTTGAATGTCTAAAATAGTGCCTGTAGGTGTCCAATACATAATTATTGAGTGAGTACATTCAGTAGATTTTCTTTTAACTCATAATCCAATAAAGCAGACACTGGTGTATTTTCCATTTGACAGATGCAAAACTTGGGCGCAGTGGCTGGGGCCTTGCCTGTGGCCATGCAGCCTACAGGTGACCACAAGCCTAGGGCTCCGGCCGCCAGCACAATGCCTCTCTCTGGGACAGTGGGACCAGCTCTGTGTCTCCAGCTCATGCCTAGCTTCTCTACAGACCCAGCCACAGCATGAGAAATCTTCTTACCGCTGATTTATGAATTTCCTCTAGATGCCTACCACATTTCCAGGGCAAAGTGGGAATACAGCAACAGACAGACTCAATAAGACTCAACCCAATCGTAAATTCCAACACAATCCACAGTCCTGCCTCCAGTGTTCTGTCTGGTAGATTCATACAGCACATGGAATTCATTGAAGTGAAGAATTTAAATTTAAAGAATATGGTTCTTTTATTAATTTTTTTTTTTTTTTTTTTTTTTTTTTTTTTGCAACTCAGCAAAGACTCCTCCTTGAGCGTTTAGACTGATCAAGACAGTAAGAGAAATTTGCCAAGGTCCCTGACATCAACAGTTTATGTGTATTTGACAACATGGGTCAGATTAAAAGAACCACGCCACCAGACAGCAAGATTCCTCAGCTGTTCCCGCTGGGCCAACTCAGGCCCGGGAGAAGCACTACCTCATTCATGCCGTGTAGCCCTCAGCTTCTCCTGGGGTTGCTACGCATGAGAGATGCCGACCTGTATCAGCCAGGTCGCCTCCACACAGCGATCTAGCAGCAAGGCCTGGGCCCAGCCCAGAACCCGAGTCTCAGTGACCAGGGACAATGGGGAGGCTCCAGAGAACAGCCCCAGGCTGTAGGCCCCAGGTAGGCTGGCCCTTCGGTCAGGGGCGAGTTACCCCAGGACAGTTAAAATGCACCTACAATTTCTTAAAATGCGTCTGGGACCACGAATTATACCTTTGGCTAAAGGCACAGTGAGGAACACATTCTATCAACACCATGTGGGTTTTGAACGTTCTCCCGCATCCTCGGGTATCTAAGTGGTCTTCGGTCAGCAGCAGGCGTCTGAAATGGGAGAGCACTGGAAGGCAGGGTGTTCTTAGCCGTGCAAGGAGCTCACCCTTCAGTCGCCATGCCAACTGCCACAGATCAACGACAACTTTTACCCACCAACAGATTTTCACTGGTTTGTTTGTGCTCGTAAATGTTATGGCAATATTTATTTGCTATAAAATGAGTACAGTTTACAATTTATTACCACCATGTTTGAGTTAGTGTGAACAATAAAATGCATGCGCTAATAGTACTGCTATGCTTTTTAAGCTACTAAATTAGGCCTTTTATTTATTTGGCTTCAGGGTCTCCTCAATAAATGTCAACTCTACGCTCTGAACTTGGGGTGGGGAGATGGTGATTTTGATCGCCCTGACTTGGTGGGCGCATGCTGAATATTCATGCCTGTACTGGAAAGTCTTGCTGTACCCAAAAGGCACCTGCCGTTACTATATTTTAATCACACTTTAAGATTAAAGAAATGGGAAGGCCAATTAGTGAGTTGATCGTTACATGTTAGTTACACCCATGAATAAAGTATCTCCCTGTACCCCACAAAGCATACTATGAAAAATAGGACTGTGCATTTCGCATTCCATAACAATGCCTGCACACCCCAACGCCTGCATGCCTACGAATGCTCCTCCAAGAGACAGGGACGCTTCCTATTTTGATTGATGTAAGTACAACATAAGATGCATAGGGATGGTGGCAAGGACCCAGGACTCTGTGTCATCTAAAATTTCTCCTTTCAGAACAAAAGTGTCTGGCTATCAGTTGCTTAAAAATGATAGCAGACAAAACACAGTAACAACAACAACAACAACAAAACCCAAAAACCCCACTTCATTCTGTCCCAAAAAGCCAACAGGAAAGAAAGGTCAGTTTCACTCTTGGCTCTGAAACCTCCAATATCAAATTCTCTACCTCTTTCCCCACTACTAATGCCAAGGATAACAAATGATTGAGGTTCAGATAGGAGAAAATAACTTTCTAACGACAGTCTTGCAGATGACCCCAAAGGCTGCTCCACAATCCTCTGTCATCGGGCTGAGCACAGCCGTGCGTTCTCCCCTTCCATACCCTGGGGTCGCGCCAGGCTCCCACATCAAGGCCCAGCTGCAGCAGCAGCAACAGCTTAAGCTGGAGCACATCTGCTGCCTTGGTTTGGATGCAACTGGAAGCCTCACCTCAGCTTCACTCTGCTGGCCCGCTGGGCCCTCAGCACGAGTCCAGAAGTCCTGTCAGTGCCTTTGACGTTCACTGGGCAGTGAGGGACTAAGCGTCTAGGAAGGTAAGGCTAAAAGGCTGGCAGCACCTGGGCTGCGGCCGACAGGGCAAGCAGTGCGTAGCAGCAACAGCAGACTGACACCCCGTGTGGTGACTCACTTGAATGACGGGACGTCTGGCGTCCCAGCCAGGGCACGCCTCCTGTAGCATGCACAGGGCTACCAGGTGGGCTCCCAACTTGAGCACGCACGGGCAGACCCTCTCGGGCCTCCCCACCACAGCAGTGGAGCTGCCACAAGAGGTTGGCTGACCATTCAGACAAAAGTTAAGCTCTCTAGAGAGGGACACGGTGGATCCACGTGGAGGGCACGGGTGCCCATGGCTTGGGACCCCAGCTGCTGAGAGCCTCAGCACCAGTGCTGGAAAGAGAGGGGCCACGTGCCAATTAGAAAGGCAAAACACACTGAAACCTCTTAGACAATTACATTCCACTAACTTTGTATCCCCAGCAGACATGTATGTTGCTAGAAAGGGAAAAAGCACAAAACAAAGTCCTGGTTGAGGAAGAAATTTAGGAAGTACAATGGGACATCAATAAGTTTGTGGGAAAAGATAATTAAAAGATAATGCAGGGCCGGCGCCATGACACAGTAGGTTAATCCTCTGCCTGTGGTGCCGGCATCCCATGTGGGCACCGATTCTAGTCCTGGCTGCTCCTCTTCCAATCCAGCTCTCTGCTGTGGCCTGGGAGGGCAGTGGAGGATGGCCCAGGTGCTTGGGCCCCTGCACCTATGTGGGACACTGGGAGGAAGCTCCTGGCTGCTGGCTTTGGATCAGCACAGCTCCGGCCGTTGCAGCCATTTGGAGCGTGAACCAGTGGAAGGAGGACCTTTCTCTCTGGCTCTCCCTCTCACTGTCTGTAACTCTGCCTCTCAAATAAATAAATAAAATATTAAAAAAAAAAAACTCTCTAAGTTCTGATGGCTTTGTGGAAAACTGGAAAATACCAAAAGAGCAAGAAGATAAGCCATACAATCATGTACACTTTAGGCCACTGATAAGCATTATTAACACCTTAATACTTCTCATTTATTTGGGGATGCTACCAGATACATAGCCTGTGTGGTTTTTTTTTTTTAATGAACTACTTAATATAATTAAAGCATCATCCAATGCCATTTAATATTCTTTGATATATATTTAAAATATTTTCAACAATTTATTTGTATTTATTTGAAAGGCAGAGACAAAAACAAAAACAAAGATTTTCCATCCACTAGTTTTCTCCCTGAATCACTAGACAGCTTGGGGCTCAGCCAGGCCAAAGCCAGGACCATGGAGCTCAGTCTGAATCTCCCAGCTGGGTGACAGGGACCCAGTCACTTGAATTATCAGCTGCTGCCTCTCGGAGAGCACATTAGCAGGAGGTTGGATGGAAAGTAGAACGAGGACTTGAAATCCACACTCCAGTGTGGGGTGTGGGCATCCCCAGTGGCATCTGAACTAGTCCAAATGCCTGCTCTGATAGCGTATGTTTAGAATAGCTGCAGGTTTTCTATTGCATGGGATACCCTGATCTAAGTAACCATTTCTCCACTGTGTACATTCCAATTGCTACCCTTTTTTAGGTATTGCAAATAGGGCCACAATTGCATCCTCGTAGAGGATCACTGCCTGTGTCTCCGACTGTTTCCTCGGCTTAAATTCCTGGAAGTAAAATGAGTGGGTCAAAGGCTGGAAGCTACTTTTAAGGGTCGTGCGTATCCTGCCAAATAGCTTTTCGGAAAGGCTCTACCAAGCTGCATTCCCAGCGATCCCGGGAATTCTTTCTCCTCCTGATGCTGCCAGGTCTGAGCATCAGCGTTCAACCACCACCCGCTGACTCTGCTCTCAGTGTGCGACGGCTACCTTGGGCTCTTCGCCTTCCTATCATTCTTAGTAACGTAGGAACACACACATCCCTTCCTGTGTGGATGCAGTGTTTAATTTAACAAAGGGCTTTCTGCTAAGAAGGCGGTCAGTGGAGGGAGGCAGGCAGGTGGACAGCAAGCCTAACAACCCCAGTGTGGGGACATCGGACTGCCAGGCACAGGGCACAGCTTCTCAGACAGAGCAAGCAGTCGATTTCCAGATCAGCCGGGGCATCTCCACGTCAGGGCTGAGCAGGAGGGAAGAGGCACGCAAGAAGCACCGTACTGCCGCAAAGTCAGAGTTCACATCGACGCCTTTGTGCCCAGCAGAGGTTGTGACCTGTCACCCAGGGGCCTGGATGAGCCTGCAGGGTAGATAGCCCACGGCTGACCTTGAAGACCCAGCTGTCCTCCTTCTGACTAGGGCCTACTGAATCCAAGGAGGGGCTGCTTTCATCCCCCACTCCACTCAAATCCCCACACACAAGGAAGAGAAAGAAAATGCTACAGAAACCAGCAAAGTCCTGTAAAATATAACCCCAGGTCACTGACTTCTTCTTGCTTGGAAAATATTCTTGAAGCTCTTCCCTTAAAGAGCCATAAAGAGAGACAGGAAACCCAACTTCAGCTGGGAAAACTGGGCAGTGGGCAAATCAGAGCAAATGCCACACAAACCAGTTTGGTATCTGTTACAAGTCTGAAAGCATCCATTTCTTTTTATTATTATTATTATTATTATTATTATTAGACAGGCAGAGTTAGACAGTGAGAGAGAGAGACAGAGAGAAAGGTCTTCCTTCCGTTGGTTCACCCCCCAAATGGCCACTACAGCCGGAGCTGTGCCGATCTGAAGCCAGGAGCCAGGTGCTTCCTCCTGGTCTCCCATGCGGGTGCAGGGCCCAAGCACTTGGGCCACCCTCCCCTGCCCTCCCAGGCCACAGCAGAGAGCTGGACTGGAAAAGGAGCAACCAGGACTACAACCTGGTGCCCATATGGGATGCCGGCGCCACAGGCGGAGGTTTAACCAAGTGAGCCACAGCGCCGGCCCCCCAGCATCCATTTCTTATATGCATCTGCTCAGGTTGCAGAACACAGACATCCTATGTTTGCCCCAACTCCCGAAACTCAGCAGGCGCTTCACAGCTCTACAAGGAAAAAAAGCACAGCCGCGTGCCCCAGAGCTTCCTTCCCTGCTCCGTGTTTTCCTGACTCTTCCTGGTGGGCCTGTGTGTTTACACAGATTCTTTCCCCTCATCTAATATAATTCACTATGCATTCTTATTCAGACAATGCGGAGTTCTGTTTCGCATTTTAAGAGACGAACTGGTGAAATCCCCTTACGGTCTTAACAGTTACAGGCAACTGCTTTTAAACATACTTTTAATATATCCTGCATTAAAAATAGTTTCACTAATCTGCAATGCTATGGTTTGGATAGCTTAATTTTTTTTTCCTGAAGTTTCAAATCCGTTTAAAACTCAGAGGGGGTGGGTGGGAACAGTGAATCATTCCATGATTTGAACAAAATTCAAAAATCTTAGAATAGGGCATCTATCATCTCTAAGATTCCCCAAGGCAGTCATCTGAATCGTCTTTTGTAGAATAATACATGAATGTGAAGTAGAGGGAAAACCCTGGATTTGGAATAATGATGCATGGACAACAGTCCCAATTTTCTTGCTCACTGCCCAGACAGTCCCAAGGGAAAGGGTCAGGGAGGCCGAACAGTCAGACACTTCTCCTGCGCACTCATGTGTGCAGCATTGACTGAGCTCACCATGCTTTCCTGTTGACCTGGAACATGGCTCTTCAAGCTTTTTCAATTATTTACTTCAGATACAGAACTGCTTCTGAAAATGAAATGTATTTACTCCCTTTCAACTAAACATGTTCACGATTTATAGAGTTATTTGTAAGGAAACATGAAAGTATTTTGGGGTCACGATAAGATGTCTGTATGATAACAACTGGTATTCTGAAAGATCTGAGTAGTTCTAGAAAATCCCAACACATCCTTACCCGGTGTGTTACTCTCTTAAATTGTTATTCTCTATACAATCAAGCCACTGTGCTTGGGAAAATAAATTCACTCACTGTACCATAAAAATAGCAATAGTGCTATTGGATTCATTCCCCTACCGCTCCACCGTTCTAAAGATAAGGACATTTAAACACGACTCTTAAACAAAATCTTCAAGTAAGAAAGTGTACCTGACTCAGAGGACTGAGGCAAAGAACTGGGTACACACGCATGATTGAACATTCAAGTTTTGTATCTGTTTACACTATTTAAAATTTTTTTTTTCATCATGGGCCCATATACTATTGTGTAATAATGGAACGTGCCCTTCTATAAACAGTGCTAGAATAACTGCTAAATGGACAAAATTGACACTTGACCCCGCCCCACCTCACATCCTATATAACAAATGACTTCCAGATGAATTACAGCTCTAAATAGCCAAGGCAAACAAACGCTTGTAGACGATAATAACTCCAGGAATGCAAGGCTGGGATACATCCAGTGTGATATAAAGTGCACTAATCTTAGAGGAAAACAGATATAATTAACTACATTAAATTAGTGACTTTATCAAAGGGCAACATTAAACAAGAAAAAAGACGATCTGTGACACAGAAATTAACAAAGGGCTCATAACTGATCCATGTAAAGGACTCCTCCTACTGATCAGTAAGAAAAAGACAGACAACCAAATGGGAAATGGGCAAGAAATTTGAATAGGGATTTTCTTTTCTTCAAGAAAAATTTAAAAAAATTAAAAAAAAAAAAGCTGAAACTTTCTGGAATGCAGGAAATGTAGATTAAAACCACAGTGAGATGATACTGTACATTCAGAAGAGCAACTACATAGTTTCAAAATCTTGAAATTACCACTGTTCATGAGACTATGGAACATCTGAGACTCTTACACTTTGTTGGAGGAGGGGGTGTAATTGCTGTAACCATTTTGGAAGGCAGTTTGGCACTGTCTGGCAAAGGTGAAAATGTCATTCTTTATGACCCAGCCATTCCATTCTGAGATATGTATACTAATGTATACTTATGTACTAGAAGACACGTATAAGAATGTATATGGCAAGTTATTTGTAAAAGTTAAAAAACAGGAAACTCAAAAGTTTAGCAAGAGCAAAATGGAGAAATAATTTTAGTGTGTAGATTTAACTGTGTAGTGTACTTTAGTGAGAATGAATGAACCACAGCTACATGGATGACTCTTGAAATTGTTCAGCCAAAGAAGCCAGACCCAAAGCAGTAGAATAAAATTTTGCATTTAAGGATGCATATGGTCTGCCGTCATTTCCAGGATCCTGATATCGACAGAGTCACGTCACTTACTCCCAAAACTTATCTGTTAGCCCCAAATCAACACTTGTGCTTTCGAGGTCACTCAAGAGCTGCAGATAAAACTTGAGTTACTCAATATGTACAGTTAAGGTCAAAAAAGGTGAGATTCTGCTATCTAGTTCCAGCTCTCTTGCTGTAAACAAGAGTCCTTGCAAGGTATATTTAGGGCCACATTTTGGTGATTTTTTAATGGTGATTTTCCTGCTTAAAACGGCGCCCAAGCACACAAGCAAAGCCCCATGTGATGTCCCTAAGCACGAGCAGGCAGCGACTGCCTTAGAGAAAATATGAACTCAGACACGCTTCATTTCAGGCATGACTTCCAGCACCGTTGTCCTGAGTTCAATGTTAGTAGGTCAACAACAGCACTCAGTGAGGTGTCTAATTTACCCAGATACACACACAAAACAAGACTGTGTGCCCACCAGCTGATGGAAATGTGGCCAGAGGCACACAAGAACCTAACTCTGTACTTGCACCAGGAGTAATGGTTGGCTGCTGGCTAATTCATTGTTTGCAGGGACTTCACAGACCGTGAGTACCGTGAGTAACAATTTTCGGCTGTACTTAGGAGGTGAGACATAAATGAAAACAAGGAATTGACTCCTGGAAGCATCAGGTCAGTGGTTCCCCTTGTGAGGAGGGGGAGCGCTGCCGTGACGAGGACAGAGCAAGAGCTTTGGGCACAGCGAGGAGCACTTGCACTCTGGGTGGTGGCCGCACTGCGCCTGTAAGTAACAGGCCATTACCCTGCAGGCACATATTCCCCACACTTTTCTATGCAGAACAGACTCAAGACTATCTTGAAACCTACTTCTGGACACTAAGTACACCAATTTTCATCAACAATGCATATTTACGGTGCTCTGTAGGCAAAGAGGTTAAAGGTAATTTGTATTCCTTTATACTATTTTTTCCTCTTCAGATTTTATTTTTTAGAATAGCTTGAGCTTCCAGAAAAACAGAGCAGAATGCCGACTTCCCATAGGCCCCCTGCCCTGACACATGCGGTCTCTGCTTTTAAACAAATATTTTCCATATTTTCTGCAATTAATAGATACCACACTTATAATAAAAAATTACTATTAGAGAAACTAATCCTCCCAGCCATCCTAAGCATTTTGATTCTCTAGGTGAATGATGTTAAACAGGGACAAAATCAAAGCATAGTTTTTGTGGCACCAATCTGCGATTGAGGTTGCATAATACAGTGGCCAGCTGCCAACTTATATTGTTTCTCTGCCTTTTCAGTCTACAATCAATCAATATTTACTGAGCACCCTTCTTATGCAAGGATTTTCCATCCTGCCTGCCCCACTGGGAAATTATGTTGATGACTCTAGAGCTCTGCTGGTTGGCTGGTAAAGTCATTACAGCAAAGCAACAGCCTTGCCTTCTCCTGCAGTGGGCATGGGGCAGTCAAGGAGGACATCTCAGAGAGGGCATTCTGAGAAAGCTGGACAATATGCTACCAACACCCATAGAAAGGCACTGGCCATCTGGCCTACTTTTCTGGACAGGTCCCTTTCAGGGAATATTTCCTGTTTGGATGAGGGGGGAGGCAAACGGGTTTAATAAGAATCTGCATGTTCACTGCTGAAAACAAAGGTGTATCTAAAATTAGCACCAGCAGCCCCAAGATACTACAGCTCAGCAGTCACCCTGGGGAGGAGGGATTCCTTACAAAGAGGGGGACTAAAATATGTGGTCCAGAAATTTCAGCAACAGAAAAAGCACTTGTGCTGAGGACAGCGTCCAGCAGGGCTAACTTCAACTCCTGCCATTGCACAAAGGCCGGTCCGGATACTAGGGGAGGCATATGAGGCCGAGAGATAAGGAGAAGTGGACTTTGATGAAAAGGCCAACAAGGCTCTGACTTCTGCCCCCGCCCCCGAGCAAGGAGCCGATTTCCCCGACCTCCTGGTGTTTACTCCATGGTCTAAACATGTGGAAAATTGCTTCTGATCTGATTTCAGCCTACTCAAGCGTCTTTTCCATTGCATTTCTATCCTCCCTGCCTGGGGGCTGGTCCTGCTCCCACAGCGCGACTGGGCGCAGAAGCCACAGCGTCCCCTGTGACGCTCTGCCCTCCCCAGGGCAGACTCCAGCTGCCACGCAGGAATGCAATCTCCCAAGGATTCCTGGTGATTTCTGCCCCTTGTTCACTGGCTTCTCCGAGGCTCATCGACTCAACTGGAAAAAACTTTAAATGATTTTCCAGCAAAGCCACCCTTTCCAGTGGAAAAAAGTCTTACCATCTGCGAATAAAAACAAACTGAAGGAAAATGATTTTTATATTCTCGAGTTCTTGGGCTTCCAAACTGAACTGCTGTCGCTCCCCCTCTTCGTGGAGGAACGACACTAAGCCTTGCCTAGGCTTCATATCCGAGTCACGGCACCATTATGTCGCTCCCCCTCTTCGTGGAGGAGCAACACAGGACCCTGCGCTGTTCTTTCGTCTGCTCGGCCCTCCCCGGGTTTGCTGCTGGTTCTTCCCGGGTTGGCTACTATCCCTTCCACCTCCGTGGAAGGGCAGTTCCCCCTGGCCACATTCCCCACTTCCGCAGGGGAGCGGCACACCGCCGGCCGGCTCTTCTCGGGGGCTGCACAGGTGTTCCCTCAGCTAGATGTTCCCCATAGATGTTCCCGGTGCATGCCATCTCTCTCCTCCTTTATAGTCCTCCTCTGCCAATCCCAACTCGGCTGCCCACACGCCGAGTACGCTGCTCTCCAATCAGGAGCAAGTCCTACAGTTAATTGGTTGAACTGGAGGCAGCTGTGCGGAAGCTGTTTACTTCTCTCCCAGCGCCATGTTGTGGGAGAGCAGATGCACAGAATAAGTCTTAATTTCAGTAACTTAGTCCAGTCCGGATTGCTCCCCACAGATCCCCCTTTCTTTTTATTTTTGGCGTTGATACGCGCCTGTCTTCGGTGTCCCGCGGCACACACTCTGCTCTACTTGCTAGAGTTGCCACAGGCTCTTACAAGTCCTATCAATCAGGAAAACCGAATCCGGGTCCTCTCTTCGCCATTGTGAGGAGGTTTTTAGGCGCTGATGCGTGCCTGTGTTCGGTGCCCTGCAGCGCATTCTCTGGTCGAGCCTGCAGGGGCTTACAAGCTCTATCAGGCAAACCGAATCCAAGCCTTCTCATTGCCTTTTGTGGGGGAGACTTATTAGTGTTGGTTTGTGCCTATCTTCGGTGACCTGCAGCTCACACTCTGGTCGAGCTGCTCGCTGGCGCTTACCGCCTTAAATCAGGCAGACCGAATCCAAGCTTAATATTGTTGTATTGTGGGGAAGCCTTACTGATGTTAATTCGTGCCTGTCTTCGGTGACCTGTGGCGCATAAGCTGCTAGCTGCCCGCAGGTGCTCATCGCCTCACTTGATTAGGCAGACCGAATCCAAGCCTTCTAATTGGCATGTTGAGGGGAGGCCTTATTTTTCTCTATTTCTCTATCTCCGGGCATTCCTACCTCTCCCATTTCACTTCTATCTTCCAGCATTCCCATTTCTCTTTTACTTCACTTCCAAACTTCTGTTTCTCTTATCCCCGCAGCTTCCCGGCACCTCGCCGCTTCAGCCTGCGCGCCTCTCTCATCTGCGCAGCTTCCCGGCTTTGCGCAGCTCGGCTTCGCGCGCTCCGCGGTCTCCACGCTTAACCCTTTCGCGTCTGAACCACGGCCTACGCCAGCGTTCCCTATCTATTCACGCCCCGTGCTCTCTCTGCACGCGGCGGCTTCCGCGAGTAACACAGCGTAGCTTGCGTCTCCACCACTAGCATTCAATCCAAGTTCCCCGGGCTAGCCTGGCGAATTCAACCCAGCGTACGTCTCCGCCCCACGATTTGGCTTCCCGTCCTTTGCTCCCCGGGCTAATCAGACGGATCCCAATCTGGCTTGCGTCTCAGCTTCTGGTTTTAACTTTTCGCCCCCTATTCCCGGGCTAACTTGAGAATCCCAAAGTGGCTTTCGTTTCCGCCTTGGCCTGCCCCCCGCGGCTTCAATTTCCCTAACATTTTTCTCTACCCGGTATGTTTCCCCAAGCTTTCCTCCAACGATATTCCTCCCTCATTTCTCCTGGCCTCTCCCCACAGTCCGCGTCCGAGTCTGTTTGTTCTAGCTTTCACTTTCGCTTTCGACCTTAGAGATTTCTCCCAGCTTCCCCCCGTAGTCCGTATCCGAGTCTATGCCTAGGCTTTCAATAGCTTCTTCCGGCACCCTTTTCGTCCGGCTTTTCCCTAGGCTGTTTGTTAGTCTCTCTCTCCGATATTTTCCCAATTCTTCCCGTTTCTTCCCGTTTCTTCCCTCCTAAGTTTGCTATCCGTCCTAGGTTTCCTATCCTCCGGCACCTCGCCCCGCCGGCGGGTTCCCGGCTCTGCGCCGCTTCAGCCCGCGCGCCTCTCTCATCTGCGCAGCTTCTCGGCTTTGCGCGCTCCGCGGTCTCCACGCTTAACCCTTTCGCGTCTGAACCACGGCCTACGCCAGCGTTCCCTATCTATTCACGCCCCGTGCTCTCTCTGCACGCGGCGGCTTCCGCGAGTAACACAGCGTAGCTTGCGTCTCCACCACTAGCATTCAATCCAAGTTCCCCGGGCTAGCCTGGCGAATTCAACCCAGCGTACGTCTCCGCCCCACGATTTGGCTTCCCGTCCTTTGCTCCCCGGGCTAATCAGACGGATCCCAATCTGGCTTACGTCTCAGCTTCTGGTTTCAACTTTTCGCCCCCTATTCCCGGGCTAACTTGAGAACCCCAAAGTGGCTTTCGTTTCCGCCTTGGCCTGCCCCCCGCGGCTTCAATTTCCCTAACATTTTTCTCTACCCGGTATGTTTCCCCAAGCTTTCCTCCAACGATATTCCTCCCTCATTTCTCCTGGCCTCTCCCCACAGTCCGCATCCGAGTCTGTTTGTTCTAGCTTTCACTTTCGCTTTCAACCTTAGAGATTTCTCCCAGCTTCCCCCCGTAGTCCGTATCCGAGTCTATGCCTAGGCTTTCAATAGCTTCTTCCGGCACCCTTTTCGTCCGGCTTTTCCCTAGGCTGTTTGCTAGTCTCTCTCTCCGGTATTTTCCCTAGGCTGTTTGCTAGTTTCTCTCTCCGATATTTTCCCTAGTTCTTCCCGTTTCTTCCCTCCTAAGTTTCATATCCGTCCTAAGTTTCCTATCCGAGTCACGGCACCATTATGTCGCTCCCCCTCTTCGTGGAGGAACGACACTAAGCCCTGCCTAGGCTTCATATCCGAGTCACGGCACCATTATGTCGCTCCCCCTCTTCGTGGAGGAGCAACACAGGACCCTGCGCTGTTCTTTCGTCTGCTCGGCCCTCCCCGGGTTTGCTGCTGGTTCTTCCCGGGTTGGCTACTATCCCTTCCACCTCCGTGGAAGGGCAGTTCCCCCTGGCCACATTCCCCACTTCCGCAGGGGAGCGGCACACCGCCGGCCGGCTCTTCTCGGGGGCTGCACAGGTGTTCCCTCAGCTAGATGTTCCCCATAGATGTTCCCGGTGCATGCCATCTCTCTCCTCCTTTATAGTCCTCCTCTGCCAATCCCAACTCGGCTGCCCACACGCCGAGTACGCTGCTCTCCAATCAGGAGCAAGTCCTACAGTTAATTGGTTGAACTGGAGGCAGCTGTGCGGAAGCTGTTTACTTCTCTCCCAGCGCCATGTTGTGGGAGAGCAGATGCACAGAATAAGTCTTAATTTCAGTAACTTAGTCCAGTCCGGATTGCTCCCCACAAACTGCGAAGTTCAGTGGAAAGGGATGTGGCAGAACACGAATTCTGATCTCACAACACTAGAATTCCTGTCTTCCAATCTGAGGGGGGGTCCAAATTTACTCTGGGCGATGTAGGAGTTACTAAGCAAACGGAGAGTGCAAACAAGATTTTTAACCTAGATGCCTAAGAGAACCGTACTTGGTGATCATTTCAAAACCCACATCTGATTATGTCATTTAAGATTGCTTAAAAACTCATTGCTTAAAACCCTTCCGTATTTCCCCACTCCTGATAGGAAAAAGACCAAGGCCTTCTGGCTTCGACTACCGTCCGGAGCACGGGCCTGGTTATTATCATTATCTAACCTGCACACTGTAAGGGATGAACCTCCTAAACGCACGGCTCACTGGCTGAATGCTGCTCTGTGAACGGCACATTCCTGCCAGCACCTGTCCCACAACCTTCTCAAGGCAGTCAGCTCCTTACTGCGGCCGAGTGCACGGGGTGGTTACAGTTTACTCCGGCTTTGGGGTTCCCCTAGTCCAGGCTCCTCAGCTGCGGCTCTTCTCCACCCCAGCTGACCTGGTGGGGGCGGGGGGTTGGGGCGGAGTCTCGCTGCAGGGGCAGCGGTGGGATCCAGGCTGCGAATGGATCCCAGATCACAGCACCTCTCCCCTCCGGCCACAGCTTCAAGGATGGACATGTAACTGACATGGGTCACACATGGGCTCCAGCACATAGACACCTTCTTTCTGGATCTGGCACCTGAACGTACCACCTTAAGTGACCAGAACATACCACCTTAAGTGACCAGAGACCTTTTATCTTAGAACACAGCAAACATCTGTCTGCAAATGAAGTATAAAGAGAAACAAAACAAAACAAATAAACAAAAAGAAACACAAGAGGGAGGAAGAGCCAAACAAACTAATAATTTGAACTCCTGGAACCAACACTGCTTAAGGTTGGATCTCCTGGAGACATCTGGAAATACCAGCTTAGAGCGAGCCGGGATCCCGGCACCTGAAGGTCCTTTACAATGAGGGCCTCGACGCTGCCCTCAGCACGCTTCACTTGCAGCCACATCCCCACGGCTGTCCACGTAAAGTTAAGATGCTGTGGGCCACGAGGCCATACTGAGAAAATTACGTAGGTAGTCGTATAGTGATTTTCAGTGTAGCCATTGGCAACAGAAAAACATCCTCATCTCAAGCCAAAAGGTACGCACGCGCGCGCGCACACGCAAACCAGTAAGTCCCTGGCCGGTTTTGACACCTGGGCTTTAGTTTGCCAAGACCTGTTCCGGTCGAATGGCTTTACCTGTACTGCAAGCATGCCGTAAGCATTCCCATGTCCACTCCTTTCTGAGGCTGTCACCCCCATCTGAGACGTCTCTTCCCGTACCCCAACCCACTGCCCAGCCGCCGTTCTGAGCCTGGGTCAAGTGGGGCCTCCTTCGCTGAGGCCTGTCAACGCAGTAACTAACATGTTTGTCCCCTGAATCTTCAAGACCTGCCATGTGGTCTGGATTATACCTGCACTGCAGTTAGCTTCCCCCTCCAGTATCTCTGACATACAGTGTACACCGACAACGACTCTTGAGAGTTGACAAAATCCAAAAGTTGCATTAAAAACCAGACAAGATTTCACAGGAACAGAGTAGATAGTGAAGGGAGAGGAACTGCAGATTTATCAGGAATCAAGGGTAAGACTGCCACAAGCCAGAGAAGGCAGGTCTTTCTGAATCACAACTATCTGATGTCCTAAAGTGAACCGGTCACTCGCTGGAGTCGCCGTGACAGCGCTGCACACAGCCATTTGTTTGCTTGCCTAAGATGACTGTGCTTGACACACGTAAAGGAGGAGGAGGCAGGCGGGGACTTCGGTCACACATTTGGAGGAATCCCTTAATTTCAGCCACTCACTGCCACTGTTCTTCCTCCTGACTACGAGTAGGTACTGCACACACCCAGACTCATCACTTCTGCCATATCTGTGTATCGCATGTGTTCTAATAAATGAGGGTACTTGAAAAAAAACCTGTGAAAACAGAATTAAAAGCTAAGTTTAGGGGCCGGCATTCTGGCACAGTAGGTTAAGCCACAGCCTATAATGCTGGTGTTTCATTTAAGTGCCAGCTTAACTCATAGCTGCTCCACTTCCAATCCAGCTACCTGGGAAGGCAGCAGATGATGGCCCAAGTGGTTGGGCCTTTGTCACCCACATGGGAGACCTGGATGGAGTTCTAGGTTCTTGGCTACGGCTTGGCTCTGCCTTGGCTGTTGCGGCCATTTGGGGAGTGAACCACCAGATGGAAGCTCGCTCGCTCTCTCTCTCTCTCTAACTGTTTTCAAATAAATAAAACAAACCTTTTTTAAAAAGATAAGTTCATTTTGGTACAAAAAAAGCTTTGAAATCTCATAGTATGCTTTTTCTGAAGATCCTTATCTGTACAGCCCTCAGTGGTTTTTGCATCACAAAACCCATCTTTCAATTCCATTTTCCACGAACTTTTTGAAGGATCCTCATAGACCTCCGTAATATTTTTCTTTAAATATAGCCCCTTAACAAAATACAAACATCTAATTCTAGTACATCCTAAAGAATACAATTTCATTAGTATTAAAATAAAGCAAAGATTTGTCCATCCACCAATGTCAGCTATTTTAGGCACCTGAATGTCATGGGCTTACAACATGGAAACTGCAATGCTTCACCAACAACTTTTCTTTCCCCTCTTGTAAAAGACCTTCATCTGTTTTCCCAAGGGTTACCTAATTACTCTGAAAGCCAAATTAATTAATAAAAAAGCCATACCTGTCTGTTCAGGCAAGGTGTACATAGTTATTTCACGTTTTTCCCTCTTAATTTTGATGTCACTATTTCCCATAGAATAACAGCAATTACCAACATTAATGGAAATGTTTAGTGTTTCTGGGAAAGCCTAAAACAGTTTATACATATATACATGCGTGTGTGTGTATGTGTGTGTGTGTGTGTGGAGAGAGAGAGAGAGGAAGGGAGAGATGGACAGAGATTGATTTATTTGAAACTCAGGGTTAGAGAAAGGGATCTTCTATCTGCTGGTTCACCCCTGAATTCTTGAAGCCAGTAGCCAGCCACTTTGTCCAGGTCTCCGAGATGGATGGTAAGGGCCTAATCAGTGTGGCCATCCTCCTTTGCTTTTCCCAGGCCATTACTTAGTAGGGAGATGGATCCGATGTGGAGCAGCTGGGACTTGAAGCAGTACCCGTATGGGGCACCAGCACTACCAGCAGCAGTGTTAGTCGCTATGCCATAATATCGGTCCCAAAACAGCTTTATGAGAAACAGTTTAAAGACCTTGAAATCCACTCATTTTAAGTGTCCAACTACTAGCACACTGAGTTCTGCGACCATCACCCATATCCAGGTGTAACTGTGTTTTATTGCTTCCCAAAAAGCAACCCCCCGTCCTTTGCAGCTTGCCTGCATAGCAGGTGCAGTTCCATTCTCAGGCACAAACAACGACCTCCATCGAACTGTGAAGATTTACTTTTTCTGGATCCGTCACAAAAAGAGAATCGCAGACTGGTCTTGTATGTCTTGCTTATTACTTCATTTGGCAAAGTGTCTTCACTGTTTGCCCATGTTGTGGCACAGACAAGGAGTCAATTCACATTCATTACGGAGTCATAATCCATCTACAGACACCTGTTGTCTCATTACTGAGGAGTAAGACTTAGACATAGGTTTTGGATACAGATAATGCCACCAGTGCTAATACTTGCACATATATTTTCTTGCTCCATGGCCTGTCTTTTCATTTTCTTCGTGGTATCTTCTTTTTAAAAATTTATTTATTTTTTATTTGACAAATAGAGTTAGAGAGACAGAGGAAAAGGTCTTCCTTCTGTAGGTTCACCCCCAAAATGGCTGCTACAGCTGGCACGCTGCGCCGATCCGAAGCCAAGAGCCGAGTGCTTCCTCCTGGTCTCCCATGTGGGTGCAGGGCCCAAGGACTTGGGCCATCCTTTACCGCCTTCCAAGGCCACAACAGAGA
This sequence comes from Oryctolagus cuniculus, assembly GCF_964237555.1. Lineage (NCBI taxonomy): Eukaryota > Metazoa > Chordata > Mammalia > Lagomorpha > Leporidae > Oryctolagus > Oryctolagus cuniculus. Next base: position 30,660,939 of record NC_091437.1, on the reverse strand, counting down.
GCTGGACTGGAAGAGGAGCAACTGGGACTAGGACCGGTACCCATATGGGATGCGAGCGCCGCAGGCAGAGGATTAACCAAGTGAGCCACAGTGCTGGCCCCCATGGTGTCTTTTGAAGGGCAAAAGCTTTTAAATTTGACAAAGCAGTTCATTATTTTTTTAATTTATGTTGCTGTCATGCCTAAAAATTCTTGGCCTAAGCTGAAGATTTTCTTGTATATTTTTCCCCTAGAAATTGGGAATGTTTTTATTTCACTTTCATTTTTCAACAGTTTGGTTGAATCTAGAATTCTTGGCAGGCTTTTTCAGTCTTTAAAAATTCAATGTGCACTTAGCCCCCTTGGGGCATAGAGGCCCTCAATGCACCTGCTGTCCAGGCCCACTGCACCTGCTGTCCAGGCAAACGGGAAGCGCCAGCCCCTTGCAGCATCATGTACAACACGTGCTTGCGGCCTCAGTCCACCGAAGCCTTCTAGCTTTATTTAGGCAGCAAGTGTTGGAAGACATTAAATAAATATATTTCAGGCTGTTTATGAGCAAATTTCCTCACAAAGCCTCAGGAGCTGGTCTGTGTGTGCCATCTGCTATACGGGAAACTGGAAACCACCTGTCTGTCTGAGCTCCACTCTTATCGAGGAAGTTGTAATTACTCGCTTGCGGAGGGATTTGAATCATTACAGTAAATCCCTTAGTCAGCACACGCTGTATTAGGAAGGTATTCTGACCCTAAAAACCAGGGTGTTTCCCCTTTGGCCCTCCATGGAGGCAGGGAAACCTCAGCTATTTTCAGGGCCTAGAAGAGTATCTTTAGCTCTGTTTACAAGTCACCAATATTTGCCCTATAAATGCTTACTGAGCATCAATTACAGGTTAGGCACTGCTGTCAGCACCGGGAGCACAGCAAAGCTTATGTTCAGGTGCTGCCACCTTCCAGGCAGGGTGCAGGAGAGCACAGGTCGGGGCAGAGAGGAAACCTTTCATTTTTCTGTTTGAATTTCTTTTTTTGGTATCTGATTCTTGTAAGGGTTATATTCTATATATGTTTGCTCATGTGTGCCATGTAACAGTCAGTAATGTGGATGTCTGCTTTATATATGAGTGAAACCAACAAACACAGATGAATGGTGTATGACCCAAATATCTTTCTGATAATGTTTTGCTAATGAAGGTCATGTAAACAGCTTAGGAAACACAGAGTGCGTGTATGCACACGTGCAAAACTGACAACGAACAAGCCAACAACCCAGTGAGATCATTTCAGATGGTATTAAGAGCTGTGAAGAAAATTAATATCAGGCCAGTGTGAAAACTGGTGCCCGGGCGAGAAGAGCGGTGCTGGGGGTTAGCAGCTCCCATGGGGAGACAGTGCTCCTGACAGGCCACGTCTGGCCCGGGCACTTGGCCCTGTCACTGTTCACGTGTCACAGATCCTGCAAGGGCTGCTCTGATGTTATAGGGGAGTAAGTTAGGAAGAAAGCTCCAGTGCGAGACCCAAATTCAGGCAGCCAGACTCTGGTCTTCCCTCTGCCTGGGCCCAGGGGATAACCCCAACCAGGTCCCGTCAGCTAGCCCCCTTCACAAGCCTGGCTGCTGCAGGGGACTGGGAGACGTCTGGCACGTTCACAGGGGCTTGATGGGGACTTGCTTGCATGGCCCTAGAACCTGCTGAAACAGGTAAATTCCGTGATCTAAGAACACAAACCAAGAAACCTGGCTTGGAAGTTTCTCAGTAGCTTCTCGGGTTGTGTGTTTTTAGAGAATACCTGTTACCCTGATAAACACACTTCTAGATGAACACGACATCGTGAAGCACAGTGAAAGAGTTAAGTGCGGGTGTCTGGGGTCAGGCAGCTCTTAAACACTGGTTTGAATACAGGTTCTGCCACTCACTAGTAGCGTCACTGAGCATTTTCTTAACTCCTGTGTGCCTCGCTTTCTTCAGCTGCAAACCGGGGACAGTTGCGAACACCCACACCTCCTCGGACTGCTGACAGCTCAGGGTGACAGGAGGTACACTGTGGCCAGTAGACTGAGGCCTGACGCAGGGCGTTTTCTCTGCGGTAGCTGTTAGGATTACGAGTGCTCGCCTTACCCTGACAAAAATAGGAGGGGGAGGGGCTTTCTTCCATTTTCAAATGAAAAGTGGATTTAAGGACTTGGTACTTGAACCATCTATAAATCCTAAGGCACCAATTCAGACAGAAGTGAAAATGAAGAGAGAATTGCACCATCACCAAGTCAAGTGGAAAGATTGAAAAAGTCAAGTTCTAGGGCTTTCTTCTAGGATTATTTCCCCTCTTAGCACAGCTTTGCCACTGGAACTGCACAGCAAAGCTCCCCAATGGGGCCTGTGCAGAGGCGAGATGACAGGCGCTGGGGTTGTGTTACCAGCGGCAAGTAGGTTCACGGGCATCAAATTACCTGTGCCCAAAGCTCAGAATTTCATGTTCAAGTGCAGGTGTCAACACCAAGCCCTGGCTCACTTAGGAACCTTCAGCCTTGTGCTTTGCGACAGGCCGGCGGGAGCTGTCTGTCCCCGAGAACACTCTGAGAGCAAAGCCAGCGGAGGCCCATGTTGCAGCAATCAGCCATCAGCCCACATGCACGCTGGGGGAGACAGTGGAAGGAGTATGACTTCCCGGGCCCTCCTGTGGACAGTTTCCTGGGGAGTCCCCCACAGGCGACGAGGCAGGGAGGACACAGTCCCCGGGCGGGGACTCCCTCCCGGGGGCCTCACCACGGATGACTCCACGCTCATGAAAGCAGCATCGCCCGGCTTTCATACAAACGCTGCCAGGGAAAACATCACTCATTCACACCCAGCTCTGCAAGGTGGGCACCACGCTCCCACCACCAGGCTGGAGCAGGTGGGCTGGGCTGGACCTTTAGGCTTCAGACCTCGCCGATTGGCTGTGTGTCTTGAGGTTAGCAGGTGGACTCCCACAATGGCCTTACTCCTTCTTTTCCTTCTTAGTCACTGGCCTCTCAACATCTACCTGCCCCTCTCTCTGCCCTCACCTCTCCCAAAAGGCTCAAAGTTGGTTTTCTAGTAGAGTGGCTCCTTTGGGGAGACTTGCCCAGAGCACATTCCGTGAGGAACTTCCGGCTGGGGGAAGCAAGGGAGCAAGGACGTAGTGTGGGCCCTGGTGGCAGGCAGAAGGTGGCCAGGAATCCTCACTCTTCAGATGAATGGCCCTGTGACTCTGCCTTATTCTCCTTTGGAAACCAGGAAGCAGGCTGCCCAGAGGGCATTTGTGAAGGTCACAGGGCTTAATGTACACAAAGCCTTGGGCCCTGTGACTGACACAAAGAAAGTGAGCCTAACACAGCAGCAGGAGAATTGATACAGAATTTGATAAAGTGGAAGAGTTTGGGACAGGATCAATATTTAGGGTCCGTGGAGCCATGTTTGCTTTTCCACAGAAAAACCAACCAGGAATGACTCCACTCAGGGTACTGCTAAATTCAAATATTCAAAGCCAACTCACTTCCTTTCCTCCTCCTTTGGGGCAAAAGCCAAAGAGAGGGGAAGCCACGTCTTTTTAATGCAGAAACATTTATTCTGTAAAACAGAAATAAAATTAAAAACCTAAGAAATAAAATATGAAACCCAAGAAATAAAATAAAAAACCTAAGAAACAATAATAGGCAAAAAAACAAAGTAAAGCCACCATCAAAATTCCCACTCTTACATGCCACTGTTGACATGATGGTGACTATTCTGGAATCTCTCTTTGTGTACCCAGGCATCCACATGTGTTTCATTTTGTGCGCCTCAGTGCTGCCATAATTTACTTTCTTACTATGCTTTTTTCAACCGTTTATGATGCAAGGTTCTTATGTCAATAAACAGTTATCAGCAGCACAATTATTAGTAGGTGCCCTGAAGTTCATGGCAGTGTGATAATTATCAAACCATCACCATTACTGGGCACTTAATTACTTCTTTCTCTTGCTTTAATGAATAAGAATAAAAATTCATTCACTTTTGCACAGAATCTGCTAATTCCTCACGGTAAACACTACAGGTGCAATGCTTGAGTCAGAGGCTAACTCCATCGTAAGGCTCACACCCGTTTTTGCCTTTCTGCTCCCAAGAAAGACCTTGCTGATGTATAGTTCCACCCAGAGGGGCGCGATTTGTCCTCACACATGTTGTTTCTTCTCCCCTTATCCAGTCTCCTGGGTCTATGAACTCTGCTGCTTCTGTCCAGTGACCCAATCAAAACAGCCAAGAATAAAACGTAGCAGGTCCAGTCTAGGTTCAAATCATGTCCCCAATGAAAGGGCTGGAAAGAAAAATCTCCCAGAGCCACAGTGGTGTTCTAGAACAAAGGGGTAGAGAGACAGATGGTGGGTTTGTTCTCTGTCAGCCACTTCCCCTGAAGTTAGAATTCTGGCTTGTTCTGGCCCACTGGTCAGCAAACCTCATCTGAACACTGGATGACAGCAAGGGGTTGAAGAATTTTATATAGAAGGGAGACTCACATGCTGGGGGCAAGCACGGCACAGATGCCCCCACTGCACCCCAGCAACCATGCTGCACACACCAGAAGGAAAAGGACCTTCCAGAAGCCTCACAGAATCAAGAAGGGATGCTCCTTACTCAGAGTTTTCCAAAGAGGACAAGAGGGTAAGTGATAATAAATTGATGTGGGCTGGAGGCCTGACTATTTGCAGTGACAATTTCAGCTAGTTAAAAAGAGGCATTCTCTACCTCCCAGTGGGCAGGAACGGACAGCTGGCACTTTGCAGTTGGCAAATCTCTCCGGAAAGATCAGTGTTGTGTCTGTCTGATGCGCTGCTCTGGCCCGAGGTTTATTTGTTGAAATGTATGATGCGAATATTCAGACGATCAGTGCGTATGCACATATACGCTGCTTCCTTTAACCCCTTTCCTTCCATGAAGCTGCCAGAATCAGGATTTCTTAACCCTTACTTGCAAATCAGAGTTTCCAACCTGTGGCAAGGGGGACTTCAAATCACGTGGCCACCATGAACAGATGAAGGGAGACAGAAAACAATCTGCAAAAGCTCCAGGATGGGGCAGGTGCTCAGCTGAGCAGTAAAGGTGCTGGCTAGGACACCGCACCCCCCACACAGGAGTGCCGGGTTCAGAGCTCAGCTCCAGCCTTCTGCTTCCAGCTTCCCATTAATGCAGACCCTGGGGGTGGGGGGCATGGTGGCAGCTCAAGTAGATGGGTTTCCAGGCTCCACCTTACTCGAGGCATCTGGGGAGTGAACTGGAGGATGGAGTAGTGTGCACTGTCTCTCTGTCTCAAATAAATAATAAATTATAACAAAATAAAGCTACAAGGGCAGGCATTGCAGTGCAGCTGGTTAAGTTGTTGCTTGGGATGCCCACTTCCCAAATCAGTGTGCCTGGGATTGAACCCCGTATCCCTTCTGGCCAAGATTCTTATTAATGTACTTTGGAGGCAGCAGATGACTCAAAAACTTGAGTTCCTGCCATCCATGTGGGAGACCCAGATGGAGTTCCTGGCTCCAGGCTTCGCTCTGGTCCAGCCCTGCGTTTTGCAGATATTTGAGGAGTGAACCAGTGAAAAGAAGATCTCTCTCTCTCTCTCTGTTGCTCTGCCAATCAAATACATAAAACAACTACATTTTATCCAAACCTCTATTAAGACTTAAGAAAATGGAGTCCTTCCCCAATGTGCTGCTACCATCTTCCCTTCCAGGATCTGCCAGCTCTGAAGTCTGTGTGGAACGAGAGTACCACTGTGCAGTTTTGGGGCTCAGACTGGGACTTGGAGACCTACCTGGGACACTAAGCAGTTGGAGGAGGGTGCTGCTTCCCTGGTACCCCGTCACCCATAACCAGAGGCAGGGAGGGAGTGGCCTCCAAGGGGACGCTGGGCATTTCCTCTGCTGAAGCAGCTACTGCTCTCTGGGCCCCTCATGGTGGGGATGGGCAGGAGGAGCCCGAGAGGTGAGCTGCATGGAGCTGTCGCATTCTGCAAGCTCCCTCCCCCCAACCAGTGATGCACTGTGGGAGAGTTCTGCAACTGCCTGGGAGGGCAAACTCCCTGGGGGTTAGCACCAGCGCCCAGGGCTTTGTGTTGTTCTAGTAGCGGAGGTAGCAGCAGTAACAGTTACATCTCCTGGGAGCTCCCATCGTCTCCTTCATCCCCACCACAAGCCCGGCATACAGGTCCCACTTTACAGGAGAGGAGACCATTGGGGGAAGTCACCGAAAACCTCCCAGGATATGTTACTCTGGGCCCACGCCAAGCCACCTGCTGGCCCTCGTTTCTGCGAATACTTGGCTGTGCTGACACATCTTTTGTGAGGCTACGTGGCCATCAAGAACAGCCCCAGCGCCCCTTCTCTAAGAAAGGACACTGGCTTTTTGTTGTGAATTGTGTGAAACATAGGAAGAATAAGACCAACGGAGCCAAGCTCCCATTGGTGTCCCGGGCTCAGACCAGAGAACACGAGGCCAGTCACGGCTCCCACCACCCCGCAGCAGAACGTGAGGACTCCCAGTGCGCACACACCACCCTGAAAGGAGCAGCTTCCGTGACGTCACTTACAGAAATGCCTATTTACACAGGCCCAGGTTTTGAGAACACAGCAGCCAACAACAGACAGAGTGACCGTCTAAGAAAGGCCATAGCCAGGCCACCCTACTGAGAGAGCAAATCTGCCTATTTAGGACACCTCAGGACACTCTGAGTACTGAACACTCAACTGCTTTGTAAATGATTCCCAAGGCCAGTTACTTGACGCACATGAGAAATCACCTTGTGCATTTTCCATGTTAACCACAGGCTTGGGACACTGGGATTCTTAAGAAATCAGCAAACCAAGTTTTACTGTTTCCCTCCCACCCCCCAAAATGGACTCCCTTAACAAATAATTACGAAGCACCAGAGACGGGCCTTGTCCGAGGTGCTGGGGATCCTGTGACACACAGGCTGGTCCTTACGACGTTGTGAGCACAGACGAAAAGGAAGAGTCAGGCCGGAGCACTCCAGAGGGCAACAGCTACGAGGAAGGTACAACAGGGCACTGTGGCGGTCAGAAGGGCCAGGGCAGCTGCAGCACGTGAGGCTCAGCCAGAAGCTTGTGAGGCGGCAGAGGCAGGTGCTGTGCAGGCTCCATGGCAAGAATGGTCCTGGCTGGGGCACCGAACAGAAGCAACCAGGGAGCACGGCCACCGAGAGAGGCAGCCGCATGAAGGGAGGCCACCGGGGCTAAGGGACTTGATAAGCAAGGGCTGATCGTGTGGGTCATACGCCCGAGCGAGGCCACACAGCCGAGTAAGGTGATATAGCTGGGAAGACCCCTTGGGCCTACACAGACTATGACACAGGCAAACAACCCGGAGCGGACAGCAGACAGTGATAAATCCACTGGGGGATGGGCATTTTTCCCTAATACACAAGAGCTCTTGCACCCAGCCTGGGGGTGGTGGAGGGAAGGAGGAAGGAGGGGAATTGGCAGAGGCTTTCTGAGAGAGGTAATGTTTAGTGGTGCAGGGTTCCAGGAGGTGAGAGGAAACAGGACAAAGTTGAGGAAGTAAAACAAGTTCAGTTGGCCGAAGCAGAGAGTTGAAACAAAGACAGTGGTGTCACGCAGGGGTGCAGCTCCCGGGGCTCTCAGTCAGCAGAGGCATTCTGGAGTTCACGGGGTCCCTGGGGGCCACCACGGCCTTCCAAGCAGAGGGGTGCTGTGCTCAAGGCTGCCCATTAGGACAGCGCCACGCAGTACAGAGAGGGAGCTGCGGGGAGATCTGCTGGGGAAGGCCTGGGCTAGGCAGGTGGCAGTGGGCATGGACACAAGCAGGCTAACGTGAGGCAGGAAGAATCCAGAGGTCTTGATCATTGACGCAAACTTGGTGACGAGCAAAGGAAGCTGGCCACGTTCCCAGGCAGAAAGGGAGTGGTAAAATTCAGAAAAAGGAAGCACAGAGGGGGAGGACCCGGTGTAGGGGCAGAGGACGAAGGGGAACCATTGGAGCGCAACGGTCAGCTAGCACGGAGGCTTGGCTGACACTGGATGCGCGGGTCTGTGGATCAGGCAGCGATCTGGGATGCAGGCAGTCTTCAGCCCGCTGCTGGTTAGGCAAACTACAAACACAGATGAGGTTCATCCGAGAACAGAGAACAGGGTCCACAGCCACACCCCGGGAAGTGAGCAGTAACACATTTCAAGGGAGGAGGAGCCTTCGAAGGAGAACTGAGGCAGAGAGAAGCCAAGAAAGCCAGGAGAGTATGGTGTCGTCAGGAGTCTGCTGACAAGGTCTGGTGCTGCCAGACTCCAGGAAGACAAGGACTGAGGACTCTCCGGGGGACCCTGGCAGTGAGGTCACAGTGACCTTGGGAAGAGGCACAGTCAGTGGGGTGTGGACGGGGATGACTCCCAGACCAAGCAGCGAGGCAGGGAGACCAGAGAGATGCCTATATTTAGTCTCAAGTGTAGGGACGAAAAAAATTCAGCCCACACTTTCTCCACAACAACAAACCAAGGCTCGATTCACCAAACTTTGGAAATAACTCCAGATTTTTTCAGTAGGAAATAAAAGGACCATTTCAGAGCAAACGATCACAGGCAAGAAGAGACCAGGGAGCTGTCCCAAGATTTCTCCTTTCCTCCTTTCCAATGCCTGCTGGAGGGGCCTCCCCATTGCTTGGATCCAAAACCTGTAACTCAGTGCCCGGGAGCCAAGCCCCAGGTAAAGGGAGGATGACTCAGTGGTACCAGACTCTAAGCACAGCTGCACTGGGTCTGTTCTGAGCAGCAAAGACGGCATTCAGGAGAAGAGATCACAGCCAGCAGACGAAGGCCTCGGCCATGAAAAGCAGCACATCGCCGGCGCTCAGGGCTGGCTCAAGAAGCTGACTCGCCAACTGTTTCCACTCGGGATCCCACAGCTGCCTTCGCCGCTTCTCGCTCATCCACACAACAGCTACACAGTACGCGTCGCCATGATTTTTCAGAAAGGTACCAGATGCTGAAGAGGCGCGAGCCCCAACCCCAGCCCTCCAGAAGCTTGAAGTCCCACGTGGAAGTCCGGCACCTAAACAGGCAGTCACCAGATCCGCAGGGTGCGGCGGGCTCAGCAGCCTGGAGTCCTGTGACGGTTTCCAGGTCTGCCACTTACAAGCTGCGCGACCCTGTCCACGTGACCCTTCTGAACGTCAATTTCCCCACCTGAAAAATGCAGTCATGAACAGCGCCCCTGCTGGGGCCACGGTGAAGGCTGAGCCCTGAGCTCGGTGCCTGGCACCAAGGTGGACCCCTGAGGATGTCAGCAGAGGTCCAGGCACAATGACAGAGATCAGCGCTGGCTTCTTGGGTGGTGCTGAAAGGCGGCACCTAACTCAGCCACAGGGCCGGGGAAGGCTCTCTGGAGGAGTGCTCCGGAGTTCCTAAGAGGGACAGAGGATATCAGCAGGTGCAGGCAGAGGGAATCAGCGTTCTATTTCTTGCCAGTCATTGACCTGACTCCATGAACCCAAGGCTGTTTCCCCTGGGTGCTGACCCCACAGGAAGAACCCTATACCTGCAATCCGAAGGTCCAAAGTAGGGGAGAAGCTTCCGGGTTAAGACTGCCAATCAGACTTGACTGGGCCTCTGAGGGTTCCTCGCACTCGCCCGCTGTAAGCAAGTTACCCCGAACGTCACCCACTAAGCCGCATTTGTCACAAACCACACAGCACCGCCAAGTGCGAGAGGAGCGACAGAGGACAACAGAGATCATGGGCCTGGGCTATGTTGTAGAAAACGGACAACTATGCTACAGTGCTATGACTGCAGCGAGACCCAAGCCATCTATGAAGTGCCTCTGAAAACCACAAGGCACTGTAAATAGTTTTTATGACATGATTATTCTTGATAATGGCAGATCCTAAATCTGAATTATTTCCAACTTAGAGTCTGCTATGGCCCCTCGTCCTCAAAAAAGCTAGGGTATCCTGCATGGATCAAACGCATGGGTGTGCCAGCTGCAGCAACGCTGGCCTTGCTGGGTCCCCAGGCTCTGGGAAGTAGCCACCGGAGTGTCATGGGAGGCCAGGCCAATGACAGGGTCTCTGGTCTGAAGATGACCAGTTCAGTGAAAAAGACACTTGGGCAAGCATTATGGTGAGGTCCTGTGAATACTGTTAGACAGTATGAGTGATGATGATATTTTAACCCCCAGTCAGGACAGGGCACAGCAGTGGGACAACCAGATATACACCAGAGCAGAAGTGGCCAGAAGACCCCGATATACAGTCCCTAAGCATACTATAAAGATCAAATCATTTGCTCAAAGTAATGACAGGTGAGTGTCAGAACAAAACATTTGGATATTGCAGCCTAATTCGATGCCAATCTTTGTTTTCCAGGGAACTGCTGATATACTTCTTTTTTAAATGATGTATTTATTTGAAAGTCAGAGTGACAGAGGGAGAGACACACACAGAGAGGGAGAGGGGAAGGGGACTTCGTCTATCTGCTGTTTCACTCCCCAGGTGGCCACACAGGCCAGGACTGGATAAGGCTGAAGTGAGGAGCCAGGAGCTTCATTCAGGTCTCCTACATGGGTGGCAAGGGCACAAATACTGCAAGCCATCCTCCTCTGGTTTTTCCCAGGCCGTTAGCAGGGAGCTGGATAGGAAGTGGAGCAGCCAGGACACGAACTACTGCCCATATGAAATGCTAGCCCTGCAGGTGGCAGCTTCACACGCTAAGGAGCAAACCCGGCTCCTGACAGCCTCTTCACGGTTCCTGTGGTATGTCACTTTCTCTGCACGTTGCAGGCTGCAGGCATTTGTGGATTCTAAGATCATGAGTTGAAAATTGCATAAGGATAATATCAGGCACCTGAGCATTTTATATGGCAGGAATTCTCATTATAGCATTTAAGTTCCAGTGGCTGATGGCCCGCGACTAAGATTTATGCTAAGCTCCCATCTAAAGGAATTCCCTTCTGGGCTTTGAAAATGAGCTACCTTTCCAAGCTTTTAAACATTAACATTGAAAAGCTTCCTCTAAGCCACCCTAGGGCTAAGCTAAATTAATTTCTCATTTTTAGAGTGGCTCTTGATATTTAGCAGTGAAAAGGCTTCAACTGGACTGCGCGTGAGCATGGAGGTGATACTCCCAATGGGATCAACTGAAGGACACACATTCCGGTGTCTGAGTCACTCCTCTCCCCAGAGGGCTCACTTGCCACACCCGGAAGTGACTTCCTCCAAGAAACCAACTTTGAAAGTTCATTCCCACCATCTAAGAAACCTAGGTTCTACCCGTAAATACCAAACTAGACATGGCTGGCGAGTCTCTTGCCCAAAGTCTACTGAACAGCCGATGTCTCCCTGCCTAGGTGACAGAAGCTTCGTCAGTTCTGGCTTACAGGAGAAGCCAGACATCGCATAATGATGGCTCCATTTCATAGCCACATGCTGTCTTTCAGATGTGGAACTTCAAAAAGGAAAGGAGAAAGTGAAAGCTGGTTAAGAAAATCAAATCTAAGAATCCGCCTATTTTTGCAAGAGTACAAAACAAAATACCAATAACCTCTCCCCATCAACACACCTCACAGTGTAAAACGTCTGGACCAGCTACTGCATTCTGTATCGACACAAATGAGCTGTTTAGCAGGATTCTTTTACATATTGGTATCCATTATTCTTCAAGAAAAGAACTGTATATCTTTTTCAGTCTTTTCCAGTAAATGTTGAAAATGTGGTTTAAGGTGCCAGCTTCGTGGTGCAGCAGGTTAAGGCACAACCTGCAAAACTGGCATCCCAGATTGCAGTGCTGCTCCCAGTCCTGGCTACTCTGCTCCCAATCCAGTTGCCTGCTAACGCATCTGGGAAGGCAGCAGATGATGGTCCCGGTGTTTGGACCCCCTCACCTATGTGGGAGAGCAGGACAGAGTTTCCAGCTCTTGGCTGTGCCCTGGTCCAGTCCTGGCCATTGTGTCTACTTGGAGAGAGAACCAGCGAACGAAAGATATCTTTCTCTGTCTGTCTCTCTCAGCCTTTCAAATAAATACATAAATAAATCCTAAAAAATAATTGGGTTTTTAAAAAAAATCATTTGCTTTCTAATTCACTTCTGAAAATACTTTACATACTTGCAAAAGAAAGCCCTAGGCTGAGATATGATAGATAACCTTTCTCTACATGATGGTGCCCAACCTAGTCTCTTTCATTGTCACAAAGAGGGCCAGAATCCTGGACCTGCCGGCATTTCCATGCTTCCCACAAGCTGCCTCCGCACAGATCACCAATCACTGTGACCACCAACCATCTGTTAATTCCTCCAGCTGCAAGAATGACCCTAGACACCTGACTTCCACTGTTAGATAATACCAACCCCCAGCCACTGGCAAAACACCAAAAAGAGTTAGCCCTTTGGTCTCTTAACAAGGAGACCAAAACTCTGAGCTCTTTGCACACAGCACAGGGAAATCTTTCCAAGAGCTGGAGCCAGAGATGTATTCTGAGCACACAGGCTCTCTCGGGCATCTTCCTACAGCTCCCTCTCAAATACTAAACGTAGTTAAAGCACAGGTTTACCCTTCAGCTTGCTGATAATGGACTTGGACACATATCAAAGAACCTGCCCATGTGTACTTATCAGTCCCTAACAGGCTTAAGGCTTAGGAGTTCAATATAGGACTTTATAGCTCACTTGTTTAAAAACTCAGTTGTAGTGTATCAGCTTGTATTTGGATGAGGGTTTCAATTACTTATGATCCCAAGTAATCCTATATTGCTACAGGGTTGCCTGGTTATATACTGCAGACTTAAAAAAACTCTTATGATGGATAACTCACAACTGTGGACAGAAGTATAGATGAACATCCTTCAACTCATTTATGGAATGGAGTGTTCTTTTCTCTCTCTCTCTTTTTAAGATTTTATTGATTTATCTGAGAGGCAGAGTTATAGACAGAGGGAGAGACAGAGAGAGAGGTCTTCCATCTGCTGGTTCACTCCCCAAATGGCCACAACAGCCAGAGCTGGGCCAATCCAAACTCAGGAGCCAGGAGCTTCTTCCAGGTCTCCCAAGCGAATGCAGGGGCCCAAGGTCTTGGGCCATCCTCAGCTGCTTCCAGGCCACAAGCAGAGAGCTGGAACAGAAGAGGAACAGCCAGGAAACAAACTGATGTTCACATGAGATGGTGGTGCCACAGGTGGATGTCTAACCTATAATGCCGCAGCGCCAGCTCCTTTTTAATTTTTATGTTAATCTAATACCTTGAATGACTAAAAAAAATCAGTAGATAAAACTTCCAAGCAGTACAAAAGAGTGGACAGGAAAAATAAGCCACTCTTCCTACTGAACCTCTCTGTGGAAGTTATTATTATTATGAAGTTCTTAGATATTTTCTTCTAAATATATTACAGGAACATGCCAGAAGGGGTGTCTCTGTGGGGGGGGGGGGGGGAGGGAGACACTCACACCCTTTAAAAACAAACTGCTGCAACTTATTTATATTGTTTTTGAACACTGTTTTCCTCAAGGCTGCCTCCTTGGAGAAGGCGCCATCAGTACATGAAAAGTAGGCCCCTCGCCACTGTTAGGGCTACAGTGCATTCCACTGTAGACACGCAGTGACAAATGCAGCCAGGTCCTTACCAGAGAACATATAGATTGTTTCCCATCTCCTGTTTTGAATGGTCCGGAATCTCAGGGCTGGATAAAACAGAAAAGGCCCAGAACGCATACCTAACGCTCTGTCCTACCTCCTTTATAAAAACAGATACCCAGGTGATGCAGAGAGGCCGCTGGAAGAGACGGATGTCAGCCTCCTGCCGTTGCAATCAGGAAGACAAACCTTTCTCCCTGGAGTACAGAAAGTCATGAGCGTCTGTCCAGCAGCAGCTGGATCCTGGGAGAAGAGTTGCTTTGTTTGGCCAAAGCCCAGTTCACGGTGCTGGGCAGAACAACCTCAGAACCTAAGCAGCCTCCACCACTAAACAATTTCTGCGCAGGGTAAATCTCTCAGGTTCAGGGAAGCCTAGTGTGGCACACAAGAGATGGTCATCCTGTGTGGGGAGCAACTCGGACTAGACTGAGTTACTGGAATTAAGACTTATTCTATGCATCTGCTCTCCCACAATATGGCGCTGGGAGAGGAGGAAACAGCTTCTACACAGCTGCCTCCAGTTCGACCAGTAACCTGCAGGAGCTGATCCTGCTCCTGATTGGAGGAGAGCAGCGTACTCGGCGTGTGGGTAGCAGAGTTGGGATTGGTGGAAGAGGACTATAAAGGAGGAGAGAAACAACATGCACCAGGAACACCTGAGGAACATCTGAGGAGCCCCCGAGAGAGCCGGCCGGCGGTGTGCCGCTCCCCCGCGGAAGTGGGGAAAGTGGCTAGGGGGAACCGCCCTTCCACGGAGGTGGGAGGGACGGCAGCCAACCCGGGAAGAACCAGCAGCAAACCCAGGGAGGGCCGAGCAGACGCAAGAACAACGCAGGGTCTAGTGTCGTTCCTCCACAAAGAGGGGGAGCGACAATCCTGCCTACATCTGAGTCCACCAGAGCGTTCATTAAGTACACACACAAGCACTGGACAGAATGTATGTATGCATGCGCGCGCGCGTGTGTGTGTGTGTGTGTACACTCCCCAATGAGGTGGTAAAGTTTCTGGAGCTGGACTACTCGGACACTGGGCAACTTACATAACCTTCACCACACTCAGGTTCCTTCCTACCTGTAAAATGGAAAAAAAGGGCCAGCCCTATGGTATAGCAGGTTCATCCACCATGTACAATAATGGTATCCCACATGAGTGACAGTTTGAGTCCAGGCTGCTCCACTTCCAGTCCAGGTCCCTGCTAATGGCCTAGGAAAGCAGTGGAAGATGACTCAAGTACTTGGGCCTCTGCCACCCATGTGGGAGACTCAGATGAAGCTCCTGGTTCCTGGCTTTGACCTGGCCCATCAGTGGCCATTGCAGCCATTTGGGGAGTAAATCAGTAGATGAAAGATCTCTCCCTCTCTCTCTCCTTCCTGCCTTTCTGTAACTTTGCCTTTCAAATAAATAAAATAAATCTTTGGGAAAAACTGGGAAATAATACCTCAGTGGGGCACTGTGAAGATTAAGTAAAATAACACCTAAGTCAGTGGCTAAGTAAAGTACTTGAACTCAGAGATACCTCACAAAAATGTCAACCACCATGAATAAGACAACCCAAAGCCATCTGCTCTTCTTTCTAGACGTATCCTGGCCCTGCCTAAAAACACACCTGCTGTCAATTCTGACCTCAGAACGCCCCCCCCCACATTCCTGACTCGTCTCACGCAGCATGCTCCTGCACACTGCAGAACGGTCTGTGTCTTGAGCACATGAAATCCCTGTCTCCTTGTCTGGGTTTGTGCAGTGCCATTTGCCTGTGATGTCCCTCCTCTTCCTATGGGAACTCTGACTCACTTCCCAAGGTACAGCCCCAAGGGTGAGCTCAGCGTCCTCCTTCTGGATCCCACTGACCCTGCACCTGCCCCCCTGGACACTGTCCTGCTATGCCAAAGGCACCTGGGTGCACGTCTTCTTGGGCAACAAATACTAAATTCCCAGCACTGTGTAGGTATGCTATTGCCACTTGGCAACTGCTTAACTACTCAAAGGAACCTCCCAGAGACAAGAATTTTGGTCTGCCCAATTTCCTTCATGAAACATGACATGTGCCTCTGGCATCTCTTTCCCATCAACATGGGTATCTGCACTCGGAGCTCCTGTCAAAAGCATGGCCCAGACAGCTGGGATCCTCCGAGAGGCATCCTGCCTTCTACCCACCATCCCGACCGCAGGCAGGCCAGCAGAAAACCACAGGCTCTCATTAGCTTATGGTCCTCTTCCCTGCATGACAGTAACGAGGACTTTTCAGCACTTGAGCTAACTGCAATACTCCATGTTTAATTGAATCATTGGGTGAAACAGCTAAAGACAGAAAATGCCTGAAACTGCTATGGAGTTGACTGTCTATTGTGCTATTCCAAATTATTAACACAGCTTCACCTGACAAGCTGCTCTAGCTTGTAACTCCTGACGGGCTAACGTGCTGCCTTTGAACTGATATGGACAACTGAACTGCACATGCTGCTGTACTTCTCAGTCACGGCTGCTAGGTACCCCAGGACAGTCTGACGACGAATTACTCTCTTACTATCTCAGCCTTTCTTAATCTACTGTTATTTTTTGTTCTAATTATAATCAACTGGGGATGTGTTTCTGAAAAGAGTAACGAGCCTCATGTTCCTGCATTTTCTTTGGTTACCAACAATGCTCAGAGAACAGTTGTCACCAGATACCTGGCACATGTCACCCAACAGTGCGCCACACACACACACACACACACACGCACACTCACACAGAGCTTGTCAGCGCCCAAGACTTGAAATAACAAACAAATGTCTACACTTGAAAATGCTGCCCCAGTTTTAGCTGGCAACAGGAAGTAGTTAAGAGGGTATGAGATGGTTGCCTGCAAACATTTTGAGCTGCGTATTACGCCCAATTATAAAGCATCATTTAATAAGTGTATGGAAACTATTCCAGCCCTTAGGGGGACAATTTTACCTGGATTCCAAGAAATGAAAGGAAGGAAAGTCGGTGGTGGCGGGGAGATGATGAGGAAGTTCAATTCCCAAATCACAAATCTAACAGTAAATTAGAAATGCAATCAGTAGACCCTGGGATTGTGTTTGTGCCAGAGATAAACGCTGGGCTTGCAAACATCCTGCCGCCGCCTCTTCAACTTGGAGGCAAGTGTAGTGACAGCCAGATGGTCAGCCTTACAGGGAAAGTGTGGAGTTTTGCTTTTATAATGGTAGAAATGGCAAATGTAAGAGATCACACAAGGCTGAAAAAACAGTGCTTACCTGAGATGAGAGCTAGGGAGTGCCTAGGAGAAGACTGGCACTTCTGCCAAAACACTCCATAAAGTTCAAAACGGGTAAATATGAGGGGTTCTCTAAAACTGTTTCCTTCCCCTCTTTTCTGGAGAGGAGAGAAAACAGCAAGTGCCTTCCAGAAAACAAAGTCGGGGGGTGGGGGCTGTCAGTGTTCTCTCTGCAGATCTGTCCGCTCTCAGGGCTGTGAGGCTCTTACCCAGGGCTACACACCATGCAAGGGTCCTCAAGACCTGCTGGCGGGGGTGACACACGCCTCAGTTCAAATTCTGATTCTGCTACCCGCGGCTCCAGGATCTCAGAAAATGACTCATCCCCTGAAACCTGGTGTTGCCTCTCTAGAAAGGGGGTTCGACGACTCATGCATGTAAGATCCCTGGACCGCTGGCTGGCAACAGCAGAGTCTTTTTGCTCTCCCATCTCACCCTTTATTTTCTCTGCCTTTCACAATAGCTCATTTCCTGCTCTCCTCCACCTTCCTCCTCCTCCTCAACTCTGGCCTGTCGACCTCTTCTGTATTCTCTTGTGTTCCTGCTTACTCCCAAACTCCCCCAGCATCTGCACATAGGTGATGATGCCAGAGAAGGGTGCTTTAGAGAGAGAGTGAAAAAGAACAAGAAAGGGGGGGTGGGGGGTAGGGAGGGAGACAAGGAGAAAGGGAGAGGAAGAGGGAGAAGGGGGGGGGGGAGAGAAAGAAACACATCCAGGCTGCATCAGTCTCTTTCCCATCATGCCCAAGGTCAGCAGCTGGCCATTACCCACCCACGGTCCACAGAAGGTAACTTAGCACAGTGGTGGGGGTGTGAAAACTCTCAAATCAGATGGCCTGGGTTCAAATCCCAACCTCTGCCTTCAACTAACTTGGGTAACCTCTCTGTGCCTGTTTTCTCAGGGGTAAAAGGAACTGGAATAGAACCGCATGTACCATGATGCCTGCAGAGCTGAATGTCTACCAAGTGTGGCATGCTGATGTTTAACCAGCATCCCCACGATGGTCGCCATCATCACCCTATCTTATGGAGGCTGGACTGCGACCATGAGAGCCAAGATCTGTTCTCAGTGATAGGAACCAGGCACTGAAGGATCCTACTAAGGCAGAATTTTCCAGCAGTTGAGATCCTGGCAGAAGAATCCGTTCATAAGCTCTGGACAACGTCACCCCCAGTAGAGACGTGCTGGCTGTGGCTGCCTGGCTGCTTTTGGCAGCCCTTAGAAGATGCCACTCCCAGCGGCCTGTGTCGGGGAGCTGGAAGATACGCTGTTCTCCCATGGTCATGGCTCACCCACGAGATTAGGAGCCAGCCCCCCTCGGATCCCCTTTGCTCTGGCAAATCCAGCTCTGAGGTGATTACACTCCTTGCAGCGCTGTCATTAAAACTAATGGAGGCTGAGCTCAGCACCCCAGGGCCAGCCCTGTGCTCCCTAATGATCCGTAATGGGCACTGAGAACAAAACCCTTTTCCCAGAAATTCTTGTTTTAAATGAGTCAACTGTGTCCCAGGCTAGTAAGAAGATGATATTTTCTTCATTTTAACAAACTCTAAAATATTGTACTCTTGAAGGAGCCAGTCAGTGGCCTAGGAATAAATTATGCAACAGGCATTTGGACTCAATATACCGCAGTAAGAAACAACGAAATCCAGTCATTTGCAACAAAATGGAGGAATCTGGAACACATCATGCTGAGTGAAGTAAGCCAGTCCCAAAGGGACAAATACCATATGTTCTCCCTGATCGGTGACAACTGACTGAACACCAAAAAGGAAACCTCCTGAAGTGAAATGGACACTATGAGAAATGGTGACTTGATCAGCATAGCCCTGACTGCTAATGGACAACTTAATACATTATCCCTCATAGTATTTTTTTTGTCTGTTCTACTTAATATGACTGGTTTAATTCTGTAATTATCACACAGTTATTCTTAAGTGTTGAAAATTAACTGAAATGTGATCCCTGTTAAACATAAGAGTGGGAATAAGAGAGGGAAGAGATGTATAATTTGGGGCATGCTCGGGCTGACTTGCCCCAATTGGTAGAGTTGGAAACATACCAGGGGATTCCAATTCAATCCCATCAAGGTGGCATGTGCCAATGCCATCTCACTATTCCAAGTGATCAATTTAAGTTCACAATTGATCATAATGAAAGGACTAAGAGTCAAAGGGAGCACATAAACAAGTCTAGTATCTGCTAACACTAACCGATAGAATAAATAAAGGGGAGAGTGATCCAACATGGGAAGTGAGATACTCAGCAGACTCATAGAATGGCGGATGTCCTAAATAGCACTCTGGCCTCAGAATCAGCCCTAAAGGCACTCGGATCTGGCTGAAAAGCCCATGAGAGTATTTCAGGAATGGAAAGACAAGACACTCTGGCAAAAAGATCTCTGTGAGTGAGATCCCAGTGGAAAGAACAGGTCTTCATAGAGGGAGGTGCCTTTCTCTGAAGGGAGGAGAGAACCTCCACTTTGACTATGACCGTGTCTAAACAAGATAAGAGTCGGAGAACTCAAGGGGCTTCCATAGCCTTGGAAACTCATGACTGGTACATAGGGAGATTACTGATGCCATAAACAGGAGTGTCAATTTGTAAAGTCAACAACAGGAGTCACTGTGCACTTACTCCTCATGTAGGATCTCTGTCCTTAATGTGCTGTACACTGAGGCTTAATGCTATAACGAGTACTCAAACAGTATATTTCACTTTGTGTTTCTATGGGGGTGCAAACGATTGAAATCTTTACTTAATGTACACTAAACTGATCTTCTGTAAAAAAAAAAAAAAAAGAAAGAAAGAAATTATCAATTCCCAACTTGACTCTCACTGGGATTAAACATGACAATAGGTCTGATCTGATTTCATCATCATTTAAAAAAATCATCTATTATTTTTCACTTTATGTTTCTGTGTGGGAGCAAACTGTTGAAATCCTTTCTTAGGGTATACTAAGCTGATCTTCTGTATATTAAGATAATCGAAAATGAATCTTGATGTGAATGGAAGGGGAGAGGGAGTGGGAAAGGGGAGGGTTGTGGGTGGGAGGGACGGTATGGGGGGGAAGCCATTGTAACCCATGAGTCGTACTTTGCAAATTTATATTCATTAAATAAAAGATAAAAAAAAATGGAAGGAACTATTATAGGCAAAAAGCAATACAAATTCGGACCTTGGAGCATAAAGTGACCAAATTCTCCACTAAATAGAGATAGGAAAGGACATCTGTGGGGCCGTCTCTCCCCTGAGGATCTCGCTTCTCTGCCTTCAGGGTCCCTGTGATTTGCATGTTGATCCTCACTCTCTCACCCACTCAAGGACAAGCAGGTGCTCCAGGCCAATCCAAAAGAGCATCAACTCCTGGCCATGGAGACTGATGGTTAAGGGATGGGAGTGTAGGTCAATCTGGGCCACCAAAAATCGGGCACAGACAGTTGTTCCAACTGTTGAAGAGAGGCTCATTCTTTTCTGATGGCCTTGGAGTGTTAAGGAAGTCATTTCTCAGTGGCGACGATCATCCCGCCATCAAAAAGGAGGAGCTGGTCTAACGAGAGAGTTGACCCAGAGGAGAGCTGAGCTCAGAGGGGCAGCATCTGGGCCCCTGGAGCCATCCTAATCACGGAGCTTCCTGGGCTTTTCAAGAACACTTGTAAACCAGGAAGTCCCATTTTAGCCCAAGTTATCTGGACTGGGTTTTCTGTTGCTTGCAAACGAGAACCCTGATTGGTAAATCCGCTCATGTGAACTCAGAGGGTCTTGAATGGAATGACTGTGTGTACCTTTTAAAGATTTCACATCTGGGAGTTTATATCAGCACTCCATTTCCAGAAACATGTGAGCAGGACAGGAAGAGCTGGCTCTAGAGACAGCCCAGAAGGAGCCAGGATGGTGAGAAATGCCAACATTCCAGAAGCAGAAGACCCAACATTAGCCTCCGTCCTGCAGGGCACCTTATGACTAGGAATTCGCCTGTAACTCAAGGCCTGAGATGCAGTTTGCACGGTTCACTTACAGCTTGAGAAACAGAGTGGAGGTTACCAACCAGAATGAAAATAAACACCATGCACACTTAGCAGGTTTAGCACCGTAACTGAAGGCTAAACATAGCAACTCTGTCTAAGGAGTAAAAATAAGCAGGAATTTTCTGGGAGGCTATGTGATCGCTATTTATACTCGCTCCTTATAAATCCCACTGTGGCTCCGGCCTGTTCCGATTGTCTCTGAGCTACCTTCCCTTCTCAGAGCCCAGAGCTGGTCTCCAGAGACAGAACTCAACTCGAAGGTACACAGCTCTTGCTGAAAGCTGAAGGTGTTAGAATGCGTCTGATGTGTTTGGTCTTGGGTTCTAACACAGGGAGGAGGAACACAACTTATTTTCAAACTCATTTTGTGGGATTTTTACAAAATAAAACCCAATGCAACGAAGATGGAGCAGAATGTTGCAGGACCTTGTGTGACACTAAGAAATGGAACCAGGCCCATGGTGGAAGAAAACTTGGGCTTATAAAAATACACAGGAGTTCCAGATGGTGAGGTCTGTTTGTGAAGCAAAAGTGATGATAATAGGGACCATCTCGGGCAAGTCAGTTACACAAGATAAATGGACAGAAGATGTTCAACTGGGATGCAGCTAGCATGCAAATCTGGAATAGGAAGACAGTATCACTAGACTTCCCCAGCTTTCGTGCCCACAGGAGGAAAAATCCTATTGACACAAGAAACCAAACAATTGTGATAGTACAGATGAAAAGCCTATGTCCAAAGTCACCCCTGCTTGGCTCCCCCCATGTACCCTGTATGTTCCTGACTCTGAGCCTCTCCCCGTTGTTCCTCTGCTGTCTAAATCTACCCTACATTTCAAGATTCTGGCCGGCGCCACGGCTCAATAGGCTAATCCTCCACCTAGCGGCGCCAGGCACACCGAGTTCTAGTCCCGGTCGGGGTGCTGGATTCTGTCCCAGTTGCCCCTCTTCCAGGCCAGCTCTCTGCTGTGACCTGGGAAGGCAGTGGAGGATGGCCCAAGTGCTTGGGCCCTGCACCTGCATGGGAGAACAGGAGAAGCACCTGGCTCCTGCCATCGGATCAGCGCGGTGCGCCGGCCGCAGCGCACCAGCCATGGCGGCCATTGGAGGGTGAACCAACGGTAAAAGGAAGACCCCCCCCCCCTCACTATCCACTCTGCCTGTCAAAAAAAATATATCTACCCTATGTTTCAAGATTCCATTTCAAATGCCAAGCTGGTCACAGAGCCTTCCTGGGCCACATGCTGCTAGGAATTCCAACAGCACCTCACCCACAGCACCTAGACTTTCCCATCTTGTCTTATAATTGTTCAATATCTCTGTTCAGTCTCATCAGGAAGGATGATATCCTCATCTTAACTCACAATTAATATCATGTGGCTGATGGAGAGAATAAAAAAGCTAAAGTCACAAGGACACTCTGATCACAGAAGACGGAAACTCCCTGAATGAGGGGATTACAAAAGGGGCTCTGGGTGCCTTCTCTCTAGTTGCTCCCACTGTCTTCTGGAATGGCAGAAACTGGACTTTCTCCATGTGGTGGGGAACACGCCTACGGACCATTCTGCAAGGCAGGTCAGCCTCTTACCCTACCTCTAACTACACACACATACACACACACACACAGAAATATTATGGCTGGTTTGGATTGAACACACGCCCTACTCCCCACCCCACCCCCTTAAAATCTCCAGGTCATTAGGAATTTCATCCAATGAAGAACAAGGGTTTCCACTGAATAACTCCCTAAATAAATAAAATTACTTAAGCATCCCTGTACTTACTACAAACAATGGAAATCTTTCTAAGATATGGCAAACATTTTTCTACATTCAAAACCAGAGTATATCAGTTTTATACAGAGTATATCAGTTTTATACAGAGTATATCAGTTTATACAATAAAGTAAACTTACTTTATTGAGGACCGAGGACCACAAAAACTAGCTACTGTCTTGTGCTGTAATGTGGCTGTGGCCATGGGAGCTGCTGGGGGTGAAGGGTAGCTTGCCCTTTATCCAGACTTCTGTGTTGTAAGCTCCCCACGACTTTCTAAAGTTTATCTGTGCCTTGCCTCATCAGTAATAGACTTTCTGTTCTGTGAATGTAACTAACTCTTGGGAAATACACATTACTGCTAAAATAGTGGATGATAGAAAACGCAGGAGCCGAGTTTGCTGTAACCATGTGCAAAATAAGGTCTACCCTGAACATGGCAACCACAGGACTTGTTCTGCCCTCGGTTTCTGCTGGAAGATTCTGTAGCCCAGCCACTTCTGGCCACCAGTGACTCAGCTGTAGAGTCCCATCTGAAGGTCTCTGTTCCACAGGCTAGCACCAGCCAGTGACCAGAAGGAGTCCAACTAGACTAGCCCTGGTAAGTTCTGGGCTCTTCCAACTACTTGGAGAGCTTCTGCACTAGCAGGGTGGACCTGGGATTGTTCTGCATGAGCTGAAGAAGGGGCCGTGTTATTCTTGAACTCACATATGACTGGCCCCTGCGGTAGCCTCTCTTCTTAGCCTGTGCTCATCAGGAAGCCGGCTCATCAGCACTGCAAGCACATTCCAAACCCCATGACCCTGATCATGAAGGTTAACTTTTACTGTGCAATTGTTATGAACTAGAAGCCGTGCTGCCTGCTTTACCAAAACAATTTCACTTAATCCTTAGCTATGATTATCATTACTGAGCAGAGACGAGGCATACAGAGGTCAGTGACTTGTTACTGTAGAACAGCTGAAAGGCAGTGAAGTTGGCATATGAACCCAACCAAGCAGCTCCCAGAGCCTGTGCTCCTAACACTGCCAGAGGTGGAATAACCAAGAACTGACTTTTACTGAAGACTTCAAGAGGTGCCACGGAAGAGGCCTGGTCTTGCACAACATGTATAAGAAACTCTGTAAAACTTCCTTTTAGGTACATTGTTCCTAAAGTTCCTCTCCTACTGACAACACCTCTATCACTCCTCTGTCTTCCCCATTCAGTCTCCAGGAAAGTCTCAACCAGGATGCTCTGCTCAGCCAAAGCAGAGTACGCCCTTTAGGTCCGGCTTCCATCCCTAGCTTTGTACAGATGCAGAATCCGGCTTCACAGCTACCGTGCAGAGCCAGGCCAGTCCCAGGTGAGGCATGGGCAAGTGACCTGGAAAGGATCCCCAGTCCTCCAGAGAAACAGGGCAGTGAATCATGGAAGTGAGTTCCACTGAGCAGAGGCTGTGCTTTCTTTCTTACTTTACCATGAATTCTCCTATTTCTGCATGAACATGGACCAGAGCTGAGCCTAAGGCTGTGGCAGCATGCTCACAGGGCTCGGCTTGGAAGGGCATCGTCCTCCTGCTCTAGGGCCCGCTGCAAGGACTACAGGTTCAGATTCCAGACGAGGGTCTTAGATTTCCACGGAACATTTTTGCACAGAGAGAGCTAATTCTTCTTTAGGCATGCCACGTTCAGCGAGTTACCCTATGAACTTGTTTGCACCAGGTGAACTCAAAATGAAGAATAAGGCAGAGAGCTGGCTCTGCATTTCCACAGGAGCGTTCCGCTGATGGCTAAAAGCACTCTCTATGCTCCAATTCAGAGCTAGCCGAATTCAAAATAGCCACCCGGCTCTGGCTTTATTAAGCCTCCCTTTGTATTTGCCACTGGAACTGGTGTACAATTAAAAAGAATAAACTCCAGGAGCTGAGATTTTTGGAAGGGGAAGAAGAGTCTGGAAAAATTAGCCATGTGTGCAAAGAAAAATACAGCAAGAAAAACTTCTTTCTGTGGGATGATGAAACCACGTCCTTGCTGTGGGCATGTGACCTAATTGATTCAAGCTGAAATTAAAGGCAGAACTTCATAAGGGATTTAATTTAATAAGGAATAAGGAATTTAATTCAGAATTTCCTTATAGACAAAGCACCAGAAGAGCAAGCCCTCAGCCCTAGATTTAGGTATTACATGCAAATGTGCCAGCAAAACCTCCCCTGATCCACAGGCAAGACATAAGTCAGCCTCTCTCCCTCCCTCCCTCCCTCCCCCTCTCTCTCTTTCTCCCTCCCTCCCTTCCCCCCTCCCTCCATCGCTTCCTCCTTTCCTCCCCCCCCCCCTTTTTTCCTGGCTATGTAGATCAAGGGTTTCAAGAACTAATTTTCAAAATCTTCCTTTTCCATGCAAGGTCAGAAAAGAATCCTTCAAGTATCAGCTCAGTTTCAGTTTCGCAGGATATCTGGTGGAGCGCTTTATCCAAGAAATTGTTCCAGACTTTTGCCACTACAAATATCATTAGTAAACTGCTAGTTGTACGAGTACAAGTATGAGTTAAAGAGAAAATGTCTGGTTGGCCAGGGAGACACACTTGAAAAATACAACATGCTCAAAAAATCAAATGTCAGCTTTTTCATTCCTTTTGATGCTTTCTCTCTTCAACATTCATACAGTCAAAATTTTGTGGGTATTTATTTTTGGGGGTTGATGTCTGACATCTAAAACATTGAACCTATGTGGAAACAAATAAAAATAAAAAAAAAACATTTGGACCCTGATTCTAACTTTCTCAGTCCAGTGTAGAATCTGAGGGGTGAGAAGCCTCCAGATGAAGACGAGAAAAAAGCTGGGTCACAAAACCAGAACATCTCTCCTTCCCTGCTCACAGCGAGCTGGAGCAAGGCAGGCACGGAAGGCATCCGCTTTGCAGCGCATCTAGGGGAGAGCACAGGGAGACTCCTGCCCACCCAACACAGTCGCGGCAGTACTTCACCCGGCCATGGATGTTCGTGAGGACACAGGCAGGCCACCTGCTACGAGAAGTCTGTCTCGCTGGCAGCAGTGCCCCCCAGCCCACCGTGCATGTCGACCCCACATCACCTGGTGGTGGCATCATCTAAGCGGAAACCCAAGATGAAAGGAAGTTTTTGTTCTACTGAGATTTGGGGACAGAGGAGACACCACAGCAACAGGTGGGTGTTTGCCAGTCATTAAATGCTGGCAGCAGAAGGGGCCCGACTGCGGTCTGGGATGCCTGGGTTGGCCCCGTCAGTCACCGACACGGGGTTGGGTCTCTGGTGGACTGGTATGACCAGGCTTCCCGTGACTCCACTTCTTGATTCCTGAGCTCCTGCCAGTTCATTTTCACCGCGACAATTGAGCACTCTAAGTACTGCCATGGCAGGGCTAAGGACATACTTCCTCTAATTCCACTCTCACACAGAGGGTCAAGAGCAGAATGGCAAAGAGGATGTGAGGGTGAGTGTGTGTGGGCATGCCTTTAGGGCTGGGAGAGGGCGACTTCTCCGCAGAGGAAGCAGAGGCACAGAGGGCTCCTCCCACGAGGCCTATCCATGCCGTGAGGCACAGTGTGCAGATGCTACAGGAGGACGTAGGCCTGCCCCGAGACAGAGTGGAAGCCAACAAACTCATGTGAAGATAAAAAAAAAAAAAAACCTCTCTCATGCTTTTGCCCTGTCTTTTCCAGCGTTCAAGCAGCGCTCTTCAAGTCAAAGCACAGGGTACGTGGGCTTGAATCACTAGCCATGATCTCTGACATGACGACAGAGCTACAAAGTTCACTCTCCCACTCGCTCCCTGCCACTAGCCTTGGGTTCTGGTCGTCGAGTTTCACTATTTAAATCTTCTAAGTTCTGACTACAGCGGTGAACAAAAATACTGCATACAGCGTTCCACCTCGCTCAAAACCAACGACGATTTCTATTCTAACTCTCCGGCTTGAGTCACTACAAGGCCAAAGGAGAAGGCTCTTCTCGGTGAATCGAATCACAAACAGGATCGCTTCTGCCTTTAAAACAGACGAAGGAAGGGCTGTAAGGAGTACTCAAATGTCTCTTTTTTTCCATCAGCACGAAGCAGGTGATCTTACTCCACTGAAGGCAGGGTATGGTGAGCAGGGCAGGTGATTTAAGCAGTGTGTCTGAGGTTACCAGGGCAACTGCTAATTACTATTGACTGACTCCAGTGTACCTCCTTAAAGGTCAGCAGTGAGGCTTTTTCCATTATATATTCTGCTTGAAAACGCAGCTTTTAAAGGAAACTGGGTAACGAGCAGATGGGAATGACAGACGAAGATCAGGTGAAAGAACTAAATATAGATAATTGGGCTCCTTAAATTTCACAGTGTTAGTGGGCAGTTGGGAGAGGATTTCACAAGCGGCTCTCCAATGTTCAAACTGACTTTCTGGTTTCTTAAGTTAGGGCTTCCCAGTTTTACAAGGAAACCTGAAATAGTCCAGAGGCAGGGGGCTAACTGGATCCACTTTACTTAGCTCCCTGAGAGAGAGCTCAGTTAACTCTGATTTCTGCTACTGTGCTAAGAGTTACCTCTTACCACACCGATTTGGAGCCCTGGACAGCATGGACAGCACAGGAGGTGTCATCTGGCCAATAAAGCAGTGGTCCAATGCCCTCAATCTCTGTTGGACAGCCCTTACTTATTCTTCAGACACATGACTCGGATCCCAAGCTGTTTTGAGGATGTAACAACTTTGAAGGATAAAAAAGAAAAAATCCTTTCTCATACAGATCTGCTCCCTCAGCTTTCAGGGAATGAACAGAGGGCAATTTCAAAACTCAGAAAATCTATTTCTAATTGAGTTTTGAAGCAGAACAATCAATGCACACACATATAAAAAATCCCAGCACTGCAAAAGGGTAGTTTTGAAATGAAGAGTCGGTGTTCCTTCCACCGCAGACAGGGCCCCATCTGCCTCCTGCAGACACCCACGGGCTCATTCCCCTGCATCTTCCCAGAAGTGTGACAGACGTGTGCACACACCCGTTTGTGTCTGCACCCCGGCATTCTTATGTAAGTCCTAACAGATAAGACACATGAACAGTTTTCAAGTCTAGCTGCCTACCAAAATCACTCAGGGAGCTCAAGAAACAGACCAAACACTCAGACTCCAACCCAGATCCCTTAGCCAAGGTTCTGTGGAAGGGGCCTAGGTATGGTATTTTTTTAAAATTAGTTATTTTTTTTTAAGTGGCAGAAAGTGAACGAGTGAGAATGAGAAGCAGAGACAAGAGGCAGACAGACAGCTCCCATTCACTGGCTGGGACTGGGCCAGGCCAAAGCCAGAGCTGGAAATTCAGCGTGAGTCTTCCATGCGGACAGCAGGGACTCAAGTACTTGAACTATCACCTGCTGCCTCCCAGGGTGTGCATTAGCAGGAAGTTGAAACTGGGAGTGGAGCCCAGACTTAAACCTGGGCACTCTGATATGGGATGCTGGTGTCCCAACTGGCGTCTTAACTCCCAGGCCCACTGATATTTTTAATTTTGGGATTCCCCAGGTGATACTAACACACAGCCTGAGGTGAGAACCACAGCTTCCCACTATCCTGCACCATTTCCTAACCCTCCCCTCCTTATGGAACCTTTAAAGATTGTTCTATACCAGTGCATAGAGAACTACCTCACCCCTCTACTGTCCTGGCCAGTACTCTACTCCACAGTTTACTCAGGCAGTTGCTTCTCGAAGGTTATTCCATTTCATTGATGGATCTATCGATGCTCTTTCTACTACAACTAATCACTTTGCCTCTCCGTTTTCCATCTTGCTCCCTTCTCTGGGCGACTGCCAGAGTGGATGACATCGGTACAGCCCCATGACCTCCAAACTCCTGCTGGGACCACCACCAGTGGGAAGTCCTGTCCAGAGACTGGCAGGAGCAAGAAGAGGGCCTGGGCTTTCATCTCATTTGTGACAAGAAACCTCCACCTGGCTGTATTCCTGGATCAAAGGTCAGCAAAGCAGAAACCCTATGCTACACTCTCGCTTCTGGGTTCTGGTACTATCTCCCACTCATGTCCCTGCAGCAGCTGGCTGTGGTGTACTGAATCTTCCTGCACTGACCCTCTTCTGAATGAACCGACCTCAAGCTACACTATTTTGATTGTGCCTGTTTCTTCTTAGGGGCCTTGTACATCATCTGTTGATGGACGTCTTTGCCTTTTTTTCTTTCTGGACAATACTATCTTGGTTTTCTCTGAAAAAAAAAAATCAGCTCTCCCACATAGAGGAATACGAAGCCATAGGGTAGTCCCTAAAGCTGTTCTTTTATCCCTTCTCTGAGCATTTTTGATAACAGCCGAGGAACAGCCCTACTACCAGCTGTCATCAATTTGTCAGGAACATTGGAAGGAACACTGAAACAATGTTTTGGTGAGAACTTCAAGGCTTTCCTGTGAAGGAAGTTGACAGACACTGGAAGGGAATCCGACAGAGCAAGTGCAGTGAATGACTAAGTTGCGGAATTTCAGGATGATTTTCCCCCAGAAAATGTTTTCCTTTTTGCCATAATTACAGTCAAATTAACACAGAGCATAGGCTGGAGAGGAATTCCTGAGGGTAAATTATTCCCCAGTGAAGACCTGACATCACAATTAGCTTCTAATCTAATTAACATGGCTCCAGTTGCTCCACCCAAAGGAGAAACAATAGGTAAGTGGCTTGAAAAGGCTCCCAGGAGTCAACCCCTACAGCTGCTGATTTCTGTGAACAGCCGCAAGTCTGTCTGGCAAGAGGAATGCTTCTACTGATCTCAAAGGATCTTACTATTTGTAGTGAATTCAGTTTTAATTCTTGTTCTCATTTTAAAAATTATCATCTTAATGTTTTTAATGTGAGTTGTTTTGTGTTACATCACAAAAGTAAACAATGAGTGTACCTACAGCCAGCATTGAAAGAAACCAACCCTGGGTCCTTGTTCTTCAGTGGGGAGCAGACTAATAGCAAATAATGGCAAGGTAATAAAAAGATATAGTAGCAACCAACTTTTTTTTTTTTTTTTTTTTTGACAGGCAGAGTGGACAGTGAGAGAGAGAGACAGAGAGAAAGGTCTTCCTTTTGCCGTTGGTTCACCCTCCAAGGGCCGCCGCGGCTGGCGCACCGTGCTGATCCGAAGACTGGAGCCAGGTACTTATCCTGGTCTCCCATGGAGTGCAGGGCCCAAGCACTTGGGCCATCCTCCACTGCACTCCCGGGCCACAGCAGAGAGCTGGCCTGGAAGGGGGGCAACTGGGACAGAATCCGGCGCCCTGACCGGGACTAGAACCCAGTGTGCCGGCGCCGCAAGGCGGAGGATTAGCCTAGTGAGCCGCGGCGCCGACCCCAACTTTTGTTGAAGGCTTATTCTGCACTAGGCCAAGGACTCAGCGTTGTGAAGGTATTGTCTCAGCTACACTCATGACACCTTGAAGGCAGGAACTATTCTCCTTGCCATTTCACAAGAAGAGGTTTCACTGGGAGAGTGCAGTTGACTTGCCTGAGTTGACACAGTTAGCAAACAGCACAGCCAAGGCTGGACCTACCAGGTGCATCCACGACCAGGTCCCATGTTCTTCCCCACACCAGACTCTAAAGCTTACTGATGGCTTGCACATGAGGTGACCTTTTCCAGCCTTCAGGTAGCTCTTTGTGGCCACATATTGATATGCAAAGCAATCTCTGCAATTTTAAATCGCTTGCTATGTTTTCGTTTGATATTAAGTTATTGATAGTAAGCCATCTGGGAAGCCTGACTTGTTCCCTCATTTCTCTATACTCTTCAAGATGGGAAACTAATTCTATTCTGAAGGACTCTCCAGAATGTACACTTTGATCTTTACACAATATAAAAGGGATGGCTAACATTTTTCTGTAGTAATAGCATAAGCACAACAGAGCTTAAATTATCATCTCACAGCTAGATTTACTTTGCCATGGTCACAGTAAACAGGCAAAACCTCCCTTTTCAAACCAAACAAAGGAAGAGAGTTTTACTGATGAAATACTTAAAATTTTATAGATAAGGTAGTCATCATTTTGATGTTATAGTGAGGACATAGCTTTTCTCATAGGCATTGTCTACCCTACTTCACAGAAAAATCATTATCAGAACATGCCTGTGACTATAGACTTCTAGTTTAGGCCACCAAACATCAGAGATGGGACTTGAGCACCCCCCACACTTGCATCCTCTCGAAGGTTTCCTCTGGTCTGCTCTAAGAAAACCAGCAAGGAGAGGACGCTAGGCAGCAGAAGCAATGTAAAGAGAGGTGGCAGGCCAACACAGTGATCTGCCATCAAGGAGACCCAACAGGCCAGTCCACTGCAGTGGTTTTCGATGTGGAAAACCCGCGCTTCAGCAGAAGTCAGCTCATGAAGAGTCCTGGAAGCTCTGCCAGCCATGAGTTGGATCACTGGAAACAGAACTGCACTGGAGTCAAAGGGCTCCCAGGTCAGAGCCACAGGCCTTGTTGGCCCTAAGCTGAAAAGCCAAGCCCTTCACTCGGCCCAGCTTCCAAAGTAACCACTGCTATTGAAGGGATGGCCAAGTAGGGTCAGCAACACTGCAGGCAGAACTGTAAATTAACCAGAGATGTTTTCCTTTTAGAGAAGCAACCTACCTTCTCTTCCAGCCAGCTCTCCTCCCAGGCCAGCTAGGTAATGGAAGTGAACAGGGTGCTTCCCTTATGATGTACCACATGTGACGAGGCCTTAAAGCCCACCTGATTATTATCAAGCCCCTTCTGTCAGTTTCTATTTGCCTCTCAACAGTAAAACTTGCTTGTGGTTTAGACAGCGCCTTTCTTAGGTCCTCTAATGATTCTGTCCTTGGTTTGAGACCCTGTGAGTTTAAACTGATTATTAGATTGATTTTCTCCAGACTTAAAACAGTGACATTTTAGGTGCCTGTGCACATGAAAACCAATATAGAAGCAATTTCTGCAAGCTGGCACTGCCCTACCCCTTGAAGCCACCTCTGGAACCCTGTCTTGACAGCCCTTCCCAGTGACTCCCCTTTTCAGCATGAAGCAGATCATGACCCAGTTCCCCTAAGAGGTGTTAGGGTCCATTCTTCCTGAGCAGGGCATGTGAGGAGTCAGATGGGTTAACAGGCAGTCAGAGTGGTCCCAGTGGAATTTGCTTCCCCCCAAAAGGTTATCTTTAGCAAACTCAAAATGTCCACCCTCCTTCCTTAGGAATCTCCAAATTTGCCATGAGACTAGCAAGGGAGGAGTGGTGATTTCTCCTCCTGAGCTCACATTTTACTGTGAAAACAAGTTACCTATCCTCCCCTTCTTCATGGCTTTTTGTTTTATCGGGAGCAAGCCAGACAGGATAAAGGCCTGTATGTAAGTCAGGTCTTCCAATGGGTTTTGTCCCTGCCTGGTAACTGAATGTCAACCTGATTTTCAAGTTGTGTTTTTTTTTTCCCCCCAAAATTCTGCTTAGAAACCTGACTACCACTGGGGATTTCGGGTTTTGCTTTTCTTGGAGCCCCCCTATCTATGCCACTATGACTGGAGGTCTCTCTCAATAAATTTTGGTTTTAAACCTTTACACACACACACACACACACACACACAAAAGAAATGAAAAAAAGAAATCTCTGCTCTCTGAAAGGGTCTCAGCCAGAAACACACCATCCATAATGAGAAACACAATTTTCTGCCTCAAAAGTAGAATGTTGATTTAGAATGAAGTTTCCCAAACTGTGGAATCCTACTTAAGAGGCATAAGAGAAGTTCTATGGAAAGCATGTTCTGTCAAACACATTTAGGAAATGCAGCATAACACACGCCCCTTGGGAGGTTAATGATGGGCATATTAAAGGCTCAGAGATCCTCCTGGTCAAGAACCTGTTGAACTCTGTCCAACTCAGCTCTTGCCTAATCCCTGCTCTTTCCTGCACCAGTTTGGAAAATGCTGATTTAAAATTTTCAAATCTTCCATCCTTGTAGACATGGATTCATTACTTTCAGTATCACAATACCCTTGAGAGCTATTTTCCCATCAACACCAAGCATATTGATCTTCTCATGTGACAACACAGTAGATACTCAATAAACATATCTGTTGGCTAGATCAAGTGATGCCCCACCCTCCCGATGTGTGACCAAGAGGCGTGCATTTTCAAAGCAGCTAGCTTGTATTCCAGCACTGGTGAGGAAAGGCAGACCGTTCCTCCACAGCTACACAAGCTGGGACTGATGCTGCAGCCCAGGGGCAGGGCTCTGGGGAGCACCATTACCAGCATCAGGCACAGAGAGCGCCACTGGTGACAAAGGCGTGGCCCTGAGAGCCTTCCAATGAGACACATGCCAACGTTATTCTCGTAGAACTCCATCAGTCCAATGCACGGATCAGAATCACCTACTGCTGGCCTCTCCCAGAGCGTGGCTAATTGAGTAGGCCTGGGGTGGGGCCCAGCTTCTGGATTATCTAACAAGCTCCAGGTGATGCTAGTGACACTATTGCTAGGACCACACTCTGAAAACCACTGCACTAAGCTAAGACTAAGCTCTAGAAGACCAGTGTAACAGAGACCAGATGAGGTACGGCACATCCCACGTGGCTTCCTAGATCTTAATGTGGAGGAAAGATGAAAAACAAGATCCTAAGGCTGTTTCCAGCTTGGAATGTTTCCTGAGCCAAGTAAGCATCTGCTTTCCAGATTGACTGAAAACGTTTAAGAAACAGGACTTTCGCCCTAATGTAATTTTAATCTCCCCAATTTGGAATGTGAATCGCCAGTAAGATTCCCACCAATTATACACAAGCATGCTGTGGAAGGTCTGTGGAGGAATGAAAATGAAAGGTAAGTTTCTTTTGGTCCAAAACATTTGAAACCCATGCATACAAGGGGTATTCAAAGAGTTCATGGAAAATGTGTATTGTGAAACAAACGGCCCTTCAGTGTTTCTTCAAAGGCCACGCATAGGCATAACAGTGTTGAAAGCCACACCAAATCTGCAGCTGACTTCCTCCTTAGGGAGATTTGCAATGCCCAATACCATATAAAATGCAATGTCATTTTAAACACCTTTAATTAAACCATAAGGCTTGAAATATGTGCTATGTGGCACAATTTGGAGAAGTATGTTGGATTAATATGTTTACAAGAAAAAATATAGAATCTTCCTATGATTTTGGCTTGAAAGGGGGAAAAGAAAAGAACAATAGGTGTGCAGAAAATAGTTTCCGCATCTGATTTCTACAGTGCTGGAGAGCAGTGAGATGGCAGGCATGCGGCATGCCCATCTCGCCCTGCACGAAGGCTGCAGAGATCCACATGCCACTGACAGCCCTAGTGCTGCACAAGAAACCCAGTGGCCTCACCAAGTGTGAGGGCTGCCTCGGTTTTTGATATTAAAAAATGAAGACCTCAGGGGGCAGGCATTGAGGCGCAACAGGGTAAAGCTACCACCTGCAATGCCAGCGTCCCATATGGGCACCAGTTTGTGTCCCAGCTGTTCCACTTCCAATCCAGCTCTCTGCTAATGCCCTGGGAAAAGTATCAAAACATGGCCCAAGTGCTTGGGTCCCTGCTACCCACATGGGAGACTAGGAAGAAGCTCCTGGCTCCTGGTTCCTGGCTTGGCCAGGCCTGGCTGGGCCGTTATAGCCATCTGGGGAGTGAATGAGTGGATAGAATATCTCTGTAACACTTGTAAATGAATGAATCATTTTTTTTTTTAACAAATGAAGATCTGCTATTATCCAGACACATTTATCCAATAAAATTCTGATGGGTCAGCAGGCAGAAGTCCCCCTGTTCTACCAAGCATAGTCCAGCTGGGCTTCTGAGTGGTAAAGGAGATCTTTTCTAGCAAGAGCTGGCACGAAGCCACTAAGAAACAGGTCACTCCAATAACGACCTCTGAAAACAGCAAGGGATGGAGGCCTCGGCAGCCCCAGGAACCTTAGGTAACAGAGTAAGAGTTTGGGGCAAGTCTAAGAATCCCTGACAGCTTTTTCAAGCTGCAGTCACCAGGGAGACAGTGAAGAGGAGCAAGAAAAGGCAAAGGACTCCCCCAGGACACTGCTCAGGAAACTTCTTGCTGTTTCCTAAGGTGGGGCATGTCCCCCAGGCTGTCAGGCAGTCCCCAGAGGGCTTTGCAGCTGGGAGGTGGGTGAGAGCAGAATCCCCAGTCTCACAGGAGAGACCTCCTCCACTGAAAGCTGCTCAACCTGGGCGCAACCTGGGAGTCTGCCTTCAACTCCCCACGCTGCAGAGAATGACGAAGACAATCCTAGTAACATCAGAGCAGCCTGTTTGGGTGTAACGCCTTTGGCATAAAGCAGCACTGAGACGATAAAACCACTTTTGTAAAAAATATGCGATTAATTATCGCATGTCTAATGCCTATTATTCACTCCATGATTCATTTGGTCCCAATAAGTAACAGCTATGCACATGGCTCATCAGGTACCCCGGGGGATTTGGAGGGGTCCAAATGTCCTAGAACAGGTGTGTCTCCTCCAGCTGGTACTGGGTTAAGGTAGGGCAGCACTTGTCTTTCTAGTAGAAATTCCTCTTCTTCACCAAGAGCGCCAGTCTCCGAGTCAAGGAGGGAAAGGCTGGCGGGGGAATGTGCATGAACGCTGCTCTGCGGAGCGCAGAGGAAAACCACACACCAGAGTGCAGCAAACAGAAACGGGGAGGGTCGTGTGCGAGACAACAGGGGCAGCAACTGCCTGTCCAGCGCGACATGTGCCAAGTGCGGGGACAAGGCCGACCCCACGTCATCCGCACACCACCTCGCTGACGGGAACCTGAGGTCGAGAGAGGGCTCCAGGAGCGTTCCCGCTGCCCCTCCAAATCTGTCTCCTCCACTCCGCTTTCGTTTCTGCACAGAACTTCCCAACATCTGACTGCGTTGACACTGGTTTTTCTCCTGCTCCGACAGAATATAAAATCCAGGAAAGCTGGTAGTCTGATTTTTTCGGTGTTGTTGAATCACTGTAACTTCAACACTCAGAACAACACCTGGCCCAAAGCAGATGTTCCAGGCCTATCTGCTGAATGCACGTTGACTGTAAGGTGTCTGAGATACCTCCCAATGCAAGTTTCCCCCAAATCCCATCAGGCAGCAGCTGAAGCAAACTTGGAAGGAGCCAACAGAGCTTCAGAGAAACAACTGGGCCTGGAAACAGGCCTTGTTTATCCTTGGGATTCCAGGGACTGTTCTCTGGCTGCGCACTGGCCACTGGGGCGGGAGAGGGTGGTTGACCCTGGCAGTATGTACAGGCGTTTGGCATGCACACATCTTTCAGGTCACCAGAAATAACTTGGAAATGCATGTTCAGAGGAAAGGACGAGAGACACTAATTTCATTTCGGAGACCACCGAGCAGTTAGCTATTTCTCACGGGTGGGAGCGCTCAGGGGGAGCTCAAGGCTGTGTTCTGCGCTCTCACCTTCCTTCAGTTTCAGCATCCCTCCAGCCCCACCCCAGCGGTTGGAAGGAGGCACTCACCTAGTCCTTGCTAATTCGGGAGAACCACTGCAGCCCGTGAGTGCCTGCCGGGATGTCCCCGACTTCTTGCTCAGCATCTGTCTACCTCCTCCTCCTTCCAGCCAGGAGCTGGCAGGGCACCAACTCTGCTGGCCACTGTGGGAGGAGACAGGACCTTCTGCAGCCCGCTGCACAACTTCGATTCTTGGAGGTGGGTCAGCCTCGGCTCTTCTGGTGGGAATGTGGGGGGTGGGGGTGGGCGCTGGGGAAGAGCGCGTTCAGGGCCAAAGACAGAAAGATGGCACCTTCAGCTCGCCCATGCTGGTGCTGGGATTAAAATCGAGGCTTTCCTGCTTCAGCCATCTTTCTTGTTTCCTGTTAACTTGTCAGCCATTAGCTCCGGATTTTGTTTTGTTTCTTAATTTCTTAGAATCTCAGCTATGAGTCATTTTCTTTCAAGGAAGGTTCTGAATATTGAGAGGCTGTGCTCTGCTACTGTAAGAACTTTTCAATGCTTTCTGCCTCACCCAGGCAGGGTTCAGCCTCATCCCAAGGCAGCAGCTGCCCAGGCCTGCAAGGTCACAGACTCACAGGTCCTGGGTCAGTTAATCATTGCTGCATATTAAACTACCGGAAACTCGGTGGCTTAAAACAACCACAATGTATTCTTGATCAGGAATCTGTGGGCTGATTGGGCAGCTTTCCTGTTGTTCTTGCCTGGACTGGTTCATGCGGCTGCACCCAGCTGATTGGCTGCCTGGTGCTGAGCTTGGCTGGGACAGCTGGGTTTCTCTTCCTCAAGGAGATGAGGCTGGGCTGGGTTCCCAGGGGGATCAGAGAGGACGCTGCAAAGTCTCGAACTTGGAAGTCACGTGGTTTCACCTGAACTGTCGTACTGGCCGATGGAAATCAAAGGTGAAGGCCAGCATGGATCAAGGGCTCCAGCCCTTAAGGAGAGGGGAGGCAACGATTCTGTGGCCACCGTTAACCCACCACAGGCCTTCAAGCAGAAGATACGAGAGTGTGGCCGGCAAGGTCCAAGATGATGGGGACTGCTCAGCCACAGCGATTGCCATGGAACTTGGCGTTCAGTGGAGCCAAATCTTCTGACTTTTCAAAAGAAGATGACAATCAGATTTTTAAAAAAAATAAATGAAGACTTTTCCCCTCAGCATTAGGTTTACAGAAAAATTGTACAAAATAACAGTCTCCATATACCTCTTCTACCTCAGTAGCCTGTATTTCCCCAGCATCTGGATTTGTGTGGTACACCTGTTGTGACTGACCAGTCAATATTGATACATTATTAACTAAAGACTATAGTTGGCACGATAGTTGGTGTTTACTTTTGGTTCTATGAGTGTTGAAAAATGCATCATTTTTTATATCCATCATTAAAATATCACACAAAACAGTTTCATCGCCTAAAAATCCCAGGTTCCACCTAATCATTCCTCTTCCTTTCCCTGATCTTTTTACTGACTCCACAGTTTCACATTTTCCAGGAAGTCATACAGCTGGTATTGTATTTCAGACTGGCTTCCTTTACCAACAATATATATTTAAATTGTTCCATGTTTGTTTTCTTGATGCTTGATATTTCATTTGTTTTTAAGTTAAAAACATTTTATTTATTACAGCGACAGAGAGGGTGAGCTCTTCCATGCACTGTTTTATTCTCCAGAACCTTGCAACAGCCAGGGCTGGCCCAGGCTGAAGCCAGGAGCTGGGAACTCAATCTGGGTCAACCAAAAGGGTGCAAGGATTCAGCTACTCGAGCCAACACCGCTGCCTCCCAGGGTGCACGCCAGCAGGAAGCTGAAATGGGGCGTGAAGCTGGGACCCAAACCCAGGCTCCAGTGTGCGATGTGAGCATCCCAAGCAGCATCTTAGGCCTGAAGCCCAACACCTGCTCTAGCAGTTCTTTCTTTTTATCACTACATAAGTTTCCATTATGTTGATAAACCACAGTTTGTTTATTCATACCTACTGACAGATATGTTGGCTGCCTCCAACCTTGGCAATTATGAATAAGGCTGCTAAAAAAAAATCCATGTGGAGGTTTGGTGTACACATAAGTTTCTAACTCATTTGGGTGAAAAAGAGCATGATGAGTGGACTGTATGCTGAGAGAGTGTGTCTAGTTTTGTTAAGAAACCAACAGTTGTTTTCCAAAGTGGCTGCACCATTCTGCATTCCCACCAGCAAGGATTAGGAGTTCCTGGTGCTCCAAAACCTTGCCAACACTGGTTGGTATCCGTGTTCTGGGATTCCAGCCGCTCTAACAGGGTTGCGGTGGAACTCACTGTTGCTTTAATTTGGACTTCCCCAGGGACAGCTTCTCATATACTTCTTTCCCATCTGTGTATCTTCTTTGGTGTGCTGCTAAGGTCTCTGGTCCATTTTTTACTCAGGCTGATTTCTTCTTGTTGAGTTTTAAGAGTTCTTTGTAGAGTTTGAATACTGGTCCTCTATCAGACACTTGTTCTGCAAACATTGTCTTCTGGTCTATGCCTTGTCGTTTCATTATAACAGTGTCTTTTGCAGGGCAGACGTTTCTAATTTAAACATAAGCCTTTGTTTTCACACGTTATGCCTTCAGCACTGCTTTGAAAAAGACACTGCTATAGCCAAGGCCATCTAGGTTTTCTTCTACTTTATCTTCTAGTAGGTTTTGCATTTTACTTTAGACCCACAGTCCATTTGGAGTTAACTTTTTGTGAAAAGTCTAAGGTCTATGTCTAGATTCAGTTCTTTTCTTTTCTTTCCTTTTGCTTGTGGACATCTAGTTATCTAGCTGTTCCAGCACAAAAACTGAAAAGACTCCTGATTTCCAAGGTGGGTCCAAGCTTTTAATTTTTCATAGTAGTGACAGGGGGAGATAGAAGAGCTCTCTCTCCCCTGCCACACACGTCAGTAGGGTATATTTATCCATCCTGGATCATCTCTGCTTCCCTCAGCCTCCTTGCCCGCAATATTCTTCCTCTGTCCATTTAACTCTTTCCTAGAGCCCATTTTGTCTTTCTTCCTTATCTAGGCTGTAAACTCTGTGGGAGAACCGAAATTCTCTTTGTCTGATTTAGCCCAGGTAGCTTGGCACAGATCTAGACACAAAAGAGGTCCAGCAATCCTTGTGGACAACTTCAGGCTAACTGGACTTTGGTATTGGCTCACCAGCTGCAAGCCAACGGCTCTAGGGGGGAGATGGCTACTTCAAGAGGAAACCCAGCAGCCTCGCCCTGGCCTGGGTAGGAGGGTGTCCACTGTAATTTCGATGCCTGATATAGCATTAGGCTGATGCAAATGACAAGGTCATAATCTCCTCAGTGAGGAGAAATTCACCAATGATACAGCAGAATGTATTTCCAGGGGTACTGAAGTATCATGAGAAGTGAACATGTTTCTTTCACTATGATTTCTGCACAGGTTACAATGTCCATTCTACTGATTATGAAAAACAGTACAAAAAGGAATAAAATGAAAAGAGTAGAGAGCTCCTGGTGAGTGGTTCCATAACTTGTGCTTGCAACAATCTTCAACCTCTGGCTTTGCATCCACTGAAATCAAGTGTTCTCTCTCATTCAAGGATCCCTGTGAGATTCACAATGCACAGAGATGCAGCGTCCAGAACTGAAGCCGGGTCCTAGGTGGTCTTGGTTCCCACTGACATTAAGTGTGTGGACAGACTTCTCAGTCAATTTACTAAGAGAAAGTTCCAAACTTCCGTTTGCTAAGATTGCCTAACTTGTATCCATGCTCTAGGAGACAGGAAACTGGAAACTGCATCTCATTGCCATTGGTTGAAATGCCTGGTACAGGGCTTCCGGATGTTTGGGTATGGTCCTCACAGAACCATGGCGGATGCTGGGGTCAGCGCTGGCAATGGCCCTGTTTCTACCTCAAGAGTAGCCTTTCCAGACCGGCAGACTCAAAGGGGTCAGTCAGAGACTCACTCAGCATGGGGACCTCAGTCCTGTTGGAAACACACACACCCCACTGCCCCCAGTCCTCCTCCAAAGGCAAACAAGTAGGACTATTCCCGAACCTACACCAGGCAGGGCACAGTCCCCCTGCAGGGTATGAAGCCTGCAGAATGATCCCCCAGTATGTGGCACAAAACAAAGCACACCTAGATCCCTAGGAAATAAAAAAATCTAGGATTCACCCACCCCCACCCAGGACCTGTTTACAAAGGTGTATCCCCCTTCTTCTCTTAGCTGCCCAAGTAATCTCCTTCTAAGCAACCTCTTGTACACACTGTACCCAGTGTTGACTCAGGGGCCCACAGCTCTCAGCCACTGAAAACGAAGATTAAAGACCACTGGTTGGTCCTGGCTGGCTTGCATCTGGGGATGGTGGGCAACCTGGGCTAGAAATTCAACCTTACTCATGCTGAGCAACAAATAACTTCAGCAACTTCTAGGTGCAGAGACTTAAACCAAATAGAGCAGGAAAACAGAATGCCCTTCAAGTGTGGGGGAACAGATATAGAAGGGTCTGGGAAAGCCAGACCAAGAGTCCAGCCCTGAAGAACCACGAGAGACTCCTTCAGTGATTCTGAGCTCTTGGGGTGCTATTCTGCATTGATCTTAAAACACACACACATACACACACACACAATCTAGCAAATAACATAATTAAATACATAATAAAACTTCCTGAATGCTGTTACGATTTAAAGCTGTCAAAACCAGAGACTTGATTTTCTCAGTTTAGGATTTCATCTTTCTCTGTAGTTATATTTTCACTGAAAGTATTTCTTAAGTTCATTTGTGAACCATTTTTCCTCCCAAGTGTTTAATGTCCCTTAGCCTCTTCCCAGGCAAAAATTCTTGGACCCATTTTGCAGATGTGCAAATATCTTAGACAGAAGGGTAGGGTGCTATTGTGCAACCAAGGCCTGCACAGTGGCAGGAAAAGGTAGCTGACATCCTGGCAGCTCACCCTTAAGCTGGGTGTTTCACCAAGTGAAATAATGACCTGAGGATAGTCTGTGGCTAACTCTCGAACTATTTTCACTAG
This sequence comes from Oryctolagus cuniculus, assembly GCF_964237555.1. Lineage (NCBI taxonomy): Eukaryota > Metazoa > Chordata > Mammalia > Lagomorpha > Leporidae > Oryctolagus > Oryctolagus cuniculus. The sequence goes on along the minus strand of NC_091437.1, from coordinate 30,619,797 downwards.
AGAAAGGCAAAAAGTCAACTCTGTTTTTCTGGACTCTTATACAGCTGCAGCCAGAGAGTCCAGCTGTTTTGGTCACGGCCTCACATTCTTTCTAGTTGACAAGATTTACGGGGTGGTCTGAAGAAGCATGCTAAGTAATGTGGGATGAAACCACAGGGAGAACTCTCTGGCCCTAGCACAGCAGACTGGTTTCCACCAGGGACTGGACAACCAGTTCCCAAACTGCCTGTGGTGGCTACGGAGGCGCAATGCCCAAATGAAGCAAAAAGTATTCTTCTCTTTCCTAATCTCTTCAACGACATCACAGCCATGCTTGGTGAACGTGAAGATGCTCAGGGCTGCCTGGGGATCTTCACTATGCAAGCAGACACAGGGGTAGTACTGCACATTCCCAGCGTAGCAGGGGACAAAACAAATGCATGGAACAGATCTGGCCACTGAGCTACCACCATCCCCTGGATGTTTGTGAGGCTGGCAATCGCGATCACCAAAGCCATCTCAGAAAGACAGCAAATCAAAGATCACAAAGGCCAAGAGGCTGTATGTTCAGAGTAATGACTCCCCTTTGAGATGATGATGCTTAAAAACCCACAACAAAGCAGCCAAGCTCCAAGTTTAGGGAGAGGTTTCAATCATGTCCACAGGACAATGGCCCAAAGTCAGATGGAGCCAGAGAGCAAATTCTAACAGAACAGCCCTGTGCGGTGGGCGGCTGGACATCATACTTACAGTGAGTTGGGCCGAGCAGGCTTGACCACATCCAGGTCTAGGTCGCTGGAGTTTGTGTTGGGCTGCAGGCTGCTACTGGAATTCAGAATGCTGTTTGGGTTCGATGAGACAGATTCCAAACTGGAGTTGAGGATGCTGTTCCTTTGCTCCTCTGAGGGGAAAAGGCCACAAGTCCCATATTAATACTCTTACACAGGAACACTCTACTACTACAAAGATTTATAATGAATGGGATTGGATCGAGAATTCCGGTCCCAATGAAACTGTTAACAGGACATAAGAAAGTAAGAATTAGGGGCCAGCAATGTGGCACAGTGGGTTAAGCTGCTCTCTGCGATGCCAGCACCTGTTCGAGTCTTGCCTATACTTCTTCCGATCCATCTCTCTGCTAAGGCACCTAGCAAAGCAGTGGAACATGGCCCGAATGCTTGGGCCCCTGCCACCCACATAGGAGACCTGTATGGAGTTCAGGGCTCCTGGTTTCATCTTGGTCCAGAGGAAGATTTTTCTTTCTCTCCTCCTCTCTCTGTAACTCTGGTTTTCAAATAAATGTTTTTAAAAAGAGAAAGGTTAATAATTAAAAACGAAAGAGTCAATGGGCAACAGGTGACTTGAAACTTCGAGCAAAAATCTCTCCTGGTCTGGACAAGAGATCTCCTCCATTGCCCCGAGTTTAGTAAGAGCCAGCCCTTCCTCCAAGAGGGGTCCTACCATTGTTACCATCAGTTGTGCCTTCGTTTGACCAGCGGGTGGTCAGAACCCACAGCTGCCTCCCTGGACCCCACGCATTCAACTAGATCCCCTGGGCTTCCATTAACACTGACCTTTTATTGTAAAACTCCTGCCTCTACTGTACTATTGGTCCAGGCCATGCTCCACTTCCAAACCACCTCCATAGAGAGTATCTACTGTTTGGCCATGAACTTCCTCCTGACTCACCAAGTCTAAAGTCCTGACCCCTTCCCAGATATATCTTCTGTGTTGCCTATAGCCCTATGTCTTTGACATTTAACTTTAGGTTAATTCTTTGACAGATAGGTTTGTAATAGGCCACACCAAAGCCTGCATATAAAATAAAACTAAGACTGCTTGGAGGCCGGCGCAGCGGCTCACTAGGCTAATCCCCCGCCTGTGGCGCAGGCACCCTGGGTTCTCGTCCTGGTTGTGGCGCCGGATTCTGTCCTGGTTGCTCCTCTTCCAGTCCAGCTCTCTGCTGTGGCCCCAGTGGAGGATGGCCCAATTCCTTGGGCCCTGCACCTGCATGGGAGACCAGGAGGAAGCACCTGGCTCCTGGCTTCGGATCGGCGGAGCACCGGGCGTAGCAGCCATTTGGGGGGTGAACCAACGGAAGGAAGACCTTTCTCTCTGTCTCTCTCTCTCACTGTCTAACTCTGCCTGTCAAAAAAAAAAAAAAAATGCTTGGAGAATATTGCCAAGCAAGGACAGATAACACCTGAGTTCTCTTCAACACTCCAACCACAGCTGGCCATGCGACCTCAGGCAACTTCCACAAGAACTTGGGTTTTCGGTTAACAAGTCTACAGAATGCAGAGAACGAGAACTGCCTTGAGCTGCCATGAGGACCGAGTGAGCTCATGTGCAGGAATGTGTTTTGTAAACTTCAGAATACTGCTCAGAGAACTTGCTGTTTCTTCACATCTTTAAAAACTTGGAACCATGCATTGCGAAAAAACATTTTAGGGGATGATTTAGCTAAATGACACAGGCACCATTGCTATTGCAAAATATCAAAGACTTACAATATCATTCTTATCCCCCTCATTATAGATATACCCTACTGAAATCAGCGGACATCTCTGCCACTTACTTCACTTGTCAAGAAATTTCATATCTGGGTTAATCCTCACTAGATCTTTTTGAAATGAGCCAGAAGTCTACTATATCCCAGAGAGGTCAGACTAGAATCACTAACATGGTAATTTAGAGGTCAACATCTAAACTCAAGTCTCTTTGAGCAATAAAAAAAGGATGATGTAATAAAAATACTTTCTCCTTTGTACGCTTCATGTCTGTAAAAATAAGTTATGTTTATGAAATGATGTTAGAGTAATCTTCACATTAAACACATACATATATATACTCAATACCTCCTAAATGTTTTGGTAAATTCTTAATGCCCTGGATAAAGCCCTATAGAAAAGATAAAACAAAATCCATGAGGCTATTCCAAGATTCTTGAACTCTAAGTAGATTTTGAAACATGTAGATTGTTAAGTGGATTTCTGCAATTTAGAACTATTCACATTTCAAAAACTTAAGTTTCTAACAGAAACGAAGGGGAAATAGAAAGAGCTACACCGAGCCTAGACATATGACCAGTAAACAGGAACTTGCCACCAGAAAGAAAAACAACTCCCAAGTTCTATAATAAGGGAAACACGGAAAGAATGGATATGCCAATTTTTTTTTTCTCCCCAGAACACTCACAGAGATTCTTGAAAGACTATGAGAAGTGCATGACCACCATATAGAGTAGGAAAGCTAAGACAACAGTTCTTGGAGCCGTAACTGTAGACACTTTCTGCTTCAAATGGGAGGAGAGGTGCATGGTTTTAACTCCAGGATGAGAAGCTTGAGGGGCTAAGTTTGCCTGATATAATTTTTAGAAAATAGACAAACATAACTAGAGACCCCATTTCTCTAGTGATTATATTCACTTGTCCATGGTGGGGGGCGGGTCATGATTCTAAAACCTGAGAACAATATCTCTTTAAAAATATATTGCGATTTCATTTTATAAAGATTAACAATCTAGAAAGTTATACACAAACAATACTTTAATGGTCAGGACATATTTTCCCTCCTTTCTCCCTTATTATTTGTTAGGAAAAGGGAATGTCTAAGATGAAACCTTCCTGAATTTTCATTTATTCAGAGAATGTTTACTGAAAACCTACTGAGTACCAAACATAGTACCCAGATAGAGAGCAGACCCTTTCACTAGCTCCTGCTACTTTATTTAGATATATACTAAAATATTTATTAATCTGCACATATTTATTCCTTTTTATGATGATACTTCCAAAAGGCTGCAGAAAATGGAAATGTTTCTTTTGGTGCAAAAACAGTGAAATTACTGCATAATTTTTTTAGAATGCATTTCTATGAACTTTCTGAAGACCCCTTGTATGCCCACTCTTATAGTCAACTCCAGGCAACCTACTACCAGACATTTGATAAAAGTTCAAAACCACAGCTAAAAACATTACATAACGATGCTTTGCTTTATAAAGTACCACAATCTGATGTTCATGAAATTTGATATTTTTATTTATTTGACAGATAGAGTTAGACAGTGAGAAAGAGAGAGAGACAGAGAGAAAGGTCTTCCTTCCATTGGTTCACTCCCCAAATGGCTGCCGCTGCCACAGCCAGAGCTACGCCAATCCGAAGCCAGGAGCCAGGTCCTTTTGGTCTCCCATGCAGGTGCAGTGGCCCAAGCACTTGGGCCATTCTCCACTGCCTTCCCAGGCCACAGCAGAGAGCTGGACTGGAAGAGGAGCAACCAGAACTAGACCCCGGTGCCCATATGGGATGCCAGCACCACAGGCAGAGGATTAACCAAGTGAGCCGTGGCACCGGACCTCCATGAAATTTGATTTTAAACACCATACTGGGACAGAAGGTTTTAAGAACATATCTCCTATTGTACTTTATCCAGACTGAGTCTCTCTGTGAGCTAATGGAGGAACACTGTAACAAACAGAACAGAATATTTGTTCTGAATAAGCCCACTAGACAAAGGGCGTGGGGAGGAAGACGCAGACCCTGTGAACTAGAAAAGTCAGCAGAGTGAAACAAGTGGCTGCCCCCACAGTGAGCTTGGAGATTTCTAGCATTTCATCACTGGATGGCATTAGAGGTCTTTTTTCTTTAAGAAATTATTTTTGAGATCCTAGTTTGAGATATATGGGTTCCACTTGATATATATATATGTATGTATATATGTGTAATGTATATGTATATATACATACAGATATAGATACATGTATAGATATGTATCCATGTATCTATTTGTCTGTCTGTCTATCTATCTATCTATTTATCTATCTATCTTCTTTCCCAGCAGCATGACCTATAACCTGGTAAAGTCAAACAACAAGAGAAGAAGATCAAAAGCAAAAGATTGGGGATAGGAGTTGTCTGTCCAAGAAGAAAATGAAAAACTTAGCATTCAGATTTCATAACTCTGCAATCACAATTGCCCAATATGTATCCTACGGGACAGACTCTTCAATGGTATGCCTTGATGGACCATATGATGAGGGAACCCAGAAACATAGCGTTCCCTGACCACAAGACTACTCTAATTCTTTACAGCTAAGTCCCTTTATCTGTAGATGATCTGCAATCTCAGATAATGAGACAGGAACTTCCAGGTGGAAGAGCTTTTCCGCAATGCTGACCATCCTGACTGGGGTTAAGGAGAAAGGTGAGGAATATTCCAGAGAAGGGGTGGAGAACAAAACCAATAGCAAAAAAATTGGTTTAGTGGTTATGCCAACTATACTGAGACAAAATTCTGAAGAGAAAGACAGACAGAAAGAAAAAACGATAAGGAATGTCATTTGAAACAGGACTTTTTTAGTTGGATGGGCAAATGAGTACCTGCTACTGACACAAAATCATGAGACTAGGTAGCCTAGAAGACGTTTTTCCTCCTCTGTTAAATAAAAATTAATCAGGTCATTCAAATAGCAGAGCTCAACTCCCTTGAGTCACCGATGGTTCAGTCCAGCTCTGGCATCTTCACCAGAAGGTATAGGAAGGACAATGATGTCGCCAGAGGAAAGAAAATTACAGGCTGGTGGACTTCAAAAGAAAAACAACAACCAGTTGTGAGTCAAATCCATAAGACCACAGACAAGCACAGAAATGATAAAAAGACAAAGAATGCCCACCACTCAGAAGTAGTCTTAAACTGGTTGAAGTCGGTGAGAATGTTTGCCTTCCTCAAACATGTCTGTCAACAAGAACCTTTATATTAGAGCAGCTAAGAGCCCAGAAATGAGGAAATGATAAAAATAAATCCCCAACAACTGTAAACATGCACTGGATGCTTTCATGACCCTATGTCCTGCAGGACATGGACTCGGCCCTTATGGATACAGACTATTTGAGGGTGGGGACATTTTGGCCACAGAGCCTCCCGCACAGCACCCTGTGAGTTCAGCATTAGCCCTGCATTCCTGATGGCTAATCCACACATCATATACACTAAACTCCACCAATGGTTGCAAGGTAAGAGTAAATATAATGGAATAATAAACAATCAAAGTCTATGCTGCTGGGAGAGAAAGAGGTAGTTTTGTGCACCTGTTTTTGTTCTGGTTTTTTTTTTTTTTTTTTTTTTTTTTTTTTTCCAAGCGCTTCAGACAGGGACTAATAACATCCTTGAAACCAAATACTGTGACAGTGGGCAGCATTTTTTTGTTTTTTTTTTTTGTACAAATCAGGAGCGGAAAAACATGAGTATGCAACCAAATCATTGCAACTAAAAAAGGAAAGCCAGAATAATTTTGGTGATATTGTACTTGTTCTGGGAGTTGCCATGGAAATCTGGGAGCTAAGCTACTTCACTTTCCGTATTTACCAAATGACTCCGACTCACTCTAATGGCAACCCCGTCACATAAGGGAGGCAGGATCTCTGTTTATCACGGGCCCCAGAGGCGAGGCCGGGAAAGCACATGCAGAGCCAAGCCAAATTCACACGTCTTGGCAGGCCTGAGCATGTCTGGCCCACTGAAAACACAAAACCGGAGGGGAAATAGGCAGCGCAGGTCTCCAGCGTCACTTGGGGGAAGGAGTCCGTCAGGACACAGGCTGGCAGCCACCTTGCCGTGACGCTTAAGACAAGAGGTGGAAAAATAGAGGCAGAGGGCTGTTCTCCAGTGGTAACTCAGGATGCTGCACACAGCCAAAAGGAGGCCACGCTCTCTCTGCATGATCAAAGCAGGAGAGGAGGGAGTTACCAGACAGATGGACGTTTGGCAAAGGGAGAGCTTTAGACCAAAGACATAAGAAGGTATAAGCAAAACACCCAGAGGCTTTCCGGGGCTGTGGATGGGAGAGAGGTGCACTTTCTCTTGCTTGTTAGAAGTTTTGCAATGAGGTCTGTAATGTATCATCCTGACAAGATAGGATAATAGCATGGCAGCTTAATGAATTTTGCAATAAAAAAAAAATCATGAGTGCACAGCAGTTTCTGAGTTTTCCATCTCTGGGAAACACCCAAGTGCATGAGAAGTTTGGAATCCGACTTTCTGGAGCAATTCCCCTGAGCGTGGCGTTGGCTCCTGATAGCAGCATGCCACGCCACCCCGAAACCTGAAGTGGTCTGACTGCATGCTGAGCTAGTCTCTCTCCTGATGAAACAAATAATCCTAAATAGCCGTTCAGGTAATATGGTTGGGCACACAAAAAGAGTTTGGGTAAAAGTTTTAAAAAATAATCTTAAAAAGCATTTTGAGGGGTGGTGCTGTGGTGTAGCAGGTAAAGCCGCCACCTGTGGTGCCGGCATCCCATATGGGCACTGGTTTATGTCCCAGCTGCTCCACTTCCGATCCAGCTCTCTGCTATGGCCTGGGAAAGCAGTAGAAGATGGCCCAAGTCCTAGGGCCCCTGCATCTGCATGGGAGACCTGGAAGAAGCTCCTGGCTCCTGGCTTTGGATTGGCGCAGCTCCAGTCATTGCAGCCAATTGGGGAGTGAACCAGCAGATGGAAGACCCCTCTCTCCTTCCCACTCTTCCTCCCTCCCTCTCTCTCTCTGCCTCGCCTCTCTGTGTAACTCTGACTTTCAAATAAATAAATCTTTTAAAAAAAAGCATTTTGAGCAATGATGGCTCAGTGGACTGATAAGTAGCAACCCACAGGGCCAGTCTGTGGTTTTGATCAGAGTAAACGCACTAACACTCTGGGCAGGTTGGTCCTCCGCAAAACCACCTCTAATTTTCATCCTGTGTGGACCGACTGACGGACGCTCTCCCTACAGCACTCATAACAGCCCCTTTCTTTGCAGAGGGAAAAAATGCCAATAAAACTGCATTTCACAGGAGAATGGAGAAGTCATTGTGGCTGCCCTGGGATGGAACTGATTCACAGGGTTGGACATGAGGCACCTGTGGGGAAGCCGGCCCTGCAACAGCACCATTTCAAAAACCACAAGGGAGCAGGGCGCTTTTAATAAGAGGCTAAACAAGGAGCTGATTGATGAGCTAAATGGACACTCACTACTCACATCACAGGTCTGCTGTCTGCCTGAGAACACACTTCTGAGTGGAGTTGCTGTCCCTTTAACTTAGGACTGCCTGGTTCCAGTGGGAGCCCCTACACACAGCACTCTCTCTACGGCTCATTACAAAGAAGGAAACTGTACGTTTACTTATTGTTATCCCATGGCTCATTGTAAAATGGGCTCAAGATAGTAAATGGAATGTACAAGTTGGGAGTTTTGTTTTTATTAAAAATAACTCAAGACTTCATAAATATGTATTTCTCTCCAATTGAGAAGTTACAGAAAAATGTACAAATACACACAAATATCCCCTCTGAGCCACCCTCCAGCTACACTCATTCTGACACATGAATGTCAGAATTATCTGTGCTGCTACCCATAGAGAAACAGATGCATTATATATGCCCGGATTCTTCCCTTTCAACAGAAGTAGGCTCACATCATAACTGATACCGCATTATCTGCCGTCTTCACTTAGCGACAATGCCAGGGCCATGAAGTATTCTTAGACTTTTGTCATTTAATGATCTGTAGAACTTTCTTGCCGTGAGGTTCCCACAGTGTTTTCAGTCACACATAGAAACCACGCGTAATTAAGCCAAGAGCCACATTACCCCTTCGGCAGCCTGTGCAACAATAGGAATCTGCGTGGACAAACATGTCAGCTGCCAAAGCAAAAAGGTGTGTCCAGAGCACTCGGGATCTCGGCACACGTCCAGGCCTGGCACTGAGAGCTCAGGGAAGACGTGGTGGGAGCATCTGCTGAGTACAGAGCCCTGCTCTTCCTCCGCGAGGAAGACACACATGAGAAGCACACAGGCTGCATTCTCCACCTGGGCCTGTCTGGGAGAGGGTCCAGGGTGCATTAACAGGACTAAAAGAATTAATCAGAGCCATAATCCCAGCAGCTAGTGAACATGATCCACGTGAAACCAACGCCAAGAACGCACGCCTGTCCCCACCCCACCAACACAGTGCCTCACGCCCAGGCTGCTGTTGTAGCTGCACCCAAGCATAAAACAGGCTCTCGCTGGGGCCACGGCAAACCTGCGGTTCGCTCACTATGGGCCTGGCCTTTGGAGCGGGGCACGATTTCCTCAGTTAACTGTAAGGTAAAACTAAAGCCTGCTGATAATCATCGTAACCGTGGCTAACATTTATTAGGTGCTTGCTACGTTCCAGGCCCAGTGTCAAGGACTTTACATGCACCGCTCACTTCATCACGGCCGTGTCGCTCCAAGGCAGCTGTTACCAGTGATTGATTTCACAGATGAGACCATGGAGGTTCAGAAAAGCAAAGTCACACACTTCAGGTCCCAGAGCCGGCGGCTGACGGAGACGGCCCTGAAACAACTCGGGCTGACAGTGAGGCCACCACTTCCAACTAGCAAGCCACGCTGCTCCAAATCCTGACAAGGACTCACAGAGACGCCCTGGTAACAACAGATGGAAAACAGCGCTGACTGGCCCACCTAGCTCAGCCAGCGGGTCTGCACCTTGAGCTGGTATGACGAGGCCGCTTTTAAAACCACAGTGCCTGAGCTCCAGGCAAGACTTCCTGACTCAGAATGTGGCGGGGGGGCGGCAGGCTTGTGCATTTCACAAGCTCCCTACAGGCGCATGGATGTGGCCGTCCAAGAACACTGTTCCAACAGCCCTGTCTCCACATCTTGATGTACAGACCAAGAACTCCGGATGAAAAGCTCGAAAGGTCACTCTGAGACCTCTTGGGAAAAACCCAATGGGGACAAGCCCTCGCTGGCAGTTTTCTCCAGTGCTGCTGGCTCTACCTTCTACAGCTGTCCAGAGGTCCACAGCCCGTGTGTCCGCACTGTTCACCTAGACATGTCAGTCCGCTCTCTGCTGCAGGATGATCTGTGTGGAAACTTGGAGATTAAGCCGTAATCTCCTCCACCGCTGTTCGTCTGGCAGCACAGTTGAAAAACCTCGTTCCATCTGTTCAGAGGTGATTGCAGATGAGAGAGCGCCTTCACCCCGCCTGTGAAAGCCACTGCTCTCTGCAGAGCTGGTGCTGGATCTGGAGGGGGCTGCCAGGGGGCTGCATCCTGCCAGTTTGTGTCATCAGGAGCCCATTCAACAGGGTGCAGCTGAAGCTGGGACAGATGGCTGCCACTGCTTCTGCAACTCAGTCTAGCCAGGGTTCACTTCTGGGGCTCAGGAAATGCACAGGCACCGTGTAGAGGTGGCATGGCACAGGGAAGGGAGGCCACCTGGGGACAAATGCCTCCTCTGCCATTTGCTACTTGTGTGACGGCTTCTTCTCGCTAGCTTCAACTTACCAGTCCATAAAATGCGAGACTCTACCTCATGGAATTATTATCAGCTGCAGAGATGAGATAATAATGGGCTTAGCAGGCTGCTTGGCACATTCGTTAGGCTATAATTATTTTTATTTTTACTGCCTTTATTGAATGAGGTTCCATTTCTAGTTTGGCCTCAAGGTTCTGGATCAAAGGCAGCCACGCAGCCTCCCCAGCAGCCCTCCAACTTGCTGCAGGTAAATCCCAGCTTAAGGGAAGGTCACACTTCAGGCTCAGAAGTGGAACTGGGGGCTGGCGCTGTGGCGCAGTTGGTTAATCCTCTGCCTGTGGTGCCGGCATCCCATGTGGGAGCCGGTTTGAGTCCTGGCTGTTCCTCTTCCAATCCAGCTCTCTGCTGTGGCCTGGGAGGGCAGTGGAGGACGGCCCAAGTGCTTGGGCTCCTTCTCCCACGTGGGAGACCAGGAAGAAGCACCTGACTCCTGGCTTTGGATTGGTGCAGCTCCGGCTGTTGTGGCCATCTAAGGAGTGAACCAGCAGATGGAAGACCTTTCTCTCTGTCTCTCCCTCTCACTGTCTGTAACTCTACCTCTCAAACACATAAATAAAATCTTTTCTTTTTTTTTTAAAAAAAGAAGTGGAACTGGAGACATCTTCCTTGTCAAAAAGGTGGTGTTTGTAGACCATGCCACAGTAGCCAACCCTCAAAGAACCACATCTCTGGCACTCCCCCAACAACCAAAACAGGAACTCAGGACACAGATGGAGTAGCAAGGTAGCATGCAGGTAGCACGAGGGTATGAACTGCTGTGGGACCCTGAGAACCACGTGACATACATCTCATTCCCCTACAACTGTACAACAGGGACAGAACTCATCGCATGGAATTTTAAAGATGAAAGGACCATGGCCAGCCTGAGAAACAAGTTGATCTGTTATGCAGTTGCGTCTGTCTTAAACAAAGATAAACAAAATACTTCTAAGGGAAAATGTCTGCCAAGTCCAATTTTGGAAATCATCTTTCAACCGTCCCCCCCTCAGTTCTACAGACAAGAGCTACCCACTGCTAATTACAGACTCTCCCCTCGTGCTCCCTCTGTTAAGCACAGACCACCCTTTGGTCCTCTCAGCCAGACTGGGCCCTCTGCCCGTAATGTCATTCTCAAAATCTTCCATTCGACCAACAGTTTTGACCAACTACAAATAATGATATCTAGCCTCCTTCTCAAGAGTAGTCACTGGTTTTCGGACAATCTGCATTTTTTCCCCTGATATTTTAAATTGTGCATTTCTCCATCATTCCCTTTGCTCTTCTCCAACAAGTTTTGATCTCAGAAGCTAATCTCATTTTATTCCTAGCCCTGCTGCTACCATGTTTCCTGCTGTGAAGAGCCAAGAACATAAGAAAGTCTCCAGCACCTCATACTAGGAAGAGACCATTGCCATCCTAAAGACCACTGAACTTCAGGTACATGGAAGGGGCCGCCAAAGAAGACCCCATTCATGCCCACAGATTAAGAGAGAACAGTGTGCAAGCTTCTGGATGCACAACTGGTTCACCTAGGCAGAAGGACAACTTGTTCTAGAAATAAGACATACATCACGTACCATGCCAGATAGTTCCATGAGCCTCCAGCACAGGTGCAAAGACAGAGGAATGGGCCATGGAACTCCCAAGCTGACACCTCTGGGAAGAGGGAGGCAAATGGCACACTGATGCTAAGACTACTGGCACACTGACCTTTAAAGGAGAGAAGAGGCTCCAACTCCTGCGCAGAGCAGGAGCACTGCAGAGTGAGGGAAGAACGTATGCTGTTGGCGCACAACTGGGACCTTTGAAGGGACGCACCCAGAGGAGCCACTCGGGAATCTGCAGGTCCACTGCATATCTCAGTTAGGGACTCAACTGAAGGCTGGCCAGCGGAACGCAGAGAGAATGCTAGCACCTCAGTAAGTAAAAAGAGGAGCCTACGTGGACACAAAAGAGATCACCTGCACAGACTTAAGAAGAAAGGAGGTTCTGAAAAACAGCAGATGGCTAGTTTGAGGGTAGGGCAGAGGTCTGTGTGCCTGCGCAAGTGCCTGTATGTGTGTGTGTCCATACAGGGCGCTCCCTGTAAAAGGGAATCTGCTCTGTGGCAAGAAAGGCAAAGGCGCATCAAACCTTGGCAGGCATCACAATGAACCCAAAGTGCACAGCAAGAAATCAAAAGATCAACAGTGAGTGTCTACAGCAATCTAAACAGCCAAGTCACAACACAGGAACCCATTTCTAGTTGAGTACATTAAAAAAAACTTCGGCATTTTTATGCTGTGGATTATAGTGTAGAAAACTTTTACTATAATCATAATTAATAATAATATTTAAAGTACTAACAACAGTTAATTGTTTGGAAGATAGCCTACATAGATAAATATATATATATATTTATTATTCCAGTTAAGCATTCATATACATATGTATACAAGGCATTTCAAAAAGATCAGGGGAAAATGGAATTAAAAGATAAGGTTAGGGGCAGGCATGTCCCACATTGGAGGACTGAGGTTTGGTAATCTGTCTCTAGTTCCTGAATCCACCTTCCTGCCAGTGTAGACCCTTGGGAGGTGGTGGTGATGGCTCAAGTAATTGGGTTCCCTGACACCTATGTGGGAGATTTGGTCCAGGCTCAGCTGTTTCAGGCACCTCGTTAGTGAACCAGGAGATGGGCGCTCTCTTGCTGTCTCTCAAATAAATAATTTTTTAAAAGGTAACTGTATTTTGGTGCAAAAAAATACTGAAAACTAAGTGTGGAAGAGCCTTCAAAAAGTTCATGGGAAACTGGTATCATGAAAAACACAAGGCATGGATTTCAAAATTGTTTTGCCTCAAAACATACTCCATTTTCCTTGAATTTTTTTGAGGTTCAAACATACACACACAACTTTTCCATTAAAATGTCTCTTCTCCAAGGAGCAGGGGAAGCTATCCATGCCCCCCACCCTCCGAGCATCTGACAACTGCAGAGCTCAGCCCTGTTTCCCGGAAGACTTGCCCAGCACACAAGGAAAGTGCTGCTCTCTTCCCGTCTCACGCCCTTGGCCCACTGTCTGCAGACAGGAACGTCACTGCCTATTCTGCAGCTTAGACAGGTCTACTCTCACACGTCCTCGACTTTCAGCCTCTGCCTCATGTAATAAAGTTAATCTAAGCCAAAGATCTGATTGGTTTTCTGCTCATCTCCATCTTCCTTCTTACATGCCCCCAAGTATACCTGGAGACCTGTCCCCGAGCTGTTGCAGCCTCACCACAAACCCAGCACTAGGTAAGCCAAAGGGGGAAGGACAGGCACTGTCTGGTCTGTCTCCACGTGCACCACACACGGCTTAGTAGAAAACGCTGGTGTCCATGGGTCTCCTGGAAACCTGAGGCGAACATCGCCCTGAAGTCCGATGCCTCAGACACTGGGCAGATGTAGTTGAGGCCAGACCTGCTGCAAATGTGCCTGGTGTCCTTGCAGAGGACCCGGTTATGTGTCTGCCACCACGAGAGTGACCCCAGCACATGTCGACCAGCAACACAAGCTATTGTTGAACTCCATCCGGGTCTCCCATGTGAGTGGCAGAGGCCCAAGCACTCAGGCCATCATCTGCTGCCTTCCCAGGGGCTCTATGTAGGGAGCTGGATTGGGAGTGGAGCAGCCAGGACTTGAACCAGTGTCCATATGGGATACTGGCAACATGAGTGGTGACTTAATCCCCTGAGCCACATGCCAGCTCCACAGGAATTTATCTTAAGCAATGCTCATGAGCTACAATGATGATAACAGCAGCTGGACTATAAATAAACTAAAATCAAAATAACTGGAACAACTCAAATGATTCTAAATACACTGAGGTGCAGCTGTATTATGGGATACCATGAAACCTTTAAATTCAGCGAGTTTTGGGGGTGAGAAACGCTTGATTTCAGGAGTCATGATAAGGAAGGTCAAAATGCCTGAAATACAAAGGGATTAGAAAAACTTCTTTATGACAAAGAAAGATGCCAATGTGATGCTGAGTGAAAGGAGACACTGCCCTGCTCTGCCTCTACAGGTTAGCAGGGACGGACGATGACGACGACGCCACCTCGCCACCCAGCACGTACTGAGCACTCAACTCGGCACCTGGCACTGGAGGAAGTGCTATTTTATTTTACACATGTATTTATTTATCTGAAAAGCAGAGTGACAAAGAGAGAATGAAGGAGAGCAAGTGACAAAGAGATCTTTCATCTGTTGGTTCACTGCCCAAATGGCCACCAACAGCCAGGGGCAGGCCAGGGTAGATCCAGGAGGCAGGAGCTCCATCTCCTATGTGCGTGACAGTGACTCAGGCACTCGAGCCATCTCCTGCAGTTCCCAGGCACATTAACAGGGAGCTGGACAGGAAGCAGAGCAGCCAGGTTCAAAATGGCATGGTTGTAAGGGATGCAGGCATCCCCAGCAGTGGCTTGACCTGTGGTGTCACCACACCTGCCTGGGAGAAGTGGTTTAATCCTCACAACAGCCCTATGTGGTAGAAACCACTACCCCGTTTTCCAGAAGAGGAGGTGAGGCCTGAGATGTGACAGTACCTCCTGAGTGTCACACAGCAGAGACAGGGTGCGTACCCTGGCAACCTGGAGCTGGCGTGAGCTAACTGTTCCATCGCACCTCTCAGCAGGCACACACCTCTAGAACAGGTAGCACGCCGAGCTCCGGGAAGACACGCCCAGCTTCTCTGTCGTCGGTCCTCGGCAGGCACCCTGTGAATGCTGGCTGTGTGAATGTACCAGCCTTGCACACTGCACGCGATTCAACAATAACCACTAAAGACAGCAGCCACTCTCAGGTACTGAACCATTTCATCTAATCTTCCCAAATCTCCAATGAGGTGAGCACTAAGATACCTATTTTACAGATGAGCAAACTGAGGAAAAAGGCTGGAACCGTGGCGGGGCTGGCACAAGAACGCCTCTCCACTTAGCTCTGGCACAGCTGGAGGCCTTGGTGGCTCCATTATAGGACTACTTTTTACAGAAGCTAGAACACTCTATTTTAGGGCTCAGCACCTGGTCACAGCCAAGAGCTCAGAAAGTCTGCGATGGAAGAAAGATGATAACACCTGCTGTTTGCAACAAGGAGGATCCTTCTCTGATGAACTGATTTCAAGTGTTGTTTTTTGTTTGTTTGTTTTTTGTTTGTTTTTCTAAAATCTCAACTACGTACTAGACCCCGTGAGAGGTGGTGTAGGACAGCAACAGCAAAGGCCGGTATAAGCAGGTTCCAGCCTCACGGAGGCACAGTCTAGGAAGCCGTATGAGTCAGACTAAGAAGCGCTGAATTAGAAAACCGCAGAGAAGGGAGGAAATCAGGTCCCTGGGAGTTGCTAATAAAGGGGGAACCTAAGAGGCGATTCTCGCACCGTGCGGGAGGAAGCGGCTCAGCTGTGCACGCCCGAAAGGCTGCAGGGAGAGTTTCTTCCTCTGCTTCCTGTCCTGGGAGCGATGCTGCTCTGCCATGGGGCTTGGGAGGGCGCAAGGACACACACACTCTTTAGGGGCACCAAAGGCCAGCGGGACACAGAGAGAGGCCTGGGTGGGGTTGGGAGGAGGCTAGGGCTGTCTCTGCACACAACACACGCCTTGAGCACGGGGACTTACGTTTCTCTGTCGCCTGCACGGCGTGGAAGAGCGTCAGGGGTCTCTCGCTGCAGGACGGGGGCTTGGCATCACCGCTCTTCTTCCGCGACAGGTGCAGCTGGGTGCCGGTGAGCGGCGCATCGGGCACAGTGTTGAAGATCTGCCAACAGAGGTTCACAAGAGGTTACACGCTTCTGCGAGAGCGCACAGGCCCGAACCGGCGCGGCAGACAGCGCGGTGGAGTCTGAGACTGCGAGAAAAGATTGGAAAAGACCGCCGCCACCTGCCCGGTACTTCATCGGAAACACTGGTTCCCAGGAAGCGCCATGAAATAGCCCCTCCGAGAGCCCCTCGCAGAGCTCAGTAACGCTCACTTCTACTTCTCACCCCTTCTGCCCGGATTTCTGCTCATCTCCCTGCCGTTGCTCTCTCTGGGGGTGAGGTGGGGTGAGGTGGGCTGGGGGATTGGAAGGCGCCCAGGGTGCAAAATCCAAGCTGGCTGTCAGGGGCACTGAAGATGGCTGCCATCACTCAGAGCCAATAGATCAAAACCTCTTTACCTTTCTTTACTAACGGTTCTATGTCCCAGTTCATTTTTTTTTTAAGTTTTCTTTTTCTTTTTTTTTTTTAAGATTTATTTATTTGAAAGTCTGAATTAGAGACAGAGAGAGAGAGAGAGATGTAGCAATCTTCCATCCACTGGGTCACTCCTCAAATGGCCAAAGCTAGGAGCCAAGAGCTCATCCAGGTCTCCCACGTGAGTGCAGGGGTCCAAGCACTTGGGCCATCTTCCGCTGCTTTCCCAGGCCATTAGCAGGGAGCTGGATTGAAAGTGGGGCAGCCAGGACTGGTGCTGGTGCCCACACTGCAATGCTGGCACTGCGGATGCCACCTCCAATGTCCTGGTTCTTAGCAACCACTTCACAACGTTTCTAGACTGCAAAAATACGTATTTAAGTCAAACTGCAAAAAAGAACTGCAGAACAGGGCTCAATTTGCCAACCCTCAAGTGTCCTCGGCCGCAGTTTCAGTCTTGGTACCACAGCTCTGAGCTATTGGTGCTGCTGAGCTTTCTGCTTGCTTGGAAGAGGTCAAGGGAAGGTCAATTTTTTTTAACCCTGGATGATTAAATCACATATAGGCACTATAGTCAACCACCAAAATGTAGAAACATCTCAAGAAGAAAACAAAAAATGAACATTTCCCAATTCTACTGGAGATAACTGCTGTTAGCATTTAGGTTTTATTCCTTCCTGAGCTTTTTCTTTGGGCCTTAATTATTATTAAAGCCATGGTAAAATAATGAGAGAGAGAGAAGAAAATGATGGACAGAATTCCATGCAACTCTCATTTTTTTATCTGCAGGTAAAGGTACAGCATCATTCGGTAATTCTAACCGCTGACACTTGCATGGAGCTACCCACAGCCACAGCGGCCAGCACTTAGTGCAGCCTACTAGGGTACGGCTACTGCGTGTGCTCAATGAGTAGCTCACTGGATTCTCAGCAACCCTACACACCAGCTCATGTCCTCAGTGCTTCATAGAAGACCTGAGCCACACAGAGGTCACCTGGCCACAACTGTCATGACTGATGGTAAAATCCAGGCTTGGAAAATAAGAGTCACTCAATCAACACAATTCTTTAGAGCCTCTACTTTATACTAGGCACTGCGGGTCTAACAGTGAACAAGGCCAACAGGCTTCCTGTGGTTAGACAGTTTGCATTCCAGTAGCTATGGTTTACTGAGTGTTTACCACAAGAGGTACTGGGTTAAAGGCTTTGGATGAATTATCTCATTGATTGTCAACACAGTGGTGGGTATTTGGCAGAGAGGTCAAAATGCCACTCACAACATCCACATTCCCTTATCAGCATGCCTCACTCCAAGTTCTGGCTCTGCTTATAACTCCAGCTTCCTGCTAATGTGTGTCCTTGCAGTAGGCATAGGAGGGGTCAAGTACTTGGGTCCCTGCTGCTACCCATGTGGGAGACACAGACTGCAGACTGAATCCTGGGCCCCTGGTTTCAGACTGGTCCAGCCCTAGCTGCTGTGGGATTTGGGGAACAAAGCAGTGGAGGTAAGACGGATGTCTCCATCTCTCTTTCAACTAAAATGAAAATAAATAAAAAATTAATATTAAGACACTTTTACATAGTTGAGATTATATTTGTTTTGTGGTTGTTTTTATCTGACACATTTCAACAAATATTAGCATTTTTCCCTTTATTAAAAAGATCCCCAAGGAGCCAGCACCATGGCTCACTTGGTTAATCCTCCGCCTGTGGCACTGGCATCCCATATGGGATTGCTCCTCTTCCAGTCCAGCTCTCTGCTGTGGCCCGGGAAGGCAGTGGAGGATGGCCCAAGTGCTTGGGCCCCTGCACCTGCATAGGAGACCAGGAAGAAGCACCTGGTTCCTGGCTTCGGATTGGTGCAGCGATGGCTGTTGAGGCCATTTGGGGGGTGAACCAATGGAAGGAAAGCCTTTCTCTCTGTCTCTCTCTCTGTCTATAACTCTACCTGTCAAATAAATTAAAAAAAAAAAAAAGATTCCCCAAACATGATTCTTAATGGTTGCATACCCCCTCACTAGACTGAGGTATCATAATTTACCAGTTCATTCTTGATCATCTCTGTCATTGGAATTAGCCTCCCTTTGGATTTTCTCTTCCCATACAGTCATGAGTAGTAAGAGGACAGTGGTAGCCATTTCTTCCCTTCCACCTATGGGTAACCCCAGGACACCTCAGAATCTTCCTCATGGCCCTGTCTCCTTTTGTGCATTTAAAAGCAAAACTCAAAAGCTGACACATAGGAAGCAAAGTTTTAAGAATTATAAGAATTTCAGCCGAAACAGCTGCTCTCCACGAACTGGCGGGTCCCTGGGCTGTGGTGATGCCAGCCAGCTGGTGCAGTCAATCTCACTCCCAAACACAGCTGTCTGAAAGCAGCATTACCATTTTTTCCCTGGGAGACTAAAAATCTGCAGCAAGATAAATGGAATCTCTATGCATAGCTGAGTTCAACCAGGGCGAGGGGGTGAAAAGAGAAGGTGCCTTAGAATAAAAGCAGCAAAATGCTCCTGACGTCTAGAGCAGGGGGAACCCTACTAGCTTACCTGAGTCTCCAGACTCTGAGTCTCTAACATCGGGAAGAAAACAGAAAGAGCTTGGGTCACTGAGCCCAGTGAGGCTCTCAGAGGCTTTCTTCCCCCTTTACATTCTTCCCTCAACAATGCTCACCCATGGCTGCTCCTAGGGTGACAATCCAACTATGCACCAGCATTAATGACATTGGAGAATTTTTAAAAAATTGTATTTAAGAGGCAGAAAGCAGAGAGACAGGGGGAGCTCCCATCTGCACTCTCACTTCCCAAATGCCCACCATGCCCAAGGCTGGGCTGCAGCGGAAGCCAGCAGCTGCGAATGGCGGTGCAGGTCTCCCATGTGGACAGCAGGGACCCAACCACTTGGGCCATCCCTGCTGCCTCCCAGGGCCTGCATCAGCAGGAACCTGGAATCAAGGAGCCAAAGCTGTGAATGAACCCCGAGTACTGCAATGTGGGGAATGCAGGCATCTTAACTGCGAGGCTCAGTGCCTACCCCGTGTTTTACACCTTAATTTCACCTGTCAATAGAAACGTGAGCATTTGCTCTTCCCTAAGGACTGCTGCAAATGCTGCAGAAACAAAGACAAGTCATGAGTCATGAGGAAGAGTCATGGGATTCAACCAACATGTGAAAAACTGCTTCCAAAACAATATTTGTATGTAGCAGGGCAAGAAGAGATGACGGCACACAAGCAAGAATTTCACTCTACTCCTTGGCTGTTTATTCTAAACAGTTATTTGGATAGAACAGAACAAGCCCTAGGAATAGATTTTCACCATGGGTGAGTGCTAACATCCCCAGGCCAGTTCTTCGGTCTCAGCGTGAGCCAGCTCTGTAGGGCTTTCCTTGGGATCAGGGGCAACACCGTGCAAGTGAGCACACTGTGCACCTAAGCTGCCAGGTATGGGGCTGACATTATGGTAACGTTGCGTGGTTTTCCAAGGTGTGAGCACACCTTTGTAAATTACACCACATCAGGGCAGAGGACACACACCTTCATTAAGAAGCCTGGAAAACCACTGCCCAAACTCTCATTCATTTAACCCTGAGACTTGAACACATGCAAGCTGACTGGCCAGGCCCAGGGTTTGTCTCTGTGTTAAAAGTTCAAGTTGGGATGCTGAAGAGAGTAAATTGTTCACGGTTTTGGTGGTAATGCCAATCCTGTGTCATCGGAAGGGATTATTTCAAGACAGTCCAAAGACTTTTCCCTCAGGGTGTCGGGGAAGGGACTTCTGCACGAACAGCCCTGCTGAGAAAGGGATGCCTCCGCTCCAGGAACCCAGAAGCCTAGAGTCCACAGGGCTCCATCGTGAGGCTCCAACAGGCTCCTCATTTCACAGGGACTTTCCAAATTAACGCACAAGGGGCAGATGTGTGCTGTGCCCCACGTGTCCTGTTAACACTGCCCAAACTTAAACTCAATTCCCATTCAGCGGGGAATGCCTTGCAGATAAAAGTGAGGAAGACTGTAAGCCTTTGGAAGCTACTAGGGAATAAAACTGTAAAATAAAATATCACTCTGGTAACCCTTCCAAATAGCCCCAATGTCAAGCTTCCTGTAAGTCGAACTCGCAGCCCCATCAACGGCAAGCTGCTGCTTCCCCTTCAGCGACGTGGGACAGTGGTCAGGGCAGCTTGGCCTCTGCAGCCTGACAGATTCAGGCCATCCTGGGGTTCCTGGTTACTCAGCAGGCACCACTTACAGCTACACTGACTTCACCATCACAGACGTCCACATCATTTCCATATCGCCACATAAAACACTGGAAAGGAGTTTAAAGTTACTATATGGGTAGAAAGAAAACAGGCTTTGGAACTAGACAGACCTGGGTTCAAATCCTAGCTTTGTCACCTACAAGATGTGGGATCTTGAGCAAAGTTTTTAGTTCCTGTAAACCTGTTGTGTGACTGTGAACCTAATAACTGCCTTGCAGAACTACTGAAAAGACCACACAGATAAAATGCTTAGTGCAGTATCTGGCAAAGAGCAGGCAGGAAGTGACAGAGGTGGTGGGTGATGAATGACAGTGAAAATCAAAATGTGTTTGGAACTTACTGCGCTACGTTATAGTCATGGATTAGTTCACACATGCTAACCCTGTAAGGGAGACACTATTATTCTGGGCATCTTGTACATGGGGAAACTGACACTCACTGAGATGAGCTCATTTATCCAAGGTCACACAGAGAAGCAAGACCGCTGAACTGGGACCTCGACGGCTTGACTGTCTGGGCTGTAACCATGGTGGCTCTCTACTACAGCTATCATTGACAGAGGACAAAGTGGAAAGTTTTGGAGTCTGGAGACCAGATCTCAGTCATTCAGTAGCTCTGTGACCTTGAGCAAGGTACGTAACTGTCTGACCTTCAGAAGCTTCATCTGTCAAAAGCCCCAAGTGGTGAGGACTGAAGCACCTAACACAGTGTGACATTCTGTGTTCAGAAGACATTATTGTGTTCAATAAAAAAAGGCGACACACAGAAGTACAGGAAGGGAAATAAATGGAGACCCAACAATGCACTATTCGCAGTTGAGACAAGAGGATTTAATTTATAAGGGTAAATTTAATTATAGCCCTTTGCACAACATCAACTTGAACTGCTCAGAGCGATGTCGGAGCCTGCTGTTCTCCTCCCCCACGTCGTCTACAACACTCGAGTTTCAACGGCGCCCTTCTGGTCCCCCTGGCCCGTCTTAAAGCTGGAGAGCACTGATACTTCCGGAATCTGTTCTTATCCATGTCACATACACATTTTTACACCTTTTCCAATCCCATCTGTCACACGCTCCTGCAATTTAGAAGGATTAGGAGTCTCCCTATAATGTCTGCAGGGTACTCTTTATTATGTGCTGTGATGTTTATGAGAGGAAAATTAGGTCATGATGAAGAGCTCTTGGTCTGTAACTGCAAAGCAGCTCGGAGACAATAAATCAACAGCAGAGGCCTGGGGATTACAACGCAAAAAAGATAGGGCTGCAGCAGAAAACAGAGCACTTTCCTGACACATAAACGCACCAGGGGTCCACGGAACATGGAGCTGGACTGCGCCATCGGAGCAGCATGTGCATTGGAGGGGGCAGCCTGCAGCTCCTGAGCCTGGTACACCCATGGCTCATCCGTCCTCAGAGCAGGCCGTGGGCCAGGCGACTGCTTAGGACAGGAGAACCCACACACCCAGCACCTTTCAGCTGGAGAACCAGGCAAGCCTTAGCAGGGATCGCTCCGTGGCTGCCCAGATGACGGGGTCTGTAGCTGCCGCGAGGTTGTTTAAGGATAGCTGGAAATTCTATGTCCTGTTGACAGGATAGCATTTGGGCAGAGGAAACTACAATTTGGAGAGTTGTTTGGGGAATTTTATTAAAAATCTCTCAAAAGGATCCAATTACACCTAGTAATTCAGTGTATATATAGCGGGCCTGTGTGATCCATGGGAGGCTGCGATTTTCTCTATCTCCAGAAGACTGTATGTCCTGCTATCTTTGCTGACATAGCAACAGAATAAAATATCATAAATTAAAAAAAACTTCACTCTTCATTTGAGTTACATTAAAGGAGTTTCATGATTTATGGAATTACTGGTTTACTGGGGGGCTTATTGGAGGCCATTTAGGTGTTCAGACTCACAAACTTACAGCATTAATCAATGAAGACTATCTTACATGGCACTTGCCACTAACAAGCAAAAGGAAAAAAAAATCTGTAATGCAACCATTCAAACTCAACACACAAGTAAAGCCAGCTTGCTTCTAAACCAATAAGCACAGAAGCCGAAAGGGAATATACAGAAATCTAGGGAAGGAAAGAAAGGTTAAAAAAAAAAAAATCAATGAAAAAAGCTACAAACGCCATGAGCACTAGACAAGATTAGTATCCTGAGCAGACATAAGTACAAGGGACAATCTTAATGTAGAAAAGCATGTAGACATATCTTATTAATGATTATTAATTTCATATAACAACTGTTTGAAATGGCAAGGAAATGAAATGCAGTTTGCCAAACATCTATCAGTTCCCAAATCCACTGCCTTTTGTTGCTTAACGTGCCTTTTGTGCACAAAGCCCAATACAGGGCAATGGATTTCAATGCCACTAACGCTTCGGGAAAAGCAGTTTGGTAGAGCCACATCTATGCAAATCAGGCTAAGTGCACTGAAACTCATGACCGGTTGATTGGGAAGGCAAGGTTGCCTAGGACTTGGTGCTCAAACTAGGTGTTAAATAGGGCCATCCACGGGGCCAGCGCTGTGGCGCAGCAAGTTAAAGCCCAGGCCTGAAGTTCCAGCATCCCAAATGGGCGCTGGTTCTAGTCCCGGCTGCTCCACTTCTGATCTAGCTCTCTGCTATGGCCTGGGAAAGGAGTAGAAGATGGCCCCACTGCTTGGGCCCCTGCACCCATGTGGGAGACCTGGAGAAAGCTCCGGGCTCCTGGCTTCAGATCAGCTCAGCTCCAGCCATTGCGGCCAATTGGGGAGTGAACCAGTGGATGGAAGACCTCTCTCTGTCTCTGTCTCTGTCTCTGTCTCTCTCTGTATCTCTGTCTTTCAAATAAATAATAAAATAAATCTTTAAAAATAAATAAATAAATAGGGCCATCCAGGGTTGGTAGCTCTTCTCCTTGACACACTAGATTAAAAGTTAACATACATTATGAAGGGAGAGTGAGCTTTGTGGATTTCTGAGAATTAACAGCTCAAAGATCAACATTCCCCCTCTTTCAAAACTAATTAGTAGTCTGGGAATGGAATCATCATAACTTAGTTTGTCAAACATTGACAGTCATGAATGTTGACAAAAGTACATGATGCCTGGGCTCATGTGCACACGTATGTCCCACTTCACATGTACTGGTATATTTTCTAGTGACACAGCCAAAAGAAGTATCATGGATTGTAACAGAACATGCAAGTCCAATCCTATTAACTGTCCAGACTTAACAGTGAGGTGTAACATACACACGATTAGCCTGAAATTTCATGTTTAACCAAAAGTATGAAAAGAAGGCAGGCTGTTTTCTTAATATGGTTCTTTCTATACTTCAAATTTTCAAAGCCACCGTTAAGCAAGCCTTTATGCAAATAATAGGAAAATCGTATTAGGAAATACAGGAATTTGTGGGCTTTGAGATATGACAGAGAAAGACAGCATTATATATTTTCTTTTGTTTTAAAATTTCAGTTAGAAGCATGTTAGCATTGGTTACTTCCATCATACTTCCCCAAGTATTTTCTTGCTTAATGTTTCTTTTTTTTTAATATTTATTTTATTTACTTGAAAGGTGTGGGGAGCAACTGAGACTAGACTAAATTACTGGAACTAGGACTAATTCTATGCATCTGCTCTCCCATAATATGGTGCTGAGAGACAGCAAACAACTTCTACGCAGCTGCCTCTCGCCAGTTTGACTGATAAGCTGCAGGAGCTGATCCTGCTCCTGATTGGAGGAGAGCAGCGTACTCGGCGAGTGGGTAGCAGAGTTGGGATTGGCGGAAGAGGACTATAAAGGAGGAGAGAGACAACATGCACCAGGAACATCTGAGAGGAACATCTGAGCAGCCCCTGGGGAAAGCGGGGAAAGTGGGGAAAGCGGGGAGTGGGGGGAGGGGGCTCCACGGAGGTGGAGGGGCCGGCAGCTAACCCAGGACAGCGTCGTTCCTCCGCGAGTGAGGGTCGGCAGCTAACCCGGGAAGGGCCGGGCAAAAGGAACAGCATAGGGTCCAGTGTCGTTCCTCCGCGAAGGGGGGAGCGACAGAAAGGTAGAATTACAGAGAGAGAGAGAGAGAGAGAGAGAGAGAGAGAGAGGAAGAGAGAGGGTGAGAGAGATTTTTTTCCACCTGCTGGTTCACTCCCCAAAGGCTGCAACAGCCAGGGCTGAGCCAGGCCAAAGCTGGGAGCCAGGAACTTCTTTCAGATCTCCCACATGGGTACTTGGGCCATGCTCCGCTGCTTTCCCAGGCGCATTAGTAAGTAGCTGGATCTGAAGTGAAGCACCCAGGACTCAAACCGGCGTCCATACGGGATGCTGGCATTGCAGGTGGTGGCTTAACCTTCTATATCACAACACGGGCCCCTTTGATGTTACAAGACTCAGGGTGATAAGCTAAGAATTTGGGGGAAAAGATTTTGTCCATACAGAAATAGTAATCTTAAATACGTAGCCATTACTTTAAAAAAAAAAATACTAAGAGTCACCATCTTTCTTTGAGTTTTCAACCCTGAAACTTGCTTACGTGTCAAAGCAGCTATACTCTCCAGTCCATTCTTTAGCTCTCATATAACTCGAGGATAATCCAGGGTATGCAGTCAGTGATGGGAATAACACGGTGACACCATGAGCTAGCATTTCAAATAAAGACCATGAGGATCGCACTCCACCACTCCACCCTGGAAGCGACTGTTGCAGGACCAAGACTGCACTCTCTGAGCTGCAACTTTATAATAGCATGGTCAGCCATGTGGTTTATGTGATGAACAAATGGTTCTGATTCCAACGATCAGTACAACTTGGTTCAGCTTCTAGGAGAGACTGTCCAAAGCACTGATGTAATCATTTGCACCCCTCTATTTGGAGACCTCTGGGAGCTTTCATTTGTCAAGGAGTAAATTCAGATATTTCCCTATACCTTTCAAGACTGTTGACAAATGGGCTAAATACAACTGTGTGGCATTGTCTCATAGCAGTTACTAACACACAGCCCACAGTCCTTTCACAACCACAGAATCTCACGCCACGCAACCTCATTAATGGAAAGTTGCCCTCTTTGTCTTTATGCTTTCACTGCCTACAAAACTTCTATTTGCCATCAGAGCCCAATGGTAGCAGAATTAAATTATTTCTCCTCAGTTGTGCCATAACACTTGATTTGCTTTATCAGATTTAACTTACACACTGTATTACAATTAGTTATACCCTGAAAAAATAAGAGTGCCTTGGAAAAAACAACTTATTTATTCTCAGCCAACAACAGATACTTAGTAAATGTTTATTGCACTGAACACAAATTAACTAGAATGGATTGCTATAGCTTTAGTTCTGAAAGTGGTTCTATGTCTAACCGTAGTTCCTATCCTAAGAAACTGCTTTGTAAACTCTTTGTACTTCAGGCTCATAATTTATGAAACAGAGCTAAAAATATTGACCTCACAGAGTTGCTGTGAAAATTGAATGAGATGATGGATACAACACTGCCTCGCAAAGTAGCTTGTAATAAGCCATAATGATAAGCTGTAAGTAAAAGTTATTACTATTATTATTTTATTTCTAAACCATGTTCATTAAAAAGAACCATAAACTTCAACTGAGTAAACTAGTACGTATTGCCAATGTGGAAAATGGAAAATTACTGTGAGCTCACGAACATAATACCCCATCTTCTGGCTTTTCCCTGCTGCTGTGTCTTATTCTGGAACATAGATGTCTTAGAACTGTGTCAAACACTGCTCCCCTTCTGGGTCTTTTGGGAGAGGTGGAAGACAGAGTTGCTGAATCACTGTGACAGGGAGCGTAGTTGGAGTGCTTCGGACAAACTGGAGGTATACAATGCGTGTGACACACATCATGACGGTTCTGACTGAGGACACACAGGTGGGTTCTCTGTGAAAGGAGTGGCCTTGTGGGAGCTGTTTCTGGATTCACAGGTCCCAAGCTGAAGGTGTGTGGATGTGCCACCACCAACATCAAGGAGCTGATCTATGTTTTTATTTTTTTAAATCTTCATTTTTGCAGAGAGGGACAGAGTACAGACAGGCAGACAGACAGAGGTTTCCTTTTCACTGACTCACTCCACAGATGCCCAAGGGCCAGGGATGGGTTAGAGAGGGAGCTGGGAATGCAGTCCAGGGCTCTCATGTGGGTGGCAGGAACCTGAGCCATCACTGTTGCTTCCCAGAGTCTGCAAGAACTGGAGCCAGGAGCTGAAGCCAGTAACCAAACCCAGGTACGCTAATATCAGGCACAGGCATCTCAACTGCTAGACGAAGGCTTGCTCATTTTTAACCTTTGGGATGAATGTCTACTGTTAATACTTACAAAAAAAGTAAAGAAACAGAGATAGAAAAGCCAGTGAAAATAGAGAGGTCTTTTCCATTCTATTGAAAAAAAGTCATTTTGTCAGGTTACAGAAACTGAATTTTCCAGGTAGCAAGAACACCTATCTCCTTTAAAAAAATATCAATATTAAGCACAAAAGCATTTTCCCAGCTTTTGACAGGTATGAGTTAGCTCTCCATACTGAGACTCACAAAGAGTACCTGAAGTCTGAACTTGCCACTACCATCACAAAGTCTGGTTGTGTAAAACTGTGGCAGTGCTGAAGACAGACAGATAAGCATCTTCTATAAAAAGTAGTGAGGAGCTGCCCGTGCTCAGCACAAGCCCTGGATAGAAAACCAAAGCCTTCCCCAGAGGGAGCTAAACACAAATCCACCACACGTAGGGACATCACCTGCAAAGAAGACAGCCAGCAATTCTGTGTGTGTGTGTGCCTGTGCGTGCATGCATGTATGTGCACGTGTGTGTAACTGCTCTTCCCATCCAGAGGCAGACTGCAGTTCCCTCACCTTACATCTGGCTGGACTTGTGACCTGCTTTGACAATGAGAACGTGGCAGAAGTGACACTCCATTTCTTGCAGGTCCAGGCTCTAACAGTCCCTGCTGTCCATGCCATCTTGCATGTTTGGGCTTGAAATAGAACCATGGGAGACCAAGGAGACAGAGAGGAGGCCATGGTGTTCCAGCCAACGGCTGGCAACCAAACCCCAGAAAGCTTGGTGCAAGACCATCTTGTATACTGTAGATTCAAGTCATGCCTCTGCAGCTGATACCAGAAGGGACCCATGGGCCCTCCCCACGCTTCTGAGCCACAGAGCCGAAAGGATAAAATCACTGTGTTCTAAGTCACTAGGTTTGCAGATGATCTGCTGTGTGGCAACAGACAACAACAATACACACCTGTGGTTCTCTCTGCCTGTCTACGGAGCAGCTCCAGTGGCTGCAGCCCTGGGCTCCTTTGCAGCACAATCTCCCATTTATTCCTAGATTCCTCCAAATCATTATGCAAGGCACAAAGTGCATTGCTTGTGTGAAATATTTTTAACAATGCAAGAGGATGCTACAGTAGAAGCTGTGCAGAACCTGTGCATTTCCATGAGAAGGGAGCCTGCATAGGCCTCTCCCATGATCAGGGGGAGGTTGAGGGGCTACAGCAGTTTCTTCAAGTGGGGCTTCAGGATTCTGACCTCTGACCTCTGACTCTCATGACTACAAAGGAAAGCAGTCACTTCCAGACATTTATGTGTGGGTTCTTCTAGAAAATTATAGCCACACCTACCAGAATATTCCCTAAATATTATTACCTAAGACTTTAACACTGTGAATTTTGAAGGACAAGTCTCTGACAATACGCCTCTCAGGATACAAACGTGCTCTGGACATGCTGGGTAAGTTTCCTAGGGGCAGAGAGTCTGTCCCAAGTGTTGTCTCCAGAAAGCAAGAGGCCCAGTCATGGCCCGGGACACAGGGCTCCGGTGGGGCCCAGGCTGTAGGCTTCCGAAGGAGACCGAGGCAGATCTCCCGACTTTAAATCAGGCCAGGTCTGGGGCTACATTTGAAAAAGGAGGCAAGGGGCAGGTGCTGCACAGTGATTCACATGGCTTGGGATGCCTGACTGCCATATCTGAGTGCCTGGGGCAGTCCCCGGCACAGTTCCCAATCCCAGCTTCTAACCACTGCGCGCTCTGAGAGGCAGCGGCTGGCGGCTCAGGAACATGGAAGCCTGCCACCCACACGGCAGACGCAGACTGAGTTCTGGGCTTCTGGCTTCAGCCTGGCCCAGCACCTGGCCTCTTGGGGGCATTTGTTCTCTCTGCCTTTCAACTAAAACTAAAAATAAATAAATAAGTAAATAAATAAATAAAAAGAGCCAAGTTGCCTTATTCTAAGTTGTTTCTACCGGGAAGACACATCTGACAAATATTAGAGGCTTTCTCCCGAGCATATATGCAATTCTTGCAAACAACTCTGGCCTACCAGGAGCTCCACATCAAAATCCCCGTCCTGGTGGAAGGCGCACTTCAGTGCAGCCTTTGTCCCTGGAGCACTTGCCCTCACACTCCTTCACTGGCTCCCACAGAGACACCAATCTGTGATTCATCCGAGTCTCTGGCACAGATGAGCAGAGACGAGCACACAAGGAAGCCCGGCAACATTCTTTTTACGCATGCATCACCAGATCAACGTCAGAGAGGGACGTAATTTACAGCCCATCAAATCAGGTGGGCACGAACATCAGGGTCTTGCCCATGTATTCGTAGGCCACGACTTTATATTTCATTTCTATTTCTGCATGCCAAGCCCTACCAGCTTCTTTGTTGTGCCGGTAGCATCAGATCTTTCTGGCTCTGCAGTTACTTTTGAATGTTTTCTGGATTTGCAGGGCCCAAGGACTCCAAAACCAGTAACAGTTCAAAGATTGCTAGACGCTGTCTGTGGTAAGCTCAGGTGTGCCCTCCTGGAGCAGGAAGCATAACCGAAATGCTTCTTCTTTACAGATCTGTCCTAACATTTATGATAAAAAGTGCCACTCATGGGAACAAAAACTTGACGTCTATTTTCAGAGAATCCTATTGACACTGCTGAAAACAACAGCATACAGTTACTGACGCTTGCTACATGCCAAATCCTTCATATAAATCACCTCGTTTAATCCTCATACGCAGAAAAATTGCAGGAGCGTGGTGGACGGGTGGACCATCAAACTCGCTCCCTTCCCTCTGAGCACACGCGCTGCGTCTCCCAGCCTCCACAGCAATTGCAAGGAGCCCTGGCACTGCTTCTGGCCGATGGAATGCAGGAAAACACAGAGCAAGTACCTTGCAGGGGTGGCCTATAAAACCTCACGCAGTCTTCCAAGCACTCTGTCTCCCCGTCTGCTGGCTGGTCGCAGAGACGCTGCAAAGCCAAGGGCAGAGCTGCAAGCAGGAAGGAGTCTGGGTGGCTGAGTCAGTGCAGGGGATGCACCCTGACCCACACTGCGACGTCGCTACGTGAGCAAAAGAGCAGTGCTGTTTTCCAAGTCACGGATGTTTTAGGGTTGGTATGGCTCTCCTAACGCTACTTTAGGGTTGCTCAGGCTCTACTTAATGTACTTTTCTGAGCACAGAGAGGTTACATAATTAGGATGCTCAGTGGTTGCCTAGCTAATAAGAGGCAGTGTATTTAAACTCAAGTTTTGAACCAACTGATCTGCTTATCATGTTTTATTCTGTTCCTCTTCGTAAGTTCATTTTAATTACATGTTGCATAAATTGCTCCTAAACTTGATTTCTGTATCGGGTGGAGGGTGTTTCTGTATTTGAGGGAGGTGGGTGGACTGAGCTCCATAGTTGGAGACAGAAAGATATTTTCCTCAAAGAAATCATCTCACTTCTCTATCACTTATTAACGAGTAAGAGGGGGACTGTGCTGCTTAAACAACTTTGTGGGGTATGCCTGTTGACTTGTGGACATTTATACTGAGAGGTTCTCCAGGAGTTACACAATACTCCATGACAACTTTCCCCAAAACCTAACAGCTTAAAACCACAAGCATCTCTCTCTCCTGGATTCTGTTTGTCTGGATTCTAGGAAAGGCTCATCAGGATGCTTCCTGCTCAGGATCTCTTAGGAGGCTGCCCACAAGATGTTGGCTCATGCTACTTCACCTGAAGGCTTGGTTAGGGCTAGAGGGTCTGCCTCCAAGGTGGTTCAGACAGACAGCTAGGAAGCTCATCTACTAGCCAGCAGGAAGTCTCAGTTCCTCCGCCCCCCCACCCCACCCCCAGACTGCATGCTGTCTTTACAAAGCGAGGGCTTATATCCCCAGTGAACAAGTCCAAAAGGCCAGGCAAAGGCCACAAGGCCTCTTAGCACCAGTCTCAGAAGTCACACTCATTATTTCTGCAATGCCTGCTGATCCCACAGGCCAGGCCCATTCAGAGTCACCCAAGGGAGAGAAGGCCAACAGGCAAGGATTGGGCGCCATTCTGGAGGCCTAGCTGCCATAGTCATCCAACCCTTGTATACCAAGGGCCTACTGAGGAAGTGGGACCAATCAATGAACAAAAACAAAGTCTTGCATTCAGGAAGGAAATGATGGTATTTCAGAAAGTTTGTAGAAATGGAATGGGAAGACATGCTTATTCTGGTGCAAAACATCTTGAAGTCCCTGCGACACACTTTCCAACAACTTTCTGGATTAGCCCCACATACCAGTGGAGGTCAGACAGGCAATGGCTCTAATCAATAAGTACACTGCACTGTGTGCTCGAAAGTGCAGAGTGCAATGCAGAGATAAAGCAGGAGAAAGGGCTCGCTGGAGGGCGGGACTACTCATCAGGTAGACAGAAAGATCCAGACAGGCCTCACACACACAGTTTTATGGAGGAAGAGTGTCCCGGGCAACGGCAATGGCAGCGGCAGGAGCCTTCAGCTGGGAGTGTTGCAGCTGTGTCTAGGAGCAGTCCAGCAGGTGGGTGTGAGAGGGAAGCAGGAGATGAGGTCAGGGAAGCAGCGACAGTGAATGGAGATCGTGTAGGACTTGGCGGACTTCTGAGGGCTCCGCCTTTCACTCCGAAGCCACCGGATGGTTCTCAGCAGACGACAGATAGGCTCTGAATGTTACCATTTAAAAATATCATTCTGGCAACTGAATGGACAGGCTGAGGGAGGGTGGAGGCAAGGAAGCAAACGAAGAGGCACTTGTAATAATTCAGGCAAGGGGGGACGGCGGCTTACACTTATCAGTGTAGATGGTGAGGAATGGTCAGATTCTAATTTATTGTGCACGATTAATTCACCATCCTAGCAGAATTATCAAGCATAATTAATTCACTTGTCCCAGCCGAGTTTTTATTTAGGAAGGGCAGCATTTTTTTATTGGCTCCCAGAGTTGTAGGTGACAAATGTTACCCTAGGGGACCCAGTGCAACCTCTGAGAAGTGTCACAGGGATCCACCACAGGCAGCATAGGGTAGGACAGATGGTGAAGCTTCAAGGCCTGCACCCAGGTGTACAAGGCTCCTAATGAAGGGCAAAGAAGTCTTCTTGAGAAGAACTTCAATGCCCTAAAATGCCAGACAGGCCATACACACACACACACACACACACACACATACACACTACATGAAAAAATAAATCACTGATGAAATCAATTGACAAACCATAGGAAAAATATGTGCAGCACAAATGAAAAAAGTTTATAATCCTAATATTTAAAAACTCTTAGAAATTCTTAAGAAGACAATTAAGTGAAAAATGGGCAAAGGGCATTAAAAAATGAAGCTCCTAACACCTCCCTCACCAGGTGGTTGTGAAGATACAGTGATGACCTGGCACAGAATGCACGGTCCACACCACTGCTCACCACTGCCCCAGTACAACCGCCACTGTTACCAGCAGTACCACCTCCCCTATGATTAGCATCACCACCATCACTACCACTGTTGGCAACTTCATCACCATCACAGAGGAAGAGCCAGCAGCAAACCTGAGTCCACTCTGAAGACCAACTGAGTGCAGCTTCCCCTAAGGGAAGTCATTACCTTTTCATGGTTTTCTATTAAGATCTCGATGACAATATTCTGAAATTTGATATCCATGATGGCGGCTACGGTCTCTTCCTGAGGCCGCAAAAGGGTGGGTCCAAACACCACGCCAAGGTTGGCCACGGTCATCAAGTTCTGCTTGTGGTTGTTAGCAACACTGGGAAGAAAGGGAAAAAGGACATAGATGAGAGAAATGGTATCTGCGGAGTCAGCTGACTTGACCATTAGCCCTATGCTCTTCCCACCTTCCCATCGGAGACTTCTCATCTGCAGAAACCGGAAACTCAGACACCACAAGAGCCAACACTGAGACTTCTCTACTTGTATTTTTGTCTACCAAAGTGTCAGAAATCTTCAGCATCCAGACTATTTGCTGTTTCAGGATGTGACACTCCTCACCATTCCCATTTTACCTAAAATACCCAACCAATGAAGGCAACCATCTGCCAAGTCATGAACCTTTGTACATCTGAATCCCCGTTGTGCAACTCCAGGTAACTGCTAATCCCTCTTAGTTGCAACTTATGTCCTTGGCCGCTGTCTAAACCACTGAGCTCATTAGCATTTTCCCTAGTGCAAATATAAAAACTCTTGATGGCTTTAATTCATCTGCAAACACAGGCACAAAATAGACCTAATTTTTAAAATGGGCAGATCTGGATATTTAAAATCAGCTCGGGAAATTCAGCACTTCAGCGTATTAAAGTCCCATCAGATTAAACATGTGGTTCATAGTAAGTGAAACATGTGGCATAAATGGACATAAAAACGTACTACTAGGTACTCATGTATATGCCTATGGATATGTCACTTATACTGAAAGCTGAAGGAACACACAGGGTCAGTTGTAGCTGGGACTGAGTAATTTGCTAAATACATATACATATTTTTGGATAAACAACTAGCTCCAAACATGTATCTGAACTTCATGCTGAGACCACCGTAACTTAGCTATAAAACTCAACTGTTCATGTGCTGCCCCCGGCATACAAAAATATACAAATCATCTACTGGCAACAAATAAGGTAAATGTTAATGCCACTGAATATTGTTTGGAAAACATCAGGAGCTTCCCTAAATCACCTGCTGGACGAAGGAAGCCATTCATTACTAATTTGAAACTAGAGAGAAACTGGACAGAGCGCGGCAGTTAGCACAGATCCGCCTCCCCAGCATGTGGTACTATTTATACTGAGTATTTTTTCACAAGTCTATAAATGCATGCACTGTTTCTCTTGTATACTTCTATTTTGCAAGAGGAAGAGAGTCACACTGCCGTAAGTGCTGAGTTTTAAGCTGAGCCTCCATTGAAACACCAGTTTTATCAACCAGTTTTACCAGCATGTGTGTGCTTCTCTATAATGTTTTTAGGCCTAAGAGCTTTCATCTAACTTCCTCCTTCCAAAGGGGCAGGGTGCGGTGAGGTGTCAAACTTTCACGAAACTTGCTTTTCGATGGCTAAGCCAGACTTGCAGGGCAGAGCGAGTCCACCGGTATTCAGGCCCATTTCTGGTCCACCTAAAGATATTTGATCAACATTTCCTTGGTCCTAGCTGAGCCTCTCGCTTTTACTCGTAGTTCTCCCACTCTGCCTGGAACCACGGCACGTCTGCACAGCCTGCCAGAGTGAACACAGACGGTCAAGTTCTCACCTGCCGAAGGAGAGACACATGCGTTCCGGGCAGCAGTCAATCACCAGGTATGCATATTTACAAGCTGCTTTTAGCATCACTGCTTTCAACATCAGCTCCTGTGTGTGGGACGGGAATTCTATGTCCTTATACTTCCCCTCCCAAATGAGCTAAGTCAGTAGACTTATTACCTCTCTTGTCACAAAAGTCCCTTATGCAAGTGAATCAACCGGCTATTTATGTATGAAAGCACTTTCAAATTGTAGGCCGATATAAAAAAGCATGGTTTGGATGATGGTCATTTTTCACCATCGTGCTTCTCCCGTCTTCACACAGAGAACTCAACCAACAGCTCCTAACCAGGCTCTCCGACTCCTGGGCCACCACCAGTTACTGTCTGAAACCCAGCTCTGAGCACACAAGTCCCACACCTCTCCCAGCTGCTGCAAAGAAAACACAATGGTGGGACAACTGAGAAGTGCTTAGCAATGCTTCTATTATCCTACTGCTCTGATAACGACTGGAAACCTCTGGTGTGCCCATTGTTCATTTGATATAAAGTCTGAATGCATAAAACAGCACATCTTTGCCACCTTCCAGCTCTGGGTCCCTGGGCAAGTGACTCTGTATGTCTAAGCTCTGAGTTCCTCTTCTTTGAAAAAAAAAAAAAAAGTGGGGGAGCTGTGCTGGGCAGATCTGTTGCAAGAGACAACTGTGCAGACAAAGTGTGATCATGCATGGGAAATGCAGTGTTTTAATAATTCACTCTGCGCTCTCTACTTTCATACCCCTGTGCCTTTGACTTTGTCATTTCTCTGCCTAGAACGTTGGTACTGCTCTGTCTTTCCTTGCAGACATCTACAAAGCTCAGCTCTAACAGCCGCCTTCCTTCTGTGCTCCCCCTCCCCTTTTCCCAGTCGGCCACCCCTGATCCAGGCACGCATCTCACCATGCTGATGTCTCCACCTGCCTGAGCAGAGGCACCGTCCTAAGTGACTTGGTAGCACCCGTGCTGCTAAGCACTGTGCCTGGCAGCGAAGAGAAACAGCAAATGGTCGCAAGGCGAGGGAGCTTCTGTGTAGGCATAAAACAGCCACTCTGGACTCAGCTACTTCCTCATAAAACTTTAAACTTTATTGATGATTTTGGGGGGAATGTAGCTCGACTATCCCAACCTCCCTTCTCTGTCTTGAACTGCGTTCTGTTGCTTAGATTTAATTAATGAGTAGTAACTACTCTGATTTGCAGGCTCCAGTGCCCCCAAGGTATTTGGATAAAAGGTACAGTAATTCTGGATCAGCAACTCAGAATACAAATAGGCTTGAGGCTACCTAACATAATTCATTTCCCTTTTAATGATCCGTCGTTTTATTTTAGAACTTAACAAACACCCTGATCTACATCTCAGCAAACTTTCAGGAGAAAAGGTGCACCTTCCATTCCTAACTACCATTATCTTTTGGCATACAGAAGTAATAGATTGATCTGTCACTTGATTATTACTGCTCACAACTTGCTCCAGCTAGGTTCATTACTCCAGAATGAATTATTAATGACTTGAGATCTCTGTGTATCCCAGAGAGAAAGACCTAGACCTCAGCCTCTGCTGGCACCAGCCATCCATTAGAGCTTGATGGATTTACAGATGTGTGGGAAGCAGGCTGGCAGGGCGCTGGGAAGCCGGTCCAGCAGAGGCCACGGGACTCATTCATTAGCGGGGCCCATAAAACGCGGAGAGCCTGCTTTCTGTTTTGGTAACTGAGCTGCCTGAGCTCCTCCTCACAGCTCAGACAGTCATGTCGAGTCTTGACTTAGAATCCACACACAGCATTTTCTTGTGCACTGCACACTGCACCCCAGGAGTCTTTGGCACAAGTTTTTCTGGCCCCTGTGTCCGCATGGACCACTCTGCTGTGGCGCCTTCTGAGACGACCGCCAAGCCGGCAGTCTTCCTCTAAAGGCCGCAGAGACACACACAGGTGCACTGCAGTTTCCACTCAGGGAGGCTCGGTTCCTTCTGTGTTTGCTGCATCTCCTGGGAAGCAGCCCACATGCAGGGAAGAACCTGGGGCATTTGCACCCCATGGTACCCACTACTCCCTCATGCACGGCCATCAATGAGCAAAGAGCAGGTTTGGAGGAAAATGGCCTTGGCAGAGGGTCTCCCACCACTTCTGCTTTAAGGGAAAATAGATGAGGACTCTGTGTTGGTCTGACACCCCCTGAGAGGCCGGAGGAGGCAAATCACTGCCAGATGAGGGCGGTGGTGATGATGCTGGTAGGGGAGCAGAGAGGAGCTAACCCTTCTGGGTTCTCTAAAGCAGAGACCTTCATGCTGTCACAGGGGTCACGTCTGCTTTACTGGAGTTTAAATAAAAGCTCTGTGAATGCTAGGCAGTACTGTACTGTGACAGACCAGCCCTGAAGGACTCCAACAACACACAGGCGTGTTGTGGGGTCAGCAAACAGCTTCCTCGTGAGGCCTGCAGCACCAGGTTGAGCAAACTCCAAGCTGAGCCTGAGCTCCACGGGACACTATGAAGTGACGGGCTGGCCACGTCTGTGACGGGCGGATGGTGCAGCACAGCCCGCCCCCACCCATCTGTCGTCCTTGATTTGCTTGCTTCACCCTCCAATGTTGAATCAAAATGAGAACTTAGACTTGAGGGGGTTTAATACTTGACAAAAAGCTCTGTAACAACTTTTTATATTGATCTGACTTTCATAATAAATCTAGAATCTTAGCTCCCAAACGCAAGACAGAAAATATATCTTACCACGCACGATGGCGCCAGGACACACGGACCTGCATTCACACATAAATGCGTGTACACACACATGTCAGAAATGGAATCTCAGAAATGGTATGCGTGATGCATTCTGGTACTTTTCTATTCTAGTCTGCTTTTTAATGTACTAAAAGGATGTCACAACTCACTGATGCACCATGAAATACAATGCGAGAAACAGTGTAAGAGTACAGAGTGCAAATATTATCTCCAATTTACAAATGTGGAAAACAAGGCCAACGACGCCACTATGGTATAGTGGCTGGGGTCAGACACTCCTAGCTGAATGACAAGGCAAATGGCGTGGCCTCTCCAAACCTGTTTCCACATAGAAATGGGAGCAGAAACGCCTCCCTCATAAAGTTGGAAGGCTGATAAAGGGTGATTATGTAAGTAGATCTCTTGGCATGAGGTAATGGCTTAATAAATGGTAACTACTATTGTCACAGCAGCAATGAAGGTCGTGGTAGGTGAAGTAGCAGGTGCCAATTTCAGCCACGCTTTTAGATGGTGGTTTTACCCGGTATATCTTGTTCAGGAACTTCTAGCAGTCTGCTTCTGCCCTGTCCACCTGTATTTCAAAGACTTCTGTTCCTTTATTTGCATTTTCGTTCCTTTTTTTTTTTTTTTTTAAATGACAGGTAGAATTACAGACAGTGAGAGAGAGAGACAGAGAGAAAGATCTTCCTTCCGTTGGTTCACTCCCCAAATGGCCACCACGGCCAGCACTGTACCGATCCGAAGCCAGGAGCCAGGCGCTTCCTCCTGGTCTCCCATGCGGGTGCAGGGGCCCAAGCACTTGGGTCATCCTCCACTGCCTTTCTGGGCCACAGCAGAGAGCTGGGAGCAACCGGGACTAGAACCCGGCTCCCATATGGGATGCTGGCACTACAGGCAGAGGATTAACTAAGTGAGCCACAGCGCCGGCTCCTTTTGTTCCTTTTTTTAAAAAAAATCGTGAAATATTTCAAACCTGAAGGACAGGTCAAAGCACAACAGTACATATTTCCTAAAAGCATCTCTGCCACGTCATGCTGAGAGCCTCTTTTGAAGCTAAAACAAAGCCACCAGACTCACCAACCTGCCTACAAGTTCTCCCCTAACCACCCGAAGCCCAGCGCCCTGGAAAACCCAGCTCTGGGCACTGTCCTGGCCAGGGGACCACAACAAGCCCTCTCCTCTAAACCATATGTCTCAGTCCCTCACAGGGGACACTCCTCCTTTCCCAAGTGCCCAAAGGTTGGAAGCTGGATCATGACCTTGGAGTGCGCCCTCTACAACACACAGGCAGGTACACGAGGGAGGCCCAAGGTTACCAATTCTGGAAGTGGGTGAGTAGGTGAGTACCTAATATACAGAAATATCCCTTTTCTCTCTACCACTCTCTCAGGGAAGCTCCAAGATCTGAGGCTTCAGGAGTCAGCGGAAACGAAGAAGATGGCATTACTAGTTTTCTTGTGGTTAACCACATACATTTAGTTTCCTGCGTTGGTTTCTTTAAAAAATGTGTGTGTGTATATAAATATATATCTAATATATGTTGCAATACATTTATTTGGAAGACAGAATGACAGAGATAGAGAGACTGAGAGATCTTTCATCTGCTAGTTCAACTCCCCCACTATGGCCATCAAAGCCATGGGCCTGGGACTCCATCCTTGTCTCCCACATGGGTGGCAGAGGCCCAAGCACTTGGGTCATTGTCTGCTGTCTTCCCAGGAGCAATAGCAGGCAGTTGGATCCTAAGTGGAGCAACAGAACCTGTGCTTCAATATAGGATGCTGCAGGCACTGCAAGCACCTAAACACTGGCCCTTCCGGGGTGGTTAACATAGCTCTCTTCACTGTCCTCAAACTCATTCTTAGCATAGTAGGGGAGCCCCACCAGCACCGGTGGTGTGTTTTCTCATCCTCAGCCTGCTGTAGAAGCTGCCTGGACACCACAAGGTGTGGGTACTGAGGAGGTCTCCACGGGGACCATCTGTCAGAGCAACATACCCAGCCTGGGTGGCCTGCCCCAGTGGCTGGGATGGGGGCACATTCACCAACCACAGGAAACATCTTTGTGGGAACGGCAATCGAGAGAGCAGCCAGGCTCTGAGTAACTGAGTGCCGATGACACATACTGATGCACAGAATCTTATTCTGTGCGAGTGCCCTTCAGGGCAGGGAGGCAGCACTTCTGCGGCCATCACTTTACAGATGAGGAAACTGAAGCCCGCAGAAAGAACCTGCCCAAGGCCACACAGCTAACGAAGGCAGAGCAGAAGTCAGCAGAGCCCACACTCCTAACCACAGCTCTCTGCTGCTCCCACATGACCACAGGCGAGTGCAGCAGAGGCTAAGGAGGCATTCTTTCCTCTGGGAAGACTCAGTCAAAAGTGCATACAGGGGTGGTGTTTGGCTTAGAGGTTAGGATACTGGGTGGGATGCTTACTTCCCATGTAGGACTAAGCCATGGCCCCACTTTCAAGGCTGACCCTTGAAGGCAGTGGTGATGACTCAATTAGCTGGATCCCTGCCACCCACATGGGAGACCTGGATCGAATTCTGGTTCCTGGCTTTAGCTCGTTGCTGCAGACATTTGGGGGAGTGAACCAGCAGATGGGATTGCTTTCTCTCAAATACACAAATGCATTTTTTAATAAATGAGAAGAACTGGAAGAAGAGATTTAAAAAAAAAAAAAAAGGGATGGGGAGAGAATATTAATGCCTAAGAGAGCAACAGAGGACCATAACTCTGCTCCTTCCCTTTGCTGCAGCAAGCCATGCCTGTATGCATGACAAAATTATGAAAATGATGAACTACCCATAAGATATGATGATATTCCATTTATAGCCGGGTGGCACAGACAGCTGCTTCCTACCGGGGAAAGGGTGAGTGCGTCACACTGAGAGAGAAGAATGAAGTGAAAGAAACAGGAGGGGGACTGCAAAATGGTCTCTGTAGCCCCCGAAAGGACAATGAGAGCCATGCCTGTGTCCCCCTAGCCTGCACTGCTTTCATCCGAGGACTTCAAAGCACTGAGTAACTGGCCAAGTGTCCCCCTCACTGGTGATCCAGACAGAGAGGCCTGCAGAGGCGTTAAGTGTTGGCCAGCATCACTTATGTTCACTTTTACCTGCACTTGCAGAGGCTCACTGGGAATCAAAAAACTCTTTAGAGAAAAGCAAGAGGCATTAGGTGGAATGCAAAAAAAAGGCAAAGTACCTCTATGCATATCGCTTGCAACTGAAAGCAGAGATGTTCTGAAATCTGAGCACGAGGCCAGCTCTGACTTCTCTGCTATTCTCTGACCCAACTCTGCTGTTTAAAGCCCATCAAAGGCTTCTGTTTTTAATTTCGAGTTGAAAACCCTTGGCATGCAGTCCCCCAAAATTGAACACAGATCTGCCATATGATCCGATGATTCCACTGCTGTGTCTATAACCAGAAGCGAACTGAAACCAGAGGAGAATTGAAAGCAAGGCCCTGGAGAGGTATCTGCACACCCATCTTCATAGCAGCAGCACTCACAGCAACTGCAATGAAGCAACACAAGTGGGTGACGGGCTACGCAAACAACATGCGCGGAATATTACACAGTCTTAAAAAGGAAGGACATGCTGACACATGCTACGACAGGGACAAACCTCAAGGACAAAAGTACAGTAAGTGAAAGAAGCCAGTCATGAAAAAACAAATACTGTCTGACTACTTACATGAGGTACTTTGAGTAGTCAAAATCATACAGAGAGAAAGTGGAACGGTGGGTGCCAGGGGTCGCAGGAGAGAGAATGGGTGCAGAGTTCCAGTTTTCCAAGAGGAAAAGTTCTAGAGACGGGTGGTGGTGAACCATCCCAGTATAACCACACAATATAGATGTGTTAATACCACTGAACAGTGCACTTAAACTTGGTTAAGAGGGTAAACTCTGCATCGTATGTATTAAAACCAGAAAGACAAGAGAACCTTCGGCACGGCCGGCAAGGTCCCCCGGCGCCGAGCTTATCTCTCACAGCCCTTCCCTGTGCTCTTTGATCTCTGGCTGGAAAACCTCTTGGGGCATCAGGGTCTTCCTCCTGCAGGCAGATGCCTGCTGCCTGGGAAGCCCTGCCACCTCCGTTTCTCTAGCTCTTCTCCTACTCACTTGCTCAGAGAGGCCCTTCTGGACACCCACTTTGGGTCAGAGCCAGCACAATAATTCTAAATCCCGAAGTACCCTTCCCAGCACTTACTGAATTATGAAATAGGTCACCACTCACGGAACCGCCACTGTCTGTCTCGCCCATTTCCCAGAAGCTCCAGGAGGCCAGGACTGGCACCAGCCTTCCTCATCGCCATATTCCCGTGCTCAGCACAGAGCCAGCCACATCACGTGGGTCAAAGAAGTCCCGTGGATAGTCTGGGAGGCCACCTTCTTCTAAGGGCACCAAAGCTGAGCTGCACCGCATGCCTGAGTAAGGCTCTGTGTGACCTGCTGGGATCTCAGAACCTCTGTCACGCTGGGGCCAGTGGGGGCAGCAGCCAGGGCAGCTGATCCTGATCTGATGAGGTCACATCACAAGCCAGGCATCTCTCCTTGGCTACACTAATCTGGAAGGTAGAAAGGCCCGTAAACTATTCCTGGAGTAAAATAATCATTACTGTATGTATTACCTAATACACATCACATAACACAGCATAAGCCCACACTGCGAGACAACTCTCCTTCCAAAACATTTCATTGTAGCTTTTAGGATAGTAGCTCTGGTGTCTCCCCTTTTCCTTTATCCATTTCTGAGATCCTTTTATGTCCTGCCTGCTTCTGATTACTATGGTTGCCACCAATAATAGCAGCAGCAGCAGCAGCTAACATTAACAGAGCATTCACCATGAGCCAGGCGTTAGCACTCCATCAGTCACCTCATCTGGTCTCTAAAATAACCCTACGAGGTACGTCCCATTACCATCTCACATGAAGAAGCTGAGACTCAACAAATTCAGAAATTACCCAGGGTCACATCTCTAGCAAGATTACAGCTAGAATGTGAAGCCCAACAGTTTCCAGGCAGGTTTATAAGTTCCTGCTCTTAAATGCTCCAGTGCAAAGCAGAGTAAGTGTGTGTGTGCATGAGTGTGTTATATAAAACACATGCACTACATGTCCTGTCATTTTCTATCTCACTTGCTTCTGCTCTTTCCCACATGGCTTAACCTTGAAGAGATCATAGGGCAAAGGAGAACACGATTTTCTTTAAAAAGATATTTTAAAAGCAAATGAAGGGATGAAGGGGTCCAGCACTGTGGCACAGACGGTAAAGCCGCCACCTGCAGTGCTGGCATCCCATATGATCACCGGTTCAAGTGCTGGCTGCTCCACTTTCCATCCAGCTCTCTGCTATAGCCTGGGAAATCAGTAGAAGATGACCCAAGTCCTTGGGCCCCTGTAACCACATGGGAGACCTGGAAGAAGCTCCTGGCTCCTGGCTTTGGATCAGTGCAGCTCTGGCCGTTGCGGCCAACTGGGGAGTGAACCAGCAGATGGAAGACCTCTCCCTCTCTCTACCTCTCCTTCTCTCCGTGTAACTCTTTCAAATAAATAAATAAATCTTAAAAAAAAAAAAAAAAAAAGCAAACGAAAGGGGGCCGGCGCTGTGGCACAGTGGGTTAAAGCCCCGGCCTGCAGCACTGGCATCCCATATGGGCACCAGTTCGAGTCCCAGCTGCCCCACTTCTGATCAGCTCTCTGCTGATGTGTGTGGGAAGGCAGCAGAAGATGGTTCAAGTCCTTGGGCCCTTGCACCCACGTGGGAGACCTGGAGGAAGCTCCTGGCTCCTGACTTTGGATCGGTGCAGCTCTGGCTGTTGCAGCCATTGAGGAGTGAACCAGCAGATGGAAAATCTCTCTCTTTCTCTGTCTCTGTCTGTCTCTCTCTTCCTTTCTGTGTGTGTGTGTAAGCATGTGTCTACCTCTCTTTGTAACTCTGTCAAATAAATAAAAAATAAATCTAAAAAAAAAAAAGCAAATGAGGACATTAGGTTCATCTATATTCACCCCTACTCTAAAATTGGAGTTTTCCATTGATGCTAAACTAACCTGGGTGATGGGAACTACTGGAATCCCCTCCGGAACAGGCCAAATTCCACTAACAACAACAACAGTACCTGGGCTGTAAGCGTCCTTGTTTTCCT
Source organism: Oryctolagus cuniculus (assembly GCF_964237555.1). Lineage (NCBI taxonomy): Eukaryota > Metazoa > Chordata > Mammalia > Lagomorpha > Leporidae > Oryctolagus > Oryctolagus cuniculus. Next base: position 30,576,617 of record NC_091437.1, on the reverse strand, counting down.
AAGTGAGTCAGAGACTAAAAGCAGGCCAGCCTGACGTCCCATTTGCCCGCACAGTCTTGGCTGCCGGTATGTGAAGAGTCTCACGCATAGGGAAAGCACATTCCTTACATGTCAGCTCTCACTGATTACCTTCCACCCTTCTGGTCCTGGACGGTTTGGGCTTTAGCAAACAGCTGTACTCTCGGGCCTATTCCCCAGAGCAGGATTCACCTAAACAGACACTGGGCCGGCAGAGAAGCTGACTCAGGAAGTCCTTCTTCCTGGAAAATTACTTCCCTATTTCAAATTACATAATAATCCATTTTAAAGTCCAATGTAATTAACATTCGCACGGCATTTTACAGTTTATAAAGTGCTTCCACATTCATTATCACAGATTTATTGATTAGTTCTCAGATCCAGAGAGAGATGCCAAGAAGGCAAATAGAAGTACAAAAATGGTATGTGGGCCTGCCAATCTGATGTAACCAAAGGCTGCAAGTGCATCACTTCCTGTTGCTGGACACCTCCTTCAGCCAGACAGCCTACCACTTTAAGTTAGCACTGTCCAGAGGCAGGCCACGGAGGTATTGCTTTAGGACTTCCTACCCATGGAAGGAAGCATAAATTGACACAGTACAGAGATCAACAGTGCATCATTTATTTTAAATCACCAACTATTTTATTTTTGAGTGCTTCCTGTGCACCATGGACTGCCTTAAGTGCTGGCGACAAAGCAGTGAACAAACAGACCCCTGTCCCCAGTCCCCTGCCTTACAGAAGCCTATCATCTTTAGGGCTAAGGCAGATATTAAGCAAACAACATTCATGGTGCTGCGGTGAAACAGGAAAAAAAGGAGTAGGGAGTATTGGGGAGATGTTTGGAGCTTTCCACAGGCGGTCAGGCCAGTCTCACTGGGAAGGAGATGCAATGACCCCCCCACAGGAGGTAAGGAAGTAAGTCCCCGCAGACAACTGGGAAGAAGGCTACAGGCAAAGAGCAGGTGCAAGTGCCTAAAGGCAAGAACATGCAGGACAGATGGAGACACCAAAGGAAAGCCAGCAGACTTGAGCTGAGCGAGAGAGAAAGTCGGAGAGGTGATAGACTTGGGGCAGCACATCCCAGAGAACTCTGGAGACCACTACAAGGGCTTGATTCTTCACAGAGGAAGTCGAAAAGCAATCAGAAAATTCTCATCTGAAGAGTTATTCAATACCAGTCATTCCTCTCTCAGGCAGAAAGGTTGCAACCACTGGGACCTAAGCACTTGAATTCCATGTGTTGCTTAACTCTCAAAAGGGGAGATAAGGACTTCACAGAGGAGCATCAAGTCTATGGAGAGAATTTAAGACATGTCCAAACCAGAATACAGCACTGTTCCCATTGTCTCTGAGTAACGGAAACGTACCAGGCACAGGGCTTCTGTTAACCTGGTAGGTCCTTCGGCCATTCCTTGCTTTCCCTGCACTGGGAATCCTGGGAGGACAGAATGCTCAGTCAGACCTGCCAGGGACTGAGAGTCAGCAACAGCCCCTGTGTGCTCGTTACCTGCTCTCCAGTGATAACCATCCGTGAACAGCACCACTGTCAAACATCTCAGTGAAATACTGGCTTTAACACTGTAGCAATCTTTAATTAGCTGAAATAAGCGCCAGTCTTCTGAAGCCAGATTCCTATTACAAGTCCCCTTTTACAGATAAAGTAACAGGGACAAAGGGAGCGAAATCAAAGTTCAAAGGATTAGCCTTTAGTCAGACGGCTCAGTTCCACCAAGAGCAGCGGCTCTGACACCGGGCATTGGGAGCCTCTCACTGCCCATGAAATGCAGGCCTCATTTCCACCTCCATGGAAATGATCATAATCTTTTCTGGAAGGAGGATCAAATCCACAGATGGGATTATGGGAAATATTACCCAGACAGACTGACAACTTGACTGTGGGGGCGGGGGACACTCACATACATGCCCACCCTGGGTAATTTATTTCCTTTCATGGAGACCTTTCAATAAGGGGCACAACCCCGCTGACTGGGATTTTTCTGAAAAAGGGGTGCACTTCCACCCCCAAAAAGGAAATTGACAATTATGTTCTTCACCATGAGTCCGAAACAAAAACTGAGGCTAAGGTTGAAAAAGTTGGCTTGAATTCAAGGGCAAATGTACTCATATGACCAGAATCTACATAGACTGTGATAAGACATCACAGTATTTTAAAATTACATGTGGATATTCAATGAATAGGACAAAATAATGGGTATTTTCAGTGTCTGCAACAGTTCACAGCTCTACAAGACTGAGACCCCACAGAAAAGTTCTGAATGTCAATCCATATTAACAACGAATGACAACAAACATTCCAGATCTCCAACATCCATGAAGGATCATCTGAAGAGTATGTCAATATTCTAGATGTTCCTACTGCTGACACTAACAAATAGAACTCCCCGAAGAATAGACAACATAACCTTCTCAGTTCATCACAGTTTGAAAACAACCTGAGTGGATGGCATCTGAGTACTTCTCTACCCCTGAAGCACTGTGGCCACAACTCCTAGGTCCTCATCTCTTAACATTTCAATGTAAGATCAAACCTAAGGCAAACAGCTCCTCTTAGTTACACATACAAAACAATCACGCTTCTATACAGAGGTACGCTCAGAACAGAGTGAACGCTCAAAGCCTTCTACTCTATTTAATGCCTTAGTCACAAAACTAGATTCTTCAGAGTGATACCAATAGGGTCTTACAAAGCAAGACTTCACAGGCAGCACAAAACCGGAAACTCATTGAATTCTACCACCCTGAAAGCAGATTCTAAAATAAAGTACAAGGTCACCAAACAGGAGCTTGAGATCCAAGTTGATAAAATCAACATATTGTCAGGCAGAGAACAGCAGTCTTGGCTGCCAGACCCCAAATGATTCAGAGTGGAGTTGAGATGTGGGTCTCTGATCCACCCAACATTCAGCCTCTCAGCAACCAACAGTCACAAGGCCAAAACTCAAACAGATATTTTCCAAAGGGGAAATCCAAGTGTTTAAGGACAAAGTTCTAAAAGGCTTTCAACTGTGCAGGCATCAAAGCCTGGTGCCCTGGCTGTAGCCATCTTGCTGTGTTGCTCTCAGTAGACAAGGTGGGTAATGAAGCCTAAGCCGATGGCAGTGGGGATGGGGGAAAACAAAGATACTGTGGGCTAAAGCAGCACTTCCAGCTCCCAAGGGAAATCCACCAGTAAGCAGCTCTAGCAGACCAATCTGGGAAGCACGTAAGTCCGCAGAGAGAAAACACTTCATGAACGCCAGATCCTGAAGCAGATCCAAACAGCCCACCACAGCCTACAGGCTCTGGGCCCCACTGCGGCTTCCATCTCACCTCCTGCCCCGTGCTCTCTCACACTGCTCCACTGACCCCGGCCTCCTGCTAGCTGCTAACCACACCAGGTCTGCTCATGCCCAGTCCTGCTGACCACCTAGCAGATGCAAAGAACCCTCCTAAGCATCAGGATGCAGTCGTGCATGGACGGAGAAGACTCCTGCTTTCATTCCAAGCGGGGAGGCATCAGGACGAATTCCAGACCACAAAGGCAGTAAGAAGACATAAAATAGGAGTGTGTGTGTGTGTGTGTGTGTATAACAAATACTGTTGGGAAGAATGAATTCAGGTAGGCCGGGGGTGGGGGGGCTCCAAGGAGGAGATTTGTGAGCTGAACCTGATTATAGAAGCGTGCAGTGCAGAAGTCTACAAATCACAACAGCAAACACGTAGGCAGTAATACATTTTATCTTCCATCAGCGTCACCCGCCCGAGACCTCTTTTAAATGAAACTAACAAATCATACTCCAGAGGAGTTCACTTCCTCTTCCATAGGAATTCTGAAGTCATTGTCAACAGCTGCTGAGTACAATTGGAAGCACCGGAATCTGGGCCACCCCCGTGGTGTCCCACACAATGATGAGAACACCCCGTGGCTTCTGGCTGCTCCCCTGCCCGGCAACCCATTTAGGAAACAGCTCCTCCCAAAATATGTCACTAAGAGTTGCCACAGCTTGGTCCTGCACACAGAAGGCCACCTTCCAGAAATTCACATGCAAGGAGACAGCAACACCACAGCCATGTGGATCTGTGCCAGCATCAGGTTGGGTTATATAAAAAGCCAAGTAATCATTACACAAGGGCGAGAAACAAAACAAAGAGAAGGAAGAGCAGCCTTTGAAAGCCAGAAGAAAAAGTCTGGCGAGTCCTGCTGCTCCAGGAGAGGTAAGGATTCACACAGTTCACTGCACAATCAGAGAAGATCACTCAGACCTGCACTCATTCCGAAGTCTTCTCTATGAATGGGTGTGGAAATCCCATCTTCTGCACCAAAATGGATGCAACTGGAGACCATTATGCTTGGTGAAACGAGCCAGACCCTAAAAGACAAATATTGTCTGTTTTCCCTGATTTGTGCTAACTAGTTATACAGAGCACAAATAAATTTGAATTCACATGAGCAAAACTGACACTCTGAGATGTGATGATGGTTTATAGGCCTTGTCTGTAATACTCCTGAGGAACACTGCTTTCCTACTTGCTAGCTGGATTCTTTATTAAGTGGAGGGTTAAGCTTGTGATTATAAAGGAAACTGAAATTATGTCATTGCAAAAATTAATGGAAAAGAAAGAAGAAGAGAGGGCTGGAGGGAGGGAGAGGGGATGTGATAAGTACCATCATATTCTTAAAACTGTATCTATGAAATACGTAAATTGGTTCCCTTCATATAAATAAAAATAATAAAAAGACAGATGTAACTCCTGTGTAAAAAACAACAGTGGCCGGTGCCACAGCTCAATAGGCTAATCCTCCGCCTTGCAGCGCCGGCACACTGGGTTCTAGTCCCAGTCGGGGCGCCAGATTCTGTCCCGGTTGCCCCTCTTCCAGGCCAGCTCTCTGCTGTGGCCAGGGAGTGCAGTGGAGGATGGCGCAAGTGCTTGGGCCCTGCACCCCATGGGAGACCAGGAGAAGCACCTGGCTCCTGCCTTCGGATCAGCGCGGTGCGCCGGCTGCGGCGGCCATTGGAGGGTGAACCAACGGCAAAGGAAGACCTTTCTTTCTGTCTGTCTCTCTCTCACTGTCCACTCTGCCTCTCAAAAACAAACAAACAAACAAAAAAACCAACAGTAAGGGGCTTCACTAAGTGAGTTCATCAGTTCTACAAGCTACTTTCTGTAGAGCCCAGTGCAGCTACAAGTTCTTCAGATCTGTGGACAGGATGGCGCCTGTGGCCAGCAACACACTGGTCAGCAGGGCGCAAGCAGCATCGTGACACATGCAGGTGACTCTGACTCAGGAAGGGGCCACCACCTCACTGCAAGGCGACCCCCCAGGGCTGCAACACAAGCACGTGGGCACATCCCCTAAAACCACACCATCCACAAGCCTGCACACACACCCTGTTCCTTAAGACAGTCTGTTGAATGTCATTACATAGAAGCTTGCTCTCTAGGGTAGTGGGTATTTTTAAATAGTTTATCCTTTTTTCTTTATTTTGGGGCTATCATTAGGAAAAAACCTACTAAGGTATTAACATACTTAAAGTTAAAAATGAATTCAAAGATTTTTTTGTGAAGATTTACTTATTTAAAGGCATAGTGACAGGGATCTATGTGTATGTATCTATATAGATCTTTACTTATATAAAATATCTATCTTTTAATTATCAGAGAGAGCGAAGTCTTCCATGCACTGGTTGATTCCCCAAACAACTACAACAGCTGGGGTTGGGCCAGGCTGAAGTCAGAAGTCAGGAACTCCAGCCAGGTCTCCCAAATGCATGGCAGGGACAAAAGTATTTGAGCCGTCACCTGCTGCTTCCCAGGCATATTGCTTCTCTCAGGCCGATGGACAGGGGGATAGGGGACTCTAAGGAACACACTTAGAGAATTTCAGCCCCACTGATTCCCAACAGATCCCATCAGACTCAGGTGAGCACAATGGCACTTCCGAGGCATCACCCCGGCGCTGGCAGCTGCCCCAGAGGCCAAATGAGGACTGTGGAACCTCCCACCTGGTCCAGGGAGGCCAGGGATGGGCTGAGATGCTGTCGGGACACACTGAGGAAGGGAGGTGCAAAGAGTCCGAACCCTATCAAGTGCTGTACAAAGTGGGATCATGATGATGAGAAAGAGAACAGATTCAGACAGAGGCGTCAAAGAGGAGGGAGTGACGTGTGCACGCAGAGGTCATCAGTGAAAACTCAGGCTTGTGGCACTGGCACTCCTTGAGCTACGCAAGGGAAGAGGCTCTGTGCCCCGGAGCTGGGGGGACAATGCACCGGGCACAGAGGTGTACCCGTGCCATGAATTCCCAGAAGTCGACTTCTAATTGTGTGCCCAGCCTGGGTCCAGCAGGAAGGTGGTGATTAGCAGAACAAAGCCTTGCGGCTGAGGCTTTATTAGAAGCAGCCTTGGAGTTGGGAGAGGAACAAGAAAGCTGTGTTTTAAGATCTTGTTCTAGGAAAGTGTCCACAAATCAGTTTTCTGCATTTCAGGGGCCAGCACTGGGGTCTTTGGTTACAAAAGTAAACCCCTGAAAATGACCAAGGTGGGACTACTTTTTTTTTTTCCTAAAGATTTTATTTATTTATTTGAAAGGCAGAAGTCACAGAGAAGGAGAGAGAGAAAGGTCTTCCAGCCAGCAGTTGCTTCACTCCCCAAATGGCCACAACAGCTGGAGCTGGGCTCATCTGAAGCCAGGAGCCAAGAGCTTCCTCCGGCTCTCTTACATGGGTAGCAGGTGCCCAAGCATTTGGGCCATCTCCTGCTGCTTTCCCAGGCCATAAGCAGGGAGCTGGATGGGAAGTGGAGCAGCCAGGACATAAGCTGCCTCCCACATGGGATGCTGGCGCCATAGGCAGAAGCTTAGTCTACCTTGCCACAGTGCTGCCCTGCAAAGAGGTGGGATTTCTCGAAGACTCATGAGGAGTCAGACTCTCCTGACTCCGAGTGGAACACTGAGGTTGACTAGGAGGAGCCCCAAGCCAGAGGTGCAGGCTTCTTCGGGGGCTGGCACAGGGCCATCTTGCTGGCTGCTTCTCTGCTAGGGACACACAGGGCTCCAGAGCCCATCTATTGCCCTTTACCTATGGTTCTGAGGTGCCGCAGCTCTCTGTGCCAGGCAGACACAAAGCCAGCACCAACCCACCAACTCATATATAATCTCCACTCTCTATGAGGCAGCAACTGCTCTCAGTGCGCCACACGGTACTGTCACTGCTGGCTTGTGATGTACGCTCTCCACACCCCAGGGCTATCAGCGCGACACAAGCTCCCCCTACCCCCACCCCCCGCCCCCGGGAAAACAGAACCTGTTGCCATGGCAGCTGCTTTCCCCCTCTTAGGAAGGCCTGCTCCATGCCATTAGGACAATAACAGGCTTTTATCTTGCATGACCAAATACCCTGCAGCTTCTCTCCTTGTCTTGTCCAGTTAAATTCTGGGTAGAACACGCACCACACATTGCAATGTGGGCATTTCGACAAAGCAATGACAAAATGATTAGTAATTCAATTTCCAGACATAGGAAGGTAGGAGACAACAGCTCAAAGCAGCATCGTGCATGTTTGGGTGATGGGGAAAAAAAAAAAAAAGGTAATTAAAGAAAGACATTGGGTCTGACTACAGCAGGATGTGGCCAGACAGACCCTGAGGAAGGGAGACAGAAAAAAAGCAGTCCCAGTGAGGCCTCTTGAGAAAGTCACTTTCCAAAAGACAAGAAAGTAGGAAGGAGTGAGGACTATCACAGCACCCAGGAAACACACCGAAGACACTCCCCGGGGAGAGACAGTAAGGTGGCAGACTAAGTCACACCCCAACATCCAGGCACCTGTGGGTACCCAGCACCAAACAGGAACTGAGAAATACTGAGAAGACAATGAGAAGGGAGACACCAGGACTGGAGTAACGTTCTGTATTGTCCTTATCCCGAATGGTGCATGCCTGTCCTGCCAGCTCTTGCTCTCGTGCCCTATACCGCTGGCATGACTATCCACAAGAGACATGCCCCGGCCTGTGACTCATTTCCCAGGGATGCTTCCCTAGTGAAGGACGTTCCAGACCTTGGTTAGGTCTACAGAATGGAGCTGCATGTGTCCACTCCCTCGCAGAAAGCAGCTAAGGGGCAGCTGGGGAAAATCAAGTCCAGGGGCGAATTCCATTCATTTGATGTCCTGTACACAAAGCCAACAGGACCCCTAAGGGGACTGCTGACCAATGACTACCCTAATTTTATGTCCAGAACCCAAAACCGGAAGACAGAGGCTATCTCCTTAAACCCAGACCCCTGGTAGTGATTACAGCTAAAACTAGAGGTGACAGTAAGCACAAGAAATGATGTCCAGCTGTGCACACCGCAGTGGTGGCTGTCCCTCTAAAGCTGCTCTCGCAACACAGGTCAGAGAGAACACATCTGCTTCATTCAAGCTGCTAGTGGCAGCAGGACGCCAGCTGCAAGCACCAGGCCTACGATGGGAGGTTCGCTCCCTACTTTCCAGTGCAACCTGAGCTGTGGCTACTGGGAGCTGTTCTCTACGCATTTTCTCTGTTACGTGTGCTCTGCAGCCTGTCTTGGATGTGTATTTATGTGGACCTGGCCTGATCTCTCTTTTTGCAAGTGGCTGTGACTACCGAACCTCATGTTTCATCCCTCTGCAATTTTAGAAAATTTTCAGTCATTATCTCTTTAAATATTAGCCCTTCCATTTTCTGTAATCTCATCACGTCTAGAGGAGACACACAATTCTTCTTCACATACTTAGTATTTCAGTACTTCTCTGGCCTGTGCTCTAGCAATTTTCTAAGGTATACCTTCCTGTTCAAAGTCTTCATCAGCTTTGTTTAGTATACTTATTTTATCAACTGAGTTTTTTTATTGCAATTACATATATTTTTATTTCAATAAGTTCCATGGGGTTCTTCCAAATCTAGTTGTTCTTTTTATTTATATTCCTTCTTTGCATTTTTAATTATTTTAGACGTAATAATTTTGTGGTGTCTGGGGAATTTTTCTATTATTGATTCATTATTTGATCAATAATTATTGATGAAAGTATTGGTGGTAGACATCGGCGGTTCTGCATATTGCTTCCACTGACTCTAGTGATAGTGGATTGCTTCTCTGAATGTTTATAAATTTGCACGTACCCTCAGAGGAGCTTTATTTATATAAATCCTAGGCAACCATGTGTATTCTCCTCCCAGCACTCAAGGACTACCACTGAGTGATGCTGGAAGAACAAGCCTGAACGTGGCTGTACATTTCCTTGCCGATTCCAGGCAGTCATAGAAAAATAAACTCTCTACTGCATTCCTCTGCTAGCAAGATGTTTTATCCAGTTCCCCCTTCAGCATCAGTCAACTCTGTCAAGCATGACTGATTTGACAATGGGCGTTAGGGGCCGTGGGTCACGCTGCCACTGAGACATCCACACCCCGTGTCGGAGGACCGGGGAGTTCCAGGCGCTGTGCTTCCCATCCAGCTCTCTGCTAATGTGTCTGGGAAGCAGCAGATGATGGCCTGAGTGCTTGTGTCCTTGCTGCCCACCTGGGAGACACAGATGGAGCTCCTGTCTCCTGGCTTCAGCCTGGCCTGGCCCTGCAGGTTGTGGGCATTTGGTAAGTGAACCAGTGTACAGAAAATTGTGTGTCCCTCTCTCCACTCTCAAATAAATCTGTTTTTCAAAAAAAAAAAAAAAAAAAAAAAAAAAAAGATAGGGATCTGAGTTCTAACTCCATCTACTCTCAAGAAGTTACAGGTCTCATCTCTACTGTCACATGGTTCTGAAACCCAAGTTAATCAGCACTTATGAATGGCCCATGCACTTCATCTTCCCAGAGTGGTCACACTGGCAGTTCAAAGCTTATTTTCCGGGGATATGCAACTTTTTCTGAACTTATATTATTTACTACTGATGAGGGACTCAGGCTCTATAAACTGAGATGTCAATTTGAATTAAAGTTACTAAATTTGTAAATGATTTCTATCTGGCAGAGATGCAGAAAATATAATCTCAAAAGTTTGGGATTCAGCAAAAGCAGTGTTAAGAAGAAAGTTTAGAGCAGTTAGTGCCTACATCAAGGAATTGGAAAGGCATCAAATAAATAATCTAACAATGCATCACAAGGACCTAGAAAAAAAATATGAACAAAGCAAGCCTAAAAGTAGTAGGAGAAAAGAAATAATAAAAATCAGAGAAGAAGTTTTAAAGAAGATCTAATCTGAACTGTTCTTAAACTATTTGAAACAATTGAAAAGAAAGGAACCCTCCCAAACCTCTTAGATGAGGTCAACATCACCTTAATCCCAAAACCAGAAAAAGATACAACAAAGAAAGAGAACTATACATGAATATCCCTAAGGAATACAGATGTAAAAATCCTCCGTGAAATACTAGCTAATCAAACAACGTATCAGAAAGATCATCCACCAGGACCAACTGAGAGTCACCCCAGAGGTGCGGGGACAGTTCAACACATGCAAATCAGTAAATGTGCCACATCATACTAACAAATTGAAGAACAAAAACCACATGATTATCTCAACAGCTGCAGAGAAAGCACTTGACAAAATACAACATCCTTTCATGACAAAAACGTTAAGCGAAGTGGCAGTATAAGCAAGGCAAAATGAGAAACCCACAGCCAGCATCATACTGAAAGGGGAAAAGCTGGAAATATTTCCATTACGATCCAGAACCATAGAAGGATGCCTACCCCCAACATTATTATTCAATAAAGTTTAAGTTTTAGCCAGAGCCATTAGACAAGAAAAAGAAATCAAAAGATGCAAATTGAGAAGGAAAAAGCCAAATTACCCCTTTGCAGATGACATAATATTATGAATAGGGGAGCCAAAAGTCTCCATTACGAGCCTGGTAGAATTCATAAGAGTTTGGCAAAGTGGCAGGATATAAAATCAACACACAAAATCAACAGCATTTGTATACACAATGTCATGGCTGAGAAAGAACTTGTAAGATTGGTCTCATTCACAATAACTACAAAAAAATTTAAATTCTTTGGGATAAACTTAACCAAGGACATGAAAGTTCTCTACAATGAAAATTACAAAACATTAACCAAAAAAAAAAAAAAAAAAGAAAAAGAAACACATAAAAAATGGAAAAATCTTCCACATTCATGAATTAGAAGAATTAATATCATCAAAATGCCCATAATATTCAAAGCAATTTACAGACTGTGGTTCCAATAAAAAAAACTAAGGACACTCTTTTCAAATCTAGAAAAAAAAAAAAAAAAGCTCATAAAATTCATTTGGAAGTACAATAGACCCCAAATAGCTAAACCAATCTTAAACAATAAAAACAAAGCTTGGAGGCATCACAGTACCAGTTTTCAAGACATTACAGGACAATTAGAATCAAACTGCCCAGAACTAGCACAGAAATAGACATGGGGGCCAATGGAACAGATTAGAGACTCCAAAAATCAACCCACATATAACCAAGTAATCTTTGACAAATGAGCTAAGATCACTGTCTAGAAAAAGCACCATCTCTTCAACAAATGGTGTTGGGAACACTGAATCTCTGCATGCAGAAGTCTGAAGCAAGACTTAGAAACCCTATATAAAATATCAACTCACAAAGATCTAAACCTGAAACCAAGGATCTAAAGACCTGAAACCATCAAATTACTAGAGGAAAATATAGGGGTGACACTGCAACACATTGGCCTACAAAAGACTTCTTGAATAAGGCCCCAGAAGCACGGGCGATAAAAGCAAAAGTAGACAAATGGGATTACATGAAGCCAAGGAACTTCTGCACAGCAAAAGAAACACTCAACAGAGAGGCTACTGATAGAAATGTGAAAAAATATTTCGAACTATTCATCTGATAAAGGATTGGTATCTGAAATATATAAGGAGCTTGGCAAACTCAACACCAACAAAACAAACAATCCAGTTAAGAGATGGGCAAAAGAAATGAACAAGCATTTTTCAAAGGATGAAATACAAATGGCAAACAGACCCACAAAAAGATGTTCAGGATGACTAGCTGTCATGGAAATGCAAATCAAAACCACAGTGAGGTTCCAACTCACCCTACTTTGAAAGGCTATTATCCGGCGGAGCCAAGATGGCGGAATAGTGAGGGCGCGCACCGATAGTCCGGGAAAATTTAGTTTAATAAAAGGGGAGTTACGGTAGCCGCAGAAAAAAGAACCAGGAAAAAATTGCACGGGAATCGTGAATCGGAGGACCTACTGGGAGAACAAGGTCGCCCACCGCGCGCGCGGAAGCCAAGTCGCGGGACGGAGCCGCAGAAGCCCCAGTGCTCCAAGGGGAGTGCATGCCACACAGACAACAGCGGGGAGACTTGGGACGCTCCACACATCGGCGCTGGAAGGGGAGGTGAGCTCAATAACCCGAGACATTGGTGGGGAAACGGGGGTCAGAATCTAGAGGGGGGCCGGAAAGTGCAGCAAACTCACTACCTGAAAGAAGGAAAAAAAAAAGCTTCGGGGTTTCTCTTCCCCCTAACCTTGCAAAGGTTACAAGGCTGGAAGGCTAGAATTCCCAAGAGACAAAGAGCAGGCCTGCGCTCTAGAATTACATATCAATGGGGGAGAGCTAAGGAACTGAGTCACTACAATTCAGTAGCCTAGGCAACCCAGTGGGAGTCCAGAGGAGCCAAAGACTGGAAGCTAAATACCATCAATTCTGCACAGCCTTGCCCTGCGGTGTTACTTACCCCCTGAATAAATAAAATAAATAAATAAATAAAAAGAGAGAGATTTACCACGCATAACCTGAGGGTGTCACCTTTGCACACCCTTAACCTGGAAGAACCAGGCAGAGCTCTCAGGCCGCACCCATCTCAAGCCTCCAAGGCTCCTCCAACAGCAGGCAGTCCACTTAACACGGACACAGTATAAATAAAAAAAAAAAAAAAAAGAAAAGAAAAAAAAAAAAAAACGCACAGTGACGCAAGAAGAATTAACTATGCCGAGTAACAAACACAGAAATAGAGGGAGCAAGATCAACGATGACACTATGATGCCTCCAAATAAGCAAAACACCCCAAGCCAAGAGTATGAAGATGATGAGATAGAAGAAATGCAAGATACGGATTTCAAAAAATTTATGATAAGAACATTTAGAAGTTTTCAAAAGCAAATCCTTGAACTACAGAAATCCTTAATGGACAAGATTGAAAATCTCTCTCGTGAAAACGAAATTTTAAGGAAGAGTCAAAATGAAACTCAGAAACTAGTAGAACAGGAAAGTGTTATAGTGAAGAGAAATCAAAATGAAATGAAGAGCTCAATAGATCAAATGACAAACACATTAGAAAGCCTTAAAAACAGAATGGGTGAAGCAGAAGAGAGAATATCGGACTTAGAAGATAGAGCACAGGAAAACATACAGTCAAACCAAAGAAAAGAAGAGGAAATTGGAAACCTAAAAAATATTGTTGGGAATCTACAGGATACTATCAAAAAAACCAACATTCGAGTTCTAGGAGTTCCTGAAGGCATGGAGAGAGAGAAAGGATTGGAAGGCCTTTTTAGTGAGATACTAGCAGAGAACTTTCCAGGTTTGGAGAAGGACAGAGATATCCTAGTACAGGAAGCTCATAGAACCCCCAATAAACATGACCAAAAGAGATCCTCACCACGACACGTGGTAATTAAACTTACCACAGTGAAACATAAAGAAAAGATCCTAAAATGTGCAAGAGAGAAACGTCAGATTACTCTCAGAGGATCTCCAATCAGACTCACAGCTGACTTCTCATCAGAAACCCTACAAGCTAGGAGGGAATGGCGAGACATAGCACAGGTGCTAAGAGAGAAAAATTGCCAGCCCAGAATATTATATCCTGCCAAGCTCTCATTTGTGAATGAAGGTGAAATAAAGACCTTTCATAGCAAACAGAAATTGAAAGACTTTGTGGCCACTCGTCCGGCCCTGCAAAAGATACTTAAAGATGTGCTACACTCAGAAACACAGAAACACGGCCATCAATATGAAAGAAGGGAAGGGAAGAACACCTACCAGTAAAAGAGCATGGGAAGCTCAAAGCATATACTAGAAAATATTTCCGGGAAAATGGCAGGGCAAAGTCACTACGTATCAATAGTCACATTGAACATTAACGGTCTGAATTCTTCAGTTAAAAGACACCGTTTAGCTGACTGGCTCACAGAACACAACCCAACTATTTGTTGCCTACAAGAAACACATCTCTCTAACAAAGAGGCATGCAGACTGAAAGTGAAAGGTTGGAAAAAGATATTCCATGCCAACAGAAACCAAAAAAAAGCAGGTGTAGCCATATTAATATCAGACAAAATAAACTTTAATACAAAAACTGTTAAGAGAGACAAAGAGGGACACTATATAATGATTAAGGGTTCAATTCAACAGGAAGATGTAACTATTATAAATGTATATGCACCTAATTACAGGGCACCGGTCTATTTAAAAGATATGTTAAGGGACTTAAAGGGAGATTTAGATTCCAATACAATAGTACTGGGGGACTTCAATACTCCACTCTCAGAAATAGACAGATCATCCGGACAGAAGATCAACAAGGAAACAGCAGATTTAAATGACACTATAGCCCAAATGGATCTAACAGATATATACAGAACTTTCAACCCTACATCTACAGACTTCACATTCTTCTCAGCAGCGCATGGAACCTTCTCTAGGATTGACCACATACTAGGCCATAAAGCAAGTCTCAGCAAATTTAAAAGAATTAGAATCATACCATGCAGCTTCTCAGACCACAGCGGGATGAAGCTGGAAATTAGCAACTCAGGAAACCCCAGAAAGTATGCAAACACATGGAGACTGAACAACATGCTCCTGAATGAACACTGGGTCATTCAAGAAATCAAAAGAGAAATCAAAAACTTTCTGGAAGTAAATGAAGACAACAACACAACATATCAAAACTTATGGGATACAGCAAAAGCAGTATTGAGAGGCAAATTTATAGCAATAGGTGCCTATACCAAGAAATTGGAAAGGTACCAAATAAATGAGCTTTCAGCGCACCTCAAGGACCTAGAAAAACTGCAGCAAACCAAACCCAAATCTAGTAGGAGAAGAGAAATAATTAAAACCAGAGAAGAAATTAATAGGATTGAATCCAAAAAAACATTACAAAAAATCAGCCAAGCGAGAAGCTGGTTTTTTGAAAAAATAAACAAAATTGACACCCCATTGGCCCAACTAACTAAAAAAAGAAGAGAAAAGACCCAAATCAATAAAATCAGAGATGAAAAAGGAAACGTAACAACAGACACCACAGAAATAAAAAGAATCATCAGAAATTACTACAAGGACCTGTACGCCAGCAAACAGGAAAACCTATCAGAAATGGATAGATTCCTGGACACATGCAACCTACCTAAATTGAACCATGAAGACATCGAAAACCTAAATAGACCCATAACTGAAACAGAAATTGAAACAGTAATAAAGGCCCTCCCAACAAAGAAAAGCCCAGGACCAGATGGATTCACTGCTGAATTCTACCAGACATTTAAAGAAGAACTAATCCCATTTCTTCTCAAACTATTCAGAACAATCAAAAAAGAGGGAATCCTCCCAAATTCTTTCTATGAAGCCAGCATCACCTTAATCCCTAAGCCAGAGAAAGATGCAGCACTGAAAGAAAATTACAGACCAATATCCCTGATGAACATAGACGCAAAAATCCTCAATAAAATTCTGGCCAATAGAATACAACAACACATCAGGAAAATCATCCACCCAGACCAAGTGGGATTCATCCCTGGTATGCAGGGATGGTTCAACATTCGCAAATCAATCAATGTGATTCACCACATTAACAGACTGCAGAAGAAAAACCATATGATTATCTCAATTGATGCAGAGAAAGCATTTGATAAAATTCAACACCCTTTCATGATGAAAACTCTAAGCAAATTGGGTATAGAAGGAACATTCCTCAATATAATCAAAGCAATTTATAAAAAACCCACAGCCAGCATCCTATTGAATGGGGAAAAGTTGGAAGCATTTCCACTGAAATCTGGCACCAGGCAGGGATGCCCACTCTCACCACTGCTATTTAACATAGTTCTGGAAGTTTTAGCCAGAGCCATCAGACAAGAAAAAGAAATCAAAGGAATACAAATCAAGAAGGAAGAAGTCAAACTATCCCTCTTTGCAGACGATATGATTCTGTACTTAGAGGATCCAAAGAACTCTACTAAGAGACTATTGGAACTCATAGAGGAGTTTGGCAAAGTGGCAGGATATAAAATCAATGCACAAAAATCAACAGCCTTTGTATACACAAGCAATGCCATGACTGAGAAAGAGCTGCTAAGGTCAATCCCATTCACAATAGCTACAAAAACAATCAAATACCTTGGAATAAACTTAACCAAGGACGTTAAAGATCTCTACGATGAAAATTACAAAACCTTAAAGAAAGAAATAGAAGAGGATACCAAAAAATGGAAAAATCTTCCATGCTCATGGATTGGAAGAATCAACATCATCAAAATGTCCATTCTCCCAAAAGCAATTTATAGATTCAATGCAATCCCGATCAAGATACCAAAGACATTCTTCGCAGATCTAGAAAAAATGATGCTGAAATTCATATGGAGGCACAAGAGACCTCGAATAGCTAAAGCAATCTTGTACAACAAAAACAAAGCCGGAGGCATCACAATACCAGACTTCAGGACATACTACAGGGCAGTTGTAATCAAAACAGCATGGTACTGGTACAGAAACAGATGGATAGACCAATGGAACAGAATTGAAACACCAGAAATCAACCCAAACATCTACAGCCAACTTATATTTGATCAAGGATCTAAAACTAATTCCTGGAGCAAGGACAGTCTATTCAATAAATGGTGCTGGGAAAACTGGATTTCCACGTGCAGAATCATGAAGCAAGACCCCTACCTTACACCTTACACAAAAATCCACTCAACGTGGATTAAAGACCTAAATCTTCGTCCTGACACCATTAAGTTATTAGAGAACATTGGAGAAACCCTTCAAGATATTGGCACAGGCAAAGAATTTCTGGAAAAGACCCGGGAGGCACAGACAGTCAAAGCCAAAATCAACTATTGGGATTGCATCAAATTGAGAAGTTTCTGTACTGCAAAAGAAACAGTCAGGAGAGTGAAGAGACAACCGACAGAATGGGAAAAAATATTTGCAAACTATGCAACAGATAAAGGGTTAATAACCAGAATCTACAAAGAGATCAAGAAACTCCACAAAAACAAAACCAACAACCCACTTAAGAGATGGGCCAAGGACTTCAATAGACATTTTTCAAAAGAGGAAATCCAAATGGCCAACAGGCACATGAAAAAATGTTCAAGGTCACTAGCAATCAGGGAAATGCAAATCAAAACCACAATGAGGTTTCACCTCACCCCGGTTAGAATGGCTCACATGCAGAAATCTACCAACAACAGATGCTGGCGAGGATGTGGGGAAAAAGGGACACTAACCCACTGTTGGTGGGAATGCAAACTGGTCAAGCCACTATGGAAATCAGTCTGGAGATTCCTCAGAAACCTGAATATAACCCTACCATTCGACCCAGCCATCCCACTCCTTGGAATTTACCCAAAGGAGTTTAAATTGATAAACAAAAAAGCGGTCTGCACCCTAATGTTTATTGCAGCACAATTCACAATAGCCAAGACCTGGAACCAACCTAAATGCCCATCAACGGTAGACTGGATAAAGAAATTATGGGATATGTATTCTTTAGAGTACTATACCGCAGTAAGAAACAACGAAATCCAGTCATTTGCAACAAAATGGAGGAATCTGGAACACATCATGCTGAGTGAAGTAAGCCAGTCCCAAAGGGACAAATACCATATGTTCTCCCTGATCGGTGACAACTGACTCAACACCAAAAAGGAAACCTCCTGAAGTGAAATGGACACTATGAGAAATGGTGACTTGATCAGCATAGCTCTGACTGCTAATGGACAACTTAATACATTATCCCTCATAGTATTTTTTTTTGTCTGTTCTACTTAATATGACTGGTTTAATTCTGTAATTATCACACAGTTATTCTTAAGTGTTGAAAATTAACCGAAATGTGATCCCTGTTAAACATAAGAGTGGGAATAAGAGAGGGAAGAGATGTATAATTTGGGACATGCTCGGGCTGACTTGCCCCAATTGGTAGAGTTGGAAACATACCAGGGGATTCCAATTCAATCCCATCAAGGTGGCATGTGCCAATGCCATCTCACTACTCCAAGTGATCAATTTCAGTTCACAATTGATCATAATGAAAGGACTAAGAGTCAAAGGGAGCACATAAACAAGTCTAGTATCTGCTAACACCAACCGATAGAATAAATAAAGGGGAGAGTGATCCAACATGGGAAGTGAGATACTCAGCAGACTCATAGAATGGCGGATGTCCTAAATAGCACTCTGGCCTCAGAATCAGCCCTAAAGGCACTCGGATCTGGCTGAAAAGCCCATGAGAGTATTTCAGGCATGGAAAGCCAAGACACTCTGGCAAAAAGATCTCTGTGAGTGAGATCCCAGTGGAAAGAACAGGTCTTCAAAGAGGGAGGTGCCTTTCTCTGAAGGGAGGAGAGAACCTCCACTTTGACTATGACCGTGTCTAAACAAGATAAGAGTCGGAGAACTCAAGGGGCTTCCATAGCCTTGGAAACTCATAACTGGTGCATAGGGAGATTACTGATGCCATAAACAGGAGTGTCAATTGGTAAAGTCAACAACAGGAGTCACTGTGCACTTACTCCTCATGTAGGATCTCTGTCCTTAACGTGCTGTACACTGAGGCTTAATGCTATAACGAGTACTCAAACAGTATATTTCACTTTGTGTTTCTATGGGGGTGCAAACGACTGAAATCTTTACTTAATGTACACTAAACTGATCTTCTGTAAAAAAAAAAAAAAAAAAAAAAAAAAAAGAAAGAAATTTTCAATTCCCAACTTGACTCTCACTGGGATTAAACATGACAATAGGTCTGATCTGATTTCATCATCATTTAAAAAAAATCATCTATTATTTTTCACTTTATGTTTCTGTGTGGGAGCAAACTGTTGAAATACTTACTTAAGGTATACTAAGCTGATCTTCTGTATATTAAGATAATCGAAAATGAATCTTGATGTGAATGGGAGGGGAGAGGGAGTGGGAAAGGGGAGGGTTGTTGGTGGGAGGGACGGTATGGGGGGGGAAGCCATTGTAACCCATGAGTCGTACTTTGGAAATTTATATTCATTAAATAAAAGATAAAAAAAAAAAAAAAAAAAAAAAAAAAGAAAGGCTATTATCCAAAAATCAAAAAATAACACATGCTGGTGAGGATGTGGAGAAAAAGGAACCCTAATACATTGCAGGTGGGAATATAAACTAGCACAGTGGTTATGGAAGACAGTATGGTGATTCCTCAGAAATCTGAAAACTAAACCACCATATGACCTAGCTATCCCATCCCCAGGAATTTACCCAAAGGAGATGAAATCAGCATATGAAAGAGCTATCTGTACCCTAGGTTTACAGCAGTTCCATTCACAATAGCTAAGATATGGCATCAACCCAGATGTCCATCAATTGACAACTGGATAAAGAAAATGCTGCAAATACACACAATGGAATACTACTCAGCCATTAAAAAGAACGAAATCTTGTGTTTTGCAAGAAAATGGATGCAACTGGAGACAATTATGCTTAGTGAAATAAATCAGATGCAAAAAGACAAATATATGTTTTATTTGATTTGTAGCTAGAATATAGGGTACAAAAAACTGTAATATATTTGAGTCAAACTGACATCTTGAGATTTGATTATTGTTTATAGCCCTTTCCTATACCCCTATGGAACAGTGAACTTTCTACTTGCTGAATTAATATCTAAAATATATAAGGAGCTTGAGAAACTCAACAACTCAATCAAGCTTGAGAAGCTCACCAAACTCAAAACTCAACAACAACAACACAAACAATACAGCTAAATAACACGCAGAGGACACGAGCAGGCATTTCTCAAAGGATGGAATACAAATGGTCAATGAACACATCAAAAAAACCTGTGACTGTAAACTAAATTGAAAGCATGTTATCACAAAAATTAAAAGAGGAAAAAAAAAAGAAGTGGAGGAAAGGAGGGTAGGAATTATCATTATGGGCTTAAAATTGTACATAGTAAATACATTAAATCTGTTATTTTTATATAAAAAACAAACCCAAAATGGTAAGCCTCTATTGTTCTCCACAACATTAACCAGTTTGGAACCCAATTTGGTGGTTTTCTTTCAGTATTCCTTTCTGTGCTGACAACAGAAACAAATTTTATATCTATTTTTTGCCAGCTTTATATTTCTATTAGTAGCCTCCTATATTTTTAACATTCTATACTTTTTCAAAGTCACATTTAAAAAAAGTTTTGAAAATCAGACTTTTAAATTTAATTTAATTAACCCTATTTATTGAGCATCTACCAAGTTTAAGGAGATGTATTAATGTCTTTATACTGATTCAAATCCGGTCCTCACGATCTTTTCTCTTCAAATATATGGGAGTGACTACTGTTTTTCTGTCACGTCCACCCACTGGTGATAAAATACAAAGAGTTATTCTTTCATTTCCTAGATGAAATGATCAGGCTAATGGTGATTAAAATTACACTATCTTTTGAGGATAAATAAATAAATTTCATATTTCATATTGAACCTGCTTTTCATCTCAACATCCTATTGAATAGTCCTATAAACTGGTTATTAAGTCAAACTTGAACTCATTATTAGGAGCAATATAACTGAAAAAAAATTAATAAAAAATCATCTTAGGATATTGCTAAAATGATAGATTAGAAATTGTATGCTTGGAATAAACTGATTTAAATAAAAAGTATCACAATAGTTAGGCTATCCAAAGTAACAGTCAAGAAAGGCTATACCCTGTGAACCCTAACAGTAAGACTTTTGTTTAAATATAGAAAGAATATTTTAAACAAGAAGAGTTTAAATGGAATTTAAGGGGCAGGCATTTGGCATAGCAGTTCATGCACTTTTTGGGACACCTACATCCTATATTAGAGTTATTGGGTTCAAGCCCTAGCTCCGCCCCCAACTCAAGTTTCCTGAGAGGCAGCAGGTTACAGCTCAAGTACTTGGGTTCCTTCCTCTCACATGAGAGACTTGGATTGGATTCTGGCTCCTGATTTTGTTCTAGTCCAGCCCTGCTGCTACAGGCATTTAGAGAGTAAACCAGTGGATAGGAGTTTCCTCTGTCTGTCATCCTACCATATACATGGGGACTACATGGAGGGAGGGAGGGAGAGCAGGTTGAGATGGAAGTATCACTATGCTCCTTAATCTGTATATATCAAAGACATGAAACTTATATAACTTAAATAAAAATTTTTTTAAAAATCATGGAAAAATCTAATTAAAAGATAAGTTTATTTTGGTACAAAAAATTTTAAAGTTCATGTAAAGTTCTTTTTTAAAGTTCACTTATTTATTTATTTTAAAGGCAGACTGAGGGAAAGAGAGAAACACAGACTACAAGATCTACTATCTGTCAGTTCACTCCACAACCAGGGCTAAGCCAAGCTGAAGCCAGGAGCCAGGACTCCAACTCATGAGAGAGGGTGGCAAGGGCTCAAGTGCTTAAGTCATCTTCCGTTGCCTTCCAGGCCTATCAGTAGGGAGTCAACCCAGAAGGGGAGTAACTGGTATGTAAACCAGCACTCCCACATGAGATTCAGGCAACCCAAGCAGTAGCCCAGCCTGGCATGCCCCAACATATCCTCGTGGTTTTTTCCAACTGTTTTTCCAATTTCTCCAAGGATAAAAGCATTCTTCCAGCAAAGACTGTAGTCTTTTACAGGTCACAGGAGCTACAGAGTTACCACCATATAGAACCCCAAATGGGCAGCTCGGACAAAGACTAGGATGAAAACAGTATTTCTATGTGAAAATCACTGATGCACAGGTTTTTTTTTAATCATACACAATTTCTTTTTTTAATTAATTTTTCAAGGAATACAAATTTCATATGAACAACTTCAGAAATATAGTGATTCTTCCCATCATACCTGCTCTCCTACCCCCTCCTCTTCTTCCCTCCCACCTTCTCAGTACCATTCTCCATTAAGATTCATTCTCAAGTAACTTTGTACACAGAAGATCAACTCCATACTAAGTAAGGATTTCCACAATTTGCACAATTTGCACACACACACACACAACTGTTTGCGAACAAGTGTCACAGTTAACTCCCATAAT
Organism: Oryctolagus cuniculus; assembly: GCF_964237555.1. Classification (NCBI taxonomy): domain Eukaryota; kingdom Metazoa; phylum Chordata; class Mammalia; order Lagomorpha; family Leporidae; genus Oryctolagus; species Oryctolagus cuniculus. Next base: position 30,554,318 of record NC_091437.1, on the reverse strand, counting down.
ACAACTCATTGAGGACAGAGGTTCTGCATGGGGATTTAGTGCACAGTGACTATTGTTGTTAATTTAACAATTAACACTCTTATGTATCACATGAGTGACCACCCAAGGCTCTTGACATGAGCTGCCTAGGCTATGGAAGCCTTTTGGGTCCCCAAACTCCATCAGTATATGGACAAGGCCATAAGCAAAGTAGAAGTTCTCTTCTCCCTTTAGAGAAAAGTACATCATTCTTTGATGGCCACTTCTTTCCACTGGGGTCTCACTCACAGAGATCCTTCTGGTAGAACATTTTTTTGCCACAGTGTCTTGGCTTTCCATGCCTGAAATGCTTTCACAGGCCTTTCGGCAAGACCAGGAAGCCTTAAGGGCTCATTCAGATTCAGAGTGTTACTTAAAGCAATTGTCATTCTATGAGTCTGCTGTGTGGGCTGCTTCCCACATCACACACAATGTCTATGAACTCTTTGAAGATTTCTTGTGTGTATGGATTTCAAAAACTGTTGTGCCAACATAAACTCATCTTTTAACGCTATTGTACATGCACTCTGTGAAGTTTCCTTGTATAACACAACTCTCCCTGTTGAACTGTGATCACAGGTGGGCTCTGTACTCACAGGGCTTATGGTTCAGTGGAAAAGATAAGATTACCCAGAAAATGACACAAACAAAAGAAAACACACACTAGTGAACCATGCTCTCTGAGAGAAAGGTGGACAACGGCAGAAGCACATAGAACAGCAGCCTCTGGTTCCACTGATGGCCAGGGTGGGGTTCCCGAAGGATCAGTGGCATAGGTTCCACTTGGGATCTTTCTGGAAATGGCAGATCTCAGGCCCTTGTCACACCTACCAGAGAAAGAACTGTATTTTACTAAATTTCCCAGGTGGCTTGTGGTGGTCAACATGGGTAGACATTAATGTGCCCAAGGAACAGTATTCTGGCAAAGGTAAGAGATGAATGTCATGTCTGAAGAACTCCATGAAGACCACAATGCCTGGAAGGCAGCGGGGATGGGGAGCCTCATGGCAGAGATGTTAGGGTCTGGCGTATTCCACAAGTAGTCGTGAACAAACCAACTTTGGGAGGGACTACAGTCGGAACTCTACCAGCACACCCATCTGGCACTAACTGGCTTTCCAAACCAACACAACAGTGAGGTGCTCAGCCCTTGATAGTTGCTGAAGGGCAGATTCCTGTAATTCCAGAGAAAGAACCACCTTCTCACAGCACAGGCTGCAACAGCTCTGGCTCCCCACAGCGTGCAACATCGTGGCAGGCCTGCAACACCTTAATCTGAATGCGCCTAAGGAATCATATGCATGTCTTGATGGCCCCAGATGCCCCTCATGACCAGAGTGGTCTGAGGCCTAAAGAGGTAGTGACTGCCCTCAGGACTCTGCACAGAGCTTAAGACCCCTAACAGCAAGCATCAGCCACAACGCCAGGGACCTTGGTGAACGCTTTCATGCGTGGGATTCGCAGTGGACATGACCCAGCAAGTCTGTAAAACTCAGCAGACTGCATTGTGGGAACTCTACCAAACAGAAAATAGCAAAAAAAATGGTGGTGGTGTGGGGAGGTGGAAACAGAGAGAGAAAGAAGGAGAAGGAGAGGGAGAGGGAGAGAGAGATGTGAATCTTTGAGGTGGCTTGAGGACCTCCTGGATGTCTGAACATGGAAAGAACTTGCCATGCCCAGTAGTCCCCTGTAGTGACAAAAATGAATTCTGGGCTCATAATAAGACCAGCGGTGAGAAGGGAGAATCCTGATGCAGACTCAGTGGGAGAATTTGTACTCGATGCATCCCAGAAGCAATAAGGGCAGGAAACATCCTGATTACCACAAAGAAGATGGGATTGGTCTCTTGCAAATAAACCCAACCACAGCAAGCATTTGACTCTGAAAATGAAAATCTCCGAGGTGCAGACCAAGGTTAGGATTTAAAGCTCTTTGAGATAATTTCTTACTTTCTCATCACTTCAGGGAGCCAGGTATGCTTGTATGATACACTAAAAATAAAGAGGGAGCCCCAAACATGTTTCCCCCAAGTCAAAATTCCACAGAAATAACTGAAAATGGATTTGTCATTTTAGAAATGCCACAGGGGCTGGAAGATTTCTAATTCTCTCAGTGGTTTGTCTAACTTTACAATTGTTTTTCCAGTTTCTCCAGGGAGAAAAACATTCTTCCAATAAAGACATGATCAACTTGTTGGTCTTTTATTTTACAGGTCACAGGATCCACATAGCTCTACCATATCGAACCCCAAATGGGCAGTTCCGACAATCAAAGACTAGGAAGAAAACAATATTTCTTTGTGAAAAGCAAACTATCAGCCTTAGAAGATTAAAAAGTTGCCTTGCATAGTGACCTGCAGCAAGGCACAGCAGGTTAACCTGTCACCTGCGATGTCAGCATTCCTTATCAGAGCAATGATTCAAGTCCCAGCCACTTGACTTGTGATCCAGCTCCCTGCTAATGAACCTGGGACAGCAGCAGAAGATGGCCCAAGTTGTTGGGCCCTGCTAAATGGAGTTCCGAGGCTCCTGGTTTCAGCCTGCCTCAGCCCTAGCCACTGTGGCCATCTAGGGAGCGATAAATAAAATTAATCATTAAAAAAAAGTATCCTTATATAATAAGGATAAATGTAGCCAAAATTACTTAAATATTATTCAAGTTTTTTTTAGTAAGACAATCTGACCAACTAAGATAGTTTCCAACAGGGTTGACATCCAAGGCACAGCTTCCTTTCCGGCACCCAGAAGCCACTTCAGGGCTAGGAATGCTCAGCTCATTTTTGGCACCTCCTCAAATCCAACCAACAGGGATAAACACTTGGTTGAGCTGAACACATGCTCTGCAGCACCCTGCATCTGCTGCCACCAACCTCAAAGCCCAAGACGAAGCAGCCCAAACAGGACCCAACTTGCAGTGCCGCCTGTCTAGTTACAGAACTCAGACTAACTCCTTCACGTAAAAAGCACTGGTTATATGCGGTTATATCATCACCTCTGCCTAGCTCTTTAAAGCTCATCTCGACTTTAGCTTCTTCCTCCAGGTACTCCAACCACGTTGCTAACTTTCATCCAGAATCCTCCTCTTATCAGCCCCCTTCTTTACCCAATTAATCTCTACTAACCCTTCAGATTACCACCTCCTCCACAACCCCATCCCCCACCAGGCAGCCTGGCCTCTGCCTGAGCTTGTAGTGACGTGTGTATGCATGAGTGTGGAACACCTCTGACGTGTGTATGCATGAGTGTGGAACACCTCCTCCACGGTCTCCCCCGAGAGGGTATTCTGTGAAGCACCTACAGCAGGCCTGAATGAGTGGGACAAACGAGATGACAGACAATGGGCCTGTCACCAGGAAGCTTGTTCTGTAACAGAGAGGAGGAGCAAGTGAATCCAGTGTTGCAGAGGCTACAACCACAGGCTGCGTAACGTACGGGGTCGGGTGGGGGAAAGTAAATCCTCCTGGAGCAGAGAGCATCTCTGACGGAGTTCTTGCACATGCAAAAGGAGACAGGGGTCTCTGTAGGCACCACAAGCACCTGGCTACTCCCAGGGCGGCAAGTCTTGGGAGTGGAGTGGAGGAAGGCGAGGCTGGAGAGGAAGCAGTGTGCAGATGACAGTGTGCCTTTGTACGCCACGCTGTGGAAGGCAAAGTGAACTAACTAGGGCAGGGCCCCCCCAAACCTGCTGTAACCCTTGTCTGCTCTGATGCCAACCTTCCCATGAGCACTCCATACCTCCCACAGGAGGGGCTGCTGTCCACACATTCCATGGCCAATCAATCAGCAAAGGTGGATGCATACCCAGAGCCCCCATGGCTGGCAAAGACAGCCAAATCTGTGGGGCTGGTGCCGTGGCACAGGTTAGTCCTCCAGCTGTGGTGCCAGCATCCCATATAGCGTCGGTTCTAGTCCTGGTTGCTCCTCTTCTGATGCAGCTCTCTGCTATGGCCTGGGAATGCACTGGAAGATGGCCCATGTCTCTGGGCCCCTGCACCCACATTGGGGACTCAGAGGAAGCTCCTGGCTCCTGGCTTCAGAATGGCCCAGCTCCAGCCGTTGCAGCCATCTGGGGAGTGAACCAGGCAATGGAAGACCTTTCTCTCCGTTTTTCTCTCTCTGTCTGTAACTCTACCTCTCAAATAAATAAATAAAAATCTTTAAAAAAAAAAACCAAAAACCAAAATCTGTCTTGTTCTCATTTCCCTTTCTTTTTCTGTTTTAAAGGCATAACATAAAAAGCTTTATTTTAAAAAATTTTTAAAGGATTAAGTTATCATGATGGGGAATATTGTGACCATGCTTATGATTCAAAAATCTCCTTGAAAATTGATGTATCCCCTCCAGCCAGGTCATTAGAAGCAGAGTCTTTCCAAGACTGCCAAGTTCCCACCCCCATCACAGTGATGCACTTTGGATACATCGGGATGGTCCGGGTATGACGTAAAAGTCAATCACACAGAACAGCTGGATAGAGCCTGAAGACATTGAACAAAGTGACACAGAAAGAGCTAAACGGTCTGATCTTAACTTGAAAAACATAGTTGGCTGTAAAAATCATCTTAATTTTATCATACATAATGACATGGAACTGGTTCTCTGCAAATCAAATATCTCAAGGCCTTCTTATCAGAGTGATGAATTCTGAGATATAAGATGGGATAAAGATCTGCTGAATCTGAGTGAAGGGGAGAACAGGGGGCAAGTCTTCTTAGCTCAGGTGTACCTGCAATGCAGCCAGCAAATAATGAGGGGAAAACAGCAGTAGCTAAGACCTGATCTCCCATGTCATAAGAACACCACGGTAAAACAAGGGGAGAAAAGGAGGCAAAATATATCAGGTTAGACTGGGGCGTCAGTGCTAAACCTGTCATTCCCAAATACATCCAGAGAAAACATGAGTTATCACCTAAATAAACCAGAAATCTGTCCTCCAAACAGCACAAGTTCAGGCTTGCAGAGTTCAGTTTTGATTTATTCTCTAAGTGAGTCCGATGAGCTTTTGCCTGAGTGTGGGCTGCTCATTCCAATCTCTGTCCTCCTGTCCCCAGACCTCAAGATTGTGATGCCCAGGACTCCATCATGGGACCACTCCTCACTCCTCCTCTTCCCACAGTCCTACCCTTGGTGACCCCAGCAGCCCAGTGGTTGAAACTTGAACAAAAAACCATCTACATGCTCAGAGCTCTCACAACAGAATTCTGGTCAATTCCACCTCAACCCTCAGCCCCCACAGCACATCAGTGAAACAAGACAAGACCTCACCTCCTTTGCCAAAAACCCAGGAGCCACTCTTGATTCCCCCCATTCACAGCATCCAGCCCATAAGTTTGTCCTTTCGGCCCTGTCTGCAAAAACATACCCCAAATCTGACCACTTCTCAGCACTCCCACCACTCCCACCCTAGCCCAGCCCCAAGGTCTCCCATGTCGATCACTTCAATAGCCTCCCTCCCTGCTGGTCTCCACAACTCTACTCTCACCCCCCTTTCTACTCATTCTCCAGGGAGCAACCAAGTACCTTTGGGGAAAAAAATAATAATAGATCATGTTAAATCCACCATCCCCTGCCAGCGCCCCAGTGTCTTCCCATTACAATTAGAATGGAATTTAAATTTCTTCCTTTGCTCCCAAAATCCCATCTGGCCTGGGCCCTGCTTATCTCTCTAAACTCAGCTTGCACTGTATCAACCTTCTCATGGAATCACAAATGAGCCAACTAAGTCTCCGTACCAAGCTGGCTCCTTGCTTGGGGACCCTGCATTTAATTGTTGCCTCTGCCTGGAAGAATATTGTTTTAACTCATTATGTGGCTTTGCTCTCTCCCTTCATTTAGGTGGTGCCTTAAATGTTACCTCCTCATAGAGGGCTTCCATGAACACTTGATTGAACAAAGCTTTTTGCTCAACCTCAACATTCTAACTCTTTACCCTGTCCTAAGAGCAATGAACACTTCCTGAAATGATCTTTTGTAATATATTTGGCATCTCTCCATATATTTTAAAGTGTGATTTATTTGAGATACAGAGAGAGAGGTATCATCCATCTGCAGGTTCACTCCTCAAATCTAGTGGTGAGCCAGACTGAAGCTAAGAGCCTGGAAGTCAATCCAGGTTTCCCACGTCTGGCAGGGACCCAAGTATTTGAGACATCACCTGCTGCCTCCCAAGGTGCTCCTTAGCAGGAAGCTTGAACTGGGAGTGGAGCCAGGATTTGAACCCAGGTACTACAACATGCAATGTAGGTGACCCAAGCAGCATCTTAACCACCGTGCCAAACACCTGTTCCTAGTCTCCCTCCCTCCCTCTCTCTCTCTCTCAATATATATGACTATAAAAGATTTATTCATTTGAAAGTCAGAGTTACAGAGAGGCAGAGCAAGAGGGAGACAAAGAAATCTTCCATTGGCTGGTTTGCTCCCCAAATGGCCGCAATGGCTGGAGCTGAGCTGATATGAAGCCAGGAGTCAGGAGTTCCTTGCTGGTTTCTCTCATGGGTGCAGGGCCCAAGAACTGGGGCCATCTTCTACTGCTTTCCCAGGCCACAGCAAAGAGCTGGATTGGAAGTGGAGCAGCCAGGACTCAAACTGGCGCCCATATGGGATGCTGGTGCCATAGGCAGTGGCATTACCCTCTATGCCACAGCACCGCCTCTCAATATAATTTTTTTTTTTAAATTACCATTGTACACTTGTGCTCAATTCTCACATGGGAGTCTGGCAGGACACACAGCACTCTCCCTCTCCATTTAGGAGGTCGTCCTAAGAATGGGGTTGGTTGGTTGTTTTTTTTATTTTTTTTTTTTTTTTGACAGGCAGAGTGGACAGTGAGAGAGAGATAGAGAGAGAGAAAGGTCTTCCTTTGCTGTTCACCCTCCAATGGCCGCCGCAGCCGGCGCACTGCGCTGATCCGATGGCAGGAGCCAGGTACTTCTCCTGGTCTCCCATGGGGTGCAGGGCCCAAGCACTTGGGCCATCCTCCACTGCACTCCCAGGCCACAGCAGAGAGCTGGCCTGGAAGAGGGGCAACCGGGACAGAATCCGGTACCCCGACTGGGACTAGAACCTGGTGTGCCGGCACCACAAGGTGGAGGATTAGCCTAGTGAGCCGCGGCGCCGGCCGGGGTTGGTTCTTAAAGACATGAGAGGAAAAAAAGTTAGCAATACATTCAAAGTCATAAACACAGAGTAGGTTCTCAATGAATATCTGTAAATCTCTCTCTCTCTCCTCAATTACACTTTAAGCTCCAGGAAAGCAGAGATGTTGTCATGTCACTGCTACACTCCTATGCCAGAACAGTACTTGGGACAGCAGTACAACACAGACAAGGCAAACACCCATCTTAAAGGCAACAGAAAGCCAAAGCCATCTGAACTTGTATTGGAATAATTCAGAGCCCCACCCCCCAGCCCATTATCCAGGGTTAGGTCACTCTACAGAGGCTCCATGTTAGGTCCTCCTCACTCAGATGCCCCAGAGCTATGAGACAGCTGGCCTCGTCTTTTAAAAGCAAAGACTAGGGAAGGCAGTGTGAGCCTAGGTTTTGGGCACCAAGAGAATTCTGCATGCCATCCCCCATCTCTAGATTACCCCCAGACCTACAGAACTTGCACCAAACAAACTCACTTCCCCACTGTATCAATTTCTACACATATGGGTACGCTGAGGCTATAGGGAAATGAGTCCAAAGGCAAAAGACACCCTGTGTGTTCCCTAGCTCTACCCCAAGGAGCTACAGAGAAGATTCGAGGGCTTGCTCAGAGACCAAAAAGGCATGTGTGTTTAAAAAACAGATTCACTTAATCCACTCTGACAGTGAGTAGGGTTTGTATGGGCTGACAATATCAGGCCAGCTATACTGTCAGGCACACCCTGCAGGTGTCTCTAGTTAAATGTGATAATCAAATTAGCTGCACAGCACGGTTAACTCTGCAACAGCAAACCAAGCTTTCTGGGTGATCTCCCCAGGTGCCTTTCTCCCATGCTAAGTGCAAACTCCAGACTTGGCGTGACAGCAAAAATTAAAGTGAAGGCTGGCAAGCCAAAGTGTTTACAGACATCCAGGGGAGCTGGGGAGTGCTGGGAGCTCTGCACATCAGGAGTACCCAGAGAAGGACAAGCTTCCCTTACAGTCAGTCAGGGGCAGAATCTTCCCCCATTGGCTTGCAGCATCAAACGTGGGTTTGCTCCTATCATGTAAGAGGGAGCTGTATAAAGTTAATGGAAAATAAGATTATGAAAAGAATGTGTGAATTGCAAACATTTTTGTACCAAATAAACTTGGTACACTTCCAATTCCACTTTTCACAAACCCCATGAAGTCCCCGCATAGATCCGGTGTGCTTTCTTATGCCTTCAACCTTTGCCACTCTGATGTGACGGAACTTCTTAGGATGGGTTGAGGATCCTTTAACTTAAATGCTTGAGACCAAAAGTGTTGTGGATTTTGGAAGAGTTGCATACGTGTAAGGAGATGCACTGGGATTGGACTCCAGGAAAACATGAAATTCATTCACGTTGCACACACATCTTATATATAAAGTAATTTTATACCATATTTGTAGTGCACCTGCATTTTGACTGTGACGCATGACAAGAGGTCAGATGGGGAAATGCCCTGAGTGGTATCAAGTGTTAGACTCAACACATTTTGGATTTTCAGATATTTCAGATTAGGGATGCTCAACCTGTACTCCCAACAGAGAGCAAGTTTCTCGAGGCAGGGAAAGGTCTTCAGCACGCTGGTTCTGCAAACCCAAAGTGAAACCTGTGGTAAGATAACAAAGTCATTGTCCCAGCATCCTTTCTGCGACTGTTCTTGCCCGACTCAGCTCCACATTTGTACAGCATAGGCAGGAGACGACATGCGTGACCAGGACATAGGTTCCTTGGTACAAAAATGCTAACCAAGTTTAGCGGCTCCACCACAACTACCCGCTTCACCAGGCAGTCATCAACAATGTACCTAAGGACTCCAAGCGCTCAGATGCTAAGGAAGTCTCTGAAGCTGCTTTTCCAGTTCCTAAGCCAATCAAACCACCTGCTCCTATTTTGCTACAGTGACACACAGAGCCAGCTCCAATTATTGATGTTAATGGGGGGGGGGGGGCAACGTTCAATGCTCCATGCTAAGCAGCAGCAGGCACATTCCTGCAAAGTTCTCTCTAAACCAAAACTTTCTATCTGAAAGCCTTCTTTCCCACTGCTTGCTGGAAAATTCCAAATGTTGTCTCAGAGGGCAAAGGAAAGACAGGCTGACCCCATCTCTTCTCTAACACTGTGGGTCTCTGTCCACCGCTGAGGGATCAGAGGAAGAATGCAGCTCTGGATACTGACAGAAAGCTCCGAAATGAGAATCTGGACCCAGCCAGGTGTTGATTGCGCTGAGGCAACAGAGATACCCAAGAAAGCCAGATTCAAAGAGCTGCTCTCTCTCAGACTGCTGCAGGACACTGCTGCCTTCAGGTTTGAACCCAAGAGCCTCCCTTGCTTTGCCCTGATCTCAGCCTGGCTAACACATCACGGTGTCCTGACTTAACTCTGCCTTCACCTTCTCACAGGGTCCCTAACATTATCGGCTGAGTAACACAGAAAGCAAATCTTTGTTCGGACTTTCTAGCTCTGTCCATTCATGAGCTTGCTGGCTTCCTTCTTTCCTTCCTCTCTCTGTCTATTCACAGAAGGTGGAAAACATGGCAGTTTATGGATTCAGTTCAGTGGTGGCAAAACATAGAAGAGGGCACACAGAGATGAAGTGGCTCCTACAGGCAGGTAGCAGAGGTGAGAGGGAATCAGGAGCTTAAGGACATTAGGAGAGACTTGCTCAGTCTGCAGCCCAGAAGAAAGAACCAGGCACCAAAAAACAGAAAGCCCCCATCTCTCATCACTGAGAGACCCCATAATCGTGGACGCTGATGACCTTCCACTCCCAAGAGGTTCCCATGGCTATGTAGACCCAGAGTCAGAAAGATCGTCTTCTCCTTGTCCTTGAAAGAGACTCACACAAAGGCACCAGCAGGGCCTCATTATCTCTGCAAGCCCCAAGCAGCAGCGCCCCACAGTCATGGTGGCCTGGTGAAGCAAGGAGCCCTGCCCATCTGCAGGAGCCCTCTGGGAGTTGTGCTGCTGCTGACTGGCCCCTGAGGAGCTGAGGCTATTTGATGGAGGCTGAGGCAGAGGCTGAAGAGCCTCCATGTTTGAGAACAAACAGCAGAGGCATGAGTCCCACTGAGAACAAGGAGAGGGCCAGGTGCTTGGGTGTTCCAGTGTCCTGTCACTCTGGGGAGGTCAGCAGTAGCCCAGCCAAAACCCTGTGAAGAGATTCACTCCTTTGGTTCCTTGGTCCTTTTTTCTTCCCTGATATTCTAGGCCTGCAGCCAAGTCGATCCAATTCTTGGCCTGGAACACATTCCACTAACCTGCACTCCAGCCCTTGCATCCCTGCAAACCTGCTGATGTGTTTTGCAGCTCAGGTTAAATGGTAATGACTGACTCCCACATCTTTAATGCATTCAAAGAACTCAGAGCCCTGACTGGGGCATGATCAGAACTGCCTATATTTATCTAGCGATTGCTCCAAATGAAAAGTATGTTAGGCATGTAAACTCATTTAGTCACCAGGGAGAAGAATCTGGCAATAACCAGGAAAACAGAAGCAACGCAAACCCTTGCAATTCCATTCCTAGGTATACGTCTTGCCAAAACTCGCACATTTGCAGAAAGAGATTTGCAAGGACATTCACCGTGGCACTGTTCATAATGGCAAAGCCAAGAAGCAACTCCAAGTGTCTCTCAATAAGGCCAAGGATAAATAATGCATGGCACATGTATGAGGCATGTAAAACAACAAGTTAGCATTTTTCTCACAAAGATAACACTGAGTGAAAAACATAAGCTGATAAATTATAGTATACCCTGATACCATATGTGGGGATTACCACACACATACACAAATACCAGATGTCGATAGTTGGACATAAAATAAAATCTATTTGAAACTATCAAAACATAGTTCAAAATTTACACTAAAACTAAAATTCACACTAAAAGTAAAATTCACACTGAAACTAAAATTCACATTAATGCTTTCCCCTGCTGGGGAAAGGAAAGCAGGCAAGGGGATTAACATTAGCATCAAGGGGAGGGAGGAACAAAGAGGACAAATGTTAACCGTCACATAACTAGGTATAACAAAACATACAAACACGTACACAGGTGGGCTATCCCTTATCCAAAGTGCTTGAACCAGAAATATGAATTCTGGAACGTTCGCCCATGCATAATAAGCTATTTCCCGGATGGGACTCAAGGCACAGAATTCGCTGATGTTTCACAGCCACCTTTTGCACATAGGCGGAAGGTAATCTTATACAGTCCTTTTTAGTGCACTTGAGTTTTAGTGTATCTGCATATGTTTAGTCCGACTGTGACACAACATATGAGGTCGGATGTGGAATTTCCCACCTGTGCTGTCATCATGCCAGCATTCAGAAAGTTTCAGACTTTGGATTAGGAACACTCAATGTGCATTCCATGTTACTTTCTGTACAGCTTGCTCTGTTTTGTTTTGTTTTGTTTTGTTTTTTCCAAATAGAAAAGAGAGAAGGGAGAAACGGCATTTTTTGGGAAATCAGAAGGATTCCAGCACATTGTCTTGGAGAACGCTGAAAAGCTCTACAGAGGTGGGTATTTGCCTAGCAATGAGGATGCCACATCCCACATCAGAGTACCTGGGATCAACTCCCAGTTACGGCTTCTGATTCCAGCTCTGGCTAACGTGGACCTGGGACCAAGTAGTTTGGTTCCTGCTACCTACAGGGGAGACCTGGACTGAGTTCCTAGCTCTGGGCTTTGACTTCCTGGCTGTTGTTGGGGAATGAATCTGGGGAATGAAGCAGTGAATGGGAGCTCTGTGTCTCTGCTTCTCAAATAAATTAATTTTGAAAAATGTCCTTAGTAGTATGTTCCAGGCTTTAGTGTAGATAAAAATTACTTGGGAGCTTATTAAAAACAGAAATCCCTTCCATCTTCCCTACCCCATTAGGACTCAAAAGATCTTAAATAGGGCCTAGTGATCTTTTTGTACAAAAAAAAAACAAGCATTCCTAGAATGGCCATTAAGCCTTCATTAAAAGTATCGAGAAACCATTTTTTTTTTTAAAGCCTAGAGCAAATGAAAACTTTAATTTTAACCTAAAAGTCTGTTCCCCCTTATTCATAAGTGGATGGCCAAAGGTGACGTTTAAAAGAAAATTCTGTATTTTGATGATGGATGATAAACCACAATCATTGTATACACACTGTTTACTTACATAGTTCTGTAAGATGATGCCCCGTCACATGGCAATGATTTTCACATACAATACAAATATTACAAACACACTTGTTAAAATCACGACAACTCTTGTTCTGGGTAACAACTTGAATGGAACAACTTGACTGTTAAAACAGCTAAGACGGACTCTACCTCTGAGTTCCCAGAACATCTAACTCACATCTTGGTACCCTGTCGACATGCTTCTGCTTCTGTCTGGACTGTATATTCCCCACTCCTAATAGGGAGGGTCTCCACATTCACCTCTGATCATCGGTGTTGAGCACGGTGTGCATGGCACGCTGTAGCTGTTTGATCAATAGAGCTGTTGAGTGAGTTAGCACATCTGAATACTAAAGAAAAAAGGAGGAGTGATTGGCAAGTGTTTTCTCTAATGGACTATAAAATAAAATCTCTAGTCATTGCTGTCCATATGAGTTCTCTTTACAGCTTCTTAAACTGCCACTGTTGTGTGAAAGCTGTCACAGATAATATGTAAATAAAGGAGTGTGGCCTTGTTGCAATAACACTTTATGAACACTGAGATTTGAATTTCATGTATTTTTCATGTATCATGAATTAATGCTTCCTTTGATTTTGTTCAATTATTCTAAGATATAAACAATCATTCTTAGCTTGACGGTCATACAAAAACAGGCAACAGGGTGTTCCAACCCTGGTCCAGCAGATGTGGGCAGAGAGATAGGTATATGGGAAAAGCTGGGGATACCAGACCCCTGCAGTAGACCAGGCAGGGATAAGAGTAGAGTCTGTGATAGATAAGAAGTCAGTGAACCTCACAATTCCTGCAAACAGGACACAGAGAACCAAGAAACAAAGAAGACACAGAGAAGCAAACAAATGAATGTACTTAGACTATTTTTTGTTTTATTTTAAATCAGTTCTGCATGGTGGTAAAGCTCACACTTAATTAATGCTTAAGTAAATTAGAATAGAATTGGAATCGTTACTTCTTTTGTACCACTGGTTAAGATGAAAAAAGTCCACAGGCAACAATATTCCCAAGTGAAAAGGTTTGCCCATCCTTTCTGGCAGTGCTAAAATGTATTCTTTCCCTGCCCTGCTCTCGCTCAGGTAGAAGCAGTGCTAAAATGTATTCTTTCCCTGCCCTGCTCTCGCTCAGGTAGAAGCTAAAGAAGCAGAGGTGCAGACAAAAGACAGGAGCCAAGGCAGACAGAGATCCTGTCTCAGAATAAGGGAGGACTGACACCCTGCTGTGTGCTTGCCACTGCTGCTGCATAGCATCATAGATGTCTTGCAGGTTAAGAGGGGCTCCGAGTCAGAGCCTGCTCCTCCCATTAAAATGATAACTTCTTAAATAGCACACGTGGTTGTTTTATAAAAATTCAAAAACAAGGAAGCCAAGAGAAGAAAAACCAAGTCGGGAGATCAGTGACTGTCCTTCCAGACTATTTTCCTTGAATGCATTCTGTGTGTGTGCACTTTAAAAATAACGCAAAACAATCCCTCTCACTTTGTAAATTAAGAAGCCAAAGGCCTGGTAAACTAGCTTGTGATTGTACATAAAATGCATCTGTAAAAATGCAGAATGAGAACCCCTTGTCTTCTGCTGGGCCAATGTTTTCTTACCTAATTAGCCTCCTGACTAAGTCAGTTCTCTGTCCACAGCAGGTGCTCTATAAACCAACACATGTTGACACGAGTGATGCCAGCTTAGTGGTCCTGTTTCTCTTGCTCAGTGCATCTCTGTCCAAGTCGGCTTATCAGAGATCCTCCGGATCAGCAGTAACGCAGGACAGCACAGCTTACAATGCCTGTCACATCCCAAAGAGCACAGGGCCACAATCCCAGCATCCTGTCACAGTGACTGGCAAGCAGCTTCCAATTCTAGCTACCAAGGGTGCTTCACTTTGGAACTCACTCTTTTGGCTTTATTTTAAAATGAGGCACATTTCTGGCTGTGCTACAGAGTCAGTTATTAGGAATTCATTTTTGGACTCCTCCTACTCCAGGAGCAGAAAGCGTGAAGACATTTGCATAAGGTCTGCCCTAAGTTTCAACTGAGACAGGTCAGACCTAACCACGACTGCAACAATTGCGGATGTTTCTAGTCAAGTCAACAGTCACAGCCTCCTAATGCCGGGACAAGAGGGGAATAAGCTCTGCTTCTGCCAGGGTTCTGTACTTCAATACCCAGCAGGCCAGGGCTGAGGACAGGTTCATCACCTAGGGGATTGGAGCTTCTAAGCGGGTGGCACGCCAAGCACTCCACATGAATGGCAGTTCTGCTGGGAAGGGAAGTGTAATCCTCAAGGCAGCAAAATGGCAAGATTATCTTTCAGTGCAGAGAACGAGAAATGGGATCAGCCAGCAAGGCTGGGAGGCACCTCTCACAGGGGCTACTCCCATGTGCCTGGGGACAGAGGAAATGTGTTTAACTGTGCCCAGTTTTGGGGTTAGTGAGCTAAGCTAGCACCTTTACTCCATCAAACACCACTGGAGATGACGCTGGACCCGGGGCACTTTGGAAGACACAGGGTGAAGGGTGGCCAGGCTTCTGTGAAGTACAAGTTCAGGCAAAAACAGGTTCAAGCTTTCTGGGAACACACCTGCGTAACCAGCCAGTGGAGAACTATCTGAATGCTATGTTCGCTGTTTCGTATTTAGTATTAAGAACGCCCATAAAGTGATGCATCATAGCATTACCTAAGCACTTATAAGACAGACCACAGAGGTAATACTTATCTCCCAGCCTCAACCTTCTAATATGGAATAGGGATTCCCTAAGGCAAATAATTAGATTTCAGCAGAGACAACTCCTGTGAATGCCTGGTGTTCAACCACCCAGAACTCTGTGAATAACGGTCCCCAATGTTTCTTTACACTCGGATGACCCTCTCCCACTGTCCTGTCACAGAAGTGAGTGCACTAGCACTACCCAAGCCACTGTGCTAGGCACACTAACCTGCAGGGAGTCAGAGCTGAGACACTGCAAAGGTAAAGTGCCGAAAGTGCTACTCCTCAGGTCCCTGGACACGTCCCACCCTTCCATTCATTCATTCATTCATTCAAGAGGTATTTGCTGAGTGCTTCCTCGTGTATACAAAGCACTGTCCTAGGTGTTAGGTATCCAGTGGTGTGGAGCAGACAGAAATTTCCAACCCCATGGGGCTTATAGTATTTCAGAGAGAAGAAAACAACAAAAACAAATCAGTTGTACACATAGTATGTTAGGTGGAGACATGCGTTATGGAAAACATTAAGCAAAGCTGGCAGGGAGGCAGGACAGGAGCTGGGAGGTGCAAGCTGAAAGCAATCAAAGAAGACTGTACCGGGCAAAGGTGAGGGTGGAAGGAGGGGGAGGCGAGGCTGAGCCCCGAAGGCCCGAGTCGCGCTGCACAGCGAACCAGACGGAGAAGGAACAGTCAGGGAGGCGGAGGGAAAGCAGGACAGTGCGATGTTTTCAAAGCCAAGTGAAGAAAGCATTTCAAAGAAGAAAGAGTGCGAGGCTGGGTTCAGTCCTTGCTAAGAGCCGAGGAAGGGAAGTCTGAAACTGATTTAGCTACATGAGGTCATGTGCAACACTGGCAGGAGTTTTCAAGTTTTCTTGAACCTGCACAGGTTCAAGAGAGAGTGAACAGGAAGAGACGATTTGAGGACAGAAAGCAGAGACAACTGCTTGAGAAGTTCTACTGAGAAGGCACGGGAAAGGGGATATACCTGGGAAGGGCTGTGGTACTGAGAATGGCTCCTTGTAGTTCAACCCCACCCTGCACCTCAATCCACAAGGGTTTCAGAAATTACAATGTGCTTATGTGCTGGCAGCAAAGATTCAACAGAGCAGAAAGGTTAATTATGCGGAAGAAAGAGAGGGGACAACTGCTGATGCCACACCTCAATGGAGGCAGCTGAGAATGCATCAGGTCCAGGACCCCAGTGAAGAGACTGCCTTTAGGTGCAAGTTGGACTCCTTCTCTGTCCTACAGCAGGGATGGGACAAACACGGACACAGGTGTGGATACATGACGGTAGCTTGCGGCGGTTCTCTTCTGACGGCATCTATCTTCTCAGTGGAATAGGAAACACAATCTGCGAAGAGGGAATTGGGCCAGGGAAATGCAGGTGGATGCCAGCTCCTTAAAGGCCTTTGAGACGGCTCTGCAAGGCGTGATGGTTCAACTCTTTCAGTACCAGATTGATCCAGAGCCTTCCAAAGCAGCTACAGTTAACATCTGCTGCTTCCAACCAAAGAACTGATGTATCAAATGTTTCTAAAAATTATCATTTATTTGAGAGAGAGGGAAGGAAACAAGAGAGAAAGAGAGAGAGAGAGAGAGAGAGAGAGAGAGATCTTTGTTCCACCGTTTCACTCTCTAAGTGCTTGAAATAGTCAGGGCTGGGCCATGCCGAAACCTGGCACTCATTCTGGGTCACCCAAGTGGGTGGAAGGGACTCAAGTAGTTGAGCCATCACCTTCTGCCTTGCCAGGTGTGCATTAGCAGGAAGCTGTAACCAGAAGCACAACCATGACCCAAGCCAAAGCATTACAGTGTGGGATGTGGGTGGCCCAAGCCATGTCTTAACTGTTAGAACAAAAACCCACGCCCCTCAACTCTTAAGCCTCAGGTACCCATTTTCTTACAGAAAGTCTGACTTTAACAAAACAGTGATTGTGTTGGAACCCAATCCCATGCACCTCCCCGTGCACAGGAAGATCTGCAATCCATGAACGAGAGCAGACACCGTGAGCTCTTCTGCCACACAGGGAACAGAACCCAGAAGCGATGGTTGACACTTAGATGAGCAGACTGCAAATGCTTCATCAGGAGGCTAAACTGCTTGTGGAAAAGCGTTCCTGTCCCGGGAGGGAGCAGAAAGGACTCCCAGCACAATTCAAAGCACCTGGCCATTTTCTCAAGCCCCTATTTTGAGTCAGACTGCAAACGTGACAAAGTGGCACACGCACCACCCTCCCTCGGTCAGCACCGAGATGTCAATGCAAATTCCAGCAACTCAGAGAAGGCAATCCCAGGGAAGTCTCCACTCTCAGGTGAACTGGGAGAAAAACAGCACCATCTCCAGAGTGGATGGTAATGTTTAATCTGGGAATGGCATCTGAGGGCAGCGAAACTGAGCAGGACAGAAGGAGGCCAGACTCTCCCACAAAGGGAAGCATTTCAAAGAGCACAAGGATGAGTGGAAATTTCCAGGCCATGCAGGCTGAGTCTACATGATGGAACATGCCATCCCCCTCCAGGAAATTAAGAGTTATTAAACTGCAGTTATTAAACAGTGACATCTGAGCAGACATCGGCCTTACAACACCAGACAGGGGGCGGGGGCTCCACGGGGCACTTGAACCACGAAGGGCCCTGAATACTCACAAGGACGTGCGAGGCTTGGTGTAAGGTAGGACCTGAAACCAGATACGAACTGCTCTGTCTCCCAGCTGGCCCCGGACTGGCTCACTGTTCGCTAGGAAGAGTGAGATGTTTAGCCTTTTGGGCCCCATGCACACAAACTGCCAAGAAAACAAAAGCAAAGCAAAAATAAGCACAAGCACACCCAGAAACCTCCCACGGGGACACGGCCCGTGGGTGCCACTAACGGCCTCTCGCCCTAAGGGTCTGCTCGCTGATATCGTAACTGTGAAGAAAGCTCCATCTAGGCAGTGAGAAGGACAGAAGGACGTTTTCTGGTTTTATCATTTCAGTAACACCCCCGGCCTCCCTTACCTCGAGGCACGGCTCCGAGATTCTCTTTCTTGCATCCCTGATGTCTCAGACTGCAAAAACTCCTGCACATGGGGGAATACTATGTGCTAAACACTGTCCTAAAAGCCACAAGTGGGTTAATTAATTTAATCCGTACAACATCTCTAAGAGAAGCATTAGTATTTTCTGACTTTATGATGTCCAGAAAGAAGAGAAGAGGAAATGCAGGCTTATACAACTCTGCAAAAGGATTCACAGGGAGTGTGGGACAAGAACAAGTTAGGGGCCAGCACTGTGGCACAGCAGGTTAAGACATGACCTGAAGTACCAGCAACCTTAAGGGTGCCTGTTCCACTCCTGGCTGCTCCTCTTCTGACCCAGTTCCCTGCTAAGGCACGTTGGAAAGCATCAAAGAATGGCCCGAGTCCTTGGACCCCTTGTCCAGTTGGGAGACCCAAAGGAAGCCTCTGGTTCCTGGCCTTGGCCTGGCCATGTCCCAGTCATTGCGGCCATTTGGGGAATGAACCAGAGGATGGAAGATTTCTCTCTTTCTCTCTCTCTCCTTCTGTCTTTCCTTCTCTCTAACTGCCCTTTCACATAAATAAATACATCTTTAAGGAAAAAAAAAAAAAAAAAAAAAGAAAGAACAAGCTACCGAGCACTTGGTGCAAGGACCAAAACTAGCTCCATCTCTTGGGACCCTCTTCAAGGAAGCTGCCTAAGGATGGTGTCTTAGGATCCTCAGGGTCCATCTCCCTGTGGCCAAAAGTTCTGCCCTCAGAGTGTTTCCACACTCCCTTGCTTCTGGGTTATATGTGAGTGAATGCCATTCTGTGTCATGCCTCCCCAGGGAGGGGGCAGGAGGGATGAAGCACATGGAACATTAGTGAGGAGACAAGCTAGCAGGCTGCCCTTGGATGGACTGACCTGGCAGTCACATACAACTGGTCCCCTCAGTGGTGGCTGCAATACCAACAGGAGAAGCTAAAGACCTTAATATGTTTATGTAAGTTTCTGTGGCAAGTGTTGGGAGTGGTGGTTAAGATGCTGGTGGCAGGGAGGCGGGAGGTTGATGCCGTGGTATAGCGGGCTAAGCTGCTGCCTATGATGCTAGCATTCCAGAAGGATGCTGGTTCATTTCCTGGCTGCCCCACTTTTGATCCATCTCCCTGCTGATGTGCCTGGGAAAGCAGCAGGAGATGGCCCAAGTGCTTGGGCCCCTGCCACCCAAATGGGAGATCTAGAAGAAGCTCTTAGCTCCTGTTTGGGCTGTGCCAAGCTGTTGCAGTCTTTTGCGGGGGAATAAACCAGTAGATAGGAGATCTTCCTCTCCCTCTCTGTAAATCTAGTTGTCAAATAAATATATAAATCTTAGAGAGAGAGACAGAGACAGAGAGAAAACTCAGGATGCAACCCATATTGAAGTGCTGGCTTCAAGTCTCAACTTGACTCCTAATTCCAGCTTCCTGCTGATATGCATCCTGGGAGGCAAGAGATGATGGTGCAAGTACCTGAATCCCCTCCTACTCACATGAGAGACCCAGACAAAGCTATAGTGTACTGGCTTCAGCCTGGTCCAGCTCCAGCAACTGTAGGTACTTGAAAAGTGAACCACTGGCTGGAAGATCCCTGATTCTGTCTCTCTGCCTTTCCAAAAAAATAAATAAATAATTTTTAAATAAGTAAATACAAGTTTCTGATACCACTGTTATCATCTCCTTTTCCTGATAAGAAAACTCAGGCACAGAGAAGTAAAGTAATTCATGTCCAAGGTTACGGGGAGAGATCAAAATCAGAGAGCACAGCTCCATAACATTTTTAATCACAGTGACTTCAGACCCAGCAGATGAATTTCAAGTACTTAGAAGCCTGCCATCCAACCAGATTTAAGTCCCAGTCATTGTGCAAATGAGCACCACAGATAATGCTCGCCATGCCAGGCAACGGGGCTGCAGCAAGAGAGGAGGCCAGGCCCAAGACTGCCAATCAGCCCACAGAGAGATCCAGGGACTGAATCTGCTCCTTGGGCCAAAGCAGGAGGAACAGAGGCCCTGCTAAGGGTTGGCAAGAAAAGCAGCAGAGGCAGGACAATGTTTGCTGAGACTCTCAAAACAATCAAGCCAAGACAGTGTGCCCCCCACCCACCTCCCGGAACTTGACAGGGAACTCCAGGGGCTCCGAAAAGGAAGAGGTGAATCAGAAAACAGGAAAGTCATTGAAAAAAAAAAAAAAAAGACATCCAAACAGAGGGGAGCAACTCAAACAAACAAGGGCCCCAAATCAAAGGAGCCCCCAGTCTGCAGGAGCAGTCACAGCTGGAAGTCAGGCATGGCCCTTTCAGAAAGGGCCGCAGGGCCTGGACCTGTGATGTCACAGACTGCATTCCTTGAACTCAGAAATCTGTTGACTTGTGCTTAAAGCCAAAATTTCCAACTCCACTGCCATCTCTCTCCCCAACCTGAAGGCTGGAAAGCCACAGAGCAGAGACATTCTTTTGTAGAAAGCGAGTGAAAGTCTGGCAGCGGGGTGAAGGCTTGAGCTCTGATCTCGTCTTCTGCACTTCCATTAATTTAAAGTGCTCAGGGGCCTGTTTGCTTTAAAATATGTGCTTGTCCTCTTTGCAGTGTCCCTTTAAATAGATTTTCCTTTGGCTCTGCCAAAAATAGCTGGAGAAGGTCCTTTGAGAATCCCATTCTTAGTCTTAAAAAAATACACTCTTTTCCCTACCCCATGCACATAAATAGGCCTGGAAGCCGTATCTAGGGCTTCTTCCAGAGACCTCCAGTCTATCAGAAACGATAAATCTCTCAGATGAAGAAAGAAAAGCGCCATGCGAGGCCCAGCCTGTTTCTGCTTATTCATTTATGGGATCACTAAATACGGCCCTCCTCTTTTGGGATGGGCACACAGGAAGGCCAGTGTTGAAAATCCAAAGGCCTACACCACAACCAGGCAGCTGGAGGCATGGAAGAAGCTGGCCAGGCCCAGGAGACAAAAGGGGCTGTCAGAGACTCTGCAAACCAAGCAACACTCTTCCTGGAGGATAGGGTGTGGCTGCTACTAAACTCCAGCAATTGTTAGTGCACGGATTGGATCTCACTTTGTCAAGCAAAATCACCCCTTCAAAAACTGATGGAAACCCAGTTAACTTTTTAAGACAGCAATCTGAGGACAGAACAACCAAGCAGAACACAAAGGTGGGCTTCTATGAGCTTAGGCTTTGTTTGCAACCTCTAGGTAAGAAATAAAGACAACAGGGGACCAGCGTCGTGGCACTGCAGGCATCCTCTGTCAGAGCACCAGCTAGAGTCAGGACTGCTCTGCTGGGCTCCTGATCCACTTCCCGTGCTCCTGTGCCTGGCTACAGTGCTTGGGCCCCTGCCACCATGGGGGAGACCTGTATGGGGCTCCTGGACCCTGACTTCAGCCTGGCACAGCCCTAGCCTTTGTGGCCATTTGGGAAGTGAACCAGTGGATGGAAGAAAGATCTCAACCTCTCCCTGTAACTACCTTTCAAATAAATAAACAGAAATGAAAGCAATAAAGACAAGGGAGACTGGAAGCATGTGATCGAGCAGGAGTGAGAGAGACACCTGGCAAACTGTGCGCCAGGTGGAATGAGATGCACACTAGGCTAGGGGCGCTCAGGAAAGGGAGCGGGCACCAGCAGCAGGAAGGACTGCTGTAGGCAGTGGTACTGGAGCCGCAGTTAGAAGAATGAGGAAGCCTTTGGCAGTGGGAGCCGGATGAGGGGCCACCCTGGGTGGAAGTCAGTGAATTTGCAAAGGTAAAATGATGAAACAAGGAAGCAGATGTTCAAGAAGTGGTGAAGAGACGAGCCACATCAGCCCAACAACTACTCATGAGTGTCGACTGTGCACCATGCAGTTAGCACGCAGTGGTGGTTCTGGGAGACAAGAGGAGGCTGCAAATCCCTGAAGGGCCTGGTCCACACAGGCCACATCCAGGATTTTATCTTGAGAGCAATGGGGAAGCTGCTTTTAAAGTTTTTCTTAGGCAGAGAAACCACATGTTGAGATTTGCAGTTTTCAAAGTTCCTTGGCTGTAGAGCATGCGCTCTGTGGGCTGGAGGGGAGCCATTGCTCCAGCGGCCAGAGCCACCAGGAAGAAGGGCTTTGCAAACAATCTGCGACACATGATGGCGGCTTGGATTAGGAAGGCAGTGACGGAGGCAGCAAAAAGCCTGGATGGGAGGAGGGGTACAAATCATCAGGACCATCAGCTCAGGGTAGGAGCCAGGGACTAGAGAGCGTGGTCAGTCAGGGTGGCTCCAAGGGGTTATCAGGCCACACAGCCAAGGGAGAGCAGCCAAACCATCCAGTGCCGGCAGCAGCGGGCAGCCATGGGGTGTCGGTGGTTACTGGAGAGAACAAAGGGGTTGAGGAGCCTGGGGGTATGGCTGAGGGAAGGCAGCCAGAGCCCTCACAGGAGCTTCCCATCTTCGAAAGCCATCATGTCAGAAGAGCCGTTCGCTCTGAATGTGCTTTCTGAAATTCCACAGCTATTTTGTTTGGACTCATCACGATGGCAGAGATATAACGAGCTCTTTTTGTGTATTCCACAGTTCATCACCACACTCTTATCCTCCTGGCTTAGAGCGACTGTAAGAAATGTGTTAATACTAAGAATCAAGGCTCACTTACTTGTATCCTGACCCCTTCGGAAGAACTTCAAGGAATGCTACCTAACCACCAGGGCCCGTCCTCCTCGGTGCCAAGGCCTAGCAGTGATTTTCATCATAACCACAGGCATTCGCACAGGAACCCAACTTACTGTTTCTAGATCATTAAGGAAACATGAATACATCCTTTTTAGTTTGCAGGGATGTCTGGAAGTACTCAGACTTCAGCCAAAGAAATGACACAAAAAGAAGGAAAGAAAAAGCAAGGTACTGTATGTCCTGGGACTCTCCAGATTTTGATAAGGTCTTGCTTGTATGAGAACTGTTGGCCACATGGTATTCTTTCATGATTTCTGCATTTCTCAGACAGGCGCAACACATAACAGACCATCAAAGCAAATGACAGACCACTGGGTGATGAAAAGAACCACAAGGAATCAGCTGGAAACAATGGGACTAAAGTCAACGGAGTGTTCTTCGTTGCTGTCTCTTACTATCTCACCATGCCCACATCTTGTGCTTGAGTGCACCTGTACCCACACCACAGATGGACTCATCCCTGTTCCAAATTGGCCTTGCATACCACATGCCTTGACTGAGTTAGCACACCAAGCCAAGATCTCTCCCTAAACTCAATGCTCTTGGTTGAATGTTACTTAACTAAGACAGTAAAGAAAAGGGATGCCGAACAGGGAGGAAAAAGGATATGAACTCATGGCAAAAACAAATAGATTCGCAGACATGGCCAACTGCTGTATGGTGTGCACACAGACTAAACCTGTGGCGGGGGCAGAGTCCTCAGCGGCCTGGGCCTTATTTATTTATTTATTTTTTATGTATTCATGTATTTATTTATTTACTTATTTTAGAAAACTTTTATTTAATAAATATAAATTTTGAAAGTACAACTTTTGGTTTATTGCAGTTCTTCTCCCATAACCACCCTCCCACCTGCAAACCGTCCCACCTCCTACTCCCTCTTCCATCCTATTGTTCATTAAGATTCATTTTTAATCATCTTTATATACAGAAGATCAACTTTATACTAAGTAAAGATTTCAACAGTTTGCACCCACACAGACACAAAAAAGTATAAAGTACTGTTTGAAGACTAGTTTTACTGTTAATTCTCATAGTACAACACATTGAGGACAGAGGTCCTACATGGGGAGCAAGTGCACAGTTGACTCCTGTTGTTGATTTAACAACTGACACTCTTATTAATGACCTCAGTGATCACCCGAGGTTCTTGTCATCAGCTGCCAAGGTAGTGGAAGCCTCTTGAGTCCACAAACTCTGACCTTATTTAGACAAGGCCATAATCAAAGTGGAAGTTCTCTCTTCCCTTCTGAGAAAGGTACCTCCTTCTTTGATGGCCCCTTCTTTCCACTGGGATCTCACTCATAGAGATCTTTCCTTTAGGTCATTTTTTTGCCACAGTGTCTTGGCTTTCCATGCCTGAGATACTCTCATGGGCTTTTTAGCCAGATATGAATGCCTTAAAGGCTGATTCTGAGGTCAGAGTGATGTTTAGGGCATTTACCATTCTATGAGACTGCTGTGTGTCTAGCTTCTGGGCTTTATTTATCTTAGGGTGGACCAAGGGTCCAGAAGCAGGGTTGAGGGGCAGTAGTGATGAGTTTCTCCACGCAGGCTTTTCAGGGGCTTTCAAACTTGGGAAAGAGTGCAGAGTGTGGGGTGGAGAACAATACAGGATGTGGGACTGAGCTGGTCTCTTGAA
This sequence comes from Oryctolagus cuniculus, assembly GCF_964237555.1. Taxonomy (NCBI): domain Eukaryota; kingdom Metazoa; phylum Chordata; class Mammalia; order Lagomorpha; family Leporidae; genus Oryctolagus; species Oryctolagus cuniculus. Next base: position 30,529,914 of record NC_091437.1, on the reverse strand, counting down.
AGAAGGCAGGGGTAAGGAGTAAAAGGGAATTTTATCTACTTTCAGGCAAGGAGCTAAAATGGCCAAGGCTTATGTCCTGGTTCCATCAAAGACTACTTGCAATAGACACCGTGGGCTGACTGTTCAAAGCTTTGCTTCCATTCCGCTATCCATGCCCCCACAGGTGGCTCAGGCAAATCCTGCTGGACACAATAATCGGGGGAGGGGGAGGGAGCCTTCCCCTTGCCGACACTTGCTTCCAGCCAATGAGATGTGGTCACAAGTCTGCTGGAGGATGTCTTGGGAAAGTATCATCCTAGCTCTTACACAGATATAGAGCACGTTTCTGCCCATGGGAGGCAGTCACGGGTAAGGATGTGGTTATCATCCTCAGGGGCTCGCCAGCACTGTGAGGCTGGCTGGGCAGGAACTTGGAAACAACCTGGGTCCTTCGTGAGCCAAGAAATGAACCTACTTTTGGGACTGTGTGGGATGACACAACAGAGCTCTTCCCTGTTTAAGCCACTGGATTTTCTATTTCATACAGCCTAAAGCATCCTAAGTGATACAGTGTCTCTTCAGAGACACAGGACAGGGCTTGGCCTCTCTGACAACACCCTAGCAACAAAGGAATAATTGCTATGAAAAACGAAAGAGGCTGAGATTTATTCTTCAGTAAGTGTTTGGGGAAAACCAGCTGTGAAAAGGTATTTTTAATAGCTACTCCTGCTGTATGGCAAGTCTCCTAAAACCCTCCCGCACAGCATAAACAGCTGTTATAAAGTTAGGATGAGCCACACGAATGGCATGTGTGGGGATATACAACATCCTCGGAGTCATCACAAGATGCAAACATGAGGAAACTACCATGAAATTAGCCTCTATTACTCACCCACTCATTTCCCTCCACAATTGTAACACTTAGAGTTTTTCTTTCTGGGTTCTGCTCCCCACCACCCCATCTGATGAAAACACAAAATCACACACAACTGGAAGGCATCTCAGAAAAGGGAGCCACGGGAGGCAGAAGGCCGTAGGTGAGACGTCAGCTGGGGTGGGCTGTCTTCATGCTCACAAACGCTGTATGAGGGATTTCAAAACCAAGTCATTGGCTGAAAGCCCAATTTAACACAAAGTCAAGCTGCAAAGATGAGAGATGTAAAAAGGATTTTATTCTGCTAATTCAATCATAACAATAAAATCTTCATTTTGAAAGCACAGTGCTGAACTAATTCTCCTATTTCTAATACCCTCTCCAATCTCCATCCATATTGCTCTTAATACCATTTCTGTCCCTTAGAACATCTTTACACAGAGCCCATTTTCTAGGCTGGTGGTTCTCAATGATTCTCTAAGAAATAAATCAGAAACCTGGATTTGTCCCGGCAGAGACGTGACTCTTTCAGCCTCAAAGGTGCACAGAAATGTCAGTGTAAACCAGCACCCCCAGGTGACCCTAACATGCCTGGGGACACGTGTCTCCAGACTGTACACTGGATTCTAAGAACCAAACAGAAAATATCTCATTCTCATAGCAGACTTAAGCTGGAACAACAGAAATATGCACAGGTTGCCTGTAATTTTTATGTCTACTCTGAGGTCTGAACCAAACCCCACATCTCTGATTTGGATACACCCTGGTAATCATTTGCTTCAGAGGTTTGGAGTTTTTATCTGCCTGCCCCCACACGCATTGTACTTCTAAATGCATTTTTGCTTGGGATTCATTTAAAAATGCCTTAACTCTCCTTAACAGCTAGAGGAAATCAGTTTTGGAAAATGTTTCAAAAGAGCCCTTTACAAAATGCACAATGCAAAACGTCTTCCCTTTGAAGCAGAAGTCTGAGATGCACAAGGCAAACAGGAGGTAACCAGAGAATTGAACGCTGGGTTTTCCAGCAGAAGCAATCCTGAAACTGAAACTGAGGAAGGAAGCTGATCACTGAGTGGCCCAGAGTTAGCCATACCCTAGGGTACACCTGACCCAAGAAAACCAGATTTAGATAAAGCTCTTGTCCTAAGTTCACTTTCCCCCTACTGCTCTGTTTTAAAATAGAGATGGTGCTGTAAATCAGAGTATAGAGTTTAAGTGGAATCTTAGAGCTCCTCTGGGTGCCAAAGAATTTTTTCAGACCTAAATAAATACTCTTCACTGGACTTAGCAGTACTCATTTACATCCATCTCTGCAAGGACATTTAAAATCCGGAGGTAAAGAACACAGCACGTTGCGCATTGGTGTTTTTGTATGGTAACACCAGCTCTGACCAACTCACATTAGAGCCTGACAGCTCTCCCATACGGAGATTTCTTGAGAACTTGATGAAGACAGAAATGCCAGGGAAACAAAGAAAATCATTTTCAGTATCAAAGATGGGATTTACCACCACTCCAGAAATGCTATGAAATCAATCAGCCCAACAACAAAGTTGGCTTGAACTCCTTAGAAGGCAACAAGTCAAGGTCACAGCTGTACTTTTTGTATTCTGGGTGTTCCATGTCTTAGATAGGAACTAAGGGGGACTAACTAACAGGATGAAGGGAGGAGAGGGGGAATAAAGGGAAAGAAGCCACATACCAGTAGGCCCAACTCTTTGAGATCTACCTTAAAGGTTTCAGTTTCTCAACTGTTTTCCCCCTTCCTGGAGTCTTAACAGTCCTCAGGGCAATTTACATCCGGGAACATTCAACACAGGCTCTCTGGACACCACTCACTCTAGGTCTCCTCAGTCCAGTGAAGCTCTCATTCCCACTGCAGGGCTCGCAAAGACTCCCACAGCTTTCAGCTGGTTCCTAACCCTTCTGTGCCAGCTGCTCCCAGCAGGCTTCCAGGTCCCATAAGACTCAGGGGCCACAGTCACGCTCTTTCCCATGCCTGCTAGGCTGGAATGTGCGCCTGAACCACCTTCTCTGGGGTGGGGGGCAGGTGTGCCCCTCAAGGGTGCCAAGTTCTGCAGTTCAGACAGAAACTAGGTTTTTTGTTGAACAAGTGCCTGATTTGGGGTGGTGAGGAAACGACACCCAACTGCCAACCCAGAGCACCTGGAGTCACTTTCCAAAGCCAAGTTCCCATGACTTTAAACATACGCCATCAGGATTCGCTGACATGTTTTCAGCATTCTCCCTGCAAACCTGCGTGCTGTCCGCTATGCTTCTCTCTGACCATGCAATTCTTTTTTTTTTTTTTTTTTTTTTTTAATTTTTTTGACAGGCAGAGTGGACAGTGAGAGAGAGAGACAGAGAGAAAGGTCTTCCTTTGCCGTTGGTTCACCCTCCAATGGCCTCCTCGGCCGGCGCGCTGCGGCCGGCGCACCGCGCTGATCCGATGGCAGGAGCCAGGAGCCAGGTGCTTTTCCTGGTCTCCCATGGGGTGCAGGGCCCAAGCACCTGGGCCATCCTCCACTGCACTCCCTGGCCACAGCAGAGGGCTGGCCTGGAAGAGGGGCAACCGGGACAGAAACCGGCGCCCCGACCGGGACTAGAACCCGGTGTGCCGGCGCCGCTAGGCGGAGGATTAGCCTAGTGAGCCGCGGCGCCGGCCTTCTCTCTGACCATGCAATTCTGATAGGGCCTGGCAAGGGAAACAACCGAGCAGCCCGGGCCTCCACTCAATTGCTTCTCACCGACATTCAAAACACTCTTGTTTCTTCATCACACCCACTGAAGTCATTATGATACCCATACGGTTTCCCACCAAAATGCAGTATCAAGGGCTTGATGGCAATATGAAAACCAACCAATATAACCTCCCTCAGATGTGTACCAGCTTATCCCAAAGAACTGCCTAAATGGCATGAGCAAAGTGCTGGTGAGGGCCAAATGTAAAACACAACGGCTCAGTAGAGTTTAGAGCTTAATGACTTGGGTTGACTGCTATACTCCTGTTCTGTGTCTGTGCCCCAGCCTGAAAACAGGAACACTCCATCAAAGTCAGTGAAAGGTTAGAACTTAAACACAGTGACTGGCATACTGAGCGAAGTCAGCGAGGCCATTCTTAATGGGTCAAGCAACAGTAAGCACACAAAAATTCAAAACCATTCCAAGAGTATAAATACTCCTACCAGGAAAATCAGGCTCCCACTGAAAGCTTTGATTATCACAAATGGCAAATGGGTCCTTTCTTCTTTTAACTTTTGCAAAGGCTTCAATATAAGTAACTTTTACAGTCACTGACTTCGTGGGTCAAGGAAAATCTATTACTTATAGTTGACAGAGGAAAAAGCTAAGGAATAGGAGACCCAACAGTTTCAGAACAGAATCAGCTGCACAGTGTAGGACTCCTTCCTCCAAATTTAAGTTCCGTAAACCCACAGTGTATTCTTGTTTGTTCTAGAGCATCATAAGAACAACTAAGTCCTGAAAACTCTATGTGGCTGGCCCCGGATCATCACAAGAGCAATAAATTACGCCCCTGCATACGCTGCTTGGTGGCCTGCTTCTCTGGGCGCTTCCCCAGCAGCCCCGCGAAGGCCGCCTGGCATTTGCCGCTGTAATCCACTGCAGTTAACATTTCACACATTTCTTTCCTAAGCCTCCAGCATACCTGATGCAACAGCGGGAGACAGAAACATAAGCAGAACCGAGACCAGCTTTTCTGCTAAGATAAGAACTTTCTGGGGGTGAGCAAAAGGCCAGCAGTCAGTCATAAACCTACTTGGCCAAGTGGTTCATGAGCAGCTGTAACATCTGCCGATTTTTCTCTGGGAGCCGATGAACCAGGCTGTGGATTTCAGAGACCCGAGTCTCCTGGTTCTCCAGCTCTGTGAAGGAAAGAGGGAGGTAGTTATTTTATCACCGTCATGGCTACACCACTTTACAAGACAAAAATCAAGGGAAATCAAAGAGTGGGCACTAACACACGGAGAAGTTCTCCGGGTTTACAGGGTATCTTGTGTGTGTACCGCATGACCGGCACGACCAGATCTAGAAGTCCTTCGAGTGGTGCTTTCTGTAACAGGGGTCAGCAAAATAATGACCATCACAAAACTCCAGCCAAGATGAGGACATGGTGGGATGGAGCCAGCCAAGTGCATGCCCAGGGCAGGAGGCAATGCAGGCGCAGCTGGCTCCCTGGAGGGACGACTTCATTTCAAGGAAAGAAGGAACTGTATGCACTTGAAAACTGATAAACAAACCTTACGTGCACAGCATTGCAAGGGGCTCAAATATCAAAATAACGCTCTGAGACAGCATCAGAGGAATCAAAGGAAATGCCCATGATTATCAAGTTACGCATGAGGACCAGCCTGGGAGAAAGCGAGCAATGGCAGATGCGAGGTTTAAAGCTGTCTGCCATGGTGTCACCTGTATCCTGGCTCATCGTGTTCTCTTGATGAACTTGTGGAAGTGGCTTCACTTCTCTGTGAAATGGATTGATGGCACTCATCACATCTATTTATAGGACTGATGTGACGTTTAATTAGAGAATGGTTGCTATGGGTTTGGAATTTCTCGGAGCAAGAAATCACATAAACACCAGCTTCACTCCCAGCTTCCACCCATGGCCTTGTCGTCCCTGTTTTATGGGGACAACTATGAGCAGAGAAGGCCACCGGAACATTAGGTTCTACTAAATTAGGCCAGTAGTACAGGGTAAACAAACCCGAAAGGCTAAAAGAAACCAGGGAGACGCTCAAGCTATTGACAGAATAATACCGTGAGGCTTCAGGCCAGACTTAAACCTGATAGAGAACCTAGCCGCCCCCTTACAGGAGGCCTCCCCACATACACAGATTCCGGGATACTCAGGGCAGCCTGCACCTAAGCCCTATGTATTTTAATACAAGTAATATAACGCCAGGGACCTGGGTGATAGAGTTGAAGAATGATCAGAAGCTGTAAATGGAAGTCATGATGGAAAGAGCACTGTGAAGTTATAGAAAGGGTGTCATGTTCAGGGAAACATGTCCAATGTCCAATCTGGGCAATGTGCAATGTCTGATTCATTCTGCAAAATGCTACCCAAAGGCTGGAGGGGAAAAAAAAAACCCAAGAAGCTAGAAATTTTATCAGCAAAACTAGAAAAGTAAACTTGCTTTTCTCTCTTCTCTCCCACTATCCACCACCTACTTCTTCTCAAAAACAAAACAAAACACACCACCCCAAAGCCTCTCTCCTCCTCCGTAAATTCAATGTGGTAGCAAGGCCCTTATCCTCCCCGATTTGGTTTCATTTTTCATTCCATGTCAGCGTCTCCTGAGTATGTATGCGTGATGAGTGTGTATGCATGAAGTTCACATGCAGAACATGAAGGGGCAGATAATATTTATTTGGGGAAAATGACTGTTCTTTCCAACAGAAAACCCTAGTCTCTTCCTCTTAAAACGTTGTCAAGATTGAGACTTACTTGCTGCTTTGATGAAGCTTCTTTGAAACTGGTACATCATGAGCGGCCCTGGAAGCATCCTGGAAGAAAAAAAAGACAGTCTCGGCAGCTCCGCATGGCAGCCACCACAGTCCCATGGAACAGCGGCGGAGACACTGCTGTGCCACATGACAGCTCTCAAGGACAACCAGCACAGGGGAGTAACGGCAACTTGCTTCACTTCCCTAGGGAAAGGGTCCTGGGACTGCACCTCAACTCTTCACTCCCTCGCTTCCTCAGGGGGTAGATGGAACTGCGTTTCCCAGTCACAACTAGAAACATGCTAACACAAAGATCTAGCACACGCCAAGAATCGTGCACCCACGAGCGCATTTTAAGATGTGTCTGAGAAACAACCAGCTATCTGCACATTTGCAATTATCTGTGCTTCAACTCGTGACCTCCCAGTAGCTTCCTGGATCAGCTCACCTGGAAACACCAGGATGAAATGCTGTAGGTGGTTCTGGGATGAATGCAACCCAGAAGGCCAAAGAGCCCAAATCCCCGATGTTAGTTATGATCTAAGCAAATTCTACCTCTTAGGTCTGACTAAGTTCAACTACAGAACTGAACTGTCTTCCGATCAAATACCACACTTCGCAGCAGACTGCTTTACTCTTGGCTCAGATTTTATTCTCACTGGATTCCCTGATTCAGCTCTGTCCTCCCTTGCATTATGTCTCACACTTGACTTCAATGGCCCAAGAGCCAATCAAGCCCGTATCACTGAGTGCTGTTCTGCGGGCTTCCTTTTTTTCTTTCTAACCAAGTGCATCCTCACAAACACTGTTCAAAGGCTCATACCATTCACAATTACAATTTTGTCTATTGAAGACTAGACCCTGCTTTCATACGTAAGAACTATAGGGCTGAACTACAGTGTTTATAACCCTGCCCTTCTAACTTAGCAAAATTTCAGCCTCTGCATGAGACTGGAGTGCAAGGAGCTATCAATAACCAACCCATTAGCAGCCACTGGAGATAGAGAGAGGTAACAGTAATATCAGATGTGTTAATACAAGGAGAACAGTCCCTCCAGCAAGACAGAATTTTAGAATCTAAGTGGAAGGAGTCAAAAAAGAGTTCCATCAAGTTCTCATTTTAAAGGACCAGCATTAACAGCACACAAACCTGTCAAGATGCATGGGGTCTGCAATGCATTCTCAACAGATGTGACATCTGATTCCTTGTTTTCCTAACAGATTACTCAGGGAAGGCCATATTTCAGGTTCTGCTCAAGGCTAATTATCCCAGTGATTCTCATAAGGAGCAGATTCCTAAATCACTCGTGGCCGCTCAGTCTAAGGGCGACCCGGCACTCAGGGCCGATTTACAGGCACTCTGACCAGCTGAGCCAAGTGCACCCCCACAGAAGCCACCTCCACATCTCAGCCACCCACCCGGCAGCTCTCGGGAGGCAGAAACGAAAGTGCCTTCTTCCTGGTTTCACGGGAACTGGCTGGCACCTTGCCTGCAAGCGTGAAGCCCCTACCTCAGGTAAGTCTTCAGAGCACTGGTGATGGTCTTAATCTCCCACTCGGCGCAGATATCTGTTTCCGTCTCTGCAGCTGTTTTGGGGTCTAAAATGCAGAAAACACAGCTGATACACCAGCATGCGTAAAAAGCTCTCAACCTTATTAGCAATCACAGAATTCCCAATGAAAACAAAAGTGATGTGCACTTTATCTATCTAACTGGGAAGATCTTTAAAAATCCAAGTATCTCTTGCTGGAATAATGTAATAAAAGTGATTTAGTCATAAATTGTTGGAAGCAGCAGAGATACATGTGACAGTTTTTTGTTTTTTTTTTTTTTTTTTTTTTTTGCTAATTTCTTTCTTTCTTTTTAAAGATTTATATGTTGATTTATCTGAAAAGCAGAGTGACAGAGAGGGAGGGAGAGATAGCAGAGATCTTCTATCTGCTGGTTTACTCCCCAGGTGGCCACAACAGCCAGGGCTAGGTCAGGCTGAAGCCAGGAGCCTGGAATTCAATCTAGGCCTGCCAGGTGAGAGGCAATGGCCCAAATACTTGGGCCACTATTTGATGCCTTACCAGTTGCATTAGCAGGGAGGTGGATCAGAAGAAAAACAGCCAGGACTCAAACTGGCACTCTGATATAGATGGCTTAACCTCAAACGTAACATTTAACAAAAGCAACCTAACAATATGCATTGAAAATCTTCACAATATTTCTACCGTCTGAACCAGGAATCCAGTTTCTCACAAGCTGTTCTCAGGAAATAAAGCATGAGAAAAGTTATATACTCCAGAAATGAAAAGCACACACTATTTATTCATCCTCAGTGAAAAAGCAAAACAGGACTGAACCTAAGTGTCCGATGACAGACGAATGACTGTGCTTCCCTGATGGAATATTTTGCTGCCGTTTACATAACAGCAAATGGACAGCCACATCAAAAATGCCTGCATTATGTAATAGCAAGAAAAAAAAATCAAGATACAAAAGTTCATGACGAACTCAACCAAACGAAGGCTGGAAGGAAAGGCTCTAAAATTAACATAGAAGTTGGGCTAAAGTGGTGGGATTGTGGTTTTTATTTTTATATTTTTCTAAACTGTGAACGGTTTGATTCCATGACTTGATTTTTTTAAAAGCCGCCTTAACCCCAAATGTGCAAGGAGAATCACCATAATAATATTGGCCTTGAGGAAATCTTAGGTCTCTCTCGTGTGGCATTTCAGACAACTGTGTGTGTTTAAGTAACTGTGTGTGATCCAAGAAATGGAGAGAGAAGTTGTAGTCCTCTCGAGCAGCAGAGCCCGGGCAGGAGGAAGCACAGAGGCCTGTGCTGTGGCAATGAGGCATGTCCGGTCACCCACAAAGTGACAGGAGGGTGGCAGGATGTCTCGGGGCACGTGGGAGACTCCGGCTGCCTCACATTGGCTGCAGACCCTGCAAAAGCCCGCCATCTCCATCCCCCACCCCTTTCTGCATAGCACCCGATCATCATCAGCTGGGAGGCTCCCCTCGTCTTTCTCTGACTTCACAGCTGACAGATCAAAGCCACACCACTCTCCGCCATGCTGGTGCCTGGTTCAGGGAGGGCCGAGACCAAAGCCAGCCCGCTCACAGAGAACCTCGGCCTTTCTCAGGAGACAGGGGAAGAGCTATCTGTCAACTGCCAGGCTCGCCCCTGGGAGGTTATGTAACAGCCAGGTGCTACCATGTACAGCCCGAGGGTGAGCTCCACAAAGACAGAGAAATGGAGATAGTAGCTAGCGATGACACATTTTGAACTCTTGGATCCAGCTACGCCTTGTTAGTAATCAGCTGAACCAATAAATTATGTTTCCTCCTTAAGTCAGCTTAGGTCAGGTTTTCCATTTTTAATAATGCATATGCCATGATTATAGTGCACACCAGGTAAACAGAGACAGTCACTAGGCTGTCTCTTTTCTGGAGAGTCTCCAAGAACCCTGGGCCATCACCTGCTAAGCGGTTCCTCCCGCAGGGCCAAGAGCCTTTCAGCTGGAAAAGCAGCAAGAGCCACAGGTGAGCCAGCACGTTTTCCATTTACTGGGAAAGAACCCACTTTCACCCTGGTGGGAAGAAGCCAAATACTCAGTAATGGCTTAAGGATTTAGCCTGTAATCCCCAAGTAGGGCACGGATCCAGCTGGTACCTCCTGCTCTCAGTACGCTCCCCTGACGCCCACTTGGAGATAGACAAAGGCCTCAGCTCAAAACACGAAATGCTCCAAAAGGCAGAGCACTGTGTGGCATTCACAGGTAACCCTGGGCAATCATGAAGTCTTCCTTGTCGCGTGACAAGTGAAGGGAAAGAGCCCAAGAGCTTGGTCTTATTTCTAGGGCCCCAGAGTAATAAATTCCAGAGAGTTCGACCACAACCAAGGTCTGAAAGCTCAAAGGTGGGGTTTTCCTAACATCCAAAACCCTGGGTGGCACTAATGCTATCTCCCACCCAAAGCGGTTTCTCCCTGCAGCAGACAGTGTATCCCAAACCCTGTGCTTAGCGCAGCTCTGCTCCCACGTGAAGGTGCAATGGTGCATGGACAGCTGCCACACAGCACGGCTCCTGGACGCCAGGCGCAGCTTACTGCACATTTTTCTGCGAAACACTCCCATGAAGAGTGAACATGGGACTAAACACGCAGTGGCCGGCAGGTCTGGGAGTTGAAGACTGTTCCATGAATCACATTTAGCCAACTAATGATTAGCTTTCACTTATTTGGGTTCCATAACCACAGGAATATTGTGTAACATTACAGAGGGGAGTCAAGTCACAGTCCGGCTAAGGGGCTTTTTATAGCACTGATGAGGCAAGGCTCGGAACTTGAGCACGTCCATTTGAATTCATTTCATATCCAGACTAACGTGACCACAGCCTCCGAAGCTCCCTGACTTTCAGAGAGCATGGCCTGGGTCCACAGTCCCCCACTGAGGCGCCCCTCATTCAGTGCAGGGCTTCCTGGGGCTTGTGCAAACGTGGCACAGGCACGGTTTCCAACCTTCTCCCCGTCAAGCTCCTGGACCACATGCTTAGCAGGAAGGCCCTAAGCTAGCAGAGCAGTCCAGCGCACAAAAAGGCATCTTAGGGGTCCAGTGGGACAAGTATATCCCCTCTTCAGTGTGACAGCATAAGAACACAAAAACCAGACTGGAAGCAGGGGTGACACACCCTGGTCAGAAATGTCACGCTGGACCAGTTCCCGAAGAACCACCTAGCCCACCGCTGCGTTGCTCAAAGACATGGAAGGTCATTCTGGAGGAAATGAATGGGAAATCCATGGTCTCCTTAATCCTAACAATAACACATTATGATTTGGGGAGATTTATTTTTTTCTCTTTAAGTGAGAAGGCTAATACATGTACATGGTTAAAAGATATCAACAGAACTGGACAGATATACAGTAAAAGCCATGTCCATCCTACAATTATAAGCAATCACTATACCAGCTTTCGCATGTTTTTCCTATCCTGACAGTCAACGCACACACATATGAATACACGCATTTTAACACAAATGGAAGCACAACACACATGCCGGCTTGTGCACTATTTAACAATACTTTATGAAACTGATTCACATCAGCACATAAAATGCAGCTTCTCCACGACACACATAAACCATAGTCCGTGGAAATCAAGATTGCTCCCTGCGTTTTGCTGTGATAAACAATGATATCAACTACTGTTTCCTTGCACATATTCTACCTGAAGAAACAACCCCTAAAAATGACATCTGAGTCAAAACTCTGTGCATTTGAAATCTGGAAGATTTGCTCGAGTGTTCCTCCGATATCTGAGAGTCAGTCCTGCCCACGTGCTTGAAAGCAACAGGTAATCGAACACTCGGATCTTAGCCAGTCAGGCCAAAAGCATGGATCTCCGGTTTTGACGTATGTTTTTTTCTAGTGAGGAGTAAGGCTGAGAATCCCCTTCTGTGCGTGGGTGTGTTTTCAACGTCAGCTTTATCAAAGTGTAGTCACCCTTTATAGAAAGCACAGCTGCATATCTGACAAGCATACGCACTCACGTAAGCATCACCACAATCGAGATACAGGTATTTCCATCAGACCCCAAAGTGCCTGTGCCTCTTCACACTCAGCTCTCTCCCTCCACCTCCAGGCCCTGGCAACATCTTCACACAGCACTGCGCTTCTGAAATCCATCCACGCAGTTACATGTGCTGGTCGTTTAATCCTTTTATTACTTAGTATTCAATGCTATACATACGCCATCATCTGTCTACCCATTCGCAAGCTGACAGACATTTGGGTGGTTTCCAATTCTGGCTGTTACAAATAAAGCTGCTATCAATACCTGCGTAAAGGTACTTATATGAACAGTATTTTCATCTCTTGGATAAAAAATACATCTACCAAGGGGGGCTGAGTAAAAACAGCCAGGAGTAGAAACACCAGGAGTACTCGGGAGTAAAACATTCGGGATCACAGACAAGGGTTTCCTTTATAAGACATCATCAAATAGTGGTCCACAATGTTTGCGCCAATGTGCCCCCCCAATGCAGCAATGCAGGGGAGCTCCAGCTGCCTCACCTTCATGTCAACACATGATGTGCTCTTCTTTTTTTAATTTTCTTTTTAGATTTATGTATTGGAAAGACAGAGTTAGAGAGATGGAGAGAAAGGGGTGGGGGGGTGGAGAAAATCTTCCATCCATCTGCTGGTCACTTCCCAAATGGCTGCAATGACCAGGGCTGGGCCAGACAGAAGCCAGGAGCCTGGAGTTTCTTCCAGGTCTCCCACATGAGTGGTGGAGGCTGTTTTCTCAGGTGCATTAGCAGGGAGCTGGATCAGACATGAAGCAGCCCACAGGGGATGCCAGCACTGCAGGCAGCAGCTTAATCTGCTATGCCACAAGGCTGGCCCCTGGTGCTCTGCCTCTTCACTTTAGCTATTCTAGTAGGCATGTGGTGGTACATCATTTTTTACAAATGTGTGTATCTGAATTAATGATGCTGGTCATGTTTTCAGGTACTTTTGTACATTTTCTTTAGTGAACTGTTTTGTTCAAATCTCTTGTATATTATAAAAATTGAGATGCTGTCTTATTGAGTTACAACAGTCTTAAAAATATACATTCTGGATAAAAAGTATTTATCACACACATATCTTGCAAATACTTTCTCCTGAACTGTTGCTTGTCTTTTTATAAATATTATCTTTTTAAGAGCAGGATTTAATTTGAATTAATTTCCATTTATCAGATTTTTCTTTTATAGTCCTGCTTTTTATGTTCTAAGAAATCTTTTCTCAACCAAAGTCACAAAGGTTTTTTTTAATGTTTTATGTCATATTTATTTTTTAAAAGATTTATTTATTTATTTGAAAGCTACAGTTCAGGAGAGGGAGGGAGGAGGGAGAGTGATCTTCCATCCTCTGGTTCACTCTCCAAATGGTCACAATAGCTGGGGTGGGGCCAGCCCAAAGTCAGAAGCCAAAAGCTCCATCCACATCTCCCACACGGGTGGCTGGGGACCAAGGACTTGGGGCCATCTTCTTTTGCTTTCCAGGGTATATTATTGGGGGGCTGGATTGGAAGAGGAGCGGTTGGGACTCAAACTGGTACCTAAATGGGATGCTGGCATTGCAGTTGGCAGCTTAACCCACTGCACCAAAATGCTGGCCCCAGCTCTCATGTTTAGAAGTGTGATTCATTTCAAGTCAATTTTATAGATAGAATAAGGTAAGGATTCACTTCTGTCCATTCACATATGGATATCCAATTGTTCTAGTACCATTTGTTAGAAAGAGTGTCCTTCTCCAGTAAATTACCTTGACAGGTGTGTCAAAGATCAAGTGGCCATGTATGTGTGAGCCCTATTTCTGGGCTCTCATATTTGTTCCACTGATCTATATGTCTGTCTGTCTGTCTATCTATCTACCTATATCTATCTAGTCTCTATTCTATCTATCTATCTATCTATCTATCTATCCTCTCTGAAATCTCGAGCCCTTTACATTCTCCATCTCCATTACATCTTTCAGAAGAAGCATACAGAATACTATTCTCTACATACATGTCTTCATTTATCTTCCATGTAATTTCTTCAAGAGTAGAAATATTCACAAATTCAATAAGAAAAATTGTTTACCTAATTATCCTCTTTTCTAATTTCACTTACACACACACACAGCTCCCATCTGTTGGTTCACTCCCCAAATACTTGGAGCCGGCACATAATCCAAGTCTCCTATGTGGGTGGCAGAAGCCCAATTACTTGAGCTATTACCACTGATTCCCAGGGTCTACATGACCTGGAAGAGGCAACAAGGAGCCAGAGCTGGTTACCAACCCAAGCACTCCAATATGGGTTCCCTATCAAACCTAATTATTTTCTGACTTTGAAATCACACATCTTAAAAACCTTAGTCACTTCCCATTTGCAGTGAGGAAGCACACAACATTTCTGTACTACACTTCTGTTTTGAGATCCCAAAGCTCTGAGTGTTTCAAGTTCCTACCTTAGGAGTGCCTGCATGGAGCACCTAACAAGCAAAGATGATGGTGGTGGTGGTGGTGGCGGTGGCAACAGGGGACAGTGGTGGTGATGTAGTGGCGGTGGCAGGAGCAGGGAGAAAGGTAACTTTCCTTCTGTGGGACCTTGGGCTGTGGTTAGCAGCCAGCTCCCGAGCTTTCGGAAAGCTCAATCCTTCATCCAGTCTATTCCCTCCAAGTCAGGCCACCGTCTATTCTCCTCCACTGAGGGTCATGTGAGAAGCTGCCTCTTGGCTGCCTTGCTTCTGTTTGGCTGTGGCCTCCTAGGTCTGGGGTGGTTTCTACTCGTGCCATGTGAGCCTTTAGCTCTCAGATGGCATCATGAAACAAGGCAATTATTACGTTTGGATTCCTTTAGAAATAACGTCTTGACTGCTCTGATGTATGGTGCTCTAGGAAAAAGTGTAGAAAATGAGGAATACAGAAAAACAGAATGCAGATATGCATGGTCCCAGGGCCCCCACAGCCCCATCCAACACACACGATGTCCTGGAGCAGCTGGAGCTGTCCGAGATGATGACGTGGCCAATAACATTAGACTGGGGAACGTGAGCAGGGTCGCGTCACCTCACGTCAAGCAAGTGTTTATAGAAGGGGAAACATCCTGGAATGGCAAGGGAAGAACCACAGCACGCTTCAGGTTGACGGGGATGAATTCCACTTCTCCCAGCACCACGACCAGCAGAGATCAGTTCAGCTCTGGGGTCCACACCAACTCATGGACCTGAGAAGGCCAGAAAGCCGGCAGAATCACGTGCGGAAGCCTTCCATTTCCACGTACGGGGACGCCGCTCGACAGGCTGCAGGAAAGCAGCAGCACAGGGAGAATCTACCCCGGTGAACCTCACAGCGAAGCCTCAGAAACTTCTGTGTGCTCCAGCTGGATGGGAGCACATAAACAAGTCTAGTATCTGCTAACACCAACCAATAGAATAAATAAAGGGGAGAGTGATCCAACATGGGAAGTGAAATACTCAGCAGACTCATAGAATGGCGGATGTCCTAAATAGCACTCTGGCCTCAGAATCAGCCCTAAAGGCACTCGGATCTGGCTGAAAAGCCCATGAGAGTATTTCAGGCATGGAAAGACAAGACACTCTGGCAAAAAGATCTCTGTGAGTGAGATCCCAGTGGAAAGAACAGGTCTTCAAAGAGGGAGGTGCCTTTCTCTGAAGGGAGGAGAGAACCTCCACTTTGACTATGACCGTGTCTAAACAAGATAAGAGTCGGAGAACTCAAGGGGCTTCCATAGCCTTGGAAACTCATAACTGGTGCATAGGGAGATTACTGATGCCATAAACAGGAGTGTCAATTCGTAAAGTCAACAACAGGAGTCACTGTGCACTTACTCCTCATGTAGGATCTCTGTCCTTAACGTGCTGTACACTGAGGCTTAATGCTATAACGAGTACTCAAACAGTATATTTCACTTTGTGTTTCTATGGGGGTGCAAACGACTGAAATCTTTACTTAATGTACACTAAACTGATCTTCTGTAAAAAAAAAAAAAAAAAGAAAGAAATTATCAATTCCCAACTTGACTCTCACTGGGATTAAACATGACAATAGGTCTGATCTGATTTCATCATCATTTAAAAAAAATCATCTATTATTTTTCACTTTATGTTTCTGTGTGGGAGCAAACTGTTGAAATCCTTACTTAAGGTATACTAAGCTGATCTTCTGTATATTAAGATAATCGAAAATGAATCTTGATGTGAATGGAAGGGGAGAGGGAGTGGGAAAGGGGAGGGTTGTGGGTGGGAGGGACGGTATGGGGGGGGGAAGCCATTGTAACACATGAGTCGTACTTTGGAAATTTATATTCATTAAATAAAAGATAAAAAAAAATAATAAAGTAAGATAGAAAAGCCTTCACAACAAACGTTGGCACGTAATACAGGGGCTGAGGCACTGAGGAAAACACACGCAAAGCTTCTGCTCAATAATATAAACAAAATCCAGAAAGATCTGAATGCTGTGAACGCAGACATCAAAGTAAAACAAGACACAGGTTGAAATAAATGATACAGGGGAGGGCTGAAAGGTAAAAATGGACACAGTTAAATAAAGTTAGTACAAAGACACTAAAAACTCAATTCTAAAATTAAAGTTTGCATGGCAAACAGCAACAGTAAACAACAACCAACCCAACCTTAAGGTAAATCAATGATGTGGATTTAGGGAATGGTTTCAGAATGTTTGCTAGAATGCAAAGAATCAGAAGAAAAAAGAGGCATTAGAAAGGTAAAAAAGAAAAATAAAGCTTTTTTAAGCTGAGAATTATAGAATAACAAATAGAAAAAAATTTGCTTTCCTTAAAGAAAAAATGTCTAACAACTCTTTCAACAGATCTGTGTAAAAGAATGATTACGTGATGACTTTTAAAAGTAGTGGGCAGGGAAAAGATTTTTCATTATGTGGTTACTGGCTGATTGTACTCATATAAGCATCTGGGGAAAGGGAGAGGGTACATTTCACATAAACACATTGCAGCCGGGGCAGGCGTTGGGTGTAGTGATGAAACGCTGCTTGAGGGAGCCTGGGTTGGAGTCCCGGCAGCACTCCTGATTCCAGCTTCCTGTTCATGTGCACCCTGGGAGACAGCAGCGACGGCTCAAGTACTTCGGTCCTCGCCGCCCATGTGCGAGATTCAGATGAAGTTTCAGGCTCCTAGTTGTGACCCGGCCCAGCCCAGGCTATTTCACCCATTTGGGAAATTAAGTAGTAGGTAGGAGATCACTTGTCTGTCTGGTTCTCTGCCTCTCTGCCTTTCAAATAAACAAATAAACATTTTAAAATACACACACACACACACACACACACACACATTCCAGATATATTTTAACGAAAGCAGAACATTTGTATTCATGGAACAGAAGGTCTTTTAAAGTATAATCCAATTACATCTTAGATGGAAAAAAAAGAGATTGACAGATTGGACTTCATAAAAATGTGAAACATTCATTAGACAAAACAAAAGTGAAAGTACCATAAATAAAGTTCATGACAAACAATAAGCTGGAAGAAAGATACTTCTGACATAGCTTCCAAAGCTAACAGGGTTTTTTTTTTTTTTTTTTTTTTTTTAAGATTTATTTATTTACTTGAAAGTTAGAGTTACAGAGAGAGGAGAGGCAGAGAGAGAGATCTTCCATCTGCTGGTTCACTCCCCAATTGGCCACAATGGCTGGAGTTGGGCCAATCTGAAGCCAGTAGCTTCTTCTGGTCTCCCACATGGGTGCAGGTGCCCAAGCACTTGGGCCATCTTCCACTGCTTTCCCAGGCCATAGCAGAGCTGGATCAGAAGTGGAGCAGCTGGGATGCGAACTGGCACCCATATGGGATGCTGGGACTACTGGCTGGGGCTTTAACCCACTGCACCACAGCTCCGGCCTAACAGGTCTTGTAAGGAAAGATGAACATACCAACAAAAAACCTACTTCTAAAAGAAGTATAAATCAGCAACAAACTTGTGAAAAACATCTAATGTTACCCAAAATTACAGAAATGCAAAGCTCTATAGAAAGGAGATATATATTTTTTTAATGTCTATAATTCACATGCAAAAAAGTAATACAGAGCAAAGCAAGGAAGGAGGGGTGCAGGCTACTCCGCTCAGGCTCTGCTGACAGCACATCAAGGAACCTCCATTAACGGCTTTGTTTTTTTTGTTTGTTTGTTCTTTGACAGGCAGAGTGGACAGTGAGAGAGAGAGACAGAGAGAAAGGTCTTCCTTTGCCGTTGGTTCACCCTTCAATGGCCGCTGCAGCCCATGCACCGCGCTGACCCAAAGCCAGGAGCCAGGTGCTTCTCCTGGTCTCCCACGCAGGTGCAGGGCCCAAGGACCTGGGCCATCCTCCACTGCACTCCCGGGCCACAGCAGAGAGCTGGCCTGGAAGAGGAGCGACCGGGACAGAATCCGGTGCCCCGATCAGGACTAGAACCCGGTACGCTGGCGCCGCAGGCGGAGGATTAGCCTAGTGAGCCGCGGTGCCGGCCCATTAACGGCTTTGAAAACATGCACATCTCGACACAGAAGCGCGACACCTTAAAGTAAAACCTAAGGAAACAATGAGAACACCTAACTCCTGATGGTTACCACGGAGAGGCTCAGAAACCCACACATCTCTTCATTTCACCTTCCCATCATGACTGAGGCAGGGATGAGAGGAGGAGACAGCAGACTAGACAGGTTGAAGGCATCGGGCCAAGGAGGCAACCTGGCTAGCTCCAAAATGCATGTTCTTCACATCTGCCAAGCTGCCCGAGACATCTACCTGAGTGCTCTCCAGAACTACGAAGAATCCAATCACCACACATACCCAAACACAGGTGCTTGATTATCCATTATCCAAAATATTAAAAATGTGATATGATAAAATGGCCAATAAAGATGATCTCTGGTCTGTGGTATTTTTACTTTTTTTAGTTTTCATTTTTCTCTAAATATATAAGATTGCCACCTATAACTTTTCAACAGAAAAAAGTACTTATTTAAAATATATACGAGAGGGGCCAGTGCTGTGGTGTTAAGGGGTAAAGCTGCCACCTGCAGTGCTGGCATGTCATCTGGGTGCTAGTTCGAGTCCCGGCTGCTCCACTTCCGATCTAGCTCTCTGCTATGGCCTGGGAAAGCAATGGAAGATGGCCCAGATGCTTGGGCCCCTGCACCCATGTGGGAGACCCAGAAGAAGCTCCAGGCTCCTGGCTTCGGATCGGCACAGCTCTGGCCATTGCAACCATCTGGGGAGTGAACCAGCAGATGGAAGACCTTTCTCTGCCTCTGCCTCTCTGTAACTCTGCCTTTCAAATAAATAAAATCAATCTTAAAAAAAATAAAACAATAAAATATATAAGAGAAATGGATGGTCTATGTTTGTCTTCCTCTGCCTTTCAACTAAAATGAAATATTTTTTAAAGTTTATATAAAATAATATATAAAGAGACAAGAAGACAAACAGACCTGCACTGAAAAAACATATAGCTGACATACACATACAAACACATGCATGCAAACACACACACACACACATGTTTAATGTGGAAAGTTCTGTCTTCATTCAACACTGAGGAGCCAGGGTAACAGAGGGCCCAGGCCACACACAGAAGATATTCTACTTTTAAGAACCTGCAGGTTTTCCTGGGTCCTTTTCACTCTCCAAAGATACCTTTGTTGCTGGGAGAAAGACATCAAGTGTAGCCCTTGGTACAACACCAGCACAAAGCCGGCAGGGAATTTTAGCAAGCTTTCTTAAGGAAGAAATCATTCTCAAAGCACTAGCTCTCATGCTCCTCTTCCAGTCTAGAGTCCCCCAATGGATCAAGTCCCAAAAATAATCTCCAAGTGATCAAAGGAAGTCTCTGGTTTTACTTAACTCTAAGCTATGCTTTCAATAATCAAAACATACTATCCCATTTTTGGGAGCCTTGGACAAATAAGCCAAATCCTACATGATGCATGGCACAAAATAGGCAGCCAACAAACATAGAATAAGAGAACGGTGAGTGAAAGGTCCACAGTCAGCCCGGCCATCCCAGGGAACCTTCTGGAATCAGACGCCATAAATGCTTTGCCCTCTTGGCTAGCTCAGACATGACGACCACCAAGAGCGGACGAAGATGAAACATTGTCCACTGGAGGGAAGGCAGACAGAGCTCCCCTCCCCTCGGGTCTGCAGCCCCAGCCTAACGGGGGTTTCTCAACTGCTGCCTTCACTGTTGAACTTAACTGGCAGGGTTGAGTCGCCAGTACCATTCTGAACTTGGAGTTAGATTTCCGCTGTGGACATCTCAGCTCTGGCTGAATCACAGTTTGGATTCTAGTCTATCGGCAACGTCCTCCTGGCCGAGGCGGCTGGCCTTGTGACTTACCGCTCTGAGTTACTACATTTTCCTAACACATCTCAGATGTTCATGATTATTTTGTCTTTGCTTAGGAAAACTGAGGCAGACAATACGGCAACTATGTTGGTTGGAGAGCCACTGAGTGCAGTGATAAAAGCAAGATCATTTCAGAGCCACTTTTTTGTTCAGCACAAACGAGCTAAGGCAGTTCTTTTTTAGATTGGCAAAGCAACCTAACATGTCAGATTTCTGTTCATCAGTGTCACCTTACATAATAATCTGTCATCTCTGAAATATCTCTGCCCCTTCTGCTCCCCCACATCCAGGTGGTTACAAAGTCCTGCACCTCCCTCTCTACAGTCATTCTGGAGCCTGGCCTTTCTTCATCCTGATCTTGGAGCAGTTGGGTTCCGCCCTTCACAGGGAATGCCATGCCACATCTGCTGTAACTGTCTTCTTCCTCAGTGTCTTTGGTGATCAAAACCACGCTCCACCCTGCTGCCGGGTCAATCTCCTAAAGCCAGGATCCGATCTCAGTATACCCACGTTGAATAGACTTCTTCGTTTCACCCACCGGCAGGAGAGCACTCCTCCATGATTCTATTAATAACCTGGCTCAGACCATGGGGTTCCATGGACTAACCCCAGCTGCACTCCACCCCTTTGCATCCAGTAACCCCCAACCCTAGAGACAAGCCTGGGATCCAGGCCAGCTGGATCCATGTGCTGCCGAACATGTGACCAGCTGAGACTGAGAAATGAATCATGTGAGTGGCCCCATGCTGGCCCATCGAAGTCATCCCTGGGATCTTCTGCCAAAGCTCTCAAGAAAGGCACTCTCTCTTCAGCGATCACAGGCGCTAAGAGCTGCTGAGGCTGGATCTATCCGGGACACTCCCGTCACGAATAAAGCCACTACTGAGATCAGGAGAGGTTACGGACAACGATGAGCTCAAGGGAAGGGTCAGGAACAGCTCAAACCAATGTAAAGAAGTCACCGCAGCCCCACACCTGCCACACTTCTGCCACCTTGGATTTACCAGTCAGGGGAGCAAAGAAATCCATTTTTTTCTCCTCCAAACAATTCTGCATGCATTTCTGTGTGTAAAAAACACACGAAACACATGAAATTCCAGTACTTAAAACTTTTTAACAGTTTACTTCCTGTAGAAAAAAAAAAACTCCCAAAACTTCTTCAATACAATCCTCAGGTTTTGTTTTTTGTTTTTATTTATTTATTTATTTATTTTTGACAGAAAGAGACAGTGAGAGAGAGAAAGATCTTCCTTCCATTGGTTCACCCCCAAAATGGTCACTATGGCCAGCACTGCACTGATCCAAAGCCAGGAGCCAGGTGCTTCTCCTGGTCTCCCACGCGGGTGCAGGGCCCAAGGACCTGGGCCATCCTCCTCTGCCTTCCCGGACCACAGCAGAGAGCTGGACTGGAAGAGGAGCAACCGGGACAGAACTGGTGCCCCAACCAGGACTAGAACCCGGAGTACCGGTGACGCAGGCGGAGGATTAGCCTAGTGAGCCCTGGCACCGGCCCTCAGGTTCTTAACAAAAGACACCACCTTAACTTTTCAGCTGTAACTCTCCTGTCTCAGACCCAAGTGGTTTTTCAAATGTTAAAATAATGATGATCACACGGGGCCTGCGCTGTGGAGTAGAGGGCAAAGCCACCACCTGCAATGCCGGCATCCCATATGGGCACTGCTTCTTGTCCCAGCTGTTCCACTTCCAATCCAGCTCTCTGCTATGGCCTGAGAAAGTGGAAGATGGCCCAAGTCCTTGGGCCCCTGTGCCCACATGGGAGACCTGAGGAAGTTCCTGGCTCCAGGCCTCAGATTGACCCAGCTCTGGCCATTGCAGCCATCTGGAGAGTGAACCAGTGCATCGCAGACCTCACTTTCTCTCTCTGCCTCTCTGTAACTCTGCCTTTCAAATGAAAATAAATATTTTTTTTTTAATTTTTTTGACAGGCAGAGTGGACAGTGAGAGAGAGAGACAGAGAGAAAGGTCTTCCTTTTGCCGTTGGTTCACCCTCCAATGGCCTCCTCGGCCGGCGCGCTGCGGCCGGCGCACCGCGCTGATCCGATGGCAGGAGCCAGGAGCCAGGTGCTTTTCCTGGTCTCCCATGGGGTGCAGGGCCCAAGCACCTGGGCCATCCTCCACTGCACTCCCTGGCCACAGCAGAGAGCTGGCCTGGAAGAGGGGCAACTGGGACAGAATCCGGCGCCCCGACCGGGACTAGAACCCGGTGTGCCGGCGCTGCTAGGCGGAGGATTAGCCTAGTGAGCCACGGCGCCGGCCCGAAAATAAATATTTTTAAAAAATAATAATAATTATCACAGGCTGAATGCCCTCTGCTAGATGCACCAGAGACCTTATTCAGTCCTGGATGCCCCTGTGATGAGACTTTCTGGGTCTGAATTACTCTCCCACTGTCTCCGTCACTGCACAGTCTTCCAGACCCAGCTCAGACTGAATGATCAAATGCTAATATTGCATTTTACATTACAGGCACACAGATCTGGCCTTAATAGAATTTCGTGGAAAAGAACTGGCTCTTTCTAAAGTTTAGTCTCTAATACCCAATTATCTGTTCCAGAGAACAGACATTCGACAGATGCTTGCAGCTCTGGTCAGAAACCAAAGACTGAAGCTGGATACCTGTCAGAATTTTTCAAAAATTCACCAGATCACCATAAGTCCCGGCAATTACACTCTGGGCATTTATCCCAGAGGAACAATTTATGCTCACACAGAAACCCAGGTACAATCATTTTGCACTGTAGCAGCTTTATCTGGAATAGCCCCAGATGGGAAACACTGAGACGTCCTTCCAAGGATGAAGGGTGGTCCACACTGTGGTATGTCCATCCAGTGGAATACTTACCCAGCGACTGCAAAGGACAACTTACTGATACATGCAAACCTTGAACACTGACTATAAAAGAAAGTCAATCCC